>NC_139323.1:3145000-5545000 GCF_056507025.1 Lutjanus erythropterus | reverse complement strand
ATTTTGGGGTGTTTTTCATCTGCATGTCATGGTTTTCACTGCACATTAATTCAAATTGGACTTAGTACTCAACTATGATTTTAAAAATAACT
This sequence comes from Lutjanus erythropterus, assembly GCF_056507025.1. NCBI lineage: Eukaryota > Metazoa > Chordata > Actinopteri > Lutjaniformes > Lutjanidae > Lutjanus > Lutjanus erythropterus. The sequence goes on along the minus strand of NC_139323.1, from coordinate 5,544,908 downwards.
GAGTAGATTACATAGGGTAATGAATACTTAAGTACAAATACAGAAAGGTAGAAAGTACAGAACTGAAAATATACTCATAAAAGTACACAATATCCAAAAAACATACTTACTATTACAGTAATTTGAGTATTTGTAATTGTTTACTTCCACCCCTGGCTGAATGTCATTAAAGGGATGATGTTACTGAGAGCTGCTTTATGTCTTTCATTCCACGCCACCTGTCACTATTTGAGGAAATGCAGTATGCATTTTACTCTGCAAATCGATGACCAGACAAAAATTTGTCCAGGCCCATTTTAGGTCCCAACCCAAAGGGAAATGTTGCCATGGTGTCATAAGGACATGACAGATTACGTGAATCATACCTCTTTCATGACCTCTGTGATGTCATCAGGAAAATGATGCTGGATCTTTCAGGAGCAAGAACACAAACAAGCGCCAGGGTCCAAGGCAGCGTGTGTGTGAGATACTGGCTGTGCTGTGTTTGCAAAAGCCTAAAAAAAGTAAGAGAAAACGAGTGTGACCTTTCTTTTGCTTTACAGTACCAATATCATTCCTCTTTCACTTCATTATGTTTACAGTTGTGCGCGGAGGACGACTCTGTGCTCCTATTGGTCAATGTTTAGAGTACATTGTGCAATTTGTCTTGGAAGACAAAAAAATCCAGACACACTGTTCTTTTTGTCGGGACGTTCTGAGGTGTCCCAGATAAAGTGTTGGTCATTGTCCACTATGATACACTGGTTTATTCCCCTTAAATAAACAAAAAAATCTCTTAATGAAATGCCTCAGCTATGAATTTCACTATATACATGTTAATTAACATTGTTATCAACCATATAATAATATTAGTTAATGCCCTTATTAATATGTAAACCTTTAATAAATATCAATGGTACTTGATGCTTATTACAACGTTAATTAACTATTAGTTAATGTTATTAAGGTTTGACTAATATGAATAGCATCTTTACGCACTATTAAATAATGTATGAATTAAAGCCATAGTTAACATCAGCACCATTAGTAAATGAATACTAGACACATTTATTAACTATTAATTAACTGAGTGAATGCTTATTAAACATTAACTAATGTTTATTAATAGACCTATATTGTAAACTGTTACAACAGTGGGTCTATCGATACACTGACATGATTGTAGATATTTAGCAGTTCTTTGTCTAACGTCTTTTCAGTAATACTGTAAAATAACAAGTGGTCTGATTTATGTGGACCTGGTAGGTTTTGAAGAATTAACATTTACGTATTTGAAAAATGTTTTTGAGCATTGTTACATGTTTGCACACCAAAGTTCAGTGGAATCTTCTCGTTCTGATCCACTGATCCGAACTCCAAGATCAGGACTCCAGATGTGGTAATCTGGTGAAAAATAAGAACGGTCCATCCTGTTGTCCTGCACTTCTCAACTCAACATGTGCGCTGCAGACTTTGATGTGAACTACTGTAACTGCCTTGTGGCACTTGGTTATGAGCCTTCTGTTCTGTTTTGCATCATTTTGCTGTATTTATATGTCAGCAAGGTCAACCAACACAATGCGTCAAACACAGTAACATTTAAACTTTAAGGCTGGATTGCAACAAGGATTCATTGATAAATCAGATTAAACTGTGGTTTAACTTTAAATTATGTTATTATAAACTTTTAAACTATCTTAAAACTAGAAAAGGGCGCTAAGTAGAGGTGACCAATGGTGAAGCACCTACTGCAATACCACCACAACTGCCAGACACAGCCATCCGAGATTTGCAAAGTTCCGCCAATATTACCATGACCCCCACATAAGATGTCCCGAGCTTGTCAGTGGACTACAAATGAAAATTGTACATCTAATATCTAACTCTAATACAGCTGAGAAACGTTGCATTGTCCCAGTAAAATAAACAAATAAAATAAAATAAAAAATTGTCAAAGTGCATTATCTGCCAAAATGGAAGTTCTCACTATATATGTGTGATTCCAGTGAATAATTTCCACTGAGAAACATGCTGTCTTCACTTCACTTCATCATTTTATCCTGCTAGATATTTGTGCAATATTTTGCAATACCGGTCCACTAATATGCATTAATGCATTAATGCATTAATGTTTAACACAGCAGCAACACATAAAGAGTTTATCTGAGACACAATGTCAGTCATATATGAATTAATATTAATTAGGTCTGCCATCATAGCTCACTATCAACATCTAATATTGATAATTCATGTGTTAATTACTGCAATGTGTTGTAGCCATGGATTTCAACTTCCAGCCATCTGCAACCTGGATGCCACTGTGCCACATGAATGGGCGCATTTGTGTATTGCCTGATTTCACAACAGTGTTCACTGTGCAGCTGCCCAACACTCCTCAAACATTATTGTGGATGAGTGTCCTGTCAGGCAGTAATAAAGTCAATGAACAGACACATATGTACCTAATAATTAGTAATGTGCCTCACCAAGTAGAGTAACTACATAATGACATCTTTTCAATTCATTAGCTACTGATTCATTAATGCTTATTATGATTTAGACAGTGGCAACAAAAATAAAATCAGTCCAACCAGCAGTTCACATCAAACTGAGCTGCAGGCCTGTATTCCACATGACTTGAGAATTTATACAAAAATAATATTTATAATTTATGACCATCATTGGAGTTTGTAAAAGCTTTTTTCACATTTGTTGTGCTCACAAGCACACAGGCAATTATGAAATGAAAATAATAATAATTTGGGTAGGCAAGCATCTCCATACTGATTAAATTATTTAATTTCAGTTCACTAAACACAGATCAGCTTTTAATTGTGCAAGAGAGCTCTGCATAATTTTAAATCTGGACTGACTCATTTTAACCCATTGATATAAATGAAATTGGATGAAACTTCCTCCCACTGTACAAAACTAAAGCCAAAATATCTCGGACACCAGTGATGCCACCCTGTGCTGGTGATGTCATTTGGAGCCAGAGTTGTAGCCGGCGTTGGGGCCGTGCTTTCAAGTTTCTGCCCACACAGCTGGCTGACTCAGTTGTGAACAGAACTCAGCTCTGAATCATGGCACCTAAACCCCTTTTTACATTTTCAAATGGCTAGTGAAAACCAAACAAGAAAACCAATCCAAAATGACAGAACCCATATTTAGAAAAAAATTATATGACGTGTACTTTGATGTTTTAGTTTGGCTTATGTCCTATCTATTAAGACTGGAGAAGCAGGATGTATGTCCTGTACTGCAACCGGCCACCAGGGGGCGACCGATATGCTTTGGCTTCACTTTTAGAGAGCTCTTATGTTGTCCATTTCTATATATACAGTTTATGTTTTAAATATAGTTTTTAGGGCTGCAACTAACCACTATTTTAATTGATTAATCAATGAATTATTCCTGTCACAACTCTGTCATATTTGACATAACTATTTTTCAGGTAATTTTAGCAATGATTATTTTCATTACTCCTACATTTCCTACGACATTTTCTCCATTAATCAATTAATTGTTTGGTCTATAAAATATTGAAAAATGTTTATCAGTGTTTACCAAAGTTCAAGAAGACGTCCTCAAATGTTTTACTTTGTCCACAACTCAAAGATTTTCAGTTTACTGTCAGAGAGGAGTAAAGATTTTTTTCTTAAAAAATACACAAACCAATGAATCGCTTATCAAAATAGATAATGTATAATTTAAAAATCAATTAATAATTGATTAATCAATTAATCATTGCGGTGGTGGTCCCTAGAATCTGTTTGGAAAAGGGCAGGCACTTTCAAAAAAACACTTGGCAGGTGATTGGATGAACCATCTATCTAGCACGTCTAATATGAGCTAACTTCAGCCAATCAGATCAACACTTCTATGGACACTTCTTGCTGTCTTCACACCTAAAACCACGCCCACAGCTGCCAGTAGTCCCTCCTAGGACACTTCTCATGTGATCTTGTGAATCCAGCTGCCTCGCAAGGTAAGATTAAAACTAGTCTTACATTAAATTCATCTTTTTTGGTGCAACCCAGTTTAAGAAGGGAGCAGTGGAGGGCAGATAAACTGTTTTTTTATGTAAGTGCCAAGTGCCACACTGCTCTCATGTCCCACCAGACTGACCCTCTGAGCAGCCCATGTGGTTAACTCAAGTGCTACTATGGTATGAGTTTAGGGCATTAAGCAGGCATTACTCAAACATTGCTCATGGAAGAGGTAGCACATTTTCATTTTCACCCCTCTCTCTTTGCCAGCCACTATTCAGACCAGTCCCACATAATGGACCCAATACGTTTCAGAAAAAATGACACACATCAGCCAGATGTTGGCAGGGCAGCGTGCAGTTTTACATTTTGGCCAGACAGGAGGAAATCCATGTGGAATTCTGGACCAAAAAAAAAACAAAAAAAAACATGAAAATAACAAACAGACAAAGAAGAAAGCCCTGAGACTTCTGCAGGAGCCCTCACTGTCTGCACACCTCTGCTGGATCTGCTGTTCAATCATCTCTGGCTCATCCTCATCTCCTCTGTCTATGCTGCCTTTGTTCTGTTTTACATTTCATCTCTACAGCCAGCTGTGTGTTCATGCTTGCTTGTGCCTGTGGTGCCTCATTCAGCTGTGATGCGCAGACACAGGGACATCACAGGCCCTGCTAGAGGACAGACGCTCCTCCTGCTTCTCAGTGACCAGGACCTGGTGTGGTAAGACAGACAGAGACACCCTACTGCTCTGCTGTTTATTATTGATAGTAAGCCAGCATAGGCACATCACAGTTATCATCAGCCTGCTGCATAAAGATGAATCTGAGTGTGGGTACCAGTTTGTCAGCTGGTGTGATGAGGCCTCCCTCCAATTAAATGCCACAAAAACTAAGTAACAAGAGTACAAATACTTTATTACTGTACTTAAGTAGATTTTTCAGGTATCTGTACCCTACTTGAGTATTTATTTTTCTGACATTTTACTTTTACTCCTTACATATTAACATAAATATCATACTTTCTACTGCTTATATTTTTAAAACATGCTTGTTGCTTTATTTTTGATGCATTTAAGTGAAATTATTGATTTTTTTTTTTTGCATCACTGCGCACCACCTACACAACATGAAGTCTGATTTGAATTTAAACAGAGGGACAGTAACACGTAGAAAAGATGATTTCTTGGTGTATCCATCAGTGCACATCAGCGTATGATAGACAAAAATTATGTAACAATACGTGACAAGTTGAAAATGTCACGTAACAAGATGAAAATGAAAGCAACACAGCAAGATGAAAGGTAAACGGAACAAGAAAAAAAATGATGTAACAAGACGAAACCAACGTCAAAGATGTAACAAAACAAAAACAACGTAACATGGCATACCAACACAAAAACACTGTACAAGACACCACAAGACAGAAGTAGTAAAAGACGTAACTAGACAAAAACAACATAAGACATAACAAGAAGAAAAGATGTAACAAGACAAACAACATAACAACACAAAAATAACATAAATGACGCAACAAGACAGACACTATAAAAGATGTAACCAGACAATAATGTAAAAGACAAAACAGACAAGAGACGCAGCTGCAGAGAAAATATTTGGTTCAGTTAGCTTTGCATAAACAGCCTTTAGAAATGTCCTTCAGATGGTGACTTTTGACTTTTATATTTTTAACTTTGAAGTTGAATCAGTACTTTTACTTTTACCAGAGTCTTTTCAACAGAAGTGTCTGTACTTTAGTGCAGATCGAGTACACTTTTGCTATTTTGAAATTTAGGACCTGATATTGGAGACAAATTCTGACGTTGTTTGTAAGAACGGACAGGAAAGTTTGAACTTCCTTAGAAAGTTATGTTTTTAAGGTGACGGGAAAATTATCACTCTTTTTTGCAAGTCATGTATTGAATCTGTTCAATGACTGTTGGGATGGTGTTGTTGGAAAGAATCTTCAAATGAGCCAGAAGTTTTCAGGTCCTCCAAAACATACTTTTCCTAATGTCCAAAAACTTCTTTAAAAAAATCTGAGAAAACACACACTGCAGTTACTGTGGTTCAAGTACAAATACAGCAAACCGAGGGTGGTTTAATGGGAGTTATAATCCCTCAGGAAACTTTTTTCCTTCCCAATTTCCTATTGTGGAGCTTATTTTTTGCTAGTTTTCTAATGCAACTCCCATCCATCCATCCATTTTCTTCTACTTATCCAGGGCTTGGTCACAATGGCAGCAGGTTAAGCAGGGTATTCAAGATGTCGCTCTCCCCAGCAACGTTTTCCAGCTCCTCCTGGGGGATCCCGAGTCGTTGCTAGACCAGACGAGATATGTGTAATCCTTCAGGCAAGTTCTGGGTCTACCTCCAAGTGTGGAAGTTGTCTGGAAGGCATCCTGATCAGATGCCCTAACCACCTCAACTGGCAGGAGCAGCGTCTCTACTCCAAGCACCCTGCAGAAGCTCCTCATCCTATTTCTATACGGCTGAGCCCAGCCACCTTACAAAGGAAGCTCATTTCAGCAATTCGTATCTGCCATCTCATTCTTTCAGCCACTACCCAAAGCTCGAGACAATATAGGTGAGGGTGAGAATGTAGATCGGCTGGTAAATTGAGAGCTTTCCGTTCTGGCTCAGCTCCCTCTTCATCATGACAGTCCAGTACAATGCCTGCATTACTGCTGACGCTGCACGGAGCCACCCGTTGATCTCACATTCCATCTTCCCATCACTCATGAACAAGATCCTGAGATATTAGAACTCCTTCACTTGGGGAAGCAGTTCACTCGCCACCCAGAGGGAGAAATTCACCATTTTCCAGCAGAGATCCGTGGCCTCAGACTTGGTTTGGTGTTGACTCTCACCCTGACCGCTTCACACTTGGTTCCAGACCACCCCTGTACATGCTAAAGGTCACGCCCTGAGGAGACCAACAGAACCATGTCATCTACAAAAACTCTCACTCACACTCGTCTCACCCCGCCTGCACCTTGACACCCTGCCTATGAAAATCACAGACAGGACTGGAGTCAAGGGCCAGTCCTGGTGGAGTCCAAAACCCACACATGTGACTTTGTGTGTATTTTACAATCACAGGATTTAAACATCATTGATAACAAAACATTTCATTAAAATTTGTTTTCTTCCACCATTATTTCTCTCACCTAGAACACTGTAGCCTTTTGAAACTTTGCAGTGACTCCCCCTACTGATCACTATGCTTAATTACATTATCACAATAAGCTTTGCTCCACCAATATGTCATGGGCTTTAAATGTCAAACTGACCTGACCAACACAAGAAAAAACTTTTCCAAAATGCAAAAGCAAAATGTATAAAGAAAAAAAAGAAATAAGTTTAGGGAAATAAATAACGGGCAAAAGCAAAGATAAGCAAAAAATACATAAATCATGAATTAATTAATAAATAAAAGTAACTACAGAGACAAAAGTTACCAGTGTTGTGACTTTCAACCAGATGTTGGATCCTGAAATTGAATCTAAATAGTTGTGTTTACTGCAGTCAGAAGATTCCACTGTTTACATTAAACATGTCCTCATGGTGAGAACACCTCAATATACATTTCTGCCAGATAAGTGTGATAAGAGTAAAAATGTAAATGAGCTGCTCAGTGCAGGCCATGAGTCTCCTAAAGTCATTAAAGAAATAATAAACTAAGTAAATATTCCAATATTCATGTCAAAGTTTTGTATCATTGATCACCACAATCATCATGCATCATCCACTGGAGATAATAATATTCACTGTCGATTGTCAGATGTCAAAATGTCTCACGCTGAAGTGATGTGTTGGATGGATGGACAGGTGGAACCATCAATTGTCTTTGCATCCCAATGCCTGCTGGCGTTGAATAACTCCCATGATTCCACTACACACACGCAGCATGTTGCTGTTGCTCGTGGCACAGCCAGGCCGACCTGCTCTGACCCTGTGTTGTTGAGCTAAACTGTATCTTATCAGCACGCGTGGCTTCTCACATCATCTTTGCTGCAAGTGCAAACAGCACAAATACAACAAGGCACATGCAATGCAACAGGCAGGATGAGCCTGAGGGCAGGCCGGGTCAGCCCAAAATACAGATAATCATCACGGCAAAATATGGGAATGTAAAGTTTGACTGAGTTGTACTACCTAATGTGATTATCATTACTATTATTATCATTATTATTAGTTGAAGTAGTAGTAGTAGTCAGACTCAATTTCATCCCAGGCCACATCAGCAATATGGTCGCCCTTAAATGGACGGTTGTAAATATGAGATTATATAAATGTATGTATAATATTACTTAATTACCTCTGCATTATATAATTGGTTTTAGTAATAATTTAATAATCAGTAACTAGCTCTGAAAGCATAAGCCAATGATGAATACTGGCAGACAATTAAGTGTGCAACCATTATGCAATTTATTAAAATAATGAAATATACAAAGTAGTTTAAGTAATAAAGTCAAAGTAACAATAAATGTTGCTCCATTTGGGTAGACTACAAGCAAGGTTTCAAATTCAAAATATATATTTGCTTAAAAACCATACATTTATTATAATAAACCAGATAGTAAATGCAAAGATGGCACAGATTCAGTCCAATGAGTGTTGCTCGCCTGGCACGGGTTTACTTTCTGGTTATACAGCCCACTGAATATGCACAGTACTTTACATTCTTTACAGATTTTTAAAATAGCATTTTTCAGCTCAAGGAATGTTTTACAAATATAAAACCTCCATGGAAAAGAAATCATAGAAAGACTGACCTTATTTGCAGTTGGAGATCCTGTCAGGAGTTTTACACGTCTCTTTTACAGTGGTGACATAATGGGGAAAATGCTTTTTGGACCAGTGGGGAATTTTCACGAGTGGCCACTGGAAAACACTGGTGGTGGAGCTGAGTGGCAAAGCCCTGTCTAGTTCTATAATACGTCTATGTTAGAAACCAAATGACAGCATTTTGTCATGCTGCTAGTTTTATCATTACTTGGTGCCACTGCTGGAAGTGGCTGTGAGATACTGAGACACTATCCAGTGTACATGTATATGTAAGGGCGAGACACCTTCTGCACACAGGTAACAAAATCAGGATGCATGATCATAAAAACAATTTTAAGTTTTACAATTTTAAAACATGACAAAAATGTTTAAAACTCAAATTTGCAACTATGGCAACATGCTCTCATTCCCAGCTCTTCACCAGGTTTGGAGAGAAACAGATAACATGTAATGGGATTATGAAAATGTAATCAGATTACAGATACATTTGATAAAAATGTGGATTATTAGTAGGATTACAATTTTAAAATAAAGAAGGATATCCTACCATGCACAGTTCACTCACAGCTGCCAATTCATTATCATGGTCTCTAGTGAAAAAATGCTTCACTGGGTGGAAATTTCCACATTTTCTGTCTTTAAATCAATCAATCAATCAATCAATCAATAAATTACACACAACAAAGGGACAGTTGAACAAATCACATTTTGTATCATTTTTTAAGAAGAAAAGTCAAAATTCTCTGATTTTAGCTTCTCAAATGTGAATATTTGCTGGTTTCTTTACTCCTCTCTGACACTAAACTGAATGTATTTTGAGTTGTGGACAAAACAAGACATTTGAGGACGTGATCTTGAGCTTTGATCAACATTTTTCACCATTTTCTGACATATGTAACTAATCTATCCCTAACCCCTAATTGAGAAAATTATCGATGATGAAAATATTAGGTTGAACAACTTCACCATATTTTATATTGAGGTAATCCAAAAGTAAATCAAAGCAATCAAGTTACATTACTTTAATATTTCGAGACTTGGGTTACATTACTGATTACATATTTTAACAGGTAACTAGTAACTGTATCAGAATGCATTTTTAAAGTAACCCTCCCAACACTGGTTATTCATCACAAGAAACCTGCCATGTTGGTGTTGTCAGATATACATGGCAGTATGGGAGATTTTTTGTATAGTTGATTCCATAGCATCTATCCCATGCAAACCTTTGTCATTATATTTAAAATTAAAAATCAATCAGTATAAGAGCTGAATGTTTACTTGATTACAATGGTTTGTAACTTGGCTCATCATCACACTATATCACATCTTAGACCAGTGAAAGAAAAGCATGTTGCTACTGTTTTCTGATAAATAATAAAAATAGAAAACAGACAAGTTACATAACCAACTACTCTGGTTTGGACAGTGCTCCTGTTGTCCTGAGTTTTTTAATTAATTTATTTATTTTTAATTAATTTTTTGTTCTCATCAACTCACTCACATATTTCTGCCAGCACCGTATGTCTGTAAACTGATATTGTGTAATACTTATATAACAAATACGGTGATGTGTGTGTGTGTGTGTGTGTGTGTGTGTGTGTGTGTGTGTGTGTGACAGGGGGAGGGCTGCTCTGTCAACTTGCATGAAGAAGCATAAATACTGGCAGCTTTGTGTTTCAGCAGTGTGTCACTATTTATCCAGTGGGACTTGGAGGGGGGGGGGGCTGTTGGGGGGTTCTGAGGCTCCTCTAGCAAACAATAATAGTGACAACATGCGGAGCAGCTTGCTGGCAGACAAGCTGTTGTGTTTAGTAGTTTGTAATCTTCTGATAACTGTGTACATGCAGTTCAGACTGGAAGCTTTCTGCTGTTATTAGAGCAGAGCTGCATTCACACTGCACACTGTGTTCTGGCTGCCTCTCTTTGGCTCGACATGTAAAGTAAATAAACATTCAGTTTTATAGCACTTTTCAAAACCAAAGATACAAAGAGAATTCACAATAAAAGCATTAATCAAAAATACATATTTTTCCCCTGGCCCATTGCACTATTTTTTAGTCATGATGTTTTTTCGTGTGAGTTGCAGAGTTTTGGGGATATTGGCAATGGAGATGTCTTAACCTCACATGCTGGGTGTTTTGGAAAAGGGCAAGCACTTTCAAAAAACACTTGGCAGGTAATGGATGAGCCATCTGTCTACCATGTCCAGCACAAGCTACCTTTAATCAATCAGATCAGCATGACGTAGTAGGAGAGTTACCTCGCAAGGCAGCTGGATTCACAAGATTGCAAGATCACAAGATCCGGTGAGAATCCTTCACTACTGTGTAACAAACCATCTGGCGTGGCAGGTTGCTACCAGCAGAGCCAGTTGGTAAATCAGATCTGAGAGCCGGGGACTTACTCATTTATGAGCAGGAGGGGAGCTCAGAGTTTATGTTTCAAACTTTTGGGATTAAAACATGGATTTATCTTCACTCCTGCTTCTCAACCCATCTGCAGCACCGACCCACAGAGGAGTCGCAGGACCGTTTACGAGTGACATTTAGTTTTTTTAAACTTTTGCAATTAAGAAACAGATTTATCTTCACTCTCGCCTCTCAACGTGTCTGCTGCAGCAACCAGCATACAAGCCAACCGTGCTCAGCTGTTTACAGAGCGCTAATTAGTCTCTCTGTCCATACTGACTGCTGACCAGGAGAAAAGTGTTTTCATGAACGTACAGACAGGAGGGGGGAAAGAAGTGAGAAAGAAGGGTCAAAACAGAAAGAATCAGCTTCTGTGATGAGTGCTGTATATCTCTGGCCTTAAGTAGCTCCTTCAGTTTCTGCTTAAAGCAAAACGTCTGATGTTTATTTCACGTCCCTACACCTCTCTGATTCATTCAATGTCAAAAATGAACTGAAATAACTTTTTAAAACCAAGAGGAGACTGAAGAAACATCACAGAAGTTGGGCAGGACTTTCATGGCTGGATTCATCATTTTCTAGTCAAAAATAATAATAAAGTAGTGACTTAAATATGTTAGTGTACTGGTCTGACTACCAATTAGAGTAAAAATAAAAGTGTTAAAGTATTCAACTAATGATCATTTTATCATCATATGAATATAATCCATAAAGCTGATCAATAAACTGGAATCAATGACTGAATGACTTAATCCACAGTATTTTTGTTTTTCTATTGGTGATTCTGTTCTCATCTGGTCCCACCCAGATCAAACCAGGACAAACCAGACCCAGACACCAGTGATTCTCCAGTTTACTCTGCCAGACATATTCACTCTGCACAATTTAATATCTTAAACAATCCACTATCATTAACTCTGGAAGCCCATTTCTACCAGAGGAAGAAAAACAATATCCCCACGCTAAGTCATAATTATGAGATATAAAGTCATAGTTTTATAATAATAATATAATATTATATTATATAATAATAACAATAATAATAATAATAATAATAATAATAATAATAATAATAATAATAATAATCAACTTTTTCACAATTTTATCTTTTTATCTCATAATTATTATTTTTTTTTTTATTTATTATCATTTCCCAAGGTGTAGACATACAATCAGCAATACAGCAATAATCAAAAGTAATATAGCTCACTCTACATTTACATCTACATTTCTATTTTTTATTTCATATTTTCAATTTTACCTGTCTAATTATCTCATAATTCCGACTTTTTTATCTGATAATTATGACTTAACAACGGGGATCATTTTTTCTTTCACTAGCTGAAATGAGCTTCCATAATTAACAGTGATAGGGGAAGAAAGTAATAAAAAAGTAATTAAAGTAAAGTTTATCATGACAGCATCAGTAAACTCTTGTTTGTTTGTTTTCCCTATGCTCACTGAACTTAGTTTCACTTGGCACTGTCAGTAGCTCTCTGCACCCCCAGGGGATGCCGCCCCCCAGTTTTTGCTCGGCTCTAAAACTAACACAAACAACCGCACACACGCACGCACTAACCCTGGTCTGCTATAAAAGTCAGACTCATCCAGGCTGGTGGAGTCATGACGGAGAGCGCCGGGTCTCTGGAGCGCCTGAGGTGAGTACCCGGCACGCGTAAAGACGCACAGTTGCTGGGAGTTTTCATGCACAGTTCAGAAAGCTGCGTTCCCTTTCTCCCTGTCTTGTTTTTTCTAACTGCATGCATGGCTCGTTCTTTGTTTTTTCTTCGGGACAATAATCAGCATTCGCGCTGCAGTTTGGAGCTGAGCGTCATGTTATCACACAGCGGTTGTGACCACAATGACGCACAAAATGAAGACTGTTGCTTTTGTTCATTTGATGGTTAAATCAAGTCTGTTTTCCTGTTGGCGTTATTCATTGCGTTGGAGACATTTCACTGTGAGCTGCTCCAGAGTTGAGCACAAATAACCATGCTGAATCAAGGTTTGAATTTCTCTTGGTTTATAAATATGGAGGCCTATTGACACCCACACTTCTAGAAAGGTGGGTTATATAATAACCCGCATGTGGAGATGCAGCAATTAGATTAGTTTTTTTGATAATTGATGAATGGTTTCAGTCGTTTTTCAAGGAAAAACATTTACTGGTTTCAGATTCTTAAATACGAGGATTTGCTGCTTTTGTCATTAAGAACAATAAATGAAGAGTCTGGCTTTTGAGCTGTTGGTTGGACAAATTAGGTGATTTGAAGATGTTGCATTGGGCTCTGAGAAATTGTGATGAGAATTTTTCACAGTGGTTTGGTTAACAGATTAAAGAGATTGTTCACCCCAAAATGAAAATTTGGTCATTATCTACTCACTCTGATGCCGACTGAGGGTTGGGTTTGCTTTTTTAGTCCACAAAACAGAATCTTCCAGACAATAGAAGTGAATGGTGACCAGTTTTCAAATGAGGAGTTAAACATTTTTTTTAAATGCCATACTGCTCATCCAAGTCTCCTAAAGCCCTGACATGCCGTTCACTTGCACACACCCACCGTCACACCACACACACCCAGTTCAGAGGGTGTGCACGCACATGTGAACATGGCTGAAAGCAGAAGCTCTACAGAGAAGATTCAGGCTAAAAACATGCTGTAAATGACGTATTTCAAGTCAGCTTGGCATGTTGGGGCTTTAGGAGACTTGGATTACACCAGGAGCAGTATGGAGGCATTTTATGTTTTATTTTTTTACATTTGAAAACTGGTTACCATTCACTTCCACTGCTTGGGAGATTCTGCAACAGTTTTCCTGTGAAACTCCAGCAGATTTTGTGGACTAAAAAACTAAACCCGACCTCAAGTCAGCATAAAGGTGAGTAGATAATCACTGAATTTTCATTTTTGGGAGAACTATCCCTTTAAATGATTAATCATGAAAACAATCGTGAGGATTAATCGATAATGAAAATGAACATTAGCTGTAGCCCTACTCACATGATTATTAGGATACTTATTAACTGTAAAGTGATGACCGCAAGTTAACTGAACACCTGTACTATCATTACTGCTCTTGCTGTATTTCTTCTGCTATCAGCCCTCCCAGTGCTACCAGAAGTATTAGTAGTATTATAATGAAAGTATTATTTTGTCTTTTGTATAGAACATGTTTTTAAATATATTTATAAAATAAACATGGAATAAATATGAACAAATAGCTAAAGGGCAAATGCAAAGAAAAGTTAGGGAGTAAACAAAACAGCAGCACTGTGTTTGTGCTCCCATGCATGCACTTCAGAAGTGACAAGGGGCCCACAAAGGTATTGTATGAAATTCTTGGACTTGTGATGGTCTGACATTGTTCCCAGTTCAATCAAAGGACAAAGAATCCACTATAATCTACATGTAAACCAGCCCGAGGCTCCTGATGAAAAAAGCCGACACGAGCATACATGTAACACAGAGAGGCAGGGTTGGGAGGGTTACTTTAAAAATGTATTCTGATACACTTACTGATTAACTGTTCAAAACTGTAGTCAGGAATGTAAGTATTAAAGTATTAAAGTAATGTAACTTGATTACTTTCTGTTACTTTTGGATTACCTCAATGTAAATATAAGGTGAATCTATTTAACCTAATATAGTGTTTTTAGGGCTGCAACTAACGATGATTTTCATTATCAATTAATCGGTTGATTATTTTGTCAGTCAATTAGTTGTTTGGTCTATAAAATGTCAGAAAATGGTGAAAAATATTGATCAAAGTTCAAGATGGCGTCCTAAAACCACCATCACCTGTGGTGAAGGTCCTGTGTATCATCACATTTATTACCAAAATTGTTTTGCAGTAAAGATTGATGAAGGATATGATATTAACATGTTGATTAATGAAAGTAAATACATGAAAATGTAAGTTATCAATCAATCATTGTAATAATGTTTAGTTAATGGGAGCATTTGTCTCAAATACTCACCATGTTTTGATATTTATATGACTATATTCAGGGCTGGATTAACCCTCTGTGGGGCCTCAGGGCCAATGAATGAATTTAGTTATTTCTCCATTTAAGGGTTAAAACTCTTCTCATGTATATTTTTTTCATTTCTTGTTGATTGTTGTCCTTTTCGTCTTCCTGTCCTTCCTCCAGAAGGTGTTGCTTCCCCTGTCGTCCACCACGCTGTCAGTTCCAGCCTCTATCTTGCTGCACTCCAGAAGAAGCCATGACTGCCTTCAAAGGGATCTGGACTCAGGAGTTCTGGAGGTGCGTGGGGGCTGAGTTCTTCGCCATGCTGCTCTTCGTCCTGCTCAGCCTCGGCTCCACCATCAACTGGGGGGCCGTTGAGGAGGATCCCCACCCCCCTGACCTGGTGCTCATCTCCCTCTGCTTTGGCCTCAGTATTGCGACCATGGTGCAGTGCTTTGGGCACATCAGTGGCGCTCATATCAACCCAGCAGTCACAGCAGCCATGGTGGTGACCAGGAAGCTCAGTCTGGCTAAAGCTGTCTTCTACCTGCTGGCCCAGTGTGTCGGAGCCATTGTGGGGGCCGCCATTCTGTTTGGGGTCACTCCAGCCTCTGTTAAGGGGGGACTGGGGGTCACCACGGTTAGTTTGGACTTATTATTTTCAGTTTTTATTCTTATTATTATCGGTGTTATCATAATTTTCTAAAAAAAATATATTGTCAGTTTTCAGTTGCAATTAGGTTTAGGAAACAAAACTACTATGGTGTGTCTGTGCCATTCCAAAGTCAAAGTTCATTGCATTGTTGGCTACGGACACCTGGATGTTGTTTCTGCCATGCTAGGCTATACACACCCAGGTGTGAATAGTCACATTGGCTATTTACACCTCAGGTGTAATTAGCATTGTTGGCTACTGATACCTTGGTGTTTTTCTCTGTCATGTGGGTGTAAATAGGTACACTGGCTATTTAGACCCCTGGTGAAAATAACATTGTTGGGTACAGACACCTTGGTGTTTGTTTACACCCCAGGTGCAAATAAGATTGTTGCCAACGGACATCTGGCTGTTGTCTCTGCCATGCTTGACTATATACACACAGGTACAAATTGTCACATTGGCTATTTACACCCTGGTGCAAATAGCACTGCTGGCTACAGACAACTGGAAAAATCCTGACAACTTGACTGTTAAAGTCTCTATTCTTTCAGTACTATATCCTGACACAGATGTGTAAGTTGGTGTTGTGTTTCCACCACAGGTAAACACCAGCCTCTCTGTGGGGGGCGCCCTGGTTGTAGAACTCTTCATCACCTTTCAGCTGGTTTTCACTGTGTTCGCTACCTGTGACCACAAACGCAGCGACCTGAAGGGTTCATCAGCATTGGCTATTGGCCTGTCTGTGTGTGTGGGTCATCTGTTTGCTGTAAGTGCCCAACACCTGTCCAGCTGCCACCACAAACATGCACATAACAATTATTCAATAACTATAAGGGTTTCAGAATCAAATCCATTGATCACTGACA
This sequence comes from Lutjanus erythropterus, assembly GCF_056507025.1. NCBI lineage: Eukaryota > Metazoa > Chordata > Actinopteri > Lutjaniformes > Lutjanidae > Lutjanus > Lutjanus erythropterus. The sequence goes on along the minus strand of NC_139323.1, from coordinate 5,528,245 downwards.
CAGATGCCTCAAAACACTGCACTCAAACAGCAATCAGACTTGAAATTATGTTCTTAACTATTATAATTATTATAATTATTATAATATAATGTAACTCAATTGCATTCCTTTATTTTTGGATTACCTCTATATAAAATATGGGGAAATTGTTCCATAGTAACTTCTCAAAATTGTGTGTCGTTTATTGTAAAGTGTTATCTTTGTTGCAGCAGTCTACAGTGTGTTGAATGTGTCAGTGTCCGGTGTCAGATCACGAGGTCACTATAATGTCTGCTGTGTTGTTCCCTCAGATTCCTTACACTGGAGCCAGTATGAATCCTGCCCGATCCTTCGGTCCAGCCATGATCACATGGAACTGGGACAAGCACTGGGTAACTACGCTTCTATTATACTTCAGTAACAATCAGAGAATATCAATATATACATACATATATATGAGTTTCTTCAACTAGGGGCACTTTTAAGCCCCAGCAGTGACATTTTGGATTTCTCATGTGATGCTTGATAAATGAATACACAGTGTTATTCAAAATCTTTACAAAATATAATTACTAAATAATGTGATTTAATAACATTTATGAAGCATTTTTTGAATCCAAACACCTCTTTTGCTCAAGTCGCACGACTGTGGTCTCAATGTTCAGATAAATCAGTTAATAACTTGTTATTACCGTTGTCAAAACTAACACAACAGACCTTGCTATCTGCAAAATTACAAAAATGTCATTTTCACAGCTGTTGTGGGTGTTGCAGTAAAGACTTTGTGTTGCCATAGAGACAATTTCAAGGCAAGCAAATGGTAACTTCAGTATTTTTCAACCTGGAGCCTGATTTCATGTTTTTGTGTCTAAATGGGGACAATAATTTTGAAAATTGCTCCAGTATTAAATGAGACCATAACGTAAATCCAGCTAATGTAAGCAGTAGCTTTTTGTTAAAGGTCTCATTATTACTGCTTCCCATTAACATTGTGTCCCTACCAACACACTGTCATTACTGCTTTATTTGATTCTATTTTATTCTAATATGATTTTTATTTGCAAACTTTAACACTTAAGTGAAGGTGATTTAGAGGTTAGAATTATAATATCATTTATAAAAAGCAACATATTATCTTTTGTGTGTATGAACATAGTTGACATCTAAAGTAAGGTTACTGTCTAAATATTCCACTGAGTAGAAAAGAAAATCATGAAATCCCCTATTTTTTATTATTATTTCAGTGTTTACAATGATGCATAATGTTTGATGAAAATACATTTAAATGTGTTTAAAAAAATTAAAGAAAATGCATTTTTGTCTTCACCACAATGTTATGTTAAAAACAAAGAACAAACCGTAAAAATCATGAAAAAACAAACATACTTCAGATTAAAATCTTAACATCTATATGCTTTTTGGGGTACCATTTTATATATATTACAGACTCTGATGCTTAAAATAAAATAAAATCTAAAAAATCACAGTAGTTCATATTTACTCATTTTGGGGAGTCAAAAATTCTTGTTGTTGAAGAAACACATATATTCACATAATGCTGCTCTCATAAGTGATTCTCCATCAGAGAGTGTTGATTAATTATTATATTATAGTAAATAGTCACTGAATGTCATTTCTTCTCCAATATCAACTTTTTGTTGGTTACAGTTATCGTCCTCGTTGGTTAAACAGCCCTCAGGTTTGAAGTTTTTTCCTAGTGTTCTTTTTGAGAGTGTGTGAACAGACTCTCCTTTCTTCAGAGCTGCTGTCCTGACGTCTCATTAGTATTGAGTGTCTTTGTGCGCTCTCTCAGCTTTGATGTCATCTCTTGTTTGGATTTTGATCTTGCAGATTGTTGTAGTCTCATCTCCTTCGAGAAGCTTTGATATTCTTTCTGCTTCTTCCATCATTTTGGCACGGCGCTGTGTGGTTTCATGCAGGCTTCAAAGTTACCTCGGCGGACATTTTCTCTGTCTCTTTCACTTCCCGTGCCCTCTCAGCGGCGTCGTTCCTGCTCCTGCTCCTGGCTGTGGTTGATTGGTTTTAGTTAGTGGGCCTCTGGTTTTATGACTGTGTAATTTGGACTGACAGAAAGTCCAGTGGCACTGTCTGCAAAGCATAGGCATCAGATGGTACGGATATAAATGTAGAGCTGCAACGATTAAATGATTATTAACTGATTATGAAGTAAGTCGCCAACTATTTTGATAATCAATTAATTGGTTTCAGTCATTTTTTAAGAAGAAAAAAAAGTCCAAGGCATTTAATGATGTCATCTTGGACTTAGGGAAACACTGATCGACATTTTCTCATATTTTATGGACCAAACAACTTATCAATTAGTGGAGAAAATGATTGACAGATTAATTGATAGGGAAAATAATCATGCAGGAAAGACTTTAAAAATAGATCCAAACATGTGGAGCACACAGACGTACTCAAAGAGTTCTACTGGGAACCTGGGTTTTTATCTTGAACTTACCCAAGAGGTTCTACTCACAGCCCTTTTTTTAGAACAAAGAACCCTTGACAGAAGAGTTTATCAAGGATTTGCAAAAAAAAGGGTTCCTTGGATGAAAAGGGTTAGCCTAAAAAAGAACACTTAACAAACCCTCCTTCAAAAAAGGGTTCTTCAGAGGCAAGTGGTTCTGGGCAGAACCCTTCAGGAAGAACCCTTTTTGGAACCCTGAGAGTATATAATATCAGTAGATGTCACTGAGTCCTGCCCAGAAGCTCTCCAAATAACAGGGGAGAGATTTGTCTGTCACAGATGGTGATGCGCTAAAGCTGAAAAGTGTAGGCGGGAAATTCATCGCACAAACACATCAGGGATCACCACACCCAGCCTGTCAACTCAGCTGTCAACTCCAGTTTACTGCCATCAAACTGCACTCTTTGGTCTCTTCTCCTTTAGATTTTCTTTCTGCCAGCCTTTTCAGCCATATAGCTGTCTGTGGGTCCACCAATTTGGTCCAGACTGAAATACGTTGCACGCTTGGACACAGAACGGACTTCCAGGCATGCATTAGTTTAAAACACTCCCTTAAGACACTCTTTTCACTTTGGAAATACAGAAACACAAACACATCAGGCTGCCAAACATGCCTGTGTGAGCTTTAGTCTCAATATAACCACAAACTAACCTACTAAAGCATTGAAGTTGCTATTGACAGTGAACAAGTATCAGCTTTTGAATGAACAAAATAATAAACCACAACAAAAAGAATACAAGATATGGGGGGTGTCTAGTGTTTATTAATATACAACTCAGTGACTATTATTTCTGAGAAATGTTCTACAGACATTCATACTTCCTAAAGAACCACTTTGGTGATCCGATGAAGACATTAGGAACTAACTGTTTTTTAGACTTGTGGGAGTCATTATTGGACCAGGCAGAGTTCATTTTTCATTGCTGACTGTTAGCCTATACATTAGCCACGCCCCCTTTCATAATTCATGAATCGTTGTGGACTTGGCAGAGTTCCTTTTTCCATTCGTGTGATTTATGGCGCAGACACAGCGAATTTATTGACGTAGTGAAGTTGATGGAAGCCATTCATTTTCCATGGCAAGGACTAGATTCAGCCGGTTGATGAGTATGACGCAGTGAGTTGATGGACCGATCATCGTATCTGAATTATCATACTCACAACTAGACCTCTACGTTATGCAAATGTGGCCCGTCCAACACAATGTAGCAGACTCACTGAAGTTCGATCAAACTGTCAAATTTGAAACTAGATTCTGTTCTACTTCTCGCCTAAAATATTTTTGGAAACATATTTTAGTGACTGTTTGGCTGAAAAATTGGCAAGTTTGTGACCCGGTCGCCATGTCAAAAGATCTAAGCCGTAATCAAGCACCACGCAAATGCCGTTATTGTCTTTTTACATTTTTACGTCATTTTCATTATGTTATGTCCTGTTACATCTTTTAACTTGCTTTTGTTGTTACATCTTTTACGTCTTCTTCTGTCGTTTTCATCTTGTTAGATCTTTGACATTATTTTTGTCTGGTTACATCTTTTATGTCTTTATCATTACGTCTTCTTGTTGCGACTTTTATGTCATTTTTGTCTCGTCAGGTGTTTTCAGGTTGTTTTCTTCTTATTGGGCCTTTTATGTAATTTTCGTTATGTCTTTTTACGTTGTTTTTGTCTTGCATTAAAACTAAAGCAACAAGCCCATTTTGAAAACATAAGGAGTAGAAAGTAAAGAGATTTGTGTTAAAATGTAGGGAGTAAAAGTAAAAACTTGTCTGAAAACTAAATACTCAAGTAAAGTACAGACACCTGAAAAATCTAAAAAAGTTAAGTAATGAAGAATCTATAAGTACAGTGGTTACTTCCCATCTCTGATAAAGGATTTAACATGTTTACATGTTGTCAAAAATACATGTCAAGATAATATGAGATGATGCAGAAATAACAGTAAAATGCTCAGGAACATTCATTTATGGACAAATTAACTCTTCTCAGAGAAAAAGTTTTGTGAAGCACTGGTTTCAATTTTGATATGTGCAGTCTCAGGATGTTCAATGTTCTGTGTTTCCTCCTCTGTGTGTGTGTGTGTGGGTGTGTGTGTGTGTGTGTGTGTAGGTGTACTGGGTGGGTCCAACCCTCGGTGGGGCTCTTGCTGCAGCCCTGTATGAATACCTGTTCTGTCCGGACCCGGAGCTGAGGAAACGTTACTCTGACGCTTTCATCAAGACGCCGTTCACTGCGACCAAACACCGGCAGAACTCGGTCACGGCCCAGGAGCCTCTGTTCACCGTCATGGACGTGGAGAGAGCCGAGAGGAAGGAGAGAGAGAGGGAGGCGCCGGGGGAGGTGCTGTCCTCCGTATGACTAGAGAGGAAACGCAGCGCTGATGTCCGGACTGCTGACACACAGTCCACTCTGAAGGAGACTGGTCTCCTGTAGACCTCAAACACTTCAAAACCACAGAAGGAGGAAGGAAAAGACATGCCAACTTCTTAATTATGTAAAAAGACTATAAGGGGAATATTTGCTAAGTTGGGGCCCTTCTTTCAGAGCCAAACAGTTTGACTGTGTTTGTCCATATGAACTTTTTGCCAGTAAAATGGAAGAAATAGAGAAAAGTGCTAAATTGCTAAAAAAAACAAAAAACTGTGCGTTTGTGCTCATGAATATGTATTTCCAGGGTGTTCCTATTGAGAGGACAGAAAGTAACTAGCTTAAAATAACTAACTTTTTACTTTTACTCCCTACATGAACACAAATAGCCGTATGTTCAACTCCTTACATGTTCAAAACAGAGTCGTTACTTTAGTTTTAGTGGGGTTTTTTGCATCATTATGTACCACCTACCCAACATCAGGACTGATTTTAGCCGAAATGGATGGGACAGTAACACATCAGAGCATATCATGTATGACAGACGCAACAAGATGTAAAAGTTGTAACAAGGCGAAGTGATTTTCGTTTTGTTATGTCTTTGAAGACAAAACAAGGCGGAAATTACTTTGAAGACATAACAAGACAAACATAACATAAGACGTAAAAGATGTAACGAGATGAAAATGACATAAATGATGTGACAAGATGAAAATGACGTAACAGGGGATAAAAAAAATGAAAACAACATAAAAGACAACATGAAAACAATGTTAAAGACAAAACAAGACAAAATCACTTAAAAGACTTAACAAGTCAAAAGTTATGTAACAAGACATAACAAGATGAAAAAGACATTGAAGACGTAACACGATGATAATGATGTATAAGACATAACAAAACAAAAACATCATGATAAATATGACATGACAAAAATGACAACAAGACATAACAAACAAGTGAAGGAGACTCGACTGCAGAGAAAAGTTGAGGTTCAGTTAGACAGCCAGTAGAAATGTCCTTCAGAGGACGACTTTTACTTTTATACTTTTTATAGTGCATTTCGGAGCCTGAACATTTTTGTTTCTTACTGCAGTAGAGAAGTTGAATCAGTACGTCTACCTTTAACAGAGTCTTTTTTATCCTATTGTAAGTGGATAAAAACAGATTTAAAGCAGAAATATACACATTTGTCAGGAATAAATGTGGGATGACAATGTCAGAAATACATGTATGTATATCTAATATTAAAAATGTTTTTTGAATACACTGTGCAATATATCCATATTCTCAACATAAAAATGTATCTCACATCTGTGATTTTAATATTTTCATGTCTTGCAAGAATTCTTAAAATGCTGTGTTTGTACATTATTTAATTTAAATGCCCAATATGAATTACAAGTAGTTACAAGTAAGTTTGTGTCTAAAATGATTCCCACCTATGATCTCTACAGCTTGGTCCTCAATGGACCTTTTACCGACATGAAATAGTGCAAACATAGATGTTATCAATGATTCTGTGATCACTGGAAACACTTTGCTGCACTGTGTGGAACAGGACCTTAATTTGTATGATTGGTGTCTGTGTTTTAATCTCACACACTAGATGGTTTGTTGCACAGAACCATCTGGGAAGTTGCCATTAGAAACTGTCTGGAAAAGGGCAGACACTTTCAAAGAACACTTGGCAGTTAATTGGATGAACCATCTGTTTGTCACAGTTAACACGGGCTGATATAACTTACGTTACCGCAGTATCTACGCTAACCTCCTCAGAAGCCGCCAAGATGAGTTGCTTCCATGGATGATTCTGGCTGTCATCACACCTAAAACCACGCCCATAGCTGCCATTTATACCTCCTAGGATGCTGATTGGCTCTACCACCTTTGATGCAGATACAAATGGATAACTTGAGGCCTGAAAAGGTGGATTCTCTCATGATTTCATGATCTTGTGAATCCAGCTGCCTCGCATGGTAACCTAGGTTTAACCTACTATTCCATATGCTGTGAAAGAGGTCTTTTGTATTTGGCTGACACAATGGTTGCCCACTCCTACTGCTGACAACAAGTTACTTGGTTTCATCAAGGTGTTTAAGAGCAAAGCTCTCCCATTTAAAAGATTGTTGAAGTGATTAATGGAGGAACTCTCCAGTTCGTCCTTACCCTTGAACATTAAACCCACCAATGCTGCATAATCTGCATACTTAAGAAGACAAAAGTTGCTGTCATAGTTCTCATTTCATTTACACACATTACAAAAAGTGCAGGAGATAAAACACAACCTTGGGTTATTCAAAATGACTTCATCAGACAGGGAGCCTTGTACAGAGATTCTTTGGAGGTGGTAAGATTAAAGGTCTTTGATCCACACTGCAGGTTTAACAAGTCGACTTAATAAAAAGTCAGTCCTGATCATATTAAAAGCTAAACTAAAATCAGTAAATGAAGTTCTGGTGTGAGCCGCAGCATGCTGGACGTGTTTTGGTATTCCAGGGTATTTAAAAATCCCCAAGGTCTGCTTTTCCATACGATGAAGAACACAGATGCTCCTTTCTAGTAAACTGATAGGGAGATTGCCCTCCCTTTACCAAACCGTTGAGACAAAAAGAAAGCTGAATCAGAAGACAAAGCTCTCGATCTACTGGTCAATCTTCATTCCTGCTCTCACCTATGGTTATGAAAGGTGGGTTATGACTGAGAGAATGTGATCACGGATACAAGCGGCTGAAATGTTTTTATTTAAGAAGATGGCTGGCATCTCCATTAGGGATAAAATGTGACACTCAGTCATCTGTGAGGGAGTAGAGCCACTGCTCCTGTACATAGAAAGGCACTATTTGAGGTGATTCAGGCAGCTCATAAGGATGCCACCTGGTCGCCTACCTAGGGAGGTGTTCCAGGCATGTCCAGGTGGGAGAAGGCCACGAGCCAGACCGAGGACTAGGTGGAGGGATTATATCTTCACGCTGGCCCGGGAACGCCTCAGGATACTCCGGGCAGTGCTGGTGAATGTGGAAGAGGAAAGTCTGGAGTCTGGAGTCCCTTGCTGGAACCAGCTGTGCAAACTTCTCTGCAACTTCAGAAAAGCCATTGAAGATGGATGGATGGATGATAGGGAGATGTTGTATGAGTTGATGTACTGTTGTGAACCAGAGGTCAGTCTCCACCAAGCTCGGGTGATGTCTACACAATTGGCACAAGACTGTCACTGACACCAGCTCACCACTTCCCACTGTTGCTCTGACAGCAACGTTCAACTGTCAAAGCCTAGCAGCTAGCATCCCTGCCAAGGAAGCATTCAACATACATCTTCTGGCCAGTTTAAAAGGGTCTTCATCTCTGCACCACGTCTGTAACTTAGTCATGGTCAGCCTCTGAAGCTCGAAACAAACTGAGGGAAATAAGCTAAGACAACAACAGCACAAATAACAACAAGTCTTTTTAATACAAATACTGTCATATACCATATACCCTGGTGAAATGTCAAATGGGTATGTAGGTATGAAATTATAGACACTGGCCAAGTTCAACAGTAATTCTCTGCAGAGATGGGAAGTAACTAAGTACAAGTACTTTGAGTTTTTCCTTTTATGATAACTTTTACTTTTACTTCCTATATTTTAACCCAAATATCTGTAATTTCTACTCCTTAAATTTTCAAAACAGGCTTGTTACATTAGATGTAATGCAATTGAAGGGAATTATCTATTATTTTTTATAGATTTTTTTTTGTTTGCCGATGCAAAAAAGCATAAGATGAAAACAACAAAACAGGACGAAAACAACTAAAAGACATAAGAAGAGAAAAGAGAAAAATGACATAACAACACAAACATTTATGTAAAAGATGCAACAAGACAAATATGAAGTAAAAAGATTAAAATGACATAAAAGATGTAACAATATGAAAATGACCTAACAAGATATAGCAAGACAAACATGATGTAAAAGATGTAACAAAGTGAAAACAATGTAACAAGAGTAAAACAAGATAAAATATGTAACAGGCATAACAAGATGAAAATGATGTAACAAGATGTAACAGACAGAGATGTGGCCGTGGAACAAAGCGAGGTTCAGTTAGCTTTGCACAGAAACAGCCAATAGAAATGTCCATCAGAGGGTACATTTCAGAGCCTGAACTTTTTGACTTTTACTTCAGTAAAGAAGTTGAATCAGTACTTCTACTTTTACCAGGGTCAAGTATCTGTACTTGTACTTCAGTACAGAATGTGTTTACTTGCCACCTCTGCCTCTCTGAGCTTTATAGTCACACTGGAGGTTGTCCAGCTGTTTAATGGGAAGATGGTAGGTGTCCATGTAACCCTCCCCTTCCATAAGATACAGAAGATACTGCATAAGATACTGCTCAGGGCAACAAATCTGAAGTCACTGGTTGAGGAGGGGCGACTCCTTTTAAATACAGAAACGATTGTGGAAGTCTTCCATGAAGACTGGCACACCATGTTCATCCAGCTGGAATAATCTCATAAAACACCTTTTAGTTGACAAGTGCACCCTGCAGTGACCATCTGGGCCTGGAGCTTTGTGTGGCCTTATCTCTGCAGGACCGCCTGCTAGATGCCCTCCAGTAAGTCTGACAGGATCACAAACTGGGCTACATATTGATTGTCAAGTATGTTTCCATGAGCGTCTTTGTCAAACCTACTGTAGAGCTGATTTAGCTCATTGGCCAAGGAGACAGTATCTGTGGGTAGTAGTGTTGTTTCCCAACCTCTCTGCCCATTATTGTGTTGAGACTGCTCCATTCTTTCTGTGCATCTCCACTCATAAACTGTTTCTCTTCTTTTGTGTCTCCGGTGTTCAGTTCTGCTTTTTTTTTTTCTTCAAATAATACCCTATCAACACTATGTTGTTATTAGGTTAGGCCTATACCAGGTAGTTACTAATTACCTGTTCAAAAATGTAGTCAGCAACCTAATCCAAGTATGCTGCTGTTACTTTTGACCGTTGAGCTTTATGTAGTGTCTTTTAAGGCTGCAACTGAGTATTTTCATTTTCCATGAGATGTCAGAAAATGGTGAGAAATGTTGATCAAAGCTCAAGATGGTGTTTTTTTGTTTTGTCCACAACTCAAAGATATTGAGTTTACTGTCAGAGAGGAGAAAATATTCACATTTAAGAAGCTGAAATCAGAGAATCTTGTCTTCTTTTAGTTTAAAAAATGCCTAAAAAGAATTAATCAATTAAAGGTGAACCAGAAGATGGTGTTAAGCGAGCCCTGTGGAGGTTTCTTGTAAATAAACAAAACTGATGTTTAGGGTGTCCTCAAATGTCTTGTTTTGTCCACAACTCAAAAATATTCAGCTTACTGTCAGAGAGGAGTAAAGAAACCAGAAAATATTCACATTTAAGAAGCTGAAATCAGAGAATCTTGACTTCTTTTAATTTGAAAAATGACTAAAAACAATTCATCAAATATCAAAATAGGCCAGTAGTCAGAAAAAGTTACATTTTGCACCAAATCTGTGTAATAAATGGTGTCAACTCAGAAATTGCTGCAACAACTTATGAGACATGAAAGAGAATCATGGGAATGACCATCATATATTTCCATCATGATCTTCTAAGCTATTTTACAAACTAATCCCTCAAAATATGAATAGGAATCTTAAGAAAACACAAAGAATTTTAGATGTATGACCAGAAAAACTTGACACTAAGCTGCATTTTAGATGAATATTCAGGCTTCTTGCTTTCAGATTATGCAAATATAAATAATAACCTTTACACTGCTAAATAAAGTCAGACAGCGCTTCATAGTCAAACTGAATAAAAACATGAACACAACCACAATGGTAACAGCAAAAGCATCAAGATCATATTTGAAATGAAATGAATTTGTAGTTTCTCATATGCTTGCTGAAATACAACCGCATGAAAAGCAGATCTCAGGTCAGTTAACTGTATGTGCCTCTGTCAACCAGCAGATGTCACTAACAGTCTAATTAAGCAGAAAACAAGCACCTCTCTGCTTCTGTGTGTGTGTGAGTGTGTGTTTGTGTGTGAGAGACTGTAGCACGGTTCCACACTCAAGGGCCATTTATTAAAATTCAAATCCTAATCGCTCCATTTAAATTAATTGGAGATAATGAATAAAACAGGCTCATTAAAGCAGCGCGGCACTCAGCAGTGTTGAGTCACTTTCACACACACACACAGTAAATCAGTGGGCAGCGTTATCAATCACTGCTGCTCAGGCCTCACAACCTTGTGTCTGTTTGGTTTGTCTTTTCTCTCATTTGTCTTTGTCACACAACAAAACACAGCACATGATATGAAAATAGCTTTGCTGTTGCTAACATTTCTGTCACTTCAGTGCATAAAAGGCATTCGTTTATTACATTACAAAGTTTTGAAGGAAGTGTATAATGCTGGTGGCATCTGGCAGTGAGCCTGGTGGTTGCAAATGCCTCGTCTCACTGGCCTGTTCCAAGAATGAAGGAAAAACTGGTGGGGTCATGTTTGGTTTTGTCTGTTCTGGCCGACTGTAGAAACATGACGGTGTTACGTGTTTGAAAAAGACAAAAGTACATATACTTGTGTAAAAAAACGACTCTGGTAAAAGTAGAAGTACTGATTCAACTTCTTTACTGCAGTAAAACTGAAAAAGTACAGGCTCTGAAAAGTACAAAAGTAAAAAGCTGTCATTTCTACTGACTGTTTCTGTGCAAAGAACTGAACCTAATTTTTTCTCCAAAGTTGAGTCTCCTCTGTCTTTCGTGTCTTTGTTGTCTTGTTACGTCTATTTAGTCTTGTTATGTATTTACGGCATTTTTGTTTTGTTATGTCTTCTACGTTGTTTTTTTCAGAATGTTACGTTGTTCTAGACTTGTTTCGTCTTTGACACTGCTTTTGGCACAATGTCTTTTTTATCTTACATAATTTTCGTGTTACATCTTTTTGTCGCATTTATGTTGTCTTGTAATGTCCTGTTTGCCTTGTCATGTTTTTCAAGTGGTTTTTGTTTTGTTACATCTTTCTCGTCTTATTATGACTTCTTTGTTTTGTAATGTCTTTTTCTGTCTTGTTACATCTTCTATGTTGTTTTTGTCTTGTCACGTCTTTTTTTGTCTCGTTAGGTCTTCTAGCTGGTTTTTGTCCAATACTGTCTTTGCACTGTTTTTGTTTCATGCCTTTTTTAACGTTTTTGTCTTGTTAAGTCTTCTAGGTGTTTTTTGTTTTATGTTGTTTACATCTTATTGCATTATTTTTGTACTTTTGTCTTTTTTTGTCTTGTTATGTCTTTCTTGTCTTATAATATCTTTTTTGTCTTATGCGTTTTATGTTGTTTTTGCCTTTATACATCTTTTACATCTTACATTTAGGTCGAAATCAGTCCTGACCTTGGGAAGGTGGTGCACAATGATGCCAAAAAAAAAAAACAAAAAAAAAAAAACATCCATAATTCCCTTCAAATGCATTATAACAAAAGTAACAAGTCTGTTTGGAAAATGTCAGGAGTAGAAAGTACAGATATTTGAGTTAAAATGTAGGGAGTAAAACTAAAAAGTTGCCAGAAAAATAAATACTCAAGTAAAGTACAGATACCTGAAAAATCTTCTCAAGTACAGACACAAAGTATTTGTACCTAGTTACGTTCCACCTCTGATATTTAGGCCATGGTTTTTACATGGAACATGAAAAATATTCTTATCAATGAAGACACAATCATATCATTATCCAGGTTTCTGACTGTCTACTTGCAGTCTGTTATGTAACAACAAAGTGTTCACAAACCAGGATAAAGCTGGTTCAGAAACATGCCACACTATCCTGGTTTACTCCAGGGAGCATCTCCACGTTCCTCAAAAGCATGATAAGTTTTCTGAAACTAGGATGTGATGTTTACACGTGCATCAGATAACCAGGATGTCAATCATCACTAGCACCAGATCTCAACCCAACTGTGTAAGATTTTAGAGTGACATGTTTGACAGCGCTCTCCACCACCAACATCACAACACCAGCTTCAGTTCCATTAGTCATGTGTAGGTTACAATGAAATGTGTGGGACAAAAACAACAGGCTGATGTCAGTATTGGAAAATATGCTTTTCCTGAGGTAACTTAAGTCATGTTTGCATGTCACGTGCCTTCTTTTCCCACGCTGTGTCAGTGTCTTTGGTTTAATCAGAGACAGCGTTATCAGGTACACTGGCTGGCCCAGAGACAGAGACAAAGCAGAGATAGTTGATATGTTCTTTTGGAATTTCTAACTAACCCCAAACATGATCTGGTCATATTTCTTTCAGCACAGAGAAGAAAAATTCTCTCACTATGCTTAGCATTTAGCTCAAAGCGTTTAGCCCCACAGATGTCTCAACTGTGCAACCAACAACCTTTGGCTTTAAGTGAGATGCGTCATGTATGTATACAAGATTCAGGGACAGGCTTTTTAGAAATATATATGTTTATCCTTATGTCTGGTTTCAACATGATAATCAAAATCCTCACACTTGTTTTAAGGCCCCTTTGATGGAGCTACATTCCAACATATCGACTTCCAAAGATTGCGTAAAGCTCTGCGGCCTGTACTAACTCACGCTGTTTTCCAGACAACACCGAAGGTCAGAATTTCTGGGTTGAAATTTCCAGGTGCAAGTAAACAAAAACCATGGCTGACTCTGAAAAATTGCTGAGTTTCATTGGCAAGTGTACGCATTTGACCCCTCGGCAGTGCAGCCTCTGTGCATAAATAACACAGAGGAGGAAAAAGGCTGCATAGCATAACACACACCATGATATAATTTCATTTTATGGCACTTAATAACATTAGCAACATATTTTGACATCAATTTACATGCAGAAAAGGTTTTACTGCATGATAGTATGTATTCTTTTAGGCTTCCATGGGTGCTGCCACTGATGTGTGACTTCTGTCAGGATACATGGATTTGGAGTTCACAAGCAGGAACTTTGAGCGGCGTTCCATTGTACTTTTCCTGTGTTGTAGTGGGAGATCATAAATTTTTGAGCTCCAAGTTGTCTGGAATCCAGAATAAGTCCCTGTTTACTTGCTTTCATTTGCCTCAACATTCGTCTGTTTTTATGTAATCAGCGTGGCACTATTCAGCTCTCATTAAGTTACACTGAAATACAAACAAGCTGATGAAGGCACTGATATTTTGCATCCATACTCTGTAACTCCAGAAATATGCATCTATAAGCATCTGCTACATCTGAGCAGAGAGCGAGCCGTCACTTTGTCTTAAATGGATCTATGATACATTATTAATAACCTGACAAACCACTGGGTGGCCTCCAGCAACACATCAAAATCTGTGCTTAGCCAAACACAAAACTGCTGGCTGGAACTGTGCGTGGTTATGTGTGTATCTGTGTTTATATGCCTTGTATTACTGACATTGTGGGGACTGAATTAATACAGTCCTACTGTGGGGACTCACCAACCATTTGAGGACAACAAGCAAGGCCTTCAACAAGGTAAAGCACTGGAGAAAAAACAAGTATGCCCATCCAAAACACTCTTAAAATGTGCAGGATCAAACTGGAGACATCGTGGCAAAATGTAACTGCCAACAGTTGCAACTGTCTGTCACCAGACACAAAGAAACAAACATCACAGTATATACACACAGTGGCGGACTTAGGCTGTCGAAGGGGCAGGGGTGAAAAAAATAAGGACACCAGCTGTGCGGTGTGGGGGCCAGTGCCAAAAGTTATTATGCTTTATGCACTCACATTTATTCCTCTGGAAAGGCACCCAAGGACACACTTTATCACATTATCTTGGACACTGGGCCACTCTAGAAGGCATTTATCATGTTTCATCTACCATAGAAAGAGAGCAGAAAATTATGATGTCACAGTAAAATTCTTGAGTTATAGCCAATAATGTGTTTAGTGATGTCAACATTCACAGAGACCTTGATAAATGTTTTTGACCTTAGACCACCAGCATCTAATCAGTTAATTCTTGAGTCCAACTGGTCATTTGTACCAAGTTTGAAGAATTTCCCTCAATGCGTTCTTGAGGATATTGCGTGGAGCTGAAAACATAATGCCTGTGGCCAAGGCTGTTGCCGGTGTGGAGTTACAAAAAAACAAGTTTGTCAAGGCTTTTTAAAAAAATTGGAATCACAGAGGTCCCTCAGCATACAGTCATGGATGTGCACAAAAACATTCAGCAGGTGACTGGTTGAACCATCTGTCTATCACACCTAACACAGGCAAACTTCAACCAATCCTGAATCATTAACACTTCTCGCTGTCATCACACCTAAAACCATGCCCATAGCTGCCAGGAGACCCTCCTAGGATGCTGATTGGTGGCACTACTTCTGGTGCAAGCACAGATGGATAACTTGAAGCCTGGTAAGATGGATTCTCTCATGATCTTGTGATCCCATAATCTCGTGAATCCAGCTGCCTCGCAAGGAAGGCAGCTATCAAATATCAAATGATATTTCTGGGAGCTTAACCCACTAAGCACTAAAAGTCAGCATATCTATTTAGGATCTATAACTGTTCTTTTATAATCTCTCTCTTGCAAATTTCTAGGCATGCAATTGAAATCATAGCAGAACCCCTCTAAGTGTTAAACTTGAATTTAAACATGTATGAGACAAAGCTTATTTTCATTCCCACATGACATTAAAAATAATCTGCTTGATGTAAT
The DNA here is from genome assembly GCF_056507025.1 of Lutjanus erythropterus. Lineage (NCBI taxonomy): Eukaryota > Metazoa > Chordata > Actinopteri > Lutjaniformes > Lutjanidae > Lutjanus > Lutjanus erythropterus. Next base: position 5,512,740 of record NC_139323.1, on the reverse strand, counting down.
AATTTGTGTCTGTGGTTTTCTTATAAATAGGTTTTTGTTAAAATGTCTTCTCTCATTGAAAAATCTGCAATCACAGGGTTGGGAGGGTTACTTTAAAAATGTATTCTGATACAGTTACTCATTACATGTTAAAAAATGTAGCAAGTGAATTAATCCAAGTATCACAATATTAGTGTAATGTAACTTGATTACTTTCTGTCACTTTTGGATTACCTCAATATTAAATACGGTGAAACTGTTTAGCCTAATATATTGTTTTTAAGTCTGCAGCTAATGGTTATTTTCATCACTGACTGATCGGTCAATTATTTTCAACTATTCAGTTAACAGATTAGATGTTTGGTCCATAAAATGTCAAAAAATTGTGACATTTCCATTTAATTCAACAAAGTTATTGCACATATGAATTTAAAAACAGTCAAAATGACTGCCTTGCCTGTTCTAGAGTTAAAATCACTGGTTAGTTTGTGTGTGTAAAACATGTTAGAGTTTGTCTGCTAATAACTGTCAGTGCCAGTGTTCATACTTCATACAGTGTTAACCTCATCCAACCTCCACCTACACTCCTACACTCCTTATCCGATACACACAAACACACTTCAGTGTACTAACACTCTCTCAAATGCCTCATATCACTCCAATAAATCAATTATCACACGCACGCATACACACTCACGTATACACACGTCCATACACACTCACGTATACACACGTCCATACACATATATTGTGGAAATATAGCTTAAATAGCTCGCTGTAAATGAACTCACAAGCGCACAAACACAGACGCTCCGATCGCCTCAGAGCTTCGTGCAGATCCTCGTCTGTTCCAGCTATTACACCTTGGTGTTAATTTCTTCAGGTTTTTGACAAGCCTCCGAGCGAAAGCTTGTTCTTTGTGTAAGTGCTTTTTCTGAACTTCTCCCTATCTCTGCAGATTAGTCAGGGAGCAAATTACCTGCCTGCACAAAAAAAGCACAGTCCTACACGTTTTGCTGTGCTTGGTGTACAGATCTCCTTTTGAAGACAGGCTATGTTATTTCCCCTGGCCCTGCAGCGGTCCTGGCATGCAAATCATCATAAAATTAAATTTAAAAAACTGCACATGTACTCCGGCTGCTCTTATCAGCGTCTGCACAAACTGCATACAAATCAGGCCAGGATCACACACAACAGCAAAGGTCTCCACGTAAAAGGCTGGCTAATTGCTAATTGGGTCGCGAGGTCTGAAGCAGGCTCGGCTAACAAGAATTAAAATGCGGGGGCGCCTTGTGCCTGTGAAGTGTCTCCGACTTCCTGGTGATATGCCCCAGAGCAGAAACACACTGACAAACGCCACTGCCACAGCAGGACTCTGCTCTGAGAGGCTGCTGCTTGTTCAGCTCTGTCTACACAGCTGCTTCACAACGTCGCTGAATGCTTCTCACTGACACTTACATGCAGTCATTACACAGATATGGGATGTGTTTATTGTGCGCGGGTAAATGCACCAAGTGGCGCCCAGACTGTGGCTTCTGTCCTCAACTGCATTTACATACACAAGAATGCAAAACATATTTTCATGAGATGATGATGTATTCTAATAGTTATTAATTGCTTGTTAAAAATGTAGTCAATATGAAATATGGTGAAACTGTTTGGCATAATTTAGAATTTTACGTCTGCAACTAATGATTATTTTCTCAATTATTTGGTTAGTTGTTGAAATATCAGAAAAATGGTGAAAAATGGTGATCAAAGCTCAAGATGACGTCTTCAACTGTAAAGAGACCAGAAAATATTCACATTTAAGAAGCTGAAATCAGAGAATTTTGACTTTTTTAAATAAGTCTCAATCTCAATCCTGTCACTTGAAAAATAGGTCCAGACAGTCTTTCTGAAGCCTCTTACCATGAACAACAATAAGAAATAAACTGGCAGCTGTGTGTGCACTGTGCATGGCAGCATTTTATTCTTTATTTTAAAATTGTAATCCTACTAATAATCCACATTTTGCTAAATGTATCTGTAATCTGATAACATCTGTTTTTATCCAGATTACTTTATCCTGTTACATGTAATCTGTTATCCCCCAAGCTTGGTTGATATTCACAACAGATAGATATTTGTTCCTACATGGTGTCTCCACATTTACAACAGTGAGTTAAAAGTCTGTTTCATATGTCTAATTGCTTTTTACGCATGAACAGATTACAGTGAGCACAGGTGCTCACTGTCTCATAATAAAGGTGTAAAACGCCCTGACCTGCACCGCTTTTCAGACCTGCAGGTAGTGAGAAAGGTGACATGGTACCAAACTAAAATAAGAAAGGGGGTCCGGGGGAATTCCTTTCACCTTTTGGGGAGTTTTTAGATTAGAACACAATGAGAAAACAACATCTTCTTACAATAAATTTTTAGAAGATGGAGAACGCGCATATTGCTTTTCTTTCCTTTTGCTTTTTTAAGTCTCTTCACCTGCTCAAGCATTTCACATGCATGTTTGCAATCATAATACTGCAGTATGAGTAGAAATTCTGCATTGAATATACAGTAAAAGCAAAAAAGTATTTCAATCAAAACATGGTTAAAGTAACAAAATTAAAAAAAACTCATTATGTGGGGCGCACAATTTCAGAATAATGTCTGACCCATTCTTGGGAATTGGGATAACAATGTTCCCCCCAAAAATTAATATATTAAAATATTAATACCGACCTGCCCTTTTCCCAATAGTTTCTAAGAATGACTTCCTAGATGGTTCAGTGTAATAAACCCTCTGGTGTTTCAAGTTAATGCTTTAATGTTTTACAAAAAAATGGCAGCTTTCTTGACTTGTAAAATCATCTTTTAAATTGACAAACATCATATGTGAAATCTGTGGCACAATTCAAACAGGTTTGACAAAGGTTCTTATTTTTTCTGAGGTTAGGTCTCATGGTGTCCACAGGAAGGGCTGTGACTTTGACTCTCTGTTTCTTGCCTGACACATACAGCCAAAAAAAAAGTTTCTAGTTAGTTTTTAGTTTACTTGCAAGTTATGTGGCCCACTAAAGATCTGTGCTAGTGTTTCTCCCACAGGCTCCGCCCACAAGTTCCCACTTTACCCGCTTCAAACTGCTTTTCTCAGCTTCAGTGAAGTTTTAAAACCATCATGGGTCAAATATGAGGTGTCCTTTCTGTAACAGTTCAACTAACTCTGTGTTAAGATGGTGGAGTTTTTTGGGCTGCAGGGGAATTTTTCACTGCAATATCACCAGTCGCCACTGGGAAAATTGGAAGCAAGGCTGGACTGTGACAACATATCTTGCTCTTGCATTTGATTGCACAAGACATAGACTGTATATATAGAAATGGACAACATGAGAGCTCCCTAAAAGTGAAGCCAAAGCATCTTGATCGCCTCCTAGTGGTTGGCTGCAGTACAGGTCAGAAATCCTGCCTACCCATTGTTAATAGATAGAACTAAAAATCAAAGTGCATGTCAAATACATTTTTCTCAAATATGGTTTCTACCATTTTAGGTAGTTCTTCTCATGCTGATGTTTGTTCAAGTGTGAATTTTCCTCATCTGTTTGATTTGAATTATCTGATTATCCAATGATCTAAAAACAGGGTTTTATGCCATGATTGACAGCTGAGTTCCGCTCATGATTGAGTCAGTTGGCCATGTCGGCAGGAACACAAAAGTGTGGCTCCAAGGCTGGTCACTACTCGGGTATGCGGGACATTTTGGCTTCAGTTTTGTACAGTGGGAGGAAGTTGGAGCCATTTTTTACTTATGTCAGTGGTCCAAGATATTTGAAGTTGTTGAACTGTTCCGCTGGTTTGGTCATTTGCCAACATAATTCCACAAAGTTCCCTATTTTCTTTCCAAACCTATATTCCTATAAGAAGGTGGCTGTGGATAAAATATTAAAGACATCAATTCTTCTCAACCATGTTACTTCGTCTCTCGTCCTCCCTTTTGACCACTTCGATGAGCCAGGGCAAGGGATTTTTTAAGCAAGCGAAACATTTGCTAACGCATGGAGCAGGTTAGGACGTCCTCATTTAGGAAAAGTGAAACAATCAGCTGTTTGCTCGTTCGCATCACCAGTGAGGATGCGATGTGAGCTATACATAGCTGTGCTCTTTAATGTTGCCATGGTTACAAGTTGGGTAGCAGATTAATTGAATGAAGCTTGAACTGAACTACGCATGTGTTAAACCGTTTTAATGCACACCTGCTGGCTAATCAAAAAAGAGCAGGAACTTATTAGTAACATGACGCACCAGTTGGTTTGTTACACAGAGCCATCAGGGAAGTCGTCCTCAGAAACAGTTTAGAACAGGGCAGGCACTTTCAAAAAACACCTGGCAGGTGATTGAATGAACCATCTGTCTATCACATCTAACAAAGGCTAACTTCAACCAATCAGATCAATGCTTCCATGGACACTTCTGTCATCACACCTGAAACCACACCCATAGCTGCCAGTAGTCCCCCCTAGGACACTGATTGGCTGCACCACTTTTGGTGCAGACACAAACAAATGAAATGAAGCCTGGCAAGATGGATTCTCACATGATCATGTGAATCCATCACCATGCCTCACAAGGTAAAGCTGTCAATGCAGCATTGTGTGAAGTGAGAAATGGAGTGTTGATTAGCTGTAACAGAGTAACTGTCAGGGTGAAGCCTGGGCGCAGTTGTTTGTAGACAATGTTAAAAGAGTGACTTTTTCTGAACAGCTTCTCTTTTCAGTTTGTGTTTTGAATCAATTCTGCCTCATTTCGAAACTGTTTACTGTCTCTTCTTCGTGCCTTTTATGTAACAGTGTGATAAAGGTGATATGATGATCATCACCACTGTGACTATCAGTAGCAGCAGACATAATAGTTTAACATGAGATAATAAGTTAGTCCAAACAGCAATGAGAGCAGTGCATGGGGTGCAGACTGTATATCAAGGTCATGTTTGCCCAGGGGAGGAACCAGTGCTCTTAGCTGGGAGCAGGCATAGAGCATGATGGGATACTATATTAAGAAGCTGCTAAAATAACTGCTAATATAACCGCACATCAGAGAAGAAGGCTGTCTTAGGCACAAAGGATCAATGTTACATTCCTCTAGACCGAGAGCCCAGATAAAGGACCAAATGCATGCATTCGAATAAAATATGTGTCAGTGTGTTGTACCACTGTGTTAGTCTGTGAGAGGTCTTTCATGTTATAATAATGGTGCATGTATTCTGGCTCTATAGCTTGATCAATGCTTAAAATGATATACGGTACTGATATGTATATTTAAGTGGGTTAACTATGACATACTACGTCATTTGGGTGGTTGATCAATGTCAAGTCAATTTTGGGAAAAGTCAAAAAACACAATAACATAAAACTGATTGAGGTTGTAATAAACCTGCATCAAATTTTTTTTTTTTTTTAAATGGAGTTTGGTGGCTTTGAAGACAGAAATACAACAACTGTTTGTGGTTAAATAAAACGTCTATCTTTGTAGGGATCCTCTCAATAATGTTGTCAGACCTATAAAATAATTATATGATTGGCAAAACAAAACGCAGCATATTGCTGACATACTAGGAAAAGAAAATCAGATTGTTATCTAAGGATCAGTATTGTTTTTGGCACAAAAAGTTAAGATGTTTTTCAGGTAACACTATACATCGAAGTGTCTGTAATAAGCGTTAGTTATATGTAATAATGCCCTTTCAAGATGCTTATTATCATTATGTTAATAAGACTATATAATTGTTAATGATAGCATAATAAAAATTTATTGTTAGATTATAAGACACTTATAAGCACTTACAGTTTGTAGACTGCTTAAGAATGAGTAATAAGTAGTAGTATTACAAACACATTTATTGAGTTTAATTATCTCACCTCTTATGTCATTTGATGTTGCTTTATTGAGACTTTTACATACTTTATTGTGCATATATAAGTAATTAATTGTGCACCTATCAACAGTTATTTATGCATTTTGGGGGAACCTGCTCTGAAGTGTGAACAATGCTTATTAAGCTTAATTAATGCTTTATTATGCGCTTATTAATACTTGGTCATGCATTTTTGGGGTACCTGATCTAAAGTGTGAACAGTGCTTATTGAGGTTAATTAATTCTTTATTAGCTATTTATTTATAGCTATTTATGCATTTCCAGGGATACCTGATCAAAAGTGTGAATTATGCTTATTGAGATTAATTAATTCTTTATAATGCACCTAATGATGGAAAATATATTGTTTGGCTGATAAAAAGTGCATAATAAAGGAATAATTAATCTCAATAAGCACTGTTCACACTTAAAAAAGGATAGTTGGATAGTAAATGTTAATAAGGGCATAGTTAACTGCTAATAAATGCATAATAAATTATGCAGAACTCTTAATAAAGCAACAACAAATAATAAAGGTTTAATATTATTATAAGAAATTCATAAGGATTTCATTAGCATTCTCAAGCTTTCTGTAAACTGTTACGTTTCTTATAGGTGCTTATAAATATCTTATAATCTAACAATAAACATGTTTGTTGTGCTGTTATCAAGTCTTACGTAATCTTATTAAAACATATTAATGTTAATAGGAATGTTATAAGGGACTTATAACTAATTAATGCTCATTAAAGGCACCTTAATGTAAAGTGTTACAATTTTTCATGTTATAACAAGATATTTTCATGTTATTACAACATAAAGACTTATCAGAAACTTCTCTTGTTATAACAATGTACTATTATAACAGTATCTTATCCTGTTATAACAAAATAGACTCTCGGAGGACTTGCGGTCCTGGAGAGGGAGTGACCCTACATATTCAGAAAAACTTGTATTTTCTTAAGCTATTGTTAAGAAACAAGCTAGCTAGTGTTAGCTAATGTATTTAGGGGATTGCTTTGCCTCCACCTAAGCTCCACCCACCAAAAATGCCATAGTGTTTACAAACAGAAAAGGGGTCTATTGTTATAACAAGAAACATTTGTTGTTACAACAATATAATATTTAACAATATAACGTTATCATGTTATAACATGAAGTGTTTTACCATATAACAATAAGATATCATGTTATAACATTACATTTTTCAAGTTATAACAAAAAGGTTTCTTGTTGTTACATGATAAGTCTGTATGTTGTAATAATGTCAAACTATTGTGTTATAACCAGGCTTGGGAGGGTTACTTTAATAATGTATTCTGATACAGTTACTAATTACCTGTTAAGAAATTTAGTAAGTAACATAATCCAAGCATCACAATATTAATGTATCCTGTTTACAATACTTTTGGATTACCTCAGTATCAAATATATTCAATTATTTTAGCCTAATATGTTTTGTATTTGTTGTTCAGTTTATGAATTAATTGTCTAGCTATTCCTTCCTTTGCTATGCACAAATGCATGTTTAGGTTAATATCAGTAATAATGCACATTTACATGTACTTTGTTAAGTTTGCTATTCACACTTCACATTCAAACTTCAAGTAAACTGCCATAAACATTTACCCACACACATCCCATCACCAGCAGCACCGCCTACAGTTCCAAAATATTCTTCAGTAGTAGTAGTAGTAGTAGTATTGATAGGTAACTGGTTTTCTATGTAGCTAACCTTCATTTGTTGTTAAAATGTCAAATTCTCACCCAGTGAAAGTTTGTTTTCCATGATAATGAACTGATTGTAAGACTTTTTCTGGCGTGGTATTTTAATAAAAACAAGCACTTTTGTAGACATAATTTATTTTGACGGACGCAGTTGCCTTCGAGGATTACATTGCAGCCTCTGCAGCCTGTTTCACAGCTGCCAGCTGAGGTAATCTACTCATCCGCTTCCAAAACCTTTTTGTAACTTTTTGTCATTCAGACCGTAAAATATCAACAAAACAGGGCCCAGGTTTAAAGACCATAATTAACCTCAAGGGGATCCAGATGAAGTCAGTTCTCACTTAGTTTAGACCACTGAGCAGCATACAGAGGAGAGACATAAACACAACCTTCAGAATGTGTTGTGTTTGTGTGAATTTTTTCAAAAGTGGAGTCAGCTTCAAAGACACACATAATGTATATTTAAATATATGCAAAACAGACAAATAACTAACTAGACAATAAGACCTATGCTCTGCAGCCATGGACAGATCATGAGACAATGGGCCCCTGGGTACAGACATGTAAAAGGTCTCATTAGCCCTCTTATACAGGAGCAAGACCTGCAGGCTTTGGTTGTTGTACTTCCTTTTGTAGTCGCTTTACATTTGTCTACAGTTGTTTTCCATCTTTTTGTGGTCAGTTAGTATGTCTTTATAGTCTTCCTGGATTTATGGTCATTTCGTGGTGATTTTATGTCTTCTTGTGGTCTTTTTGTCTATTTGCACTTGTTTTGCCCCTTTTTGTAATCTTTTTGTCCTTGTTTATGTTTTGTGGAGGTCTCCTTTAGTCCTTTTATGTTGATTGTTGTTACGTTGTCTCTCTTTGTGTTTTCTTATTTATTGTTGCTCTTTTGTTTCTCTTTCTACTCTGTTTGCCCCCTTGTATATTGTTTTGTCCTTGTTTGTGGTCATTATTTGTCTCTTTGTGGACCTTTCATGTCTCTATGTAGGTCTTTTGTGTTTGTGGTTATTAATTTATTGTTCTTTTTTTAATTCTCTTTGGTCTTGTTTTACCCCTACTTGTAGTTGTTTTGTCATTTTCTGTGGTTGTTATGTGTTTCTTTTTAGTCTTTTTTGTCACTTTGTAGTTTTTTGTGTCTCTGGTTATTTTGTCTTGGTCTTTCTGTTTCTCTTTGTGCTTGTTTTGCCCCTTGCTGGTGTCATTATGCACGTCTTTGTCATCTTTTATGTCACTTTGTAGGTATTGCTGGTACTTTCACTCATTTTAATAGTCATTTTGCATTTCTTTGTGATCATTTTGTGCCTTTTGTAGTCTTTATGTGTCTCTTTGAAGTCAGTTTCTTTGAGTGACATTTTGCAAGTGAAGCCCAGCGGGGCCCCGGGCCAGGTGCCCAGTAATTCATCTGTGCATGCAACACATACATAAACACATAAAAGAGCTATTCACATGTAAATAGGAGAACTATTAAAACAAGCAAAACAAGATGAAACACACACTGTACAAAGATTTCATCACAGCAGTGACTGCATGTCCTCCTCCACCTTTAAATCCCTGTCTTTTTAAAATAGTAATAATAATGATACTGCAGTAAGACCAGTTGAGGTGCTAAAAAGCAAATCTGCCTGAACTCAGCTTGTAGTTGAGAAGCTGGATGTCTGTCGTCTCTTTCCTGGCAGTCAGACAGATCAAACTGATGTTAAAAGTCCAGATCCTGGTGTTTTGTGTGTGTTTGTCTCTGATGATGCTGGAGGTCACACACACACACACACACACTCTGCAGTCCTCTCCTCCTCCTCCTCACACTCTGTTCTGGTCCAATATGCGCTCAGTCCAATACTGCAGCCTGCTGACAGGAGCGCGCTTCCAAATTTACCCTCCCGCTGCGCTCGCGCTTGTACCTTAAAAAAGCGCGTGCACGGCTGAAGGTCACTTAAACACAAAAGGCTTTCAGCGCTGCGGTCCAATATAGCGCATGCGCGCTGCCGGAGGACTGCTTCACAGACCGCAATATGGCGAGAATGCCTGGCAGCGGAGACACGGAGCAGGAGCGGCTGAGCTGCCCGGACAGGAGCCGGGAGGAGGAGGAGGAGACCGAGGAGGAGGAGGATGAAGATGAGATCCAGGAGGTCCAGATCACCGGGGAGGAGGGGGACGAAGAGTCCGACAGAGATGCTGTGGAGCTGGAGTGGGAGTCAGGGAGCACGGTGCTGGACTCCAGCGGCTCCGCGCAGGCGGTCGTTCTGCAGAGTATGGACCGGGGGGAGGAGGAGGGGGAGGCGGACCCCTTCAGCTGCAGCACCCCCGCCGGGCTGGACCCTCACCTGGAGGGGGACCTGCAGCGCTCAGAGCGGAACCGGCTGAGTGAGAACACCCGGCTGGCCACCCGGTACGCAGTCCGGATCTTCAGAGAGTATCTGAGTGAGAAAGCGCAGAGTCCGGACTTTGAAAGTCTGGACAAGGAGGCGCTCTGCTCCGTGCTGCGCTCATTTTACGCGGAGGCGCGCTCCAAGAGCGGCCAGCTCTACAGCAAGTCCTCCCTCATCAGCATCCGGAGCTCCCTGAACCGGTACCTGAACGAGCCGCCCTACTGCCGCACCCTAGACCTCACCAAGGACCCGGAGCTGCGCAGCGCCAACCTGACCCTGGCCGCGGTGATCCGGAGGCTGGAAGAGCAGGGAGCCGGTCCCGTGGTCCAGAAACAAGCCATCACGCGCTCCGACCTGCGGAAACTGTACGAGTCCTCTGTGTTCAATACCGACACCCCGTTCGGACTCCTCAACAAGGTCTGGTTCGAGACCTGCATGTACTTCTGCACGCGGGGCCGTGAGAACCAGCGCGAGCTGGAGGAGGACTCGTTCGGTCTGGCGGTGGATGAAGACGGCCGGAAGTTTGTATACTTCAAAGCTCTGGGACCCTATCACAAGTCCCGCTCCGCCGCGTGGACCAAGAAGCGTCCGGACGCGGACGAGGACACGCTGCCGCGCATGTATGAGACCGGGACGGACCAGTGTCCGTACAACAGCTTCGTTCGGTATGTGTCCAAACGGAACCCGCTGTGCCGCGCGTTCTTCCAGCGACCCCGGGACCACTGCTGCGCGAGCGACGTGACGTGGTTCGAGAACAAAGCCATCGGCAAGAACCTGTTGGGCACGAGGATGCAGATGTTGTCGCGCGCTGCAAAACTCTCCAAGACCTACACCAACCACTGCATCGGCGCCGTCTCCATAGCAACGCTCAACAGCATCGTGGGCGCCGCGGGCTCCAGACACACCACGACGCTGTACGTTGCCTCGGAGACCGTGAACGGCCACACGCAGTCCCACCTGCAGCTCGTCATCCCGTACCTGCGCAGGGTGACGGACAGCGCGGACGTGAAGCCGCCGCGGACACCGACAGCAGCACCGACGGCAAACGCAGCGGCTGTGACGCTGAGCAGAGCCGCTGAGGAGCACCCGGCGGCTCCGCACGCCAAGAAGCAGTGCGTGCGCCCCGGGACACGCGCCGAGTCGCCTGTGGAGCGGAACGAGAGCGAGCCGGTGCCCGCGAGACCCACGGAGACCCAGATCCACCCGCAGCCCGTCGTCCGCTCCCCGGTGTCGGTGTCCACACAGGTAACACGGGTCATGTGACTGTTTATCAGTAAACTGTTGTGTGTGTTAACAGCTCGTGCGTAAAATCCGCCGCAGGCAGAAAAAAGCCGCTCTGTGTCCATCAGCCGCACCGTGTGAGAAACACACTGCAGATACGTCCATTCTAGAGTTACAATGATTAATTGATTAATCCATTATTAAAATAATCAGCAACTATTTTGATAATCGCTTAATGACTTTGAATCTTTCTTTTAAAGAAAAAAAAAAGAAAATTCTCTGATTTCAGCTTCTTAAATGTGAATATTTCCTGGTTTCTTTCCTCCTCTCTGACAGTAAACTGAATATCTTTGAGTTGTGGACAAAACAAGACATTTGAGGACGTCACCTTGGGCTTTCGGAAACACTTATCAACATTTTTCACCATTTTATGGACCAAACAACGAATTCATTAATGGAGAAAATTATCAACAGATTGATGTACAATGAAAATAACTGTTGCAGACACAATTTAAAAAAAATAGATCCAAAAGTGCCTATTTTTCATCTGACAAGATTGTGACAGGATTAGTTAATAGATTAATCCAGAAAATGACCGACAGATTAATAATGGTTAGCTGCAGCCCCGGGCCATTCATACAAACTGTCAAGTTATGGTGTCAGCTTTACATCAGGCAGAGCCATCTTTTAAGGAGGAGGTATTCTTTATAAATAATGTGCACATAGATGTCATACATGACAGTGAACTCATCATCAAAGTCTTGAACAGTGATTGTAATCATGACAAAGATAAAAATAACTTGTAAACTGATGATTCTTTTTAAAGTAACGCTGATATTTGAATTTGTGTGTTAGTTTACCCATGTGTAGTGGCATGGTTGAGTAATAACAGATTACATGTAATCAGATTACATAATCTGATTACAAAAAATAAGTAACTACAATCAGCCCATATCACATTTCAGAAATGTGTAATTTTACAGTTTAAAAAAACATTGTCCATAATTATAATTATATTAAATAATATAATGGATAGTACTATTTTTTTCATGATAACCAAAGTTCTATTAACTAATGAAAATGATGATTTATGAACAAGGTAGGGGGGATGCTTTAAATGTATTCTGATGCAGTTACTAATTACCTGTTAAATGTAATCAGTAATGTAATCCAAGTATCACAATATTAAAGTATTCACATTTAAGAAGCTGAAATCAGAGAATTTTGACTTTTTTTCTTAAAAAAAGACTGACAATGATGAATTGATTATCAAAATACATGAAGTGTAATTCAATAGTTGATTAACAATAGATTAATTGTTGTTGTTGTAGCTACAAGTGTTTTATGTTCGTAATTAAGTTTATTCATTTGGTCAGCTCCCTCCCTTCCTTCCTTCCTTTGCTGTGCGCAATTTACTGATCAATCGATTGATAATTGAAAAAATGGTTAAATTTCCACCCAGTAAAGCATTTTTTCACTAGACGTCATGATAATGAATTGTCAGCTGTGTGTGAACTGTGCATGGTAGGATATTGTTCTTTATTTTAAAATTGTAATCCTACTAATAATTCACATTTTTACTACATATATTTGAAATCAGATTACATCTTTTTTTATCTGTAACTGTAATGGAATGCAGTTTCCTTGTTTTGTATCCAGATTACATAATCCTGTTACACATAATCTGTTACTCTCCAAGATAAACATTTTAAGTAAGTCTCCTCCACGTGGCCTTTCTTGCACAAAACAAACAGCATTCCACATGTGGTAGAATAGTACTCCTGTAGTTTGTGCCAGTACTGTTTCTTTAAGGGTAATTTGTTTTGACCAACCATACTCAAAAAGTGTTTACAGAGAAAAAGAACTCAAATTTCCGCCTGCATCCTTTTTTGTATCAGGTGCAATATATTCAGTGTCTGAATCTGTAGTAATCCAAAAGTATTCAGATTAGATTACTTGAAGAATTCTAAAAAATGCCATGTAATCTGTATTCAGTAAGTGACCACATTCAGAGTAAGGTTTTTACGGTATCTTTAAAGCTGTACTAATGTAAACAGTGAGAGTCAGTTGTATTATGTGAAAAGTGTTGCCTATGGTGACGAAGCCACAGAGAGTCACTCAACCTTGCAAGTTCCTCTCAGCTCTGCAGAGCCTTTCACCGTCATTCAGTTCACTGTTTTGGTTTTTATGCCCTTCAACTTCACTGTTTTGACTCAGTCTCGCAGCTGTGACAAGGTTGGTTTAAAGCAGTCGCTGTTTTCAGTGAGAAAGGCTCTGATAAACTCACTCTACCTACCAGACGACAAACAGCAGGCAGACACAAAAGTTCATAATGGGAGGAGGAGCTGCAGTAGAGTTTGAGGTCTGTGCCCAAACCCGATGGAACCCGATGGGTTTGGGTTGGGTCGGGCCTTGTTGGGTTTGTGCTGCAGTTGTATTTTTTTTTTTCTTCTCCCAAATCGTGTAGTTTCCAATTCCAAGTCCCCCCATGTATTGTCCCTGTCACCTGTCACTGCCAACTCCTACTGTTTTACTGTTTGGTACATAGAGGGAAACTTGTTAAAAAAAAAAGTGTCAGGCTTTAATGAGGTTTGGGTTGAAATATGCTAACCAGGGACGGGTTCAGTATGAATGTATCTGAGGCCTAAGGCATTAATCCACTGCCCTCTATGGGTTATGCATGAGAATGCCAACAATATTGGATGTTTTTACTCCATAATATCTGGCCCAAAAAGATAAAGAAAAACTACTCTGCAGAAAGCAGAACTCACCAATAAATCCCAAGTTGTGCTGGGTTGGCAAACACAACAATTGTGCTCACTCAGCCAGACTTTTGTCAAATCAAGCCACAGACTTGAGTTCTGACCTTCTGAGGCTTACAACTGAACAGAAAACAATAAAGCGCAGGCGAACAGGGTTTAAAGAGAGCAGTTTGGATCAGAATGAAAGAAAATAGTGGAGAAGAGAGCTGAGTGAGAGCCCAGGGGACCTTTGTTCCCAACCTGTCAGGCACTGGCCTCCTACCAGGCTGCCGATTGCTTCTTCCTGAGCTAAATGCGCTGCTTCTCGCCAGGCACCTGGCATGGTAAAGGAGCCTACAAGGCAATCTGGAATATCATATCTGTGTGTCTGACAGGCTGGGCTTGTATTTCTCTGCCTCCTGTCAGGCTTCTGGTATTATCTGGCAGCCCGGAGGCTCTGATTCTAAATCATCAGCACTTCTCAAAAACTTCACCTACTGTCCGGCCTGCCAGCTCACAGGAGGTCACAGGGTGCACTGTGATTGGCTCATTGCAGAGGAAAGATGGAGACACTTGGCTGTCGAACTGTATTGATGGAACATAGTCCTGATAAATATAAGACCTCAAATAAAATTCTATATGAGCAGGGGATATCAAGCTAAGGAAGCTTATTTTCACCTGTGAGAGAGAAAAATATCCTCATGGCAAATCATTATTGAAAAAAATTGAAATTATGAGTTACTTATTATGAGATTTTAAAAAAAGTCATTACAATGAGATTAAAAAAGTCATTATTATGAGATTTAAAAAAGTCATAATTATAAGATTTAAAAAAGAGTCATTTTTATGAGAATAAAGGCCTTAATTCATTATATATATAATTATATATATTTTTTTTAAGTCATAATTATGAGATAAAAAGTCATTATTATATATTATTTTTTCAAGTCATAATTATGAGATAAAAAAGTCATTATTATGTCATAAAAAATTATTATGAGATTTTTAAAAAGTCATAGTTATGAACTAAACAGTTGAAAAAGAACAATGTGTAAACTCAAGACTTAAATATTATCACTTTTAAAGTTGTTCTCATAAAGGCAGTAAACTCATTGCTCCTTTCAGACCCGGTGTGCGTGTTAAATAAGAACAGAGTGAAAACATGCAATTTCCCTGCAAGGGATTAAAAATAAAATGTAAAATACAAATATTGATTCGTGCAGCTTCAAAAGGCAGTGGTGTATTCAGAGATTTATGAGATCAGTGGTGAGGATCCTCCCACACAGCACAACATGTCAGCAGTGAGAAGGAGACTAAAGAGACAAGTCCTCCACATTAATGATGACTAAATATGTTGCTGGTCCACACCCTCTGGAACACTGGTTCCCTGCAAAAATCATAGGGGTTCCCCAAGACTTCCCCACGAAGATTTGCACATTTTCACTAAAATCATATGTATTTTTTGTTCTAAATCAAAAATAGTCAAATCTGTGACCTCTGAGTGTCTGTAATAATGAATCTTTTGGTAAGGATGAGTCTGTATAAGTTACTCTGAGCTTATAAAGAGACATTTATCTGAGGTAAAGGTTCTAAGGTCAATATGTCACAATCAATATATGATTATAGGTTGGTTATATGACAACTTTATTTCCACATTTTAATCTACTGGGGATGATTTTAAAAGGACAAGTGTTCCTGCATGCTATAGTGAAATACACAATAGGTGTTATGGGGTCTAGAGGGTTAAAGGAGGAAAACATATTATTCTAAAAAAAAAAAAGCGATATTTAAAAGAGGTAAAGGTTATAAGGTCAATGTTATGATCAATATATCCAGTTCTGGTTATTGATGATGACTTAAAGTATGTACAACACAAAGCTCAGGACTTTTTCTGTATTTTAATCCACCGGGGATGATTTTAAAATAACAAGCTTTTATCACATCCGATAGTGAGCGGATGGTATGGGGTCCAGAGGGTTCAAAGAAAAAATGTTACGCTTATACTAGAAAAGAGACACTTACCAAAGTACCAAATAATCAGTCAAGTCGCATTACTTTTTTTGAAGGAGTAATAAGCACTTCCAGAGTAATTTTCTTAACACTGCTTGTTTTAGGGAGGAGGTCACCTCAATTTTTTGATGGCACGAAGACCAAATACCAGCAACGCCATCAAATAAAACTATAATGTTAAAACATAATGAACTAAACTACAGGGTTTGGAATGATTATACTTTTGTACTTTTTCCCTAATTTATTAACACTACCTACAGATACTCTGGAAGTCAGTTTGACCTCAGTCTATATAATGACGCTGAGTTTGTATCTCAAAATAATAAGAAACATTATCAAAATAGAGATTGAAAAATAAAGAGAAAGTTTCTCATAAGTTTGAGATACTAACTTATTATTATGAGATATTAAGTCATTATTTTGAGGAAGTTTCTTATTATAATGACTTACTGGATCTTATTTTTTAATCACACTGGTGGTAATGGACTTCTGTAGACAGCAGCGCAATGAAAATACAAGTGTATGTAAAGCAGATGTAGCTGTTCGTCACTGCTGAAAGCAGAGGTGGCAACACTTTACTCAAGCAGAAGTTCTTGTTTCAAAAAAGACTGGTAAAAGTCAACTTCATGACTCAAGTAAAATTGAAGAAGTACAGGCTTTGTATGTACTAAAAGTAGTATAAAAGTAAAAAGTCGTCATCTGAAACACAGTTCTACTATTTCTGTGTAAAGCTGACTGAAGCTCACCTTTTCTCCACCGTTGAGTCTCCTCTATCTGTTTTGTCTCATTATGTAATTTTTATGTTGTTATTTCTTTTACATAGTTTTCAGCTTACTATGTATTTAATGTTGTTTTCGTCTTGTTATGCTTTTTACACAGTTTTTTTGTCTTGTTACATCTTTTATATTGTTTTTGTCTTGTTATATTTTCTTAAGTCATTTTTGTCTTGTTATGTATTTTACATAATTTTCGTCTTGTTATATATTTTTACATCGTTTTTGTATTGTTATGCCTTTTACATCATTTTGGTCTTCTTAAAGCTTAATCCATCCTATTCAGTTTGTTACATCTTTTGCCATTTTTGTCTTGTTATGTCGTATGGGTCTTGTTACATCTTTTACATTGTTTTTGTCTTGTTTCTACATTTTTGTCTTGTGTTGTTTTCTTATGTAATTTTTGGCTTGTTATGTATTTCACATAATTTTCATCTTGTTATATATTGTTACTTCGTTTTCATTTTGTTACTTCGTTTTGGTCTTGTTACATCTTCATACATCTTATTCAGTTTGTTACATCTTTTATGTCATTTTGGTCTTGGTCATTTCTGTCTTGTTACGTCGTATTAGTCTTGTTACACGTTTTGTGTTGTTTTTGCCTTGTTATGTCTTGTTGTTTTCATCTTGTTATGCCTTTTTACACTGATTTCATCTTGCAATAGAACTCAAGTAACAACAAAGTATTTGTACTAAGTTGCTTCCCGTCTCTGCTTAACAGACGCTCCAGTCTGCAGTGTAAACCACAGACTTGTGGAGTAACATCAGGCTTCAAAGAAAGTTTACACCATGTCCAAACTTCTATCCATATTCATGCTCTTTCTGCTGGGAGTCTGCAGCCCAGAGGTTTTCCAGCAGTTCATACCAAGCTCAAAATCAAATCCACCACTGGCCATGTGCACAGCACTTCACTTGATGTTGCCCAGTCAGAATCTCAACAAAAGACAGTAGTGTCTGAAAACTGTTTTGACAGGAAAGAGGCAGAGGAGAAAAGGGCAAAAGCAGCTGGGGCAGAGCAGACGGGGCATCAAGGCCACTTTGGCTGCAGCGCATAGAATTTTTTGAGGGGCATAAGGCCAAAGTGAAGGAGCCCTGCAGGCATGGCCGCCGTGGCCCTGCCCTGGAGGACAGTCTCGAGTGAGAGGCCAGTGTCTGATGCTCTCCTCATATAATTTTGTGCCTCCACCACACTAGTATAATGATGATAAACTATACTGAAACTGTTCACTTATGCAGACCCCACATTTAAATACCAACTGATGTGGGATGATCCAGTCAGTTGTGAGTCTGCTCGAGGCACGCACCAAACATCTCTATGATAAGTTGAATATTTTGTACAGGATGGACTTTATTGGACATTTGTAGTAAATGTCTGACTGGCCTCTTGACATCTGACAACCACACCACTGCTACAGTTTCCTCTAATACTATTATTACTACCATGACTGTGTGTGTGTGTGTTTTGTGTCGCAGGACAGCCGTGGCAGCAGCAGCAGCAGCAGCATGTCGAGTCAGCAGATGGTCTCCGTGTCTCCCGTATCTCCGCTGGGTTCAGCTGGCATCCCCACACCAGCCAAGCTCACCAAAACCAACGCTCCCGTCCACATCGACGTGGGAGGACACATGTACACCAGCAGCCTGGGCACCCTCACAAAGTACCCCGAGTCACGGTGAGAGAAAAAAACAATAAGCAACAAATGCTTAAAATACATTCAACTCCTGAAAACACAGCCAACACCTTGCTTTATATCAAGGTGTTTGGTATGATAGTCAAAGTCATCATAAAGTCATCCGCAAGGGTGGGATGGTTACTTTAACAATGTATTCCAATACAGTTACTAATTACCTGTAAAAATGTCGTCAGTAACATAATACTAATATCACAATACTAGTACTATACTACTATACTTGATTACTTTCCATTACTTGTGGATTACCTCAAGATAAAATATGGTGGACCTGTTTAGCCTAATATAGTGTTTTTAAGGCTGAAATGAATGATTCTTTTTATTAGTGATTATGGGTCAGTTATTTTATGAATTCACAGAAATTGTGAAAAATGTTGATCAAAGGTCAAGATGACGTCCTCAAATGTCTCGTTTTGTCCACAACTCAAAGATATTCAGTTTACTGTCAGAGAGGAGGAAAGAAACCAGAAAATGTTCACATTTAAGCAGCTGAAATCTGAGAATTTTGACTTTTTTTAAAAAAATAAAAAAAAGACTCAAAATGACTAATTGATAACTTAATCCTGTCACAACCTTGTCCTTTGAAAAGTAGGTCCTCAAATGTCTTGTTTTGTCCAACTCCAGTTTACTGTCAGACAAGACTTTTCACTGGCAACTGTAACAGACATTTGTAACTGTACTTTTTGTATCCAGATTATGTAATCCCATTACATGTAATCTGTTACTCCCCCAGCCTGGTGGTCAAAAGAAAAACATTTGAAAAGATTTTTTGCACCAGAATGGAAATTTCAAAGGAGAACATGCTGGCAGATGTGTTGTCAGAGAAGTCAGTATTTCACTTACCATGTTTCCTTAATCTCTGTCGACATGACCTGGTCATTTCATGTACAGTACAGTAAATACATTACATATTTATCCTTTGACATAAAAAAAAAATAAGAGATTCAGTTTCACAGTGAGCCACACAACACTGAAGACCATACCAACTACAGAGGTGGACAAAATGGCAGAAATATCTAATCACTCACTCTGTGTTTTGCCCTGTGAATCATCCATCCGTCCCTGTTAGTGAGCTTCCACTTGCCATCACTGTTTCTCTTTGCTGATGATTCACTGTTCATCTTGACCCCCATGAGCTTTTTCTTTCTTCCTGCACCGACTGATTATGTGGATCACTGTCAGTGCCCTGATGTTGCTTTTAAAACTCAAATATAATAGAGGTGATTGTCAGAGCGCTTCAGTGGCATTCAGCACGTCTGTGACTGATGGTGTAACTGTTTTCATTTAGTACACTAAGTGCTGGTGCTCCATTAACTTAACCACCCCATTGCTTTTCATGTCAATTGCTTCTCAGACTACATTTTTATGCATACTGGCTAACACAAATCTGCGCTCTGACAACATCTTATAAAGTACATTAAAGTATGTCTGTCATAAGAAATAATTCTCGGACATGGGAAGTAGTTAAGTATAAATACTTTGTTACTGTACTCATGTAGATTGTTCAGGTACCTGTACTTTAGTTGAGTATTTTTTTTCAGGCAACCTTTTACTTTTGCTCCCTGCATTTGACCCAAATATTTGTACATTGTACTCCTTACATTTTTAAAATGAAAAGACATAAGACGAAAAAGATGTAAATGACGTAAAAGACATAAGAAGACGAAAATGGTGTGAAAGAAGTAACAAGATGAAAAACAACGTAAAAGTTGTAACAAGACGTCACAAGATGAAAATGGCTTTAAAAAAGTAACAAAACAAAAACAATATTACAAGACAAAAATGATATAACAAGACGATAACAACGTAACAAGACACAACAAAACATAAGACGAAAACAACGTAAAAGTTGTAACAAACCGTAACAGGATGAAAATGGTATAAAGGATGTAAGAAGACAAAAACAATATTACAAGATGAAAATGACAGCAAAATGAAAACATCGTAACAAGATGTAACAAGATGAAAACAACATAAGATGAAAACAATGTAAAAGTTGTAACAAGACAAAAGATGGCGCAAACAAGAAGAAAAAGATGTGACAATACATAACAAGACGTATAATGACGTTAACAAGACATAAAAGTGACAAACACACTGTACACAAGACGAAACTGAAAGAGAGAGCATCTCAACCGTGAAAAGGTGAGGTTCAGCTTAGCTTTGCACAAAAAAACACCAGAGGAAATGTCCTTCACAGGGAGACTTTTTACTTTTGTACTTTGAGTACATTTCAGAGCCTGTACTTTATCCCATTTACTTGAGTAAAGAAGTTGTATCAGTATTTTTGCATTTTTTTTTACACAAGTATCTGTACTTGTACTTGAGTACAGAATGTGTGTACTTTTGCCACCTCTGCATATTCATCCTCTCACAAAAAAAATCTGAATTTATAAGCCATGGGTTTTGCTGCTACAGTCTTACTTGGTCTGGTACGTAGATGTATAATGGAACTAAACTGGGCATTGTCACTGAACCTTGCTTCCAATTTTCCTCAGTCCTACTCACAGCAGCCAATTGAAAATTGGCTAAGTGTACTTTTTTAATATGTTAACAAGGTCTGAACATTCAGCTACTGCAGCACTGTTTAGGACATCTGTGACCAGTAGACTTTACAGCCTCCCCAACATTTGGTTTGGTTATTGTCTTTATTGTCTCCGTCAGGATCGGCCGTCTGTTTGAAGGGACAGAGCCCATAGTGTTGGACAGTCTAAAGCAGCACTACTTCATCGATCGAGACGGCCCCATGTTCCGCTACATACTCAACTTCCTCCGGACCTCCAAACTCCTCATCCCTGATGACTTCAAAGTGAGTGTCTGTAGAGCTTTGATCAGGTACTACCACAGTTTATCACCGCAGTGTGTCTCAACAGTCCCAAATTACAGGGAGGCCAATAAACACATGTACTGTCAAGACTGCCAGAGGAAGAATTTTAACTATTGTCACTTCAGTCTATAGACCACTTACAGAACCTACCCTGAGAACTGCTTAGAGGAAGTTATCGTGGCTGAGAGATGCCCTGTACAGTCACACTTTTGCATACTTCTGTTACATTTTATGGAAGTCGTATGTTCTGTGCATTTCGTGCTCCCAGTGAGTACAGTCGGACCGAGACCAAACACAGCCTCTGAGACAAACAGAGACCGGTTTGTTGACAGGGAACACGGTACCAAGGTGGTTCTCTTGCCCTGTTTGGCTCCTGGCACCCCGGGGCTGAGTCAGCTATAGCTGCATGGCTAACTGAGCAAACAGCAGTTAGCAGTTAGCTGTTTATAGCAAGTGATGTTTGGTACTGTATTTCCTGTCAGTCTCTGAGGTTGTATTGTGTTGGATTAGATACATTTCATCTAATACAACTGGGGGTGTCAAGAGGAGCTGCACAATTGTTTCATTTATTAAACATTTTTTTAAAAGTGCTACCAATTTGATTGAAGTAATTAAACTGCTTCTATTAATTCTAATTTCCTAAATTATATGTAAGTTATTTCACACTCAGCAATTTTATTACATTATACATCATACTGCATTGCTGTGCATTGTGATATTTCAGATGACCAAACCCAAGAAATGATGCTGTTGATGTTGCTGTATCAGGGTTGAAGATTTAGAAATGATTTTGAAAGTTGTGCCTAAATTCAAACATTCTTTCACTGGGCAGTAAACTGTGTGATTAAAATAAACAGTTGTCTTTAAGTAAATCAAAGCTGTGATGTATAATCATAGTTAGGATAATAAACCCATCCTTTATTTGCACTTTATTGCCTCTGCAGTTTAAATCGCCATGACCTCTGTTACAATGGTTGAGGGCTCAGTGGCCAATGACTGTCAAGCATCGCCGTCACCATCCTGGAGTGGTAGTTCATGTTGGCACTAACAGTTAATAGATTAACACCAACACCAACAAAATGTGTTATCTGCATATCTGCATGGCATAATTAACTGGTAATGAGAAAATAATAAAGGATTTATTAACTAAGGTATTGTTCTCGCTTTAAATCTGGTAGCTACAAAAAGCATAGTTAACAGTTAATAAGTGCATAATAAAGCATTCATTAACCTTCATACGGCACTGATTGTGCTTTATATCTAGTAGCTGCAAAAATTATAGCTAATTGCTAATAAATGCATAATAAAAGATTTTTCAACCTTAATAAGATAATGTTCTAGCTTGAGACCTGGTGGTATAGTTAACTGTCAATAAGCACCTAATAAAGCATTTATTAACCTTCATAAGGCACTGATTGCACTTCATATTTGATAGCTGCAAAAAGTATGGCTAATTGCTAATAAATACATAAGAAATGCTTTTTTTAACTTTAATAAGATATTTTTCTAGCTGTAGATCTAGTGGTATAAATAACTGTTAATAAGTGCATAATAAAGCATTTATTAACTTTTATAAGGCATTGTTCTCACTTTATATCTGTTAGCTGCAAAAAGGATAGCTAACTGTTAATAAGAGCAAAATAAAGTGTTTATTAACATTAATAAGACAATGTTTTAACTTTAGCTCTGGTGGTATAGTTAACTGTTAATAAGTGCATAGTTAACTGGTAATGACTGCATAATAAAATGTGTGTGTTTTCTATGTGTGTGTCTGCAGGAGTACTCCCTCCTGTATGAAGAGGCCACTTTCTTCCAGCTGGCTCCTCTGCAGGCTGAGCTGGAGCGTTGGCGGACTGAGCGGGAAAGCGGGGGTGTGTGTGTGGAGTGCGAGTGCGTGGTGATTCATGTAGCTCCGGAGCTGGGCGAGAGGATCAGCGTGAGCGCCCACCGGGCCGTGATCGAGGAGGTTTTCCCCGAGGTCAGAGACGCCATGTCCAATTCCCTGAACACCAGCTGGAACCAGGACTCAACACACATCACTCGTTTCCCGCTCAACGGCTACTGCCACCTCAACTCTGTCCAGGTGCAAAACACACTCACACCCTTCAACACCGCTGTTTGTAAGGGATCAGACAGGAGTGACTGGGCTGTTTTCTCAGGATCAGGTTCTCTGTCAGCATGTTTTAGCACCACTGTCTCTATCTTTTGTGCAGCCTGAGCAGCACTAGCCTGACACTTAGCAGACATGTGTGTTGATTTCAGATGCATCCACCATCCTCTTTGACCACGCTTCCTTTTTTAATAGAATGTGTTTTATTTCTCCAAATGTATTTGAAATCAGGTTGCTTGATGGATTACTAGATTTTTGGAGATGGCATGAGTAACTCTGGTAGACACACCTCGATAAGAGAGCAGATAATCTTGGACAAATAGATTTGTCCTAATATTGACTTGATCTCTTCGGATTTACATTCCTTCACTTTATTTTCTACATTTACATTTAAATAGATCCTTAAATAATTTGACAGATTTTCCTGGAATACAGTATAATCCTCTAGGGCTGAGTTTCTCAAACTTATTACAACACGTACCACCTCAGAAAATAATGAGCTCTCCGAGTACCCCCTAACCGTTTTTGCATCATTTGGTGTGAGCAGGTTTAGTGAACATTTCACCTGCACTTCTTAAGTAGCCACTAGCTCTCCTTCTTAGTTCTCTGTTGTCCTCTTCATTTCCAACACAGCTGCTCAAAATATTCTCCTCCTGAGCCACACTCCTCCTGTTTGGGGCCACAAGTGCAGTGTTTTTGAAGCATTCAAAATTTTTATTATTTTTATTTTACCTCTGCTTATTATCTTGCTATCAGAGTTTAGCCTGTGATGGATGAAGTATACGCACGCTACACAGGCTGTTATTGAAACATTTCAGCAATCTGATTTTTCAATAATTTTCATTAGAATATCTGTAGTATTTTGATAGTATTATTTGTTTTATATACTGGCCTCACACTACAGGAGTTTCAGGCTGATTTTCCTGATATCCACCATCTAAGATTTGAGAGAAATCTGGACCAGACATCGAGTCGGCACCGATGTTCAGATTATCTGGTAATGTGAGCAGTTTACAGATCCAGCCTTCACCCCACCGATTTGCTCTTAGAATTATTATAGAATAATTTCAAACATGTTTGACATTTACAATTTGAGAATGTGGATGAGTACTTTAGCACAGAAGTGAAAGACAGGTGTTGTCAAACAAGAGAAAACTCTAGCCTCTGTGGCTAACATTAACTTGCGTAATACTGTTGACAGACATTAAAATTTGTGCAAAACATGCCAGTGCAATATGGCAGACTCCATGGAGGATAAGATTTGTTCCAGTTCTCAAGAATGGGTGATATAGGTGAATACCAGCGACAACATTGTAAAACATTTGCAGTGTGGTTAGGTTTAAGAAAAGATCATGGTTTGGATGAAAGTACGTATGTATGGAGGTTAATTTACGTTAAGTACAAGTTAAGTAGTAGTAAGTTAAGTGGGTTACATAAGTTAAGCTACGTAGGTAAGTTAAAATAAGCCACAGGACTTTAACAGGGGTCTCCTGGGTGAAAGTCTGGGTGTGTTTGTTTCTCAATGACTTCCTCCTTTGCTCCCATCATAATTACTATGGCCACTAGAGATCGCTTCCCTACAAAGTGTGAATGAGGATCATAATTTGGTGCTTTGGTGCTTCAACCTGTCATTTAAGACAGTTTTGCAAAGTTCATTTTAAGATGAGTTAAAAAAAAAAAAAAGTCACTGTAACCCAGATATTTACCTAATTCATGCAAATCAAGAACCAATATCTCCCACACTTTAATGTCATGTTTTTGTGATGAAAGTGTTGGTCTTTTTTCATCACCCCCTGCATGACACCATCCATCAGTGCATGATGACAAGTGTGTTTTTCTGGACTTATCGGTATCAATACTCAGTCAGAGCCCTTTAATATTCTGAAGATGTTGACAATCAGTCAGTAACATTCTTGGGTGCAGATAAATTGATGGCTGACACATTTCATTACTGTACGTGCGTGTGTGTGTGTGTCTCAGGGGAAATCTCAGTCAGACAGATGCAGTATAGAGGAACAGAGGACTCCTGAGGGCAAACACAGATAATGTCACCGCGAAGGGGAGGGGGAGACAAACTAATGGACTACTTCTGAAGTAGTCGATGTTTCAGCACAGAGAGGCTGAGTGTGGGATGGATTTTACCTAGAGAAAGTGGAGAGTGGTCCTGGGCCCAAGGCCTCTGTCCCAGCTATTGTTAGCAACACTGCTAAAGGAGAAATTTGCAATATATTTACTGTAATAAATAATAAAATGACCATGATGTGTCATCGGAGATCGGGGGAACATGTTAAGTTGATATACTCGCTTCACTTGACATGAGCGCTGCAGTGTCCTTTGAAATTTCCATTCTGGACTGGAGCAACTGTTTTGTACGTCTGTTTCACATTAATCACAGTTCAAATTAAGGCTGAATTTTTGCTGAATAAGTAAGTGTCTGTTTACGAGAAAAATCATTAATAATCTTGTAGAAGACGCAGATGTTTATGACTGTTAAATTGAGCGAAATGTAAATGGAGTTTGGCAGGCAGAGAGGCAGGCAGCCACTTAACTCATCGTCCAGAGTGTGTTATTTCAGAGCAGAGGGCTTTTGTTTTTAGACAGACACTTGACGTATAAACAGCTGATCAGCTTATAGAAGAGGGCTCGTCATCGCTTATTATTGTCAATTTATGAGGTTGCGTACATCCTGAGCTCCTGCTGAGCCCCCGCAGCCAGCCTGTCTCTGCTGTGTCTGTGGAGGGGGGGGGGGACAACTTGCTTCAACCATAGATCATACATTAAACATGATTACAACCTATTTAATATACAGTCTATGGTTCCAACTCACTATTTGGACTGCTGTACTCATTTTTGCACATACAACATATTGCTCCTTTAAGCATGCATACAAAATAACAAGTAAGTCAAAGAGGTACACAATTAATCAATGACTGATTATTCTTCTTTCACACAGAATGTGTAAAACAATCAAAAATGTCTGGTGTAGTTTGGGTCATATACACACTTCCTTTTTTGGAGAAAATGTAGTGATTGAAGCCATTTCACCTGGTTAGAGTGACTGTTTTACGGTTTAAGCTTGTGGCCTTGAAAGTTCAAAGGACCACAACTTAAAGGGATAGTTTGCCCAAACATGAAAATTCAGTCATTATCTACTCACACTCATGCCGATTACGGGTCAGGTTTATTTCTTTAGTCCACAGAGCACTGCTGGAGTTTCACAGGAAAACAGTGTTCCAGAATCTCCCAAACAATGGAAGTGAATGGTGACCAGTTTTCAGACGTAAAAAGCAACTGGAAAAAAAAAACACCATAAAATGCCTCCATACTGGTCGTCTGGTGTAATCCAAGTCTCCTAAGGTTCCGGCATGCCGTGTGCACGCCATCACACTGCACACACCCAGTTCAGACAGTGTGCATGTCTGCATCTGTCTGACTGAGATTTCCCCTGTAAACATGGCTCTAAGCTAAAGATCTACAGTGAAGATTCAAGATAAAAATATGGTGTAAATAATATTTTCTATTCAACTTGGCATACTGGGGCTTTAGGAAACTAATGTGACTAATAAAATAGCTTCAGAGTCTACCAGTGGAAGGCATCAAAGTGGAAACATTTTGAAAAATTGACCCATGAAATGTTGAACAAACTCTATCTATTGTCCAAGCAGGATTCTTGATGTCAGCACTCCATCAGAAAAAAAAAGTCTGACTGCTGTTGTTGGGTCTTTGTGTGACTGCAGGTGTTGGAGCGGTTACAGCAGAGAGGCTTCTGGATCACATGTTCGTGTGGTGGCGGAGTGGACTCTTCTCAGTTCAGTGAATACATTCTACGGAGGGAGGGCCGAGGCGGCCGAAACCCCCCCACCCTCATCAGGATCAAACAGGAACTCGTGGGATGAACTTAAAAGAAATCCCCAATTTTGGCACAAACATCAGCAACAAACTGAGAGCAGCTTCACTTCACCATGAAAGACATTAAAGGGGCAGGTCAGCCCAAAATCAAAAATACACATTTTTCCTCTGGCTTATAGTGCTATTAATCCATCAAGATTTTTTTTGGTGTGAGTTGTAGAGTTTTGGAGATATTAGTTGTAGAGATATCTGCCTTCTCTCCAATATAATTGAACTTAAGGAGGCTTGTGGTAAACTGTTCACAACAAGGTGTGTGGATTAGTTTAAGTAACCAGGTCATGATTTTTGCTGGCTTTGAATTTTTCTCCGCAACCCCACCCACCCCACAAGCCGAGCGCTATTTAGTCCCATTACACCGGAGAGAAGGCAGACATTCCTATGGCTGATAAACTCTACAACTCACAACAAAACAATCTAGATGGATTACTAGCACTACAGGGGAAAAACATGTATTTTTGAGTTTTGTGGGGAACTGTTCCTTTAACAAGCTAGTTAGTGTATCTCTTTTGACACTTTACTTGCAGTTGCCACATTCATTTCAGACAGTATTATCATTACAGTAAAAAACAGATCAATCAGTGCAGAGATTGATAGGGGATAATGGGAAATGTGATCTTAATTTGGAGATACTCCCACATAAGTATTTCTATTGATATGAAATTGAAGCTAGTACTTAGGGGTGGATACAATCGTTTATCATGGTACATGTCATTTTATATTGTGATATAGTATATTTACAGGAAATTCAACTGAGAGTCCTGTGATAGCTAACATAACTAGACGCTAATGTCTGTTTTTGGCTAATCCATTGAATTAAATACCTAAAAAAAAAAAAAGGTACTTCATCACATTGATGCAAAAATTTTGTAAATAGAAAACGGCCATAAAACAGTCCTGCTCAGTGATTTCTAATATTGCCTATACTGGCTTTATACCCCCAGAGATATTAAAGGGAGAGCTGCTCCAAGTATGAACAGTATGAACAGCTGACACACTTCTGTTGTTTAATGGGATTCATACTGTTCTTATTGCTCAACCCTACAATCAGTCATCTCCACCACGGTCTCACAAGATGTACATGCTGAGGCTGATAAATGTGCCATATCCACATACTGTCTGCAGTGCATGGACTTTCACATCATGCTGATATTTTCTGAATGGTGCAATGAATGGGAACTGGATGGCTGCAAGTCTATTATTTAACCATACCGATTTTAAAGTGAAAACCGCATTCTCATACATTTTGTTATGTATGTGGAAGAATTCACTCTCAAGATACCATTTTGTTCTTTTGTGAATTAAAAAACCTTGACAGATTTATACTGATATTGGATTTCTCTGAAACTGTCCACCGAAGATAAAAGATCACAGTCACTCATTCTTTCAAGCACCAGTGTGTTGGATTTAATTGCAAACACTTCTTCTCACCTGTGCTTTCCTAGTATGTAGGAGAACCTGTGATGGTTGTGAAAAAATGTAAAAGGCCATAGCTAGAGCCAGTGTTTGGTTTGTCCATTTTGGGCTACTGTAGAAACACGGTGGTGCAACATGGGGGCTTCTGAGGAAGAGGACCTGCTGCCTCTGCAGATATAAAGGGCTCATTCTAAGGAAACGAAAACACGAATACTCTTATTTTCAGGTGATTATACACCAGCACTGCCACTACGTATACGCGCATCATGCACCGCGTCTGAGGAGGCACCAAAAGAGCCTAATCATGGACGTGGGAAGTATTATAAAAACCATCATTTACTAAAAATTGTGATGCAGACTTGCGACAGAGAGAGACAAGTGAGGGAACAGCGTGTGATCTAGAGACATAAATCACAAGTTTTCTTGATTCGATTATATGAATTCTTTGGACAGCAATATGACATTTGCTGATATCACAAAATCTGCCACGATCCAATCTTGATTTCATTTAATTCATGGACACACAATCTTTATGAGTCAATATCATACGTCCCTTTACATTTATGTCTCACAAAAGGCAACTAAATTATGATTCCACAATTTTATGACTGAACTCTTCCAGACATTTGTGACAGACATGCCATGGGACTTTCAAAATTAAGGCATATTTTAAAGATGACAGTATAGTTTGCTGTGTTCACTTTGCATCGATCATACTGGATGGTTTAACACTGAATCGATATTTAAATCCAAATTAATGCACCATTACACCCCTAGTGTGAATATGGATAGAAGTGTGAACATGATAAAAAAAAATTCATCATGAAGCCTCATGTTTGTCTATAATTCTGTGGTTTATCAGTGTAGTGTATGAACTATACTGCAGACTGGAGTCTCAGTTAACAGTGAGAAACAGATCTGCATTATATGCTCGTTTTCTCTATGAAATGTCTCTATGGAAGCACATTTCTGCCAGTGTGAAGAAAAAAAAGAAGATCCTGTAAGTCATTATAATGAGAAACTTTATTAAAATGCCTTAATATCTCAAAAGAATGAGAAACTTTCTCAAATAATGACTTGCACACTAAGCCATTATTCTGATACTAGCTCACTATTTCAAGATACTAAAATCATTAGTTTGTGACAAGCAAGTCATTAAGGAATTATGCTTAGGCCACACAAATGGCCAGCAGCAGCCCTATTATACACTACAGAAAACATACTTATGAAGATTGTGTTCCATTTCAGCCATATTCTTCCTGTAGATCCCCCTCAATCTTACACACTGGACATTTAAAGGTAGACATACTGTCTTTGTTGTATTTTTGGCATTTGAACAAAGATACTTTCATTTTTTGGAAGACAATAACAAATTACATAATTTAGTGGACATGTACATTTTTCATGAGCTGGTTCCACTGTAGTGGCTCAGCATCTCCTTGATAAAGACAGCTCACTCCAAAATCAAAAATACACATTCCCCCTCTGGTCTGTCATGCTACTTAGATTCATCTAGATTGTTTTGGGGTGAGTTGCAGAGTTTTTCTCCAATAAAATGGAACTAGATGGCACTAGTCCTGTGGTGATACAATTGCCAAAACAATGAAAAACTCAAACAGTAATGTCTTTTTCTGTAAATCATAACCTGGTTACTCAGGATAATCCACAGATCTTGTTGTGAGCAGTTTCATGTAGGAACTACTTTCTCTCTGTTGTAGAATCTTTTGGAATTACTTTAGAATCTACCTGAACTGGTTCTGAATTTTTCAAGTGCGTTTTTTGGTATGATCTATGAGCACCACGAGCCAAGTGCCACTTAGTGCCACTTAGTCCCATTATATTGGAGAAAAGGCAGAAATCTCTACAGATGATATCTCCAAAACTGCAACTCACACAAAAACATCTAGGTGGATAAACAGCACTGCAGGCCAGGGGTAAAAAAAATCTGTAGTTTTAATTTTCTCTATCGGCTGCACATCAACAGCACAAACTACTTTAGCCTTTCAGACATGAATCAGAGGTCTACAAATACTGTACTGAAAACAATCTTTATCCAGCCAAGGTGACTGGTTGTAATGTACTGTATATGATGTACATGTTCACTGCAACTGTGTATAAGTTTTACTGTATAAATTATGAGGTATGAGCCTTTTTTGCATGTGCTGTTGCATTGTTTTGTAATATTTGCAAAGACCATCGGTTACTTTTACCTGGAGCAACTAAGACAGGTTTGCATTTGGTAAAATGTAGAGCACAAGCTGAGAGTTCCCTGTCAAAAAGGGACCTCTTATTCATGTCAGCCTTAATCTTATTTTTGGCATGCGATATCTTTATCATAGATGCACAATGTCTGTCTCCATTCTGCTTGGAAAACAGAGGCAGAAGATCCATGCAAATTGATTTGTTTTGGGTTTTAGCCCATGAAGACGCAAAAAACAGCAACCCGAGCTGGCACTGTTTGTTTGTATATCACATTTTCTTTGTTTTGCATAATTATTGTATGATCATTTCATGATGAATAAACAAGAAGTCATGAATGAGTATTTTCCAAGGCTAAACACAGCAACACCTCTCTTGAGTTTTACTTTGACAAGGTGAATCTGAAATGCTTCCTCTACACCACCTGCACCGTTCAAACCTTAAAGGAATAGTTCAACGTTTAGGGAAATGCACTCATTTGCATTCTTGACTAGAGAAGATCCATATGAATCTTGTCTGTAAACTAAATACAAAGCTTTCTGTAAGTATTTAACAAATGGCATAACATGTTAATTAGTGAAACTGAGATGAGATATGGAGAATCTTTTTAAACTTTGGACTAGAGCTGCAATAATTAATCAATTATTAAATTAGTCTCCAACTGTTTTCTTATTCAATTAATCAGTTTGAATAATTTTTAAAGAAAAAAGTCTAAATTCTCTGATTTCAGCTTCTTAAATGTGATTTTTTTTGTGTGTGTGTTTTCTTTTTTCTTCTCTGAAAGTAAACTGAATATCTTTGAGTTGTGAGACACTTGTGGGACAGTTTTGGGAAACATTTTAAAACAAGCAACTGTCAATCAATTAATCAAGAAAATAATTGAGTATGAAAATAACCATTAGTTGCAGCCCTACTTTGGACAGAAATCACCATTTCCTGCTGTACCCAGTATTAATGCCAAGCTAAGCAAACCAGCTGTAGCTTTATATTTTCAGTGCAGACATCAACAACAACAGTCCAATAAGCGCATTTCTCAAAATTTCAAACCAGTTTTTAAAAAAATATGATTTAAAAACCGGCTCATGTAAGAAAATACTTTTATGCAAATTCAAAATGCTGAGGATCCCATTAAAAGATGGGCTGTATGCAGGCGGGGGGGTTGACGGGGTGTAAATACCACAGAGTACACCTGGATGACAGGCTGGAGTGTGCTGGGAACACAGGAGCCCTCTCCCAAAAGGCCAGAGTTGAACCTGTATTAAGTTTCTTGCCTTGTCGCAGTGTGGACACCAGAGGACAGGGAGGCTGCTGAGGTCTCACTGGACTCACTAATTGGATTTCACAGTTACACCTCCTTAACTTCTGGCACAGTGCAATACTTATTTTAACTTGTAATTGCACTGATTTGCACACCTTCCTGAAATTTGCATGTGTATGCCTGTGCTTTAAAAGGAAATGTTTTTTTACGGTTAGGCTAGAACTTTCATTTGACAACTTCTATTTGTTGCTCGATTCTGTTCTTTTCAGCCAAGAACAACCAGACAGAGTAAATGTCATTCACTTTTTTTAATTGCTAAACAATAAACAAGCAGAATGATGGCAAAGTCAACTGACAACTGAACTTACTGCATTTTTTCAACACTTTTCAGTAAACAGCAGTATTCTTATTTTTATAATCAAAACCAAAACTATGAGTGCTGTTAGAGACCAGCTGATTACCATCACTGATCCTGCACTGTACTCCAAAGCAGACGGAAATAAATAAATAATAAACAAAGATATTTGATTTCATTAAAACAAAGTGCAAAAAACTTTAAGTAAAAGAAAAGAGAGTCCAAAACTTGGAATCTTGTAAACACAAGCTAAACATCATAAGCAGACTGATTCAGTCATTAACAGAAGGAGTGAGGGGAGTGACTTAAGGCAGTCCAAGCATGGCTTTGTAGAAAGTGAGAGAGTGGCAGAGGAAGTGGTCCTGCTCCATACACACCAGCAGATCCCTCAGCATGACCCGAGTCACTCTCTGAAGACCCTGTCTAGGCAGCAGAGTCACCTGACACACACACACACACACGGTTTTCAGATATATTTCTATACAAGCAAATCATCACAAAACACATCCCCTACTAGGAAGACTGAGACTGCACAGCATTTTTATTTGTTGTCCTGCATCCCATACACTAAGATGATGTCCTGAATTTTGATTGGTTCTAGTTTTCAGAAGTCAAATCACTGCGGGACAGACACCTCTTCTAAAAATCTGGCTTTTATCCAATGGCTGCGAGGAAAGCAGGGAAGGCTGTCAATGCAGGGCTGCATTTGATGTCAATCAATGACGCACACACGTGGGTCAGGTGCGGGTTAAACTGTCACCATTTTTGCTGCCTACAATACACCCAACAGGGAAAACTGAGTCACCACAAAGTCACACAGATTCTGGCAGAATACGATGGAAATCACCACAGAAGGAATGAAGTGCAGCTTCGACTAAGGAAAGTACTTAACGAGTGGAAGATGATTCTCAGAGAGATTTTCAAAAAATTTGACAGTTTAGTTTTCAATTTCATATGGGGGAACGCAACGTTCAGCGATACAGTGCAATCTCACAAGAAACGTGGCTCAAAAACAGATGTGCCGATCTATGGATCTGTTCCTACTAGAGCTGCAACAATTGATCAAATAATCGGTTATTAATCAATTATTAAATCAATTGCCACCTATTTTGACAACTGATTGACTGTTTTGAGTAATTTCTTAAGGAAAACCGCTGTGATGTGAAGTCATGCTATGGTGAAAAGTACCTATGACGTAAATTTTATGCAGAAGCATGAACTGGGCTGAAGTCATGTGACGACAAGTTAGTAATCTCCATGACAACTGAGCAGACTGCACCTGCAGAGGCAGATCGTGAGATGTGGCTAAAAGCTCCAAAAAAGACCCTGAAAAATACACTAAAAAATTATTTGCTTCACTACTCTGCCAATATGTCATTTAAAGCTTATTTCTAGATAAAAGTACTCATGTTTGACAGCAGCATGGTATGTGTCTGTCTGAGCACATGCAGTAACACATGCTAAAGAGTGAAAAAGAGCAGTCGTACAAAGAGCTTCCAGTCCAAATAGCGTTGCCATCACTCCCCCACAGTTCCTGTCATCAGTGTGTGTTCTGCCAGCTGAGGTAAAGCCTGTGAAGAGGTAAAGGAAGCCCTGTGGCTGTGAGAGGAAAGACAGAGAGAAGGAGGAGGCAGGCAGCCGGCTCCGCTGGGTAACGCAGTTCAAAGGCAGTGGGAAGTGTGTGCAGTTAACAGAGTGTCCTCATCTTTAAACCTACAGCCTGCAGGGCCACGACTTAAAAACACACAGAATTAAAGACTCAATGAGCTAAACTAACAGTCACACATGCTAACTGCGCTAGGCTGTAGGCTCTCTGTGTGTCTGCGTCAGCTGAGGAGGGCCAAGTCAGTCTATCAACCTGTGGTAATATGAAACCTGCTGCTTTCTTTGATTTTCTATCAGTTGATGGTGCTACGCAATTGTTGCAGTTTTGTTCCATTTTGCTTCAGTTCTAGGTCTTAAGAAGATGTGTGTGTGTGTGTGTGTGTGTGTGTGGTGTTTTAGATTTTGTTTGTCAGCTTGGTGCTTTGTAGTTTTTACTGTGGTCCCTTTCTGTCCTTATCCTTAAACTCCCAATATGTAACTACTGCCTCTCACATTGTAACAACAACAAAAGATGTAGTTTGATGACGTTGAGCAGTAGTGTGGGAGCATGGGAGTGGTTTTCTTCATTCTTAAACATCCACCATAGCTGATAAAAATCATGACACAGGGAGAAATCACATTCCCTGATGTATTAGGTTATTCACATCAACTTTCTTCCTCACTCTTTGACGTATCCAACATAACCCATGTTTTCCCAGAAGTTACAACACTAGTAGCTAGTAGGTACCTGCATTAAGAGAGTACTACAGTACAGTGGGGTACAGCCGAGTTGAGCTGTGTTACTCAACTACAGCCATGATACTGCATACCCTCTTGAAATGTCAGGAAAGTATTACGGTATGAAAAAATATACAGCCAAGCCTTGGAAAATGGTCAATTACTGTCTGACTTCTTTATTAAAACAACAATAGTTTGTTTTGCTGCCCCCAGAATTCTGTGACCTGTAGTATTAAACTGTATCTGCTGTTTAATACAGGGTTTGCCAAATCGTCTAGATTGCTTTAATGTTATTAATTACACTTGAGCATTTCTGGCTACAATATGTCAAAAAAAAAACATTATCAGCATTAAAATCAACATTAAAACTAGCTAGCTGCACTGAAGCTCTAAAACTTTGAGGCTTCTACCATCCCTTCAGTGGCTTGGTTCTAGCATAAGCAAATAGAAATACTATAAATAAAATGGTTTGGATTATACCAACAGGGTGTAAAGCTCTCATTAAAGCAAAAGATGGCTTTTGCACACTTTTAGGTCAATAGCTACGTAGGAGAAGACCATGGGTCAACAATAAAAAGCAAAAAGACTCTCACACACTCCCTTCTGCACTTGAAAGAAAAGATCTAATAACAAAATATAAGTTTTATATTTTAGATTCTTAAAAGGTTGTTTCTTCGTGTTCTCACATTTTTCTTACTAAACAATTTCATGTAATTCAGTATTTCATAGTTTGGATGTCTCCAGTATTAATCTACAATGTAAAAAAATACAATAGAAATAAAGAAAAAGATGTGTCCACACTTCTGACCGGTACAATATATTTCTACAGCACTAATTCAATCAGTACAACATGTCACATTCCCCACTCTGCTGCCCTGTGTTTGTCATTATAACAGAGACAGTTTCTATCCACCAATACTTCTGTTCTACTTTGCCACTTTTTCACTCAGTGGCGAGCTCATGTCACCAAGACAATACTTCCTGCACAAATGTTTCATATTAAAAGCCTTCCAGCGGTTCAAATGACAAACTTCTGTCATCTCCTGGTTGTATTCTAATGTGGTAGTGCTGCTGGAAGTGTTGAGTTTCATTGAATTTGTGAATGCTAACAGGTGCTTCACCAAATAATGGAGGCACATCACAGACCCACCTGGCTTTCAGTCTGCTCCACAGGTCTCTTCTTGCGAGGTCCGATGGCAGCCAGAGCAGTGAGGTTGGCCTCTCTCTGCTGCAGCTGAGCTTCTTCTATTTGTTGTAACTGAAAAAGGAAGGAGGCAAAGAACGAGTGAGAGTGTGGTGCATGAAGAGTTACGCAGCTATTCACACATGCTATTCCTATACTCACACTTCAAATCACAGGGAGAGTTTTATATATTAGGCACTTTCTGTACAATGCCATGCTGTGCATACTTCCCATACATACAAGAAATGCAACAAAGCTTCTGCATAACTATCACCCAGTAAAAGAGAAATCTGAAAGGTCTTTCATTGGGTTGATGGTTTATTGATTAATTTAGTTTCACCAAAGTCAAAC
Source organism: Lutjanus erythropterus (assembly GCF_056507025.1). Lineage (NCBI taxonomy): Eukaryota > Metazoa > Chordata > Actinopteri > Lutjaniformes > Lutjanidae > Lutjanus > Lutjanus erythropterus. The sequence continues at coordinate 5,476,420 of NC_139323.1, read as the reverse complement.
GTTTCCATAAAGTTTCCACCTCAAACAGTCAAAGACTTTTTTGGCACAGCTGTAAAAGGACAGCTCATCCCAGAATCAAAAATACACATTTTCACCTGGCCTGTACTGCTATTTATCCAGCAAGAATTGTTTTGTTGTTTTTTTTCGGTGTGAGTTGCAGAGTTTTGAAGTTACTGACCATAGAGATGTTTGCTTTCTCTCCAGTATAATGGCACTAAATGCCACTCAGCTTGTGGTGTTCAAAATACCGAAAAAAGTAAACTAGTGCTTTCTTTCTACTAAAAATACAGTAGATCCTACATGAAATTGCTCAAAACAAGGTGTGTGAATTATCTTGAATAACTGGGTGATGATTTTTAGAAAGAGACACTGGTATGAAATCTCATTTCTAAAGCCAATATCTCAAAAAATATCTAGTCTGGTAGATGGTTGGTCAGAAATGTCTAATGTGGGTGGGATTTTGCTTTTGGTATTTCAAAAATTCTGGCTATGACCCTGACCAAAACTGATGAAAGTGAATCCAAAAACCATGAAAATGAGACCAAAGTTGTATAAACCTGAGTCATCCTTTCAACCTTGAAAAGTGAACTCACAAAATTTTACACTCTCTCAACTCTTTAACAAGGGTGTGAGCAAATATCGATACACATCAGTATCGCAATTTTTATGTTTTGTGATAGTGTATGGATTCTCAAAAAAAAAAAAAAAACACATTGTGTTACATGCAAAGATTCGTGGCAGTGGATCATTTTGTGTTGTTTAAACCCCCAACAGCTAGATAGCAGTGTTGTTATTTACTGCCACTGTTTTGACTGCATAAAAACCCAGACTTTATGCATACAAATCATATTTAAAAAAAACAGCTATAAATCACCTTGCTTACAGTATCACAATATAAAGCAATATATTGAATTGTTACCCCTATATCATGATGTGTATTGTATCACTAGATTCTTGCCAATACACAGACGTACCCAGTATGAGGGAATTATAGTGAACTGAATCACAAATCAATAGTTCACTAACAACGTTTATACAAAGTTTGTTAAAGCTGGTTCCAAAGACACATTTTATTCACTATGGGCTTTAATTCCAATGAGAGAAACAGCCTCAATTAAATCACTACCAATTAGCACCACACCTACTCAAGATTTGAGAGTGTGTGTGTAGGTACAGACTTGGCAAAGTGTAGTGAGTGTATGGTGCGGTGTTGAGAGTGTGGGGGTGGCAGCAGCAGGGCATGTAAATGAACAGATTTTTTTTGTGTGTGCTGTGGAGAAACCTCTGGGAGCGTGATGGCTGCAAGCTACACAGCAGCCTGAGAAGGAAAACAAGCCCTGTGTGGTGTTACCGCCTCCTTAAATAGCCACACTGCTACCGGTGCCTTTCATCTCCCTCACACTTCTCCCTGCCCTGCCAGCGAAAAACATTACACACACTATTGCATCACTAAATGAACAATTAGCATGAAAAATAGCAGGGATTTAACGAGTTCCCGAACAACACTTCCTGGGAGTTGACACTGGCACACAGAACTGAAAAAGCCTGTGACTACCACAGAATATAAAGATTATGGGGGGGTAACTTTCCACCTTAGGTTAGGCAGTGTAAAAATAAAAGCCCACAATTGTCATTTCTCATACTGGGAAACTTAACGCATATTTACTTGAGACATACACATATATACACATAATACATAGTTTACAGAGTCGACCTCCCTAAAACAAATCCAAAACTTCTACTATAAATCCTTCTTCAATGTAGGTTAATATATTCAGTTTTTGCTAAAACTGTTTTACAACCTCTTAATACCTGCCATTAACATGTGTTAGTTCATCCAATCACAAGTGGACGGCTCAGAGTACATCAGTTCACACCTTGTATTAGAATGTGTCTCCGCATGTATCTCAAGTTACCTTTGTGATCTTGCTTCCTTTTAAGGAAGTCTGGGAACTTTCTTTCCAAGCAACAAAAAAGTAGCCTATATATTTTTTACTGGTAACTGTATTTGTAAAATTTTATGTTTGACATGTTCATACATTTAATGGAAATGGTGAAATAAGGTGAAACTATGTTCAGCTGCTAAATGTTGGTTGACACACTTCAAACATAGAATGGCCACTAATGCACTGATGCTGTGACTGAGTGTTTTTACAAGGAAAGAAACAACTTCATGTTTTGCGTTTAATGTTGAATTTACAAGAAGGCATGAATGATTAAGAACTGTCTGTAGCTATTTCATAAGTTTAATGTCTTCCTCACTCAAAAACTCTAAAAATTGGATGATTTTTAAGGGAGTCTGGGGATACTGCGGTTACTTGCTCAGTGTTGAGATCAGTTGAAACAGACAGAGTGTTCACAAACATCTGCTGCTTATCTTGGCAGGTCAGAGAGCCCAAATACAAAATTTGCATTACAGTGAAACATATGGTGCATTTATAGGATGTCAGTTGAGTAGGCGGTCCTTCAGTGTGACCCAGGATACACTGCATACACACTTCTGAAAGAATGTGGTCACATACAACCCTGACCACCTCCGAATGTGGGTGTATTCACACTTGCACTTAGAGCTGTCCACTTGTGTCTTGTGACCCATCACAGGATATCATTTATGCTGCTGTGAATTGTATTGCATTGTTGCAGGTGTTTACAATATTTTGTCCATCCCATTTACATCAGTGAGCAAAGGCTAAATAACAACAGCACAAGATACAGTAGTATACTAACAGGTAACACAAACCTGTTGATTGTCAAAGATTTTGCCAACATTCTCTCTCTTCATTGAATATTTAGCTGTATTACCACCCACTGAGGACAATGTTGGAAATCACTGAGAGGGAAATTTTTATGGCAACATTGGATTTTTATATCAGTAAAAGTACCATTATTTCCGATTATTTAATTTCCTGAATTAGCCAAAAACAGATCTCTCTACACAGCCTTTAGACTGTTAGCTTACTGTTGTGGTTATTCAGCTCGTACATAGACTGTGTGAGTCTCTAGACTTTCTCCAGAATAAAACACACACACACCTCTTTGGCTCTTTGCTTGAGCAGCTGATGCTGTGGATCCTCAGTGTGTGCGCGACTCTGTGAAAACAGACAGATGTTGACTTAGTAAGCAGCATTTAATAATAAAATATTGACAGAAATGAGAAATTAAATGTGTACAGATATTCACAATGGCTCCAGTCAAAATGCTGATGGGTCCTAAACAGAGACTGAAATGGACAAAAAACTAAAGGTAAACTTCCTATCATAAAAACACACCAGTCTCTATTCTATTTGTATCTGAGCACCCACTATATTTTCCTTGCTTCTAATAGAGAAAAATAGTGGTTTACATCTCATTCTGGTCAAACAAGAGCAGAACTACTTTCTACCCCAGCTTAACTTACTCTGGCCAGACGCAGCAGCCTCTCTCTCTCCTCTTCATCTTTTCTCTTCTTCTTCAAACTCTCCACTTCCTCTAGGAAGCGAAGCTGGGAGCGGACATCACTCACTTTGGCATGCCACAGGTTCTCCTGTTGACATACAAGCACACACACAAGTTGACAACACTGAGGGGCCCTTTTTTGTGGTGGTGCAACAACCAGCACAAGCAGCACTGGTGGCAACCAGGCAGCTTTACACCAATAAAATACATACAAAAATCTACATTTTTGGCAAAACTCACAACAGCTGAAATTCTGAATAATTTATACTTGCTGTTGATGTTGCCTGCTCTTAGTTTGGAGCCTACATGTCCCAGTGGCAGTTGTGACTGTTTTGGCATAGAGCTGATTAGATTGCCCCCAGTAATTGAATTGAATTCCAACAAGAGGCTTCTGGCCTTTTATTGATAAGACAGCTTGTAGATAGACAGGAAATGGGGAAGCGAGAGGGGGGAATACATGTAGCAAAAGGGTCCAAGTTGGAATTGAACCCACAGCCGCTGCTGAGTGCTGTTAGACCGCATGCCCTACCAGCTCAGCTGACGTGGAGTCTGATAACATGAATATCCTGCAACAATGTGCAAAGTATCTTTAAAAATGAGAGGTAAGTAATATAATGAGGAACTGGGCAGATTTGTCATGATGGCAGGTGTCATATGTGTAAATGAATGTAAATCACTGAGTCAATATAGTCGCTAACCACTGACGCTGCTGCTGCTTTGGGTCAGTCAGGCAGTCAGACTGCTGTACCTTCAGGGCTGCCCTGCGGTGTTCTGCCATCACCGTGAGGTTCTCTATGAGCCCACGGAGACGCTCCTGTGTAGCATGGGAAACCAGAGCGACCACCTCTGGAGCGACATCAGTTACTCCCAGTGCCCGTCCTACCCGAGGACACACAAAACATCTGGCAGTAGTAACATAACATGAGTCAAAAACAAAGACACATTATTCTTTTATCACTTCCAAAGTAGTTAAAAAACAGATGAAAATCATGTAGTGGAGGTCTTAATTTAAATGGTAATAAACATGAAGAAATCTTCTGACATAGTTCTATCACCGTTTTAAATGTGAACTGGCACTGTTTTGCAATGCAAAGAAAATAATTATTGTGGCTGTGTCTGTGTGTGGCACAGAGAACAAAGTATTATTTGGTGTTGTCATGGTGCTTCTTCGAATTAAACTACTAATATTAAGGACAAGTCTGCAGAAATATTAATTTAATTAATGTTTAACACAAACAAATTGTTAAATGGGACATTGATCTAGCAGGTTGGCTGTGTTCTTGTACCTGTGTGAAGGATTCGGCTGAGCACTGGGCTCGGTGAGAGGAAGGGCTGATCCTGACAGGACTGCACCACGGAGCCGACCACGGTGGTCAGTATCTGTGCATTCTCCTCTGTCAGGTTGACTCCAGCCATGGAGGCCACATCATTAATGTCATCATCTTCTCTGGGAAACACACACATACACGCAGAGACACAAAAACTAATAACTCTGCTTTGTGAAGGTCAGCCAGCTTAGCACTTAGACAGTATATTAGTTAGATTTACTGAATTGTTTAACTTGAAAGCCCTCACATGTAAATTTGAGTCTAAACATATCAACTGCATGTGTTACTTGTAAGATCCTGAACTGCCCTTAAATGCAGATTTGGTGGGCTGAGATGGATCCTGTGTGAAAGACTGCTTCATTGAGAAAGTTCCTATAAAAGAGAAACATAAAAAGTTACTTGAACTCCTTTTACACTGAACAAACAACACTAACATTTAGCTTTTTTTCTTCAGTGGGAAGGGGTATAATTGGTCCTGGGTCAAATGACTCTGCAGTGATGTAAACAGGACACCCAGATAGACAGGCTAATTCTCACTCCTGAGTCAGGGAAGGCTTGTTGCCTCTGTGGGTAACATTTGTGACACTTGTTTCTTATACAGGTGCTACTTGGCTTGTCTTGGTTTGACTTGGTGCTTCAGCCCAGCACAGCAGAGTCTGCACCTCATGTGTATTCAGTGATCAAGAGCTTGTCCTTAGTCAAGCAGCTGAACGGTGCATAAACATTTTACTTCCTATAAATTCTTCACAATAAAAGTTCCCCATCATTTTGTTGTCTCCAAGTTTTTATTATGAAGGAGCACAATTGGGAAATGTTGCACTTTCATTAGAAAACCAAACACGAAACAGTAAAATAGGCAGAAACCTGAAAGTACAAACAGCAACACAGGAGTGTAATGTGTGACTGCTATGTATTCTACAACACAGGGCTGCACCATGAAATGAAGGTTGTAATGCCTAGCTGTACTCGTGATGCTACATTTGCGTGTGCACAGATGACACTCAGCTTTACACCTGTATTTCACTTGAGAATTAATTCCGAATAAATGGTGAGAAAAAGACTCTGAATTGAATCATGAAATTGCTCAGGACCCCCACCCCACATAATGTTCACAGCTGTACCTGCGAAGTGTTTTCCTGACTGGGCCACTGTGTGTTTGGGTGTGGGTCTGCTACTCTTAGATATGGAATTCCTCGACTGAGCCGACGTCATCAACCCGGGTCTCACAGTCAGTCCTCGAGGCTGCTGGATGACCTGTGTTTTAAACATAATCATTATGCATTAGTAACACAGATGACACCCAGATTTATATTTGTTTCACATGAACAGCTCAACCTTGTTAAACACTTTTCAGATATCTAGGGACGTCTTACAGGTAAATATGAGACTAATGCAGGCTGATAGGAGTTAAGTGTGGGGCAGCTGCTCTGCTGAACTGATACTTACTGGGCAGAGTGAAATATGTACATCTCATATTTGTAGGTATTAAGGAAAAGACGTCAGTTGTAATGTTGAGAGTAGGGCTGTCCAGGACTGTTTTTTTTCCTCAGTCAAATCAGGTTTGACCATACAAAATGAATATTCAGTGATTTTTTTCTCACTTCACTGCGCCACACTAAACTCTTACATCAGCCCACATTGAGTGTCATTTATTAGTAAGACTCGTGTTTTAATGCCTTTTTTCTTCATTTTCCAACAGTCACAGAAAGTTAAAGCATGCGTCCTCATAGTTCAGTTATGAAATCAGCACTGCAGAGCCTCTGGTGTGTGGCGACTTAGAGATACCGTTTGTAAAGTTTACAGCTGTCATACTGTTGCATTGCTCTCAATGATGCAATAAAAAAATGAAAGCACAAACTTGTTTACCCACCATTTGTTCACTTTCTCTCGTCAGTTAACCACCAGCACGTTTTTAAAATGATTTTTTTTTATATAAATGCACCAGCAAATGTGTATTTATGATTTCCCTTATTTATAATTCCTCATTGAAGCATTCTCATTCAGGTAGTTCTGCAATCTTTTGTTCAATCAGTTTTATCCTGTTATTGTAATAAACACTGACTGACAAAGGGGCAATATACCAAGACTGCTAGCGAGGAAACAATGCTGGATTTAATATATTTAAAAAAAAAGAGCAGGAAAATTCATTCAACACATTGGTTAGAGCTCAAAGATTCACACAATGTGTTCTGGTTAAACATCACTTTTCTTTGTTCACAAGAAAACTCAACAGGGCACCTTTAAATACCTGAAATTACTCATAAATCCAGGTTTTGTGGATATTCAGGGGAGGCGTTCTTCAAAGTGTTTCTACCTTTCACACATGCACTGCAACTCTGCAATTATCCAGACACTACCTGGAGGAGCTGTGTGTGTGTGAACAGAAATGTCTGCATTTTTTGAGACTTAACCCTGCCAGCTCCCTTGTCCAAAGTCCATTTGGGCCACATGTGAAGTAGCTCAAGTATCCACAGCTAGCGAGTGAGCGTGTTGATGACGTTGGGCGGTGTGCAGCTGTTAGCCTGCATGTGCACTCTTTCATTGATCATTTCAATTTCATACAGATCGATCAGCATCAGTTTATAAGTTTACATGAGTCTAATATTCTTAGCTCATGTTTTAATGCCTTTCTTTGTCACTGTAATATGAAAACATCAGATTACACAAATATGTCTGTCCTGGCAGGCAGACAGACTGGAGTCAGCTCATCTCCACTTCCATCACAGTTAGTTAACTGTGAGATTTTGTTTGTATTGATAAACACAAAAACAGCCATCATTACAGATGAGTCCTCCTCCTCCTGCCCACGTTGTGGGCGCCAACCCTCATCTAAACCATACAGAGTATTTCCAGCATGTGTGATCACATCTCATGAGCACTGTCCTTGTGTGCTGCATGTGTGATAGGACACTTTCAAACAATGTCCCAACTTGATTCTCAGGGTATGGTGGCAGTCATCGAAACACTGTATCACTCCTAACAGAACAAACAAACAGACTGAGCGGTGTTAAGTGGAGAAAACTGATCTACTTTGACTTGTAGAGGACACGGTATTAAATTCAGCCAGATGAAATTTTGGATGAAATTATTTTGAAGCAACCAATGCATCACTCATAATCTCTCCTTGAATCTAGCTGCACCATTGTTTACTATCCCTGTCTGATGTCTTTGTCAGATTAATTTTGGAAATGAAGTTTCTATAATCCCCTAATCTGATTAGTGTAACCAATTTTATTGTTTACATAAGAAAGCGGGCTGTAATCCAGTTACTTAAGTGCATGTAAACGGACTGGATTAACTCACAGTCTTTGTCCCCGACACATTAATATGATTCTGACTTGCCTATATTGACAATTAATGTTTTTATGCAATAAATAAAACAGTGCTTACCACATTACACAACTAGTTATTTACCTGCTGGTTGGTACTGAACTTTTGTCCAGTGTCGGTGCTGGATGGCCTCATGGTGGAGGATGAAGCCTGCTGGATAAATAACTGAGGGTCTGCAGTAAGACGACGCACTGCAGGAAGACTTTTCTGGTAGCAACGAGAAAAAGACAAGTGAAAAAATGTCATGTCATTAACCAAATAATATTCTGCCATATGCTCGAGACATTTTTGTATGAGGAGTTACACATTATTTATTTTTATTCACCAAAACAATGACAAGTGCTCTGATAAAACCAGGAAGTCAAACAGTAGTTAACACATCTACAAGCAGCTAGGTTCAGAATATTCCATAAATGTTTCAGAAAGTTCTGATCAGCCCTGATACTGGTACCTGGGAGTAGCAAAGGACATCCCTGACTACAAGTCTACTTAACGTGATGTTGAATCTCTGGTCACCTTGAGGAAAGGCACCAAGCAGGGCTGTGGAGTCGACTTCAACTCATGATAGAGCTGTTCTGTAAACTCCTCGGCTTCAAGCTTTCCTTCCTACAGGGTCAAAGATGTACAAATACTTCAGCAAGTAACAATCAGTACATTTTGTGTTACTTGGAGCATTATGTTCAAAACAAAATAATCTGTGAAGTTAAAACTGAAAATACCTGATAAATATTATGCCATTACAAATGGGTAGGAGGAAAAGGAAGAACAGGGATTTGACAAAATAATCCAAAACTCATTGTCTACTTGCTAGTTTGTTTTTTTTTAGTAAGAAGCTTCTTTTAAGTCTTCTTGCTAGCAAGATTTTCTTAAATATGTCTTAACAAATTCGGTTGACAAAAGTAAATATGATATATAGTGCTAGATCTCCTCTAATCCAAGAGAGAGAAGCAGTGTAAGAATTTGTAAAGCAGGTTTAAAACAATGTGATGACTAAAGGCTTTCACTATTCTTCTTTTCTAGTGAGTGAAACCAGCTCTTCTGGTGATGAAGAGTGAAGACTCTCGTACCAGCAGACTTCTGACCAGTCCTCTGACATTGTTAGCCATGTTGGCAGACCTGGAGTCACTGGAAGCCAGCTTGATCAGAGTCACCAGGAAGTTCTTGCACTTCTTCACACTTTCCAGGGTCTCCTGTTGATCAAATGTCAGGCAACAAGAAATACTCAAAATGGTCAAAACTGATCAATTTATGGCAGACTGTTCTTGTCCCTCCTGTTCTGCATCGGTGTTAAAGCAGCGACTCTCTGGATTCTTTGTATCACTGAGTTGTTATGACACCTTGAAAACTCACTTACAAAAATTATCAGTGATTACATGAATAATCAAATTGAAACACTCAGACAATCATCCAAGAAATCTACAACCCATGAGACATAAACACAACAGCAAGGAGGTGGGACTGGTTGGATTCACCTGACTAAACGTGGCTGGTGGCTCCTTTTTGGTTTCTGTGATGACGGCTTGAAGGTGAGGCTGGCTCCCCCGCTCAGACACAGCACTGAGGTTCTGCACTACAGCTGCTTTGGGAGCTACACCAATCACCTTAACAACAAAATAATAATAATTATCAGACCAAAATTAAGCACTGATAATACTGACCAACACTACGGTAACAGCCATACATGTAGTGGTGACAACTAGTGCTTAAGCAAGGTATTAGCTATCTTGTTATCTAAGATGCCACTATGGCTGAGGGACAGTTCACAGCAAAATCAAAAATACATATTTTTCCTATGCCCTACAGTGCTATTTAACCATATTAATTTTATTCTAAATTGCAGTCCCCTTGCAACAAAAGAAACACATTTAAAAAATTCAAAACCAGTGTCTCTTTCCAAAAATCATGACCTGGCTACCCAAGATAATCTACAGATCTTGTTGTGAGCAGTTTCATGTAGGAACTATTTTCTTTCTCATTAAAAAGAAAGTACCTCCAGTAGACTGTAGTGAATGTAGTTCGTTAAGTGAGTACAACCTAAGCATTGACTGCATTCTTCAATTTTCAGCAGGCCTTCCATGATTCTCACCTCATTATCAGGTTACAGGTGAGTTCATTTGTAGTGACAATACCAATGACCAAACGCTACATGACCTGCTGTTAGGGACTGCTCAGTGTAAACCAGCTCTTGTACCTTAACCACAGCTGTCTTCTGGACTGGTGCTGGTTGGAAACTGTGTGGAGCTGCCATCCTGATCACTGTCACCTTCTCATTACTTTTACTTCCAGCTGCTGCAGATACCTGAAATCCACACAAGACAGCCAGCTAAAGACAGCTAGCTTCAGTGTTGTTCAACCTTGATGCTGCAGTCGTCAGCCATAAAACAGGCTGTAATGCAATCCTTGTGGGCAAATGCAAACCTTCAAAGTATGTTCCCTAAGAGGGGGTGTTTTTGCCACTGACAGGCTCAGTTTGTTGTTATTCTGTGTGTCAGACAACATTATGGAAAGGATCATTACAGAAATAGAGCTTTTCTTTAACTTGAAACAGCTGTTTTATTGCCCTCACCAAAGCCACCAGACTCCATTTAGAGAAACAGTTATTTACACCTTATTTAAGCTGAACAGGAACAAAATAAACTCATCAAAATGTTCTGAATCGTCTTTTCATTGTTCCAGCAATCACCAACTCTGGTAGGGTCTAAATAAAGTCTTATTTCACCATGTTACATATAAAAATATTTTGGCTCAACATGCCATTTCTCCCTGCTGCTCTTCTGATGTCCGATCTCACACTCACTCGTCACACGTATCTAATGTTGTGAATTTGAAAATTATGCTGATTGTTAGAACAATGGAAAAATGGACCATGATGTTTTTGGCGGGTTTATTTTGTTTCTTTCAAGGTTGAATGAAGTGTGTTTTATGACGATGAAATTACTGTTTCTGTAAATGGAGTCTAGTTAGTTTGGCGAGAGCGATGAATCAGCCATTTCTAGTTAAACAAAATGGATCTTTACTCTTTAACAAAAAGGTTCATCTGTAGGGATCCTTTCCATGATGTTGTCAGACACTTAGTATGTACTTTGACTGGCACAATTGCCAAGAAGGATTATACTGCAGCCTGTTTCACAGCTGACGGCTTCAGTGGTCTGCTCAATAGAGAGCTTAAGTCACACCCCTTCCAATGTGCCCCATGGGACCTAAATTTGGAAGAAATATGACTGGCAGTCTATGGCAAGAGACAAACTATTTTTTGATTCTGTTTGAATTGTGCCACAAATTACACATAACATTATTTTACAAGTCAAGAAAGTCTCAGCTTGTTGTAGTTTAGGAACTTAAGCACTCAGTATGAAATAAATTGAAAGCAGCACACACACAAACCTGTGGGGCCAGTATTCTGGGCGCTTGACCACCGATGCCTCTTGGTCCCTGCTGAGCCTGTGCCAAAGCCTGCTGGGATACCAGCATGAGCTGACCACTGTCACTGCGGATCAACATCATACCTGCCAGAGACAGAGCCCAAAATCACTTCATATTGCAATTATTTGATGATTTCTTCTAAAAATAGCGAGTGCTGGGTAAAGTATATGCATGTGTAATGGACCAAACATAGAACAAGCATAGCTGGTGGCAGACATTTAAAGAAAAAGGAGCTGGACCATAAACAGTGCTGCTCACCTGGTGGTATCTGGAAATTGGCTGGGAGCTGCGGGGAAGCAGCCTGCGGCAGCCGAGGGGCCACAGTGACTGTCTGTGGAGCTGCTGCCCTCGGCACGCTTATCACCACCATCCTTCCTGAGGTTGCGGCCTGGTTCATAGAAGCCACCTGGCTCAGAGCTGCTTTTGGTACCTGCGGTTGGACGTTAGCGTTCACTCCTCCGGGGGTGGCCACCTTTGCTATCACCATGACAGACGGAGAGGAGGCCTGTAGTCCTGCTGGGACTGTGACTGTTGAGGTGGCAGGCTGGTGGCTCTGGCCGGTGGGGATGACTTTATTTAGGGCAGAGACAGAGTCACCTGCACCAGTGGGTGGAGGCTGCACAGCAGTGATGGGTCCATATTTGGCTGGAACCTGTAATATCTTAACTTGAATAGGAGCATCTCCATACCCTGCTGTCCCACAGGTCTCCAGCTTTTGGCCTTCAATAACCACTTTATCTGTGGCCATAATTTGCTCTAAATGGAAGAACCACAGAATTTTATACATAATACAGAAATGTGAAATGCAAAGCAAGAGTTTGTTTTGGAATAAAGGTTCTTATACTGAACTAAAAATAAGAGTCAAAAATCACTTTAGTTAACTGAAAACTAGACTTTAGAAAAAATATGAACCAACTGAAAAGATATTGGACCTCATTCATTTTAGAAGAAATTTCTTCTTAAAACCCTGTTATGCAGTTTTCACAAAGATTCTGGCATTCACTGTATTTTGACGAGGGATTTGTTCTTAGCCAAGAACAAAATCCACAAACATTCAAGAGCACTCGTACACATTTGAGTGCTGACATTTTTGTGCAAAATTGGTTATTGTGATTTCTTCGATTCCACAAATGTACAACATTATAGGATTTAAATTACAAAATATTTTCTAATTTATAATATAATTAATAACAATTTTCAATATTTTACAAAGCATTTGAAAGCAATTTGCCTTTACAGTGTCATTACTTATAGTTTACAAATCATCTCAAGAAAAGAACACATCACTTTTTTCATAAAGATGTTAGGTCAATACTGCAAAAGCAAATGTTTAAATTCTGAAAACAAACTAAACAGTTAAGTAACACTTTTTAAACACGTGGACATGTTGAAGAAAAGAACACATATTCACTAAAATACTTCACTAGTATCATTTGTAGATATATTGTACCATCAAATTGTGCCAATTCCATAAAAACAGCTAACCTTGACATCCTGAGATGGCTCTGCCATCTTTAAATTTTTGTTGACTTTTCTCTTTTCTGTGTGTGACTTCTGTGTGTGTACACAGCCCTGCAGTCTCATGCCCCTAGACAGGCATTTGTGGGGCATTTAACTATGCTAATTAGGAACAACCAACACTTATGAAGGGGATTCATCATCATAAGAACACAGATATAAAAAATTCTGTAGTTTAAAAACTTTTTTTAAGATTTTTCTTAGGACCTTTCTTAAGAACAAATTTAAGAAAAAACTTTCAAAGATGTTGGTGAATGAGGCCTATTTTGTACTCACTAGCCTAACTAATGTAAATAATATATAGAGGAAATGTCTTTTATTTTTGTGTTTGTCAATTTGGTCAAATCTGGCAGCACAACAATCATGAGGAGGCATTGGTGCATTCGATACTGAGACGTCTACAAGAGCGGGAATAAAAGTGGAATCTTTGTGAATCTTTCACAAAGTGTTGTGTTGGTATTGTAACACCTGTTCTTAACCCATTAAATCTGCACCTGACAAATACCCCCATGTTAGGGCTGTCACACTGATCAAAGTATTGATACTTTTCAATACCACATGGTTAAAAACAATACAATACTAACAGCTGATAGTATCAACGCTAACAAAACGATTAAAGACCAGGAGTTCAGTCTTTCTTCCCTAAAACTGGGCTTGCAGTGCTGTATCAGCACTGTGTGCAGAAGGGAAAAGAAAGAAAATCATTTTTTTGTATTTATTTGGAACTTTATTTCCCTTTTTGCTGTGGTATGGAATGAGGTATTGATTACCTTTTTTTATGCTAGTATTGTATCAGAGTATAAAATAATGATATTGTGACAACCCTACCCTATATTATAATAAACTAAACTCAACCTAATAATGAAACTACTAAAATTAAATTAAAACTAAAGACTTAAAAACTAAATTGAAATGAGCAAACCCACTAAACTACCTGAAACTATACTAAAAACATAAAAAGGAAATAAAAATAAAAACTAAGAAAAGTGTGCAGAAACTGCAACAGCTTTGTTTCCGACTGCTGTAAATGACCATTTCATGTTAGTCATATCGATATGAAATAGTGGGGTGAACACAAGTATTACCAATAATAACAATAATTAATATCTGGTTGCATTCAGTATGGCAGAGCCTGACACCAGCAGCGAGTTCGGTAAAGTTGGAAAGATATTCACAGATTCGGACTTCCGGCATCAATAACTCATTAGTGATACTTTGTCAAAACATAAACGAGGCCTCTTTCCCATCGTTGTAAGGTAGACAATGTGCTACAAGCCCAGTTTTATCAAAAGTAGCTGTCTTTCAAGCTGCAGAAATAACATTGGTGTCTATGAGTAGCCGGCTGTGAGACGAGTGGATAGGGACCATCTGCAAATTGCAAAACCGCTACAGCAGCGAAGAGAAACACTACACAGATATTCAATAACTTCACTCTTAGACAATGTAGTGTCACCAAAATCACTGCAGCCATCAACTGGCTGCTGCTGATCATACTACAACTCTTGGTTTGATATTAAAAGCATTTTTTCAGAATTTTAAGAAATTTGATTAATAATAAAATTTAATAACTTCTCTTTTATGTACTGTAGTGCCACCAAAATCACTGCAGCCATCAACTGGCTGCTGCTGATCATACTACAACACTTGGTTTGATTTTTTTTTTTTTTAATCATAATTTTATGGAGGTTTTATTAATAATAAAATGTAATAACTTCTCTTTTATGTACTGTAGTGCCACCAAAATCACTGCAGCCATCAACTGGCTGCTGCTGATCATACTACAACACTTGGTTTGATTTTTTTTTTTTTTAATCATAATTTTATGGAGGTTTTATTAATAATAAAATGTAATAACTTCTCTTTTATGTACTGTAGTGTCACCAAAATCACTGCAGCCATCTACTGGATGCTGCTGATCATACTACAACTCTTGGTTTGATATTAAAAAAAAAAAATCATAATAATAATAAAAAATAATCATAATCTTCTCCTTCATGGTGATATGCAGGTTATGCAGACTGAAAAGATCTGAGGTAGAGCTTAATTGAAAGGTGTTCCTGATTGGCTAGTGGCTTCATCACACTTTTGTATCCTTGTGTGATTGGTTTAAACAGAGTGTCCTTGAGGCAGCAATGACATCATCTTTTTCACTTACGAAAAAATATTTTATATCAAACCAAGAGTTGTAGTATGATAAGCAGCAGCCAGTTGATGGCTGTAGTGATTTTGGTGACACTACAGTGCATAAAAGAGAAGTTATTAAATTGTATTATTAATAAAACCTCCATAAAATTATGATTTTTTTTTTAAATATCAAACCAAGTGTTGTAGTATGATAAGCAGGGGCCAGTTGATGGCTGCAGTGATTTTGGTGGCACTACAGTACATAAAAGAGAAGTTATTAAATTTTATTATTAATAAAAATTCCATAAAATTATGATTTTTAAAAAATATATCAAACCAAGAGTTGTAGTATGATCAGCAGCATCCAGTTGATGGCTGCAGTGATTTTGGTGACACTACAGTGCATAAAAGAGAAGTTATTACATTTTATTATTAATAAAACCTCCATTAAATTATGATTTTTTTTAAACAATATCAAACCAAGTGTTGTAGTATGATCAGCAGCAGCCAGTTGATGGCTGCAGTGATTTTGGTGGCACTACAGTACATAAAAGAGAAGTTATTACATTTTATTATTAATAAAACCTCCATTAAATTATGATTTTTTTAAAAAAATATCAAACCAAGAGTTGTAGTATGATCAGCAGCAGCCAGTTGATGGCTGCAGTGATTTTGGTGACACTACAGTGCATAAAAGAGAAGTTATTAAATTTTATTATTAATAAAAATTCCATAAAATTATGATTTTTAAAAAAAATATCAAACCAAGTGTTGTAGTATGATAAGCAGGGGCCAGTTGATGGCTGCAGTGATTTTGGTGGCACTACAGTGCATAAAAGAGAAGTTATTACATTTTATTATTAATAAAACCTCCATTAAATTATGATTTTTTTTTTTTTTTAAATATCAAACTAAGTGTTGTAGTATGATCAGCAGGGCCAGTTGATGGCTGCAGTGATTTTGGTGACACTACATTGTCTAAGAGTGAAGTTATTGAATATCTGTGTAGTGTTTCTCTTCGCTGCTGTAGAGGTTTTGCAATTTGCAGACGGTCCCTATCCACTCGTCTCACAGCCGGCTGCTCATAGACACCAATGTTATTTCTGCAGCTTGAAAGACAGCTACTTTTGATAAAACTGGGCTTGTAGCACATTGTCTAACTTACAACGATGGGAAAGAGGCCTCGTTTATGTTTTGACAAAGTATCACTAATGAGTTATTGATGCCGGAAGTCCAAATCTGTGAATATCTTTCCAACTTTACCGACTTTACCAACTTTACCAGCGCCCTGACTCTGTTTGACCTGAATGGAACGCAGCTTGGCTTAATTAGTATCATTTGTCACACCTGGGTTTATTTTACCAGCTCTTGCAAAAATGGAGGCTTAGGCCAAAATAATACAAAATACCGAAAAATAATACTTTAAAGCTTTCAAACAGTAACACTGAACTAAAGGTACAGCACTAGTTGATAGTGACTCATACCGACAACTTAACCACTTCAGTTGTGTTCTTTAAACTTCCAAATTCACCACAGGCTGTTTATCACCTACTCTAGCTCTAACTTAAGCCTAGCTAAATGTTGCTGAAAGACGAGCTACAGGTGACGTTATGTTAGCTAATGTTAGCCAAGTTAACAATAAGATTTAGTAGCATATATCAAACTTTAGTAACATATATCAAAGTTCCAGTGTTTACTAACGAGTGTAGCCAGTTTGTGCTTGACAACAAAATCTGACACACAACTGACACAAAAACACAAAATAATCATAATCTTCTCCTTCATGGTGATATGCAGGTTATGCAGACTGAAAAGATCTGAGGTAGAGCTTAATTGAAAGGTGTTCCTGTCCTGATTGGCTAGTGGCTTCATCACACTTTTGTATCCTTGTGTGATTGGTTTAAACAGAGTGTCCTTGAGGCAGCAATGACATCATCTTTTTCACTTACGAAAAAATATTTTATATCAAACCAAGAGTTGTAGTATGATAAGCAGCAGCCAGTTGATGGCTGTAGTGATTTTGGTGACACTACAGTGCATAAAAGAGAAGTTATTAAATTGTATTATTAATAAAACCTCCATAAACTTATGATTTTTTTTAAAAATATCAAACCAAGTGTTGTAGTATGATCAGCAGCAGCCAGTTGATGGCTGCAGTGATTTTGGTGGCACTACAGTACATAAAAGAGAAGTTATTAAATTTTATTATTAATAAAAATTCCATAAAATTATGATTTTTTTTTTAAATATCAAACCAAGTGTTGTAGTATGATAAGCAGGGGCCAGTTGATGGCTGCAGTGATTTTGGTGGCACTACAGTACATAAAAGAGAAGTTATTAAATTTTATTATTAATAAAACCTCCATTAAATTATGATTTTTTTTAAAAATATCAAACCAAGTGTTGTAGTATGATAAGCAGGGGCCAGTTGATGGCTGCAGTGATTTTGGTGGCACTACAGTACATAAAACAGAAGTTATTAAATTTTATTATTAATAAAAAATTCCATAAAATTATGATTTTTAAAAAATATATCAAACCAAGAGTTGTAGTATGATCAGCAGCATCCAGTTGATGGCTGCAGTGATTTTGGTGACACTACAGTGCATAAAAGAGAAGTTATTACATTGTATTATTAATAAAACCTCCATTAAATTATGATTTTTTTTTAAAAATATCAAACCAAGTGTTGTAGTATGATCAGCAGCAGCCAGTTGATGGCTGCAGTGATTTTGGTGGCACTACAGTACATAAAAGAGAAGTTATTAAATTTTATTATTAATACAAAATTCCATAAAATTATGATTTTTAAAAAATATATCAAACCAAGAGTTGTAGTATGATCAGCAGCATCCAGTTGATGGCTGCAGTGATTTTGGTGACACTACAGTGCATAAAAGAGAAGTTATTACATTTTATTATTAATAAAACCTCCATTAAATTATGATTTTTTTTAAAAAATATCAAACCAAGAGTTGTAGTATGATCAGCAGCAGCCAGTTGATGGCTGCAGTGATTTTGGTGGCACTACAGTACATAAAAGAGAAGTTATTAAATTTTATTATTAATAAAAATTCCATAAAATTATGATTTTTAAAAAATATATCAAACCAAGTGTTGTAGTATGATAAGCAGGGGCCAGTTGATGGCTGCAGTGATTTTGGTGGCACTACAGTGCATAAAAGAGAAGTTATTACATTTTATTATTAATAAAACCTCCATTAAATTATGATTTTTTTTTTTTTTTTTTAATATCAAACTAAGTGTTGTAGTATGATCAGCAGGGCCAGTTGATGGCTGCAGTGATTTTGGTGACACTACATTGTCTAAGAGTGAAGTTATTGAATATCTGTGTAGTGTTTCTCTTCGCTGCTGTAGCGGTTTTGCAATTTGCAGACGGTCCCTATCCACTCGTCTCACAGCCGGCTGCTCATAGACACCAATGTTATTTCTGCAGCTTGAAAGACAGCTACTTTTGATAAAACTGGGCTTGTAGCACATTGTCTACCTTACAACGATGGGAAAGAGGCCTCGTTTATGTTTTGACAAAGTATCACTAATGAGTTATTGATGCCGGAAGTCCAAATCTGTGAATATCTTTCCAACTTTACCGACTTTACCAACTTTACCAGCGCCCTGACTCTGTTTGACCTGAATGGAACGCAGCTTGGCTTAATTAGTATCATTTGTCACACCTGGGTTTATTTTACCAGCTCTTGCAAAAATGGAGGCTTAGGCCAAAATAATACAAAATACCGAAAAATAATACTTTAAAGCTTTCAAACAGTAACACTGAACTAAAGGTACAGCACTAGTTGATAGTGACTCATACCGACAACTTAACCACTTCAGTTGTGTTCTTTAAACTTCCAAATTCACCACAGGCTGTTTATCACCTAGTCTAGCTCTAACTTAAGCCTAGCTAAATGTTGCTGAAAGACGAGCAACAGGTGACGTTATGTAAGCTAATGTTAGCCAAGTTAACAATAAAATTTAGTAGCATATATCAAACTTTAGTAACATATATCAAAGTTCCAGTGTTTACTAACGAGTGTAGCGAGTTTGTGCTTGACAACCAAATCTGACACACAACTGACACAAAGTCTAACTAACAGCATTTTTCAAAGACAATATAACGCTAAACATGATCGTTAGCTGTGTGGTTCCTTTCGCCGTCAGATTTTGAATGAAGTTTGGCGTTATTTTATCCAAAAGAACAAACTTTCCTCGTTTGTTAAAAAGGCAGCACCTCCATCATGATTCAGTCATCCACCCAACAGACTATAGGCACAGAAGCGAAGTGCGGAGCTCACCTGCTGAAGCTCACCTGCTGGACATGTTCCCGGTGCAGCAGCCTGCTACCTGAAGGCAACCTGGACCAGTGCTGCGTTTGTGGCACACTGTAAAGATCGGCACACGGTGATTAGCTACGACTAGAAAAAAACATAATCATTGATAAATAGCTTTATTGCAATATTTGTGAGTAGAACATGAGTGGTAAAATAAATATGAACTGCACAATTGCACATAACGATCACATGTGTCAGTAAAACACATAAGCCAGATGGTCAACAGCACCAACAATACGTAAAAATACAAACAAACAAACAAAACAAAAAAACAATTAAAAAACCCTATATAAATAATTTAAAGGCATATAAATGAAGCAAAAATAACTTAAAAATATTAATTTTGAAGACAGCTATCAAAGGCACAAACTGTAAATTAAAAATTTAACTACAGACCTTACATACAACACATTCCTTTTCAGTCCTTACGGCTTTCTTATTGTTTTAATGTATTGTGAGATCAAAATCTTTATTAAAAAAAAAACAGGAAAAAAAAAAAGATCTGAATATATGCATATAGAATTTGGCCAGTATAATTAAGAAATTTATAATATAAGCCCTTTTCTCTGTCATAATTAAAGGAGCCAAATGTAACGTTCATAAAACCCATCTTTTCATATTTTTTAGTACTGGCAATGAAAAAAAAAAATAGTACTGGTACTGGTTTCAGGCTGGTCTGTGAAAAAAGCTAACATGTAAAATGAAATTAAGCGCTAGTAATGCAGATGCACCGTTTACTGTCCAGCACCTCTAGAAATTAAAAGAAAAAAAATGTTGGATAGTTATTAAAGTTATTTTGAAATAATACTGTGATGTCAAGTAAAATATCTCAGACTTCTGTGCACACTAAATGTTTATTTTTCTCAAATTTTGAGCACAAATTAGTTCAAATCTGTTAAAGAGCACTTCTCCTTTGCAGAGCTTATCAAGACACTGATTAAACAGCAGGATTAGCACAGGCGTGCCTTGGATTGATCACAGTAACGGTCACTAAAGTGTGCAGTTGGAAAAAAGACATTCATTATGCACTGAGCTATAGGCTTCACATGAGCCGATGCAGCACAGAATTGATCAGGTTTTTGATTGTGACCCATGGGAGGTTTCAAGATATTGGCAGCAATAGATCTTTTCCACAGCAGTGTTTTACATTCGTTGTTAAGGTTATCACTTTGTCCAGCTGTTCCTTCCTTTGCTGTGTGCACTTTAAAGACAAAAAAATGTTGAAATTTCCACCCAGTGAAACATTTTTTCACTAGAGGCCATGATAATGAATTGGCAGCTGCGTGTGAACTGTGCATGATAGGATATTGTTCTTAATTTAAAATGGCAATCCTACAAATAATCCCTTTTTTTTACTAAATGTACCAGTAACCCGATATTGTCTTTTTTATCTGCAACTGTAATGGAATACATTATCTTTTTTTGTATCCAGATTAAGTAATCCTGTAATATGTTACTCCTCAAGCCTTCCCAGAGCATCCCAAACATGCTCAGTGGGTGACATGTCTGCAGGGGATGCCAGATCCAGCTGCATACTTTAGAGTGACATTTTATTGTGACCTGTCCAAGGCACACCTGTGGAATAATCCTGCTGTTTAATCAGCATCTCAATGCACCACAGCTGTCAGGTGGATGGACTTTGTTGGCAAAGGAAAAGTGCTTACTAACACAGAATGCATTCATATTCTTGAGTGCAACATTTGACGTGCATTTATATACAGTTAGCTCTTTTTTTAACACATTCATCATGCTTGCTGAGGGATGGTAGACCTCTGACCGTGTCAAAAGAAACCAAGGTGTGCTCAATAAAAAAGACATGAAAAAAAAAAAGAAACCAAGATGTATCTGATAACAGACAGAAAGATCGTGCTGCTTTTAAAGTTTAAATAATCAGATGCAATAATCATCATAGAATATACACAACATTTAGAATTTCAAATGAGAAGACTTCAGTTTACAATGATGATGACAGTAATCAAACATGCCCATGCACAGAGGTGAGCAGCTCGCCTTGATGCTGCACCATTTCTAGACCAGCATCGAGCTGCTGTTCATTAACATAAATACTGAGCTGTAAATTCAGACACAGCGACTCACTGCGACTCACACACCGGGCAAGAAGGCACAAATTTTCTTATTTTTGTTGGTATCAGGGCTTCACGATACGGTAAAAGTCTTATTGCGATTATTTTGACTGATACTGCAGTTGTGATAAGCGATATAAATAGTGGGAATGATCATTTTTGCATCACAATTTTCATTTCCCCTGAAAAAAAAAAACAATTAAAAAAACAAAACAAATCATGATGATGAGACATTTGTTTGGGGTCTGTACCAAACAAACATATTTTCTTACATCTGGAGAACAAAATTTGTGGGCCAGGACGTCTCTGCAGCACTACTGTACTTCATTATAATGCTGTTTTGTCACACATTTTCCTTTATCAAATAATTGCAGCTTCTGCATGAGATTTGGATGGGACTCACTAATGTTTTCTTATTTTTGCTCTTTTATTGGTAAGAGAATTTTACAAGTGGTTGCGAGCGCTCGGAGCAGGATAAGAGAAAAACATTAAGTGCTGCGGTCCAATTGCCGATTGAGGTTCACTGCGAAGTGGACGGCGCAGGGCATTCAGCCATGTTAAGAAGATAAGAACGCTCAGTTCAAAGGGAAGTGTGAACTGTGTAGGGAGGATCTGAACATCGAGTCTCCATGTTGTTCCAATCCACAGGGTACTTAGACCGTCCTCTCTCCTCCCTGCTCAGGAAATGTCAGTTAAGGACACTTTCCTTGACACAGTTCCTCCATTAGGAGCACCCTGCAACGTCACCCATTATTTGACATGACTGAAATAAAATATTAAGTGAAACAAAACAAGCATAACAAAAACTGATACATTAACGTATGCTATTGAAATGTAGGCAATGTACATTGTGAATAAATGTGATTTGATTAATTTACAAGCTATCCAAAAGAGATGACTATGCAGAATATACACAGAGTATTATGTAATGTTGATTATCTACAGACTGCTATTATGTAATATTAATATGATGTTGTCCTTGATAATTATGACCTGTAATGTTAGTTACGACATAGTCCTATAAACATATAAACTATAGAAAAATTTAAAAGTCTAAACATTTTTAATTAATTACTTAATTGAATTGAACATAATTATATATTTTTAAATCAGATTTCAGAAACAATTCAGATAATGTTACTGTAGGAGGCCCACTGACTGCTGACAATGACACATTTTACACAGACATGAGGCTGGGGGTCCACATAGCAGCAGGGTCAAGCCTAGGAATTTTTTAACTATACAGCGTAAGCATAAGATAACTGAGAGAAGTAATGTGCTCAGAAAAAAAATCCTCTGTAATTGAACTTTTAATACTCGAAAAAATGAAAGACTGAAATTCTTAAAATGAGGCTGATGAGTATTATGAAAATTATGAAAAAACTGTCATGGGCTATTTTTGACTTATTCAGGTACCAAGTCTTTGTATAATCAAACCAATTCATGCTTATCTTGTGACGCAGCTGGGGGACAGTCCATCTTACCAGGCTTCAAGTTATACATTTGTGTCCACACCAAAAGTGGTGCAGCCAATCAGCATCCTAGGAAGGACTACTGGCAGCTGTGGGTGTGGATTTTAGCTGTGATGACAGCAAGAAGCATCCACAGAAGTGACTCATCTTGAACAGACAATGGCGTCTCAATCCAATCCAATCACCTGCCAAGTGTTTTTTATTGAAAGTGCCTGCCCTTTTCCAAACAGTTTTTAAGAACGACTTCCCAGATGCCTTTAAGTGACTGGGAAACACAATGGGATCACAGCATTTAGCCTAGTCCAATTACAAATTTGATTACCGTAAAACCGAAAATGAATATCTTACGAATCAGTTTCCAAAAGTAGGCCAGTTAGAAAAAAAATTGTCAATTTCCTTTAAAACTTTCTGTGAGAAACAAGATTTCGTCTTTCAGGGATATCTGAAATCTGAGGATTTCTTGAGTATAATCAATACCTCAATCTGAGACATGTCTGCTGCCCTCTGGTGGATCATCAGTGCACTGCAGGTAGCAGCCTGTGTCTGAATGCAAAATCCAATATATATAATAAGAAATATATTTCAAGAGGAATGTTTACTTCAGTGAAACAACCTATAATTAATATTGTGTGCCTTGTTTTATAGTAAAATCATGTTGAAAATGTTTGTATCAAATATGATACAGACTGTATGTAAGATCATTTATTTGTGAATAACGCAGTCATTATTCTATTGAATTTCATGATTCAATCTGCATTATTTCACAAAAATCACGACAACACTGTAAAACAAACTAATTTAAGAATTTCAGAGTAGAAATTTAGATATTTCTGCTTATGCAACCTGCTCATTATAATCACTTGAGTGTTGCAGTTATGAGCATGTGCCTTTTTAAGTGACTGTTCATAATTGTATGCTACACTGACCTGTTCAGTTTTCGCTGACCATGCTGTTTTTGACGACTGAAATATAAAAATAAAAAGGTTCCTGTATGAACAAAATAGAACCAAACCAACTGAAATTTTCAAAAAGCCATGAACAATACTTGAACACCTAATGTCTTAAATATGATGCAGAAAATATTCTAATCTTTTTTATTCTGTCAAATGGTCAAATAATGATTTTTTTTTTTTAAGTTTTTTTGCAATTATTTCATGTGTCAGGCTCAACATTGCTCTCTCCATTTCTCTCACAGACAGAGGACGATGGGCACACACACACACTGTACTGTGCCAGAAACAGGTTGTGATAAAGAAAAGGGAAAGAAGTTGTGAAAATTTGTCATAAATTGGGAGAAATACCAGAGGACGGTGACTCCAGGACAAGGAGAGAGCAATGAAAAATGGGAGTCTCCCAATAAAATGGGGAGTGCAGGTATGTATGCACTGAGGTGGAGGGACTGACAGGCTGTTCGTCAGCGTCACTCTACTGCCGCCTGCTGGGGACAGACGTGTCCTACAAGATGGAGCTTTAAATCTGACTGATGCAACTCTCAAAGGACAATAAAATAAAAATATATAAGATAAAAAAATTATTGTTATGTCTACAAATGCTCTTAACCAGGCTTGGTGAGTAACAGATCACATGTAACATGATTATGTAATCTGGATACAAAACCAGGTAACTGTATTCCAGTAAAGTTACAGATAAAACAGACATAATTAGATTACAGATAAATCTGGTAAAAATGGGAATTATAAGAAGGATTACAATTTTAGAAATTAATCAATCAATAAATTGTGCACAATAAAGGAAGAAACAGCTGGACAAACTAATAAACCTAACCAACATAAAACACAGAACTGTAATGATTAATCTCTTGTTAATCAACTACTAAAATTAATCTGCATGTATTTTGATAATTAATTGTTTTGAGTCTTTTTTTAATTAAAAAAAGTCAAAATTCTCTGATTTCAGCTTCTTAATGTGAATATTTTCAGGTTTCTTTACTCCTCTCTGACAGTAAACTGAATATCTCTGAGTTGTGGACAAAACAAGACATTTGAGCACGTCATCTTGGACTTTGGGAACCAAAGTCAACTAATTTAACCATTTTCTGACATGTTATGGACCAAATTACTAATTGATTAATCGAGAAAATAGCTGACAGATTAATCCATAATGAAAATAATTGTTGAAAAGAATCATTACAGGACTTTCCTTGAAAAACAGGTCCATGCACACGGACGTGCATCCATAAAGTCCTAAAATTATGCACAGAAATGAGTGTTGCTGGCATGACTCTGAGTCAAATTCAATTTCAATCCATTAAACTGAGCATTAAACGAACAACACATTCTTTAATAGAATCATAACCATTTCCAAGTTGATCCCAAAATGTTGATAGCTTTCTCTGACATTAAATTACTTTGATAACATAAGAAAAGACAAGTCAGGCCTTCAGTACATGTCATTAAATACAAGACCTGCAGTCCCTCTGAAGAGGAGGGTAATGAGCTGATAAACAAGAGCTTTGAGAGAGAAGGATAACAGAGTTCAGACAGTGGACTGCAGAGTCAAACACAAGAAAATATTCAACAGCATGGAAGTTAAACTGATATCAAAACATCTGTCACAAAGCAATTCAGAGGGCTGTACCACAAAGTGAGGTTAATGAGTTTTCAGCATCACGAAGGTGGCAGTCTTTTAACCTGGATAGATCACCATGGTAACTGATGGTGAAGTCATAACCTGATCCAGAGCAGGTTACGCTCAGTTTCAGATTCAGCTGTAAAAGCGTCACTCTTTCACCAATTCTTTTCCTGATGATGTTCTTTATGCGCAACACAGATCGTAAACCGAGGGAAGACGTTATATATGCAAAGCTGCTGGGCTGTGCATAAATCCACCCAATAAAAAAACGTATTCCAGCAGCATAAACTGTACATGGTGTTGCCACAGGAACTGCAGTTTGGTGATGCAGAAAGTCATTTTTCCCCGTTGGCTTCAGGTCATATTAACACTTTAAATTTTACACAGCATCCATCACCCACACACTAAAACGATAATGAAACAGCTGCAGACACTGTGCCTGACGTTTTTAAGCTTGATCCTGATCTGCTGCTGAGTTAGTTTAGCACTGCTGATACTGCAGCTCCGAACACTGATGAGTCTATCTTAATTTTCACAGAAAATACTGTGATTTCCATGTCTGAGACCAAGGGCATCATGTTTAAATCTGCTTAAAGGGTAGAGCAGATTTTTATTTTGGGGCTCTAGAATAGATTTACAGGCTTTAAATGTTCAAAAAACACATTTTCTTATAGAGTTCATTTATTCACCCTCTGTCTGAAACACTGTTTTAGCTCCTGTCTTCCTCTCCTGAGAAGCCCAGTCTGCTCTGATTGGTCAGCTCCCTGCTCAGGGCAGCAGGCACCGCCCACTGTGATTCACTAGGTATTCAGGTGGATAGGACATTCACCTATCTAGAGGTTGTGCTAAGCCCTTTGTGACAACATTAGAGGAGGCAAATCTGTCTGGTGTTCTTGGAACTCGCATTTTCTAAAAGGGGGAGCGAGCAAGAACAAGAGCAGATGGCAGTTTCTTATATTTTGGGGGTCCTTAGAGGCACAAGATGCATATTTTTTGTTGAAAAAACACAGTTATTAAGAGCTCATTAAGTCAATCAGTAACCAGCATTCTTCTCTTGTCTTATTAGCAGGAACAGTGTCACTCCTTTTTATGTGACTAAGCACAGTCAGGTCAAAGGGATAGTTCACCCAAAAATGAAAATTCTGTCATTATCTCACAGGACAACAGCGTGGCAGAACCTCCAGAACAATGATGGAGCTTCAGGAGACTTGGATTACATCAGACAAGCAGTATAGAGGCACTTTTGGGTTTTTTAGTTGTTTTTTTTTTACATTTGAAAACTGTTTAGGAGATTCTGCAACACTGTTTTCTGGTGAAACTTCAGCAGTGTTTTGTGGACTAAAAAACTAAACCTGACCTGCAATCGGCGTGAAGGTGAGTAGAGAATGACTGAATTTTAATTTTTTAGGTGAACTATCCCTTTAACAAAGCAAGTCAATAACCACCGTTGTGATACCTGTTATCTCTGATCAGCTCATACAAAGAAAGCGTGGCTGTGTTGAGCCTCCTTTATAGCACAGCCCTCAGTTGAGCAACAATTAACTGGGTTATGGATCATTTAATTGATCGCCAACTATTTTGATAATTGATTTGAGTACTTCAAGAAGTAGAAGTTAAGAGTTGTGGACAAAACAAGACATCTGAGGACGTCATCTTGAACTTTGATCAACATTTTCTGACATATTATGGACCAAACAACTAATTAATTAATTGAGAAAACAATTGACAGATTAGTCAATGATGAAAATAATCGTTTTTGTAGCCAACATCAGTTTTGTTTGTTTACAAGAAAACTCCACAGGGCTCATTTAACACCATCTGCTGGTTCACCTTTAATAATCAGTAATAGATCAGAGGTTGTGTTCAATCAAACTTGGGACTTTTTTGACATTTAACTTCTGTTCATAATATTTGCAGTCCATCTCTGTTGTCTCTACCTGCGTCCTCCCAGCAGATGTAAGACTAACTCCTCATCCTCGGCCAGAGAGAGGCCAGTGTCCAGGGCTGTGTGCTCCTCATCTTCCTGCCTGATTTTCTTCCTCTTCCCTGCTGTGAGCTCCTCCCCTTCCTCATCGCTGCTTTCACTGCTGTGGTGTCTTTTAGCAGACCTTATCTCCTCATCCTCATCATCATCGTCGTCCTCCCCCTCGGAGCGCACCTTGTCAGGGTCCGGCAGGGTGCTGGGGTCAAACTCGTCTTCGCTCTGATTGGCCAGGTAGGCCACCACCTCGTCCTCCTCCTCGTCATCGTCGGGTTTCTTCTTGCTGGCCTCCCTCCTGGCTGCCTTGGCCTTCAGCCTCTTCTCTCTGTGCTTGAGTTTCACTCTGCGGCTGTGTTCCTGCTTGTCGAACTGGTCCTCTTGTTTCAGCCTCTCCCTGGCCTTCTCCAGATTGATGCCTGAAACCTCGTCCTCCTCGTCTTCCTCGTCACCACCAGTCACCGCCCGTTGGACCGGCGGCCACAGCTGCACGGCCTTGCCCTCCTCGCTGAAAGACACTTTGGTGTTGAGTTGGAAGTTCCTCTTGAGGGCTTTTTTAGCTTCTTTGAACTTTGTCTCCTTTTGCTTTTTCGTCTTGGAGCTTGTGGCGGGTTCCTCCGAACTCTCCTCCTCCTCTGTCAGGTTGAAGACGTCCTTTCTTTTGACCGTCAGCAGGTCCAAGTCTCGCAGATCATCGTCGTCCTCATCGTCGTCATCTGCGTCCAAAAGTCGTGCCTTGGGCTGATTCACCTCCTCTTCATCACTTTCCTCTTCATCTTCTGAGCTCTGATTCCCTTCCTCAGCGTCGTCTCCTCTCAGCTGGGCCTTGAAGCTCCTCAGCTCCTTGTCCTCGTCCTCATCCTCCTCCTCCTCCTCTTCAGACTGCTCTGCCTCTCTCTGTCCTGCTCTCTCGGCTTTCTGTGCCTGAGCTTTGTTTAAGAAGCGCACCCTGGGAGCCACGGCAAGGCCCAGAGAGCGGGCGTACTCCTGAATCTGGAGTTTAAACACGTCAAACACCTCTTTGTTCTTCATCAGGTAGACGGAGCGCAGGTAGGAAACAAAACACCTCTGAGCTCTCTCCTTCTGCTCCTGCTCCTGGGCCAGGAAGGCCTCCAGCTTCTGCTGCACGTTCTGCAGCTTCTCTGTGTTCACCTGCAATTAATCACACAATGAATAAATACACATGTTGTGTTCTGCTCTGCTGCTGTTGTGACACTCAGATGTGTAGGTCTGTGTTGTAATCAGGCTCTGGGAGTAACAGATTACATGAAACATAATCTGGATACAATCCATTACAGTTGCAAATATTAATTAGGAATACATTTAGTAAACAGGGATTATTAGTAGGATTACAATTTTAAAATATTGAACGATATCCTACCATTCACAGTTTACACACAGCTGCCAATTCATTATCATGACCTCTAGTGAAAAAATGTCTCACTGGGTGTAAATTTCACCACTTTTTTCTTTAAATCAATCAATAAATTACACACAACAAAGGATGGAACAAATGAACAAATGAATAAACCTAACAACAAACATAAAACACTTAGAGCTGCAATGATTAATCTATTATTAATCGACTGTTAAATTAATCTGCATCTATTTTGATGATACAGTAATCGTTTCAAGTCAATATTTTATGGTTTCTTCTCTCCTCTCTGACGGTAAACTGAAAAACTTGTGAGTCGTGGACAAAGTAAGACATTTGAGGACGTCATCTTGGACTTAAGGACACACTGATTAACAGTTTTTGACTTTTATCTCATTGAGCCATTTTTGAATTTTGTTTTGACAAATCAAGTCACTACACTCATAATTTCAACTTTTTTATCATATAACTTCCATTTTCTAATCTCATAATTATGACTTTTTCTCATAATTTGAACTTTTTAAAAAATAATAATTATTGCTTTTTAGCTCAGAATTTGAACTTTTTTATCTCATAATCATGACTTAGCATGGGGATATTTTTTTCCTGTCACTGGTGGAAATGGACTTCAGTATTGAGATTTTGATACAAAATCAATAAAATAAAATAAAATAAAAGTCACAGAGGAAAATACAGAATTTAACAGTTGCAGCTCCAGACAGTTCTCCTGATTAGGCCCAAAAATGTCTATTTTAACAGTAAAGGTTGAACATTTTTCACCATTTTCTGACATTTTATGGCCCAAACAACTAACTGATTAATGGCGAAAATGATCAACAGACTGATCATGTATGAAAATAATTGTTACTAAAATGACTTGGAAAATAGGTCTAAACGCGTAGACGTACATTTCTGTGCTGCACATGTCAGTACCCATTTTTTAACTGTTAAGACTGCAACAGTATTAATCAATTAATGGAGAAAATGATCCCAAGATTAATTGACAGTGAAAATAATCACGAGTTGCAGCTCTAGTGTGAGGACTCACCTGGATCTTGTTGATGGGGACCTTCTTCTCCTGTAGCTGGCTCACCATGCCCTTCTCCTCCGAGGGGAGCAGCAGCAGCAGGGCCTCTCCCCCCTCCTTGTACCTGGCCGTCCGGCCCACCCTGTGGATGTAGGTGTCAGAGTCTTCAGGACAGTCGAACTGCAGCACCCAGTTGACGGCAGGGAAGTCCAGGCCTCTGGCGGCGATGTCTGTAGCGAGGAGGACGGCGTTCTGCTTCCTGAGGAAGTCATTGTAGACCTCCACCCTCTTCATCTGCTGCTGCTTGCCGTGCAGAGCCAGGACGGGGATGCCGGGCCTGAGACGGCACATTACCCGGAACAGGTACTGCACCTCCTTGCAGCAGGCGAAGAAGACGATGATCTTCTTCTTCAGGTGGTTCCTGATGAACGAGTAGAGCATGTTGACCTTCTGGTGGAGCTCGCATACCACATAGCTCTGCTCCAGCGTGGCCGGTGTGCTGAACTTGGCCTTCTCGTGGACCCAAACATACTCTGGGTCCTTGAGGCTGAGCCGGGCCAGGTCTTTAACCGATTTGGTCTGCGTGGCTGAGAACAGCAGCGTCTGCCTGGTCTTGGGGAGGTTCTCCACGATGGCGTTGAGCGTGTCTGCAAAGCCCATGTCCAGGATGCGGTCGGCCTCATCCAGGACCAGCATGTGGAGGTCGGAGGCGTGGAAGGTGGCTGTCTCGTCCATGTGCTGGAGCAGCCGACCCGGGGTGCAGATGACGATGTTGGTGTGGTGGATCCTCTCTGACTCTGTCTTCAGGTCCTTCCCTCCAATGATGAGTCCTGCAGAGAACTCATGGTTCTTGCCCACCTTGCGGAGAACTTCAAAGGTCTGATAGGCGAGCTCTCTGGTGGGGGATATGATGAGAGCACCCAGGCCGTCCATGGAGGTCCACTGCTGCCGGTACAGACACTCCAGCACCGGGATCAGGAAGGCCAGAGTCTTCCCTGAGCCAGTCTTAGCTGCACCGAGGACATCTTTCCCCTGCAGGGCGAAGCCGATGGTCTGTCTCTGGATCTCTGTGGGCTGTCGGTACTGGGCCTCCTGCAGACCCAGCAGGGTCTTCTTCGAGATGGGGAAGTCTGAGAACTTGACGGCCTCTTTAACGTTGATGTCTCCGTACCTGCTGACCAGCCGCTCGATATACTCCCTCTCCACTTGCCACTCCGGCTTCTTCTTCTGAGATCTCTCTTGCTTCACTCGTGCCTTCGTCTTGCTGTATTTTTTCTTCCATTTCTCAAAGTTTTTCACGGGGTCGGCGCCATCTTTCATCTTCGGGGGTTTGGGTTTCTTCCCGAACGAGTTTGAACCTTTTTTCTCCATCATATAACACACACTGAGCGAGAAAATCGAGTTAAAAACACATACCTCCCACCGCCTAATAAACAGCGTGGAGAAGACGGCTTTTCGTCGCGCTTAGCCTGACGTAATCAACATGAGACACTGAACCGCACTGCTTTTTCCACCCGCGATTTACCTGCCAGGCAGCACACCATCCAGCCTGTGGCTCCGTCGCCAAATGATCCCCTTTGGCCCCTCACCAGTAGTTCCCTGTGGCTTTTTTTCCCCAAAATTATATGGAAATGGATATTGGTTATGAGATTAAAAAAAAAAAAAGTAATCTCATACTTATGACTTTTTTTTTTTTTTAAATCTCATGTTAGTTGTCATGTCATCAGAAGCTCATCATAAGAATCTTCATCAGGAGATTATTATTTCATTCATTTATATCTTCATATTTACTGTGCTTTACGTGCTCTCTCATAATTGCGATTTTTTTAACATACGACTTTTTTGTCTTTTCATTTCTTTCTTTTTCCACTCATAATTTAATAATTTCGATTTTTTTAATCTTCTAATTTTGACTCTTTTAATCTCATAATTATAGCTCTACAACTCATCATTTTGATTTTTTTTAACTAACTAATTATGACTTTTTATCTTATTGCTTTTATCTCCTAATTTCGACGTTTTCCCTCATAATTATGGCATTTTATTGGATAATTAAGATTTTTTAATCTCATAATTATGATTTACTATGGAGATTTTCTCTCTTTCACTGGCACTTTCATGAGTCTCTCGAGTGTCATCCTACCACCCTTCCAGAACAAGCATGACACACTTAAAATCTAGTGTTGTATATCTGTGGTGATACAATTCATGTCCATGTCTGTCTATTACCTTCTACGAGAGGTGCCTAAATATTTAGAGAGGGGATCTGACGGTGGTGAGCAAGAGTTACCTGGGAGGCTAAACTCTGGGCAAATTTATCCAAACATATAGGATAATTAAAGGCAGTCAAATATTAGTCAGAAGTGGTAAAAATGAACAAAACACGTATAGAAATAACGGTGTATTATTGCATATTTTAATGTGATTTCGTTACTACTTTACCAGTCCAGAGGCTGACTGTCTCATGTTAAATCAGTTACTCTAGCAGTCTTTCACTTCTTAGTTGTCTAGTCAGCTGTCTGCTGTTTGTCCCGCAGAAAAAAAAAGAGAAGTGGTGACGCTTCCGGATCACATGCCGCTTAAAAACAAGACCCACGGAAGTTTAACGAATTTCATTTCAAAATAAAAGCTCATAAAGCGTGCATACCAAACCGTAAGGACACCTAATATGGTTAGATACAAAAAGAAAGAAAGAAATCGGTGGCGGAAAGAGTACTGAAAATCTGTACTCAAGTACAAGTACTGTCACATTCCTAAAATAGCACTCAATTGCAAGTAAAAGTACTGGCGTTAGAAATATACTTCAGCAAAAGTACAAAGTATTTGTCTCAAAAACTATGAAGAGTTTTAGTTACTTCTGACCACTGTCACAGTCACCTCTAAAAAACTAGGCTTGCAAATTTTGTGCATTTTACTTAATCAATAGTTAAAATGCTAACAACTGGTTAATGATTTATACTTTATAAGATACCAAATTATTTTTTTCCTTATTTCATTTTTTTCTCATTTCAAGTCTAAGTTTAATTTTCCTTATCCAACAAATGGCTCCACCACCACACAAAAAGAGAAGATGTAATTTCTGCCATGACTATTGATTAAATATTCATGAATACACTTAAATTCTTAATGGAAATTCATCAATTAATGATTAATCATTAACATCCTTAATCCAAATGTGTGCTGCTGCAGTGTTTTCTCTTGTTTTTTCATTTGTATGTAATTGTTTTCATTTGCCCGTTTGTGATCAGATCACCTGATTGGCTATTAAAATGCAGATTAAGGTTTGGATATTAATTCAAATTGTACGCAGTCCTCAACTATGATTTTAAAAGTAACTAAATAGATTACATCTTGTAATGTATACTTAAATACAAGTAAAAGTAGAACCTTGAAAATCTAGTCATAAAAATACAAGTACCCCAAAAAACTACTTAATTACAGTAATTTGAGTATTTGTAATTATTTACTTCCACCCCTGAAAGAAATCCTCAAGACAAAAACGTGAAAATAAGAAAAATAATAGTGTGAATGTTTTAAAATACCCTCAGTTAAAAAAAAGAAAAACTTTAGAAACTGCAAGAGTTATATCACCAACAAAAATGATCGATCAATAGTTGCAGCCCTTAAAATACTATATTAGGCTAAATAAATTCACCATATCTGGATTACATTTTTAAACAGGTAATTAACTGTATTGGAATACATTTTTAACCAAACCCTCTCAACCCCTGCCATAGTGGAAAAAGTACAGGTGTAACTCTTAACATTAGCAACACCTCTGTTCTGTTCAAGTGTCTCAGTAAGCATAAGACTTGACAGATTGACAGTAAACCAGGTTACACAGCACCAGGACCCTGAGAACAGCTAAACAGAATTCAGCCATCTTTCATTGCATTGCTGAAAACTATTCTAGGACATGTCAAAATGCCAAGCCCTATCTTATCAAATCAGTTAAAGAGATAAGAGATGAAAATATTAGGGCTGCAACTAACAATTATTTTCACGGTCGATTAATTTCAGAAAATTGTGAAAAATGTCGATCAGTGTTTCCTAAGGCCCAAGATGATGTCATCAGATGTCTTGTTTTGTCCACAACCAGTTCCATTAACTGTCAAAGAGGAGTAAAGAAACCAAAATATCTTCACATTTTAGAAACAGGAATCAAATATTTCTATTTTTTGTAAAAAAAAAAATAAAATACTCAAACAGATTAATCAATTATCCAAAAAGTTTGC
Source organism: Lutjanus erythropterus (assembly GCF_056507025.1). Lineage (NCBI taxonomy): Eukaryota > Metazoa > Chordata > Actinopteri > Lutjaniformes > Lutjanidae > Lutjanus > Lutjanus erythropterus. Next base: position 5,442,150 of record NC_139323.1, on the reverse strand, counting down.
AATTAATTAAAAAATGAATTAATAATCGATTAATCGTTGCAGCTGAAGACAGTATTTGAATTACGCATGTTTTGTCATTCAATGTCTTTTATTTTGAAAGACTTAACCGGAAGCTGTAAACGCTGTCACCCTGTCAGGATGACACTGCTTTACAAGCACTTGATCAATAGACAAGACAGATGATAAACAAGTACTAGGAGAGATTATTTAGCACAAAGCCAAGCAAATATTCGTCCTGTGAGGCTCGCCGACATCCCTGCAGTCCCTATGCTCTACACGGCATGGCAGAGAGACAGGACAATGAGGTAACAGTAGCTTTAATGTGCAGTAAAGAACAACAGGGGCTGCACTGTTTGGGAAAATAGTGCACATTTGTCAGTTCATTTTGATGTTTGCCCTAACAGTCAGGAGCTGACAAAGTCCTGTTGAAACTGAAACACAATGAAAGCAGTCGTTAGTAAATAGAGCCGTGCTCCGACAGCTCTGTACGTACAGAGACTTGTGTTAGCTGTGCGTTAGCTCAGCAGCTAGCAATAACAAGCTGCACGAGCCACGTTAGTCAGGTGTCGAGCTACATTTAAGTTGAGAAGGTTTCCTGTTTCTGTCAGGACAGTGTCCACATGATGCACACGAAAAATAGCGGTAAAGGTTTTAACCCAACACCAAATTAGCCGAATTAACCTAATAAAAGAATTAGTGTTCACTTTTTCAATAGTGAGCATGTATTTAATGTATTACATTTTATTTGACGTTTTGTAAGTTGGTTAGGTGTTTTGGTGAACTTGGCGTAGAGTTTCTACATGAGCTGTCAAGCAGGAAGACTGTTTCTGACAGTGGAAATTAATTTGACGAAGATGATACTTGGTTTAGCCGGGAATAACAATATTCATTAAAGGTTAGAAATCATATTTTTGCAGCTGTTTAATTTTGCAACCATGGAAACGTGTTAGATATTAAAATTGCCAAATTATCAAATGGGGTTTGGTGTTAAAGCATGTAGAGGCTAAATGCAGTGTTCTGTGTTCTCATAATTGAGCACTAGGGATGCACTACATTTCATTTTTGCTAGCATCCACTTTGTTGATATTTTCCAACTCATTTTGACTGATTGTCAATATCAATACAGATTTTTGCACTTTCCCCATCTAATCACAGAGAACATCAAGTCTCTAACACATTATTATGCCCACTGTTGTTGTGATGACTCACTTAAAATATGATGCTTTTTCAAAGTAAAATACAATACTTTATGAAAGTGGAATTTGGGTTGGAGATAATACTTGTTAAGCAGTGAAATTCGATATTCATTAAAGACCTGAAGACATATTTTTGCAGCTATTTAATTTCGCAAGCAAGGAAATCATGTGAAGGTTAAATCAAATGCTGTATAATGTAGCTAATATTTATTTACTTGATTACTCGATCAATTGTTGATTGTTTTAAAATGTCAGAAAATTGTGAAAAATGTCAATCAGCCCAAGATGATGTCCTCAGGTGTCTTGTTTTGGCCACACCCCAAAGATATTCAGTTTACTGTCATAGAGGAGGAAAGAATCTAGAAAATATTCACATTTAAGAAGTAGAATCAGAGAATTTTTTCTTAAAAAAACTAACAAACCAATTAATTGATTATTAAAATAGTTGGCAATTAATCAATTGATTGTCGCAGCTCTAAGAGCTTGATATTATCAGCTGTCATACTAGCAGAAATATTCATTTTGGGCTGATACTGATATTTCATTTTAAAGCCTCGATTGGCTGATATTAATGATGTGTTGATATTATCATGCATTCATACTGTGAACGTTAGACTTTAGTGTGCTATCTATATGTTTGTTATCATAAGGTGGAGGAGGCTGACCAGATCTACCTGCTGATGAAGGAGGAGTATCGGATCTCTAGGAATGTACGTCTTGCGTGGTTCCTTGGCAAACTTAACCAAGTCATCTGGCCGGCCTCAAAGCCTGAACTGGTGAGTTAAGACTGCCTCTTACTTCCTTTTTCCTGTTCTCATGCTGAGCCGGATTTGGCCCGCAGCTGCAGGCCCTGAGTTTGACACGTTTAGTTTAAAGTTTAAAGTTTAAAAAAGTAATAGCAAAAGAAATTAGCACTATATAAATGTACTGAATGTGTTACTGATGTCCTGTTTGACTCTCCCTTCATCTCCAGCTGAACTCTGAGAATGAGCTGGACTTGCTGAGCATCTTACCTAAAGGATGGCAGCCGGATTTCCCCCCCACCATGTACCCCTACATGTTGATGCCATCCACTCGGGCCACCTTCCTTGCCCGGAGATACCGCTTCATCATCGAGCTGGACCTCAGCCCCTCCACAGGGATTGTGGTAAGACGTAAACACACTTTAAGGGTTGCTAACTTGTTTGCTGATTTGACCAGCTGGTGATGATTGACTGCAAGAGCAGGTTTAACACAGTAACCCATGTCACTGTGTTAGTCTGGATGACATATAACCAATTTTGTTTTTTTCTAGAGAACATTTCTCAGGAGTTTTGCAAAAATGTCCTCGCAGTAACCTCTGACAAAATTGGGTTAAGCTGCATGCACCATCCCAAGCACCAGCATCACCACCCACAGTCCCAAAGCCGTTGGTTTTACCAGTAAATGTTTCTTTAAATTAGATATTGAGTTCTTGGGTAATAGGAGGTACTTTCTGAGTTGAAGGCAGAACTGTCACTTTACTGTGACAAAATGATGGTGGAATTTCCACCCAGTGATTTTTTTTTTTCCACTGGAGGCCATGGAGACCACAATGGTGTTGTGAGACTTGTGATCAGAGGCGACGAAACTGAACATATATTCAAGTAAAAGTACAGTTATTTGTGTTTAAAAAAAGACTGGTGAAAGTAGAAATATTGATTCAACTTCTTTACTGCTGTAAAAGTGAAAAAGTACAGGCTCTGCAATGGACACAAATTCTAAAAGTAAAAAGCAGTCCTCATTACTACCAGCTGTTTCTGTGTAAAGCTACCTGAACCTCACCTTTTTGAGTCTCTCTCTCTGTCTGGTACATCTTCTGTCTTCTTACATCTTGTTTTGTTGTTTTTGTCTTGTTACGTCATTTTCATCTTTTTACATCTTATGTTTTTGTTGTCTTACACCATGCTATGTCATTTTCATCTTCTTACGTCTTTTTTTTGTTTTTGTCTTCTAAAGTCTTGTTATGTTGTTTTTGTCTTGTTACATCTTGTTACATTGATTTGGTTTCATGTCCTCTTATGTTAGTTTTGTCTTGTTATGTTGGTTTTGTGTGAAGTCTTTAACATTGTTTTTGTCTTGCTACATTGTTCTCATCTTTTTCATCTTGTTACATCATTTTCGTCTTATATCTTTTATGGTGTTTTTCTTCTTGTCATTTACATTGTTTCTAGGAATCGTCTTTTCTGTGTTTGGTCTGATGTTGGGAAAACAGCATGCAATGATGCAAAATAAAAATAATTAATAATTACCCACAGATGTGTAATGAAACGAAAGTAATGAGCCTGTGTTGAAAATGTAAGGAGTAGAAAGTACAGATATTTGTATTAAAATGTAGGGCGTAAAAGTGAAAAGTTGTCTGAAAATAAATACTCAAGTAAAGTACAGATACCTGAAAAATCTATTTTAGTGTAGTAACAATGTATTTGTATGTAGTTACTTCCCACATCAGCTTGTAATGTGTATGCACTGCATTCTTCTTTATTTTGAAATGTATTTTAAAATTGCAATCCTCCCAAATTCCCATTTTTCCTAAATGTATCTGTAATATCTAACTGTAGTGAAATGCAGTTGCCTTTTTTGTATCTGAACTATGTAATCCTGTTACATGTAATCTGTTACTTCATTATTCTGTACACAATGTTATAAGATTTTTTTTCAGTTTCACAGTTGTATGGACGTTAACCTGCTTCAGAGATGACTGAGCACAGAATGAATTCTCTGTTTTGTATTTGAGGTGTATTTTTGTGTTCTGTTGTGCAGGATGACAGCACAGGAGAGATGATCTTCGACGAAGTGTTTCACGCCTTGTCCAGGTGTCTGGCTGGTCTCGCTCAACCGTTTCAAGTCCCTGGAACCGATCAATTTTTCAAGCCGAAGATCTTCGTCACCATCTTGGCATATTCATCAATTATTGGCCTCACCTCCCATCAGGTCATTACAGCAGCTTTCACATCATTCTGTTTTTGTGAACTGGTGTTTTACAAAATATTCAAATGTCCAGAACATTCCCAGGAGCCTTGGAATGGATGATCTAAGATTAATGCCTTCAAGCAGAGCTCCACACTGGTGCTACCAGCTTTCTCAGTTGGTTACACCCCCCCTTTTTTTTGACTGGGCTCACATTTAATTCCCAGGCCAAAAATGTTGGTATTTGATGCCCTTATGTGTTTACGAACAGCTCAGAAAATTCCTACTGGCACTATTTTTTATAAATGAATTCATATGTAGAGCCCTGATTTATTTTTACATGTTGTCACAGTTCTCTGATGACCTTGATCCCCCCCCCTGCAGGTTTTGGTACAGGGCTGTCAGCTTGATAGAACAGACCTGGATGAGTTCCTGCATCACATCTATCAGCAGCTCAGAGCAGTGGAGAGCAACATAGCACAAGTCTTAAATCAGCAGCATGAGCAGGTAAGTGTTCATCAACAGATTTTACATTGTACCAAAAAATATCTTGTAAAGATGGTAATGAAACAACAGATCTCATTTAAAATAAATGGGTTTGGTCTGTGTAGCTAACATTAGTAGTTGCTCTGTGTAGCTAATGTTAGTGGTTGGTTTGTGTAGATAACGTAAGAATTGTCTCAGAAGCTAACATTAGCAGTTGGTCTGTGTGGCTGATGTTAGTGGTTGGTCTGCGTAGATAACGTAAGAATTGTCTGTGAAGCTAACATTAGCAGTTGGTCTGTGTAGCTAATGTTAGTGGTTGGTTTGTGTAGATAACGTAAGAATTGTCTGTGAAGCTAACATTAGCAGTTGGTCTGTGTAGCTAATGTTAGTGGTTGGTCTGTGTAGCTAACGTAAGAATTGTCTGTGAAACTAACATTAGCAGTTGGTCTGTGTGGCTAATGTTAGTGGTTGGTCTGTGTAGCTAATGTTAGTGGTTGGTCTGCGTAGCTAATGTTAGTAGTTGCTCTGTGTAGCTAATGTTAGCGGCTGGTCTGTGTAGCTAACGTAAGAATTGTCTCAGAAGCTAACATTAGCAGTTGGTCTGTGTAGCTAATGTTAGCGGTTGGTCTGCGTAGCTAATGTTAGTAGTTGGTCTGTGTAGCTAATGTTAGCGGCTGGTCTGTGTAGCTAACGTAAGAATTGTCTGTGAAGCTAACATTAGCAGTTGGTCTGTGTGGCTAATGTTAGTGGTTGGTCTGTGTAGCTAATGTTAGTGGTTGGTCTGTGTAGCTAATGTTAGTAGTTGCTCTGTGTAGCTAATGTTAGCGGCTGGTCTGTGTAGCTAACGTAAGAATTGTCTGTGAAGCTAACATTAGCAGTTGGTCTGTGTGGCTAATGTTAGCGGTTGGTCTGTGTAGCTAACATTAGTGGTTAGTCTGTGTAGCTAATGTTAGCGGTTGGTCTGTGTAGCTAACATTAGCAGTTGGTCTGTGTGGCTAATGTTAGTGGTTGGTCTGTGTAGATAACATTAGTGGTTGGTCTGTGTAGCTAATGTTAGTGGTTGGTCTGTGTAGCTAACATTAGCAGTTGGTCTGTGTGGCTAATGTTAGTGGTTGGTCTGTGTAGATAACATTTGTGGTTGGTCTGTGTAGCTAATGTTAGTGGTTGGTCTGTGTAGCTAACCTTAGTGGTTGTTCTGTTTAGCTAATGTTAGTGTTTGTCTGTGAAGCTAACATTAGCAGTTGTTCTGTGTAGCTAACGTTAGCGGTTGGTCTGTGTAGCTAACATTAGCGGTTGGTCTGTGAAGCTAACATTTGGTCTATGTAGCTAAAGTTAGCATTTAGTCTGTGTAGCTAATATTAGCGGTTGGTCTGTAAAGCTAATGTTACCTTACCTGGAAAAATTGCTTTAAATTAGATGTTTTCACTCAAGAGTGGTCTTGAGACTCCATACGTTGTAATGTGTGTACACAGCACATGGTAGTATAATATTTATTTTAACTATGTCTTATTTTTTTGTTACTGTAGTAGAATACAGTTACCTTTTTTGTATCCTGATGATGTAATCCTATTACATGTAATCCATTACTTGCCAAGCCTTAACTAACAGCCTGATGTTACCATTACCGTTGGTGTAATGGTACAAGGGTATTTTATTTATAATTCTACATCACAGGCTTGTACAGCAAAATGTGAGTTGTACTTTCTTTATGCTGCTCACATAACAAGAATTACATAAGTGGATGAATTAATAAGTCATAAAAATGAATTCTTATGTATGGTGGAGTGTTGAGGGGTCTCACAGCTTGAGGGAGAAGCTGTTTTGTAGTCTGGTGTTATGGCAGTGGTACTTGTGTACCTTTTGCCAGATGGCAGCAGGGTGAACAGACTGTCTGTGGTGGTTATGTCAGAGTGTGACATCACATCATGTGTATTTGTTTTTCTTCAGTGTTGATGAAGATATCCACCAACGCATCTGTTTTTCCCTTTGTCTTTAGTCTGTGGACCCAGTCCAAAGTTCAAGTCTCCATGGTAACAGCCTGGATGACCAGCCCCACAGAAAGCAGGGCATTTCCATGGTGTCCGCCGATATGGGTCTCGTCAGCATGGTGCGCCAGGGCATCCTGGCCCTTCAGCTGCTGCCCCCAAACTCCAGTGCGGGTATGTTTGACTTAACTCTTAATACACCAGGGCCAGATGTTCATTTACAGATTACATTTCATCATAGTCGGGAGAAATTGAACTTTTACTCAACAGAAGCATATCATGTGACTTTATCACACTCCTCATTGAATTTGTGTGTGTTTCAGGCATCATCATAATCACAGATGGAGTGACTAGTGTTCCTGATGTAGCCGTGTGTGAAACCCTGCTCAACCAGCTCAGGAGTGGAACCATCGCCTGCTCCTTTGTGCAGGTAAGGATGATAACATCTGGATGTTTGCACCTCTGACTTTGTTTGTTATGTGTGTTGGTTCCTTTTTCAAATGGAATGCCAAAAATATTTACGAGACAGAGTTGTCAGTGGTCTGCATTGTGTGCTTATAAGTGTATGCTGCATTTGTATTTGTGGGTAGATTCTTTTTATTTTTATCTTTTCGACATATTTAGGCAGTTATTTAAAAGTCTAATCTTCGTCCCTTCTCAGGTTGGCGGTGCGTACTCCTACGACTGCAGCTTTGGCTACATCCCCAACGTAGAGCTGATGAAGTTCATCTCATTGGCCACCTTTGGTTCATATCTGCCCAGCTGCCCTGAAGTCGACCTGAACAGCCAGGAGATGAATGCCTACCACAAGGCCTTCTTAACCTACTCCTTCCTGAAGACCCCTGAGTCTATGAACTCAGAGTACTTCTGTGGTGAGTCTTGAAATTCAGTTTGTAGGTTTATTACTTAATCAACGCACTGTATCTGTATTCACTCTAAATTTGCACCCCGGAATTAAATCCCCATCTTCATTAAAATTAATGCAAAGTGAGATAAAAATATTGCTATTTTGTTTTGTTGCTCTAGGGGAAATATTGAAAAAAAAATCATGTACTATTAAATGAAAATGGCTTCCAAAAAGGTTTGTGTTCACCAATTGGTTTCATGACTTTCATTAATAGGACAGGAAAAGACGAGAGCCTCAATCCCAATATCCACCCTCCACTCGCAGACTTTGGAAGTCCATGAAGGCTTAAGACTGTCTCACTGTTAAATTGTCACGTGCATAAGGGCTCTCTTGAAGACCTTTTGAGCCATCTCTGCAGACTTAACTTGAGGAAGTTACCCACAGTTCATAGCCCTGTGATGCGTTTTAACACTTCTGTAACACAGGGTTAGACAGGGTTACCAGGGGGAACCCTAGAAGCATTACAAAAAGATCTGTAGATTATGGCGCTCTTGAATATTTAATTCATTTAATTATTCTATTTTCAAAGTTTCAAACTAAATCATACCCCAATATCTCACCTTTTCTCCTTAAACTAAATTATTTACTTAAATCACTCTGTTTATCAAACAACAACAAAAATATTAAGCTTTTGAAATGTTAAAATATATAACTTTTTCCTAAAATGAGAGAGAGAGAGTGGTGGTGATGACATGCAGCAAAAGGTTGCAGGCTGAAATCGAACCCACGGCAGCTGCAGACTCACAGCCTCAGTACATCGGGTTCACGCTCTACCATCTGAGCTTCCAGCCACTGAAAACAAATATCTTTTATGTAAAACATTAACAGTAAGAGGCCTCACGCTGATCCTTGGGAATCCCCAAACCTTCAATAATTTTAAATTTGATCAAGTCATTTAAACATACTAGGTACACATTAATTACAACTGTCATTAATAGTAATTGACTCTTAATTACCATTACTCCTTGAGAGTCTACTTTAAATTAATGTCTAAAACATGCTTTGTCAAACTAGATTTTTCTTTTCTCTTTCTGTTGGTTTTAAGTTTTATGGCATTTTTTTTCTTGGCTTCATAGGCATCAGTTTCTAGATAAAAAGCTTTACAGTGTAGGTTTATTGGTGAGGATAATGATGATGTTTAAGATGATGATGATGAAAATGAACAGGCTTACATACTAATTTCTTCACTGTTTTGTAGTTTCCCAGCACAAACTGTTCAATGAGCATCTGGTGTCAGCCAGTGGTAACCCTGCCCTCGTCATGAGGAGGAAGAAGCACACAGAGAAGGAAGTCCACGCTCATTTAATCAGCGTGGTGTCTGTGCGACTGAGAGAGGGTTATACCATCAGAGAGATCAGCCTCACTAAAGGTAAATGTCTGCATTTACAAAAGTTTTTGAGCAGTGTGTTAGACCTTTGTCCTTGCTGAGAATGAAGCACATTTTTTTTCAGGTGGGACTCAGCTGGAGGTGAAGCTGGTGCTCTTATGGAAACACAACATGCACATCGAGTACTTGGCAGCCGCGTCCTGGCCTTTGGACCCTGCCAAGAGAACCACCAGGGTGGAGGTGACGATGGAGGGGAGCTACGACATCCTGCATGACATCAGCTGCACCCAGAGAAAACCCATCACCAGCCCGTACCGTACCTCTGTCATCCGACGCTTCTGGAACACGCTGCAGAGGTACGCCTGTCTGCAGGGGGAATGCTTCCAGATTTACAGTAAATTAAAACCAAAAACGAGATCGATTGCTGTTCTTTTAATGCACTGTTTATGTCCTTACTTAAGTACATATACTGTGTGTCCTTCCAGCATCAACCAGACTGATCAGATGTTGGTGCACCTCCAGTCGTTTAATTCGATTCCTGAGAACTACACGATTCCTGAGAGCACCAAAAACGGAGTACCTCTCTTCTACATCCCTCCTGGTTCTACCACTCCGGTACTGTGCAGACCGTCACTACTTGTTGAAAACATCTTAATACTCTGGTGCAAAAGAACTTCAGTGTAGCATTAATTATATTGATAGTTATGCTTTTTTTTTAAATTAATGAAAACAGTAGGCCTCATGCAAGAACCACTTATATGAACAGATTTGTTCTGAAGTGGTGTGTACGAGTGATTTAGGAGAACTTGTCACATTCATCAATTTTCTTGTGATTTTCTTTCAGATACAAACACAATTTACGAGGTCCAGATGTATTGTATTAGTCTGCTGTTATCCAAACACAAGTGTTTCACTAATGACTAGATTTCATTAGTTTGAAGATATTTGTGTTTTGAAAGATAAATTGCATAATTCATAATTATATTGACATTATCCTGTTTGACTGTATTTCAAGTTTCACTGGCCACTTTATTAGGTACACCTTGCTAGTGTCAGACTGGACCCTTTTCTGCCTTCAGAACTGCTTTAATTCTTCCTGGCACAGATTCAACAAGATGCTGGAAACATTCCTCAGAGATTTTGGTCCATATTGACATGACAGCATCACACAGTTGCTGCAGATTTGTCGGCTGCTCATCCATGATGTGAATCTTCAATTCCACCACATCCCAAATGTTCTCTGTTGGACTGAGATCTGGAGGCCACTGGAGTACAGTGAAGTCATTGTCAATGTTCAAGAAACCAGTTTGAGATGATCTGGGCTTTGTGACATGGTGTTATCCTGCTGGAAGTATCCATCAGAAGATGTGTACACTGTGGTCATAAAGGGATGGACGTGGTCAGCAACAATACTGAGGCAGGCTGTGGTGTTTAAATGATACTCAGTTGGTACTAAGGGGCCCAAAGTGTGCCAAGAAAATATCCCCCACAACATTACACCTCCACCAGCAGCCTGAACCGTTGACACAAGGCAGGATGGATCCATGCTTTCATGTTGTTTACTCCAAATTCTGACCCGACCATCTGAATGTCACAGCAGAAATTGAGACTCATCAGACCAGGCAACGTTTTTCCAGTCTTCTATTGTCCAATTTTGGTGAACTCATGTGAATTGTAGCCTCAGTTTTCTGTTCTTAGCTGACAGGAGTGACACCCGGTGTGGTCTTCTGCTGCTGTAGCGCATCTGCTTCAAGCTTCGATGTGTTGTGCGTTCAGAGATGGTCTTTTGCACATCTTGGTTCTAACGAGTGGTTATTTGAGTTACTGTTGCCTTTTTATCACCTCAACCCAGTCTGGTCATTCTCCTCTGACCTCTGACATCAACAAGGCATTTCTGCCTGGAGAAATACTCCCCCCAACAACCACGCCACATTCAAAGTCACTTAAATCACCTTTCTTCCTCATTCTGATGCTTGATTTGAACTTCAGCAGGTCGTCTTGACCGTGTCTACAGGCCCAAATGCGTTGAGTTGCTGCCATGTGATTGGCTGATTAGATATTTGTGTTAATGAGCAGGTGAACAGATATACCTCATAAAGTGGTCAGTGAGTGTATAATATAATTGTAAATTTACACATAAAGCCTCTTATTATCAATTTAATGATGTATTATAACTTACTGCCAGGTGTACTGGCCATATATCTTCAGATGCAGGTTAATGAAGAAGCTGTCCATGGGAACATCCTCTTTCTGTCTTCTGTCTCTATAATTGAAACTTCCTACTGACCTCCTTCTCCCGTTACAGTTATCGATTGCCCCTTACTGTGGCAAGACTTTTTTTTCATTGAAGCCATTTTTATTATGAGACATTTAATTTTTTATTTCAGTGACAGTCTGACCCTGAGGTAACAGCACAGCATTAACAGCGCTCTTTTTTCTTTGTTTTAGCAGGTCTTTTAATTCCACTGTTGACACACTTAAAATGAAAGCAGACCATCAAACTCCAAACTCGTAAAGTTCTTCTTTATACTCTTTGATGCCATTTTCCTGAATGAAAACTTCCTGACATATGGGGCAGGAAGCATAGCCTCATGTGGTATTATTGGAGTGTTAACTCTGCTAAAATTGCAAGTATCAAGCTTACTTATGAGTTTTTCTTGAATCTGACGTGACATGTTCGTATGAGCCCTTTGCAACAAAGCAAAGCAAGAGAAATTGAAGAAAGGAAAATGAAAATGTTCTTGCATGAGGCCCATTGTTTCTTTTGTCTGGTTAATGACTATCATTAAAGCTCTGTGAACTGATGTCAAAAACAAAGACAAACAGGCTCCAGTGAAAATACCTGTCAACAGCAGTCTTCTTATTTTGCCCAGTGAATATGTCCATTTTGAAAAGCATTGTATATGTCTGCATCTGCTAGTGGACCATCATGATAAGATTAGACAAAAGAATATGTTAATTCCATTTCAGGAGAGAGTTGATGTTCTCTGCAGTTAAGTGAGAAATATTAGTAAATTGTCAAAAAACAATATTGTGCATCACTACTTTAAATCAAGCCAAAAACGTGTGTGTTTTCATGCTATTTGTTAAGGATAAGAAACATAAAATGATTTAAAAAGTAAGAATAATAGCCAAAATGTATAAAGACAGTAATTAAACAAGTTAAATCCACTTCCTTTGGTAATCTGACTTCCCCAGTTACTTCCTGGACTTTAACTGAATGAGCTCCTCTTTTTCCAGGTCTTGTCGTTGCAGCACAGTGGATCCAAAGACTCCTCTCAGTCCCAGTTTGCCTCCTACTGGAAGCCCATCCTCTCCATGGACGCCAACTTCTGGCAGAGATGGCTGCACATGCATCGTATCGCCATCATCCTTGAACATGACATGTGAGAAATATGTGGTTTTGAATGAATATTAAAGACTATTTAAAGATGATTTGGTCAGCCTGGATTGGTGGTTGCAGGTCTATGTCTTCTGCTGTAATTGTTTATTTTTGTTTATTTCGCTCTGTCAGTCCTTCATCACATAAATGATTTTGTCCCTTCAGGCCTGTCCCCAAACACCTGCACACAGCTGGAAACAACGGACGTTACAGCACCATTCAGTGTCGTATCTCCCACTCTGCCCTCACGTCACTGCTGAAGGACTGGAGCAGCTTTGTGCTGGTGGAGGGCTACTCATACGTTAAACTCATATACAGGTGAGACAGCACTGATAGCTGTTTGGAATTGGAAATATTTGTGGTGATAATGAAATGATTAAAGCAGGGTTCTTAAAGGTGCTGGAAATCCTTGAAAATGCTTAAATTTTAATGCATTTTCAAGATTTGAAAAGTGCTTAGATTTTGGATAAAGTGCTTGAAACTGCTTAAAATTGTGATTTCATTACTTTGATAATAAATTGCCTGCTGAATGAACAATTTGCCTTTTTAGATAGATAAAATAAAATAAAAGTTTGAGAAAGCCAGATTGCTTTTTCTGTTTGCACAAAATGGGCTCAGGTTATTTAGGATGTCAAGTCTTCCTTACAGACAGGTGACACATTTTGAAATATGAAACTTTGTTGTGTTTCCCTTAAAATTGTCTCCCTCTTGTAGAATTCTATCACAAAACATATTTTTTTGTTCTTTGTAGCACAATTTAATGTATGTGTGTACAGCAGTATGATGCTGGAAAAGCTTAAAAATGCACATTGAAAATGCTTGAAAAGTGCTTGAGTTTGACTTTGGAAAAGGTGTGGGAACCACTTTAAAAGAACAAAAAAAAAAAAAAAAAAAGAAAGTAACATCTGCTATAAAAAAAACTGTTATATGTTTTAGACTTGCTCTTAAGTTTTCCTTTTCTCATTAAAGGAGAAGTGTGTGATTTCCAGTGGCATCTAACATTCAAACCTTAGATTGCAACTAAGAGGATTTACCCCGACACTGCCCCTCCCTCACCAAGAGTATGGTGGCCGTCAGCGGACAAAATGGCGAGCGAAAGCTATCTCACAAAAAACTGCAATTATGTGTGTAGGATGAATTACCTGTCCAGCAGAAAACAGGCAACCTCGCGTCACTGTGAAAATGTTTTTCCTCCATCAGTGATTTCCATCGTGTAAACGCTATGCCGATGTTGATTAGTGTTTTTGCCGTTTCCTGTCATGCTTGTGTTTACTTTCTTCACGTCTCCGCTTCTTGGATGACGGGGATTCACTGTCCGCTGCTTTTTGTTCTGGTACAGTGTATGTATGATCCTCCATTTGTCAAAACTGCGCCAGTCAAAGTTCACAACGCTAAATGGTCTGCCAACAATCACCTGCGTCTATTCTCCCTGTCTACTTCTGTGTTTACACTGCGGCGTCGACGTAAGGTCGCCATGGGCTTCCCAAGACTCACTGTTAGTGCAGTTTGTCCGCTCCGCGCTGCCGTAGACGGCGCAAGATGATGATCTCTGTAAGGCGACCCGACCGTATGTAACTATAAATGGCTATTTCTAAAGTAAAGTTGATTGATAATAATAAATAACATACTTATATATAATATATCCCATTTATGTACATAAATTCCTGTAATTATTACACACTGGTCCTTTAAATACTAGATACTTTCATCTCCATAGATTTTTTCCAAAAAACATTGAATCCAATAATCCATGGAGGAAAAATTTTTTTTTTTTCATCCACAGTAAGACCAAAGCTGAGAGGCCAGAAAAGTTGTGTAACACTGCCTCAGGTCACAGAATGAGAAATCCATGTTATGGGAAAAAATAATTAAGTCCCTGCACAAAATGTAAGATTGAATGAATTTTATCTCCACAGTTCTTCTGACCAGCCTCCCACGTCCTTCTACCTGGTCCGTCTCATCTCCAAGACGCCCTGCATGGTGCTGCGTCTGGGCTTCCCCATTGGTACACCAGCCCATGTCAGAAACAAGGTAATGACAGTGAAGTGAAAGGTCCGAACCAATGTCTCTGCAGCAGAGCCTGCCTCTGAGACGATGATAAGGCGTCGGCTCCACCCTGTGGTTTGTGCTGTAATTTGTGGTGGTGATGCTTTGGAGCGCATTATGATGTAAGGGCTTAATGGAATGTGGCTACAGGCTGGTGCCATTTTGTGTGCAGCATTTCTTTGTATTAAGTGCAGAGATAGGAAGTAACTAAGTACAAATACTTCCTTGCTGTACTTAAGTAGATTTTTCAGGTATCTGGACTTTATTTGAGTTTTTATTTTTCTGATAATGTTTTACTTTTACTCCTTACATTTTCACACAAATATCCGTACTTTCTACTCCTTACATTTTCAAAACAGGTTTTTGTAGTTTAGTTTTAATGAAAGACAAAAACAATGTAAAAGAGTTAATGGCACAAAAACAACGTAAAAGATGTAACAAGACGAAACCAACAGAAAAGGTCTAACAAGATGAATACAATATAACAAGATGTAACAAAACAAAAATGATGTAAAAGACATAAGACAAAATGACGCAACAATACATTAAAAAATGATAATGATGTGAAAGACATATCTAGAGGAAAATTATGTAATGATGTATAACAAGACAAAAAATGATGTAAAAGGTGTAACAAGACAAAAATCACACAAAAGACAGACTTGAGAAGACAATGTAATGATGAGAACTACGTAAAATACAAAACAAGACAAAAACAACATAAAAGACGTATTAGGACATAAAAAGAAGAAAATTATATTAAAAAACATTACAAGACAAAACAACGTAGAAGGCGTAACAAGATGAAACAGATAGAGAGGGAGACTTGACTGTGGAGAAGAGGTGAGGGTCTGTCACTTTGCACAGATGGTAGAAATGTCCTTCAGACGACGGCTTTTTACTTTTATACTACAGAGCCTGTATGGTTTCACTTTTACTTGAGTAAAGAAGTTGAATCAGTACTTGATTATTACTACTTGAGTACAGAATGTGTTGACTTTTGCCACCTCTGATTTAGTGTATCTTACAGGTCACAGATCACATGTCTTATTTTGATGATTTTTGAAGCAGTGAGCTTACAAACACCTCATCTCACTCTCCCCTTCCAAGCGTTTTGGAGAACCGCGAAACTTGAGAAAAAACACAAATTGAAATTCTGCTATTTGGTCAACAACTCCATTTTGAAGCACTTCAGATTGATATTTGTAGATTTGGATGAAATATGTTGTTTGTAACACGGTAATCTATCTGAAGAAGCTTAATATTTGAAGTGCTGGCACTGTAACATCTGACATCAACATCTGGCTTCCAGTTTCTCTTAAACCAACAGATACAGTAATTGGATAGGCTGTTATTTAATCTGTGAAAAGCTATCAGATCATTAAAAACACTGGCCACATCTGCACAGACAGAAATTTAAGGTGTCTTAAAACTGAACTGTATATTTTCCCTGCAGTAACCTGCTCTGACATTTATGTTTTTCATCAGATCGTGGATGAGCTGCGAGAGCAGATCCTAAAACTTCGCTTCCCTCATCGTGTTCAGAACAAAGAGGCGACCCCCAAAACCAAGAGGAAAGTTGTCGGCCATCCATCACCATCCAAATCTCCCTCCATCCCTCCTCCCAAACCTGCTCTGTCAGACAGGCCCTGTGTGGTGGTGCTCAACAAGCCTCTGGAGAAGCTGCTCATAAGGTCAGCACTCATGACAGCAGCTCAGCACAACTACAAAAATAGAACCAAATCATGAGTCAGACTGTCATAAAACACAATATGTCTGACACTTATTTTAACTTGTAATTGTCTGAACATTTTTCTCTTTTTGACATCTGACACATTATCAGTTTGTGCTCTGCAGTTTCTCTCTTTTCTTTTTAAAAATAGTTACAATTCCTAATTTAAAAGGAGTGGTTATAACTGTCTGCAGCTGCAGATGAGTCAGACTGTGATGTGCAAAGATTCCTAACAAGCTTGAACACTTTGTCCTCTGTGTGAAAAGGAGGCTGTCAGCTGGACACATTTTAATGAAATGAACTGTGGGATGCTTTGCAGGTATGAGAAGCTGCCGCTGGACTTCAGGACTCCCTTCATCTTCAACATGGAGAACTTCCCTCAGCCCTCCAACAGCGCCGTCCCGCTCAGCATGGCGGCCAACCGGACAGCCTCCTCCACCCTGGCCTCTCTGTCCCGGTACTTCCTGCACCAGCGCTGGGTGTGGGCTGTGCAGAGCAGCCAGGGATCCGCTGTGGCCATGCAGGCTGTCGCTCACATCCTGTCCATGCTCTCTGAGTGAGTTCACACACTTAATTATCACGTCTTTATTTTATTTTTATTTTTTACATTCAAGTCATGTTTTTAGTTTGTTCAGAAAAAGATCAGAAGAATTTTACTTTTTGTTATGTTTTCTTCGATATAAAGAATGATTCAGTTAAAAGATACAAAAAATGTAAATTGTTTAAAGTTAAAAGTGCGGCAGTCTTCTCATTTTTGCTATTTCTTCATGTAGGATTATTATAATAATGCTGTCAGTTCTCAAAATATGCCATGTTTCCGCTGTGTGGTACGTCTGAGCTCAGCTTAACCACTTTTAGTACCAGATACTTCTCTTGATTTCGTTTTCCTCAGCAGCAGGCAGGAGTCTTCGCTCATTGTCATAGTGACATCAAGTTAAACTCCTGTGACATCATCTTCAACCCAGCACAAGGATAACTTTTCATTTAAAGATCCTTTCATTTGCAAACAAAAAGAGGAATGTTTGTTGTGTTTGCACACTGTCAGTTGACCACGGTGTGCTGTTTTGCAGGATGCCATTTTTAAAAAAATGTGGGTTGAGAGAGTAAAGAAAAATGTTGCAATTTATAGTCAGTGTGCAGGATGTCAGTGTCACACAAAGGACACAGTTCTAAGAGAGTTGAGTTGAGTCAAACTGAGCTGTACCATGCAGTAGTGTGCCTAAATGAGTACTAACTTGCTGTTAATTCAAACTCAGTGTTTTCTTATAATGAACCTGTGGTTTTGATACATTTCTGTAGCACTTATTGAGTTTAATTGATGATTACAGAAGTGATAGAATTAATGACAGAATGAAAACAGAGAAACTGAGACCAGCAGAGTGTTGAGAATTACATTGATGGAATTAGTGCTGAGAAAATGTACATTATACTGATTTTACTGTGTGAGCTGTACAGGTAACTCCAACCCCCACAGAGTTTTGTATCCGGTCTTTATTATTTCTCCTAGTCACTACTGTTAAAGGCGTGGCCATCATTTGAATACTATCTTGAAATTGATTAATTGAATTTATGGTGTTTGCTGTATAATTGGGCTACAAATGCATAATCAATTAATCTGTCAATTATTTTGTTGTTGTTAGAAAATGGTGAAAAATGTTGATCAGTGTTCCCAAGACGTTGTTTTTTTGTCCACAACCTGAAGATATTCAGTTTATTATAATAGAAGAGTAAAGAAATCAGAAAATATTCACATTTGAGATGCTCAAATCATGGATTTTAGACTTTTTTATTAAAAAATTGCTGCAAACAATTTATAAATTACGAAAGTAGCTGACAATTGAGTTAATAGTTGGTTAAAAAAACAGGGCTGTTGTGGCCGCCACTTGAGTAAATGATAAACTGTAGTGTCCCAAAGCAATCCATTTAATTAAATATGTTAAATAAGTTAAGTGTATTTGTATAGCACCTTTCAACAAGAAAGCAGAGTGCTTTACATATCATAAACTCAGGATGTTATGGATTGGAACAGACTCAGATAGCAGTTAAACAGAAAATTCTGAGCAAAACAATTCCAGAAAACAACACTTGTTTGGTGGCAAATGTGACCTGAGGGTTCCTGTTTCATTAATGCAGAATTAAAGCTGTTTCAGAGCTGTTTGACTCATAAATGCTGAAAGACACACTGCAGCAGCTGGGTCGGGTGGATGTGGAATAAGCAGTTTTGTGGAATTTGTTTGTTTGATGTCTGTGTAGGATCCGCGTATCAGAAGGTTTTCACTTCGCTGCCAGTGGAGAGGGCATCGTTAACATGGTGATCGAGCTGCCAATGAAGGTAAACAGCAGCAGGGCACCAAATCATTTACAACACGAAATGCTGCCGTTTTCCATTTGCTTAATTCATGTGGTTGGTTTTATCTGCAGCACTGTAATGTTTTTGTCCATTTGTTTGTCGTATTACTAGTAATTGGTAATTGGTTTTCACTGAATTTCATGTCCATCCTCAGGGCATGTCAGGAGACATGGACAGAGAGAGTCACTCTTGTATTGTTCAGTACATCCTGTTTCCACCTCACTCTACATCTACTAAGGACAGGTAAGACTGGGAGTAATCAGTCATCTATCAGTCCCTCCAGGATTTTACAGGCCTAAAATGACTAATTTCATGGCAGCTTTTCTCAAAAAGTATGATGCATGTTGCAATGTTTTCAGGCATTTGAATTTATTTCATAAGTCATTAAAAATCAAAGGCAACCTGTTCCAGGTAGAATAAAACCACAAGGTGCAGGATTACAAAAATCATAGTCAAAAACAGCAAACAGAAAATTATAAATTATAAAAGTGCCTAGTGCATGACAATCAACAAAGATACAAAAAAAAAAAAAGAAATAAACAGTGAGACGGTTCATTGCTACTTACGTGTATGACGTAACAAACATTATGGTTTTTAGACATAATTGCGAGGTCATGCAGAATTCAGAGATATGGGTTGAATTTGCATGAATTGTTGCGATTGAAACATCGCAACATCCTGGAGGAACTGATCTACATAGACTGTTGTCCACCCGTGCACTACACGTGGTGCTAACTGTGAACTCAGAGAGGCTGTATACCTCGACATTCACACTGACCCTGAAATCTGCATTTCCTTGCTGCTTGAACGAATCCCCTTGAATATTTTGTGAAAAATGATCTCATTAGAAGCTATTCTGTGTGACTCCAGCTTCTCCACTGATGATGACAACGACACAGAGGTGGAGGCTGTGGACATGGACACAGAGCTGAACCTTGTGACAGAGTGCTGGGTGGAGCCACAGAGCGGCACGGTGATGAACTGCATGGACCAGCATCGCCACTTCCAGGGCCTCAAGTACCAGGAGATCCCTCAAGCAGTGAGTAGAACTGATTCACACAGCAGCCGGTCACACAGTGATAGTCTGTAGTGATAGTCCCTCAGTCTGTATGAAGCAGAGCTGAAGGTGAAAGTCTTAATCTCTGTCTGTATGGAAGGTCAGTTGGATTTAAGAAGCATTAAGTTGTGTGTAACAGTGCACTTGTGTGTTGTTGTAGATTTTCCCGAGGGATCTGGCCTGTATGTCCACCATGATGACCTTTGAGTATTTGAGCCAACTGTGTCAGAATAAGGAACAGGTCTGCTCACTGCCAACCGGACTCAAGGATATGAGAGGTAACAAAACTTAAAAACTGACTTGGATTTGACACTGTCCAAACTGTAAATTCTCAGATGGCGGCAAGCAGAGATGGAGAGAGTATTCAGATCTGTTAAAGCCTCTGGAAACCAAATCCACAATAGTCTTCTAATCATGTAATTTAGGGTCTTATGTACCTGCTGCTGGTCTAATGCTGCCTCCATCGGCAGCAAGTCACGTTAGTTTGGACCCAAACAAACGTGTTACAACACCGAAGTCACACCAAGCCACACAATAATATAAACTAACTAACAAACACAAACTCCTTCAACTCCCGTGTCCTGCAAGGTAAAAATACTGTCTGTCCATGGCGTCTGGTGATTGTAAAGAGCAGAGACAGCAGCTTCAGTTCCCCGTTGGAAAACGCTGTCTGACAACAAAGTAAAGCAGCAAACATGTTCTAAATATAACGTACACTTTAACCCATATTGATCTTTTTAGGTGGTGCTTTGTTCAGGTGCTAAAATAGATTTAGCTGCTGCCCACATCTACAGTGGTCCACAGCAGGACATTACTTAGCTTCTGTGTTGGGACTCCTGAGGCAGCTGTCAATCAAACGTGAGCTGACACGCCCACGCAGTCTTGAAAAATGGTCTAAACAGCAAAATCTGCTGTTTTTGATCCAGGTTTTCCAATAAATATGAATGTTTATTTTTTTATCATATTTTTTGGATGTTTAGTGAGAAACTAAACTTTGATATCATATATGCATTTTTACTTTCAAGCCAAGTCTTCAAGGGCAAGAAACTGCAGTTATGTAAGCCAAATACTGCTCTTTCCAAAGCCACCAGACTCCTTTGGCAAATAAAAAAAGGATGAGTTTAGATTCATGTGTTTTATTGTGGATGGTTTTTGTCTGTGTGTGCAGGGGAAGCCCAGGCCTCTGAGGACAGCATTCACATGGTCCCCTTCCAGTTTGACCTCATCCAGCTGCTCCCAAAGTGCCAGCAGGTTGAGCTCTTCTTCCTCACATTCAGCACAGGTACTATACTCATACAGTCCATCTGCAACGTGTACTTCAGCAATAATAAATATCCATAATATTTTTTCTATATTAGTTTATAATGAAATACAAAGCAAGTCTTCCTTGTCGTCATGTGCATCTCTACCTGTTTGTGTGTAGCAGTGGAGAATGAGGAGCAGGTTCACAGCTCCCCCTGTCAGCCCAACGAGCTCCTGCTCAGCCTCTTCCACCACAGCCTGGAGCACGAGCTCAGCGACAGAGAGATCCCCTTAGCTGACAGCGACCACGTCGCCTTCATGCACCATATCTTGGAGCGAGAGCGAGATGGTCATGTCGCTCCTTTCTCCTTACCTGTTATAAAAGGTCAGAACACGTCTCTGCTGTTATCTCATCCCAACTGTTATTCTAGCCAGTATATGAAGCACATTAACAGAACTAGATGACAGGTAGCCTCTGGTGTTTAGTACTGTCATATATAGAAAAGGCTTCCTGACAAGTGGCTGTCTGTTGTGTTTTGTCAGAGGAGTGTGTGAAGCCGCCAGACAGACAGGACACAATGACATCATTCCACACCACTGGCAGCAGCAAAGAGGTGATGGGATCCACCAGCACTTTACAGGTAATTCTGTCTATAAATCAGCAGCCATGTGTAGTGGGCGGTTGGGGGATGAGAGGGGAACTAGGCTTGGTTATCAAGTGATCCATGTGCTGGTGCAGTTGGCACCATGGCTGCAACTAACAGTTATTTTCATTGTTGATTAATCTATTGATTATTTTAAAAATTATTTGATTAGTTGTTTTGTCTATAAAGTGCCAGATAATGATGAAAAATGTTGACTTTTTCCCAGAGCTCAAACTGATGTCCTCAGATGTTATAAAGGAGCGAACAATACCAGAAGATATTCACATTTAAATTGCTGAAATCAGAGAATTTAGATTTTTCTTTAAAAAAATACTTAAATCAATTCATCGATTATCAAAATTGTTGGTGATTTATTTAATAGTACATTAATAAACAATGCATTGTTTGCAGCTCTAGTTGGTACAACTTGTTTTTCAAGTAGAAGTTGACAGATAAAATAGTTTGGCCAATTAATCTGTGCTGATAAAATGTATAACAAACTATACTTGCTCCAAACTTTAAAAATCTGCCATTGGTTGACATCTGATTTCCATCACTGCTAAACTGCTATCAGTGAAACTCAACGCTTCCTGAATTAATCAAGATGACAGATAAAGTGGAGGACGTGTTGAGCTTACATCAAACTCAAACATGAGCAGATCAGAAACTAAAATATGATCAGATATACTTATAAAACAAGGCAAGGTGGAAATTAAGGCCTGTCTCTAATATAAGCCTGTTTCAAATGTTTCTTTTGATCTCTTCACTTCTGTCTGCAGCTGAGGTAAATAAACTTTAGATTATCTTCTTGAACAGAACATCTAAAATAGCAGTTTTTTTATGTACTTTTCCATTAGAAAGCTGAATGTAAATGCACTCTATGATTGAGTAATATTGAATATTAAACGTGGTTCCTCTCTGTCTTTGTCAGAGTTTCAGTAATGCAGACCTTGTGGATGAAGAACCCTTGCTGGGGGAGAGGAGCTGCTCCACGCCACAGTGGAGGTGCTACGCCAAGTACATCAGCTCCCAGCAGATCCTCCTCACCTTCCTCCCTGCTTTATTCACAGGTACACTTTGAATTGCTTTGAATATAATGTGTTCTTTAGGTTTTCCATCACATTCTCTGAATGCAAAAGAGTTAATTCTGGATACTGTGTTTATTTTGCAGATGTCCTGATGCTGATGGCGTCAGGGTTGGAGACAGAGCCCCAGAGTAACGTCAGCACGCAGGAGGACGACACACTGACTCCCAGCAACAAGTCTCAGGCTGACTCCCTGTCAGGTTCCACCAGTGGGCTGGAGAGGTCCGAGTCTGGCCTCAGTCTGGCCAGTAAACTGCGAAGAAGCTCCAGCAGCGGACACTTCACTGCCAGGTCCCCTCTGCTCTCTCCTCGGTCCGAGAGCCAGGCTGGGCCCACTGACTCCCTGATCATGGACCAGGACAGCTGGGACAGCAGAGTGTCTGAGACAGAGACTGGGACCCCGGGCTCAGGTTGGTCTAATGCTCTGGTCCAGAGCTATAGTTGAAACCAAATTAGTATAGTACAGTCAAAAAAATAGGTTAAAGGGATAGTTTGGATTATTTGATGTAAGGTACTTATGGATAATCAGTTTATAGCTACAGTAGATGCTGGCTGGCACACCCCCAGTTTGGGGAGGCAGAGAGGGATAGCAGCATGGAAAATAATGTGGTCAGTAACAAACAGTATTTTATCCACTTAAAAAAAGCCATTATACAAGACAAATACCGTGCTCTCCAAACCAGCCAGACTCCATAGGTGAAATCAGTCATTTTACCTTGCAAAACACATAAACCACTGCAGTGGATCAACAGACCCAGCACATGGGGCGCACACTCCACCAACTGAGCCACCAGAGCACCCAGGTGGACTTTTTATAAGTGGCTAAAATACCTTTTGTTGCTGTACCTTTTCACAACATTTCATCGCTGAGCTTCCTTGCGAGGCAAGTGAAAGTAAATTAATTTCTTGCTCAAACTGTAATTTACATAAAAAATAATATCACAGAACTGGTTGTCTGCTCATTTACAGCACACTAGTCACACTCATAAACACACCTCACTAAAATCAACAAATAGTATAAAAACACAGTTAATTGATACTCAAACCCATGGCTGACTTTAGCCTGACATGTAAGCTGATATTTAAATATAATGCAGGCCACTGTTACTATCTTACCTTGTGGGGTAAGTGAAGTAAACTTTGAGAAACATGGCATCCTGCATGGAGCAAATCTCAAAACTTCAGTGTCCTGAAAAAGACAAACACTATGACTTACCCAATTTTGTTGTGTAGTAGCTGGCCCAACAGTGCCATCTAGTGACTTAAACAGGTAACTGCCTTACAGTTACATTCAAGTATTTTGCACTCAACAGGTAGGACTAAATGATTTGGGGAAAATATTTTTGACTTTCCAGATGTGGGAGAAAAAGAGGGAGTCCAGTTCTCTGAACCGCAGAAGGCAGATTTCCACATCAGCTTCAGCAGGCAGGTTTCCCAGCAGAGTACCAGCGACAGCAGCCAATTAAAGTGTCCAGTCTACGTCTACAACTGCTCCCTGGAGCACCTGAAGGAGCAGCTGGTACACCCCAACTCCAGCCGCCAACCCAGGGACATCTTCTTCAGGTACTGGGCTCTCTTACAGGAATGAAGACAAAGGCAAGATTCTGTGACCTCATTACAGAAATTTTTCGAAGTCTGAAGTCCTATTTTTTTTTATGACATTTAGGATTTTTGGTATTACAGAAACATGTTTCCTTATTGCATTTAGGAAAAATCTTAGGGTAGGAATTTAGAAGCATCCTAAATGAAGAATTTCCAGTTACAAATGACATGAGACAGCTGTTGTCCAGAATGTACACAGGACTGCCTATATCCGTAACACAGATACATTTATTCATTTATTCATTCAACCTTTATTTTAACTCGGAAATACATTAAGGTAGAGACCTCATTTACAATGCAGCCGAGTAAAACAATAAAATAAAAGCTCCTAGACACAAGAAACTTACATGGAAGTAGCACCAAGAAGTAAAAACCAATGAAGGCTACAATAAAATTTAAATAATAAATAAATACCTCAATAATAAATAAAACAGTTAAAATTTAAGGCATGTGAATCAGGTAAAACAGGAACAACTGGAAGTAGAATGTGGTACAGCAACAGATTTTTTCTCCTTGTGGATAAAAATGAGGAAATCTTTAAATTGTTCTGCACATTGTTCCATGCTGCAGGTGCACAATACAAGAAACTAGATGTTCCAAATTCAGTAAAAATAGCCGGCACCTGCAGCTTTATCCAATCACTTGACCAAGTTTGGTAAGAGCCCACATTAAAAGAAAGCACTGAAGTGATGTAAGGACATAAAAACTAATAAGAGGTTTATAAATGAATAAAAAGTATCTTTCATGCCTTACAGACAGAGAGGACCAACTGTCATACAGGCAGCTTGCAGTTTGCTGCTCTAGTTAGGATTTCTTTTTTTTTTTAAACTTTGTTTTTATATGTTACCAGCACTAAACTTTTTTTTTAAGAGTTACATTCTCAATAGTCTCAGGAGGGAAGAGAGGCAAACAAAGACAACAAGGATCACCTCACATTCAAATCAGTCTTAGTCCATCCTGTCCTCAAAGGGAATAAAAATAACTATTGCCTTTGGACATCCAGTACACATATAAAACCAGTATAAGCCACAAATAAATCACAGAAAAGAAATTGGAAGAGAATAGTAAATGTGACATATGTACAGTTCAGAAAGAAATACAAAGCAAAGAAATGCAGAGAAGAAATCAGAAATCCTGGTAGACAACAACTAGTTAGGATTCCTTAAGATAAGATAAGATGTGAGGTCTGAGACAGGGCTCAGAAATGAGTTTAGAAATTGCTTTGAAACTCAAGATAGGACAAACAGTTTGTTCTGTATTGAGGTCCCTACTACCCATCTGATAAAAACCTTTCAAACAGTTCCAGTGGTAATTAGGATAATTAGATTTTAGATTTTGATAAATGTTTTGAAGTCTTCCACTTTCCAGACATCACATCTCTCAGACAAATTTGGCTCTATTACTTACAATTAACTTTAACTTTATGCCACTACTTTAATCGTTAAGATCCCCTGCCATAACTGAGCTATGAATGTTGCAGTCCAGTTGTTAACATGTGTGTCTTTGATTGTCTTGCGTGAGAATAGAGCTCAAGATGCTGACTCCTGGGAGATGAATCAGCAGATGAAGTTCAGGTAGCACCGCTTGATTGTGTTTCTCTGCTGCTCTCCTTCGCTCTCTGCTGAGGCGCTGCTCAGCTTTCCCTGGACGCCTCTGAGAAGTTAGGACGCGCTTGTTTTCTGTAGAGTGGAAAACGTGTTGCTTTTCTAATACCGTAGGCTCCGACACCATCCTCCCTCACCACCCAGGCCTTGTCTGCACTTCCTCCTCGGGCTTTTCTTGCTACTTAAGGTACACGCAGTAGGTGCAGTGCTGCAACACAGTTTTCCTCTCCACATTTTTGCTTTTATTGCAGCAGTCGTTAGCCACCATCATCGAAGTTAGAAAGACAAGAAAAGAGGTTTTCTAGGCAAGAATGTCACTCCGTATGTTTGGATGCAAGGACAGCTGTGTTGTGCTCTAAGACAGTTTCCTGCAGTTTGTCCTGGAATTTGATAACGAAGCTATTTGAGTGTGTGTGAGACCGTCAGTGTTGCGTTGTACAAGGAAATTCACACATTTCATTGGTGGCACATTTAGACTCCATACATCTCTACATGTTCCTGTTGGTGTTAAAGACGTTCAGAGGTGAGTGTTCAGAAGTGTGTGTCGTACTAAAAACCTCGACCGGACCGGTGTGCTTGCTGCAGCTTTGCAGGTTTTGCAGCAGTTTGTCTTAAGAGACCTTTTGACACCTCGCTGCTTCGCGGACCAAAACACTTTGCTGCAGTTGCTCCATCTTTGGCGATCAAGGTCTTTTTTCTTTTTTTTTTCCCACCTGCTTCATGTTCCTCCCTCCCTTTTGTCGTGATAAGTGATTTTCTTCAAATATGACACTTTAAATGCTACTATGGAGGTTCAGTTGTCTCTCACAGGCTTGTTGGCTTCCTTGACTTTGCTCACTGTAGTGGAGATCTGGGCTAAAGCTGAATGTAAATCATCTAAATGCTTATGCAAAACTACATGGAATATAATGGTCTGTATTTTGAAGTGAGTAGGGCTGGGCAATATATCAGTATTATATCGATATAGTCATATGAGTTTAGATATTGTCTTAGATTTAACATATTATATTGTGACATGGAATTAGCATAGGCTTTTCCTGGTTTTAAAGGCTACATTACAGCAGTATCATGTAATTTTCTGATTTTATCAGACTGCTCTAGCTGTTCTGTAAATCGTTTTTACTCAGTCATTAAATTCACATTTCTGATGACTATTTGTCAGAAATCTCATTGTGTTGATATTTTGTTAGAGCACAAGTGCAGTCAAACCCTGCACAGGATTTACAGATCTTAAAGTATCTTTTAATGTCTTAAAAAAGATTCTGACAGGTCTTAAAAATGTAATTATGAAATTGAATAAAGTCATAAAGTTGGATTTAGCTTCAGTCTCGCTCTTTAATATGTTTCTGGGAAACAACTGTATTGATCACGCTGTAACAGCTGCACAAAGACATCAAGTTTGAACCACAACTACTAATACAAACTGTGCATGTACTTTTTTTTTGCCAGTATGGATGTGAAAAAGGTCTTAAATTACATTCACATTTGCTTTAAAAGGTCTTGACCCTGCCACAATACCGTTGCAATATTAACATTAAGGTATTTTGTCAAAAATTTCATGATATATAGTTTTGTTCATATCACTCTGCTCTAATCTACGATGAGGGATTATATTCTATACGATCGGCTCATTTTTTAAGGTACCAATTTTAGGAATGTCATTGTAGAGACAGTTTCTACACCAATATATAAATATTGTATATTGTGAAATAGCCTAAAATGTTGAGATATTATTAGTAGGCCATATTGCCCAGCCCTAGAACTGACATTGAATCTTTATACATATGTGACATACATGGATGAACATAAATCTGTTGGGAAATATGAAGTGAAGCTGTAGTCCGTGTGGGGCCTCGATCAGTCTTTCTAACTCAGCACGTTTTATGTCCCGTCTCTGTGTGTTTGTTGTGTGCTGTTGTCCTCTGGCAGGTCACTGTCTCAGGACCGCAGCAGTCCGTCCCCTTGGACCGACCTCCTGGCTCAGCCTCACAAACACAAGGACCTGGCCAGCTACTGCAACCTGCTGCAAGAGCATTACCACCAGAGCTACGTCAAAGGTGACCTCCCTCCACCAACACACACTCAGAGGAACTTGTTTTCCTCAGAATGACTAGTTCTTTAAGTAAAATAAAAATAAAATTTCTAAATGCTGAGATCTGATAGCTGCATTGTTGTTGCTAAAGGGGATCTGGTTAAACTTAACTATGCTGTTTGTACACAACACAACTAAATGACACTTTGTACTGTGTCTAAGTAGAGCTGCAATGATTATTAAATTAATTGCCAACTATTTTGATAGTCGATTAATCGGTGGGAGTAATTTTTTCAGAAAAAAAGTCCAAATTCTTTGATTTCAGCCTCTTAAATGTGAATATTTTCTGTTTTCTTTAGTCCACTGATAGTCACCTGTTTATCTTTGGGTTGTGGACCAAACGGGGCTTTTGAGGCCGTCATCATCAGTTTTTGGAAACACTGATGGACATTTTTCACCATTTTATGGACCAAAGAACTAATTGATTAATGGACCAAATGATCAACAGATTAATCAACAATGAAAATGACTTTTAGTTGCAGCCCTCCATCTAAGATTTGGATGTGATAAAAAGTAGTAAGGATGAAGCTAGATGTTCAACTGAAGAGGCTTGGGAAACTCCACATGTCATTTTTGTGCACTGGCTTTCCAATAGGAGTCACTGTGCCAGAATCACAGCCATAGAGAGTCCAGTCTGCCTTGTAATATGTTGTTGTGGAGCGTGTCACCTGCAGCTCTGAGTTCTAATAATACCAGGAGCCAAGTGTTAGTTGCATAATGACTTGAAACTCAGGGAACTGGTCTTGTTAAATGCATTTAAATCCAAAATGAAAAACTTGGAGGCAGATTCCATGGGATGTTGATGTTTCTAGCTTGCCTGGTCGCACAAACGACTCCTAGAAAGTTCTCTTTTTGATTCATTCATTCAAACTTGTATTGTAAATTTCAATGCATGTAAATTGTATTTCTTTGTGTTTCTGTCTGCAACTTTGTGTTTTTGCTGCAGGCTGTCTTGGCCAGGTCTCTCAAGAAAGAGATTCTTAATCTCAGTTGGACTCACCTGGTTAAATAAAGATTAGATATGTAAAGAAAATTAAAATACATACATAAAAGAGGGGGTATTAAAACAGCAGGAGTTGGATTTCAGATGTTGCACAATTTCCTTCAATGCTGATAGGATCAAATTGTATCAGCAAGCACGGACTTTTGTTTGGGTTTAAAAAAAAATACACTGGTTTGTTTCAGGTTGGTGAATCAGTAAGTTGGAATGCTACACGAAGTGAACATTTTTTTTAACGACAAAACGTTACAAGAAGCGTTTTCCTTTGAGATACAAATGAAAAGCAGTTGCTGTATGCCATAATGATATGAGTCCAATTCAGCATCAGTCATTTATTCGCTCACGGTGTTCCTCAGGTGTGTACCGCAGCCTGCAGCAGTCCTACAGCATCAGCTCCCAGGACGTCCTGATGGCCATGGACTACTGTGAAGAGTCCCTGCAGGAGATTGACGTCACCTCCTTCTTGCACACCCTCTGCGGACACATCAGGGTCTTCAGGGAGCACGGTGACGCTCCAGGATGGGGAAGGCATCCAAAACCTTCAAGGAGCCCTGCCACCTTCATCATAGGAGAGGTTGAGGAGGACAGACCAGAGGACAGGGCTGCCATGGCCTCCTCATCCAGGTAAGACCATGTGTATTTAAGTGTGTGAATTACAGCAGGTTGTGTGATTTCGATGAATCCGAACTAAGCACCATAATAATTTTTTTTTCTCAATATACATGTAATGTAATCATTTTAGCATCACATTATGTATTTTATACATTACTAATGAGTAGCTAAGAAATATGGGAAAACATTGGCTTCAACAAACATCCTGAAAACCATTAAAAACCATAAACAAGAGGTAAAGCAGTGCTACCTGGTGGCCAAAGTAAAACAGTGCATGGGGTGTAGTGACTAAACAGGGACAACAAAGTTTACAACTTTGAACAAAGGAAATACATAAGTGCAAAAATTACATTCTGGCCTCATCCTTGTGGTCGTGCTCGTGCTCGTGCTCGTCCTGTGCTTGTCCTCTGCTCCTAAACATGCAAAATGACAGCATTTACACCAAAAAGTACTATGCTGCGTTGGTCACATGACACATGGCAGACTGCTGTAACACAAATAGCGTCAAAAAGTGGAACTAAAAACATCTATAAAATTTATATTAATGATCAAAACAGCTGGGTAATATAATAGTATTAAACAATATGCACCAAAGGTAACAACATAAATGGTTCAACTTCTGAAGAAAATAATACAATAGTACAGCAACATTTTCCCACACAACTTATTCTGAGCAATGTGGGGCAGAAGGGAGGGGCTACAGAAGCCCAGGAGTCAGAGTGCAGTAATGTCCATTTAATCCAAGGAAAACAGGAAAAATTAATAACAGTTAATAAAAAAAATAACTCATTGAGATCAAATTCACAAATGCTCAATGTAATCATTAAACTATCAATACAATTCACAAATACAAAATTGGAAATAATAATGAATAAAGTGCATTTTTAACTCTGTTACACTAACATGATTATTAATGTGATATTTCTGTGAACAGCATTGAAATGGAGGATACCAGTGAAGCTGAATCCCGGGGTAAGTCCTCTGCTCCCACGTCTCCACTGATCCTGGATGAGTCCAAGACAGCCAAGCTCCCAGAGTTCCCTCTGACTCTGCTTCAGACACAGCCCAAGTGTGAAGTGTACCCAGATCTGCACAAAATCATACAGGTACTGTCTGTAAAGTAGACCTTATTATTCCAAATCACAGACTCTCCTCTGAGTAGTTAGTAAATGAGTGAGCTAATAAGCGAACAAGATGGAACTCTCAGTCAAATTTAAACACCATTGTTTGACAGGATAAATTCATGGAGATCGTGTCCCAGTACTTCAAAACTGTGCCCTCCAATCCGCACTACTTCTTCTACTGCCCATCATCATCCAAGAAAGAGGTGAGTCCACAAAGCTGGGTTTTGCATTTCCTCTTGTGAGCTCATGTTCAGCCTAACTTTTAAAATCAGAGATTATATTTGAGGAAAAGGAAATGGTTCTGGAGTGAGACTGGCTAGAAAAAAAACATACAGAAGAATTGGTGACTTGTGCTTGTGAAAACTCCTGTCAGCTCCACTCTGAATGCTGCTGTGGTTCGTTTCCTCAGGAGGACTCAGAGGACGGTGAAACGGGGAGGAGACCCAGTGAGGACCTGGTGTCAGAGGCCGAACCTGCCACCGAGGACGGTGAGCATCATTCAAAAATGTTTAGTTTTCATTAGGTTTTAAAATATTTTCATTGTAGTTAGGACACCCATCAGTTTTATTGTGTATCATCCAGAATTAGGGTACAAGTGCTTCACAGAGCAAAGACAAACCTAAAAAAAAAAGAATATTACAACTGCAACATCTCATTTCAGTGTCAGAATTTCATGTTTTATAAAATGTCCATCAGTTGTGTTGTGAACATTACTGATGCATCATTATTGATTATCAGACACTGATCATGTTTATAACCTGATAAAACAGACTTTTTTTTTATCTTTCTGAGGTCTTCTGCTAAATTCAGAATCATGTTTCACTCAGTTGAATTCAGTTTTAATGAATCAGCAGTACAAATGTGTAGACTGCATCATTAGGACAGAAGAGCAGTATCAGGGAAACATCACATTTATTCACTCTACATGGAGCTGAAACTAGTACTGAATTATGATGAATGTTCGCTGAATGAGTTAGTGTCTGTTCATGAGTTGTAAGAAATTGCAGATTATCTTTTAGAAGGAGGAGATGTTTTGCTCTGACCTTGGCTGCATTAAGTTTAACAATATGGTAACAGAGCACGGCAATGTGCCCTGAATCCACACAAAACTTGAGCTACGCTAACATTTTTTTTTAGATCTAAAAGGGACTTAACATACATGTCATTGAATTAATTAACTTATGTAACTGATTTTCCCTTGACAGACACTGCAGGATGGTGTGTTTTCAGGTGTTATCATCTTTATTCCACTCCTCTAAATTGGGAACGATACACTCTTACTTTCCTCTCCTTTCCAGCCTTACTTTTAGTTTGAATATATGAGAAAAGTATCCACAGACAGGTTGTCTCTCCTGTCTTTTCTTTTCTTTCCACCTGACAGGCTGCTGGTGAAGATGAGGAACACTGTGACCTAATTAGGTTGTCCAGTGTGGTTATCAGTATTTTCTCACTTACATTGTCATCACAATTTAGTCATGAAATAAAAGTGAAAATTTTTGTTGACAAAATTAAGACAGCTGTGAGAATGACTTATTAACATGATTTTGAACTGATGAGTCAGAGTCTGCTGAAAACTGTTTGAGGTCTCAGAGCTCATCTTAAAACATGGTTACATTTGATATCTGTGATTGGTGTTAAAAATACTTTACACACAGACTCAGTAAGTTGTGCCACTCATCTAATGATGTGATACTGACCAGCTGACCGTTGTCATGTGTGTAGAAAACATGTTGGGCTGCTGCATCATGACGGAGAGCGACACAGACCTGGTAGTGGAGTACGAGGAGCATCCAGGCACCAGCTCCCACGGAGAGGGTGAAGACCAGTCCTTGTCGGACTCAAACACCGTCAACCAGGACCAGGACTCCTTCAGCATCCTGGAGGGAGACTCCCTGCTGGAGGCCGAGGGCCCACAGCTGGACATGCCGCCGCTCTTTGTTCATGTCACCTGTTCGGTCAATATGAAAAGCTGCCATGGCTCCATGCCCATACAAACACTGCCTACCTGCCTCGGTGAGTACAGCACAGATTGTCTCTTCACTTCATTGTGACACAACACACAGTGTTGATATGTGAAAAGTCTGGCTGAGATCTCTGGGGTTCTCCAACATTCTGAATGTTTAAGAACTGTGACTTGTGTTGCGGTGCTTATTTCAGTGTTGTGATTACAGGTGAGATTATTTCCTGCCTGGAGAACGCTGAGGCCTTACAGTGTGTGGATCTGAATGAGCTCTCAGTCACTTTAGATCTTTTTGTCCTGACACTGCCTCTGGAGATTGAAGTCATGGCTGATTTCCATCATAACAGGTGAGTCACAGATGACATCATCTCATCATCCAATCATCTGTCCAGTGTGCAAAACTCCCTGTCCTGTAAAAACCCACAAAAGAGTAAGGAAAAACTCCCCCCACCAAAAAAAGGAAGAAACCTCAGGGAGGGCCCTGGATGAACAACCATGCAATAAATGTCATGTGCACATTTTGTCAATTAATCGATCAGTTTTGTCCATGGTGGAAAATTTTGATCAGTATTTTCCAAAGCCCATTTTGTGATAGAATCAGAAAATAGTCAGATGAGAAGTTGGGTGTTGCTTGTTACCGTGACCAGCTAGTTAAACAAAGAAGTGAAATGCAGCTACTTAGGGGTTCGGGTGTGTGTGCAGAGGGAGGGGACTATTTGTCCTTGAATACTAAATAAAGTCAAGGTGTAGAGCTATATGTAAGTCATTTTTACAAGGTAATTGTATTTATTTTGCAAAATAAACATATACAAGTGTAAATTCATACTTGTACATGGTTGATGCCTGTTGAAAACTAATTTTAAGCCCACTGCTGTAAATGATTCAGGCATTAGAGTCAGATGAGAAGACAGTCAGACATAAAGCTGCTGTAAAAAGCCACCAGCAAACATCTGCTATCACCCAATATTGTTCTGTGTTCAATCGGGAGCATCACAGACTCCTGCAACTCTGGTAAGTGACCTCCACACAGTGTCTGGATCTATGCCAACTATAAAAGTAGAGGACTGCTATGACTTATAGAACTCAAGGGAAGGTGTGATGATTGGTCAAATTTGCAGTTTGGACAAAACTGTAAGCTCATGCAGAAATCACAGGGATTGGTTGAATATGCATGAATTGTTGTGATAATGACATCACAACTTCCTGGAGATTGAGTTTAACTTGGTGAAACCTTTTGCATAGTTAAACTGACAGACGTCACACTATAACAAGTAGTCTCAAGATGAAGAAGAGAAATTGCAGTAGGTATTTTTTCAGTTTCATTGACTAAATGATTAACCAATTGATTGAGAAAATAACTGCCAGATTAGTTAATAATGAGAGCGATTGTTGGCAGGATTCGTATGCTTGTGTATAACGTTCAAACAAAACAGTGACCTGCTTGTAAAAACATTGTTACATTGTGCTGCTTGTGGTGAAAAACTCTGCAGGGTAACTTTAGATTTAACTGTGTGTAAGATTAGATTTTATTTTACTTTGGTCCCATCTAGTGGTAGGCATCAGAATGCTTGAAAAGACACAGACAAATCCTATACACAGTAACTTTATAAAAAGTAGAAGACACGTCTAAAACTTTCCTGAAGTTGTCATGAAGCTGTGCCTTGGACTCGCATGTCTTCTGATGTGATATGATGATAATGTGGATGGATCCTTAGATTAAATGTGAACCATAAAACATGGGGTATGTCGGATATCCTCTTTGTGTGCAGGTACACCTCAGAGAGCAGTGTGTCTCTGAATCGTTCACCAGGACAGCCCTCCTCTTACCGCTCTGATGAGGAGCTCATGGCAGTGCTGGACAGTCTCAGGGGGCCCGGGGTTGACGGGTCAGTTTGTTTTTTGTTCTAGAGGACAGTTCTGAGCTCAGCTTTCTCTGCTTGACTCTGATTCTTTCATTCAACAGAGGTTTCTGTCTGTCTGATTATCTGTCTCGTCTTCCATCAGGGTCTCTGGTGATCCCTTATCCAAACTCCCAGTGCCTCACAAGTTAGCAATTCTGGCCACGATGGACGAGGTGAGTCTTACCCTTATAAATGTGAGCTATCAAAGCAGCAACACAACAACACAGCATCTACAGCTTTTTTGGAGACTTTTTGCTGTTACTACAGTGATGAGCGTCTCTCAGCTTTGCTCTCGGTGTGTGTGTTTTAGATCCGCTGGCTGCTGGAGGACGAGATCGTGTCTGCTCTGCGTCACTCTCGGGTCATCAGCTCGACCACGCTGCAGAAAGTAGCCGAGCACGTTTTGCGCTC
The DNA here is from genome assembly GCF_056507025.1 of Lutjanus erythropterus. Classification (NCBI taxonomy): domain Eukaryota; kingdom Metazoa; phylum Chordata; class Actinopteri; order Lutjaniformes; family Lutjanidae; genus Lutjanus; species Lutjanus erythropterus. Next base: position 5,407,477 of record NC_139323.1, on the reverse strand, counting down.
CAGCGGTCGACCCCACTGTCACTGTGAAGACGTCCCGCTGCAGTTTGTCTTCGGGCCTGAGCAGTCTCTGGAAAAATTCAAAGAGGCAAGGACACACATACACACACACAGACACACACTTTCACACAACTGCCAGAGAGTAATGATAACATTAGACAGTGCTGATGATCGCAGTTGAAATATTTTCACTTTTGGCCGTCTTACAACTAGATGTTTACGGCGCTCCCTCATGCAAGGAGAAAACACGGACAATGTGGTCAACAAGAAGCTGATAGATTTGGTGCAAAAACAAACATAAACAAAGGCCACACCAACTGCACGGCGTGGCAGTATGCAGATTGCAGCCTGTCTGTTCACAATGAATCAGACTGTAATTTTTGTGAGAAAAGTAAGAACATTTGCACGTATTGGAGAATGCGGGGACGTATTATGATTTATGATTGGATGATGCGTCGTCCCGCAGGAGTTCCGCAGAATGTCCTTCTCTGGCTACGTGTTGAATGGAGAGCAGGGCAGCTTCTACTACATGTCCCTGAGCAGACTGCACCCTCAGAGGATCCACGCCACCAAGAGGCTGTCTGAGAGCACCGCAGACGCCCCACAACACACCGCCTCCTGCAGTGCTGGAGCACAGGTGGAGGAGGTGACGCTGGAGAGTGAAGCAGAGGCTCAGGCAGCAGAGGCAGACAGTGAGGTCAGTGTGTGTGTACATGTGTGTGTTTCTTAGCAGCAAGAGTTGTGTGTGCATGTGCTCCACATGTTTGGACCTATTTTTTCTTTCCTTTCTTGTAATGATTATTTTCATTATCAGTTAATCTGTTGATCATTTTCTTGATCAATCGATTCCTTGTTTTGTTCGGAAAATGTCAGAAAATTATGAAAAATATCCAAGATGACATCCTCAAATGTCTTGTTTTGCCCACAACTCAAAGATAATCAGTTTATTGTCAGAGAGGAGTAAAGAAACCAGAAAATATTCACATTTAAGAAGCTCAATTTAGACATTTTTTCTTAAAAAAAGTTATCCAGACTGATTAATCGATTATCAGAATTGTTGCAGCTCTAATGTCCTTTGTTGAATTATTTGTTGAAGTTTGACTTCCAGCGGATGAAACGTGCTTAAATAACTTTAGCTACATCATTTTGACTTGAACTCTGTCTGACTACAGAGTGAAGACAAGAAGTCCATCAGCGTTGCTGTCGACGCTTCCAGTGACACAACTGCTGAGGCCAGTGAGCCAATCAGAGCCTTGAAGCCGGAGGCACACGACACTGTCTCTCAGAGTTCAGTTGGCATGGTGGGGGACAGGGCACAACCCAGTACCCCTCAGCTCCAGCCTGAACGCTGCGCAGAGGCCAGCTCACCCCCGAAGACGCCGTCCAGTGTCAGCCTGGCTGAGTCCATGCAGTCAGCCTCCCACAGTGAGTCCAACAGACACACAACCCATATCATGTCATGTGTTACTGAGGGATTTAAGAGTCAGGTATCATGATGAGTTTATGTCTTGTCATAATAGCTCCTTTTACACAGTCTGTTCAAGGTAGGACTGTTGTGTCCTTATTCCGCCTTGCTGTCAGTACAAAAGTTTTTGTTACGCTTCTGACCCAGCAATGGAGAGTAACAGGCACGGCAGGACAGGACGCTGCTGTGCTCCACGTTTCCTGCCGTTTGAGACTGTGTTCTTTAAATTACATTCTTATTCCAAATATTTATCAGCTGTGCTTAATCAGAGAGAGACGGGCGGACACTTTTTCCAACACTGACACAGCTGTGTGCATGAAGCAGACACACACAGACAGGAAACTCTCACCACAGATCATCTCTTTTAAACTGAACTGTTGCAGAGGAAGATGCCCTGTTTACCCAGGAACACCTTTCTGTTGTAAATACAAGTCATCGGCTCTGTGTGTGAATAGAAAAGAGCAGATGAGCAGACTCACTTGTTGACTGGAGTGCTGTTGTGTTATGTCATTCCTCTTTCGAGTCCACAAAGCCGGCACATTGTATAAAATGACAAGCAGGGGTGGCTTTATGCCGGCGTTCCTTTGGTCAGTGTAAAAGCACAAAGACAGCATAGAGGCGAGCCTTAGTCGCGGCAATATTGCCGGATATTTGTGTAAAAAGGGCCAATGTCTCACTGACAGCTCATTTCTGCTGCTTGTTAAATAAGTGTGTTTTAATATCTCCATGTGTTCAAGATCTCTAACAACTTTTATGTATTGCTTAAATGATAAATCAATTAATCACAGTCAAACAGAAGAAAATGAATCAAAACCAGTTTTGATTATTGACTTAATTGTTGTTTAAAGTAATTATCAATCAGATATTAAGTTTTTCCAGTTTTTTTTAACAAATATCACACTCAAGGTTGTGCTGTTGGACTAAATATCACACCTACTCGGTGGGAGGCACGAGGCTGCAGGGCTCAGTTATTTATATCTGTCACTTTTGCACTGTTAATAAAGATTTGTTCACAAAAATAAAAAACATAACAAAATCTCTGCATAATGACATGATGGCATCCGCCACCTCTTGCCGCTTCAAATCCTTGTCCTGAGCCAATAATCATGAAGAAAACTTCCTAAAAACTTGGTGATTCTTCTCCCCCAAAGGCGAGATTAATGCCTCTAACTCATCGAAGCCAAAACTAGCTAACCATTGACAAGTGATGTGAGACAGATGTTGTTAAAGATACAGGCAGTCACATGTACATTCAATACATAGATATATGACAAGACTGGTGCAAGGTCTGAGATAGGAGAGGACCACAATGATGAGTTTAGGAATTGCTTCTGTAAAAGGAAGACAGGATTTTTACAATCTTAGAAACTAACTACTTAAGATGGTCAGGACTGTTTTTAGACTCTTTATAGGGAACCGTTGTGAAAAATGGATGTGTAGTTTTCTCAGGACAGAAAGGCAATTGGTGACTGTGATCCTGCTGACACTGAATGTAGTGAGAAAAATGTCAAATTGTCTCTCCTCAGGCTGCGGCAAACTCAGGCCGAGTCGAGTCCAGAGTGTGGTCTCCAGCCAGGGCAGCCTGGACTCAGACATGCAGGGTAAGTGCTGCACCAAGCTGAGTGATGGTTGAGCAGTTTGTTCATGTCATTTCTCATCGACTTGTTAGTTTTACACTGAAATGAAATGCAGTTCGACAGAGTATAAGCTTCTTATACAGTGAAGCTTTACTCTCACATTCAAAACAAAATATTTATTTCCAGGTATAAGAGCATGTAATCAGATGGCTGTCATGTAATCAAGCCTGAAGAGTCTTTTTCTTCTAACTGTGAAGAAAAGCCTCAAATGATTTCAGTTGGTCCAGTTTTGAATCTCAAATAGTTTGTGTGTGTGGAGTTGAAACTCAGCACCATGCAGCAAATCAATCTTTTCCTCATAAACCCCTCCAGCAAGTGGACAGTTTACATCATTACATCTTCTGTGAAATGGATTGTTGTGATTTTTAGCATTGATTGACTTGATTTCCTTTTCTATGCCCTCTGCTTGTTTTTTTTGAAAAGCAATTTCTGTCTTTTTCCTTGAGCTCTCTTCCGAAGCGCCTCATTTTTCTGATCACTGCAGTCACACACAAGTTGTGATGCCTCTACATTTTTAATCCCAGTGTTTAGCTGCCTGTAATGATTTAGAAAAGGAAACTTTGTAGATTAAAATGAAACCGCAGTCAATGTTTTGTTCACAAGTTTGACATATTCAGCGAGACAAAATCAGACAGACCAGCTATGAATTTCACTCACATTTTATGATGATGATATGATAATCTTCCCCTGTGTGTTTGAAGGTTATGATGGCGGCAGCAGTGACTCTGAGTGTGAGAGCCCCACCCTGGATGAGCAGGAGTGTCAGTCACCACTGATGCCCGACTTCTGGCTCATCGTGAAGATCCACCAGGACAGAGTGAAGGTCTACTCCCATTCCAGGTCAGATGGAAATAACTCTCAAAGGGACAAAGTTTCCTCCTTGCTGTCCATGCAGGAAGCTCTATTAAAAGTCAAACAAGAGTAAGGCTCAGCACAAATTCCTGGGCCTGATCATTGACTGTTTATAAAGATGGATGAAATGACAGCTCAGTGTTTAACCCACTGTGGGGTTGAAGCAGCGGAGGTGAAGCACATCCAGAAAGCAGGAAAGCATTTTTTTTGCACACTTTTTTTTATTTCTATATATTGCTGGCCCAGAATGGTTCTTGAGGCCATACAGTAGACCTACATTGGTGCACAGTAAGGTTGCAGATAGTAAGCACTTTTGCTTAATCAATCATTGGTAAAATAATCGTTATTTTAAAATACATTTTAACAAATTTGGCTTACCAAACAATACCTGATGTGTTTCCCCCGTCGCACAAAGCTTTATTTCCATAGCAACATAATTCATATTCTCTGACAGCATTGTGCACATATAAAGACATAAAGTCCTACATATTAACTCATGGAGCTCGCTCATAAAAATAATCTGATTTCTCGTTATCGTCAGTGATCAGGAGAAATGTCTGTCTTGCTTAGCTATGAGGAGTGTCAAGATTTAGGAAATTACACTTATTATGAACATAATAAAAACAATCTTACAGTTATTAATAATTATCAACAAATATCAACTTAAGTTGTTAACATCACCACACTGTTGTACTATCAGTGTTAATTTACTTAAATATAATGAGAATTTCAACAATAAAATATCTTACATTTATGTTGTTTCTTTAAAAGAACCCTTTACAAATAATACTAGGGCTGCAGCTAATGATTATTTTCATGAGCGATTATTTTCTCGATTAATCAATTAGTTGTTTTGCTCGCTGTAATGTCATAAAATGGTGAAAAATGTTAATCAGTGTTTGTCAGAGCCCTCAAACGTCTTGTTTTGTCCACAACTCAAAGAGATTCAGTTTGCTCTCATAGAGGACAACAGAAACCAGAATGAAAAAAAATGACTCACCTCACCTCACAGCACTTCATCATAATGAGCTCCGTATGGCTGAAACAGGCCGATTGTAGCAGCATGTTACTGCAGACAGAGTTTGTGTTCTGCTTGTTCAACAGGTGTCTCCTATTGTTGCATATGTGCATAATGAATGTTGTGGTTGTTGTAACGTATATCCCAAAGTCTGTTTGATTCCCTCTGCTGTGAGCTGTGCTCTGAAGTCGTGCTGCTGTCCACAGTGTGTGAGGAGGAGCTGGACAGCCCCGCTCTTCTGATGACAGGCAGCGACACAGAAAGAGGGAGAGCAGACTGACTGTTGTCACCTTTATTCCTGCTGTTAGATCTTTTCATATTGAGTAAAAAATGTCACAGTTCCGTTTTGAGATCGTTTTATTGCCTAGCAGCCCTAAGTCACCCGCCAAAGAGGCTATTAAGAGTGACTGTGTTACCTGACACTGCTGAAATCTACTCACAATGTGCTCATGCTCACAGGTGTGTGAACTGACCTGGATATGAAGGTTGTGCACAACAATATAACTAAAGGGATGAGACAGAGGAGCCCCTCTCCTGCCCCATATATAGCCTGTTTTACTCAAGAGTGTTAATTAACCTGGATATGAAGCGTCCGAAAATAACATATTAGTTTTTAATAAAGAGACGACGCAGCTGTCTCCACTCCTCTCCTCTCTTATCTTGTTCCAGCAGCAGCTGTCCTATTTTAGCAGAAGCTTACTGCTCTTTCTAAATGCATTTAAAGGAAACGCTGCGGCTCCCTGATTAGTTTGGTCATTTGTTAATTAATCCTTGATCACTGCTGCTGATTGGATCTCATACGTTTATTAAGATTTTTCTTTTTTTTTTTTTTCTGGCAGGTGCTTTACAGAAGGAAAAGAGGTCAGCACTGAGGAGTTGGACAAGAAGGAAGAAGATCAGGAGCTGCCTGAATATTTACAACTGCATCAAATGGTGGTCAGGAAGATCGGAGAAATCTGCAGGATAGTCAACCAGGTACCGGAGCTACTGCATCGCAGCTTGTGAAATGTATCCTTTGATTTTTTTAGTTTTATTTTGTTGTTACTGCAAGAGACAATACAGTGCAATACAATGCAATGCCACTCTCCCCTGTTTTCTCCAACAAAGATATGTATGTTTTTGCCTTTATTCAGACAGTGACAGCTGAAAATATGACAGGAAAGGGGGCAGAGACAGAGAGTGGATGACACGCAGCAAATGGGCTGCAGGCAGGAATCAAACTGGTATCCGCTGCAGAGGATTAATAACTGAGCGCCCCATACACTTTTTATATGTGTATGGGATACAGTTGGACAGACAGGACAAGACAAACAGGACAAATGAAACAATGATAGCAGAGTAGCTACAGATAAAAATATGAAAAATAAAGAAGAAATATTTCAGTTGTAATTAAATAAAAATGGCTTTTCAAATAATGGACGGACTTCACAAGCAGTATATGGAGGTCACTTCCTAATGACTCCTACCTCCAAACACTACAAATTCACTGTACACAGCACTTCAGTTATGTCAGGTTATCAAAAAGTTTACATATGGTGTCCATATAAGGCCTGAACAATTAATCACAATTTTTTTGAAATTGCAAAATGCAGGAGGCGCAATATGTGTTAAATGCCTAACCATTTTAAATTTAAAAATCGTGCTGCAGAAATGTCCTGGCCTACACATCATATTTTAAAGATTTAAGGAAACATCTTTGTTTGGTATAGATCATTGCAAAAATCACACAATAATGATGATAATAATGAAAATGAATGAAAAGAATAAGGATTTGAAAATTGACATTCCTTCTAATATCGCAAATTATATCACAATTGCAGTATCAGTCAAAATAATTTCTTACACTTTGTAATATAAACAATCAAGGGGGATATAACCTGACATATGCTGAGGAATGATCGGGGGGGTAAGAGACCCTCAAGCTGACAGAAATACATGTTTTTTGCAGCAATAAATGCATGATTACAGAGATTCCTTTGATGACAATCACCAACATTAAAGTTCCCAAGTAGACAGAGACATTGAGTGATTATTAGATACTATAGAATAGGCAGAAAGGACACCTTTTGTCTCCGACACAAAAAAAGGACATTTCCAAGTGCAGTTTAAAAGTTTAAACTGCTTACGTACAAAGCCTGTTTGTCAGAGGACAGTCTGTGTAAACACCATAATCAGAGTGATGGTGCCAAAAAGTTTAAAATGTTTTATACATAATCTTGAATTGTAAGAGCTTGGTCAGCTGCTCAGCGTCTGCTGTATGTTCTGTATGTGTGTTTGTGTAGCGCATGCTGCTGCAGGACCTACATGACAGCCATGTGTGCAACTCTCTGCTGGTGGCTGAGAGCGAAGAAGACATCTGGAAGAACGAGTCTCTCTACAGGCAGAGGCTCAACACCTCTGATGGTGAGTCAAAAGATGATTTCTGTGTGCACACCAGTACAAGGGAGCGAAGGTTAAAGGACGTTTTAAGTGATTTGAACAGAGCCTTTAACCTCCTCTCTGATATCAGCTCTGTGCAGTTGGCTCTGTATATACATTTCCATGCCTTCACCTTTATATTTTTGGATTCTGACCACACAGATTATAACACAGATGAGAGCTACCAGGCCAGAGATTACCTGGCAGCCACTATGCAGTTCATCCCTGGACATTTTGCCTGTGATGTGGTGTGGAGCACAATCATCCACATTCACCCACGCCTCAAGATGGGACCCAACATGGGGGTCGCCAGGGGTGAGTGGTAGATCTGTACACTTAGTTTTATAGAAAAATCATATTCCTATATATGTCTGACATATTCATGTCCAATAATCATCTCTTCTCAGTTAGTTGTGGTTTTAATATAGTGATGATCTGCTTCTTGAGATCAGTACATGTATTTATTTTATGTTTTTTGTCTTGTTGTCATAGCGATCCAGGCCCTGCGCTCTGTGCTCAACTCTTTCTGTGTGGTCAACAGGAAGAACATGTTTGTGTACCAAGAGCGTACGACTAAATCAGTCTTCTACCTCAGGTTAGACCTCATTGTTATTCACTCTGTGCTTTTTCACTTCGTCACTGGATTTAAATCTTTCTACACTAGAGTACACATTTTTATTCAAGGTGTTTTTCAGCATTGTCACCCCAAAGTTCATGAAAACACAATATCCTATGAACCCTACTTTACATGCAAGTGCTGTGGGAGGACTGCTGCAGCACAGCCCACCTGTACACTTTATCCTCAAAGGGTGAGGCTAAGTTCTGGGTAGATTTTTCCATCAGTCTGCCGCAGGGGAAAAAAAATCCACCCACAGATGTTCTTAAGGCAGCAATACAGTAGAAAGGAAATCAAACTTGCTGGAAATTGAAGTGCTGTCAAACACACTGTGAGTGAGCAACATTTTGTGATGCCCCCAGCCAGATGGTGGAGCTTCCATATCCCATTTTTCACCGTGAGATTGGAGGGAGCACTTCTGTGCTCCTCACAGTTCCTGCTTCCTCAGTTCACAAATCATTTCACAACTTCAACAAGACGTGACTAAACATGATCCATCTTGGGAGAGAGCAAAAGAGTATAGACAGGAAGTGAATGAAGACCCTGCTCAGTCCCTCAGTGCTAATGTGCAGAGAACAGAAGTCAAATTACAGCACACATCACGTTTATCACAATTTGACACAGGCTGCAATTATTGCCAACTTAAAATGTAGAACCTTTTTTATTCATTTATCCTTTATTTAACCAGAGAGGTCCCATTGAGATACAGTAGAACGGTAATAATTGATTAAAGATGATGATTTGTTTGCCTATTTACACATTTATTTGGCTCCGCCAAAAGAAATAGTTCCACAACTGGACTGGATTGTTGCCAAGCAATACAAACACTTTACTGCACACTAATGTTAGCTTGTTAGTTACTTTATGTACGTCTACACATTACTGCAGTAGAGCTCCCCAGCTTAGTTGTCCCGATGGATCGATGACACTGCTTCAAGGCTGTATTCAGCTTGGACTTCTCAAGAGACTGAATGTCCAAGTTTCATTTCGTTTCGTGACAAACGTACCAACTGCAGAATTTTATGACAGCAGGTTTGTTATTTTAGCTGATTTAAGAAGCTACAAATTAATCCATTTGCTGATTGTGAAAACTGTTCAAGGAACAATCTTATAATTAATACATTTAAGACATGTAACTATAGACAATACATATGCAAATCATTTTGTAACAATGGTAACATGCATGTACATAAGCATGGGTATTTTTCCAGATGAAAGCTGTTAAATTGCTGTCCTTGTATTCAACTCTGTGAACTCTGTCAGATTAAAATGTGTGTGACAGAGATCCCTGAATCATGTACAAGACACCTTCTGTCTCCTCCCGTCTCTGTGGTCTCTATCTGTTAGTTGCATTTGTCTAGTCGTAATTAGTTAGTCGTAACTGTAAAGTTAATGTAGGCTAACAGTTATTGGAACATTTGTAAAGCGGAGTGATACATTGGGTGAAGAGTCTCAGTGATGTTGTGTATCAGTACTCATGGAATGTCTCTCGGACAGAACTAACTGTTGTATAATTAATATAAGTATTGGCAACAACCTCCATATGGTTCAAATGTTTAAATACCTTCAGACTGGCTGTCTGCCCCCTCTTCTATTTTTAATCGGAGCGTATTTGTTCCATTTCTTGAATTTGATCGACATGATATGGCTGTAGCCTTGCAGTCAAAGTAGCAATTTCATAATTTACTCCAAAATCAGCCTTTCCATCAGGTTAGCTCTGGTTTTTGAACTGGTTCAGTTCAAGATTTATGGAACTTTGGTTCTATAAAGAACCATTGTAATCAAAGGGGCATCATCGACGTTACAGAATGCACACAGACTTGTAGAACATGACACATCCACTTTGGTCCTCAAGGAAAACCTGCTATTCTTTTTAGTTCCAGCTTGGAACCAATTTTGTGGGTTCTGAACCAATTTATTTTTGGTGGAAGAATGCTGAATGGGTCGAAACAGAACCCGCTCCATGTTGGTGGAAAAAGCCTAAATGTCATGTATACAGAGTTAAAGAAGTGACACACATACACTTCCATTAAAAATGCAAGAGGTCCAGACAGCCAAACAAAAGTTATCTTCACCTTATGAAGATTCGTATGTCACCTGTGCATAGAACTGAGTAATCCAACTGATACAGTATAACAGAGCACTGCAACAAATGTTGAGTTAACCTCCATGTTTCAGAGTCTGATCTCACTGCTGGTCCTCTCCATCCTTAGCTTTGTTTATTGAAGTGTTTCTGTTCGTGTTCGCTGCACTATGTTATTCTTTATATTCTATGTTTAGTATATGTTGTGGCTCTGAACAATGCAGCTTTGTTTTTAATGTCAGTTTAGTTGCTTTGTACAAAGTTGTCTTTATTAAACAGCTAATACTACTTTGTTATCGCATTCAAACCAGGCCCTTCACAACAAACCCTCCTCCTTTATGAACCACCTCTCTGGTATATTATAATTATCAAGCCGAGCTTCCACACAGCGGCATTGAAACCCCATATGAAAGTTTTACTTGTCACAGTTTGACCATTTTCCTTAAGCAAACACGGCGCATTGTATTGGTTGTGTCACGCTGTCTTTATCTTTTAAGATATCACCAGGCTTTGTTCAGTTTCTGAGGTATTTACTCACTAAGTGCTGTAATTTACTTCCCTCGGCACACTGGCTTTCCAATACTCTCATTGTCCTTTCATGAGAGTGGTTGTCAGATAGAACAGATAAAAAAAAGTAAGAGACAAAGAAGATAAGGGAGGAAAGGATAGTGGATGATATTTGATATAAATAGCAGAAGTTATCGTAAGTACTTAACTGTTACCGGTTTAGTCACAAAGAGACGCCTGCTCCTTGTGTTCATCTTTCCAGACTTTGCGAAACGTCACAAACAGGGAAATACTCAGACGTGGACGGAAATCTCCACATGACTCGCTCCATTGGGCTGGCCAGGAGTCAAGAGCCGTTGGATGACCTCATGGTAAGCGGACAAATGGGTTGCCATGGCAACACACAGAGGTAATAGAGGAATGTTACATCCATCAACTGTAGATTAGAAATTTAATATTACATTAAACTGTCATAGGTGGTTGGTTAGAATATTTTCCTTGACCTTAACAAAAGTGATACATTTTGGTCTTGTCATAAAGATGTCATGAAGTGTTATTACACTGTCAAATGCTTTTATAACGGAGTCATGAATAATTTCTTTGACCTAAATGAAAGTGGTATATATAGTACCTTCCAGAAGTAGACTGAAACCCAGGTATGGAGGATTACAGGAAAGTTTTAGTTCAAAGGCTGTAATTCTCCGTGCTTCTCTGCAGTTTATGTGATGCACTGAAGTGGAAATTAAAATTGGACCATGGCATTTCACTCAGATTCATTCTAGCAGCGTGTGATGGACAGTTTTGAAGGCACTTACATAAAGCAGCTGAAGTAATCCTCGCTTTTTTCCCAGACTGTCCTGTGCCTTTGGAGCAGGCAGTCTGGAGAATTCAGTCTTCCTGACGTGTTGTCTGCAGACGTACAGAGAAAACAGACATTGATAAATCTATTATAGTACAGGCTTTATACGACATGACCCCACACAAACTGTAACAGAAACTCTGTCAACTGTTCTAGTCTCAAAAATGTGATTTATAACATATCAAAAGTCTTAAGAAATCAGTTGCGTGTCTGTTGTAGGGTCCAGTGTTGTCACAATCAACCAGAAATAGCATTTTTACATGAGACAAGATGTTATGAACAGTAGAGGACATGTGCAAAAGGAAATTCTTAAAGTGATATTTCACCCAAAAATGAAATTTCACTCAATATCTACTCACCTCTGTACTGATGTGAGGATGGGTGAAGACCTCCAGTCCACAAAACACTTCTTCTTGTGTCTTTGCTCAGGGCTCCAGGTCTTCTCTGGACGGCTCTCGGCCAGTTGGACAAGTGGACAAGCACATCCTGCTGCTGGTGCATGGAGTGGGAAACGCAGGTAAGAGCTGGGAAATATTAAAGGCAGATTATGATTTACCTGTTATTTTAGTTTAGTGACAAAGTGGTGGACCAGTAACAACAGATTCAAGGTAAAACTAGTAGTTGATCTTTGGTCTCTTGTCTTTGTGAGAGTTATGAGCAGTAGAGTCAGTGGATCAGGGAAAGCATGAATAGATTTATAGACAAGTACCAAGATATTTGAGAAGAAGTAACTGGAAGTCAGTGAAGTGACTGTAGAAGTGGGTAATATGAGCCATTTTCCTTGTTCCACTTGAAACTCTGGGAGCAGTATTCTGTTTGAACTGTAACTGATCTGTAGACGTTTCAGAAAGACCTGAAAGCAGTACACTGCAGTAGTTAAGTGGTATTTTAAAGGGATAATTCACCCAAAAATGAAAATTCAATCATTATCTACTCACCTTCATGCTGATTAAGTCTACCAAACAATTTAAGTGAATGGTGACCAGTTTTTAAATGTGAAAAAACAACCAACCCCCCCCCCCCCCCATAATTTGCTGAATTACACTTGATGAGAACAGTCCGCAACATTCATAAAGACTCCTTCATGTTGGTGACATGTCATATGACAGTGCAATGTCAGTCTTATGCACACCCCTTCAAAACAGTATTACCAGTGTTACCACTTAAGACCTGTGGCTTAAAGTCCTACCCTTTATCATGTTAGAGTCTGTGGACAGAGGGTGTCCTACACTGTACACGTTTTAAAGCCACTTGATGCAAATTGTGATTTGTGACACTGGGCTGCATAAATAACACTGACTGGACTCAACTACAGACGTTTTGTTTATTCTTTCTTGCTGAGTCCAAATATTTTGTCTGAAGTGAGTTGTAAGAATATATTTAATGATAGAACCAGATTTTTAGTTGCTTTGCCAGTGTTCAATTTAAAGGATATTTTCTTCTGAAGGAAAGCTCAGATGCATTTTTGCCTTTTATCTAGCCTGGAAACCATATGAGTGTGTGAGCTCATGTTTCATTTGCTCTGGCAAATACATTTGGCCACCCTCCCATTCAGACGGATTTCCACCCGTCCTGGATTTTGTTGATCCAAATTTAAAAAGGTTTTTGACCAGCTCACCATCTTTTTTCCTTACCTTGTGAGGCAGCTGGATTCTCAAGATCACAAGATCACATGAGAATCCATCTTGCCAGGCTTCAATTTATCATTTGTGTGTGCACCAAATGTGGTGCAGCCAATCAGCATCCCAGGAGGGACTGCTGGCGGCTACATGTGTGGTTTTAGGTGTGATGACAGCAAGAAGCATCCATGGAAATGACTAAACAATGGTGGCTCCTGAAGAGGTTAGCGTAGATACTGTGGTAGCATCAGTTATATCAGAACTAGAGAATCTTTAATTATTGAAGAGGAGCAAAGCTTTTTTAGATGGAAAAGATGTTTTCACTCTTCTCCCCACCAGCTTTGACAAGAGTTTGATCTGAGAGGTTGATTGATTAAAGTAAGCTGACACACATGATAGACAGATGGTTCATCCAATCACCTGCCAAGCGTTTTTTGAAAGTGCGTGCCCTTTTCTAAACAATTTCTAAGGACAACTTCCAGACCATCTGCCATTTCAGGTTACCTTTTCTCCCTTGATAAAGGACCAAACACCACCCTAACTTGTGTGCGTCACTCAGCACCACATTGCATGTCTGATTGGTTGTAGGTCTATCCATTTGCTTCCAGAGGTATTTTGCGCCCATTTATAACGCTGATTGTAAATTGAAAATTAACAGAGAGATTTCAGACTGATGTGCAATTGCAAATTAGTCTGCCAATGCCTGGCTACTTTTCATGAGCAGTTTATCAGATTTGGCACAGCATGCTAACATGCTAAACTGAACTGGTGAGCATTAAAGATTAGTTCAGTTTTTTTGTCCACCTGTTGATTCAATTCTCTGAATCATTCTAAATCCACTAATTGTCTCCTCATTTTATCTCATCTTCTTATTTAACATGCAAAGAGGACTATGATGATCCATGTGATCCATCATACTTTTTTTTCCTTTTACAAACAGCATTACAGTCTCACAGAGCTGCTTGCATGGCTCTGGAGTCTTAGTTTGTTCATTAATCACTGAGGGGAATTGGGGTGCTGGCAGTAGTTTAAATAAAATACAACATTATGAAGATGAAATGCATACAGTACATGTTTACCATAATGTGATTAATTCAAAAATTGACATTTCACAGTGGTATTTACACGGTCGCCCTCCATCTGTGGATAATTTGCGGATAACAAACATTGCGGGGCCCCAGCTCTCTTTGGCTATAGAAAAGAGAGAAAGAGGAGTGAGGCAGATCATGCGTAAATGGCAAAGCACTTCTCAATAACTCCCTAACTGCCTTCAGCTAATCGTGTTGCTCGTGGTGTTATGGGATGAGGCATTTTGGAGCTGGATGGCAGTCAACTCAAATGAAGGCCTGGAGCAGCGCTCGGCACTCCTCATGGAATGAGCTGGTGACTGATGCTGCTCCACTGCACTGACAACTTGGCAGCCAAAGTTTGAGACAGTTTTGTTAACATCCTCGGCTGCACTTGTGCTCTCAGAGAGTGTGGCTCGGCCCGCTGACAGGGCAGGAATTTGTCACCTTCTTCTGCAGATATCTGATTTTAAAAAAACAGTCCTGCAGGGTAGGTGAGTGAGTAGTAAAATTAATAGTAACACTTATTTATAGATCACTTTTCATAACATATGACACGAAGTGCTTCACACAAGGCCACACCTTTAGGTCAAACAGGTCATAAAACAATTTGAACATAAAAACAATTTCCAAGCAAATAAAAATTGCAAGAGGACAGTCAGTAAAATCCAAAATCAAGTAAAATCAGGAAAGTTTTCATCCGTCTGTTTGAATGAGACTTTACCTCGACCCTCTCCTCCTCCCGCTGCAGTCATTGATTGGCTTGTTGTGGTGAGACTTTTTTTTTTAAAGTCATTTTCAAATTGAACCGTCTCCTTTATTTCAGTGACAGTTCTTGCCTCAGGTGACGCGGCATTAAGAGCACTCGTTTTTCCCCATTCTTTGGATTTAGCGGTTCCTTTAATTCCACTGCCGATGCTGTTAAAATGATCAACTTTCCTTTATGGATCTCTGAAAGCAGAACCTCAATCTTCAAACTCGTAAAGTTCTTCTTTTTACTCTTCCTACACTACAGGCTACACTTCCTGACATATGGGGTGGGAAGTGTAGCCTTGTGTGATATTGTTTGGGTGCTAATTATGCTAATTTGCTCAAATATGCACAGGTGTATCATTTATGCAGTTATCTGAGGTTATCTGAGCGTTTGCTGAATCTGATGTTGCATCTTTGTACAAGCTGTTCATATGAAAAAAAGGACCAGAAGTTTACACTAAGAATGCAAAAATATTTTGGCACAAGGTCCATTGTTTGAGAGTTTAAAGTTTAAAGGCATGGCCCTGGTAGACCACATCCTTGTGACGCTGCAGCTCCCAAATTGAGACTCCGTAGATACTATGTATGAAGGAGTCTTCAAGCTATTGTCAGTTCCTGCCTGTGTTTTCACTCCAGTCCAATCACAACAAGTGTCATGTCATTACCGTGACAACAAGCTGCCACAATCAATCCCTGACACGCTGATGTTACCACTATTGCTAGTTGCAAGCTGTCACACAAGGTTTACAAACAGAAGGGAAGAGAAAAGAGAATTCAGAGAAAACTGGACAGCTATAGTTGTGGTAAAGGGAATTATTCATGACACCGTTATAAAACATTTGACACCTTATGACCCCTTATGACAAGTCCAAAATGTACCACAAAAATTAAAATGAAAATAATCATGACACAATTATAATGGTCTCATGACTCGTGTCTCTTTCCAAAAATCATAACCCGGCTACTCAAGATAATCTACACACTTTATTGTAAGAAGGTTCATGTAGGCACTACTTTCTTTCTGCAGTAGAATCTACCGGAACTACTTTCTTTTTACAAGAAAGAAATAGCTCCCACGTGAAACTGCAGATCAGTAGATTATCTTGAGTAACTGGGTCATGATTTTTGGAAATTAACATTGCTGTTGAGTTTTTCAAATTCATGTTTTTGGCACTTTGAGCATCACAAGCCGAGTGCCATTTAGAAGGAGAGAAGGCAGACTTTTCTGTGGCTGATATCTCTAAAACTCTGCAGCTCACACCAAAACTATCTAGATGGATAAACAGCACCACAGGTTAGAGGAAAAGTATGTCTTTTTGATTTTGGGATGAGCTGTCCCTTTAAGTTTAGCTGCTACTGGTCCACATTCATATGTGGGCCTTCAGTATAAAGAGTTTGAGTTGTCCTGTTGTGCAGACATGCTGCAGCAGGCTGCTGTTCCTCCTGTGGTTGGCTTGATGGCACTGTTGCACCGAGAATATTTCCCTGTTTTAGACAGGCTGGGATTACATCAGCGATTTCTCAGAAGCACGTTTTATTAAAATCCTTGTCTGTTCCCTCCCTCGTTTTTCACAACATCACTAGATTGCTGTGTTGAAAACCCTCCTTGAAGTGTGTGTTTTTGCAAAGAGCACCACTATGGTCTCTTTTGTCAGCAGAAAAAAATACTGAAGTTAAAAGAATAAACAGCACTTAATAATTTAGCCCTCTGACACATGAATAAATCAGATACTTTCTAACATTGTACAGCACAGAGATGAACACATATAAGGAGTTTGTTATTATAGAGCATGAAATTTCACTTTACATGGAACATCTCACATCTCTTTTTTTGTTGTTTGTTTATCTACACATAGAAAATTTAAAAAGACACAGTATATCATAGTTACAAAGGAACGTGAATGAGAATAGCCTAAAAAACCATCCAGGGGCTTGCAAAGTGTCATTCTCCAGACAACATATTACTGACAACAGTTACACTATTGAATTATACAGTGTTTCTATATATCTGAGACAAAGTTTAGGGCAGTTAGTTAGTGCGGTCCAATACACCCATCTTTTACAAAAATATAATCGTTAGATACACAGACACACATTTCAGGATAATTCATTCATAATACATTTAAATATCCAGTAACCCTGTCATTAACAAACTAAGTCAACTGCTCGTTAACAAAAATATCTAATCAGCCAATCACATGGCAGCAGCTCAATACATTTAGGCATGTAGCCATGGTCAAGACGACCTGCTGAAGTTCAAACCGAGCATCAGAATGGGGAAGAAAGGCGATTTAAGTGACTTTGAACGTGGCATGGTTGTTGGTGTCAGACAGGCTGATCTCAGTATTTCAGAAACTGCTGATCTACTGGGATTTTCACACACAACCATCTCTAGTGTTTACAGAGAATGGTCCGAAAAAGAGAAAATATCCAGTGAGCTGCAGTTCTCTGGGCGGAAATGCCTTGTTGATGCCAGAGGTCAGAGGAGAACGGTCAGACTGGGTTGAGGTGATAGAAAGGCAACAGTAACTCAAATACTCATTAGAACACACTGGGTGCCACTCCTGTCAGCTAAGAACAGGAAACTGAGGCTACGGTTTGCACGGGCTCACCAACATTGGACAGTAGAAGATTGGAAAAAAAATGTTGCCTGAACTGATGAGTCTCAATTTCTGCTGCGACATTCAGATGATAGGGTCAGAATTTAGCACAAAACAACGTGAAAGCATGGATCCATCCTGCCTTGTATCAACGGTTCAGGCTGCTGGTGGAGGTGTAATGTTGTGGGGGATATTTTCTTGGCACACTTTGGGCCCCTTAGTACCAACTGACTATCATTTAAACACCACAGCCTGCCTCAGTATTGTTGCTGACCACATCCATCCCTTTATGACCACAGTGCATTCTGATGGCTGCTTCCAGCAGGATAACACCATGTCACAAAGCCCAGATCATCTCAGACTGGTTTCTTGAACATTGACAATGACTTCACTGTACTCCAGTGGCCTCCACAGTCACCAGATTTCAATCCAACAGAGAACATTTGGGATGTGGTGGAATTGAAGATTCACATCATGGATGATCAGCCGACAAATCTGCAGCAACTGTGTGATGCTGTCATGTCAATATGGACCAACATCTCTGAGGAATGTTTCCAGCACCTTGTTGAATCTGTGCCATGAAGAATTAAAGCAGTTCTGAAGGCAAAAGGGGGTCCAGCCTGACACTAGCAAGGTGTACCTAATAAAGTGGCCAGTGAGTGTATATATCTCTCACAATTCTTTCTCAGGGGATGAAGTCTGCTTAGTTGAAATGGTGGTAGCTTTGTTCTCATAGTTAGGTCATGAGATGAAAACTGAGCTGTCTCCATAACAACGGAGCAAACTCCACTGTGAGATGCAGTTGAAAGGTCTGTAAAACAAATATCTAAAATATTATCAAATAAACAAAGAGTAAAGCCAAGAATGACTGAACTTTGGCCTAATTGTTGCACAAGAACAACCTTTTCTGCTCTTTTAATTTTTCTGCATCTGTCCTTCAAAATGTATTTGAATGCACTGGAGAAATTGCAGGAAGTGTCTAAACTCTGATGATAAGTCATAATAGAAACATCATAAAGAAGAGTGTAAAAGTTTATTCAGAGCTTTTCAAAGGTCAAGAATGAAGGTGTCTAGTAGACCTTGTGTTACGAATTTCTCTTCTGTCATACCATCCTTGAATAAAGCAGATTTTTTATCATGTGACGACATTGAGAACATGTAATTTCACACCTTCGCACACATGGCAAGTCACTTCACAATCTCAGAACCCATCGCCTTCTGATGATGATTTAGTCTCTGGGGACAACAGGCAGTGTTTTGGGGCTTCTGGTGAAGCCAGCGGTCAAGACTTCCTCTTCTGTGCATTGTTTACAGTCCGATTAGGAACTTGAGACATGAGAATGGAGTTGGAGTTGACAGATGACATTTACGACTAGATTGTATCTGCATATGAGTGCAGATAAAAAGTAATAATATTAAAAGCTAAATCACTGTCAGATGATAGCCAAGAGGTTCTGAGATTGCATTTTGGCCAGTGTGCTCTGCTTATTTTGCTGTCCACATGGACTGTTTAACTGCATGCAACCAAAGCCCACTCAAACATGATTGGTCAGTACTATTTGGACTACAAATGAAAACCAGAATGTTTCTGACAAAATTTTGTTCCCTGCCGACAGACTGTTGTCATATGCAGATGAAAAGAGAGTTTAGCCAGAAGGTGAAGCTCTTGATCTACCGGTCAGTCTTCGTTCCTACATGAAGGGTGGCTCATGACCGAAAGAACGAGATCGTGGATACAAGTGGCTGAAATGGATTTTCTCAGGAGGGTGGCTGACATCTCCCTTAGGGTAGGGTGAGAAGCTCAGTCATCTGTGAGGAACTCGGAGTAGAGCCACTGCTCCTTTGCATAGAAAGGAGCCAGCTGAGGTGGTTTGGGCATCTCGTAAGGATGCCACCTGGTCGCCTCTTTAGGGAGGTGTTCCAGACACTTCCAGCTGGGAGGAGGCCACGGGGCAGACCGAGGTCTAGGTGGAGGGATTATATCTCTGCCCTGGCCTGGGAATGCCTCGGGATCCCCCAGTCAGAGCTGGCTAATGTAGCCAGGGAACGGGATCTCTGGGGTCCCCTGCTGGAACTGTTACCCCTGTGACCCGATTTTGGATAAGCGGTTGAAGATGGGTGGTTTGTAATGTACCAGCTGCTACAGTACTAAATTAATTTAAACTATATAATACTATTGAAGTCTGACGGAATTTCGAATAAAAATAGACAAAGTAGATCATTGAAATGTAATAATGTAATAAAATAAAATAATGTAAAAGTAAGTTTTATCTTTCCTGTACTTTCACACGTGGTGTGTGTTAACCATAATTTCTGGTAGTTACAAACTAAACTGTGATGGCAAGATAGTAAGCAGAGGTACAGTTTTGAGACTGAAAATGAATCTTTCAAAGACACTGCAAATATGGCTCCAAATCGGTCCTATTATTTATTTGAAGTGTACATCAGGGGCAGAATTTTTGGCATTTCAACGACAGTGAACCGAGCACAAGTTCTAGTGTCTACTTAAGAAGCACCAGTGAGGTGTCCACAGCACCTGCTAGCACAAAACAGCCAGGAGATATGGCTCAAGTTTGCCTTTGGTTTGAGTTGGAGCAGAATTTATAAGGAATAAACCTGCCTCCTGTGTGAACTGTCAGTGGCTGAGAAGGGTAGGCCTGCACTACTGTATTTTAGAGTTAGTCATAATGGTGGTACTTGGAGATTTCTAAGGTGGTACGTGCTATAGAAAGTTTGAGAAACACTGTACTAGCTGGAATGTTTTCTTCACTCTTTGTTCAGGTCCAGAGATCACCGATGAGCTGGTCAAGGTGCTGCGTAAACGCCTGGACGAAACCACCTTAGACATCATCACTGTCATGCTTGTCAGGAACTGCAAGTTGACGCCAGCTGATGTGGAGGTAAGTGGCTCCTTGCGGCTGCTCTGTAGCTCTGTGTACATGGATCTGTGTAATTCAGTTAGCACATTGCTTAGACTTTCAGAATTATGGGTTTTACTGTCACTTGGACGACCAGAAAACACATCTGTACTCTCACCACTGAAAATAACTTTTGATAAAAGTCTTTACCGAATGTTGTCTGGTCAGTTCATCCAGCCGTCAGGATCTCCTGCCACTGAGGTGATGAACTTCAGCCTCCCACAGTACTGTCTTCCCTGGCTGCCCGCTGTGGCTCACTACCTCAGGCAGAACCTCCTCATCTTCCTGCACATACCCAAGTATACCGACAGCAACACGGCTCACCACTTCAAGGTACAGTCCAGACCCACTTCCGTCAGAACATGTAACATATTGTGTTGAGTGTAATGTGAGTGTGGCAGACAAATTTAACATTTTTCAAAAATATCTGAAAAAGAAAAAAGCTCAAATTGTGGTCTTTGACAAACACACAAAGGCCAGAATGAGTTGATTGACTTGAGAGAAAAATTCAGCTTTTTTTACAGCACTTCTTCTTTTGTAGTTTGTCACAAAAAAGATAGTGCTAAATGTGTGGTGACGTAGTGATCACTCTCAGGGCCAGTTCACAAACTATTTTAGGTGGCGAGCTAACCAGCCTGGAACATGCTAACACCAGTCAGCCACAGAAGTTCTTCGAGCAATCTGGCCTGCAAAGTTAGCAAATGAGCTAGCTAACTTACTCAAAAATGTTCCAGAGATGTATTTGTACTGTTGAATGCTGTCTCCAAACATGTCAGACACCAAAGATAAAGTCAGTGGTATCAGAGGGAATATTTTGACATTTTGAGAAATTCACTATTAACTCAGGGAAATGCACAAAATTTGCAACTGTAGTTGGGAGAGCTGATTCTGACTACTGAGCAGACTGAAGATGTGGAGAAATGGAAACCACTTTGATTGAATGCTGCTACTGATACTGTATTAAACATCAACATTTAAAAAGTCACTAATACTCTGAATAGTTTTTGCATCACTTTGATTGACTTTGATTAGCTTTCTAATAGCGTTAATGTTGTGAAATGCTCTATTTCAGTCTAAAACATGATCTTTTCTTTAACATAACCAAGTAGTTTTGTTACCTAAACCTAACTAAAGAGTGACTGAAAACAAAAAGTATTTAAAAAAAACTGAAAATTAAAAGTCAACGGTGACTTTTGACTTCATTCGAGACACAAAACCCCAGTCTCTTGGTTGAAAGTCAGTTGTGTCCACTCCCAGCTGCTCTCAGGCAAAGAGTACTAGCCACAACAAAATAATACAAGTCAACAGGGTCTGGTATTGTTCATCTTTGAACTGATACAGCACCGTTATAGGACCCTGAAATTTGGTACCTTTTTTGGTACTTTACTCTCTCTGTAATATCAAAAGTGTAATTTATTTTATGAAAAATAAGTATAAACTTATCAATTTCAACATTGTTTTGTATTTCAATTATTTTGTCATTAATTTAGAGCATTATAGCAACCACACGAAATAAACTCTGCAACCTGCAGCCTGTCAGTCAGTCACCTGGGCAGCGCTGTTATTTGTGTCATGGAGGAAGCACGTGATTTCTTTCCTGTTATGTTGTTGTCATCATTATCATTACTGTGCTTGCATATGCATACTCTAATACTTCTCTGTTAATAGTGCAATTCACAAATATTTTTTTCATACTAAGGTTTCAGACATACTAATAAATCTCACACACTGTTGACAAATTGACAAATTAAGTATCGTATTGGTAAGGAGTTTTAGACGCAGCCAGCAGCTGAGAGTTAACTAATACTAGTAAGTAATGCAAAACCAACAAAGACATTTATCACTGTAAACAGCCCAGTTATCTCCAACAACTGCTTATCCAATGACCTAATTAATCACCTGAAGATGCTGAAGAAGTTTAGCTACTGCTGCTGTGGGGGATTTCAGGCAATTAAAACACTGCACTCTTAAAGCTCTTGGTTGCACTGCCTTCTGTGTTAGACATGTTGCCCTTGCTAGCTTTGCATTTAATGTTCATACCTCAGCAAGTGTCGTCCGTGTTGAGTTTTCAAAAGTTTAAACGCACATACAGCCGCTCACTCCACTCTGTGACTGAACAAGCTGCTCCTCGCTCTGACACCACTTATGATCTCTCACCCCGCTGCGCTCCCAGGTGTCAAAATTTGGCACCAACTGATTTAACGTGAATTGGTACTCAGTAGTACCAGTGAAATTCAGTTGTTGCCGTAAAACGTACTCTGTTTGGTACCTAACTCTACTAGTCAGTCACAGCACAGTGGGGTGGAACTAAGTGGAACAGTCTGGGGGGAAAAAATAATACCACTCTCATGTCTATGAATTAACCATGAAACTAGCAACAGGAATGAATTAGCTTGCATAAAGACTGGAAGCAGGAGGAAACAGCAAGAATAAACCTACACCTCTAAAGCTCATTAATCAACATGTTATATCTCTGTTTAATCCATACACAGACAAAAACTGTAAAACAATAGTGTAGTTTTACTAAAACTCACTCACTGTCTCTAAAAATACCCACCCACCCCAATCAGTGTACCTAACCTACCGAGGCACTGGGTGCCAACATGTATCATTTTGTCAGTTCTAAGATTTTTCTAATGGAAAATAAAGAACCTTGCAGAATGTGTGGACTATTTGTTCAACAGCTATCAAATCACTCATCACAAGAGGATTTGTGATAGCTCTAACTCACACATAATCCTAGATGTGGAGGAGTCTGGGTAATAAAAAACCAAAGTAAACAATCAGTCTGACT
This sequence comes from Lutjanus erythropterus, assembly GCF_056507025.1. NCBI lineage: Eukaryota > Metazoa > Chordata > Actinopteri > Lutjaniformes > Lutjanidae > Lutjanus > Lutjanus erythropterus. The sequence goes on along the minus strand of NC_139323.1, from coordinate 5,384,274 downwards.
TTTCTAAGTCCTCGAACTACTTTAAATGATTTGTTGACATGTAATAAGTCATTGCTGCTTGCAAATCAATAATGCCTCCCTGCACTGATAGATGACAGTTTGACATATGCAAGTGCACTACAAACAGCTCTGTTTAAAGGGATCAGGATTAAAAATGAATAAATCCTAGATATGGGAGGCTCTCCACTCTGCAAAATAGGCAGACACTAAAATCATTTTGACAAGTCTCATTGTGATGTTTGAAATAAATGCTGACTTATGTGGTTTGAGCATCCAGGGGCTGATTTGTTCTCCTGTTCTGTCTGCAGCACTACTTTCATTTGAGCAGTGAGTTGGCCGACGGTGATATCTACCTCTACAATAAACCTGGAGGCCAGGGGACAGGAGGCAAAGGTAATCATATTCTCCCAGACCAGCATGCCCTCAATGCCACCAGGCCAAAGTCCTCCTGCTCCTGTGTGTGTGTGTATATATATATGTGTGTGTGTGTGTGTGTGTGTGTGTGTGTGTATGGGTGCATTTAGAAAGACAAATATCACCACCGTGACTCAATATTGGATGACTATGGTAGCTAGAACATAAGAGGACTCAGCGCCCTTTTCAATACCTCTTTTTTGACTACCTCTTGAAGACAGGACATCCATGGTAGTGCTGAAATAATTAGCCAGTTAATCAGTCAATCGACTGTTTTGAAAATCAGTTAATTGAAACATCTCATTTTTTTCCTGTGGAAAAGAACTTTAGAATTAACCCTAACAACATGCAAACTGGGGCTTCCAAATTAACTATGTCGCAGACAACAATAGGAAAAGTGAAATATACTGTAAATGCTGAGGGACTGTTGTTTTTTCTGTGGTTTCCCTCACTTTGACATGAATTTTTACCATGTGAGGCAGCTGGATTTGCAAGATCGTGCAAGAATCCATGTTGCCAGGCTTCATGTTATCTGTTTGTGTCTGCACCAAAAGTGATGCAGCCAGTCAGCATCCTAGGAGGGACTGCTGGCAGCTGCGGGCGTGATTTCAGGTGTGAGTATTTCTTCATTGAAAGAAGAGCAAAGAACGGCACTGAAGGCTATTCTAGATGGAAAAAAAATCTTGACTCTTCTCCCTACTGTCTTTGGCAAGAGTTTGATCTGATTGGTTGAAGTTAAACCGTCTTAGATGTGATACAGAGATGGTTCTTCCAATCACCCACCAAGTGTTTTTTGAAAGTGCCCGCCCTTTTCCAAACAGTCTCTAAGAACAACTTACCTGGTGTGTAGCAAACCCTTTGGCGTGTCATTTGCCGTGACTTAACACACTGAAAAACACTTAGAGGAGAAGAAGGACGAGCTGAAAGTCAAGCCAGCTCTGACCAATGACTGCTGAACAGCTCGCACAAACAAAACCTTCATCACAACTAGCTGTCACTTCATCAGTGCTGACTGGGAGATTAAATCAACTATGTTCCTCATTCATAGCCTCTCTATCTGACATCTCTCTCATCCTCTCTGTCTGCTGTCTTTCATCTTCTGTCTCCATCAAGGCCTGAATTTTTTAAAGTTAATTGGTTGATTACCAGTTAATGGGTGTCAGGCTACTGAAAGCAAACCGAAAACTAACATCCGTAGCTGTGGATGACTTTGACACAAGCTATAAAAAGCCCAAAAGTATGTTGAACCACTTGGGTAGTTCCTTTAGTTTGCTACACTGTAGGCACTATGTGTGTCCTTTCTCCCTGCGCTGGCTATTTCTTGTATCTTCATGTCTGGGCTGCTGTTTTTTCACCTGAAATGCAACACGGTTGAGGGAAGTAACGTGTCATCCTAAGCACGTTCTCTCGGAGCCCACCAGTATCTTCCATACTGCCCGCACAACAGCTTGCCCCCCTCCTCCACCTTATTTTAGGAAAGTGATAATCAGTTGATGTAGGTCATGTATGTCAGGTGACGCTTTCCGGCAGAAAGCCATGAAGGCAAACTCCCACAGGCACATATATTCAGTGCTGTTCTGGTTGTTGTTGTTGTTGTTGTTGTTTTGGTCTGAATCTGTAAGATACACAACCCCTTCATTTGCATATAAGAATTGGAAATAAAAAAGAGCAGGAAAATAAATAAATGCACCATTAGGAAAAAAAAAAGTCCCCTGAAATAGATAAAAGTGTTTATTTATTTATTTATTCATTCATTTATTCATTTATTTGTTTATTTCATAGCCATATTTATTTATGTATTTATTCGTGTATTTATTTAATATACTGAAATGTTAAAATGGCTTTCCATCCACGAGATCAGTGCTAGATAAACTTTTCTCTATTTACTATATGCAAATGATTGATGTGAAACTTTGCTGTAACCTCAGGTTCTGGCTTGGTTGTAGAGTTTTTCATTGGCTCATCTTTCATATTGTTAAGCTGCTGATTTGGAAACAGTGTGTATCAGAGGATATGCTGACAGTTTCTTTTCCTATTTATAACTCCACACGTTCAATTCAGACCACGTTTTCCTCTGCTTGTCTGGCATCACAGAATCTACTACACTCTCTTTCTCTTCACTGTGCTCACAGTGCTAATTTCTTTTGATGAGCATCAGCACAATTATGTTTCCTGAGGTGGCCTTCTCTTTCTCCTTGTTCTTTCTTTACAATAAATTCACCAGACACTTCACGCATTTCTCTTATAAGTTCATACTGGCCTTTTGTTCCACTCACTGTGTTATTTTCAGGCATGCGTTTGCATTTAGCTTGCCAACCTAATTTGCTCTCTTACCGGAGATGACCTGGCTGCTGCAGGAAAGCGTTTTTTACCCGTCTTGTTCATTGTACTGTATGTGGTTTGTTGACGGCTGCACAAACACATTTACCTCTGCAGACAGATTGTATGTGACTAGCAGGAGCATTGCCGGCTGCCCTGGGTTACCACTCGTCAGTCCTGGGTAGTAATAGATTACATGTAACAGGATTACGGAAGTAGGATACCAGTAAAGAGTAACTGTATTCCATTACAGTTACAGATATCAGAGACGTAATCAGATTACAGATACATTTAGTTGAAATGGGGATTATTAGTGGCATTCCAATTTCATAATACATTTTAACACTTGACTTGAGTGAAAAAACGCTTCACTGGGTGGAAATTTCAACAATAATTTATCTTTAAATCATAAAAGAGGAACAGCATCACAGTACAGTGACGATTCTGCCTTCAGCTGTGAAAATACTGTCATCATCCAAATTTTAAGAAACATGTACAGGTCAGACCAACCGCTAACATTAGCTACACATACCAATCACTATTGTAAGCTACTCAGATCAACCATTGTTAGCTACAGAGATATCCAGTTAACTAGCTAAACTACTGCTACTACTAGTGAAAAATATGTTGGGACTGTAGATGGTGATGCTAGGATCAGGATGGTGTGTGGGGAAAAAAACACACACTCCAGAATAAAGTTATGGCAGTTTGCTTGAAGTTTGAGTTTGCAGTGAATAATTACTGCATAAGTACTTAATTACTGCTATTAAGCTAAACATGCATTTGCACATAACAAAGAGCTGGACAAACAATAAACTTTAAATGAACATAAAACATTATATTAGGCTAAACAGCTTCCCCATATTTTGTATTTTGGTAATCCAAAAGTAACTGAAGGTAATCAAGTTAGATTTAATGTTGTGATACTTGGATTAGGTTCCTGAATGCATCGCAGGTAATCAGTAACTGTCTGTTGGATAGTGCAGTCGTACACTTTTGTGGAAATTGCTTTAACAGCGTCTTGTCTATTTGCATGCTTTTATACAAATCATGATTAAATGATGCTCAGCTAAGCTCTCTGAAACTTTCCCTCTCTATATATTTCCCTACCAGTCAGAAGTGATCAATGCCATTTCATATTTCAGTCCATTCATCTACACGCTCACGTCATCTAGTGGCATTTAAAGTCAGTTAAAGGGGAGTGAAGGCTGCTGCTGGAATCAACTCTGTGACAGAAAGCTCGCCATGTTCAGTGACAGCGTGGCTGTGGAGATCGTATAAATAACTCTGCCATCCTTCAACAGCTCCCACCAAAGGGCAACTCATTACGGATGTGAATGATGAGATTGCTGAATTAAAACACTCATTTATAATTGCTAATATTTTTGTTATACGCTACCTTGCATTGCCATTTTAATTCAACATTTAGCTCTTAATCACAGTGCTGCATTTTCATTTTCAGAGCACATTATCCTGGGTCGCCTGGATGAAGTAGCTTTGTTCCATTAAGCAGAGGCAAAGAAAGCATAACCAGTCAGGCTGTTGTTTACTTTCAGTGCAGTAACAGTGTTAGGCGGAGGTGTTGACTCGAGTCACATGACTTGGACTTGACTGAGGCTTCTGCAGTCATGAATCTTTTGACCAACTCTACGTTATTTTTTTTTCATAGGAATAATAACTTTATGCAAGAGTTTTAAATTTTTTCAAGTAGAACAGAACTGATATTAATTGTGGATGTTCACTGCATGAAAGTACAAGAACATGGGTGCCCAGTAAGCCATTTCTTGATTAAAGGGGTTAATAAAAGCAACAACAGCCCTCATAACAATGTTCCATCAACGAATGTTCTCCAAAAGATATAATACAGACTGTTCTCACTCTAATCCCTCGAATATGGCAGCTTGGTCAGTGCTGCTGTGTTTCAAATTATGATGCTCCTCTTGCGTCATTTCTGGACGCTTTCACCAACTTTCACAAGTCAACGTTTACTACTTTCTAACTTGTATAATGTGTGTAAATTGTGTAACAGTGTAAGTTGCATTTCATAATGTGACTTAATGCAAATTACTTGTGTAGTTTAGTACACCTTGATCTTTTCCTAAACCTAACCAAGTAGTTTTTGTACTGCCCTAGTGGACCAAGGTTTGTGTCCCATTTTGAAGCCAATTGTCAATGTTGTATTCACTTTAATTTTTAATGTGTGTAAGTTACACAGCACGTGTAAAGGCTCATTTATACTTTACATTAGATACAATATGGCAGGACACTTCTGCCCGTTCATTTCGTCTGAACTTTTGCAACAGTGTGGCAGTGCAGCCAGCAGTACAAGCAAGACAAGACCAGAGGATACAACGAATAGCTTTAAAAAAAAAAATCCAGTATTATCATAAGTGATGTTTGTCATCAATTAGGCAGTGAAAAAAAATTCTGTCCACATGTCGTGATGTATTTAATGGCTGCACAGACCACCTCTGACTACAGCGCTGCCTCTGCTTTCGCCTCTTTTCCAGAGGTACATCATTACCACCTCCTCCAGCGCCGTGTTTGTTGTTGTCAGAAACTTTTGACTCTTCTTCTTCTTCAGGTTTAGGTTCAGGTGCCCTTTAGTGGATCTGTTGCTTAACATCCATGCCAGTGAAAAGGACACATGGAAGTATGTGGGCAGTGACCTTTATACTGTGCAAAACACTTATAACGGACTAAGTGTGTAAAATTAGGTGTCAAAATCATGAAAAAAATATAATTTATTCTGCTCTGAAACACTGGGGACATGTCCTCCATGCTGTCTCACTCTCAATCACTACTACAACCTGAAAACAACCTGAAACATGGATGCTCTGTCTAGCAGCTTTATTACATATATTTGAGTCTTCAGAGGACGATGACAGGATGGTATTTCTTTTCTTCTGTGTCGGGTTGTTGGAACTGAAGTGAGCTGAAGTGAACTGCTGTGCTAATTTGGACTGAGAGAGTTGCTGAAGGTGCATTAATAACTGACCATTGGCAAGAGTGAGGGGAGGGGGAGGCGATGTCATTTGTGTGTTGGTTTGTGGGGCATATGTAACATTAGGGGACCATGGCTCCTACACATCACCAAGCCATATTTCAGGTCTGCCCAAAAAATCCTGAACACAGAAACTGTGAACAGTTTAGCAGTCTAACTCCAAAATTAAGTACTACATGGTTCTCAGTCTTTTTATATGTTTTCAGCAATAGTTTCTAATATGTTTAATGTGCTAAGAAGAAAAGGGTCAATGACCAGGTTTCAGTGTCTTGGGAGTGAGTTGGGAGTGAGAACATGAAAAATCAAACTGTAATTTAAAGATGTTTGATTGTTAGACAGAGTCTCCCTGTATTTTTTGCTTTAGAGCCCAAGTAACAACTACCAGCTGTGCTAACAACTTAGAAAACAGTAGTGTTTCCAGCTGCAGTGTGGTGGCTGTTCTCTGGGGATCCTCCTCTTTGGTCTCTCTTTAAAATGACCTCTGTGCGCCTGTCAGATTGTAAACATCGAGGCTGACGTGAAGAGTTTGTTCCTTGCCCCTGTACTCATTCCACTTGCTGTCTTAACTACTTTTTAATTGCTGTGCAGAGAAGCTCTGACTCCATCTCATTAGTTTAAGCAGCTGTGGAACAAGGTGCTAAAGTTATATGATGTTGCCTGATCCCTGCCCCGTGTGTGAAATAACTCAGTCAGTGTCAGACAGCTGCAGCAGAGCTGCCCACACTCTCACCTGTATTTCCTGTCAGCTAATTAATGAGCTGTTGTCTAATGACTCCACTGCACGGTACAGTTAAATATGACTGCTGAATCCCAGCGGACATACTGAGATTTAGACTGATGAGAATAGTTTTTAAAGGCCAATAAAATGCAGACCTTGACAGCAGTGACAGGAGACATTTATTATATGATGACCATGTTTGTGTGTGATAACATGGAGTTTTTGCCTCTTAAGACAGAAAGTGCTCTGTCAGCATTAGTTTTAAAGAGCAACCAGACCATTTAGTATCTAAGGTGACTGATGTTAACATTTGCAGTTAAGTCTTTAAGCTGTTAAACGTGCTGCAGCTGACTGTCTAATTAGAAACCCAGCCTGCAAACTGATGTTAGCATCACACTTTTACCTGGTGGATGTTTGTTGGGCACCCAGGTCAATAAGTCAAGGTATAATACAGGATGAGCCCATTCTTGTAGCTAATATTGCTAGTGTATCCAACGTCGGTTGTTGCTTGAGTCCCTGACTTTTGCTATTTTGTATCTCAGTCTCATTCTGTATCTCATCGGCTATCTATTCTATTGCAGAATGGTGATGTTGCTGTAACTGAGCCACTGACAGGGACTATTTAACCATTGTGTAATGCTACTCTACATACTTTTACTTAAGTTTAGAAAGCAGACCTTATACTTATAGTGGAGTATTTTCACCTTGGGGTATAGTAATTTTGCTTAAGTAATGGACTAGAGTTACACATGTACTGCATCTGTGTTACCGACCGAGCCTTCACCTTTAAAGAAGGTGGGTTGTGGGTAGGAAAGGGTTTCGAGGACTGACACTAAATTGGTACCGTTTCCTGACTGGTCAGTACCAAAGTATTGATAAGCTCCGGGACAAACGGTATTGTTGTCTGTATTTATGTAACATTAATTCGCTCTAAAGGCCACATTCAGATGGAATCAGGGGTTGCAGTGATCAGCTACGGGGCTGTGTGAGGGTGTGGGGCGTGTTCAGTTTTGGTGGCATATGTGTGTTTTTTTTTCCCATATTTTCATCAGATTTTGGAAAGTAATATCGATTAGAGTATTGATAAGTATCAGTATTGATAAGTGACTTAAGAGTGAGGCTAAAGGCATTAAAAATAGCCTAAAACCAAAGGTCTTCCAGATACTAATCAGAGCTGGAAGTCGCAGTCAGAATAATCGTGTTTTCTCATGTTTTTTTGTTCTTTTCTGTGCCGGTAAACAGAACACACAACCTTTCAGTAACTATTATACTGTGATCTGAGCTGATCTACACACTGTACGGCTGACTGAAGTAAAGTAGCTGCCTCTCAGCAGCAACCAGTGGAAAACCTGAAAACTTTAATATGACAATATTGTCATCTGCTATATCGCACATTGATTCATACTTGGATATAACAAATATGATCAATATATTGGACAGCCCTAGACTCAATGCAGCCCATAGTACTGCAGCCATTTTCATTAGGACTGTTGCATCAAATTTCCATCCACTCTCTTTAATTATCTTTTCCATTCTTTGGGCAAAAAGGTCTATCATACCTATGGGCAATTGGTGGAAGTGGAAGAAAGCCTCAGCACCACCAACAGCGCCTCCTGCCGCCCACACTTGGAGTTTACTGATGTTAAAGTGGATTGGAAGTGATTAAAAGATATTGGTACATCTAATGCTGTTCTCTGGGTGTCTCTAATGTTGACCCAGGTACCATGTCGGAGCTGGTTCAGCAACTCTTCCCACCTTCTCAGTTTAAAGGTACCACCACGTCTTCTTCTGTCCAGCCTTTTCACACCCATCATGTTGACTGAAGCCTTTGCTGCTACATCTGCTCCTGGCCCCGTGTGCTCTGCTCTTTGCCTTTTTTTTCTTCATGGTATTTTCTTTGCAGTGCTGTAACTCCCCAAAAACTTGGTATTTCGCCCGGGGGCGGTGCCGTACGTCCTGTGTCACACTGAGCATTGTGTGCCTGATGCATGTCAGCTCACTTTGGATCATCTCATCAGTTTGTGGATAAACTAGCAAAACAGTAACCTAAGATTTTTTTTTGTTACCCTAACCTTTGACTTTATTCCAAGATCAAACATACAGGAGATCTCAGGCCTAAATGAACTTCAAACAGAAATGCTTTTTTATTGTTTTGTGATTATCAGTTTATGAAGATGCATTACATTTTGGCTCCTTGTACTGTTGGCACGGCTGCAACTGTGTTGAACATCAAACTTCTCTTCAGATTTTACCCGAGTGTAGATGAATTCTCTGGTTGACCATCTTAATCAGGGGTGTGGTGATAAGTACAGAGCTGTAGTTTACCCACCTTATTTCCTTTCATTGATTGATGCAGAAAATGAAAATAGATGAGTAAACTCATAGCCTCATTTCAAAGAGGAGGATAAACCGATTTTATTGGGTTTACCCCTATTACATCTCTGACTAAATAGTGCTAAAACATTTTAATAAGGACAAAATTATGTCCAACAAACAAAAATATACTTACGTATGTGGTCTTTATTCTGATATCAGTGTAGCATTTTGCCCAAATGTGCTTATAAGGCTTACAAACACCAAATAAACTTGTCTCATATTATTCAGTCTAGTTTGCCCAGTTGTCCAAGCTTTAGAAATAAAATTAGTCTATACTTTGCCACTTGGCTCAACTTTTTTTGTCAAGTCAGAGCATGGGCTGAAATGGTCACAGAGCTCACCGCAGCATGCACTGCTATGTCCTGCAAAATTATGTCCATCCGGGTAAAATACCAAGTTAGGGAGTCACTTAAGTTAAGGCTTCCCATGCATTTTTATTAAAATGTTGTTTTCATCTTTGAGTTATCCGTAGATTTGGCATGGACCTCCAAGGTGCATGAGTGTGGTTTTGAGCAAGTGTTCCCCTGCTGTTACTTTAAATTTGTCCTGGACTGGCTTTTGCCGCTTCACACAACCACATTACATACATTAAATACTGAAACTGAAATGGAATCCTCTTACTAAAAGTATTTAAATACCAACAAGCTAGAAATATTTCGAGCCAACTCAAGTTATTGTGGATATTTTGGACACTGTTTTCATGGCACTGTCACGACTGGTGCAGGCAGAGTGGCTCATCTGTGTGGTGTTTTGGTGCCCAGTACTTGTTGCACAGGTGGGATGAGAGCAACAAACAAGTGGGAAGTTCATTCAAATGAAGCATTTCTGGTAGAAATCAGGTCGTAGTGCTCTTTCTCACCTACCTCTTTTGGTCTGGACTGTTGCACTTTTCAGTTTGAGCTGAACCACAATTACAGGCGTGAAACCTCCCTGGGTCTCGACCAAACAGCCAAACCTTGGTCCAACCGAAAGAGGTGATCTCAAGCTGGATCAAAGTGAACCATTGTTCGGTTTGTTTCTGGCATGAAAACATTTTTTGGACGGTTCCACTTGGGGACCAATTGCAGGAAGCTCCAGCAGGCTACCATCAGGACCAGAAAAAGAAAAAAAAAAAACGCAACAAAACAACATGAGCCCTGGTTTAACGTGAGGAGAGGAAGAGGGCAAATGTTTAACTGACATTTAATCCAACAACTTTATGATTCTGCTAGGAAAAAAACTCAGAAACAAAAATTCAGATATCAAACTGAATTAGCAACACACCAATGTCCCCAATGTCACAGATGATGGATAAAATCAATACAGTGGAAAACGTGAACGATGGTTTGGATCTTTGTTCAGATTTTCAGATGTGAAAACTCCTTCAACCATTGGAGCGAGAACAGACATCTCAGAACCACGTCTGTTCATGGTGCAATGTCACTCAGCTGCCAAACACCAATACTTGGAGCAGATATGCACCAACATTGGAATGATGCTTAAAATCAAAATAAACTATTTTAATTATCAACCTTTCAACCAGTAGATGCATTTAAATCAACAGAAAAAAATGGTTAAAGCAGGAACAGCAGTAACACTGTCTGAAATGACCTAGAAATAAATATGAGTGATTTTTACACCTTATCTAGAAAGCAAATGTCACATGTGTCAGTGTCTGTCTATATAGGCTCTGTATTTTTTTTCTTGCATTTCAAAGTGTCCAGCAGCAAACGAGCAGCCAAACTCCCTGTGCAATGTGCAGTTTTCCTTCTATATGTGTGAATATTCCTGATCTATATTCCACCAATATGATATATAATCAATGCAGTCTGTGTGAGCACAGTGGACGAGAAAAAGAGAGGAGAGGAAAAAAAAGGGTGCCGGTAGCTGCACCCAGAGCAGATTGGTGTTCGTAATCAGCAGAAAGATAAAAATTTAGCGGTTGTCTGGTGGCAGTAAATGTACAAGTTGCCCACAAAAACACTGCAGAAAAAGTTCAGGAAGTTGCCGTGTTTTGCTTACTGGCTGCTTGAGTAACCTGGAGCACCCCCTGCCCCGCCTGGGTCACAAAATGTGGGTAAATGACATTTTTAATGCCTTTTCACTAGGAACCAGTCTTGCGTATTGTTGAAAAAATACATAAACACTTCAGCTTGCATTTTATGTCAGTCAGACACACAAAGCTGGTGCAGACAGCTGCACTGATAAAAGTGAAAGCGTTTCTGTTGCATGAGACAAGTGAAAAATGTGCCTGAGTCACATGCGAGACAGGGGTTACAGTATCTGGTGCCCACAGCTGCTTTATACTGCATGAAAAGTTCTCCTTCAGTTCATTACATCCCTGCAGCATCTGAGGCAGCAGGACATGTTTTGATAAATCTGCAGCCGCAGTGCCATTACACAAGGCAGTCCACTGTGTTTACCTTCATTAAATTAATGATTGCCTCCACATTTAGCTTCTTTGTGTTTTGGGTAAGGTAGCAGTTTCTAATTTCTAAAATGCAGTTGTTTCTTTAACCTATTATGAAAATGTCAGCTTTTGTTCATATACTGTGTAGGAGCAGCCAGCGTAACCTCAGTGTGACAGAGTAACTGACTCTGTGCAGGAAGATGCCAGCCTCGTGTCACATATTGAGTTCCATCACTTTTAGTCTGCCCATTAAGGCTGTGTTGTAGCAATCATCAGCCTGATTTCCCAGGCTGACATGTCCAGCCATCATGAGCAACCGGTTACTGAGGCAGCATGGGATGGATGAAGCATGCTCAGCTGTATTCGCCCCCGACTAAACGAAAACTGTCAAGAAAAGCAGCCGTCCTCAGCTAGAACTGCAAAAATGATCACACACACATTGAGATGTAGATTCTTTTTGATACTGTGTTGTTGATTGAGCTCAGCTTGAGATGTTTATACAGATAAAGTTGTGGCACCGACAAGTCCCTTAAGACAGAACGGAGCGCTTTTCCTCGTTCCTCATCTCTTGTAAGTGCAAAATCATGAGCTTCCATTGTAATGAGTCACTGTGATCAGCTGCTTTGCTTTTGTGGCCAACTTAGATTTGTAGTTCTTCCATGTAGTTCAAATTGAATGAACTTAAACACATAAATCTGAGCCCTTTGACAGGTCCCACCATCCTCTATCCCTGACCTAACATAGCTTTAAAGTTGCCTTTAAAACCAGCTCTCACCCAAGCAAAGAGCAGATACTCAGTGGTGGGTGCTACTGAATTATTTGTCCAGTGTAAAAGGGGCTTAATTAACTTTGCCCTGCATAATTAGAGGCAATGACAAAAGGAAGGAATTATTTTTCTTCGCTATTTTTATTCTACGCACAAAAAAGTTTCTTGGACCCATAGGCTAAACCCAACAGGAAGTTGGTCATTTTGAATTTCATGATCAATTTTGTTGTTTTCCATGCGGCGTATTTTAACAAACTCCTCTTACAGAAATCATCTAATTGAATTTAAAATGGGTTTGTACCATCTAGACAACTTTGTGATCAAAGGTTATCAAAAGATTTGGTCAGCATTGAACGGTGTGGCTGCAACATGGTGTTGAGTTTTGATGTCTCACCATGAAATATGAAATTCCTATAACTTTGGTGTACATGGTCCCATCTGCACCAAACTTCACGTTTGACAAAAGACCCACCCTGAACACATCTACATGACAATGAGGAGTCACAGTCATAGCGCCACCTAGTGGAGATAGGAAGTGACATTGCATTCCTTCCCGTGGTGTCCGAACCCGGTGAAAATTAAGCACCTCAACCACCAGGGGGCATGCAGGCATGGTACTGTGGTCGCTGCACAGCCCAAGTGGCGCCGGGGTGTGAGGGCCTGGAACATGCTGCTTGCAGCTTTAATTCTTCCTATTGACTTTGTTAAGAGTAGCAATGGGAAATTATAAGATTTTATTTATACGAATGCTTGTCTGTATCTGTCTGATTCTTCATCAATGCCAATGCCGAGTGCTCCACTGTAAATTGGACAGCTGTTAATGTCAGTTGTCTGTCAGTGTAAAGCTGCTATCCTGAAAACAAAACCCCACTGCTCTGAAATAACCTGAACCTTAAGTTCATTGCCTACCAAACTCCATTAAAATTTTGTTCAATTCAACAGATACAAACATCTGCGCCTTCGTTTATGAATGATTTTTTCTTTTTTTAACAACTCATAAACGGACTCTTACTCATTCAGCGAAAATCCTGCATTAATTTGAACTCTGATTAATCTGAAACAGACATACAAAACAGTTATTCTGGTCTGGAGTGGAAGTTGGCCAATGCAGCTGTAGTTTCAAGTGAAGTATGTGTCAAGGAGTACTTCAACTGAACATTTGTCCTTGATCTCTAAAGACACATCGTGGTCCATTTCTCATTTATTGCAATAAATATGTTACATATTTCTCCTTTAAGGAAAGCTTCCTTTGTGTATCCCCCTCTGTGAATGTTTTCCTATGCTTAGCAATACACTACCTGCCCTCTGTAGCTGACTGCCCTCTCGATTGACTTGTCTTTGACATTGTTCCCATGCTTGGTTTTAAAATGAATCTTCACACTTAAAGGTAAAGTCTGTAGGATTTGTCCCAGCCGTTCCTTAATACATCAAATACCAACGTTTTGGGTTGGTGAAATATCCCGAGCAAAGCAAAATGATGAGGAAAAAAGGAAATACAGGCAGAAGGCTGCAGGGTCTTTGTTGCAGATTATACCTTAAATGCCTGCTGCCACTTCTCAGCAAAATGAACATATGTCTCAGCCTCATCTTGCAACAATGGTGCCCAACCAGGCCTCCTATATTTGCCCTCCATGTCGCGTGCAGATTGGTGCAGTGTGGTCTGCTCTTTGCCAGGTGGTTACTGGTCATGACAGCTGTTCTATTGTACAGCAACACAAGGAGAACTCAGCATGAACTGTGTGCTGTTCTTTTTTTTTGTGATAGATTCACCATATCATCATGTCAACATTCATTTATCGTGCTGGTTTAATCTGTTTAATCACTTATCTAATTTAGTAATTTGCAGTTATAAGAGCACATGACATTTATGTGTTATTTTACAGTCTGGTGACATGTAAAATTGAAGTATAGTATTCGCTGTCTCACATACCACTGAAAATGGCTTTGCATGCCCACTCTTGCTGTGGGTCATGTTTCCTCAGCTGATCTCTAAAAGGCTTTTCAGTGTTCCTCTTGAATATATTGTGAGGCTAATTTGAAGGTTGTGCTCGATCAATTCAGTGACCACCTTCATAGTGATTTGTATGGCTTTTTGTGCTAGTTCCACTCCGTTAGAGTGAGATTTCTATGTCCTTTAGGGAAAGAAGGTTAATATTTTAATATTTTCAAGTGCAACCATTTGATCTTCAAGCACCAAAAAAAATGGCAACTCAGGTTCAGAGCTCACAAATTTTGGGTACTCAAACATTTAAGAATAAAAGATGAAAACTAAATTATCTCAACAGAAGATTATCATTTGTTTACTTTATTTCAAAACTTAAGATTTTGAGTAGGAAAAAAAAACTAGTGAAGGCACTTGATGAAATTATATTTTCTCAACTTTTTTTTACAGTGTACTTTTAAACACAATCAAAAACGCAGATCAGCAGGTTTTTGGATGTGGGCAAATATCATAATGCCAACCTTTTCAAGAAGATGAACAAATGAATGAAAGATGGAGGCAGTGGCAGATGTACCACCAGTGGAAAACTTCTATCCTATTTTGACACAAAACAGCATCCATAATTGGAGTATGCACTGTAAAGGGAATTTTAGAGGAATTCATTATCATGTAAAGAGCTTAGTAGGAATATTGTCTTTTTCAGAATAAGACCAAACACCATAATAATAGTCATTGTCACTGGATGATGATGTGGTCATTTTGGTGTTCACAGTAACACACATTATGGTGAAATATGTATAAGGAATAATGTACAGTGAGCAGGTCCTTTTTGCAAAATAAACTCTTGACAGGGTGATGCAGGACCCTGATATGAACCTTAAAGGTGTTTATTCTGACCTGCTCACTGGACATTATCCCAGTTATTACATGGTTATTTAATAAAAATCCCATAATTTGACACAAAATATTCATTTTAAAATGATTTCATGGATTTAAATATGATTTTATTGCTTCTCCAGAGTCTATGATCAGAAGTGTGTTTACAGTAATGGTCTCACACATGCAGAGCAACCGTCTGCTCAACAGTAATAACAGACCTTAGAATGCTGTAATTGGCCAATCAGAATCAAGTATTTAAGCCATGTAAGATGTGATAATGATTAAACTAATATCAAAAACTGACGTGTTTCCTTTGTGGCCACAAGAAGCATGTTTTTTTTTTTTGAAATGGCAAAACTGATTTGTTTTTCTGACATGCATCTGCGTCCCCTGTCCCCTGCTTGTTCAAGCAAGACATCCACCCCCGTCCGTGCATGATGCTGCTTACTCATTGTGCTCAATAATAGCCGGTATCAGAGCTAATGTATCCAATGACACTGTCTCACTCAGGCAGTGTCATAGGGCAGCTATACTTCATGGTGAAGCTGTGATGTGATGAGGAACTGAATCATCAAATAATGATGTGGATATTAGGACTTACCTTTTCTGTTCTATTCATTTTAAATTTATGATACTGGCACAAAGCAGAAGAATAAGGTGAAAATTAAAACCAGATATTTTATTTCCCAGGAATACAACTGGGTATATGCCTGATAACCCCAAGGCTATATGAAAATTGCTTCTTTGTCAAGGATGTTTGTATGATTGCAAAGGAAAGCAAATTATTTGTGACTCAGGAGGCAGTAGAATTGAAAACCTAATGAGCTGACTAGATTTCATTTTTAAAGCTCTGTACAAGTTTGTTGGTCATTTTAAAATATCCCTCTGCTCTTTCAGGTATTGCCTGCATCGCCCTCTCATTTGTGGACACCCATGGTCGTCCCCTTCAGGTCCTAGCTCAGGACTGTGCCGGACTGCAAAGATCAGAGAACAGCACCATCCCCCTTCATCCAGACCATTTTGACGAGCTGACCACTGTGGGAAAAGTGTTCTCCACTGACGCCAGCTCAGGTAACAACACTGAGGGGGCGTAGCCAAACTTCCATTTTTCCTGGGTTGTGATATGGCTGATGCTGGTTCTTGGGGGTGGTTAGGGGTAGATAGAGGGTAAGGTCAAGGGTTAGGGTGGATAGATAGAAGGTAAGGTCAAGGGTTAGGGTTAGATGAAGAATTTGTCACATGTGACAAAACAAAGATAAAGTAAGTCAAATGTACATGAAGAACAAACGAGTTACAAACAGCAGCAAACAGACTGGCATCAGTTTAGTCCATAGTTCTGCAGTTTAAAGCTGAATCCACTGGCCAAGCTGGTGAATGTGAACATGCTCAGGGTACTGATGGCATGAGGGTCATGAATTAATGGGACCTTGAAGCAGGGATGTCAGAAAATGCAAGATAAAGCAAAAAATGAAGGTCCAGAACTGTCTCCAATAATTAAGAGTAGCCTTTTTCTTCTTCACCCTGTGTACTTTGTTTTCATTGACTTGTCACATATTCACACATGAATGCAATTACCATCCCTAATGATAAGGTAAGATAAGGTAAGGTACTGTAAAATAAACTTTATTGAACCCACGCAGGAATATTAAAGTGTCACAGCAGCAGAAAAGTGCAAAAACAGCTGAATATAATAGTTTAGAAAATACAATATTCAGTGCAAAGCTTTAGAATGAAAGTACCCAATGACCAAGTGGCTGGAGATAAGAAGATTAGTAAAAAGATAAGTTACAACATAATATGAAAAATAAAGCATTGTATTGAAATAAGACTGGAATGGGATTATCGCATAAAGTGATGACGTAAAATATAGAAAGATGATCCCTTCTAGTCTTTGGTCAGAGTAGTCCTTAGCTTTGTTCTGGCATTTTGCCTTTATTTTGAGAGGCAGGAAACATGTGGGGAGAGAGGGACGTGACTTGCAACAAAGGGTCATAGCATGAATTGAACCATCCACATTGTGGTGGAATGGAGCCGTTTCTACTCTAAATGTAGCAGTATTTCATCTGAGGTCAAAGAAATCACTAGCACAAGCAACCGACAGGACAAAACAATGCTGGCTCAGGCACATGGGTAAAAATTAGCTGGTTTAGGGTTTTGGAGGATGACAGACAGGATGGAGAATGGACAATATGAAGAATGTGTGGTGGAATGCTATACAAATGAATTTTTTTGGATGGATTATTTGAAGTGTGGTTGTCAGAGATACTTATCTGTAATAGATGACAGTCGACATGCCCCCAAGATTGAAGAAGCAGCAGGAGCATCATTGAAGGAAGTTTATTGTATTTAGAATATGTTCACTCTTTTACTTTGCCATCAACCTTTAGAGGAACCTTTGCATTTCCACTGCAGGGACCAGGGTCTAAATTAAGTTCCAGGGACATTATTTTACCCCTACAAAAAGTCTCTTCTTAGGAGGTAGTACATTCCAAAGAGTACAAAAACTTTGGGGAAGGGTCTTGCAAATTCTCACAGCATTTTATTTCAGACGCCACTTTTAAAAATCTGTATCTGCAAAGCTTTCAATCAAATAGCATTTTCCAACAGGAAACCACTATTAAATATAAGCCAGATATCGCTCTCTCCAAAGCAACCAGACTCCATTGACAAAAATAGTAATTTTACCTAAAAGAACACAGGTGTTACTGGTCTACCACTACTTCGATCAGTTTACTTTGTGTTATTGTATGGCTTCAGTGTTGTCTCAGACTCAGACTTGTCAACAAACATGGCGTGTCATCTAGTCATAATTGTAATACTATGTTTGGGGGGCTGAAATAATGTCCTCAGAAGTTAATTTAGATCCTTGTCCCTGCGGTGGAAACACAAAGGTTCCTGCAAAGGTTCCTAGTGTCTGCTGAATGTTCCTGTGGTAGAAACACAGCTAAATTAAGTCAGACCGCCTCCAGATGTGATCTTGGTAACCCGACTGAGATCATCATGTGTTCTGTTTGCATTCGAACTGCATGAATGAATGTTTTTTTTCCTGATCCAAATAAGATATCCAGATGCAAATCACATGTTATTAGCAGGTGACAATGGGGTCTTAAAGTGTTAAAGCCGAAGCTAAGAGAAGATAGTGACATCATTAGGGTTTCCCTGTGCATGTTTAGATCCTGCCAACAAAAACCAAACTGATGAAGAAAAACTTCACTTTCAGCAAAAGAATAAACAGGAGCCTCAGTTGAACTTATTTGAATATATGACTAATACATCATATTTCTGTGCACAGAAAAGATCTTAAAGACACAATAGTAACACTCAATACAATATGTCCATTATATAGCTCACGTATCATCAGGGCTAGACAGGAAGGCACTACATTACATAAGCAACAATGTCAATGTCACAAAAGCTGTTATGACTTTATCCAAGGCCTAAGATATCTGTGTCTCCAGACACAGTCTGCATATTAAGTGCAACGTGAGTGAAGGGCAGTAAAATTCTCCAACAGACATCTTCAGGGGTATTTTCACAGGCTTGACAGAGCTACACATCCACAAAAGACGTTATACAACTGCTCCATAGTCTGAGTACTACCAAGGAATACAAGTCAGCTGAATTTGATGTGTGAAATCAGTGCAGTTCCCTTCAGAATGACAAACTCATTTTACAGCAGAGAATGAGCTCTACTTCACTGGTTTTACCATTGCTCTTTATCATCTTAAGAATCATACCAACATTGGATTTGATTATTTTCCAAGGTTACAGCAAGTTCCAGGAGTCATTTCATTGTATAAACTGCACTAATTTAAAAACGGATTAATTACAGTCATAAACGTCAAGCTATGTCACGGGTAACAGTCTGGCTATTAAATTTAAAGTCTAAATATTAAATGCCCCTAAAAATTGAACAAGTAAATCTTCCTGATTAATGAACACAACTGTGTAATATGAAGAGATTTTTGTTCCTGCAGGCTAAATTTGTCAATGTGACACTGCATCACAGGGCCATAAATCACAATTAAATCTTAGTTTTGGGGACTTATTAATGTAATTGGGTTTATACAGTGTTAGTCATACTCTTGTTGGTGCTGCAACAGGAAAAAGAAACGACAAATAAGACTTCTGGCATTAAAAATAGAGCCATCCTCAAATGATGGGTGTAATTCAGTCAAACTTTACTGTTCACTGACAGTGGAGGAAGCAGCAGAGGACAGAAGGCAGGCATTTGTGCCAGATCACAGTAGTGGCACCAGCAATCACTCATAATGTCTAGTTTCTGGGTTATGTAGTTATATCACGAACATGAATATTATTTGTCATCTTCCTTCTAAAGATAAGCATTATTATTATTATTATCGTTATTATTATTTTCTTTCCATCAGCCTGTATGGGTGAAGTGTGAGTTGCTGAGCCTGACAGAGAGGGAGATGTGAGTCATTATTGGCTTGTACTTTCTCTGTGGTGTGTGATTTGAAGTGTTTATTGAACAATATATCGAGCGTGTGCCGTGTTTTTAAACATCAATATATCACAGTCTGAATAATCGTGATCCTTGTGAAAGAAATGACACCATGGTGGAGGTGATTAATGGCCTCTATCCTCCAGTCAGGGTATTGTTAGTACTGCTGACCCAAACCAGCTGCTTCCTTCTGCAGACTGAATGTTAGTTCTTGTCTCTCTTACCCCAGAGCACTGACCCTAACCCCCAAACCTACTATATATACTAGGGATGTACGATATTAGATTTTTGCCAGCACGATGAGGGACATTAATCATAAATCATTACTTAATTAATCACCGTAAAAAATGGAGCCCCTTAAAAATGTATTAACCGATAATGTATGTTTTGTGTACCGTTGCTTGGATTTTAGTTGAAGTGCTTCAAACTGTTCAAAATTGTAACTGCATTACTTTCACAGTTGCTGATATCAGAGAACTCAATTACTCAAAATAGATGAATTAATCCTGTCACAATCTTGTCACTCCAAGTTTAGACCTATTTTTCAAGTTTTTCCTGTAACCATTGTTTTCATTGTCGATTAATCTCATGCTCATTAGTTATTTGGTTCAGATTGCATAAGGGTTGGAAAAGGGTGATCAGTGTTTCCCAAAACCCAAGACGACATCAAGTATCTTTTGACCACAACTCTAAAATATTTTTTGTTTGTTTTTTGTTTTCTGTCAGAGAGGAGTAAATAAACCAGAAAATATTCACATTTAAGAAGCTGAAATCAGAGACTTTGGACTTAAAAAATGACTCACACCAACTAATCAATTATCAAATTGGCAATTAATTAAATGATCAATTAACTTGACTAAACTAAATTAACTGTTAACTCAACTGAGGATATCAAGTCCACTCATGAAACATCATTTTGGTTGTTTATAACAGTAAACACAGTAACATCTGATCTAAACATTTTGAGCATGCATATGTATATAAATATGAACTTTACTCTAAGGTGCTGGAAAAGCTTGAAAATGCACCTTGATATTGCTGGAAAAGTTTGAATTTGACTTCAGAAAACGTTTAGGAGCCCTGACTGTTTTTCTGGAGCTGACAGGTTTTCTCCCGATTTGCTTTGTTCTTCTTTGTTCGTCTATAAAGGGCACATTTGGTAATTTTTTGCCCAACAGAGCCATTTGTTGACAGGCAACAAAAGCAGCCGTTTAGTGCGAGAGTCTTACTGTTTTATTATACTTTTTGTTTAAATTGTGTGTGCTTCATAAATTAATGTGTCACATAACTAATATGCTGCTAGAATTGAAACTTAAAATGAGAAAAAGATGTGCGTTTGCTTTAATCTTATTAAAATATTGATTAAGGTTTCCAACTATTAGATGAGGAAAATCTACAAAATTTGCAACCCTAATGCAGTTATTTTCCAACATATTTTGGCCGACTACAACATGCACATTTCTTTCACCTAATTGCAGAGAACATCAAGCTTCTTCTTCCCGTTATTCTGCCTACTGTTGTTGCGATGGCCCACTGACAGATGCAGACATGAAATACAATAACTGGTCAGAATAAGAAAACTCCTGCAAAATAGTGTATTTTTTTCACTGATGTCTCTTTTTCTTTGATCTTCACAAATTCATCTCAATGATGCCGAGCAATCGTTACAGATAACAACATTGCTATCCGCTTTGTCACTTCAAAAAACCTCCTCACTTGCAGATAAACTTGTGTCACATGCACATGATTAAAGCACCGTCTTACTGGCCTGTCATATCAGCAGAGATGTTCGCTTCTGAATGATACCAATATTTAAATTTAAAACCTTTATCAGCTGATACCAGTGATGTTCTAGTATTATCATGCATCCATAATAAGTACTTATCTGTCTTTATCTACTTTAAAACAACCCACTGATCCTCTTTTAGGAAACTAAAACAACATTATTATGTACTGATTCAATGGGATTTTCATTTTTAAAGCTACTAAAATGAACTTTCATATTGTGTTGATTTTGGAGACCCCTGTGGACAAAAGTGGTAGTTATTCCTCCACCATAACCACAAAATATGTTGTCAAAAATAAAACTATTTCAATAAAAATCTCCTCCTGCCTCATTTTAACTGTTGTAACGTACGACTACTGTAACTTTGTCTGGGAAAATACAAACAGGCTCCTTTCATTTGACTACAAGGAGAATCTGATCCAGTGGCTGCCAGCTGATCTACTCGTGCATGGTCTTGTTTCCTCATGTAGCTCATATGGAGGCATTAGTATTAAATTAAGAAGGCTCCATAATTAATTAAAAACTCCTTGTA
The DNA here is from genome assembly GCF_056507025.1 of Lutjanus erythropterus. NCBI lineage: Eukaryota > Metazoa > Chordata > Actinopteri > Lutjaniformes > Lutjanidae > Lutjanus > Lutjanus erythropterus. Next base: position 5,362,684 of record NC_139323.1, on the reverse strand, counting down.
GTAGCTTTAATGTTTTGTCTGATGTGTTTGTTTTCATTTTAATGTCTGGTCAAAAACACAGTTTTAAAACTTACAAATCACATTTGTGTCCGCTTGTCTTCTAGCAGAGCCACAGCTGCATGTGCGGTTCGACATCTGGGAACAAGGCAACGTCAGCCCCTTACAGCTGAGCGATAAACTGCAGGGGGCGCTGCGCCACGCGCTGTGCGATGTCGTCATGGAGCTGAGAGTCTTGCCCAGTCCTCTTTGTCTGGGGGTGCTCTGCCCAGCAACCAAAGCTCAGAGAGAAGAAGCTAAAGGTGAGCTCATCTTAAGCTTAACTTAACCGGTTTCTAAACCCTTTTTTTTTTCTCTTGAGATCACGCTTTTAAAAATGGCTCAATTCAAATATTCAGAATCAGCATGCATGCAGGCTTGGCAAGTAACGGATTACATGTAATGGGATTACATAATCTGGGTACAAAAATAGGTAACTGTATTCTATTACAGTTACAGAAAAAAAGATGTAACAAAATGATGAGAGATGTGCATCACTCAAAATGCTTGTTAATTCTTTGTGATGATCTCTCTTCAGGACTGATGATTCCGTTGCCTGAAGTGAAAGAAGTGAAGGACAGCTCCAGGCAGCGCAGCGGCTCGCGGGTCTTCAAATCGAGCCCCTCACCCATCACCTTAACCCAAGCCGCTGGGAGCACCCCCATGACAGGGAGCAGCACACCCGAGTCCACCACGCCCACCAGCAAGAGCACCCGCCGGAGCTTCTGGGACATACTGGTCAGTTCCTCTCGCCCTTTGGGCAATTCTAAGCTAACCTCTAAACTGAAAGAAAATGAGGAAGCCACCTAAAAATTGCAGTGTCCAATCCACAGAGCAACAGTTTATCGATGCATTCATTGATTTGATTTAAAAACTCAAGGAGAAAAGTATCTGATTATTCTAGAGACACACTCTAAACTCGATACTAAAAAAGAGGGCCCTGTTACACCCAGCATTAAGATGCGCCCTCTGTGATCCAATCATACCTCACCTCTGTGTATGTCAGTTCACGTCTGTAATTGACTCATCATTAAGCCCCTCCTCCAAACAGGAGCTGTCAAATCATAGATTAACAACTGTAACTAAGCGCCGCAGGCCAATCAAGCTTTGTGTCTCTCTACATGTTGAAGAGATGTGCATGGGGCTCTAAGAAGAGTGAGTTATTGGCTTTTACGAAAGCTGTGAGCATTAGCATGTCTAATACATATGTTTGGAAGTAGTTCATTATCACACTAATCACAGAAAATGAGCCTATTTGAGTTGACGACAGCTGCACTAGTTAAAACATTGCCAGTAAAAAGCCAATACTTTATCAATACACTTGATCATCAAGCCACGATCAGGTGATGGTGTGTCAATCTGCTCTGTCTCATCCATCCACCACTTTGTTTTACACAAGCACATTGCACCAGCTCTGCTAAATCTTAAAATTTGGCGAATTCCTTTAAACTTACTTCAGGCTGAGACAAAGCAGCCCCTCTTCCCTCTGCCAGCGATACCTGCAGGCAGTGAATCACATGAGAGGACAGAAGACAGAATGAAAAGACTCACTGATGTCTGTGTTCTTCTTTCTTTTTTAATTTCACACTGTATTCTCATGTCAGAACTTTGATTTATTTTGTTGACATTTTAGATTTGTTCCCAGTGAATTATTATTGAATTTTTGTAGAGACATTACTTTTGTAAACATCACTGTTGCTGCTCCACAAACAACATTTAGTTATGTATGATATATTCAGTTTTAATAATGTCATTATTTTATTCTTTTTGAAAATGATATATATATTTTTTAAAAATATTCAGGAATGGGGCGCCCCTATAGCTCAGTCGGTAGGGCGTGCGCACCATGTATTGAGGCTGTTAGTCCTCTGCAGTGGCCGCCGGTTCGAATCCCGCCTGCGGCTCATTTGCTGCATGTCATCCCCTGTCTCTTCACCCCCCTTTCCTATCATACCTTCAGCTGTCACTATCAATAAAGGCAAAAAAGCCCAAAAAATATCCTTTAAAAAAAAATAAATAAATAAATATTCAGGAATGAAAAATAATCTAAAAGAGGTGTTTTAAAAGTGGCAGCAGAATCCAAAATACAAGTGGGTAAAGTCTGTTCCAGGCAATCTGAATGTGATTATTACAATGATTTACTAAATTCTAGTCCTTGTTTTCTAGGGCTTAAAGACCCCCTCCAGTGAAAATCATGTTTTTATCAGGAGTAAAATCATCAATAAACACCATGTCTGAACATTTTTTGCGTTGAAACTGCAGTGAGCAAGAGCAGTCTCAAAAAGCAGATTCAGTCAGGCTGGGTATATGATGTCATAAACCTAAAGAACCAATCCTGTTAATCAAGGGGGTGGCGCTATACATACACATCATTAACGGTGATGCCCCGCCCACAGGAGAAGCTGGATGGAGCTTGTTACTATGATTAGCTTGTAAAAAAGAGAAGGAGGCGGGTGGATATACTTAGGGTTGGGGTGTTTGGGGGTGTGGAGAGGGTGGGGACTCTCTGCATGTTCATGAACCCTTGAATACTGAATAAGGATATAGTGTAGAGCTCTATAACAGTTTTCTTTGCAAAAAATCATATCAGACACAATTTATTACTTCTTGCAGAGAACTTTTTATTGTTTGAAACATGACTGGAGGTGGACTTTAAAATCCATAGTGATTTCCATTATGTCTTTAAAACTTTTGCTGGTATTATTGTTAAGTTGGCACTAAATTAACTCTAAGTGGTGTTAAAGAAGGTCTTAAAAAAATTAACTTAGAGAACCCCTGAGGTCCCCTTCTTTAGATCATCCTGTAAGCAGTCTTTTATTAACAGTTTACATTATTATGCCGATGAAGCCCTGCTGCGCTGACCTTGCAACACAAGAAGCCCACAGGGAGGTGACACTCAGACATTCAGAGTTAACTCTCTGCAACTCAAGGCAGATAAAGCTACAATTCTCTTCGCAGGAAATGGAAATGCTAATTCATTAATTAGCCCTGAACTTGAATCATTAGCCTGTTACATGGCCAAACACTGCAGAAACCTTGATGACAGCAGCCTCAGTCTAGACCAGCATGTTAACGCAGTGATTAGCCTTGTATTTATCACCTCCCAGCTGAACCTCTGTGATGCTCTGATGTCTGACATTATGGGCAGTCTAGAAAATATCAAACAAATGCCTCCAGTATGTGCAGAGCACATTTCTGTTTTCCCACAAAAGGAAGTCACTGGCTACTTGTCAGTTTTAGATTATTTCTAAGTTTGAATGATTGCTTTGCTGGTTGCTTTTTAGACTTTATTACTTCATGTGAGTCAGTGGACCAACCTGAGATCCCCAGATGGAGCCTTGTTGGTTATTCCTACTATACACAGAGCTGATATTGGATGTTTATGACAGGGGCTGGGCAACATATTGATAGTATATTGATATTGTGATATAAGACTAGATATTGATATGGTATAAGTGTTGTCTTCTCCTGGTTTTAAAGGCTACATTACAGTAAAATGATGTTGTTTTCTGAACTTATAAGACTATTCTAGCTGTTCTGTTATTTGCCATTACTCTACTTAGTTATAGTATCCAAATCACTGATGAGCTGGATTCGCAAGATCATGCAAGAATCCATCTTGCCAGGCTTCAAGTTATCCGTTCATATCCGCACAGAAAGTGGTGCAGCCAATCAGCAACCTAGGGCGGACTATGGGCGTAGTTTTAGGTGTGATGACAGCAAGAAGTGTCCATGAAAGCGGTAACTTAAAGAGTGCCTTTTATGCACAATTTTTCTTTACAAAAACGAGACAAGAGTTGTCTATGGACATTTTAACTACATTCTTCCTTGTCTTACTTCTCGGCGCTCTCCTGCTACTTCATATGGTTCATTGATCTGATTGGTTGAAGTTATCCCATGTTAGGTGTTTTAGACACATGGTTCATCCAGTCTGCCAGGTGTTTTTTTTTAAAGTGCCTGCCCTTTTCCAAACAGTTTCTAAGGCTGACTTCCCAAATGGTTCTGTGTAACAAACCTTCTGCCGTGTCATGTTACTAATACACACCCTTACAATTTTGTTATCAAGGTATTTGGTCAAAACTATTGTGATATTTGATTTTATCCATAACGCCCAGCCTTATCTGTGACTGAAATCTGTCTCTCATCATCCTTGCAGAGTAAACCTGACTCATCAGAGCTCGGCAGCCCAAAGACAACTGATGACATAGTGCAAGAAAAGGGAGAGGAGGGCCGAGCAGCTCGCCGCAGACACAAGACGGAGAATGTAAAGCAGCAGTGGAGCCAGGAGAAAGCGATGGCTGTGGAGCTGGAGCAGGCCCAGAGGTGGGGTATAACTCAGACTATGTGGCTGGGCTGCAACAACACGGATTTTAAACCTGATTAAATTGTGGCTTGACTTTAAATTATGTTGCACCAAACTTTTAAACTAGTTTAAAATTAAGAAAGATTAAGTTTAAACTTCTTTTTAAAGTTTAATTTGATCTTTCTTTTACTCCAATTAATAATTCATCCAGCAACTTTTTCTTAAAGGAGCCATCATTAGTAGGCTAACTAAGTTTCTAGCTCACTAGCAAACAATATAACATTGAGTTAGCCTAACTTTATAGCTAGCTAGCTAGCAAGCAATTCAACTTTTCCTTTTCAGTTTTTAACCTGTGCTGTTAACTGTAGCTTACAGGCTGAGGACAGATGTGACGTCGTTCTACATCTAAAATTATGGAAGATATTTTTCTAATGCTGCTTTCTCAAAAACACAGGTTAATTATATGTTATCGTTGTTATCATATCATTTTCTTCTGGTAACAGGTAATTTCTCTTGGCATCTCAAGAAAACACAAGGCAGATTTCTTGAGATAGTGGGATTTTTTATTGTGAGAAAACAATCACTGAGGTGCACTCACCTGTGACGTTGTAGCTGGCATAGTACTCCTTAAATGACTGGTCTGAATGTTATTTCCAACAGAGACACAATTCAGTTTCTGCTTGTGTTACACTTAAATGCTTAAGGATGCGTAAAACCTTCATTTTTAAGAATAACCACAAGAAATTTCTGGTAGGAAAACCTGAGAATTTTGTTATTCACTATACAATTTAATGCACTACTGCTGCTGTATCAGAGGTTAACAGTGGCATGAATTTCCTCAAGAATACTATCCTGAAATTGAGTTGTGAAAGCCAGAAATCTCTGCACCTGACCCAGAAATCACTGTCCTATTGACATTAATCAACGAGCTTTTAAACCACCAGCTCTTCTCTTTTAATGCTACGAGACCTGTAAAAATGTCTGAATGCAGTGTGGGTGTTTTGTGGCTCTGTAGGAGGCAGGTGTCTCAGTTGGAGGAGGGAGATGCAGGCACTCTGCACCCCATTTACCAAGTCACCTGCCAACCATGGATCACTTTCATGGCCAAACTTGGTGAGTATTATTTAATCCTCCCATGTGTTCTGGAAAAATTGGGAGCATTTGATCAGAGAGACTGCACCATCTGATGATGAAAGGTTCTGTAAACTGAAGTACCTCTCACCCTCTGTATCTCTGTCTCTCCCTCTGACCTGGCTGCTGGTAAACAGGCTGCCCTTCCATTCAGCAGTGCACAGCTGAAATTGCTTCCCACTTCCTACTGCCTTCCATCTTGGCGGAGATTGTCAATTTGGTCAGCTCTCTGGCCAGTGATACAGCAGTGAAGGCATTCGAAAGGAGAAGGTGAGTTGTTTATGCTGGGTATGTCATGAAAACTGCGGTGAGCACAATTTAAGTTCTGTTCCACTACATTTCTCCTTTCTTTTTGAAAATCAAAAGTGGCTCATACTGACACTGACACCGTCACATACTGCTCTGATATTTACTTTCTATTGCTGTTGTTTCATGCCAAAGTTTTAATTAACTTACCCAGCTTTCCAAAACTTACCAAAATGTCTTCAATGATCTGTCAGTGATTGTCCCTGGGTATGTCTTGTCTGGGCAACCTATCCTTCAGGGCACAGACATTCAAGTGTCTGAATATCAAATCTGTGAAAATGAAGTTCATTACTTTTAAAGAAGAACATATCAAATTATCCTTAAAGAACTATTTTTTTAAAATAAAATCCCCCCAAAATATAATAAACTTGAACAAACACTTGCATGTTGACCAGTCTCTTTGTTAGCGTATATCACCATTTTGGATTTTTGATAAATCATGAGCACATTTTTGAATGTTGGTATGAAGTCTTGACCTGAGTACTTGACTCTCCCCCCCCCATTGCCCACTTCATGCCACCTCCAGCCCACAGAAATTACTGTATCCCCCAGGAGACAGAAAGGTTTCCCTCTGTGTCATCTATTCCACAATAATGCTCTACTCTGTCTCTAAAATGTTTCTAGCTGTCCCCCATCTGGAGACATGTTTGTACCGTTCCCTCTGGTCCAGAACTTCAGCCAGCCTTCAGGCACCACAAGGAGCTTCATTCTCATTGGCCGCAACTTCCATCAGTGGCACTGCAGCACAGAGCAAGGTAACTGTTAAATCCAGTGTCTGTGAAACTTCACAGCAGTCACATACTGCTTCAGTGATCATCTCCTGCACTGATTACTAAACTGAACAGCGTACACAATGAATGATTACCAGTCTAGAATGCAATATGATCATCACATGACTGTTAACTTCTTTTTTTCTAGTTGTAATCTAATTCTGCATGCAGAGGTCAAGTCCTAAGAAGCAACTACAAACACTAAATCAGAGAACAGCAACAGCTTTTAGATATCAGTGACTTCTGTCTGTCATCACAAGGTTCACATTCATGAACAAATTTCCATGATATTTTGTGCACACTGTAACAATAGCATTTTTTTTTTCAACACATTAGGTTTGTCAGAATACTAGAAATTTAGTAGTCGATACAAATACGAGTGAATTTTCACAATTCTGGATAATTAATTTGATACAGAAAAAACAAAAACAGAAATAGAATTCAGCCATTGTTGCTTTTCTTTGCCACCTGAAACAAAAGCTCTTCTGAGCGTCTTGGACAAAAGACTGAGGAGGAGAGTTACTGAGTCTGCCACAAATAACTATCAGGAGAGCATGCTGCCATGTCTGGAAAGTAAAGCGAAAGTGATTTCTGCTCAGTCTGTTGCTTTTTCCCTTTTATTCTCTCTTTCTTTTCCCTTCTTATTTAAACAGTTAATTTTAACAGAATAGTAATTCCCATCAGTAGGTCTCGACTGTATCTTTTAGCCTGGTGTTCAGCTGCACTGTGTTTCAAGATTTAACCTATTTTGTGGTGCTTTGAGCAGCGATAAGCTGAGCTGACAGAGCGCACTGGATGCACTGCTGTGTGCACTGTTGCAGCCAGCGTGTGTTTGACTGAGAGGGAGACAGAGAGGGGGTGAGGAAGGTGCAAGGACTATTGCATGTTGTCTATCTGGAAGTCATGAATACTTACTCTGACCGGTGCTCTGTCTGTTGACCTGCCCATCGTATTTTCTATAAAGTCGATCTGAACCCACCCACCCCGTGGTTTGACTGGGTCGATCATCACATCATCACTTTTCCTTTTGGACGAGTCACAGTGGAGCTGTCGCACACGTGTAGTTGTTGTTGTTGTTCAGTGCTGGTCGGCGTTCTTCTTCTGCTGCTGCTTGTGTTTAACAGCAAATTACAGCACTTATAAGCATTAATGCTGAAAGAAAAAAACAACGAGTACTGTCACGTTCTCAAAATTTTGCAGTCAACTTGGTTCTGAAGTGTCGGTTCTCGTGACATCCCTACAACACATAAACACAAGAGTTTCTTGGACAAGATTATGTTCTGTGGTTATAAACATTTACATTTGGAAACAACACTGAAGGGAGTCTGAGCACATTCCTGGCAGATTACTTTATGATTGCAGCTGTGATAAATTTCCAGAGTTGCAAAATCCTGTTTCACAGTATTATAAACACACTGCACTGTTCTAGCATCTGATAAACTTTCAAACTCATAAATCTGTTGTGTCACGTGAAGCAACATGTCCTCACCAACACAGCCCCCTTGCATTTTAATAATTCAGTGTCTGAACATCTGGAACACATTCAGAACTTTTTAACACTGTTAAAGTCGAGACAAAAGCCTGAATGCCTGAATTTCAATATGCTCCATGAAAAATGCTTCATTTTCAATATTATCTGGTGTTTCTTCTTCACAGTTAAGGAAAAAGGGAAAAAAGTAATACAAATTCAAAATAATATATGTTTGTTTTTTGCCCGGTTCATGTTAATTAGAGTAATGCCAAATGTTCGCTGATTTAGTTATGAGTCATAAAAAAAACAGTAGTAATCTTGTAGCAGGTGTTTATAACTGTTAAGTTGATTCAAATGTTAATGGCAGCAGTAAAACAAACAGCCGCTGAACTGCTGCTCCTTTAGTGTAACAGTTTAGATGTGATGATAAAAGCTTCGCAAGTCTTGAAACTTTTGGCTTAGGTACCATGAAAGTACCTGGATTTTACTCTTAAAAGACTGTAAGAACCCTGTAATTACAATAATTACATTTATCAAAGGAGTTCTACACACTTAATACTTTATTCACTATTAGCTGCACAGTGACAGGATTTAAAGCCCAGTAATCAGGTGGCATTGGTGGCATTAAGATATCCAGATGAGCTGATATTGTTAAATGTATTTGAAGGCCTACATCAGTGTACGACAGAGTTTAAAGACTTGAACTTCTCTCAGCAGCATGTCGCTAACACCCGTTTTTAACCCTCTGTGTAGCGTAGAGGAAGAGGTCCGAGCATGAGTGTTCTGTGTCGCTCTCTTTGCCGCTGCACCGTGACTCTGTGTTTCTCTGTCCACGCTAGCAGCTGTCTAACATAACTGTGTTATTTTGCAAGTTGTCTGCTTCCATCAGTTTGTGTTGAGCTGTGTGTTCCACTGTCCATGCCGCCTTGCTGTTTGTACCATCTCTGTTTGCCTACAGAAGACAGTTCAGATGAGGAAAACACCCCAGTGCTAAATAGGTTCACACGTAAGTTTGCCTCTCAGCTTAACACATTGATGCGGATAGGATGTTTTAAACTGTTTTCACTGATAGAAATGTAGTGCTTGATTTATACTTTTTTTTTCTTTATTTTCTTTATTTTACGTATCTATTAGTTAACAACGAGGTTATTAAGTGAACTAAAACTAAACTAAAAGTAGGTGTAGTTAACTGAAATAAAAATAAAAACTAGACTTTAAGGAGGAAAAAAGAAAACTAAAACAGTAATGTCTTTGCAAAACTAATTGAAATAAAAGAGACATACAGGAGATGTCTTCATGATTGTGGGACAATTTCTTTCACAAATTTCTGTGTTTGTATTGTAATACCTCTTCTGAGCTTCTTAAATCTGCCCCTGATGAATCCTCGCCATACTATAATGAAAAAAAATAGAACTAATACTGAAACTAATAAAAGCTAAATTAAAATTTAAGATTTTCAACGACATAAACTAAACTGAAATTAATAAACCCAGTCTGGGAAATAATGGAAACTATACTGAATTGAAAACAAAAACTAAAAAGCAAATTAAAATATAAAACTTAATAACCCAAGTTAACAAATAACTCTAAAGAGTCAAATTGCTTTACATCTTTCCATAATGCATAAAGTCATTGGGCCCAAGCACAAAGCACAGTCAAGAAAATAAAGTAGACTGTGTGAGTTTGGTGAGCTTAAACAAAATATTATTGCCAGTGCCAAACAGTTTTTTTTAAGCAGGTGCTGAATGTCACTTTTTGCAGTTAAAATTATCAGCTGCAGTTAACTTGATGACCGGACACAATGATCTCAGATTAACTTGCTGTCTGCAAGTTGGTGTCTGAATTCATCCAAAGATCTTCTGTTGGGCTGCACTGAATAGTTCGAAGTAGAACTGCAACGATGAATGATTAATAATTGATTATTAAATGATCCACCAGCTATTTTGGTAACTGATTTGGTTGTTTTTAAGTAACAAAGTCCAAACTCTCTGAATTCAGCTTCTTAAATGTGAATATCTTCTGGTTTCTTTACTCCTCTCTGACAGTAAACTGAATATTTTTGAGTTGTGGACAAAACAAGACATTTGGACTTTGAGAAAACACTAATCACCATTTTTCACCATCCTCTGGCATTTTACTGACCAAACAGTGTTTAAATTAGTAAATTAAATTAGTAATGACCAACAGATGGATCGATAATGAAAATAATTGTTACAGGAAAGACTTGAAAAATTGGTCCAAATTTTTGCTCCACATGTTTGGACCTATTTTTCAAGTGTTGTGACAGAATTAATTAATTAATTAATTAATTAATTAATTGAGATAATAACCACAGATTAATTAACAATGAAAATAATCATTAGTTGCAGCCTTGGTCAAAGCTTCATTTATAACTTTGACATTCAAATTCCAAAGTAACATTAGATTTTTTGGATGTTTATTCATTCTTTTTAAAGACTGCAGATAAGTACCGGGTGACAATAATATTATTAAGATTATAGTAAAGTATTATACATGTCCAGTAACTGCAACCACAAACTATAACCAGAGTGTTGTAAAGTTCAAAATTCAGTGAAATTATTGAAAAACATGTTATCTAATGAATTATTCTCCTTCAGTCCCTGTTTGTTGGCATTTAGCCTTTCAAAATCAACATTTGGACAACTGTTTGCTCTCCTGCTTGCCAGACACAAAGAAAAGCTGTCACTAATGTAACAGCACCATAAAATACATTATCTATTATTAGTTATGTTTATTTAAAAAGTTAATTTACTTAAAAAAAGACTGATTCATCAACTTTTCAGATTGAGGGTTTTTTATATACTCGTTGTACAGTACTTCTGACCAGCAGACAATGAGAGTGTGTTTTTGTGAGTCCAACAAGTGCAACAGAAGGACGCTTCTCGTGTGGTGAAAAGAGCAGCTGATCGCACCGCCTCGGCTTCAGGAGTCAGAACCTCCTTGTTATTTCATTCATATCATAGCAGCTGATTCAGCAGATCAACTAAAGTTTTGTGAAAAACTGTGTGAGCCACAGTCAGCAGGCTGCAGCTTTTCTGTCAGTGTGTCAGATACATTTAATCATTTCAAATTTATAGATTTATTTTACTTAATTGGCTGAGCATCTTTGGAACAAATATTTCATTCGGGATAAGTAAAGTTCTGTTATCTAACTGTCAGGTTGTAGCTGAATGTTCTGAACTAAATCTTTAAATTTTCGTCATCAAATCTTCAGTTACTTATAAAAGTAAGTCTGTAAACCCATAAAAAAAGCACCTATCCCTGTCAATATATGACACCCAGCACAGTCCTCTTTCCACACACAGCTGTACTTTGTGCTGCTTTGAGCCCAATGAAAAAACAATGAAAAGGAAAATGATATACAATGAAAAATGATAGAATGAAATAAACTGGACATTGACAAAGTAATACAAAACAAAAGCACACAGTAAACAACAGGTTATAGTCCATTTAAGTGTTCCATTGTAGTAATAAATAGCACCAAAGCTGCTGGAAAAAATAATTGTTTCTCATTTGGTCTAAAAGAGTTAAGAGTTGAATCAGACGTTAAATCTGATCTTGTTCAGCACATTGTTTTTCTCCTACAGGTGTCTGGAATTAGCAGACCAGCATTACAGTTTTTTCTCATTTCAGCCAAACCCTGGACTTCTCTCAGAGAATCTTGGGTAATTCAGTTCATTTGGCCTCTGGGCTTACAAAGACCCACCGGGCAGCTCTGCAGTAAATGTACAAATGAAAATTAATTACATGTAAAAAGTTGATCTCAAAGTCATGGTATTGACTGTAATCCTGTAGTTAGGTAAAGAACAGATGAGAGAATGTCCTGACAGTCAGCAGGGAGTCCGTGTTAAAGGACTCGCCGCTGCGCGCTGTCTGGCTTTGATTCATATTGCTTTTCCGTTTCACTGGGTTTCTCTCTCCTCTGCCCAGCTCATAAGGGCTTCCAGCGCTTCGAGGCTCTGGAGCAGAGTGATTGGTTCAGTCCCAGCCAGGCCGGGGCAGGACTGGCTCCCCGCCAGAGGTTCCTCTTCATCAGTATCCTGGACAAAAAGGTGACTTGGCATCTGTGTTGTGAATATCCCTCAGGCCAAACGGAGAACAAGACAGAGGTCTTGTAAATTCAAGAGGTCCTGTTTGTTTCAGCTGTGAATACATCTCTGACCACTGAATTATACTTCTCTCCTCACTGCTCCTCTGGTCCATTTAACGGTTGCTTTACCTCCATAAAACTTTCACTCACCTCTAGTAGAAAATGTCAGTATGCAAATAGTTTTTAGTCCAGGTTTTGATGTCTGTCAATGAGATTTCTCCCTCTGACCACCATGTTGAAGAGCAGAAGCAAAGCACCAGATAGATAAACAACACAGACTAATTCAGTTTTTTTTGAAGAAAAACTTTCCATCCCCTTCCATCATTGCTTGTATGACCTGCAGAGGTGGAAGAAACTAACTACTGAAGTTACTGTAATTAAGTACTTGCACTTTTACTCATACTTTGCATTGCACCATGCAATGTACTTTCAAAATCATAATTGTGTACTGATTATAATTTGAATATACAAACCTTTCATCCGAAAGTAATAAGGTTATCTGATCACAAATGAGCAAAATATGACTGTGACAAACAGGACAGGAGTTGGGGGAAAAGGATGTTAATGATTAATCATTAATCAAGAATAAGAATTTAACCAATTAAAAATGTATTAACAACAATCAATATTCTACAAATGGCAGTCATTGTGCCTCTTTCAAAATAGTTTTGTTTGCTATTTGTTAAAGGAAACTTAAATCTGAAGTAAGAAAATGAGGAGAACAGTCTGATAAAAAATATGCATCATGTATCCAATATTAATGTATTAATCAATTATTAATGATTAAGTGATTGTTAGCATTCTGAAATATTGGTTAAGGGAAATCCACAAAGTTTGCAAACCTCAGTTGGGAGTAATTTAGACTTAATTTAAAAAGAAACCTCTACTGATAATGTATTAAACAAACAGTTAAAAATTATACTCTGAGTAGGTTTTGAGAAGAAAACTTTGTACTTTTACTTTTCAGTATTTTTTTAACATAAATACTTTTGCTTGTAATTGAGTTACATATTAATAATGTAACAGTGCTCGTACTTGAGTACAGATTTTCAGTATTTTTTCTGACCTGAGTTTAAAAGCTACTCGTATGTGATGCCTATACTGCTCTGGTGTAAATAAATGAATCCTCCTGCAGCCTTAACTAATTCTATTTAGTGCAGAGGTCTTCAACATTTTTAGGCCAGGCTTTCTTTCTAATAGAAAGAAAATAGCTCCAGTAGATTCTAAAGTAGTTCTTGTAGAGTCTACTGCAGAAAGAAAGTAGTTCTAAACTGGATGGAACATTTGCAGATAAAAACCCTTATTATGGATATGTATGCATTATTTCACACTGTGGGAGTGAATTACTTAATTTGTGCATTATTTCCATTTAAAGAATGGCTGAAATCTGTTATAAATGTAAGTGGAAGTATCCTGTGTGTTTTGACTGGCTATACATCATATTGTAACCCTCCTTGCTTCAGGTGACTCTGTACAGCTATAACTGGTCTGTGGACCTGGGCGCCTCTCTGAACCGTGAGCTGGTCCGCCTTGTTAAGTGGCAGAATGCGAGGGCTCATGTTGTCCACTGCCTGCTCAACCAGAAGATGGGCCTCTTCCATCACTACTGCTTCTCAGACGCACCCATCCACGAAATGGACTCCAAGCAGGTAAAGACACTGACAAGTCTGAACCACTTCACTGGTCATTAGTAGTTTCTTTAGTTCACACAGAAAGTTAGTGGTTTAATCTGCTCACTCCTGCAACCCTGTACCTGCTAATGCAAAGTACAACTGATTGCCCTAAGTCAGAATATTACAAATGAACTGGTATTTTTTTACCTTGCAAGGCCGATAGATTTGCAAGATCATGCAAGAATCCATCTTGCTGGGCTTCAAGTTATGCATCTGTGTCTGCACCAAAAGTGGTGCAAGAAGTGTCCTTGCAAGCGTCTTGTTTCAAACAAACAATGGCGGCTCCTGAAGAGGTTAGCGTAGATACTGTGATAGCATCACTTACATCAGAACTGTTGTGTTTCTTCATTGAAAGAAGAGCAAAGAACAACACTGAAGGCTTTTCTTGATGGAAAAGATGTTTTTCGCTCCTCTCCTGGACGGCTTCGGCTCCATTGTTTTGGTCTCTTTGCAGTTGTAGTGTTCTCTGTGTGTTATTTTGTCTCTCTTTCACCCCCCCTTGTAATTGTTTTGCGTCTCTTTGTACTCATGTGGAGTCTTTTGTTGTCATTTTGTCTCTTTGAGGTCATTTTATGTTTCTTCATGGTTGTTTTGTGGTCATTATCATTATTACCAGTTTGATCTGATTGGTTGAAGTTAGCCCGTGTGAGATGTGATAGACACATGGTTCATCCAATCACCTGTTAAATGGTTTTTTGAAAGTGCCTGCCCTTTTCCAAACATTTTCCAAGGAAAACTTCCCAGATGGTTCTGTGTAACAAACTATCTGGTGTGTCAGCTTAGGTATTTTTAAACCCGGGCCCCATTCTTACATATTTTGGGATCTAAGTGACTAAAAGCTGCAAAAAGTTTTGGAACTGCTCCAGTGCGTCACCTCAGCCGGACTAAAAGGTCAGTTCTTATCTGAAAGAAATGTGTGTGACGGTCCTCCTGCTTTATCAGGGCCCGCTGTGTCTCATCTTGTCTGTCTGTTTCCCAGCAGTTCAGGTAGGTGTGGTAAATCAGTACAACTGTAAGCACCTGGCCAGTCTCCCAGAGATATTTTAAGACCTGGTCGTCCCTGTCCACGGTCTCTCTCCATCATTCTGGCACCGTGTTCTTATTTAGTTGGCTTCAGCTGCATTACTAGTTTAGGTTCTGCATTACACAACAGCTTCCGCACATCGTTCACCCATCTGCTGACACACTGATAACTTTGATTAATACACTTGTTACAATTTACTTTAATTCAGTTGTTGTATGTTTCGTAATAAGTTCTTACACCTTTCAGTTTAAAACCGTGTCTTTCCCGTGTTTGTCATGGCTCAAGAGGCGGGTCATGACAAATCGAGGGCTCATCCAGGATTTGAATCCAGGACCTCTCTTAAAACCACAATTATACAAACAGATGTGAGGCATCTTCTGTGAGATAGACTTCCCATTTTTGTCGGTGGAGTCTGGTGGCTTTGAAGACAGCAGTATATAATGGCTGTTTCTGTACTGTTCCTTTCCATACTGTTGTCAGACATGAAGAAAACCAATCTGATCCTGTCAGTGACAAAAACAGGCACTTTTAATGGACGTACTTTGATGCATTTGCCCCAGCAGCTGATGTTGCAGCCGTTTCAGCTCGTTTCACGGCTGCTGGCTGAGGTGATCTACTGGAGGACTCCCAAAACTTTTTGCAGCTATTAGTCATTTAGAGCCCCTGTGGAATATGAGAGGGTATTGTGTTTTTATTAAATGAGTCAGCATTAATTGTGTGAACAGTATAAGAAAGCAACCACTGCGCATTAAAAATGTTCTCATTTAGATCATATTTTGAGTTTAATGTTACAAAATGATGTTTTTCCTGTAAAGCCATCAAGATTATAGCTGTTTAGCATAAATAGTGCAATTAGATATCTTTCTTCTAAATACAAGGATACAAGGACATTTATTATCATAATACAACACTGAGTTGTAGTTCCTTCATAATACACACAAAATACAACATATATACAGATAATTCAATTCAGAATGGAATAGAGTGAAAATATAAAACAAAGTAAATACAAATATACATCCAGGAAATAATTCTGTTGTGCATTTTTTAAATTTTTTCGTCAGGTTGAGTGTAAACAGCAGAAACAAGATGGCGATGATAATGTAGTCGACATCTTCACATTAAAAGTGACCCGGAAAACATTGTCCATCATGTGTGACTGAATTTGAGCACAAAGCATAATCAGTGTCAACACTGTCCCCCTCACCTCCACCTACCAGAGTCTTGCGTCCTGTCAGAGTGCGATCCGCCCCTCAGGTGCAAAAGCCCGATCCAGGATGCTGTGCGGCAGATCTCTCTGTGTCGGCGCAACAGTCTCTGGTTTGCTGTTGTTTTACTGAGTCATTTTTGTCAGTTTCATTTTCCTGACCAGACATCATCCAGGAAGAGCCTTAACTCCCAGCTGTAGCATGGCTCTGATCCGCTCTCCTCCAGTCCTCCTGGGGCAGTCACCTGTGGTCACTCACGGCAATGCATCCAGCTGATCTGACCTCATGTTCAGAAGGTGCCAAGTGTATTTGTTGATCCTCTCAGGGTCTGCTTCTCTTTAATCCAAACCCCACATTTTCATTTCCCAATGACTACGAGTGTATTTTTGCCATAGGAGATGCATGTTTCTGCAGTAAATCCATAAAAATAAAGGATTGAAGGAAAATAGTAGCAAGCTACAACCCAAATTTGACAAATGACTAAGGGGGCGATCTCACAGAGACGCACCGCTAGCAACGCATCTCCAGCAAAACCATTGTTTTCCTGTTATGGCGCACCTGGCGTGCGCTCCTCTTTTGAGCTGTGCGGCATGTTTTTCTCTCGTTTTTTCAGACGCACATAAAACTTAAAATATTCTCAACTACTCAAGGCAGAGTCTCATCAGTGTAATCATAGCAGACCTTTTTTGAAACGCCAGCTCTGTAGCCGTACATCTGTGAGATCACCCCCTTGCACTATGAATTGCTACAGTGTTTCAAATAGAAGAATTATGTGTTTCTGAGGCACTGGAATGCATCAGGATTAGGAGTGACGTTACTTCTTTTTCTGGCAACAGGAAAATAAAAAGAGACAGACCTTAGCAGCACTTCAGGGATAAAATGAAGATTTCCTCCATCAGAGTTTCCTCCCTGACAGACGTTAGACTGCTTTTACAGACTTGCTGACAGACTTCAGATGTGTCACTAAAAAGCAGCCGTAATGCCTTTGGTTTCAAACTGCCAGTCAGTGCCTCACATAGGATGGGGGTTGGGAGCTGCTGAGGAGAATGGGCTGCTAGTTCAGGTAGAATCATCCTGTTAGGGCAGCATCTGGATTTACACGGTCACAGAAGGTAGCAGGTCCAGAGGCAGACCACATACAGCTGTTGTCTCCTGGGGAGGAATCCTGGTGACCTCCACACGTCACACGTGATGATGTCAGTACCTGTTACACTAACAGCCTGTTTGACATGTGGTTCTCGTAGTATATATATATATATATCTTTGATGATGTTTCTACACTCAGTGATGAGCCTGTGCATGTTGTTTCTACTTTCCTTTGCAATTTATGTTGTTTTATTGAGAGAATTTCACAAATCATTCAGCGTTCTGACTTACAACATGGGCCTGACTCTGACAGATTTTTTTGTATGAAATCAACTATAAAGAAAGACACGTACCAAACAAAGAGTAAGAAAATCACAGCTAGTGAGGATTGCAAGTTTTTAATTGACTAGTCAACTGATTGACCCTTCCTAAGTCCCGCCCCCTTTCACTCTCTGCTCCAGTGACAGCTAAGCAAAACTGGTACCTCAGTCAACTTTCTCTTTTCCTGTTTCCTCTACTTGGGTATGCTATATGTATATAGGCTCTTCAATGACGAAAAGGAAAACCAAATTTTGTTGAAAATTGTCGCTTTGGGACTTCTAAAAGCAACATAGATTCACGTCAGCTCATCTTAGCAAAACGCTAGCTAAGTAGCTAGCTAATCAACATCAGTCATTAGCTAGCTAGTTAATTAGTGTTTTGCTCACATTGACTAACTTAAGATGTAAACCTACATGTTGCTTTCATAGGAAAAAGAGAAAGCTGACCAAAGTTCCAAGTTTGCTCATCTGTTATTGGAGCACAGAGCAAAAAGGGGCGGGACTTAGGAAGGTTCAATTAGTCGATTGTGCATATCCATAAACAGAACCCAGAAGTTCTGTTTTCACTTGGGCTTCTATGCTGCATTTGTGCTCCTTCAACAACCACAGTGAAGTAAAATGTATATGTGTTTAGGGCTGCAACCAATGAATGCTGTTGTTGATTTTTCTGTCAATCACTTTCTCGATTAATTGATTAGTTGTTCGGTCTGTAAAATGTCAGAAAATTATGAAAAATGATAATCAGTGTCTCCCAAAGCCCAAGATGATGTTCTCAAATGTCTTGTTTTGTCCACAACTCAAAGATATTCAGTTTACTGTCAGAGAGGAGTAAAGAAACCAGAAAATATTCACATTTAAGAGGCTAAAATCAGAATTTTGACTTTTTTTTCTGAAAAACTTACTTAAACCAGTTAATCAATTATCAAAATAGTCAGTGATTAATTTAATAGTTGATTTATTGATTTGAAGTATTAACTTTTTCTAGATGGTGACTTGTAAGTAATCACTCCCACTGTTAGTACAGAAGTATTCAGACCAGCTTTGAGGAACACTGCACTGCACAGAATGAATTTCTTCATCCACATCAGACTGAATTAAAATGGAATCAATTCGAGGTGAAAAAAGTGTTCCACTTGACATTCAGTATAAATGCTGGCAGGCAGAGGCTGTCACTAAATTTCCCCCCCATATTCCTGTCACCTGCAGCTCCATCAGAGCTTGTTGCCGCTTTATTCACTCAGCCTTGTTTTCTGTTTTGAGTATCTCAGCAAAACCGCTGGACCTGCTGTATTAAATATGGAGCTGCAGATCAATATGCGACTGATGGTCTCTGCGGGACAAACCAAAACAAGATTCTTCAGCCATGTGACTAAGCACTTTTATTCTTCTTGATTATTACTCCTCTGCCTTCTTTTGTTGTTCTGATCATATCCTGGAAATACAACCCTGTCACATCCACGGCCTTGTTTTTCAAAATGAAACACTTTAACTACCTCAGTGCAATTTAATCCTTGTCAGTTTCCATTTATCCTCCTGGATTATTTATGATCGGCCCTGCTATAGAGAGGTCTGAATAGGGAATTTTTCACCGTCTAGTTTTTTTTAAAGTGTGCTACCGGTTAGAAAACTGTTTGCTAAGGATATTTAACAGCCCATCTTCTTCACACTCCTACCCCTGCTCTCCTCCACCCTCACATGAGTCAGCTGTCATATCAACCTCGCTGTTCCCACTGGTGGTGCAGAAAGACTCAGTTTCTAACTTGGAGTCTAGTGATTTTCATTTCCACGGCCACTGGTCAGAAGAGCCTGGCAGAGTGTAAGAGAACATTGCATTTACATGAGATTTTGCAATAAGGGCAGATTCTGACAGTAATGTGGAGAAACACTGAGAGCCAGGCTTAAAGGTTGCTCTGTCCGGTCTTGGAGCAGGTTTGGAAAATGTGGGCAGACTGAGCACATGAGTAACAGTCTTCCTCCCTCAGCAACTGCTGTTGAGGTAAAATAACAATGTTTTTTTGTTTTTTTTTTCATCGCCATTAACGTCCACACCAAGTATAAGGCCACCAAGCTGCAGGTTTTCCTTATCTCAGGAAGTAATAGGCTTCCACTGTTTCTAAAAAATCCATTAAAACCAGGTGGCAGAGGCTCACTGCTGCCTTACCCCAGATAATACATCATTTGAAATAACACATCAATTTAGATACATAATCTGTAATATGATTCTATACCGTCAAATCCAATGCATTTGTATCAAAAGTAGTTCTGTTCTGCCAGGATATTTTCCTCAGTCTTCAACCATTTATAGGCCAATTTTTTTTGCCGGATCTCAGAGCTGGAACCCGGAGATTCATTTGAGATGCAGAAGTTTTTCTTGTCATAAATCTGTAATAACCATTGCTTTCTTTAGGTGCTTATTCAAAATGTTCTAAAAGTTTAGGATTTAGAGCATTATGATGGAACTGTTCCCATGAGTTGTTGCAATTGTTGATATCATTTATTAAACAAATTTGGTGCACAGTTGAACCATTTTAATCATTTGGAAGTTAATAAAAAATGATCAGAAATCCTTCCAAAATGCCACATTAAGACATCAAGACTTTCAGAAACACCACTGAAAAAGTCACTCCGTGATTTGATCAACAACTTTTGTCATTTGGAGATTTACAAGGATACAAGGCAGTTTATTTATCATAACATTTTAGAGCAAAATTTCAGTGTAGTTCCTTTTTGATTGATTGATTTGAATTGGTTAAGATTAAAAAGAAAAAAATAGAGGAAAATTAATAAGGTGGATGAACTGCGCAGTGTCACAACCTGAGGGAAGAAGCTGCTCTTCAGTCTGGTGGTACAGCAGTGGATACTACTGTATTTCTTTCCAGACAGTAGCAGAACAGACTGTGACTGGGGTGGGTGTTGTCTTTAAGTATCCTCTGGGCAGGCACCCTCTCTCCCTGATATCACTGATGCTTGGTAGATTGCTACCAATGATGTCGTGAGCCATTTTAATGACCCGCCGAGTTTTTCTGTCCAGGGTTGCTTATCTCGCATGATGCCAGTTTATGATGTTTCCAGTCAGTATGCTTTCAGTTTGTCCTCTGTAGAAGTTAACAAGTACATGGCAACAGAATTTTGCCTTCTGAAGTTTCTTTCACATATACAGCCGATTCTGAGCCTTCTTTACCAACATGGAGATGTGTGACGTTCATGATAGGTCCTCTGTGATGTTGACTCCCTAGAATCTAAAACTGTTCCCCAGCTCCATTGATGTAGACAGGGCTGTGCGTCTTTGCCTCCTTTCTCCGAAAAACAACGATCAGCTCCTTTGTTTTTGCTGACATTGTGAGCAGTCGGTTGTTTTCTGTGCGACTCTGTTACACCATTGATTTCCTCCTGATATGAAGTCTCATCGTTGTTTCAAATCCAGCTGATGACGGCAGTGTCTTCTGCAAACTTCACAATAGAGTTTTCTCCATGTCAGAGGGGGCTGGGGTCTGTTTGTGAGGAAGTTATACACTTCCTTTTCCCATGCCTGTGTGTGTATTTCTCATAGGGGATGTGTGTTCCAGCTAAAAAGCTGAAAAAATAACAAAGATGTGGTGCAGCATCTGCATGCACTGCCATTGCCATGGAGAAAAGGAAAGCAGGGACTGAGCTCCAGTGTGTCACAAGAGGGCTGCTATCTATGATCTGCTTCCAATACATCAGCAGCCCACATATCATGGTGAATGTGGGGAAATTACGAATTTGTGAGTGGGTCCAGAATGACCTAGGTCCAATATGTGTCAAGTGCTTTGTAGTAATTTAATTAAACAAAATTTTATGTTTGTTTATTTTTTAAAAGATTTTATGTAGATTTATACAATACACACTAATGCGACACGCCAGATGGTTTGTTACACAGAGCCATCTGGTAAGTTGTCCTTAGAAACCGAAAAGGGCAGGCACTTTCAAAAAAACGCTTAGCAGGTGAATCGCTGAACCATCTGCTTATCACTATCATTATCTCACACAGGCTAACTTCAGCCAACCAGATCAAACTCTTGCTGAGGTTGGTTTGGAGAATGAAAACGTCTTTTCCACGGAGAATAGCCTTCATTTCTTCATGTTCTTTGTTCTTTCATTGAAGAAATACTCTCCGGTTCTGGTATAACTGATGCTATCACAGTATCTACACTAACCTGTTCAAAAGCCACTATTGTTTCTTTGAGATGAGTCTCTTCCATGGACGATTCTCGCTGTCATTGCACCTAAAACTACGCCTGTAGCTGCCAGTAGTCCCTCCTAGGACAATGATTGGCTGCACCACTTTTGGTGCGAATGCAAACATGTTTTTTGGAATTTATATCAGCTCACTCAGAATACTGAGTGAGCTGATAAATTCGAGCACCATGTTGTTCCAAAGTTCCGTAAAAAATTATAGACTTCACTTATTTTTTATCCTTTGAAAATATGTATGAAATCAGGTTTGAGGATAGGTTTGTGCATTGCTCTTCTATTACACTTTGATTAAATAAGAAAATTGTGGTAACATGCACCTCTAAAAGCATAATATCAGTGATATGTAATGGGACTGTTTCAGCCTGTGTTTTCTCCTCTCGCTGTCATGGTTCATGTATTTGCAGCAGCGCAAAGCTCAAAAGGGCTGAATGATAACATGACTCCTAAATGAAGTTGTGTTTAATCAAATGAGTTGGGGTGGATGGGTTAGCAGCTCATTTTGCCCTTGGGCCTCCCTAGCAGGTCAATCTGGCCGTTGTGACATTGACATAAAGCATGCGATGCAGTTGAGTTTAAATTAAAAAGGCTTGAAAATTGGAGAAAAATGTCACGCACAGTGTTTCTCCTACATAGCTGTGCAGAACAGGCTGCAGCAGAGATTTATTAAAGCAGCTTTTTACAGCACAGAAAGACACCAAATGCCCTTTTAGCCTTCCCCCTACGGCCAATTACAAAACAAGCTCAAAGAATAGAAAGAAGCAAACTTTTCCTTTCCCTTCGATGGCCCCCGCTTTTCATCGCTGCATTACTAATGAGAGCGGACAGAAGGCAGAGTCAGAGCAGCAGAAAATTTGCCTGAACAGAGCTTCATCTGTCATGGTCCTGATGAGAAGCAGAGGGAGCACCAGTGCACAGTTTGACCCTCCAGCCTTTGGGCATGGGGCAGCCAGCTCTGCCACACTCGGGCATCTGGGCCCTGAGCTGCTCGGCTGAACAAACTCGCCCGAAAGTTCCTCTCAACAGCCACCAGGCCACATGAACAATGCTGTGTAAACTCAAGTATCTGATAATAATCATACCCATCAACACTAATATACAGTGCAAATTAATAAACCGTATACCAGTCCCTCCAGGAAGTGGCCATGTTGTGATTGCAACAGTTACCACAAATTCAAACAATCCTTTTGAATTTTGCACAGCCTTGCAATTTTGTCCATTCACCACAGCCTAATTTAACCAATCATTGTAGCTTTCTGTGAGTTACACCAATCACAGCAGTCCTGGGTGCAAGTGTCATACATCAGTCTCTCCAGGAAGTCGTGATGTTGTGATGCCAACAATTAGCACAAATTCGACCAATCCCTGTGAAGTCTGCATGACCTTGCAATCTTATTCAATCACTGCAGCTTTTCTGCAAATTTGGCCAGTCACTGCAGCTTCCTGTGAGTTCCACCAATCATAGCAGTCCTGTATTTTTTTTTTAATTGTTTAGCACTAAAAAGAACAGAAGATTTGTCATTATTGCACACATTTATCAGTGCCTTGTGGACTTTTATATCCTATAATTCTGTGTTTGCTGTTGTTGTTTCTTTGTGGAATACCCCAAGTAAAGCAGATGTAGTTTTTGTTACTTTATTAAGCATGAGCCTTTTGTAAAAGAAACTCATCTCCATTGCAAAAAAATGCCTAAAAACATCATAATATGCATCACAATTTCTCAGAAAAGCTGCTGTGAAATCAGATAAAAAAAAAAAACCTAACATAAAAGTCCTGGGGGGAACTTATGTCCGATGTGAGCAGAAAATGTAAGCCTGTCTTTACTTCCATACTTGCATTGGACCAGCTTTGGCCTACATTCATTGCCAGGATCATGTAGACATTAATGCTTTAACCACCCTCGGTTGAACGCATAAAGTCGGGTCATGGATATCATTTCACCCAAATATTCAGAAACATCTTGGATGATCCTTTCACTCTAACAGGGAGCATTATTATTTAAAGGTACCCATCCCCTCTGCTCCTGATTATTCTACAGTTCTACATCAGGGAATTATTTTTTCTGTCTTTATAATGTTTTTGTTCCACTGATGATTCCATCTCTCTTTTCCAGGATCCCAACCCATTCTTGGGTCCTTCCATGGAGCCTGATGCGTTGCTGCGTAGCGCGGTTCCTCCTTTGCCCAGTAAAGAGCAGGGCAGGCTGGGTAGCTCTGGTCGAAGTCTCGCTCCGCTTCACTTCCCCTCTGAGCTGCTTCCCTTTGATGAGGCTCTGAGGGATGTCTGCACCATCCGAACCTTGATGGACGGGGATGTGGTGGCCCGACATGGCGGCCAGCTTTTGGATATCAAAGCTGCTGAGCGGAGAGGTTAATACTGTTCCTGCTGTTACTGATAATTATAATAATTACAATTCAATGAGCCCATCAAACATCACACTGGACGGGAGGGTTAATCTCTTTGTCTTTTTGCTGACAGAAATGGAGAAACAGATGAAGATAGAGAATCTGTTTGTGACTTGGCAGCAGAGGTCAGCACAGTCCAATATGCCCATTTCAGTAAGTAAATAACTGTAATTTAAAAACAATAATGTAATATTTGAAGGATGTTTCCACACTGCAGGAGAAAGTGGACAAAATCTGTTTATTCCCCTCATGGAGACCTACAGGGTACATTTTTGTTTTTTGATGGAAAGTGACACAGAAAAATGTGACTGCAGTATTCACAAAGCTAAAGCTGGGTTGCACAAAAATTGATTTTTAAACTGGATTAATTACGGTTAAACTTTGAATTATGTTGCACCAAACTTTTAAACTATTTTAGGATTAAGATATAACAGTTTTTTATTTTGTTTAGCTAGCCAGCAAACAATGTGATGTGTTGTAACTGTTTAGTTAGCATGCAAATATTTTAACATTTTGTTAACCTTTAGCTAGCTAGGAAACAGTGTAACATTATGTTAACTTTTTAGCCAGCTAGGACACAATGTTGCGTTTTGTTAACCTTTTATCTGGCTAGCAAATGGTTTAACATTTTGTCAACTTTCCATCTAGCTGGGAAAATATACAAATTTTGTTCACCTTTCAGCTATTTAGCTACAATGTAACGTTTTGTTGAAGACTACAGAGCAGCTAACCTCCCCCTCTTTTATACTTAGGTCCTGACAGCATGCAGATGTATGTTGTGTACAACAGTAAACCTGGGTATACTAAACAGAGATTAGTTTTTACTTATGCAACAGAGCTGTGCTTAATTTTAAAAGGACAGTTCACCCAAAAATCAAAATGCAGTCAACATCTACTCACCCTCATGCTGATTGAAGGTCAGGTTTAGTTTTTAACTCCACAGAACACTGCTGGAGTTTCACAGGAAAACAGTGTTGCAGAATCTCACAAACAATGGAAGTGAATGGTGACCAGTTTTCAAACGTGACAAAACAACAGAAAAAAAAAAACATTAAAAAATCGATACTGCTCATCTCGTGTAATCCAAGTTTCCTGAAGCCTGAACTTGCCAAGTTGACTAAAAAATGTTATTTACATCATGTTTTAGCCTGAATCTTCACCGTAGATCCTTAGCTTGAAGCCACATTCATGTGCACATCCACACTGTCTGAACTGGATGTGTGGTGTGACAGTGTGCAAACAGCATGTTGGGGTTTAGGAGACTCATGAACAGTATGGAGGCATTTTATGTTTTTTCATTTGATTGTTTTTGCTGTTTTAAAACTGGTCACCATTCACTTCCATTGTTTTGGAGATTCTTCAACTCTGTTTTCCTGTGAAACTCCAGCAGTGTTTTGTGGACTAACAAAATAAACCTGACCTTCAATCAGCAATTTTCATTTTTGGGTGAACTATCTTTTTTAAATCTGGATTTACTAATTTTAAACCTAGTTTTGCTTGACTCAGATTAGAAATAATCTTAGATTAAAGTAATGTTTGTTTGTGAAACTCAGTTTAAAAGAGTCTTAACTGCTGTACTCTTCCTGTGATTAAATGTGGTCTCTTCTACTCTTTGGAGTTTGGAGTTGTCAGGTAACAAATCCCAGTCCCAGGTTGTGTTTGGATGACTTGGAGGTTGATTTGAAAGCTGAACACTAACATGTATGTTATGCATGAAGCCAGGACAGCACCGTTTGTTATATCGAAGTGCAGGCTCAATTACAGTTGTGTGCTCATGTGTATTGAAAACTGGTAGGGGATTGTACTTTGTTCAGAAAGGTGACAAGTTCAAACTGGTATCAGATATCGGATGCATTAAGAAACATAATGTGAACAATCTCACAACAAATTGAATCTGACCACTAAGTCAGAATTGAGTATTAAATTCCTGTACTGTGAAAGTATCCTAATATCAAACAGAGCTAATTGGACTTGACAAAACCTGGGGGACCGGTGCCTTTCACTACTTTATGGCTTTGAGGAGCTACAATTACAGTCGAGTCCTCAGGGAAATCATTTAGTATTGCCTTGTTTCAAAGTGGGGAACATCCAAGCTAATTAAAAAGGTTTCTGTCTGCCACAGTGACATCTCAGGAGAGGTTATACGGTGGCATTAAATTTACGAATTTGATATTTCAACAGACACCCACAGAGCACTCTAACTCAAGAACAAGCAAGAGGAGGTCTGCGGCCTAACCTGGGTCCAACAGGGCCCACAGCCATTTCCACTGACATTTGGTTTCAGGCAGATTTTCACACCACCGAGTGAACTAAATTAACTGTTAGATGTGATCTGACTGCATCATTGCCAGCTTTGGAACTGAATGTACTTACTTCACAAGTTTTTAATGTCCAAATCTTTGATGTTGCAGCTGCCAGTGAATATTGCTGAGTCTGATTACACTGAGTTTACAATATGGAGCCCTGCAGACCGTATTCTGCAATGCAAAGTTGTTACAGTCTTTTCTTTCAGAGTTTACCCTCTGCTCTGTCACTATCATACTAGAGTTACCACAATTAAGTGATTATTAATCAATTTTTAAATTAATCACCAACTGTTGTGACAAGAGATAAATCATTTTGAGTCATTTTTGAAGAAAAAAAAATGTCCAAATTCTCTGATTTCAGCTTCTCAAATGTGAACGTTTCTGGTTTCTTTACTCCTCTCTGACAAAGACATGAATATCTTTGGTTTGTGGACAAAACAAGACATTTGAGGACGTCATCTTGGACTTTAGGAAACACTGATCAACATTTTCTGTCATTTTATGGACCAAACAAGTAATCGATTAGTGGAGAAAAGGATTGACAGATTGATTGATAATGAACATAATCATGAGTTGCAGTCCTATGTCGTGCCTTTAAGTGATATTGACCATGGATGTCTCAACAGGGGACAGATTTGGAGACCCTGAAGCAGTCATCCAGACTGGTCCACTACTGCGCCACCCCTCTCCTCTTTGACCCCATCTTCCGCAAGCAGATCCAAGAGGAGCAGGTCGTCCAGCCTCCAGTGAAGGTACATTTTCTGTCCCACTCAACGCTGTGCCTTGATTAACTGGTGTCTTTTAGATCAGGGCTGCACAATCCTTGCTAAAATGTGATCTCGATTTTTCTCTTTTTTTATTGAGATCATGATTCTCTCACATGATTCTTAGTTTTTCAACACATTTGCTCTCTTAACTGCTCAAGTGTTTGATTTAAACATAACAAATGTCACAGTGCTGGATACCTGAAGTCTGCTTTTCCTCTCTTACTTTAGAACATCAAGGTCTCTTGTCAAGAAGCTGTAAAACGGACGTAAAATTGACGTTTCATTTCCTATAAATTCTTCACAATAAAAGTCACCCATTGTTTTGTTATTGAAAAAGCTTTTTTTGATGGCTAAGTCTCTCAAAATGAGCCTTTTTGATAACACTGGTACATTTTCAGTGATACTATACAATGTCCATCTGCCCAGGGGGGGAAAAGTAGGGGGTGGGTCTGTACTAATTAGTTCAAATAGTCTGTTAATTCTGTGTAAACCCAGTGTTTCTGCACAGTTGCAGATGAAGACTAAGCTACACTGATACTATTAATAGATTTAGTTTCCAGTGGTGGCTGCGTAGGATTGTTTACAACTTGTGTGATCCAAACTTTTCCTTACAACTTATATTCACTAAAGAAAGCTGATTTGGGTAAAAAGACACTAATTTAATCCAATCAATTACTTTATTCAAATTGAGGATTTTGTTTGAGGATTAAAAAACATCTGGGGAGGCGTGATGATAATCAACACACAAAAAACTGTATGACAACAGACATTCAAAGCGTCATTTGAAAGCCTCAGTACCAATTCCGTACAGCCAAACCTGCTGGTACACAAAATCAGGTCTACATGTTTAAAGGGACAGTTCACCCCTAAATCAAAAATACATATTTTTCCCCTGGCTGGAGGTGATGTTTATCAATCTAGATTTTTCTGGTGTGAGTGCGAGTTTTGGAGATGTCAGCTGTAGAGATGTCTGGCAAGGCACTCGGCTTGTGGTGTTCAAAGCACCAAAAAAAATCTGCTTAAAAAATGCAAAACCATGTCCCTTTATGCAAAATAATTCACAGATCTTGCTGTGAGCAGTTACATTGCTTTCCAATACAAAAGCAAGTAGCTTCAGTAGACTCTAAAGTATTCCCTGTAGTTTATTCTGCAGAAAGGAAGTACTACCTTCGCTCACAACAAGGTCTGCGGATCATTTTGAGCAACTGTGTCACCATATTTTAGATTTTTGGGGGTGAACTGTCCCTTTAAGTGATGTGCATTGTTCTGTAAATGTTTGAAATGATGGTATCCTGTACTTGCACCAGAAACGGCATCGCTCCAGCGACTCTACTGCGTCAGGTCGGGACCGGAGCTACAGCACCGACTCAGCAGACATGTTGCCTAGCCGGCTGAAGGAGGAACCCTGGCTGCTCGAGATCTCCAGCACCTTCCTCCAGCAGTACGTTCAGTACCTGCAGAGCATGGGCTTCATTCTGGTCCAGGTCCGGCCTCAGTCTCCAGCTCGCAGGTCTGTATGAAATTAATCGGCAACTATTTTTATAAGCGATTAATTGTTTTAAATCACTTTGTAAGGAAAAAAAATATCCTGATGAATACTTTCTGGTCTCTTTACTCCTCTCTGACAGTGAACTCTATCTTTGAGGTTTAGGACAAATCAAGACATTTGAGGATGCTGTTTTCAATGTGATCAACATATTACATTTTCTGACATTTTATATACCTACTAATTGATTATTAGAGAAAATGAAGGACAGATTGATCGATAATGAAAATAGGAGAGACAGGAGAGACTTGAAAAATAGGTCCAAACATCGAGCACATGGACGCACATGTGTTAATTAATTTTTGGATAAATTTATCGAATAACAGAGAAAACATTTTTGACAACAGTACTTGTGACAATTGCTTGGACTTTCTTCTGTTAGGCGTGTTTTCATGGTTTTTGAGGCTTTCTGTTTGATCAGCGTTGGCTTGAATACGTGTGAAACCATCCAGATGTTTTTCAGACAATAACTCAAGCGTTTGGTTTGCTTTTTATTTGAAATGGATGAACTGCCTGACCGTTCCATTAGTGAATGGATGGTATGTGTTTTTTTTTTTGCATGCATCTGCTCATTTTTTTGTGTGAAACTTAAGAATGTATCACTCCATTTCTGCCTCTTTACCAGTGCCTTATTCTCCTCTCTTCCTCTATCATGAGCGGCGTTCATCCATTAGTCATCAGATGTGTTTTGATCCTCAGCTGACCTCTGACCTCTCAGCACTGCTGCCCTGTGGCTGATGTAACCAGAGCAGAAGCAGGGCACATGCCCGTCCTGCCTGCCTGTCACTTTCTAGGCTCAGACCGCGTGACGCTCTCTCTGAATTCTGTCTTACGGCTCGGCTACACGCTGTTAGTGGACCATCGGCCCCTTTGGCTCAGACCTCTTTGGGTTTAAGTCGAGCCTTAACTGACCCCCTCCTCCCCCATCCCCATCTCTTACAGCATTGCCCGGGCTCGTGCTGCCATGCTGAGCTCGATGTCATCAGAAGGGAGGATGTCTTTTTCTTATGTAAAGCAGAAGAGCGAGGACAGCCCAAAGGTTAGTGTTCACCTCAGAGATGCACAAACTATTCTCCAAACACACACAGTCGCCATCTATTTTGATAATTATTCATTTTGAGTCATTGTAGATGAAAATATTTCCAGATTCTCTGATTTCAGCTTCTCAGATGTGAATATTTTCTGCTTATTTATTCCCCTGACAGTAAACTGAGTATCTTTGGGTTGTGGACTGAACAAGACGTTTGAGGATGTCATCTTGAGCTTTGATCAACTTTTCTCACTATTTTTCATGACATTTAATGGACCAAATAACTAATCAATTAATGGAGAAAATCAACGGATTAATGATAATGATAATGATAATGAAAAAGATTGTTACAGGGAAGACATGAAAAATCATTTAATAATTAATCGAGAAAATAATCAACAGAACAGAGAAAAGCGTTGCAGCCCTACTTCAAACAGCATCAGCTACAGCTGTAACACTGCTAGAAAACAGCCTTAGACCAACATTATTCATGGAAAATCAACAAAATCTCAGTCAAACAACAGTTTTTACATTGATTTCACAGCCAGGATATGATAAGATAATGTTTAAAACATAATATTATTAAAACATAGTGGATGTACCAGTTGGTGCATTCATGTCCTTCTTTGTTGACAGCTACATTTAAGACCGGATGGTGAATGCTTGATGGCAGTAATGCCTCGATAACACATTTTCATGTTGGATCAATATCAGTACTGCACCCTTGGGTATCTGCCAATACCAGTACCAATCTGATATTGTTTTTTCCTCTCTTAAACAACTAAGCTGTTAATCGTACCTTTAATGTATTAATTCCTATTAATGGAGATACTTAGCTTAACTTAGCAATCTAAAAACACCATGCTAAAACTGTGACACAAATATTCTCCTCCCTTAAAAGAAGAAATACACATCCCACAGCATGACTCAGTTATGCAGCACTGCTGCTTCATTTTATTTTAACTTTTTTCACACACAGAATGTTTAGCAGTATTTTTGGTTTGTCAGCACCATTCAAAGATTTAAAATAAATTTTTAAAAAATCATCCGTGTTACTTGTGACACTTTTCTCTTTACAGATTTTTGATTAAAGTTTAGCAAAGAAATTTGAAATGCTAACTGACTAAGAACAGATACGTACAGATAACTGCGTGGAGTTTAGTTCCACAACATACAAACACAACGTCATATTTGAAAAATGCCACTGGATCCTAACTTTTATTTAATTTATGCTAAACCAAACCAAACCAAACCAAATGGACAAATCCAGTTGATATTTCTGAGGGATGTTTAGTACTACACAGGGCACATATTCTTATTGTAATTTTCCCTGAAATCTGGATTTATGTTTATTTTTGTTGCTGATAGATTGTGTGTGTTGTGATGACAAAAGACTGCAGTGCTTAATTTCCTGCAGGGCTTTCTAGAGACATTGTGTATTTTTTTGTCAGGCGGTGGTAACCTTTTCATTGTTGCTAACGTCAGTGAGAGGCGGCTTGGATGAGAAGTTCTTTTCCTTTGTGGCACACAGACAACAACTTCAGCAACTCTTAAAATAGGGCTGCCCACCAATTTTAAGATTGTTTTGTAATTGAACTTTGCAGACTACAGCATCTGGCACCACTGCATACCACCTCCAGAGGGCGCTGCCAGGAGGGATCGTGTTGATGGAGCTGGCTTTTCAGGTGAGATGAGGATCGCTGCGTCCCTAGCAAATTTGCACACTGCTACAAATCTGATGATCTCTTTTAATTTTAGCACGGTCACAAAAGTGTAAATTTATGGCAACAATTTTCAGAGAATACTTCAGATTTTTACAGTGACTTTCTCCAGACTGCTGTTGGTGTCAGTGTAGGTAGTGCAGTGTGGAAATTATGTGACCAATTAATGAAACAGATAAAACGCTGTCACTACGATGGATTACAAACCTCAGGCAAGTTTCAAATCTCGTTTAGTTGATTTTCATGTCGAATGAATTGAGTGTAAGCCAGTGGTTCAGGCTGTTTTATACCAAATGCAACACATATGCAGCACAACTGCTGTACGTCTGCTGTGCAGCATCTACAGTGTATTTACATCAGATGTGAAAGCAACACATTGCAGCTGCAGCAAATATAGAATAGAGCTCCACTGTTAGTGAAAAATAGTATTTAAACATAAAATTGCTATAAAATGATGTCTTACTCATAATCTCACTTTTTTAATATCACATGCATTTCCTGTAATTTTTAAGTTTGAAAAAAATCATGTATAAGTACCTTTCATGTCTAATTTTGTGGAGGTACTGGCTGAATTTGAAAATATATAACTGTTGCAGACTCGGTCGAATTGGGTGCGTCATGTCATTCACATTTTTTGGCCAAGACTGAGATTCCCTCTTCAGGTCGTACCCCGTTCACATTGCTTAGCAACCACCCACAAACACCCTGGCAACCCAGTGCGCCCCACTCCCAGCACGTCCTATTTGCTGTCATACCGTAGTTGAGTTGATTCAGTTGAGAACTGGACGATGGAAGACTAATTGTCGAGGTGGAGAAACACAAAGAGCTCGATAACATTGCTGAGTTGGCGCAGACTCAGTGAGAAGCTGCAGGAGAAGAGAGGTTTTGTTGCACCCACGTAGCAACTGATGTGGATTTTTTTTGTGATTGGTTTGTGGAATTAATTGAGTAATTTTTGTAATAAATCTCTCAGAGCACAAACACATCTGGTTCAAACCCAATACAGGAAAGCATCCAAAAACTTAAATGACAATATTTTGAATTTGGATTAAATCTGATTTCTAATACTTCTGTTCTTCCTGTGGATGTCTTTATCAACTGATCAGCCACTCATTCATGATGTTTGTTTTTAATTTAAATAACCACATGTTCTCCATGTGATTTCTCCTTCTGCCAGGGGTGTTACTTCTGTGTTAAGCAGTATGCTCTGGAGTGTTCCCGCATTCCCATGGGCCAGACAGTAAACTCCCAGGTAAATACTTGACAGAAACCTACACACTAAGCTTTGTCTTCATGGTAATGAAGGAACATGTCACCCAGTGCAACAGTGTGGGTCAGTGGTGTGTGTTTAATAGTATTTGGATAACAATGCTGCACTATGGCACAGAGGAAGAAGATATATCAGGTTTTGGATACACACAATATATTTGTTTGTTGGTTTCAGTCTTGTCATAGTGTATATAGACAATAAGAAAATGATTTCAATGATCAAATGAAATTGTCAGACGGATCTTTGAATATACTCGTTAAATTTTATCCAAGGTAAAAGCATGAAGTGCATAACAAAACACTTTTTTCCATGAAAAGCCTGGCAAATACTAGGTGGTGGTTGACAAAATTGTCCCATAATGTGTGTCATCTTTATAAACAAGTCACAGCGTACTACAGTGAATACATTTCACCGTGCTTCATTTTGATCTTTAGCTGGATAATTGTGTTTACTGAGCAGTTCTTGTCAGTGATAAACATGCTATGAAGCTGTGATGGCAGCTATTCCACACATATTTCCCCGAGCTGGTTTCTCAGGTCCCCAGGGTTCAGCTGATTGACTTGTCTTCCTCTGTCTCTCCCTCTCTCATTCTTTCACTCCTCCTCCCTGTATATAAAAGCTCAACTGAGGCCTGGTTGGCTGGAAATATCGAGTGTAAATATTGGAAATGATGGTTTGCCATGTTTTTGTGTGTCTAAATGTTTCTCACCATGGGAACTTTGTGTAGTTTTTCTGTACTGAGACATCTTGACTGATGACACATTTACATTTGAATCTACACTGAATGCTTGGCTTAAAAAAATGTGCAGCTTTTTGTAAATAGAGAAACAACACTTCTCGTAATTTCCTAGAGAAAAGGAAAAGTTCAAAATATGTCTAGCCTGTATCCACTAGACATAAATGAGCTCAATTTAAGATCAATATGAGACTTTGACCATTTTCTCATACTTATTAAATTCGGCTCTTGAGAAATAGCCTTTGTCTCGTCTCACCCCGAGAGTAATTTGAGCTCAATTGAAGTTATTTCTTTTGTCTCACTGCACTCATCAGAAATTTGTCTTAAATAGTCATCTATTGAAATAACAGTGAGATCTAAAAGGATCTTAAATTCATCTCACTGGCCAAATTTAAGTCTTGTTGCTCCATATGGCTGTCAAGGAGAAACCTCTGAGACGCCTCAGCAAAAGATCCCCTGCTTTCTTTTGTTTTGTTTTTTGTTTTGTTTTTTTGGGTTTGCTCATTTTTCTCCTATGGGGTGGGGTCGGGGTTATGAGAAACAGATGAGACTTCAGTAGCCTCTCATTTATTTCTCCTAAGACAAAGAAAAGACAATAGTGAGAAACAAAATTCCCCTCTACGTTAGCTGAGCTGGGATCATCAAGTCAGTCTTCCTTTGTGTCCTAAACTGTAATCTATGGAAAATGCAGATGACATCGCTACAAACCGAGTAGGGGCAGTTTACCACTCAGCTCAGATAGTTTTGGTGAGTACAGGTTTGGTACTCATCTCATTTTGAAAATGAGATCTTACATTTAATGGGACTTACCTGATTAAATATCAATCACTGTAAGAAACACATTTGGGTGTTGATGTAGGATAAGAAGTAGAGCAGCTGTTTCTGCTCAAGAGTAAAAAGCTGTTTCTGCTGTCATGAAAGAATAATTATAATCTTACGTCTTGCCCAGTACTTTTTCTCTCCTAGATGGCCGAGGCAACTGGTTTTGTTTCTTCTTCTTCTTCGAAATTTCTCGGTGGTTGGCCCGTTTTGTTTCCAGTTCGCCTCTTTGTTCATGTAGCCTATATTGGCAACTTCTGATGAAACAATTTATTCATTCTAAACCAGCTGATGGAAATGCATTTTTATTCTGTGTCATTTAAAAAGTTTGCTTCAAATTAGGTTGACATTGCTATAAAAACACACCAAACACACAAATGTCACAGCATTTTCATCTTGGTTCCTTAAGGCAAAAGTCATGATTCATTTGGCCACTTGAGATGTTTGTCAGTTAAACATAAACATATATTGTAGTATTTGCTAATGTCCAGTCTAAGAATACTGTACAGTTACAGTACCACAGATATGAAAGGCTACCCTGCTATACAAACTATGATATATTATTGTTTTAAATTATTCAAGTAGTGTGTCATTAAATCCAGGTCCAGGAATTATGAGTAATATAAATACAATAAGCTTATATTTTTAGTGTTTAACTATTATTATTTACCATTTCCTTTAGTATTTCCTCCAAATATATGTTTAACATTTGTTTTTGGACTTTGGTTTCTATCCAGACTTTTTTTTTTTGTGTGTGGGTTCAGACCCTTTCAAAACATAACCGCCTGTGAAGATGAAATCTGATGCTCTCCAAGAGTGATTCTTCATCTGGAAAGAAAATAACTTTGCTCCAGTACTTTCACTATCCAGGGTGTTATTCACACTACGTCGCTTTTCAGACTTCATTGGGTTCTCCAGTCCGCACTGTGTTTCATGCATTCACAGAGATGAATTACCGCAAGAAAGAAAGAAGTACTGTGCAATAGACAAATATGCGAAGCTGTGTGCTCTGAGAAAAGAAGGTGAAGTGAAGAATATTAAAAGTAAAGAAAGCTTGAAGTTGTACATTTATAACTCAATAGGTGTTAATTATATTGGTGGCCTCGCCATCAGTTCTTAGAAATGCCATCAATTGCTATTAGGATTACTTAGCTCCAAGGTAGTGTCTTTACTTAAATTATAATATGTTTATTTCCTATTTTAGATGCTGGGTTTTGAGACAATAGGGCAGCGTTTAGTCACAGGGAAACAAAGGTCCAAACATCGATCACTGCTTTCTCTTCTTGAGTGACAGGCACAAGTAGCTGCTTAAGACTGTGATAGGTGGAGTGACATCTGGCGTGTCAAGTTAGTATTGACGAATGATGAAATCTGTTTATAGAGATTAGCATCCAACTCCATTCTTGCATCTCTAGTTGCTAATTGGGCTGTAAATAAAAGAAAAGAAGAAAGAGGAAGTGTTCGCCCGGATATCCATTAGCAGGAGGTCTAACTACATTGGAATTCCCAAAAAACTGGCCATTGCCCTCAGAAGCTAAATCAGTGTGTTAGCATTTAACTCCCCAGTTATAGTACTTTATTTTACAGGACATACATACAATGTGTATTATGAACATAAAACAGAGTATATCACTACTTTCTCATCTGTAAATGTCTTGAGTAGTACGTATTAGCCATGTGAGTAGTCTCTACGTCAGCTAGCTTCTAGAACTACCTCCAAAGATCTACAGAGTAATGGTCATGTCTGGATGGATTTGCAAAAGAAAAAAAAAAAAAAAAAGTATTGTTTCGTCATTGTGTACATGGTACAAACTAGTTATGTTTTATATAATGTGACAACGCTGTGGTTAACGCTGCTTAGTTTTAGCGACAGAAAACACTCAGTCAGGTTTAGGGATAGATCAAGGTCTGGGTTGAAATGATCTTTTTCTCTTGCAACATCTTTCACGCATCTGGTGTACCCATTTAGACACGACCCAGCGCAACTTCACTGTGCTATGTTCTGATGTGAATGGGCCTGAAAACTTCCAAGTAGCTCATTCTGAGTGAGGGATTTTGTGAGCAACTTCAATTTGAGACAGAGATGAATACAAAACAAGCCTGTTTCCACCATCTGCCCAATTTGATTTGTATTTTCCACGAGAAAAGTCAGATTAAACTCTAGCTCTTATTTGATATTTGTGTAACGTAAAACCCTTTACATGTACATCAATATAGAAAAATGTGATTCTAAGTGAGGTTTCCTGTACCTTTAAATATATAATACATGTTTAAAGATGTCTCTGAAGAAGTACAACTCAACTGTGTGTCCTATGCATAAAGCTGAGATTTGTGTGGTCTATAAATAATGGAGGTTGCAATTTCAAGGATTTCAGATTCATCAGACGGAACTCTAATCCCATCTGCCAACACCCCGCAGGTTAATTTCCTGTTTTCAGCCCTGGTTCTATATCAGGTGAACATCATTCAGTGTTTTCATTCTGCACCACTTGGGACAGATCCATTTTCAGATTTGAGGACCAGCACACTTTGATGTCATGGCACTTGTTGTCAAAATGTCTACAATGTGATAAGAGGTTTTCTGCTACAAAATAGACGGTGGCTTTATGCACAGCAGGGTGGCAAAAGGGTTTAAGTGGTGAGAAAGGCAGAAAAGATGTGTTTATTACAGCTGTTGTGTGGGCTGAGGATGTCCTCAAATAGTCTGAACGATGGCTTGAAATTGACTGAATTGAGCCTAAATAAACAATGTGTTAACTTCACGGTCTTATTTATGAATTGAAATGTATTTTTCTGAAAACATCGTCACTCACAGTCGTTTTTATAGTGTGAAACAGGTTTGAGAAACCATTGTCTTATTCATTCTTGTAGTATCTCTTCAGTCTTCCCTTCCATCCATCTGTCTGTGTGTGTGTCTGTGTGTCTGCCTAGTCCCACCTCATGTCATCTCTCCATCAGGGCAGCCTCCTCACCAAACCTCGTTGCAAGCCGTTCCCAGATGCCACCCCAGTATCTGACTGTGCGGTATGTCCCAGCCATTCTCAAGGGAGGGGTGTCTCACTACAATCAGGCTTCACCCCTCCCCGCCGCTCTGCTTGCTGCCATCAGTCCTGGT
This sequence comes from Lutjanus erythropterus, assembly GCF_056507025.1. Taxonomy (NCBI): domain Eukaryota; kingdom Metazoa; phylum Chordata; class Actinopteri; order Lutjaniformes; family Lutjanidae; genus Lutjanus; species Lutjanus erythropterus. Next base: position 5,325,315 of record NC_139323.1, on the reverse strand, counting down.
CTCTTCTTTTCCGAATCTACATGTCTGTGTTATCGCCTCCTTTGGGAATGAATGGGTTTCAGTGTTTAATGTAATGTGCTTTCATACCTATGTGAGCTACAGTTGCTACAACGTACAGCTTGACTGGAAAGCAAGTACCATGGTGAGCTGGACATAGTATCTCAGTGGTTGGTTTTACTTGGGCCAAGGTCAGGTATTAAAACAGCTTCTTTTGTTGACGTTCAGGCCCGTGTCAGTCTCCCCTGTGATTTCCTTTTCTTCCCTGACTTTCGACAGGCTGTCCGTCTCCGTGCTTGCTGGTTTGGGTGTTGTGGGTGTCTCAGCTTGTGATTTTCTACGTGTCCATGCAACCACTGTTGTGCCCTTTGCCCTTTCTCTCATAATCCTACCATATTTCCTCTTGCATCTCTGGTAGCCGGCAGGTTGACTGGAGCTATGAGTTTCTTCCTGGCCCACTTCCACTATCAGTTCCAGTATGTCTTTGGGTTCAAAGGGTCAGTCATTGAATAAACACAGCTGAAAACTGCTGCTGCACTGCTCGCTATAGATGATCATGTTGACAGACTATAAAATCAGGTTGGATTTCCTGTCACTGAATGGCTCATTAAAATTATAAAGATTACTTTGATGCGGAGTTCCCCAGGGCTCACATCTAGGGCTTCTGTTCAAACTCTACATGCTCCCACTAGCTTAATTTAGACTAAACTACTGTGTGCAAGTCAATGAATGGATGTCCTACAAAGATGAAGGAAACGGAGGACTGTGGCAAAGTGGCAGGAGCTCCTTTCTATAATTAAACGTAAATATGGTGGGTAGTTTATCAGCTGATTCCAATATTTCTGAACTTGATCCTTAATACTTAAAATGTATCATCTAAAACTTAAACCTTGAAACATATTTCACATTCTAATCGCATGTCAAATTACATGATTAAAAATGACATATTGACACATCTGATTTTGAGATGTTTCACATGTAATTAATTGCAATGATGCAGACAAGTTACACAGTTTGTATCAACTGATATATGCATATACACACCCATGTAAAACAACATTTCACTTGTGAGGCATTTATATTCAGGCCAAATGGTTTGGTTTATTGACAACTTTCTTATTTGTTTATAGAAACCCAAACCTGTGTATGATAGCTGTCCATGGTATTTTCACAGTCTATCATCTGTTTATAAAGAAGAAAACAAGCATTTATTTTCTGACCAGATATTGAAATTAGGTAAAAACTAGAAAATAAAATCACATGAAAAAGTTACTTTTTCATGTGATTTCAGGAAGCAGATTAGGTAAAAGTTATCGAAGACACGTACACAAAGTCACATATGTGATATTCTGACATTTCACATGTGAAATATAATATTCTATATTAGTAAAGTTTGTAATTAGAGATGTTCCAATACCATTTTTTTCTTCTCAGTTCTAAGTAGGATACTTGAAGTTTGCGTAAGGGTCAATACAGAGTACCAGTCTAATACCATGATTTATTTTTTATTTTATTTTTTAGCACCTGTATACTGCTAATGGATCTGATATGATTGCTATGATTATATTGCCTGGCTGAGGTTTAAAAAAATTAGCGTATGGTATTCCGCTGGGAAGTAGCAGGGCACTGTTTTGGTATTTAATATTGGATCAGTGCATAGACTCCAATACTGGACTTGGTATCAGAACAACCCTATTCCTAATATTTCATAACTTTGACTCATAACTGTAGCATTTGTGAAAATCCTGGCTACAGTTCTAACGAATACATAAATACAGTCAACCAACTACCACCTAAAAAAAAAAGAGTGAATTTTTTTTTTTTTTTTTTAAAAAGCACTGTCCACACATTACTTTAATTTGCCAAAAACCTGGTCCTAAAGACTAGTGCAGTATTTTCCTGCTATTTAAATGGCACATTATTCAGACACTAAAATGCACCTACATAGACAGGTTCACAATTAACATGCACTCTGCATCTAGGGCACTGGATTTAATCCACTTGTCATAAATTAACATGGTTATTACTGGCGGGTGGGTTGCAGGCAGGTGAGTCACTGTGTACATTGACAAACAAGGCAAAACAGCACAACTTCATTGATTGTTTAAATCTGACAGGATAAATCAAAATGTAATTTTGATTCATGTCCTGTTTTCTTCTACACATCCAAAACATCATGCACACAGTAGAAGTTCATACAGTGAAATTGTTTCAAGTAAAGTAGTCGTACAAATTCCGACTTTCATCACAGCAATTTAGAAAAATATTCTTCTGTTTACTCCTGAGTTTCCTCTGTCCTGTCGAGTTTATAACTACAGATGCTTAAATATTATAGAAGTGGATATTTTGCCGCTGTGTGCATGGAAACGTGTAAAATGATTGAAAGCAGCCTCTCTTATCATTATATCATCTTTTAAATTATGTTGAGCACTGCAGGCTTTCCAGGTGATTTCTTTATTGTGTGTTGTATTGATGTAAGAGGTGTTTTCTTTGACTGTGTACTTTAATGGTTAGAGAGGTTGCTTCCAGTAATTTTAAATATCTATGCTGCTGTGCCTCGTGTGTAAATGCGCACAGCATTTCTCTTAAAGGGGAGACACATCTCCCTATTTCACCCACCTGCAGTCCATCCCCTATTTATCTATACATTTAGAATGTATTAACCTCAGTGCTTTTGTCACTACAAGTGGGTAATTTCAGCATCCCTGTTCACTTATGCGGAATCCATTATTTAAATAGAAATGCGCCAGAAGCAAGTGCACCTGCCTTTTAAAGGGAATGGGAGATGACACTCTGCTTTAATTCAAGGGACGCCCCAAAACACAACTATAATTAATTAAGAGACTTATTACAACTCCTTTGCGCCTTGTGCCTTACTTTGCACCCAGATTATGTTACATTTAACCAGCAAAAGTGGACTTGGACATGTGCCATGCACTTTAGACCACGCGTTACAGATCATCTAAATAGAGCCCCTAGCCCCCCCATATTACTCAGAGTGTTAGAGCACTGTAGTGGCTACCCATGTGTAAAATATTAAAAAGGATATTACATTGTGTTTGAATGTTTAAAGTGCATGTTTAAATTTTGCTGTTTTGCAGGGGTACAACCTCAAAGTGAAATGTCAATGAATGTCAGCATTTTTAAGCTCTCCTGTCATGACTGTTCTTCTTGCTTTGTCTATTTTCTTCTTCTTGTATGACCCTGAATGATTACAGATTCTCCCATCAACGGAGCCTCTGTCATTAACTTCACTTCCACTGAGTGAGGCTGACAGGAGACGAGCCGCAGCCCTGTGTGACTCACCCTAACAATTTGTTCTCGTCAAAGATACACAAGCTGTTTAATTAGCTAGAACATGAACCGTTTGGGATTACAGGTTAGGAAATAATAAATGTTAGCTTGATAGTCAAGAGGACACACACAGGAAATGTACTACCTCTGAGCTAAAGAGACGTCTGCAGTCCCACCGGCTTCCTGGCTCCATAGATAGCAGGCTAAGAGGTCACACTTAATTTGTCTGCCAGACAGCGGGAACACCACCTGGGAGAGAAAAGTTAATGTTCATCTTTTCATTCCTCTGTGCCCAAAGAATATTCTGCTTTCTTATCTCTGCAGTGGGGGTAGTGATGACGGAGAAAATCTCCTGAACAAATGTTGAGGCAGGAAAAGGTGTTGAAAGGTTCCAGACACTGATACAGAAGACACAGACGTTCTCAGTAGCTATAGAGAGCTTTGCAATTATTCTTGCCTCTTTGATTTGATAAAGCCTGTTTGCGTATGTTCCAGGCAAATGGTCGAGATGAAAGTAAAAGCAGGAGTAGCGTTTAGCTCTCCCTGTAAACTCTTATTGTGCTGTAATTAACTGCACACCGTAGCCTCTCATTGCAGCCATTTGCATTTACAATTAATGCTTTTGTCAGCCCGCTTTTGATGTTGGATTTAATTAAGTAGGATGCTATTATGAATCTGATTGATATCAAAGTTGCTTACAAAAGACTCAGCATGGAGCGATGGGAGTCACAGAGCAGCAGGGCCTTAAGGTGTGCAGCACAAAGCAGTGGAGGCTTGGAGCAGCTGGAACAGCAGTGTATTCCCCTTCAAATGCAAAGCAGACCCACCACTGGATGATTCCACAGATAACCATCCAGAGAACTGTGTCTGCCACACACTGTTTATTTCCCAGAGTGATCTGTGGATGAACATGGCCAGACTTTGGAGTTAGATTACTTTCTGCACTTGAGAAGATACTTGTCATTGTCATCCTGTGCTGGTAATGACTGTGTCCACCCCTCTGTTTTAGCTCTCTATGCTCTTCACTGAGGAGTGTGATAAGGTACGGGACCTGATGCACGTTCACTCCTTCAGCTACGACTTCCACCTGCGAGTGGTTCACCAGTACTTGGTCGGCTGCCACATGACACTGCGCCAGGGCTACCAGCTCACCGACTTCCTGGACGACTTCATCTCCCATCACCCAGACATTCCCAAGTTTGGCCGCAACCATGTCTTCCAAGGTGAACTTGGTGTGAAGCAATATTTCAAGTCACCTTATACTTCCAGTCACTCTGAGTGACTAGAATCACTTGTTAGATTCACTAAAGGCTTGAGTTGGAAAGAGCCAACTGTAAATTACTATATCAGCATACCATATGATTAACTCACAGTGGGTAAAGAGGAGAATGTTACAGTTACAGTGTTTGCTTATATCAAAAATGATCTGATTAGGGAACACAGTAACAAAGAGTTTGATAAAGAATTTGGTCCTGCCTTTAAAGGAACAGCTTACCCCAAAATGAAAAATACTTATTTTTCCTCTTGCAGTCCCAATATAATGGGACTAAATGGCACTCGACTTGTTGTGCAATAATACACGTTGTGCAAAAATACATCAGAATCATTCAAGATAATCCACACACCTTGTGAGCAGTTTCATGTACGAACTACATTCTTTCTATCAGAAAGAAAGTCGTTCCTATGGTGGTATTTTTCTAGAAAGTTGATCTGAACCCGCCCACCCTGTGAGTGAACTGGGTCATTTCGCACATCACTACTTTATCTTTTGGACAAATCAAAATGGAGCTGTTACTGCAGCTGCACATGTTGCTGTCTCACACGTGTAGTTGTTCTTTGTCCGGCATTGGTCGGCATTATTCTCCTTCCTTTAGCATTTAATAGCAGACTAGAAGAATTGCATTTCCAGTACCTATGGTACTGAAAAAAAACAGAAAAGCACTGTCACGTTTTAAAAAATTTTGGCATCAACTTGGTACCAAAGTATCTGTTCTCGTGACATCCCTACTCTCTATTGCTCACTGCTGGCCAAAATCAAATTCCATTGAAACAATCTTTTGAGTAAATCTTTCAGACAGAGAAGAGTTAAATCCTAACTGCTTTCGTTTGTTTTGCTCTCAGCATCGTGTATTTGTGTCTCACCCTGCTTTAGCCTCACCAGGAGGTCTCTCTGAGTCAGTGAAGAGATCAAAGATAATGCATCATGTTTTCACATGGCGGGTTTTAAAGCTCTGTGGGTGGGCAGGAACAACTGGGATATCTTGTGATTATCTTTTGTGAGAGTGTCTGATCCTTGTGTTCATCAGGGAGCTTCTCCATCTCCACGGGCATGATAACCGCTCACCAGCTATACAACTACATCACTGACCACGCCAGCACCTACGGCATGAAGCCACTGCGCATGTCCAAGTCTACAGTCACCACTGACAACAAGAAAGGGACACCTGACCTGCACGAGTACGCACTGGTGGCTCTGTGGAACAGGTATAAACACCTCAGAATCACAGAGTAAATCTATTCTCATTACGTAAGCTGCTTCATTTCGACCTTTTCTTCCTTCTTGCTTCAGTTCTGGCTCTTATAAGGATCTGGAGGGCCAGCACCACCATGATGACTTTGATGTGTCCCTGGTGGTGTGCCATAATGCTGCTCCATTTGAGGAACAGTCAGATGGGGAGCGGCATTTGCTCAGGTAAAGACAAAGAACAGATTTCTAATTAAACTCATTTGTGAGACCAGAGCACAGCACTGCTGTAACACCGTGACTCTCACCACATGCTGTGGGGAATCTGGGAAGAGGTTACTTTATTTTCATCATAAATTATCACACTTCATTGGTTTGCATGTAGTGTGTGCAGGGTGTGTTTTTCACTTAATTACCTCCTGTTATTTTTGTAAAGGGATAGTTCACCCAAAAATGAAAATTCAGTCCCTATTTATTCAGCTTCGTGCCGTTTGAAGGTCGGGGTTTAGTTTTTTAGTCCACAAAACACTGCTGGAGTTTCACAGGAAAACAACTTTGCAGAATCTCAAAAACCAATAGAAGGGAATGGTGACCAGTTTGCAAACAGAAAAAACAACTAAAAAAAATGCCTCCATACTGTTCATCTGGTGTAATGTCCCAAAGCTCATTTGCACGCGCATGGGTGAGTAGATAATGAGTGAACATTAATTTTTGGGTGAAATATCCCTTTAAGAGCTTAAACTTGATTAATCCATTAGCGAATAGAAAATTAAGAGACACCATTTGCGAAATAGCAAACACCTGCTATTTTCATCTTCTCAGATGTGAAGATTTGATGCTTTTCTTCTGTTATGCATCATTGGAAATTGAATATGTTACTCAATTTGTGGCCTGTGGACCAAATCTGGCCCTCGGTGGGGTGTTTGGTGACCCTCCCCATTTTTTAGTAAATAGTTTGACACTGGGAATTTTTCATTTGTTAATACATTAGAAAAATGTTCAATAATGTTCCTTGGCTATTACTTGGGAAGTTGCATATTAGCCTACACACACTGAAAGAGCTTAAATATACTGTTGGTTCTGTCACTGGCAGGAAAAATTGTATTAATCATTTAAAGGGTTTCATAATTTGTTTTTCTTAAGAGTGGGTGACAACACCTTTACTTGCAGGTTGCGGTTCTACGTGATCATGACCAGCCAGAGAGAGCTCTTCCCCCGCCTCACTGCTGACATGCGCCGTTTCAAGAAGCTTCCCCAGATCCACCGCGATCCTGGCGAGCTTGGAGGCCGGCTCCCCCCAGATCGAGGAGAGGCCAGTGGGTCACGCGGTGCCGAGCAGGACCTCTGGGAGGAAACGTCATCTGAAGCCGCAGCCGCCATGGCCCCAAGCGACGGCAACGAGTTTTACCCTCTGGCGGCGGGCGGAGCAGAGGCTCAGGGGCTCCTTTACTCCTCCCCTCTGTTCCCTCTGCTGAACAACGAGGTGGTGTTGGCCCGCAGGCAGATCCAGGCCAGCGTGGAGCAGGCCATGGGTCACTGCCGCAGGGACAACCTGTGGAGGAGGCTGTTCCATGGAGAGCACCTGGCCCTGGACAAACTGAAGCTGACCAAGCTGTCGTTCAGCGAGCTGGAAGAGCTGCTGGAGGCTGTGCAGAGCCGCTCAGTGGGGGAGATCGACCCACAACTGGTAAGATTCCAAGTGCAGCCTGTCATCTCATATTCATCCACCATCCTTTGAGTCAGCACTAACCTTTGAGTTCACATATTAAGGCCTGGTAAACAGTTGTTTGGTCAATGAAATGTCAGAAAATTGTGAAAAATATTGATCAAAGTCCAGGATGACATCATCCAGATTATGTATTATGTATCCAGATTATGTAATCCCATTACATGTATTCTGTTACTCCTCGAGCCAGCCGGTAATAGCCCCTAATATAATCACCACCAAAGCGTTTCTTCCCAGCTGAAAACACCCAGCTGGAAGCTCATGACAACACTTTGGAGGCATTTTTTCACCTGAGATGATTTTGTTATTATGATACTGAATATCCTCAGAGGTAACAGTTAATTTATGTGTTTCAAGAGTGTGAAAGTGTCGGTGCAAGGTAAAGTTTGCTCTGGTCTTTGCTGTGGATGACAAGAAGGCTGAAGCATGTTGGAAGAGAGAGAACAGACCCATCGATCTACGTGGATTCATGAGATTTTGGGGGCAAAGGAACATCTCAGCGACTACCATCACTGGAACTGAAGTTAGACAGAGCCCGGTTCAAAGAGTACTGACACAGTTTATTGTATTTGTCCCACCCATTCTGCTCAGGAGTCTTGAGTCAAGTTCTTCACTCAAAGTCGTCATTTGTGCTCCTGCTGGTGAGCACTGCCAAACTCTCCTCTCTCTCCTCTCACACCACGTGACTGGCTGCTGTCAGATGGATTCAAAATAAATCCATTGTCCAGAGCAGTTGATTTACTACGCTCCTTTTTAATCTTTGGACTTAGAGGCTCATTAAATCATTTCAAGTCATTTGGCAAAGTCAGAGTTGCATATTTTCAGATAGATAGTCATAATACAGTTTTATACTAAATTTTCCTACACTTTCTTTTTATATTTAGCAAAGGCTACCAGAGAGAACAGGTTCAGTTTCTGAGTGCATACGAGGGATTAAGGTTTTCCAATTTAAAGCTAGATAAAAGATGTTTCTAATAACAATTCCACTTCAAAATGACTGAATCACCACAGTAAACACTGCCACTGAGGTGGTATATATTAGATTGCAAGGCAATGAGCAATATTTAGACTTCTTACACTGTATGTGTTTGTGATGTCCCTGCATGGCTGCTGTTCCAAACAATTCTCTTCTCGACTGTTCCCCTTCAGATATTAAATGATTCTGTAGTTTCTTGACTGATGCTCCTGTAGTGTTGGCTCAGGGTGAGGTGTCATGTTGACATGTTGCCTGAGATCTCACATGTCACATAACTGACAGATGCTCTTCATGGGCATTCAACCTGATATGAGCAGCATTGTGTCTAATTATATGTGAAATCCTGTCAGAGATTTCTACTTACACCCCAACACAGTGAAGCCGAAAGGAGAATTAAAAAAATCAACAATATTTTTTTTACCAGAAACAGTGTCCCTGTTACTGTGGACAGTCCAGTTTCAATGGAACTACTTTCTGCTAAGGAAATAGTCCCTATGAAAAGGCTTCTTAAGTTGGCAGTAGGTTGAAAACAAAATGAAGCCAGGAGAGGAGATAATATTCAGAGTGATATAAAACCCCGAACCTGACACGCCAGATGGTTTGTTTTGCAGAACCATCTGGGAAGTTGTCCTTAGAAACTGTTTGGAAAAGGGCAGGTACTTAAAAAAAACATTTGGCAGTTGATTGAATGAACCATCTGTTTATCATGTCTAACATGGACTAACTTCAACCAATCAGGTCAAACTCTTGCCAAATCCGGTCGGGATAAGAGTGAAATAATCTCCTCCATGAAGAAAAAAGAAACACTCTCCAGTTCTGATGTAACTTGATGCTATCACAGTATCTATGCTAACAGGAGCCGTCATCGTTTATTTGAGACAAGTTGCTTCCATAGATGCTTGTCATTGTCGTCACGCCTAAAACCATGCCTGCAGCTGCCAGCAGTCCAGAGACACAAACGGATGACTTGAAACCTGGCAAGATGGATTCTCATGTGATCTCGCAAATCCAGCTGCCTCAAAACATAATTAAAACCTCAAAACAACAAAAATAATGGACCTGCCCTTTAAAGTCTTAAATTTACTAAAAAAAAAAAACTAATTTACGAAAAGAACTGTGTAGGAGCAAAGCAGTTCCTGATGCACACATGATTTCACCTGATTTTTATCAGTATGTGGATATGTATGTACATAGAGCTGCAACAATTAATCAAATAATCGATTATTAAATGAATCTCTGCATCAACTATTTTGATTATCAATCAATCAGTGTGAGTAATTTTCAAAGAAAGAAAGAAGAATTTTTTATGCTTTCATTCTGGTTTCTGAGGACATCATCTTGGGTTTTTTGGAAACACTGATCGACATTTTTCACTATTTGCTGATATTTTATGGACTAAACAACAAATCAGTTAATCAAGAAAAAGATCTACAGGTTAATTGATAATGAAAATAATCACTATAGGAAGGACCTGAAAAATGTTTGGACCTATTTTTCAACAAAAGGTTGAGTTAAATAAAAATGAGAGAAAAATCAACAGATAATCATTAGTTGCAGCCCATAGCTGATTTGGAAATCTCAGACTTGGAATCTCAAGAATTCTTCAAGTTTTTTTCTCAGAATATTAACCTCTTCCATGGTATTTTCCTTACCTACAGTGGCCCAACATGCTGTCATAGGTTCATGCTGTGCGTGCCACAAACTAAATTCCATTGCCCTCCATTGTGTTATGATGGCAGCAGAAGGAGAAAACTATCAGTTTCATGAAAATACAAGGGGATTTTTTAGCTGAACTAACCTTTTCAAAATTGTTTATCTGTCAACGTTGTGTAGATATGAAGGTTGGCCAAAATAACAGAGCACTGTTCAATTCAACACCACAATCTATGGCCTCATAAATGACCTCGGAGTTGAGTCAACACTTTGGACAGATATTTTATCGATTTTTTTTATTGTGGAGTCTGGGATATATTTCGTAGAGAATGTAATCAGCAGATACAGCATCTCAATCAAAATGCTGGCTGTTCTCCTGCAGCTATGACAGCAGATAGACTATTAATTAAACAGAAAGCTCAGCTAGAAAATAAACTTTTTATAGTGATCAGCTGCAATTTTTGACTGACTGTGCAGGTAAAGCAGAAAGGCTGTTTTCAGCTGTGGTTTGTGATTAACGACAGGCAGGTTGCTGTAATAGAGTCTGTTTGATGTGTTGCTGCAGGACTGCTTCCTGACCATGAGTCCAGCCTGGTACCAGAGTCTGATCAAAGTCCTCCTGAACCGCTTCCCTCAGAGCTGCAGACACTTCGACGACAACGGCATCCAGTATCTGGTGAGAAGATGCTCTTAATCTCCATTCTCTTTTTTTCACATCAGAGCAAAAGTGTGTCAGTGTTTAAGTGTGAAAAAAGGACTCTAGAGGGATTATTTTTATCTTAAGAGGGCTAATTATGGGATCCTTCAGAGTGTATGAAACTGTGCTCAATTTGAAGATGAGAAATCTGGAGATGAAAAGAATTAGCTTAATTTGTGGAGACTGAGGAATCATGACCACAGCCTGACCTCTCACTTCTGCCCTCTCCCTCTTATCCATGTTATTATCAAATATTATCATACTTCTTTGTAATAGAGGCTCAGGCATGTGTGCACTGATCCAATTTAGATCAATCTATGATGGGGTAGCGTTTGTTCCTGGCCACTACAACAAAGCTTTCTGTGTACAGACGTACTGAATCATAAGAGGTGGAATTGATGACATGTTCATGAACCAGTCTCCTGCAGGGGGGATCTGGGATCCTCCGCCAGAAGACACATTTGGGATTTTAACATGTTAACAAAGCATTCTGGTGCATCTTTTGTTTGTGTTTTCCGCAGACATTATTACTTTTACTTACCTTACCTTAGTACTGAAGTAAAAAATACTACATAGGTACTAAAGTAAAAGTAAAGTTTACTTTACTTAGTACTTTTACTTTAGTACTTTATGTAGGACTTTAAATGCAGGAATTTTAATTGTAATTAAGTATTTTTACATTGTGTTATTAATGCTTTTACTTCAGTAAAGGATCTGAGTAATTTTTCCATCACTGCAGCTCACAGAATCTGATGGGTCACCAAATACGATTTCACACCGTCACTAGTACTGCGATTTATTTAGCTGAGTCACCAGTTAACACGGTCACTCATTAAACCAGAACACCGGTGGGTCTTGTTTCATTGTGTCTTCATTTTTATTTTCCTCATAACTTACAGCAATGATGGACATTAAACTGGAATAATAATAGGTGCAGTGGGAGTTAGACTTAACTCGGCTAAATGATTCTGAACTGTAAAGTTAAAGTTGTAATTTAAAACACAATTCACTGAAGTTAACGTTAGGTGGTGTGCTAACAAGCTGACACACTTTCCATTATAAACAGGCTGAGGAAGGTTTGACAGGTTACATTAGGACACCCTTCCACTACTTTAGCAACTAGTTAGCTGACGGTAAGTTAGTTAAACAGCATGTTATGCAGTCTGCAGCAAACAAGACTTTCTCCTTTTTTGCGGTTCTGCTCAGAACTAGTGTCCATCATACACATCCATGTTTAAGGGGGAAAAGAAGACCATGCAGTTATCTTGATCATGACTGGCCAAAAGACTCACCAAAGATGTTTTATTGTGAAGAAGAACAAGACAACAGCTTTCTGAAACTGTCTCTGGTCTCACTCCAGTCTGTGGGAAATTGTGCTTCCCACTGGTAACTTTATTTTTATTGAGAATTAATCTGTCAATTATTTTTCTTGATTAATCAATTAGTTCTTTGGTCTTTAAAATGCCAGAGGATGGTGAAAAATGTAGGTCAGTGCTTCCAAAAGTCCAAGATGACGTCCTCAAATGTCTTGTTTTGTCCACCCAGAAACATTCAGTTTACAGTCAGAAAGGAGTAAAGAAACCAGAAAATATTCACATTTAAGAAGCTGAAATCAGAGAATTGTGACTTTGTTTACTTAAGTATTTATTCAGACCAATTAATTGATTATCAAAATAGCTAGCGATTGATTTCATATTTGATTAATCGTAGCAGTTCTCAAAGCATCCTTTAAGTAGACAGCTAATGTCTCTCTGTCTCATCTTATTTCAGGCTGTTCTCAACCAGAAGTTCACTGACTGCTTTGTTTTGGTCTTTTTGGACAATCAAGCTGGAAAAACAGTGAGTCATTACCCTGATATGATTCTTAATATGATACTGTAGTTGTGCAAACACCTCAGCAATGTTTCTTTTCTTCCTCCCACAGAGTCTAAAGGTTGTGTTCCGGGAGCCGCTGCCGTCCCAGCCGCAGGCCAGCAGCAGCCCTCCTCCTCAGCTGGTGTCTATGTATCATCACCTGGAGTCTGTCATCAACACGGCCTGTTATAACCTCTGGACGGGACTGTTATAGAGCTGATCGGTGCTGGGCTGACCTCACGAAGCAGCAGCAGTAGGGGAAGTCAGGGGAGTTTTTTTTTCGAAAAGGAGTTCATTTGGGGAAAATCTTCTTGCTAGTCTACCACTCACTGTGGCATTAAGAAAAGCTTCATAGCAGACGCTGATATTACTGCAAAGCCCTGTAGCACACAGGAGGCATTTACTAGACATTTTTCGGGGCCACAGAATAAATACCCGAAAAAAACAACCCGAGAATCAAACCTAAATGAACATTTTGCTTGTGTGTTGCTCCCAGTCTTTTTCTGGTATAAGCTGATGCAGAGTTCTGGCACCAGTTAGCCCACCCAGCCCCAAACCAATCAGAAGAAAGTCTGATTAAAAACTAAACGGCTCCTAACTGGTGTGTAGAAAACCTCCGTTAGCTGGCTCTGTAATCCTTAATCCTCTGATATACTTGCTTTTAACTAAGCATTTATATGTGCATTATAATCACTCCATGTATGCTGTATTACTTTAGAGCATTTGGCGGTGTACAGGAGTTAATGCTAGACGAGACAAGATGGAATTAAACTTGTTAAGGATGGTGGTGGCAGTTTATGTTTGTGTTAATGAATCAGTATGTAGGATTTAGTGGAGTGGTTGGAGACTGCAACCAACTCATCAACGCTGTCCACAAGCCAGTGTTTGGTTTGTCCGCTCTCAGCTGCTGTAGAAGCTTTGCAGTGAAACATAAAGGTCTCAATCTAATGTAACAAAAACACTATTATACTCCATTTCTTACATATTCTGCCAATAAATCCCCCTAAATCTTACACACTGGGCCTTAAAGTTGGAATATATTCTGGCGTCAGCCCATGATGATCCCACAGTGGATAACTTTTTAAATCCTCAGGTACACACAGACCGCAGCTGCAGTCTGTTTGTACGTTTTTTAAAAAGCAAGTATATCACAAGCATTAGGGAGATTTAATGTTCCTCTCAATACTATGTCATTTGTCTCTACAAACATATGAAGCGCAAAATCTATGTAAAATCTCCTACAGTGACGTTCATGAAGTCAGGCTAACTTGAGGGAAATATTCAGTGTATGATCAGGGTTTCCCACAGTGTATTGGATATAGCGGGTGCACAGCACCTCTGCTAACATCAGAAGAAATGGATACACATTTATGAAATATAACATTAAGCTTCAAGGAAAATTAGCAGAGCTGCTATGTAAAACTGGTCAGACACTGTCTGTTGTATGTTGTGTAAACTCACACTACACGTTGTAATCAGCCTATGACAAGGACAAGATTTTTGGAATCAAGAACATTCTAGTGTCCATTTGTGAATTGACCAGTCACATTTGATTGGGCTTTTGCTGCATACAGGGAAACAGTCCATGTGGCGAGCAAAAGAGGTTGAATGCATTCGGAACCCACTGGCTATCATCAGTTTCTGCTTTTTGAATTGTAAACTATTACTCACACACAGAAGAGGAAGTCTTGGCTCGCGGCACAGAAGCACTAAATCCAGCGATGATGGATTTCAATGCAACAGAACACCCCACGCTCTGGCCAGTGGGCGGTGCTTGATTTTGGCTCAAATCTTTTCACCATGGTGGCCAGGTCAAAAACTTTCTCATTTTTCAGGTAAACACTACACAAAAATAAGCTTCTGAAAACATTTTAGGTGAGAAATAGACATGGCAAGAACAGAAATCTATCTTGACAGTTTGATTGGACTTTTGCAAGTCTGCTATGTTGCATTAGATGGACTCCATTTGCATAAAGGAGAGGTCTAGTCGTGATTATGCAAATCCAGATTCAGCAAACTCGCTATGCCGTCATCATGCACTGCGCAGCTGGATCTACTCCTCTCCATAGAAAATGAATTGGTTCCATTGACTTGAAGTACTTCAATGGATTTGGTGTGTCTGCATCATCAGATATCCATTATCCAAACACACACACCATTGAGCCCAGATCAGAAATTTGACTGTAGAACTACAGTACTCAAACTGCACAAAGCTGGCTAAAATTTCAGACCAGCCAGAAATCCAACCAGTCGTCTAAGAGCCAGATTGTTGACAGGTCAGGCAATAAATCAAACTGAACGCCAAGTGACAACTGATCTGGCAGAAATTTGGCCCTATTCTAAAATAGTCAGGGAGCAACCAGTCAGGGTTAAAGTCAGGTGATTGCCCTGACCGTCTCCTGACTATGTCAATAAAGAAGATCGCAATCTGTCCATTCAGCTCAGCAGGTGACCAATCCATCACATTCGAAGTTTGACACTGTTGGGGAAAACAGATTTTTGCAGTTTTGAAAGAGCAGAGGTAACCAGATAAATCAGGGGGCCGCATCGCCCACCGCCTCCACAAACCAGTTCCAGAGGGACACCCGTAACACTGTCAAGGGTCAGTGATGAGGACAGCAATTTGCTGTGTTCGTTTGGCTGATTACAGATGCAGCATGCATTATCATACCAAAATCAAAACTTTGCACAGTCCATAGACTTGTAGCAGTTTGATTTGGACTCAGCCTGCAACTGAGAGGGTCTGCAAAGTGTGGGCCGGACACCCTGTTGGGTCGGGTCCTCAGGGTTTTCAGGGAACAGGTCTGTCTGAAGACCTTTAGCACAGAACCTTTTACTGATTGACTTTGACCATTCTGAGCAGGTAGAGTAAAAGTATGAAGTAGATGAGATTCGTCCATCTCTCTGGTGTCGTATCATGAGCAAAATGCTTCCTGGCTGCTGGATCAGGACCTGGTTGAAGGTCTTGGAGTACATACACTGATCAGCCACAACATTAAAAGCACTGACTAGTACAGTGCATAAAATGTATCATCTTGTTGTGCTGGCACCTGTCAAGCCAGTGGGTTATATTAGACAGCAAGTTTTCAAGTTGATGTATTGGAAGCAGGAAAAATATGCAGCGTGAGGATCTGAGTGACTTTGACAACAGTCAAGTTGTGATGTCTTGACGACTGGGTTAGAGGATCTACAAAACTGCAGGTGTCATGGGGTGTTTCCAGTGTGCAGTGGTTAGTGCCTACCAAATGTGGTCCAAGGAAGGACAACTGGTGAACCAGTGACAGGGTGATGGGTACCCAAAGCTCGTTGTTGCACGTGGGGAGCAAAGGCTAACCCAATTGCTCTGATCTCACAGATGAGGTACTGTCCTAGATAGAGCCTTCTGTCCATACTCTGCATTCATTTCATCCGTATTTCTGCGTGTTTTCGGAATGCTTAGGGATATGGACGAAACAGAAGCAGTACCATCGGTGATCGTGGGTGGTACTGTAGTGGTGTAGCCAATCGTTTAAGTGAGACATGACCACAGGACACAGCGAAAATGTTTTAAAAATCCAAAGGACATTTGTCACCTCTACTTCGTGAAAAGAATTCTCCATCCACATGTGACGATGTATTTCATGGCCACCATCTATGTCGTTGCCGCCTCTTTTTCCTCTTTATTAAGAGTTATATCATTACCACCTCCTCCAGCATCAGCATGTTTCTTGTTGTCAGAAACTTGACTCTTCTTCTTTGGGGCAACTTTTGGATGTGGGTGTACTGCTTAAAATCCATTGCCAACATGAAGGAAGGATGCATGGTTACATTGTTCCATCCTTTGAAACTTAAAGGATCTGTTGCTAACGTGCTGTGAGATACCACAGCACACATTCAAAGGTCTGTGGAGTCCATGCCTCAATGGGTCAGAGCAATTTTGGTGACATTGGTATTACAATGTGAGGCAGGTGGTTTTCATGTTGTGGCTGATCAGTGTGTTCTGATAACCTGATGGTTAAGGAAGTATTTTCACCAGTGGAGAAGACACTGCTGTATTTCTTTCTCATCATTTTAAATGTGTATCCACAGTTTGCGTCGACTGAATCTGATGCTTCATGCTGCAATGCATCGCAGGTCAGTCATAAGCAACCGAGGACGAGCACCTCTGGCTATAGAGCTGCACAAGTTTCATACTCACTGCTTCATTAATAGGTCTGAGTAAACTAGGATCTTGTGCCTTCTTGTAGCATCTTGCTAGCTCTTCATACCACATCAGTGTTTTACATGAGTGACAGTCAGGCTGAGATGTCAGCCTGCAGAGTGGGAAGGCTTTTATGTTTCAAAAGTGTCAAACCTGTTACTCACTTGAACCCCACTGCCGTGTCTGGTGCCCTGAAGTGCCTTTCTCTGTTTATTTTTCCCTTTTTTAAAAAAAGAAATCCCAACCCTATGAAGTGATACTGTTGTCATTCCATCAGCTCTGCATAGAAGATCTTTGGAAACACACTCCTGGTGTTATGCAGTGAAAGTGCCTGAGTCGATTTGCAGAATGTGACAGAAATTGCCTTTCGCAAGAAAAAAAATGGGTCATATTAACTTTAATGATTTGCATAATAGCTTGCCACATGTCATCAGCGCCGAGTGTTTCCAAAGCATGTTCAGGGTGATGAGTTTGACGTGTGTTGTGTACTTTGAAACAGTGTGGCTGGTAATCATACCTCAGTTTACAGGAGGGCAGGAGCCAGCCGGATACAAGAGTGTGACATCACAACAAACATGAAGGCTCCATATTCGTTGCAGTACCTTCATTAATGACATTCTCAGCAGCCTTAGATTTCTACACATGGTCTGGGAGGAAACCAAATCCAAGGTTGCGCTTCTTTGTGGATGTAAAATGAAGAACTGTTGAGCAAAGCTCAGAGAATTCAGTCTGAATGTTAAAACACTGGATCTTCATCATGCAAAATGTGAACTGTGACAAGTTAGCCCTTAGCATTATGACTCTGTAATATAAAGACTGCACTGTCTCGAACTGTATAATGTATATTATGTATATACAGAACACTTTATACAGTATGTGAAATGCTAAATAAAGCAGTAGGATGACTGAGAATGTGTCAAATCATTTTTACATTAACACAAGTACAAATAATCTGATATGTACAAACCTGCAAACTCATAAGAGGTGAAAAAAGTGTTCATAAATAAATCAATCCAGTTTGTGTTTTCTGACATTACTACTTTTACTTTTACCTTAGTACTTAAGTAGAAAGTAACTAAGTAAGGTACTACAGTGAAAGTAAAATAAAAAGTATTAAGGGATGCGGGATTTTTACTTGTAACTAGAAAATTTCAAACTAAATTTTAAGTGTGCCTGATGCTCGCTGCCGACTAGTATCCCCAACATATTGCCAGAAGTATTTAGATGCATCATTGAGGTAGTGTGTCTGTGTGTGTGCACATGCACGCACTGTCGCACGCATGTGTGTATGTATGCGAGTGTGTGTGTCTATGTGCATGCGTTATCATGCACGTTTGTATGTATATGGGTGAGTGTGTATGTCAATAAAAGTCCCCTTACAGACACAAAGAACAGCTTTTGTGTGTGTGTGTGTGTAAGCGGGACAGAAGAACAATATGGCTGACATTAAAAATGGCACTAGGCAGCCATGGATATTAGACTCAGAGCTAGACATTCATTAAGCCAATCACAATCAGCCTTGTCAATTTCTGCCCAGGAACTGTGAGTGGACATGTGTCCACTGTGTGGGCAAGTTGAGCACTTCATGAATGAATGAATGAATTTAACATTAACCAGCTCAAACTTTCAATTTATTAACAGTTAAAAAAAAGACTGCCAAGTTGGACACAGAAAAAGACAGACAGAGACAGACAGACAGGCAGTGTTTTTAAACTGATAATAACTTTGAGCTGCTTCAGGTGTAATTCTCTCTGTATGAGGTTTTAACTGTCAAAAAACAGCTTTAGGTCAATCCACCAATCAGAAGACAGGACCAACCTCAGGTTGGTGAAACTTTAGGTTAAGAAATTAACCCTGGTTCTCTGAAACATGAGTGAGGTATCTCACTATGGGACACAACCTCCGCGCTGTCCCCCAGAAGCCCTTTTTCACTACGCCAGTCTTGACTGGCCGACGGACATGACGTCTGATCCGCTGAGGAGGGACATCCTCCTGCTGTACAAACGGTCTAGTGGGACAACCGCCAGTGCCGATGCCATCAGTCCCAGCAGCCTGAGGCACGTCCTGAATTTCAGCATCGCCCCTCGACGGAAAAGTGCCAGACAAGCCTGAAAGGCTTTCACCCTTTCCACTGACAAGCATGCTTTGAATGTGACCGAGTTCAGTGACAAACCTACAAACGTTATGTCCTGAGTTGGGACCAAAACGCTCCCAGTTCACCGTAAAACCCAGGGCCGCCAGATGCGAAGTGAGCAGTCTGGTGTGTGCTTGAACATCCTGGGGTGACTGTGCTGCCAACAACCAGTTGTCTATATTAATCGCGAGGCGCATTACCTTCCCTCAGGGGCGCTACGGCCGCCTCGGTGCACTTTACAAACACCCGCGGACTTAGTGAAAGGCCGAACGAGAGCACCAGATACTCGTATGTCACGTCTCGAAAGGCAAATCTGAGATATCGCCTGTGAGGGCGAAAAATGTGAAAATAAGCGTCTTTCAGGTCTATGGACATGAACCAATCGCCTGGACGCACAAACCATATCAGAGCCGCGTGTGTAAGCATCGTGAACTTGTACTGTCTTAAGTATTTGTTCAGAGCCCGCACATCCAATATCGGCCGCAGACCCCCCCCTTTCTTTGGGACTAGGAAATACCTTGAGTAGAAGGCTCCCTTTTCCAGCAGCGACGATAGTTCGTCCTGCAAAATATGAGCCCTGTCCTCTTGAGCCTGTGACTGCACCACTCCGTTGAATCGGGATGGAGCGGATGCAAACTGGAGCCTGTAACCCTTGGTTACAGTCTTTACTAACCAATCTGACGCCCCACACGCACACGACTGGTCGGCCAAATTCGACAGCAGGCCCAGGGGTGACTCCGCCGCAGCACTGGGCCGGACGGGCACATTGGGCTGCGCAACTGAGGCACTCATCATGCCCACCGGGGCAGGCGGACCCACTTGCTGCACCATTGGTGGGGTTATGCCTCCCCCCTGTGGTGGCATGCGTGGCCGCACAGCCATGCTCTGTTCCCACTTTATTTCTTTCACTTTGTTCATGTTTTTTGTATTCTTTTTGAACAAAAGAACCTGCGCCCTCGGCTTGTGGCCTGGATGCGCACCGACCATTTTTAATAAATTTATTGGGAGGAAGGGACACTTTGTGCTTGTGCACTGGTGTGTGCTTGTGACACTCAGCTGTGTCTCCACAGAGCTCTCCGCTGGTCTGACCTTCCTCCTTTTTGCTTGGTCGTGAACTGTGAGCGCCAACATGGCCTCTGCACGCCTTTCGCAGGGACTGGAACATGCCCTCTTTAACTGTAGGAACAGAGCCTCGGGGGTTTGTGGGGCAGGTGTCTGGCCAGGACCGAGGCTGATGCATTCCTCTGCCGAGTCAGACATAATCCCCTCGATGTCAATGAGGTCAGCCAGCAGGCCGGCCTTGTGCTAGTCGGGGTCAAGTGGCACTGCGGCGTCGAGCTGGTCACCCCAGCTGGGCCCCGCGGGGATGGTGTGTCCTTCGGGGCTCTCCGCCACCTCCTGTGGTGGGGGGCTGGCTACCCCCACCACAGGGTCCACCGCCAACAGGCTAGCTTGGCACGCCAGCCTGCGTCGGCGAGTTTTGCTTGACAGGCATGCACAATACTCACAGGCAACCGGGGATGCCAGCGCGTCCTGGGCATGTTGCAGCCCCAGACACGCAGCACACACGGGATGAGTATCCGCCCTGGCAATCTTGCAACCGCATGTGCACACCCTTACCGGTAGCTTGTCCTTATCCATGGCGAGGGAAGGCAGGCTCTGTTATCGTAAGTCGCAATTAAAATTACGAGATGTGTAGAGTAACTAGTATGGCGGCTAGTTACTGCAGCAGCTACTGTTTGGAGACAGACCAGCTAGCCAGACTCAGACAGTGTGCAGCGTTCAGGTAGTGTTCGGCGACCGAGTGGTTAGCTCGCTCTGAGAACTGCAATGCTAGCCGTTAGCCACACAAGCCGTCCGAGAGGTTGCTTCTAGGAGTGAGAAGAGTGTTTAGACTGGAGAGGATGACGTGACGTCAGGCTCTTATAGCAGGAGGATGTCCCTCCTCAGCGGAGCAGACGTCATGTCTATCAGCCAGTCAAGACTGGCGTAGTGAAAAAGGGCTTCTGGGGGACAGCGCGGAGGGTGTGTCCCATAGTGAGATACCGAGACGAATGTTGAAAGAGAACTGCCCTGTATGTTACAGCACAGAGAAATTTGAATACTGAAAGGACTGAAAGAGAGAATTTAACCTGAAGCAGATCAAGGTTTGAATTTAAGAACATTTGAAATAGACCGCAGACGAAAATGTCAACATTGGACACAGAAAGACAAAGACAGACAGAAACAGACAGATATACAGACAGAGAGACAGACAGTCATTTTAAACTATTAATCATTTCAAACCTTGAGCTGCTTCAGGTGTAATTGTCTCTGTATGAAGTTTTAACTGCAAAGAACTCAGGCTGGTGAAATTGACCAATCACCTGTGTGCAACGGCACAGTGACATTTGAATACTGAGATGACCTAACTGCTGATGGTTTGTTCAGCCAATTCAGCCTGTGTGCAACACCACAGTCAATTTTAATACTTCAAAAAGAGGCAAAAATTGAGACAGCATACCTCTCAAACTACAGCTGTTTAATGAAACACTTAAAAATTAGTTAAAAAGTTAAAATGACAGATTTTGTCAATGGAGTTTAGTGGCTTTCAGCTAATATAACTGCAGTTTCCTGTCAGACAAAATCTGTCTGGGATCAGGATGTCAGATACAAACAGCTCAGACCTGAAACACTAAAAACAAAACCTGATGAGCTTTATACTGCAGACGGGATTTTCTTTAAAAAAAAAATAAAAATCTGTAATGTGCAGAAGAATCTGTCAGTCTTGAAAAGTTATGCAGATGTGTAGTTTTTCCAGAGGTTTTTGTGTGTTTGTAGCGTGTTTGGAAGTTTGGATGCTGTTTCTGTACAGACAAACTGACTTATGCAATAAACATGTTGATATCAACAATCCAGTGAAGAGCAGTGAGAAACACTTTTATTCTACAGGTTGGGATCAGTTCATTCACTCTTGATTGAAATTATTTCAGTCTTTATTTTGAAGTGATTAAAAAGAAGCACAAAACTGCACCTAAAAACTGCAATATCTGAAGAGAGAATTAGCAACAGAAATGCAGTGATTGCAAGATGAAATCAGCTATATGGATTTGACTTTGATTTCACATGAAGTGATTCCGACCTGCAGCTCCATTCACTCAGCTGTCCTGGTCTCAGTTTGCAGCTGCGACTGAAGTATTCTGAATGTAATGTGTTTGGTGTTGTTCTGTTTCTTCTTCATGTATGGTTATGCTGCTTCAGCTCAAGGCCGTCGGTTACTGAGTGTTGCAAGCACTTCAGATATTTGAATTTGATCAGAAATTATACTGCTGATCAAAGGTTTGCAAAGATACTAAATATGTGAGACCACATCTGCAAAAAAATAGAATATTTCCATTTGAATGCAGGACACAAAAATTTGACTTTTACCATTTTAGAAAACTCAAGTATTTTTCTTTGTTGGGTGCACCATGCCCTTTTATTTCATGCTCTTACACTTTATTTTTAAGGCTATCAATTTATTCACAGATCAAATATTTAATAAAAGTTATAAAAATCTATTGGATGTCTATATTTTGGGGGGGTGGAGCTTCTTTTGTAGGATTCTCTGCTTCATAGGCTTCGTAAGTTGCTTGGAATTTATGAAGACCCAGGTTTGATCCTCGGGTTATTTTTGAGGCCTCTGTAAAACAGCAAGACTGAAAGGGTCTCAGAAAGACGCTTGGGGTATCTGTGATTCATTGGTTCATCTGTCTAGCTAGAGAAATCACTACTTTCAAGTTTGAGAACCCTGATTCACTCTTTGGCTTACTGTTGAATCCTGGTGCAACAGGAAAAAGTGAAAAGCTCTCATAAAAAGATTTCATGTATCTCTGATTCATTGGCTTAAGAAGTTAGATCACTGCTTTCAAGTTCTGAGGAACCAGGTTCAATCCTTGTTATTTTAGGCCTGTGTTCAATGGAAAGTGTGAAAAGCTCTAAGGAACAGAGAACTGCCTGTTCAGAATCACAGTGGACTGTCTTAGGTTTCATTTTTATGAGGCTCAGTGAATTTTGAAGTCCAGCACCCAAAGTGAAGACATAAAAGCATTCAGACAGGACATCTTAGTGCAAAGCGGACTTGTTGACATGCTGGGTTGATTCATGACAAACCAAAGTCATTAGCTCACTCAGTTATGTATTGGATGCAGGATGTCAAGGTTCTGGGTTCAAACCTGAATCCTGACAGAAAAAAACAGAACTTTCCTTAACAACTCTAAAAGAATCCCAAACAAGCTGAACCTGCTGCAGAGAGATCAGCTCAGGAGGCTAAGAGGCTAAGACTGAAGTCGTCTGATCAGTGTTGGTTTGAATCCTGCTTGAGGACATGTGTTATTGTCTTGAAAGACACCAGCAGAGCAACGCCCTCTACAAGCTGCTCTGATTCACAGTGTATGTGGAGATGATTGTTCTTAAACCATAAAGATTAACATTCATCTGCAACCACTTACCTGAATGATGATCAACCAGTTAACAACAGGATTGTTTCACATTACATGTTTAAACCAACAAAGTTCTTTAAAGTCATTTTTGATCATTTTACTGGTTGTTTATGAACTCCTGCTGTTCAGCCTGTCAGTGTATCAGATTCATATCTCAAAAATATACTATGCCTACACTCTTAATGGCATGTTTATAGAGCATATGTGGGAATAATCCTAATATATTAGGACTATAGATCTATGGGTCAGAATGGGGTTATTGAACCATCAACCTTGGAACACCAAAACCCTGGAGACTAGCCTCCAAACTAATACAACCACTCCACCCACTTCCTTCAACCAGAACTGACTTAACTGTGGTAGACTTGGTGGTACTGGTGGGGACTTGGCAGACTCCTGCTCACGTGGAATTGACATGACTGTGGTAGACTTGGTAGACTGAGTATACTGCGTAGGAGCACCTACTCATTTATGAACATCAGCAATATAGAGTATACTCAGTCTACCAAGTCTACCACAGTCATGTCAATTCTGGTCGAGGGGGTGGGTGGTGTGATTGCATTAGTCTAGGAGTTAGTCTCCATTGTCTGTTGTCCTAAGGTTGATGGTTCAATTCCTCATTCTGCCTCATGCTAAAACACTTCCTGCTGAGGGGTGGAGGACCTGAAAGCTTCAACATGATCTTGCAGAGCATCAATATCATCTCCTATCAGTGTGGTTGTTCATTCAAATGATTCAATACAGCTTTGTCTGTAGAGATGCCAACACTTGGTTTCCAAATAGCTCAAACTCATGACCACAGGTGTGAATACAACTGTTAGCAATAATGGAAAAAAAAGCAGGAATAGTTCAACAAGTGGCTAATATCGGATACGTGAGGCTGGCGGATCAAATCCAAGCTCACCTGTCCTGAGATTTTCTTTTTCTTTTTTCTGAAGTTTTCTTTTGAGTATTTTGGTCAAGAAATACAACTACAGTTGAAACTCAAGGTGTAAGCTCAGTCTAAAAGGCAGGCGTGTCTCTGTTGGAAAAGAAAACACAATTGTTACATTTTCAAGTCAAAGCAATGAGATCATCCAGACTCCTATTAGACACCAACCAATATATGAGCATCTTTTCCAACAGCTCAGGTAGTAAAAGGATGGCTTAAGAATTTAAGATTGTAGGTTTGATTCTTATTGTCCACAATGACTTTGAAAGGCTGCAGTCCATAGAAAAGAGTGAAGACCCATGAGAACCAGAGCTGCTGATATCATATCATATCATAGCTCAGGGTGTAAGAAGACGGTTTGGGAGTTGGAGGTTGTATGTTCGATCCAACACCCAAAGTGAAGAGTTAAAAACACCCAGAGAAAAAGTCTCAGTGGACAGTGTCCCCTCCTGCGTCTCCAAGCAGGGGGGTTATGCTGAATTTTTTGCTAATTTTGGCCTCCTTGTCGCCCAAGTGATGTTTTCCAGCCAGGTGGGAGACAACAACAGAGGACAGAGTCCCCCTCATCACTAAGAAGATGTAAGAAGCTGTTGCATCAGCGTCTTCTCTGACAGCGGACCACTGGGGGGCATCTGCCTGTAAAACTCAAAACCAAAGTGAAAAGCAACTCTTAAAGGGACAGTTCATCCACAGTCAAAAATACTTTTCTTCCCGCGGTTTATCCATGTAAATATTTTGGGTAAGAGATATCAGCCGTAGAGATGTCTGCCTTCTCTCCAACATAATGGGACTAAATGGCACTCGGATTGTGGTGCTTCAAGCACCAAAAAGTAGATTAGAAAAATTAAAAACCAGTGTGTCTCTCCAAAAATCAGGAACCAGTTACTACTAGAAAGGAGTAGTTCTTGCATGAAACTGCTCACAACAAGGTTTATGGATTATTATTTTGGTTTTGAAATTTTTAAATGTATTTTTTGGTGCTTTGAGCACTGAAAGCTGAGTGCCACTTAGTCCCATTATATTGAAGAGAAGGCAGGAATTGCTATGACCAGTATCCCCAAAACTCTGCAACTTACACCAAAACAATCTAGATGGATAAAAAGCACTACATGCCAGTGGAAGAAATGTATTTTTGACTTAGGGGGTGAACTGTCCCTTTAAGAAACACTTTTAGTTTAGGGCTGCACGGTACAGACGGTATGACAGTAGAAACGATATAAATTTGGCCACGGTAGAGATTTGTGCTCTGCCGTCATACCATCGATGACGTCTGCCTTGGTGTGAAAATGGCCGCAAGCACAGTAATGGCGGAGAAGGAGGGGCTGGTAAAAAAAACACAACAAAAAACGGTGCTACATCTGTGATTTGGATGTGGTTCAGGTTTAAAAAGTAGGATGTTGAGCAGAAAAATGTCATCTGCAAGATGTGTGTCCGAGTCCGGACCCAGACGCCGTCCTATACGGACCTGGACCTATAACCAATAAATTATTAATAGATTTTATGTTTTTACCGGACGCTCTTATTTTAACTGGCGCAACTTTTCTAGTCTTTGCGGTGCTGGTTTATCTGATCAGGAAACGCACAGACCAACTGCAGAGAAGCTGCGTGTGGAGGAGACTGTTGTTAATGACGGAGTTTATTACAACAGAAACTAACGTGATGGTTAATGACATCGACACCAACCAGATGCACTTATAAAATTAAACAACTGTATAAAAAAGCCTATACGTAAAAAAGGAGAGTCTGTGTTTCTCTGTGAGAAACTTTCAGACCTTCTCACAGCAGAGTGAACAGGTGAGGGAGGAGAGGAGGACAGACTGATCACTAATCAATCACTGATACCGTCGTCCTCTCGGACTGATTAAAAAATAAAAATGCCAAAATTGGTCACAAACCAAACCTGGGTGTCCACACAAATAAAATCTTTGTTTGAAACACTGCAGAGTAACATCTAATGTTTACAGACAGTCTGCTGTCTGTAGTCTGACAGAGACACAGAGAGGGTCGTGTCTAGAAGGGAACTCTAGACCTGCGAAAGATCGTGTGAGTTTGATTATTTTAGTAGAAATAATGGAAACAAATCTTGCAAGAGTTGTGCAAATAAAGAGCTACCTTCTAAAAAAAAGGTGCACAATTCCAGAAATAGAAAATCATGTCGTGGTGCCGATGTTTTTAATGTGGCCGGCTGCCATAAATAAAACACTATTCACTGAACACAGAGTCACTGAAACACTGATCACTGACCTGCTGTGATGGAAAAATACTCACATTCTTTACTTACGTATTTTTTACAGATTTTTACAGGATTACAGAACCTTTTCACTGTTTTTGCCATTTGCCTTATAGAAAACCTCTCTTACTTGAAGTACTGTTTACAATATCCACTTTATTTTTGTTAGAATTTTTGTACTTCTGAGGCACTATCCTTACTTCTGTTGTTCCTCTGTACAATAAATGTTCAAAAAATTACATTACATCTTTGCGTTTTTTGTTGTTGTTGTTTTTAAAATCAATTTAGTTTTGCTAAGGGACTACAAAACCCATTCAAAAACACTTCCATTATAAGTTTTACACCGCAACATTTATACCGCGATATATACCGTTACCGTGAAGGGATTCAATTTATATCATGATATGAATTTTGGGTTATACCGTCCAGCCCTAGTCTGTACCAAACAAACTTTTTTTCATCTGGAGAAGAAGATTTGAAAATACATTTCATTGCTGACTCTGTTCACAGCAGTACATTGCTGAGCTTTCAGGCTGGTGACCAACTCTGCTTCTCAGAACTGGGGGCCGTTGTACTGCTGTATTTACAGTTACATGTATAATCAGAATTAACAGTAGAAAGTGGACTAACCTGAAGACTCCTCCATAGTTTCCCACAGACAGTGTGAAGACCAGAGCAGTCCACCTGGAACCATCTACAATCAAACACAACACTCAACACTCAGTATATACGATAAAAACTAGATATTTGTACTCATCAATTATCTTTCATTCCAATGCGTTCCAGACTTAGCCAAGTCTGTTTTTTAAATATTTTGCATATATTTTTTCATAGGAAAAACATAAAACTAATCTTTTTAATCTGAAGTAATCTAAGCATCTGAAAAATATGTGCTTAAAAAATAAGAAGTAAAGTAAAAAAAATACAAAATAGAAATATTTACATACTATAAACTCACATGCGAGACTATAAAAAATATACTACTGTAGTGGTATATTTTGTGCACCAGATATCCCATCCAGGGCAACATTTATCCTTTAGGCACGAGACTCATTCTATCAACTGTAGTTCATGCCTCAGACTTGTTCTATCCAGGGTAACAGCTATCCTTTAGGCACGAGACTTATTCCATCCAGGGGGACACATATCCTTTGCGCACGAGACTTATTCTATCAGCCGTAGTTCGTGTCTCAGGCTTGTTCCATCCAGGACAACATTCCCTTTTATGGAAGATCATGATGCCATCCGGCAATCTTAGTGAGGCTGGGGATCTTGGAGATGTGCCTGGTGCTGACCACGCAGATAAGATATCAGGCCAGCTGCTATGATGTCATTTAAACAGTTCAGTGTTCTTTTCATGTAATGCATTGTGAGCCAAAATGTTCAAAGTGGGAGGAGGCGCCTAGAGCCTCCTAAACAGTATATAACAAGGTGTTTTGCACCTCTTTCTTCAGTCTAAACCTAGGTTTGACTCAAGTTTGTTGATTTTTCTACCTAGAGAGACCAATAAACTTTGTGTGGCAGAACTTTGTTGCTCCTCCAGTGATTTTTCCTGACTTTGCCTGATTCTTCTTTTTGATGGTTTTGAACTTTGAAAATATACAAGTGATAACAGTGGTTTTTTATTGAGGTTTTTAGGGTGTTGTGGCTCTAAGCCCAGACCTTACTGGCCTATTTTTCTGAGCTTTTTTGTCACGACACTACTACTACTACCTTTACTACTACTAATAATAATAATAATAAAATTGATGATAATTATTGTAATGATAATGATAAGAAGAAGAAGGATAATAATTTTCCGATGGATTATGAATGGACATAATTGAACAACGTTTTATGACTCTTTAAAGCTTGACTTCCTTTTTTAAATTATTTGTATCTAAGGAACCATGATAAATTTTGCAGCCCATGATGGGAAATTTCTAATATTGTTTATTATTCTGACACTGAAATGATAAACACATAAAGCAATACTGAATCGACCGATTGTGTCAGGGCATAATGAACTCTTAGGCAAAATCTTGTATAAAAGCCAAAATATGTTTGTAAAGTTTTTTGATAAACTTTACAAGGAAAAATATAAATGAATCCGAATTGCTCTTTGTTAGATTTAGTGGTCAGAGCTGTGGAATATTAAATCATCCATCATTACCCTCAGGTATATATAAACTACAGTTTATATATATATGTATGAAGATATATAACTATAGATAGATAGATAAAAAAAGAGGCGATCGTTCGATATTCACTTTTGCTCAGTACTCATGCACAGGTGGCGTTGATTTACTCTGACAGTAACACAAGGAAAGCTTGATAAAAGTGATATAAAGCAACATGTGACTTCCCACAATAATCTCACAATTTTCCCTTCATTTTAAATTTTAACTTTTCTTTATTTATTCAGGTGGAATGGCTGCTGTGCGGTTTGTTTATCCGCCTCAAACTTAATGAACCCACAGGTGTTGTTAGCTTAGCTGTTAGCCACCTATCAACGGACACAGTGTTTGTGTCCATTCAACCTCCGACTTACCGCAAAACTTCAGTTTTTGTTGTTGTTTCTGTCCATTTGGTCTCATTTCCTCGTACTCCACAGGTATTATCTGCTTAATTTGCAGTATTTTCAGATGTGTCCTCTGATCACTTTGCCGACACAGAGCGAAGTTGCATCCTGGGCAACACAACTGTCTGGGTGCCAGGGAACTTTTTCGCTGTTTAATTTTTTGACTGAACTTGAGAGTGACAGAAATGAGGAAATAATAGTTGGTTTTCGCTGCAGAACCGATATACAACCAATAAATCATTATACAAGTTCATAAAAATAGTTTTCACTGTGCCGCCTTCAAAATAAGAGTCCCCAACTTCCTTCTCTGCCAGTAGGTTGACATGTTCAAAGGAACTGAAGAAAATTGTATGATCTTCGAGAATTGTTTCATCATGCATATTTTTATCTATTTATTTTTTAAAGCATAAATATAGTAATTAGGGCTTTCAAGTTTAATTTAAATAGAATTTTAGATTCATTAATTCTGAAAAAAAAAAATTATAACACAAATGCAAAATGAAAATAAACGCATACACAGTGAACCAGAGCAGCCTGTAGGGGGCGTGCTCTGCTGGTGTCTTTAAATAACACATGACAACACTTTCTTAAAGTGCTTTACTCTTTCCTTTGGAAACAGGTCTCAAAATCAAACCAAGGATTAAACCTGGGTCCTCAAAGTCCAAACATTGATTTAACTTCTGAAAGCAATGAATCAGAGACTCCTACAAAAGAAGCTCCACGTTTTTTTTTTTTTTTTTTTTTTTTTTAAAGAAAAACAATCCCATCTGCAGTATAAAGCTCCTTCAGTTTTTGGTTTTTAGTGTTTCAGGTCTGAGCTGTTTCTGTCTGACATCCTGATCCCAGACAGATTCTTTCTGACAGGAAACAGGAGGAGAAGAATGCTGTCAGAAAATTACTGATCGACTAAATGCGGTCTAAATGCTGCCGTCTGTCTCTAACATGAAAACTGCATGTTAAAAAATAAAACTTCATACAGCTGATTTAAACATGATGCTGTCAGTCTGACACTATCTCCTGATGACAGAGACGTGGAGATCACATAAGGTTTTGGTCAAACCAAAATGAATGTAACTGATTTAAGATTTTCTGTGATAAATGATGATGAATTTTTTAAATCAGTGTTCTGAGCTGCAATATCAGCAATGCAAAAAAAAACAAAGTGTCTGTAGTTACTTCATCTTTATTTTAGTGTGAGGATTATATACCATGTAAATTTAAAGTGGACCTGGAGCAAACGGGAAAAATGACTCTGCTTCCCCAAACAGCGGTTAACATGACCGAGTGACACACACAGTTTGTGCTGCTGTGACACCATGTTAGATTTATGCATTATACGGATTCATCTGGTGATTTTACAAACATACAGCTCAGTTACTTTTCATTTTTAACGTCTTCCCTCAGTTTATAAGCTATATCGCTCATAAGCAACCTTGCTAGGGCAATAATTAGCTTAAGAGCAGTGTTACCAACTCCTATAAGGAAAGTAGCTATTGGATGTCCTAAAAGTCACTGGAAGTCGCTAAATGACGCCATTGCCTAATTTGCATAATCAACTATTTTAATGTAATTGTAATGGACGCTGTAAGAGAAGGAATAATTTCATGGGAGAGATAAAAAGTGAGTAAAAGACACCTTAAATATGTTTAGAACTACAAATGAACTTTCTTCTGTTGATTCTTAGTTTGTTTTTGTAATTTTGTTATTGAAATAGGCCATAACTTCTCAAAATAACACAAATAAATAACTAATAAATGACTTAAATGCTTTGTCTAACAATAATAATAATAATAATAATAATAATTATAAAAACTTTATTTATATAGCACCTTTAAAAACAGTGTTTACAAAGTGTTTTGACAGAGAACAAGAGCAGGATACCAAGGAAAAATAACAACAGAGGGCCAGATAAGAGTTAACTAAGACTGAAGTAAAACAAGACACAAGCAAAGACACTAAAACAGAAAAAACAATAAAACACAGTGAAAGAAATAAGAACAGTAAAACTAGAAAAACATGACACTAAGAATAAGTTAAAATGAAGAGGGCAGAGATTACAGAGACATATCATAATCTAGACCACATTACATAAATCAAAGATTATTTTTTGCCTTTATTGTGATTGGACAGTTGAAGATATGACAGGAAAGCGATTAGAGAGGGGATGATACACAGCCGGGCGGCACGGTGGTGCAGTGGTTAGCACTCCCGCCTCACAGCAAGAAGGTCCTGAGTTCAATCCCCCAGCTTTCTGTGTGGAGTTTGCATGTTCTCCCTGTGTCTGCGTGGGTTCTCTCCGGGTTCTCCAGCTTCCTCCCACAGTCCAAAGACATGCATGCTAGGTTAATTTGTGACACTAAATTGTCTGTAGGTGTGAATGTGACTGTGAGTGGTTGTCTGTCTATGTGTCAGCCCTGCGATGAACTGGCGACTTGTCCAGGGTGAACCACGCCTCTCTAGACTCCAGCAGCCCCGCGACCCTTACGGAATGAATGAATGAATGAATTATACGCAGCCAATGGGCTGCAGCCACTGCAGAGGACTGACGGCCTCAATAGTGCACACGCTCTACCAACTGAGCTATAGGGAGACGCATATAAGTCACTTTTGTCCTATATTGTTAAATATTAGAATATCAAATTTAATTAAAAAAAAGACTTATGTGGGGTGGAATTGCTGGCTCTAACCAACCCTCCTCCTTTATCCGGGCTTGGGACCGGCAAAGTGACCCAAAAGAGACACTTTGGCAGAGTTATTGGTTTTTTTAGTATTATTTTTTTTATTTTTATTTTTTCAACATTTTTAGCAAACCAAAATAGACAAGACAAAAGAAAAGAACTGTCAATGAAAAAAACAAGAAAAAACTGTCAATGGCAATGTGAGAAAATGATGGTGATGGACTGTGGGAGGAAGCCGGAGCACCCGGAGAGAACCCACACGGACACGAGGAGAACATGCAAACCTCCAGCCTTCTACAGCCACTGAAACTGCAGAGGGCTGATGGTCTGCAAACTCTCCTACCTGGTGCCCGCATACCTTTTTATTCAAATATGTTTCATGTGTGTGTGTGTGTGTGTTTGGGGGGAGGGGGGTCATATTATGGTGATGTTTATTTGGGATGCAGTATGATGGTGAATCAGTTGGATGAGGACTAGTTCCTATCCTTTTTTCTTTTCCTTAATCCGAGTAAGTGGCGAGTTCTTTTCCAGAAAGATGGATTTTTCTTATCTGCAGCCTGCTCCTGACTGACTTCAGCCTCTTCCACAAGTCCTGGTTCTTGTGAAATACAGGGCGACTCCCCTTGAATGAGTTCTGGATCCTGTGACACAGCAGAGGACTCGTCCTTCTCATGCTGACAAACCTGGACGTTCAGCTCTTCAGTGAGCTGCTCAGATTCTGTGTGGAAGGTTTGACTGTCTTTTTCTGTAGCCTGGAGCTGGCATATCTGTAGCTTAAGGTCTTTGATGAGCTGATCCGATTCTGTGCGGAGGGTCTGATTGTCTTCTTGCGTAGCCTGGAGTTGGCATAACTGTTGCTTCAGATCCTCGAGCTCTTTCTGATTTTCTTGCTGCTTGTGCACCAAGTACTCCTCACGGCTCTTCTGTTCAGACAACTGTGTCTGCATTTCTTCCAGTTGTTGCTGAAGATGAATCTTTAGAGTACACAGCTCTTGACTTCTGACTAATTCTTTCTGCAACAGAGCTTCCTGCTTTTCTCTACAATCCCTTTCCATGTGGAGGTATTTAGTCAAACACTCCATCTGGCACCACAGTTGTCCATAGTCGTAGTTCTGTTTTTCCAGGGTGTTGGACAGCTCAGTCCTCCACTGCTCCTGAGAGATGCAATATTCTTCTGCTCTATGGAGCTGAGTATTCATCTCCTCCACCTGTTTGACAAGGGTGTCATTGTCAGTCGAGAGCTTCTCAAAGTCTTTCTCGAGTTTCTGATTTTTCTGGCTGTCTCTCTCCAGGTTGGTGGAGAGCTCAGCATTCCTCTCCTCTGCTTTTTGAAGCTGAGTGTTCATCTCTTCCAGTTTTTTAACAAGGGCCTCATTGGCGAGAAAGAGATTCTCAAGCTCTGTCTGATTTTCTTGCTCCTTACACACCAAATACTCCTCCTTGCGCTGCTGTTCAGACAACTGTTTCTGCATTTCATCCAGTTGTTGTTGAAGATGAACTTTTTGACTGTACAGCTCTTGACTTTTGTCTAATTCTTTCTGCAACAGAGCTTTATGCTTCTTCCTACATTTTCTTTCAACATCAAGCTGTCCGATCAGATAGTCAGTCTGGTCACACTGTTCTTTATGATTATCTTCTGCTTTTTGGAGCTGAGTATTCATCTCCTCCACCTGTTTGACTAGGGTGTTGTTGTCAAACGAGAGCTTCTCAAAGTCTTTCTCGAGTTTCTGATTTTTCTGGCTGTCTCTCTCCAGGTTGGTGGAGAGCTCAGCATTCCTCTCCTCTGCTTTTTGGAGCTGAGTGTTCATCTCTTCCAGTTTTTTAACAAGGGCCTCATTGGCGAGAAAGAGATTCTCAAGCTCTGTCTGATTTTCTTGCTCCTTACACACCAAATACTCCTCCTTGCGCTGCTGTTCAGACAACTGTTTCTGCATTTCATCCAGTTGTTGTTGAAGATGAACTTTTTGACCGTACAGCTCTTGACTTTTGTCTAATTCTTTCTGCAACCGAGCTTTATGCTTCTTCTTACGTTTCCTTTCAACATCAAGCTGTCCGATCTGATAGTCAGTCTGGTCACACTGGTTTTTATAATTATCCTCTGCTTTTTGGAGCTCAGTGTTCATCTTGTCCAGTTTGTGAACAAGGGCCCCATTGGCAAAATAGAGATTCTCAAGCTCTGTCTGATATTCTTGGTCCTTACACACCAAATACTCCTCCTTGCGCTTCTGTTCAGACAACTGTATCTCCATTTCTTCTAGTTGTTGTTGAAGAAGGACGTTTACAGTTTCCAGGTCTTGACTTTGTTTATATAGTTCCTGCACCTGAGTTTTATACTTGTCTCTACGTTTCCTTGCTTTATGGAGCTTTTTGGTCAGATACTCAATCTGGTCCCACAGTTGTTCATAATCATCCTGCTCTGTTTTGAGCTGAGCTTGCAGCTCGTTCACCTGTTTAACGATGGCCTGCGTATCTTTTTTGTCCAAAGCCATGAATGAAAGTCTTAAATCCTTAGTCTGAAAGACTTAGTGTATTGTTGTCTGAAGTTGTTGTTTCTCTCACAATGATTTATCTCTTGTTCAAAGGTGCAATGTTCCTGTTGTTGATTCCTTGATTCAAATGTATACCAAAGAATGAATGCTGAAAGTGGCTTTACCCTGGTGATGATGGTCACTATGACATCATCAGAATGGAATTCCTTTGATGATTTTTTTAAAAACATTCTTTTGATGATAATCTTTATTTAAAATTCCCTTGAAGACACTTTTAAAAAAAAATTCTATTCAATTCAAAAAGCTTTATCGGCATGAATGTACAAGACATTATTGTCAAAGTATCTTGTAAAGATTACAAACAAACAAAAAGGTACACTTCATAAAATACAGAAAATAGCACAAAATAGTGAACA
This sequence comes from Lutjanus erythropterus, assembly GCF_056507025.1. Taxonomy (NCBI): domain Eukaryota; kingdom Metazoa; phylum Chordata; class Actinopteri; order Lutjaniformes; family Lutjanidae; genus Lutjanus; species Lutjanus erythropterus. The sequence continues at coordinate 5,290,576 of NC_139323.1, read as the reverse complement.
TTACACTTTTGTGTTTGTGAAAAACTGTGATAGAGTGTGTTGAAGTTGTTTGTGTGTGTTTGTGTGTCTGTGTGCGCATGTGTTTGTGTGTGTGTGTGTGTGTGTGTGTGTGAGTGAGAGAGAGAGAGAGAGCGAGAGAATGTATTTAGCTCCAACATTAGACCCTCCATCACACAGTGAGTATCAGTGTCAGTTGTTTTAAGAACAAGAAATTATTCAAAATAACAGAATTATAATAAAGAAAAAAGTGCTGTCAATTGATTAAATTTTAAAATTAAATTACATTTGATTACGATTAATCTCATGACTGTCTGTAGTTAATTGTGATTAATCGCAAATTAATCACACATTTTTTTTGTTTGTTCAAAATGTACCCTAAAGGGATATTTTTCAAGTGTTTAAAATGTAACTGTATTCAGAATCTTTAACTGAGATTTTCAACAAGTTTTCCAGAGTTTGGATGATATATTCCACATTGTTATAAAATGAACAGCAATGTAATACTAAATAGAAATATTGGCAATGATATTAATGACAAAAAAACAAAACAAAACACATCCCTACCCCACACCCCAACCCTATCCCTTTGTTATTGAGCCATCTGATGCCCTTTTTATGCCAGTCCTGAAAAGTTGTATCATGTAGGGATAGGAGAAAAAGATGATTGGAAGCAATAAGACTCAAGAGAGACAAGTCGCTCTAACCAAAGGTCCTCCTGAACTGGGCCCACACTCTTAGGGTATGATTTTAGCTCCAGGATTGTCCATTTTGGACAGCTGGGCTGATGATAGAAGCGGTTCCAGAAGGCAAATGTTCGTTGCCCAATAATAATGACGGAAATCAGGGAGTTCTTTAACTTTAGCAGTTAACTGGCAGCTAACGAAGGGAGGCTCTGCTCTGCTCCATTTGTAAATATGACTCGGTGTAACATTGTCTCATAGTTCAGTACTGGTTATGGACTATTGTTGGTGTGTTTGTACTGTAAGTGAAGTTAATATCCACTTCACGTAGGTGTGTGGAAAACACAACAGACTCCAGTTGTTTCTGTCATGTCCCTCCAGTCAACACGCCCCCCCCCACCCTCCCGCCTCCACCTCTCCTGTAGAGCTGGCCGGAGTTCAGCAGCTGGCCGCGGTCAAGCCAGGGCAGTCAGACCACCCCGCAAAATAATACACACAAACTTTTTGTGGTTCATATTTTCAAGTCATGCTTTCTGCTGGTGCTTCATACAGTGTTGCCTGTGACACTGTATGAATCATGGGTTATTTGGAGGTCTTGTTGTGGTGCTTTTTAACACGTTTAATAGCTAAAGAGTATAGGGCTAATACTATTAGCTACAGGTCTCTTATCAACTACGGTGGCTCTGATAGGTCAGACAGCGGCCGGGAAAAAAGGCAGAGTACGTTTTCCTTCCTTGGTGTGTCTATTTGTATGTGTTTATTTGTGAAGTATGGGTATAGTATTGTATAGTATAAGTTAACTGAACAACCTGGGCTCATGTGTTTTGTCTTTTTCTCCCCTTTGCAGGCTCATAGTCTGCCAGCAGTCCAAACCGTGCTGTCCGTGTGCGTCTCCCCTGTATGTTTTTATATGTTCTGTCTTGTTTATCTTTTCTGTGCTGGAGTTGTTTTGACTATGCAGTCCAAAATAAATGTTTGATCATTAACTTGAATCGTACGTCTCTTTATTTTATTCACACAAAATTAGGAAGCTATTTTGATGGTCAAGCATATTGTTTTTTATTGTCATATTAGCATATTCCTATCACATGTAAGATGAGATATTATGATAGATATTATGAGATATGAGATATTTGCTGATAGAATGATTCGGCCTGAATAAATAAAGGTTATAGAAGCTGTAGAGAGGCTACGCTGTGCAGCTTTGATACATCGGCCAAACGTTGTCTGGAGAGCATTTTTGACCAAATGCCAACGTCTCGGCGACGTCTTCCGAGTGAGCAAATGCTCTCCATACGACGTCGTGGCGATGCAACTTTATTTACTGTGCCGATGTCGGCAAGACGTAGGCGTGCTGTCTGGGTTTATACAAAAAATTTTGATTATTAATTGTACTTCACACAGAAAATGCTGTTTTCATCCTTTCAAACATTAAATTTTGAAATCACACATTAAGTGGGCATCACTTAATGTGTGATTTCAAAATTTAACCTGCTTCAGGTGTAAATCTCTCTGTATGAGGTTTTGACTACCAAAAAACAGCTTTAGGTCTTTCCACCAATCAGAGGACAGGACCAAGCTCAAGTTGGTGTAATTGGCCAATCACCTGTGTGTAACTGCAAAGTGAAATATGGAAAGGACCAAAAGAAAGAAAGAATTTAACATTGAGTAGCTCAAGATTTGAATTCATTAACAACTGAAAAAGACTGCATTCTAAAATGTCCAAGTTGGACACAGAAAGACACAGACAGACAGAGAGAGACAGACAGGCAGGCAGAGCAACAGACAGACAATCTCTTTAAACTGTTAACAATTTCAAACCTTGAGCTGCTTCAGGTGTAATTGTCTCTATATGAGGTTTTAACTGTTAAGAGCTAAGGTTGTCGAAATCACCTGTGCTCACAGGTGTGTGTGATCACAGAATATTCAAAATTGAATACTGAGAGGACTTAAACTGCTGTTGGTTTATTCAGCCAAGTGCAACAGCACATTCAATTTTAAATACTCAAAAAAAAGGCCACAATTGAGTAGGGGTGTGGCAAGAATCTGACGATATGATACGCATCACGATACAGGGGCAACAATACGATATATTCGTATATTGCGATATACTGCGATACTATAGGCACAACGATATATTGAGTTTTTTAAAGAATTTAATTGTCAGAAAACTGTCATAACAGTAACATACCATGCTGTTGCAGCTTACTGAATTGGAACAGAGGGAGCTACATTTGTATTTCACTAGAGATGAAATAAAAGCATTTGCTTTTTTTTGGATAAATAAATAAGAAATGAAAAAAAAGGATTGATTGTTTGACTCTGTTAAGGGTTCACCTTTAGTTGTTAATATACTGTATAAGCAGGTTCAAATTTCTTCTCTCGTCTTCTCTGTACAACTTAGGGAGAGCGATGTCTGTGATGTGTTGTCGGGATGGGATGTTGTAACGGGGCTCCAGTGTTGTCATCATATTACGAATATGTCTTTACAAATAAAAGAAAGTACCGACCGTGTTATTTTAGCTGTGCGAGCTGAGGTCGCTCGTAGTTTGGAAAAATTAACTTCTTCAATAGTCCGTTGAGCGGCATCCACTCGTTTCACGTTAGCCTGTAACGTTGCAGCGGCATGGTTTCTTGTCAGATGTGCTTGTAAATTTGTGGTGTTGCCGGAGTATCTGACTCTGGCGGTGCAGATTTTACATAATGAATGGCTCTTATCGATGTCGCTACTGCCTTCCTTTGTTCTGAAACCAAAATATGCCCACACATCAGCTTTGAAAGCCGCTGGAGCTGGCCGGATCCTCTCATCCTCGGTCATTGCTGAATTGTGCCAAGTTAGCAGCATTTATGTGCTCTGCTCTCGCGAGATGTTGTTGCTTCTTTGGCGCGGAGGACTGCCAACTGCTGATGACTGCTGCCAACTAGAGGTCAGAGGTTTAATTGTACACAAAAATGAACCAAGCCGAGAATATCTGCATGTTAATTGTTAATAAAAAAAATCGATACAGTGTTTTTAAATATTGATACAGTATCAGGAAAAAAAATATCGCGATATTTCACTGTATCGATATTTTCTTACACCCCTACAATTGAGACAATGTACCTCTCCAACTCCAGCTATTTCATGAAACACCGTAATTGCTACAGCTTAAAACCGCATACAATGAGAGAACAGGATGCCAAACGCGAAGGTGCAAATTTTATTTCTGTGGTGTGAAAAATGAGGCCACTAGCGCGATGGAAAAAACTGGGATCATCTGCTTTCTTCCAGAAATGTTGGCTGTCGCTTAACATGGGAGTGAATGGGGCAGTTGGTTGGACTTGTGCTTTTAGACCCTGCTCAGCCCAAACCGTTATTAATTAAACCAGAATACCCGTGGTTAGTTGTTATTTCCCACATAACTTCCAACAGTGATGGACATTAAAATGGGATAACAATACGGATGCAGTGAGAGTTAGCCTTAACTAAACAAAATGATTCTGAACTGTAATGTTAATGTTAGACGTTAATACACAATTCACCGGAGATAAAGGAGAAGTGTGTGATTTCTAGTGGCATCTAACGTTCAAACCTTAGATTGCAACTAAGAGGATTTACCCCGACACCGCCCCTCTCTCACCAAGAGTATGGTGGCCGTCAGTGGACAAAATGGCGAGCGAAAGCTATCTCACAACAAACTACAATTATGTGTGTAGGCTGAATTACCTGTCCAGCAGAAAACAGGCAACCTCGGCGTCACTGTGAAAACGTTTGTCCTCCATCAGCTATTTCCATCGTGTAAACGCTATGCTGATGTTGATTCGTGTTTTTGCCGTTTCCTGTCATGCTTGTGTTTACTTTCTTCGCGTCTCCGCTTCTTGGATGACGGGGATTCACTGTCCGCTGCTTTTTGTTCTGGTACAGTGTATGTATGATCCTCCATTTGTCAAAACTGTGCCAGTCAAAGTACATAACGCTAAATGATCTGCCAGCAATCACCCACGTCTATCCTCCCCGTCTACTTCTGTGTTTACAATGCGGCGTCGACGTAAGGTCGCCATGGGCTTCCCAAGACTCACTGTTAGTGCAGTTTGTCCGCTCTGCGCTGTCGTAGACGGCGCAAGATGATGATCTCTGTAAGGCGACCCGACCGTATATAACTATAAATGGCTATTTCTAAAGTAACGGGAACATATAGATTATGAGTTTACGTTGATTGATAATAATAAATAACATACTTATATATAATATATCCCATTTATGTACATAAATTCCTGTAATTATTACACACTGGTCCTTTAACATTAGCTGATGTGCTAACAAGCTGACACGCTTTCCATTATGAATAGGTGGTGAAAGATTTGATAGATGTTTTATTGTGAACTGTCTTGTCTCACTCCAGTCTATGGGAAATTGTGCAGGTCACTTAATTTAATGTAAGTCAGGATTTTTCAGTTAGTCTTTTTCATCCTGAACCCTACTTTTCCTACTTTACCTTTTGTGTCTAATGGGGACAACAACTTCTGAAATTGACCCTGCAAAGTCCATTAAAATGTTTGTTTTCACCACTGACAGGCTCAGATTGTTATTCTGCCTGACAACATTACAGCAAAGATCCCTACAAAGACAAACCTTTTCTTTATGCTTCACCACATTGTTTAAGGCTGCAACTAGTTATGGATTAACCTGCCGTTTATTTTCTATATTGATCAGTGTTTTCCAAAGCCCAAGTTGACGTCCTCACATGTAATTATATCATTAATTTAATAGTTGATTAATCATTGATTATTTGATCAATTGTTGCAGCTCTAACATTGTTTTTTTAACACATAAGTCCCAAACATGTGCAGCTGCTGTGGATCATCAGTTATTTGGATCATAACCACCCCAAAAATGAAGTTACAGATAGAAAAATAACTCCTTCGATTATAGGCAACACTAAAGACATGCTGATTCTATTATGACTGATGAGACATTAACAAATTTAGGAAATGACAGCAGTCTTTTAGTTTAATTATAACAATTTATTTTTCACAGTAAAAGGTTTAATATCTATACTGCACATGATAAAAAAAGGGATTATAGAACAGAATTAAAGTTAGAATGAGTAGGATTTGTCAGTGGCTGTTTATAAACGCACCAGAAAACTGATTCTTGAGTTTCATTCTCAGGATGTCAAATACTGATGGTGGAAAACTTACCTCAGGCTGTTTCAGGTAAGATCATTTAACAATGAGCCATAGAATGGATACAGATCAGATCATAACATCAGGAGGTATAGCTCAGTGGTAGAGCATTTGACTGCAGATCAAGAGGTCCCCAGTTCAAATCTGGGTGCCCCCTTCATATATGCTTGAATAGGAAAATTGAGAAAGTATTGTGTTGATTACAGCAATTAACTTCAGTTAAAATGTCAAAGAAAACTTCAGAATAAGATCTCCAGCTGGAAATCCACACCTACACAGATGATTTCAGGCTGATTAAATCTCCTCTCAGATGTCACTGAACTCAATGTTCTAATAATGATGAAGGTGTAATTAGTCCCACCCAGCAAAGCTAACAGCAGAGTGGGGAGATGTCAGTCAAGCACAGTCTGTACACTCCCACACAGTCCTCGGAAGAACTCTGATGAACCAAAATAACTGAAATCATCTATGCAGGACCTTTACAGAGACCACAGAGGACTTTACTGTCCAGTCCAAGGCACACCTGCTGTTTATTCAGCATCACACCTGTTGGGTGGATGGATGATCTCAGCAAAGAAGAAGTGAAAAATGTGAGCACGTTGAGTGTATGTTTCCAAAGTTGCATATTTTTTTATTTTATTTTGTACAATATATGGAATATATGGAAATATATATGGAATTAGTTCAAAGGAAAAAGAAAAGTCCAGGTAGCAGAACCCCTTAATCATGTCCATAGCTCTATGCTTGGACACCTGTCCTCATCACTGGCTGCGTGTGCTGTAATCTTTGAACCAACCCAGACCATCCTTCGTGGACCCTGAAGTGGACAGAGACGATTATTAACGTGGATTTGCTCTGACACGGGTTCCATAATGAATGAAGTAAAAAGAGAACTCACGCAGTGGCTTGTATTCACAGCCGATATATCCCTGGTAGCCCAGGTTTTCCAGAGTGTTGAACAGGTAGCTGTAGTTGAGCTCTCCGGCGCTGTCGGGCTCGTTCCTGCCCGGAACCTGAGCGATCTGAATGTGACCTGAGAAACACCACGAGGATTCTTCTTACACTGCTGCTGCTGTTGATTTTAAGCTTTATTTCCTCCATACACTTGACTGAAAGACCTGCACGTTTATTCTCAGCAGCTGAAGACGCACAATCTGGTGCAGCTACAGTTACCCACTAAGATTTCACTTAAAGGGACAGTTCAGCTTATTTAAAGCGTGGCTGTATGAGGTACTTATCCATAGTCAGTGTATTACCTACAGTAGATGATGGTCAACATGGCCCCGGTTTGGAGAAGCAGCAGGAGAACCAGTGCAGGAAGCTTATCAAAGTACTGCTGTGCACAGGGTCAGCAGTAAAGCATGTTTTAGACACCTAAAAAATCTAAGTCAGTTAAAGCGTGCGCTATATTAAGAATATTTTCACCACTTCACTTTGCTGTCAGACAGACTTCTCTGATGGGACACTGCTGTTAACCCTTTGACATCTTAGCCCTAACTGAGAACTGTGGTGATTCAAAGTGGTTTGCAAAGGGTCTTTGCTATGTAAAGATGACAAAATGCCCGATTCAGCTCATTCAAATGGACAAAGAAGTGGCTATGTCACTGATGTCACTGCAATTTTAAAATTCTCTTATTTTTTTTGTGAGTGGACTCATTGGAGAGAGTAAAATTTTAAGGTTTCTGTCAATATTTTTATCATGTTTTTATAATAAAAACTATCAAAAACTCATCAAGATATTAATGAAAAACACACCATACTTTATAAATACAGCATCTGCATCGCTGACAATGTACAGGACCACAGAGGGTTAAAATAAACCAAACATCACTCTCTCCAAATAAACCAGACTGCTTTGACAAAAAACAGTCATTTTACCTCGCAGAACAAGGGTTTAGTTTATTTGAAGTGAATCTGAATTAACTTTTTAAAACACCATAGTCACACGGTCACAAAAACAAACTGACAGATTGAGGCAGTGGTAGACCAACAACTCCTGTGTTCTGTGATGCAAAATGACTGTTTCCAGACAGTCTGCAGAGTTATATCTGGCTTTTATAAGAGGGGTTTCCCGTCTCAAAAGGCTGTGACAGCAAGGTAAAGTAGCGAAAATCATCTAAATATAGTGTACATTTAAACTGACAGATTTTTTAAAGTGCTGAAAATACATTTTGCTGCTGGCCCTGTCCACATCAGCACATTGCTTAGCTTCCTTCACCAGAACTCCTGCTGCTTCTCCAAACTGAGGGCGTGTCGACCGCCATCTACTGTCAGTATCTCACATTTTACTCACCAATCATAGGGAAATACTTGTGTATATTTTGTGTCAGGTTTCCATCCATTATCTGCCAGTGAAAGACGTCCTGAAACAGTTCAAACATCTGTTGAGTCATAAGTTTCAGATTTTTTTTTTTTTACTTTCTTTATTTTAAAGTTAAGACAAATTTAAAAAAAAAAACACCCACCATTTGCAGCTTGATATTTGTCTTTCCAACCTTCCCCAGTATTTCAGCTGCTACAGACACAAAAATGTCCATCAGCTGAGACAGAACTCAAGACAGGTAGACAGACAGGAGGTGTGCTTTCCTCCAGATATAAATAAGGCAGGCAGACTCTATTATCTCTAATCAAACACTCATAATGTACTGCATCAAATCCACTGATCACACTATTACAACATGACACACCTCATTCTGTCTGAATCATTACATCTGACCTGTGATAATGTAGGAACTGCAGCTGCTGCTACATGGAGCAGCTAAAAAACTATGTTTTTCAGGAGGAGTTGGTAAAGACTCCAAACAGAGTAAATAATGGACTTTAAGTCCTCAGTGGACACAAACACAATCATACAGCTGAATGTATAAATAATAAACTGCTTCATAACATATCAAGTTAAGGTGGACTATTTACACACCTGTCAATCAAAAATAAAAACTAAATAGCAGCTGTCAGTTTTATTCCCTTGAGAAGTCTGATACTTTTTTTTCCTTGTGTTGGAATCTTAATTAAGTTCTAAAGCACATTTACTCATGTAAACCAACAATATTTTCATATTTCAGATGAGAAAATCCTAGTGTCACGTTTGTCATTCACAGGTAGATGAGCCCTCTGTTGATCTCTTTCTGGTGATCAGAATATACAATCAGGGTTAACATGAACAGCTGGTAAAATAAAGTGACAATACTGTATAATTTAGATGTGATAATAAAGGGTTTGAGAATCTGGAAAGGAGAGATCGAGGAGAGATCGGTGATCATCATCATCATAATAATGACTTTTAGAAGGGAATTTAATATACAGTATATCACAAGCATATCTTGCTTTATTACATGGCTTTGTTAAATACTTGATTCTGATTGGCCAATTGCAGCATTCTAAGGTTTGTTATTTCTTTATAGCAGGACGCTGCTGTATATAACAGACTGTTGCTATGGACGCAATTCTTCTCAGACTCTGAAGGAGCAAGAAAATCATCTTTAAATCAATATTTTGTGTCAAATTGTTGATTTAATTTGTTAAGTAACCATGTAATAAGCAGGATAATGTACAGTCAGCAGGTCAACATAAACTGACTTTAATTAGACACATTTATTGAGTCTTTTTGGGGTGTAATAACACCTATGAATTACTTTGTACTGGATAAATTTAACCAAGGACACAACTCACACCACTTTGATGCTTTATGATTGAAGACAAAACTTGGAAGTGAAAAAGTGAAACTTTGACATTGACACTTGTTAAGTGTTGGCACTTAAAAACACTTTTGTTTGTTTCATTTCATTTTGACAGGGTGTTGAGTCAGTGCAAGTACAACTTCTTTCAGACACATTTCCTTTTTCAGGTTTTATTTTCAACACCAAAATTATAATGTCACTGTTACAGCACCATGTGACTCTCACAACAACGTTTGAGCATTCTTCCAACATCAGATTCTGTTGTGTTTGCCTAATTTGACTAAAAGCAGTAAGAAATCAGTGTTTTGCTCTTTGTCAGCAGTCAGGATTGGTAAGTGTTGTACATGCTGGTTAGTGACTGTGTTGTCTCAGTGGGACATGGTATCTTACCCTGATGAGGGGAGTCCAAAAAATACCTGGGATCTGTGATCCTTGTGTTGATTGGTTCAATCAAACCGGTGATCCCTTCCTGTGAGAGACAGAGACAGGTGAGGACACTGAACATCAGGACGTCTGAGTTGTGCTTCATTGAGAAAATCACAGTCACAGTGACTGTTAGGATCCATTTATTCAATGTGGTGTGATGTTAAACCGATCATATCTAACTGATAAGAGAAATACTGCACATACAGGTCCCCCACCTTTGAGAGGACATCAGCTGCGTAGTTCAGGTTCTGCACAAAGACGGCCTCCATCTCTTTGGCAACTGCTGTTCTGTTTGAGCCCTCAGGAACCCTCCCTGCCATCAGGTGGATCCTGAACAATTCAAATATGTATATTCAAATACTTTAGACACAGATGGGAATACCTATAATAATGTATAACAAAACATCAATTTGACAGGGAAAATTTATTTTAATAAGATCAAACTTAACCTTTGTAACGGGCCAACCTCTCATTGATTCAAATTTTTATTAAATAACATTTTTTTGCAGCTGAAGACTTGAATGTTGTTTAGTCTGTCAGATACACAAAAAGTCACAGTATTGTAATATAAAACATGAAGGAAATGTCTAATGTTTTTGTTGCAAGGTACATTAATCAGCTGTATCAAAAAGCTTGATATATTTTAATTCACTCCGTAGTTTCTCTGTGACGGAGCTGACGTCACATACAGGGGTGTGACCAGACTCTTCTGACTTGGTGACCCAAGTCATTGATGTTTAATTATAATTTTTTTTTATTAGATTGAAAAAAGTACTAATTTCAAACACATTATTCAATTATTAAAGAGAACTGAGAGTTATGTCACCTCTTTCATTGACATTTTTTCAGTTCACAGCATAGTTGCAGTGAGTAGCCATTTTATTTTTAATTAACATTCAACCAGACTTGATGGACATCTGGGACACAAAAAAGGGCCAACATTTTCAGAAAAAAAAAAATTGAAATAAAGATGACTATAAAAGCACATTTTTACACCTGTATGTGATAATTACCAAGTAACATATTTGAAATTTCTCAGAAATTACCCTTAAATTAGTTCATGGTTAAGTATGTGATAATTAACTCCAATTTTCAGTTATTATACTTGTTAATTGTAACATATTTACCATGAAATTATGGGACCTGGAAATTGAAGCCTTCCCTAACTTTTTATCTCCTAATTATTACTTTTTATGTCATAATTTCAACTTTTTTGTCTGATCATCATTACTTTTTATCTTAGACTTTGACTTGTTATCGCATAATGATTTAATTATAATTCATAATAATTATGACTTACCATGGGGATATTTTTTTTTCTTTTACTCGCCAAAAAATTCTTCCACATATTGGGTACAAAAAGTTTGAAAACCACTGCTCTACTGTATCTTTTAGAACTTTACAACTATCTTTTTTATAGCTCATATAGAGCACAGTGACTTGAGTTTTTGTTTGTTTGTGCAAATAAACTTGCTTTGCTTTGCATTTAATGTGCACAGATTAATTTGTTACAGTCCACTCTTAAATGATCGGGGTGGAGGTGTGGGAGTGAAAACAATACAAGGTTATTTCCTGATCTTTATTCTGCTGATGTTTCACCTTCTGCAGTCCAGAGCTCGTGCGTACTGCACCGCCAAGTCCAGACCCTGTCTGAACTCTGCCTCTCTGCCAGGAACTGCTCCCAGACCCAGGTCACCTGCCCCGACATCTCCTGCAACACATACACAATCAAATAAATAAATAAATAAATAAAAAGCTACAGGCTGATCCTGGGTGTGAGCTACGCTGCTGCTGACAGGGCAGGTGTGTGTTTACCCCGCGGGGTGTTGATGAGGACCACCTCCACCCCTGTAGCCTCTCTGGCCCTCTGCAGCTCCTGCAGGTCGGTGTCGTACAGCCAGGCCGCCTCCACAGCCTGAAACCCGGCCGAGGCAGCGGCGAACATCCGCTGGCTGAAGTCTGGAAGCTCCGTGAACAACCAGGAGAGGTTCGCACAGAACTTCAGCGGAGCCATCGTTGGTTTACCTGCAGGAGCAAAGACCCTGCGGTCGGTCTGAGCTGCACTCTGACCTGCTAAACATGCTAACAGCCGCGGTAAGCTAGCTGCTGTTAGCCCGGAAACCGGACATGTACTTCCAAAATAAAACTACAAACGCCACTCTCACAAACGCACTACTGTTACAGTGATATGGACCTGTGGAAGCACATTTCCGCCAGTGAAAGAAAAGAATATCTACATGGGAAATCGTAATTATGAGAGAAAAATACATAATTTTGAGATTTTTAAAAAGTCGAAATTATTAGAAAAAAAAAAATAGTAGTTAGATATTAAATATGAGCTAAACATACTTTTTATGTCATAAGTATAATTTTGTCTCATTATTTTGACTTTTTTGAATCTTATCTTTATGACTATCATAATTATCCGATATTGTATGTCTACTTTTATTCCATATGACTTTGTATGTCATAAATATAACTTTTAATCTAATATTTTACATTTTTTATTTCTACTTTTATCTCATAATTACGACTTTGTATCTCATAGGTATAACTTTTAATGTAACAATGCCGACTTTTCTATCTCATAATCATATGTGGCAAACAAAGCATGAAATGGCATCAAATGAATGTGCAATCATATAAATGTTAAAAGAAGAGCATAAACTACAGACTGGCAGTCAGCCCCTTCGTTCAATGACATTAGCTTAGCAATGTTGAGGAAAAGACCTTAAGAAATACTCGTGTTTATTTCCACATACTTAGCCTACATTATTCTTCTAGCTATAGCCATGTTCATTTCTTTGCAAATAGTTGATTTATTTTGAAACCATCAGAAGAAGTAGCACGTTTTACAGTGTCTGACCTGACCATGAGGAGAGGTTTGTTATTGTCACATGACTGACACCATGCTTCCTGCTCTGTGGACTGCGCAGGCGCAGAAAACTGACTCACTTGTTACTTTTCACAGGGTCCATTTTCTTCATGGAACATCTGTAATACTGAACATAAGCATAAGTCATTCTATTATGATAGAAACTAATGGTATTATACTGGTAAATTACTTATTTAATCAACAGGGTTGGGAGGGCTACTTTAAAAATGTGTTTAGGGTTCACAGCAGGGTCAACAAAACTGTTGCACACATGGCACCACACTTATTTCTGTCCCCTCTAAACAATGACAGGTAGGAACTAATTAGTTCTTAGACAAGAAAGACATGAAGAAGAAAGTTAAATACTACACATGTAAATGTGTCATTAAAATATGAGTAAAAGTGCTGTGAATTATAATAAAAAATAATATAATAATAATAATAAATATAGTTAATCTGCAAGTCCATAATTAATAATTACATTTAACTGTACAGCTTAATATGGAACACAAAATCAGTAAAGTAACCTACTACAAATAACCAAAATAAATTACACTAGCAGCAGGAAACGGCAACAACGATTTGTTACATTTAAAAAGTGAGGAACGTGATGAAAATAAAACAGGTTTTTTAAGTTATTGTAAGAACTGTAATGGTACTATTAAGTACTCATATCAGTACTCAAAATTGGCAAGTACCAAAATGAAAGTACTTGTACTTGGTCTGAAAAAAGTGGTATCCCTGCATCCCTAATCATTTCTTTATTTTAAAATTGTTATCTCACTAATAATTTCCATTTTTGCTAAATGTATCTGTAATCTGATTACATTTTTTTACCTGTAACTGTAGTGGAATACAATTATCTTTTTGTATCCAGATGATGTAATCCAATTACATGTAGTCTGTTACTTCCCAACCCTGTTACAAAAGAAGGACTTTGATACAACTACTCAGAATTTCTCACCAAAATGCATGACAATAAGTTACACAAAAAAGTCCAAATAGATACATGGAGAAATGTTAGATTTTTATCAGATAAGAGTTTACAATGCATTTATGATGCATTTGGTTTACCAGTAGTTTTGTGACTGCCTCCATGTAATTCAGTCCACCACAGTTACATGTCAGATATTTGGACGTTACAATGAAAGGACTTGGGGGAACACGTTCGTCCTTAGGGGTAGAGTTGCTAAGATTTGTCCAACCTGTCTGTGAACGCATCAGCAAGTCAAATACCAGTGTTTTGGGCTGCTGAAATATCCTGAGCACAGCAAAACAATGAGAGAAAAATACGGAAATACAGGCAGAGGGCTGCAGGGTCTGTGCAGAGACAGACACCACCACACACTTCTACTGGCTCAGAAGTGATGATTGAAAGGGATTATGTTTATGTTTATATGAGTCTTTACATTGTTTTTTTTTTTTAAGGAAAATATTGCAGATTATACCTTCTGGTATATAACACTGACTATATAGCTCATCAGCATGTCCCCTGGATGTGGACATGTGTGTTCAGACATCCACCTGTCCTTAATGAAACCACCAGTAGGCTGGATGCCAAGTTTCCATGGGAGGACAGACCACCAGCCCTCATGCGTGTGTCCACTAACAAGCCTGCAGTAGACAGACAGACAGACAGACAGACAGGACATTATATTGATTTCTTTCTTTCAGGCTGATGTTTTACTGACAGCTACCAAATGCTGATGGATGTCTCAGCTGCTGCAGGAGGACAGGTAGACAGGATGAGGAACACTATTAAGTGTTTCGGTGACCTTTAGCTCTTTGTGCTATTGTTGCAATCTATTCTATTTTTATTTACTTGAACACATTTTACCTAAACTCACTCTGAAACAAAATACCATTAAAATACACCTAATTATTCCTTATTTCACCCCCAAAAATATATCAACACCTTTGTCTATATTGAGGTGTTTGGTATCATGGCCAGACTTCCCTTAATATGGACAGTAATTTATTTCCTGATTAAAGGGTTGAATAAAGTGGAATACACATCGGAGGGTGTGGTTATTACTGTAATAAATTCACACTCTCAGCCAGTCACGCCACTTATGAAACAGCTCAATTTGTAACATTTCAACAAATTACCAGTTGAGATTCAACGATTCAACTATTTCACTTTACGACGTTTTTACAGATTATTTGTAAATGTTCTACTAATGTTCAACGATGTACACACAAATATTCAACAAGAAATTAGTAAACCACATGATTAATGGTGAAAACAAACTTATTTAATGTGATAACAGACAAATAAATATTCTAAATAAGTTGAAAATAATAAGAAAACTTTCAATAAATAATGACAGACATTGGAACAGATAAATTAATTTGACTTTGGTTTCAGCAGTTATGTTTTTGCAATATTCTAAAAAAATTACAAATACATTTACAAATAAAATTTGAAAAGTTAACAACACATGCACGTACGAGCGTTAGTAGTCGTCATGGAAACAGAAAGATGGTCACGTATATAAAGACTTGCAGGTCATTCTAATTTCTCCTTTTTACTTGAATTTTGGCAAGTTTACCTTCTGCAAACCCAAGCTGTGGACCCTCCTGAAGAATCTCTCTGAGAAGAAATCTACTAGGCGGATTTTATTGGAAAAACAGAACTCTTGAATTTACTGGATTATTGTGGAAAACTGCACAGCCTGAAGATGACCCCCAGTGGACCACTGTTGGACAACAAGGGACACCTGCTACCTAGGGTGGACGCCAGAGAGCTAAATGTTCACCTTACTTCTCACAGATTCATTGACGCGTCCATGTAAAACCACTACGAACTTTATCTGAGCAACAGTTAGTCTCATTTTTTTATTTTAAAGGCGGACAATTCACACCATGTTATTAGGCCTTTTGGACAGAGACTTGGTGTAAAATGAATATTTATGGACAGAATATCTTGAATATCTCTGGACAGGTGTGGATTGTCCTAATAATTACTGTGGTGGTTATAAAACACTGTTATTTTGGTTTGAGGGCACAAAATGATCAATATTTTGGATCAAAAATCACATAAAAAAGGCACCTGGGCCAAATTTTATAAAGTATAAAATTATGTTTTACTTTAGCTCCATGGAGTCGATGGAATTGTTGGCTCAGAAGGTCAGGGAACACAGGTGGCATCAAATGTCTCATAGATTAAAGCAAGAAAAATAACGTCCTTGAGAAGTTGTCCAAGTGGAAATGCATTCGCTGAGTTGAATTATATGAATTTAAAACTGCTCTGTGCTTGAAATCAGGCCTGGTGGCCGAGACCTTTAAGCCCCGCTGCGTTCCTGTGTTGCTTCGATTGTGAACGATGAAGTGAAGTGTCACGGCCCCCGTTTCCCAGAGCCTCCTTAGCGCTACACACATCGTAAGCTGGACCTCGAGGTCTTCCCTAAGCTCACCGGCTGTTTCCCAGAGTCTCCTCAGCTAAGGTAAACCATCTGAATGGCTCTCAAGTCATTACTGGACGATGGTGAGAGCAGCATCTCAGGGATAAAACATGAAACACCACGCTTCACCACGCTTGATTAAAAGAAAGTTGGAAAGTTGCACACGACTGATCAGCCGTTTGATTATCTCCTTCACAATCCAACGTCTCCTGCACATGAAGGCAGAATACAGAGTTATAACGGTCCAGTCTGATGTGTGTAGAGTTGTTTGTAGTTGTTTTGTCGCATCCTGCATGTGATTTGATGACGATAAACACAGTGGACACTAATGGAACTGAGCTGTGGCATGGCACAGATTTATCAGCATATGTTCCCCGCTGCCTTCAGATGCTGCAGAGTTTTACAGTTTTTTTTTCTCAACTGCTAACGAGCATCGGTCAACACTGAAGCCACTTTTCCTAAACTCTTCATACGGTCAGCTACAGTTTTTCTCAATCATTTTGGCTCATTATTTGAAACAGTCTTAACTTTTTCAAAACTGTAAGTACAATCATCACAACTGTTTCATGGAACATCACAGCCTTACTGCAGTGTTGTAAACGTTAGTAAGTTTCAAAACCTCATTTTTGTGTCAGTAATCTGGCCACCAAATAAAAAACTGTTTTATCATCATGTGAACCCTGCAAATGTTCCTTCTGTGCAAATATCTTTTTTGTTGACACTGATTGCTTACTATACTGAGCAAGAATGTCAGTTTTGTCTAGCCCACTGAGCAGTAGATTCACATTTCAACAGTAGGTAAAAAATTTAGTAGCAAAGATCAATAGTGAACAATACTGTAGCATACAGAAAAATCATATGCACATTTGTATGTATACAGTAAATTGATTTTTATAGCAGTGTGTTACGTACAGGGGTGTAATGGTAAATGCAGAGGTGGGTGAAGTGTAATTTACCTTTCCCTCTCATTGGTTGATACAGTTGATCTGAAAATAGATGAGTCAGCTCTCAGTTTCATTTCAAAGACTTGTGTATGTGTGTTCACTCTCCATCTACACCCCTGGTTACATTTACTGTAATCAGCAAATTCACCTTTGAGCTTTCATATAAAGTCATATATAGAAAATCTGATAAAGAATTACTATCATGTGATTCCTGATTTATTTCTGGCAGCTCATTTTCCATCACAAACATTACATGTCATAGATATTTACAGAATATACATGTATGTATGATAGATTTTGATAACTGAACAGATCATTTTTCATGTGACAGCTCAAATGATGAAAGAATGCTTACAAGCTATGAAGAGACCGACAATTTCACTGAGAACCGACTCATCGGTTTTGATCACTGAGCGATACATATGCAAGAGTTTATCGCACAAATTTCTAGATGACTGTAAACACTCTTTTGGAGACATAATATGATATGTGCAAATTGCTTGAATGAATGAGAAATTCCAATCTATTGTGAACAACATAGTTGTTCAAAGATATAAATTTACCATTTTGAAAAACAGAATTTTCACTCAAGAATGAGCAGATGAGAAAAACTGTAATCTCACCTCCAAAATTCACCTAAACCACAAAAACACTTCATATGTGTCTCAAAATGAGCTCATTCAACCAAAACACTGGTAAGAGTTCTCATTCACAAAGCAAACGCTGTCAGTCATAACACACTGAGCTAAAAAACAAACTAACAGGGAGAGTTAGATTAATCATATCATATCATATCATATCATATCATATCATATCATATCAAAGTTGATGTGTTAGAAGCAGGAAAAATGGTCAAGCATAAGGGTTTGAGCGAGTTTGACAAGAGCCAAATTGTGATGGCTAGACGACTGGGTCAGAGCATCTCCAAAACTGCAGCTCTTGTGGCGTGTTCCTGGTTTGCAGTGGTCAGTATCTATCAAAAGTGGTCCAAGGAAGGAACAGTGGAGAACTGGTGACAGGGTCATGAGCGGCCAAGGCTCACTGATGCACGTGGGAGTAAAAATCAAATAAATACATTCATATAAGACAATAGAGACCAACCAGAGTGTGTTTTATTAATCACTTTCCCTAACCTTAACCATACCTTCACCGTTTTCATTATAAATGTATTACAGGTCGTGCATGCATTACTGTATGCTCAAGGACCTCTCATGGCTGCAGTGATTCACAATTTTTGAAAAAAAATATTTTAATGACTGCTCTGTTTTATAGCAACTCTTCACTCCTCTAAACTGGCTGGTAGGTCATCAGTAACTGCTAGGCTCAAAACGAGGGTTACCCAGTCTGTTGCAACCACTGTTTTGGCCTTTGCTGTGGCTCAAAAACTGACATCCACTGTAATGTTTGGTTTAATCTTAAACTGAAGCATCTGCAGATCAATTCTATATTGATACATTATGATCCACTAAAGTTAGGAACCATACCAGATACATAAATTCCCATTGTTTTAGCTTCACTGCCATATTGGTCTTATTGTCTTGTTTATCGTTTATTGTTTCTCATCCTTATTAAGTTTATACAGTTACGTGAACACAGGACACTCGCTTACAATACCTTTACACTGTTCTGTGCACCTTAAAGAAAACTGAGACTCTGCTGTACAAAAACACTTAACAAAAACACTATATAAGAAAACTTAAACTATAGGCTTACTATACTAATACAAAAATCTGTGCTGGTTGCATCTGGTAGTTGTGGTGGCATTGCAGTTGGTGCTTCACCATCTATTGCCAGGTGGAGATCTGCACTCTACTGAGTGACCTCTTCCAGTTATTCTATTTTTCTTTTTACATAAGCACAGTCTTTTTCCAAATGTGATCATATTGTAGTTGCCAAAAGCTGATATTGTCATGTGCTGTACAGTCAACATGTTTTTGTTCGTTTGCTCTCTTACTTTTAAGGCATGCAGCCATCATTTCCCTCTGGGGGATCAATAAAGGATTATTTTATTATCTTATCACACCCCCCCGACAGTCTCTTTTACCTGAACACAAACACAGTGTCTACTTTTAGATCACATTTGATTTTGCAGGCGGCACAGAAACGTCTGCATGAGACACCGCTTGTTTTTGACCCTCCACAAATCTGATCTGATTCTGACAAGAATGTGATGGTCTGAAAGCTGACTTCTTTCTTTGTTCTCTCCCATGTGTGTTCCACTGATAACACAGAGTAACTAAAACCTCCTGTGCCTTTTGTTCTGAGAAACTACACAAAATGCTGTCTGCTTTGTATAGGAAAGAGGCCCGGAGGATCCACGACCATTCATTTGGCTGTTGTTATACATGAGTCTCAAATGACAGCCGGTTGACAAGTTGATTACAGATAATAATTTACAATTATCTGTTCAAAACATACAACAGTGTCCACTTCACTGTCCACAAGGTGAAGAGCAAGGTCCTCAAAGTCAACACAACCAACGTTCAAGGTGAAGCACTTGAAGATGTGGAGAGCTTCTCTTACCTTGGCAGCACTGGTGATAAACTGGGTGGAACAGATGCTGACATAAAAGTCTGCATCGGGACGGCAAGGGTTTCATCATCACAAGGCACGCTGTCTTCTGAAACCCACAGGGGAAAAGAAAAAGAGGGCGTCCAAAAAACACCTGGTGTCATGACCTGGAGGCACTTGTGAAGAGGACTGGCCAGACATGGGGCCAGCTGGCAGCCTATGTCCAAAGCAGTGCTATAGGCACTAAATAAGTATATAAAACAATATTTGTGTTTGGTTATTACAGACATCTTCTGATGGACTCATCACCAGTAGTGTAACCTGGGGGTCATTGGGTGTTTTTAGTCATACACCCTTGCACAGCTGACTTAACCACAGTTGAAAAGGCCCCTGCTTGCCAGGACCCCAGGTCAATGTGGCCTGTGTAATCCATGGATCCCCCTCTTGATTCATAGCAGTCTTGTGATACCAAGGAGCTTGAAGGTTCTGTAGAAAGAATGGCCAGCAAAGTCTCTGCAGCCTACCTCAATAGGTTTTTATACTTTGCCCTCTTCGTTGCGTAGGCCACCTCCATCTGGTCATCCAAGGTAACAATCAGCTCCAACAAGACCACTGTTTCATCATCAGGACCACTTCTGGCTTTGGTGCAGTCACTGTAATGGCCTTTAGGAACTTGAGCTACTTCCCCAGGTCGACTTTCAACTGCCAATCCTGTGCAGTGATGAAGAGCTGGCTCAACACCCTTGCCTGAAACAGTGGTTTCTCCTCTGCCTTTATAGACGCAATAACATGTCTTGTTGGGCTCTGTTGTTTGGCTTGGCTGATCCTGGTGCAGATGGAATCTGCTACTGCCTTCAGGACCTGGTTGTTAAACCAGAGATAGCACCCCTCTATAGGAGCCTTTAACCAACAGCTGAGGATGCTCAAATGAAATGCTTCACTTACACTGGGGAAAGCTGGAGTCTCAGCCAAACCGCAGGAATACAGGTTGGTTGGCCTGGGTAGAACGTTGTACTCTGACTGGATCAAAAACTTTGCATTCCAGAGCTCAGGTCAAGAGATCTTTCCAAAGCTCACTCCCATCTGGTCCATGGCTGAAGCAAATTTCCTCCACTCCTGCTCACGCCTCCTGTTGGACCAAGTGGCACCTATCTTTGCCCCTTGCTTTGTTGTAGCAACTTCCTGGAATGCACCCCAGCCCTGCACATCCAACCTCAACTGCTCCAACCAGAACACTGTGCTGCAGTCACTACAAAGCCACGGTGATAGTGTGGAAGACTCAGCCATTTGTGGCAGAAATGACTGACCTCTACTTCACAGAAAGTAAGTATGATTAAAATTTGTGACAGATGGAGTGAGTATACTTCCTTGGAGGCCACCATGATGTACCATCATGTTTTTGCCCTAGCCTAGAATGGACGAACCAAACCCTGACTCAAGTTTTGCAGTCGCCATTGGTTTTCCTACACGCTTGGAAGGGGAGAGCTAGATTAGGTATTTGCAAACTTGCAAGCTCAATGCTAAATGTGACTAAATCCTACACGCTTGTCCTTTAAGATTAATCATTTCAACCCAAACCATGGTGAAAAAGATTCACTTTTCAACAGGGATTTGTAACAGCTTTGAGGGCACAGATAGATGCTGTTGTTATGCTGATAATAGCGTCAGATCAGAAAACGTGTCCATGTGGATCTGAACTACAGTGGTATCTGAGATACTGTACATCTGTGGCACTGTATTTACAACTCATGCAGGGATTTTGCATTTACAGCTAATACTGCTGGTAAATATTCAGTGTGGCAATATTTGGCCTCCAGTTGAAACTGTCATCGGGCAGATTTCCATTTGAAATGTGGTGCTGAACTGTCAGATAGGTGAGCAGGTTTAGGTTGCCACTTACAGGTGTCCAGAGTCACTGCTGGCTTCATTATCTCTGAGCAAACAGCCCTGCTGACTTACTCTAATGTATGCAAATGCTAACATGGTTGCACCTCTGACAACAGCTGATAATGGCGGTTTAGCTGCTGTTGTGTCATGTACACTGGCATCCTCCGGCAGGGAAAGAGCCCCGTGAATTCTCTGCACTCCAAGGCAGAAATATATTGCAAAAAACAAAAATAAGTTGTTGCGCATTGAGAGGCTTGACTTGTCCTCTTCATAAACTCATTTATTCACAAGTGCAAGAGTGTGTGGCAAAGCATTTTGCCACAGGACTCATCAGTCTCACCTTGCAATAGCCATGCACACAAAGGACAATAAATAGTCCCTGTCAAACATCCAGCCCACATCAATCACTACAAGGTTCTTGGAACAAGAGATCTCTACAAACGTAACAGCCAAAATACTGCTGTTTCAAAGAGTTCACTGTGCTGCATGTCTGCAAGCAAAACAGTGAAGTAAGTGGTCAGCTATTTTAGAAAGGCACATCAGGCCAATTTCATATTTAACCTCTCTGCTACATATGATTCCACTGTGAGGCAGAGAAGTGTGCTTCAACACTTCTCTACTTTTCTGCAGTGCTCACACAACCCATCTCATATAATCTGAATTTAAAAAAAGACTTACATTTGAATTGAATACAAAATGTAGCAAAAATGACCAAACACAGCACTGACATTTTGATTTTTGTAGAGCACTGACCAAAAACACAAGAAAAGCTGGTCCATGGTGTAAGAATTCGTCTCTAAGTGTGTCTGTCTGCTGAGCAAGTTGTGCACAGTGGCTTTATCAGAGTTTTTTTTTTTTTTTCTTGAAAACAGCTGCCTGCTGCTGCTGTAAACCAGATTGATGACAGTGCTGAAAGTGATGCAAAAGAGTGAAGTAGTGTGCTGTAAACCAACACAATGAGCTGAGAGACGGTAAGCTCTATAGAGTTGAGGGACATGCCCGGTTCCAGAATAAAATAATTGGGTGTGCATCTTAAATTAGTAGGGGTGCGCTGGAATCCACAGTGTGGGTCTACGACAGCAATGAAAAATAGTCAGTGTTGCACGCTGAGTGTGGTCCCTGATGAACAGATTATGCTGGAACACAGCTGGAGAACGTAAACAGCACTGACTGAATACAGTGTGTCATTCCTCTTCAGCAATAGCTTGCTTTATGAGTCAGAACGGCACCAAGTGCTGCGACCCACTGCCTCGCACTTGGCATTTTAAATTGAGGGTGCAAATGCATGTTTTTGCAAGAAGAACAGGGCCTGAGTAAGGGTTCATCACTACAAGCAACAAGTTTGATTTATTGTTAATATAATATTCGGTACAGCTTTAAAAAGTTGATATGTATTTGTAAACGTGCAGGTTTCATTATTTGGTTATTGTGTTGTCTTGTACTACTTCTGTTGCTTGCCTAAAAGCAAAACACTTTCGGAGCTTCAGCAGAAAACAGTGTTGCAGGAAAATCCAGTTCAATTGAAGTGAATGGTGACCAGTTTTAAAATGTAAACAAAGAATACACACACAAAAAAACACAAAATCTCTCCATACTGCTTGTGTGGTGTAATCCAAGTGTTCGTAAGCTGCAACATTAAAATTTGACCCAAAAAGACTACTTCTTATGAGCAAAGTTGACTTCGCAAAGTTTCAACAATTGGAGATCTTCACCCATCCTCACATCAACACAGGGGTGAGTAGATGTTGAGTGAATTTTCATTTTTGGATGAACTATCGCTTTGAAGGTGCAGTGAGAGATTTTGGAGAAAGATAGATGATTGTTGAGTCAGGCTGTCATACACAGACACTTTGGTTTCAAGTCACTGACCCAAAGCACCTAGGAACAAGACTCAACAATCAATATCTTACCAACCTGTAATTGGCCGAAGTCTACTGTCACAGTCTAGATTTTCTAAAGCCTTGAAACTGAGCCAAGAGGAGGAGCAGGAGTGTAGTTTGCACTCAGACCACTTGAATTACATTATGCTGAAAGGTTATTATGGAATTCTTTCCCAGTGACACCCAAAACTAACTGCCTACCCCTGCTTTGTGAAATATTTATATATGTTTTTTATTTTTTATGCTTTCGATCGACAGGAAGATACGACAGGAGAGGGGAAGAGAGAGTGGGGATTTATAGGCCAAGCCCACAGCCGCTCTACAGGACCAACATCCTCAGCACATGGGGCACATGCTCTATCAACTGAGCTACCCTAATCCCCCTGCCTCCCCCAGCTTTAACAAGAAGCATTATGTGACAACCCAAATGCCATATAAAATAATGCAGAGACTTGCTGAGAAAAATAATTTCAGTGTATGCTTTAAACACATGGGTGCATGTTTAAATATGTTTATCATAATGAAAATGAAGGCAGAGAGTACTGCAGTGGTTTCCAAATGTTCCCAAGTGCCTTGGGATTTTGTGACAACCATACATTATTATTGTAACATACAACTATACAAAAAGTTACACATGAATTTTTGATTTACTCCCAACACAGAGGCATATTCTACACCAGTGGTTACCAACCTTTTTTCCTTAGAGTCCCCCCGTACTTCTATCTAAGGAAAGCTGAGTTATTATATTAGCATTTTCAACTCTTGGTTCAGAAAAATACACAAAAAGTGTAACCCTAACAGCCAAGTCTACTTAGAGACAGGTGACACATTTTGAAACATTAAACTTTCTGATGCAAAACATAATTTTGGTTGATAATGTCTGATTTATTGTGTGGAAAGTGCTTGAACAGTGCTTGAATTTGACTTTGGAAAAGATGTACGAACCCTGAAACTGTGATTTTAGTTCATGTGTAAATCTGATTTTTAGGGACCTCAGAGCAGAAAAAGTCTTTTCTGGTGTCCCCTAAGGGGGGCCCAGACCCCAGGTTGGGAAACAATGTTCTATACCATTAGAAAATTCCTTTAAAAACCCTCCTTCGAAGTGAACCCCAGTTCTCTGTGTAGAAAAATGTGGTCTTTGAATATCTTGGGATTTGTTCTCCTGTTCTCTCTCTCTGTCTGTCTTTTTGTTAGTTTTCACATCCTCAGGTTTTTTTTTTTTTGCCAAAGAAGACTGAACATACAAGGAATTTGTCTTGGAGTTTTGGTGCATAACCAAAGTCAAAAAGCTTAAACAGAGAAAATATGTTCGCTATGAACGAGGTGACAGATTTTGTGCAGGAATGTGCAAAGTATTCATGAGGAAATATGCAAAAGCTCACAGTATGAAGTACCTCCACCATGAACCTCCAACCATCCCTCTTGCAAATCCCTAGAAAATACTGGTAAGAGGAGGTTAACTAGCCTTATTAAATAACGGCAAAGTGAAATATAAATATCCTGACAGAAGCAGGTTACAGTGTAAAGTGAAGCAGTAAGCGCCTCTGGGGGCTCAGCACTGCGCGACCCAGGAGGATTAGCATTCTGCCAACACACCACAAACTCTGTCACACACCGAGTTTAGCAAGAGGGAGGAATCACATTTGATTTCACAGGCAGCGCGGAGACGTCTGTGTGAGACACTGCTCGTCTTTGACCCTCCACAAATCTGATCTGATTCTGACAAGAATGTGATGGTCTCAAAGCTGACTTTTGTTTGTTCATTCTTTTTTGTTCCACTGACAATAGAAACCAACATAATGGATTTGGAAATCTGAGTGTAGCTAAAACCTCTGGTGACAACCTTTTATCTTAGGAAATCATGGTCGCTCGACAAATGGATTACATGTAATAACTTTACAATTATCTGTTCACTGAAATTTGAGACGTTTCCAGGACCATGTAGGTGCTTCTATTCACTGGCCGTGACAGAATGACTGTAATTGTTTTCTCCTGTCACGGCCCTGTGTTTTCCCTTGTCCTCTGTTTCCCCTGCCCCTTCCCTGTGTTTCGATCCACAGTTTACTTATAGTGGATTCTCATGTTCCTTGGACGGTCCAAATTTCCGAGATGGGAAGTCGTTATTCCAACTCTGGTGGTTCACGTGCTTTCAAGTTGTAAACTGGAAACAACATAGATGCTACTAACAGTAGGGGGCACTAGTGAAGAGTAATCGGGCTTGTTATCAAGATTAATGCTGATAAATAACATTTCTTTACATTGATTTAGGTCTCTCTATGTGGACAGCTACAAGTTAATACTATACACTATATTACTGTAATACATCAATGAATAAAAAGTTATCAAACAAACATTTACTCTCGTTCATCATATTCCTGCATATATGCGCTCTAAATAAGAATTCGGAAACTTCCGACTTGAGGGGACATTCACATGAATTTTCCCAGTCCAGAAATCATTTTCCCCATTATTCTGAAACCACATGAATGCATTATTAGACTGCACATGCTATTCAGGGTTGCCAAGTCTGTGTTTTTTCTGCAGAAGTGGGCTACCTTTGAAGTATTGCCGCGGGATGAATTTTTTGGGTGGACCTATTTTGCATGCAAATTCCATTAATAATATCTATGATCTCACTCACATCCATATTTGAAATTAAATAATTTATTTATAGTACCAAACTGACTCGAGATCAGCATGTACACGCATGGACCTGGCACAAGTCACACGCATGTCCATGTAAACACACCCAAAGATGATGTGCCTATGCTCTCTGCCCATTTGATTGGCCGTTTGGGCGGGTTTTGGGCTGTTTCAATATATCATTGGGCGGGTTTTGCCATGCAGACCTGGCAGCCTTGACCCTACTACTACTCATTGGAACCTCCCTCAGCAAAATTCCTCCCTTCAGAGCAACCGTGCAACGTCAAAAACACACACATCACTTCCTGCAGTCACACCAGGGAATCTTTCACCGCAACTGTGACAATTTTACATGACTCAGATAAAGTATTGATTGAAACAAAACAAAAAAACAAAAACTGATACATTATTACTTTTGAAATGCAGACATTGTAATCTCTGAATAAATGTGATTAATTTACTTGATATAAATTAAGATGCAGATTATTTACAGATTATTATGTAATGTTGATTATATACAAACATGTAAATATAAAAATCTATAATATAATATAATATAATATAATATAATATAATATAATATAATATAATATAATATAATATAATATATATTTATGGGATATGAAACATCTGTGAATTCCACTGCTACATTCCACTGTTTGATTTTGTTGCAATGACTTATGGGTTATCTTGCTTGCCTCCCTCTCTCTCCTGGGTTCCTGATTCCTGCTCATTCAACTCACTTGCTTCCTGCTGTACACCTGAGATCCATCCAGCAGTCAATACTGCAGACATTCATCACTGCGGTACAGTCTATCGCTTCAGGCCATCTTGAATTGTGTTCACTTTTTGCTCTTGTGTGTTTTTCCACAGAGACTAACCCTGTTTTTTTCTGTGTCGTAGGATCACTGCCTGCCAACCTCTTCACCCTCTCAGCCACTGCTGGCCAGCAACCCCCCCAACCTCAATTACTTCCCAGCCATCAACCGCCTCCCCTCGACCTCCCTCACCTGGATTTCACACTTTCACTAATATTCAGTGTTCTGCAACTCAGAGGAGGAGCCTTGCAACCCAGCTCTGAATAAAATACATTTTTATATAGGCTTTTTTTTTTCACACATGAGCTCATGGAGCACTTCTCTAAGAAACCCCACATGTCAGATGTGATGTTAACAGAATATCTGTCATGTAAAAAGGTTTCAGAATTTTAAAATTGCCATATTTTAAATACAAAATCAAAAACATAATCAAATAATCCTTGACAACGTAACTATATTCTAATTACAAATTTTTAAAAAGTAATCTAGGCTGGTTATAGTTACTTTTTATTAATCTGATTTTGTAATCCAGATTACATGTAATCTATTACTATCCAACTCTGGAAATGTCAGAAGAGAAATGCCACAGATAAGATGTGTTCTCTAAGAACATTATGTGTTGACATTATATAGTTTGATCACCAGAGTGTCCTAATTATGAGATAACAAGTTGAAACTATGAGATAAAAAGTCATAATTATTATAAAAAGTAAAAAAAAAATCAGAAAAAATTAGTTTGCGTTTCAATTCTGACTTTTTTATCTTAAAATATGACTGTTTATCTCATAATTAGGACTTATCTTGTAGCTATGACTTTTATACCATAATTATGACTTTTATCTCATAATATTGACTTTTTATCTCATACTTTTGACTTTTTATGTCATAATTATGACTTTTATCTCATAGTAGGGACATTTTTCTCATAATTACAACTTTATTCCCCATAATTATGACTCAGAATTTGACTTTTTCATCTCATAATTTTGACATTTTTTTAATCTTATAATTTTAACTTATTTTTTTTATCTCATTCATATAATTTCCATATCAGAGAGTACTGTATCTTTTTGAACATATTTTTCCCAGTATTTAGTGGCTATGACAGTATCACAGAAATAAAACTAGAAAAACAAAACGCCTGCCCTATATAGGACTTTTCTTTAAAGGTTGCATGATGCTGCAGAGGAGTAATTTAAAAACATTGGGCACAATTTTACTAGAATGATGGTGTTTTTGTGCAGCGCAGAGAGACGCCTGTTGAGACCATAAGACATCATTTGTGCCCATAAATGAGGAGCGCTGGTGTGCATGCACACTGAGAGCTCTGTGTGTTCATGTCAGCGGGGTTTTATTTTCAAGATATCTCTCTAATAGTAAGTATGTGGCTCATTGCCTGGTAAAGGCCTTTGGAAACGTTGGCAAAATTGCCCCATCATCAGCTCCCAGGATGCTGTTCAGGAGGCTCATTTCAAGTGCTGACAGTCGTCTTACTCATGCAATGTTTTCAAGCATGTACACACACTTTTCAGCTTAGTCTCAAAAGCACTGTGCTTCACATTCATTCAATTACACACAGTCTTTAGAGTGGCTTCTTTTCTTTCTGTGCTGCAGGAGGAGGAGGTCAAGCTGGATGACAGGATCAATAAAATGGGGGACTTTTACATGACAGTCAACATTCCTGCTTCCTTCTTAAAGGTATAGTCTGCAGCATTTTTCTAAAAAGAAAAAAATAATACCAAGACTCTTTCAATCTTCACTTAATGTGTGGTGGTGTCTGTATCTGCAGACACGCTGCAGCTCTCTGCCTGTATTTACTGATTTTTAATCATTGTTTTGTTGTGTTTGAGTTGTTTCACCGACCCAAAAGGAAGGTATTTGACATTCTGGGGGGTTTATGAACAGCTCGGACAAATCCTACTGATTAAATGAACTTTGAGGTCGAGTAAAATATACTAAATTAACTGTCATAATTTATACATTGTAATATTAACATTCAGTGAGAATTAGGATTTCCTAAGTAAAAATTATATGGACATTTTGTTATGTATTAAATGAACAGTATGGTAAGAGTAAGTTTCATTATAAAATTACTCACACTCACATGCATATTGACAAAACAGTTTAATTGTATTGTGTTTTAGCTGGCGGCACTGTGGTGCAGTGGCAATGGATGTGTTTTCATTGTGTGATTTGTGATAAAAGTATATTAAAGAAAGATTAAAGATGAAGATTAAAGAAAATTAGCAACATTTACAGAATTATTATATGTGATATAACTTTATACAACTAAGTAATTGAAAATCTCAAACCAAAATGAATGAAATAAATTTACTTCTTGACTTCAAAACAATAAACATGACAAATATATATTTACTTAATAATTTGATGACAGCGACGTTCTTGTCTATAAAAAAAGTTTATTGACTTTTGTAAATTATTTTAAATATAACCTAAATATAATCAAGAAAATTGACTTAGTAGCTTTATGAATGTTAAAGTGTAATGGTATGGAATAATGCAAATGAAGGTGCAAATTGTTGGGAGGATTTTATCAAGTAAATATAACAAACAAAAAGTAATTTTTCAGTACAATAACTCTGCCTTTAGTGTTGTTTTCTTCCAACTATGACCACAATTGGTCCCGAACCTTACTTTAACAAGACTGTAATTTAAACCATGATGTTTCCATTAACAAAGTAGTTATATTAACCTAAACAATTATCACTGCCTCGATCTCTCCATACTTTATAAAGTAGTTTAAAACCCCTGACAGGAACCCAGCTGTTCAGCTTCAGCTCCTGCTGCTGCAGGTAGGAGTGAGCAGAGAGGAAGGGCCTTTAACCAAACTCTGTACAGACTGAGGGGTTGGAGAGAGAGATGAAAACCCTGGAAGCAAAGGTTATGTGACATATAATTGGATTTAAGTGGGCGGCAGTGCAAGGATGGATTTACAGATTAAGTTATTCCAGTGCAAAGTTCTGCACATGGAAAATAATGACCAGCTGACTAAGGAATATGGAGTACAAGGATGTGTCGAGGGGTATACAGACAGTTATGACTCTCAAAGCTCTGTGATAGACATGATCTGACAGGTGAAGAGAGTGCGCTGCTTTTTCTAAACTCTGTCAGAGGGGAGGCCCACAGTCTCAGGCTTTGACAATCACAGGTTTACATGTTTATGACAGACAGTGTTGTGAGGTTACCAGAAACCAGAAAATATTCACATTTAAGAAGCTGAAATCAGAGACTTTTTTTTAACTTAAAAAAAAAGACTCAAAATGATTAACTGATTAATTAATCCTGTCACAATCTTGTCAGTTAAAATCAGGTCCAAACGTGGAGCACTCAGTCGGATGTCATGACATGTATTCAAGTCTTTATGTGGATTACTGACCAATCTGTCGATCATTTTCTGCACCAGTGGATCGGTTTTCTGGTCTATAAAATGTCAGAAAATGTTGATTAGTGTCTCTCAAAGTCCAAGATGACGCCCACTTCTTCTCTCAGTACGCCCCGGCATGTCTTTCATGTAGGCTGTCAATAAGTGAGTGTTTGAACAGTGTAATAAGCAGCCATCTTCACTCTGAATGTGATAAGAAAACATTTTCATGGTAAAAGATGTTGATATTTTGCATGTAGGCACAGTTTGTTCTTAAGTCTTCAACCATCAAACAGCAAAATACTTCATTTCTCAAACAGTTGAGCTGAAAAGAATGTGTACTTTATTCATGAAAGAAAAGGGAATATTTGATTAGTCCTTATCATTGTACATATGGCAGGTATGGTGCAGGGATTAAAATGTATTTTTCATGAATCACACTGACTAATGTGACAAACTAATTGAACCTGACCTTTCTAATGTCTGATCCCTGCACCACTGGGAGGAGAAGAAAAGACATCTTCAAGGTTTCAGAGATAAGCTGAGCTCTGGTATGAAGGATAATCAAAAGATAAAGGTGTACTACATATACAGTTAATGAAGAGCATAGACCAAATGTAGATTGGAAAGATAAGATACATAATAAACTGTAAAGACACAGCTTGACTTAGAAGGTAATTATGGTAATCAACATGATCGCAGCTTTTAGTGTTTATATGAAATAAAAAGTAGAGTTTTTATTGGTGTAAAAGACATATGAGTAGATGTTGAATTGACGGTGTAGACTGTTGAAAGAAGTACTTAAAGGAAGTTCAACATCATGTGAAACAGACTCATTCACTTTCTTTAAGTTAAGTTCAGAGCTGGGGTCATGGTTATCTTAGCATAGCATAAAGACCATAAGTGCGGGGGAAACAGCATGCTCAGGGTTTGGAGGGTTACATAATAATATAGTAACATAATTCAAGTATGACAATAGTAAAGAAATGTATCGTTACTTTTTTATTATCTCAGCCTCAAATATGGTGAAATTTATTACC
Organism: Lutjanus erythropterus; assembly: GCF_056507025.1. Lineage (NCBI taxonomy): Eukaryota > Metazoa > Chordata > Actinopteri > Lutjaniformes > Lutjanidae > Lutjanus > Lutjanus erythropterus. The sequence goes on along the minus strand of NC_139323.1, from coordinate 5,259,243 downwards.
CTAATATAGTGTTTTTAGGCCTGTAACTAATGATTATTTTCATCATTGAATAATCAGTCAATTATTTTTCCACTTAGTGATCAAAATAGATGCAGAATGTTGCAGCTCCAAGCTGTTGTTGGGTTTATTAATTTGTCCAGCTGTTCCTTCCTTTGTTGTGTGCAATTTATTGACTGATTGATTGATTTAAAGACAAAAAATGGTGAAATTTCCAGGCAGTGAAGCATTTTTTTTTTTTTACAAGAGGCCATGATAATAAATGGGCAACTATGCATGTTAGCATATTGTTATTTATTTTAAAATTGTAATCCTACTAATAATCCCAATTCTTACTAAATGTATATCCTAGAACTGATTGGCTCGCACCACTTTTGGTGCAGACACAAATGGATAACTTGAAGCCTGGCAAGACAGATTCTCTCATGATCTTGCAAATCCTGCTGCCTCACTAGGTAGTATATCTGATAATCTCTGGCATTGAATGCAAAGCCGAATGGTATCAAATGCCTTGTACAAATCAATAAAAAAAGGGTGAAACAATAATTCTTGGTGTCCAAAGCTTCCACAGTGTCATTCGCTATTTTCATGGCAGCAGTTTAGTTCCATGACAAGAGTGGCAGAGAACCAGAATTCACAAGACCAGCTTGCTGAAACTGTGGGCATCAAATTGAAGAAAACGGTTAAAGCTGTCAGATTTGTAGTCCTGAGTGTAAAATGATTTTTAAGTCTGTCTTCAGGGTGCTGCCTTAAGGACATCACTTCTGTAGTGTAGTGTGTTGTCATGAACTTTGAAGCTTCAGGGGATCCCAAGTGGGGATTTAAATTTTAGGCTTTTTTCTTTACCAAACTATGATGCATTTAATAAAATTATGCATAGTTACTGTGTTCTCATGAATGAGATGTTGCTGGCTCATAAGTTCAACCAGTCTGCTGTTTTTTTTTTCTCTCCCAGCAACAATCACTGTCCTTGATGACATAATGACATAACATTTGCTTTATTTTACATTTACGAGAAATGAGACTCTCATTTTTCCAGCTTGAACTCTTAAAGCTGCATGATTCAGAGGAATGACTTGCAACACTGGGTTTCTTCTTTGAGACTCAGTTTCTTTTAAGAATCGAAGAGCTTTTGATCCGTGAACAGCAGATAGGCTTTAAGTACTCCCACACAGAGACACTAGTGCTTTAAAAGAGAAATGATAAAAGAAGAGGGATTTCAGAGGGAGGACACTGTGTGCAAGGACTAAGTTTTGAAGCTGTGCTCCGTGCACCGATCCACTGGACAGTAGATTTAGAGCCGAGGTCAACTTCAGGTTGAATATAAAATATTCTCTGTGCTACTAGGAGCACTTGAAGGACTAGTACAGGCTTATAATTGAATATTCTGATTAATGAAATAATTACACTAAAAAAAGATGAATTACTTCTGAATGCAAGAAGTTTTCTAAAAAGATAATCTAGTGAATGCTGTATTATGCTCACTGTATTATGCAAAATACACCTTTTCAAGGTTTTTCCACAAAAATATGCATCCCCAGTGTCTTCAAAGACCCATAAAATATGAGCAACTGCCATCCTCTGTCTTTTCTGCATGCTCCCCCTTTCAGAAAATGTGTGTTCAAAAACACCAGTCAGATTAGCCTCCCCTCACGATGTCTCTGAGGGCTTAGCAGAACCTCTAGATAGGTGACCGTCCCGCCCACTGAATACCTAGTGAATCACAGTGGGCGGTCCCTGCTCCCACAAGCAGGGAGCTGACCAATCAGAGCAGACTGGGCTTTTTCAGGTGGAGGGGTCAGGAGCTAAAACAGAGTGTTTCAGACAGAGGGTGAATAAAGGAGCTGCAAACATTTCCAGTATAAGAAAATAATGTGTTTTATGCACATTTAAGTCTGTAACCCTATTCTATTAGAACCCCTAAATAAATATATAATAATAAAAATATGGACCCCCAAAAATAATCACAATATGTCTCCTTGTGAAAAAATTAAAGTAGACTCACAGGAACACCAAAGAAAATAAATATAACTTAAACATATTCAAGTAAATTTACTTAATATCTTTATGAACATTAAAGTTTAATACGTACATTTTACTTGATACCGACAAGTGAATTGTACTTGAAATCACAGCAATGAAATTTACTTAAAAAGCACTAGTGCAAATTGTTGTGAGGATCTTATAAAATAAATATTGCAAGATAGTTTTTAGCATATAGTAATTTAAACCATGATATTTCCCTTGACCAAGTAGTTATATTTGCCTCAACCATCTCTGCCTCGCTCTCTCCATTCTTCGTAAAGTGGTTCAATATCTCCTGGGGGAATCACACTGGTCAGCTTCAGTTCCTGTTGCTGCGTGTTCCAGGTGGAAGTGAGCAGAGAGAAGGACTTTTTTGCTAAACTCTGTACAGGCTGAAGGGATGGAGAGAGTAGATGAAAACCCTGGAAGCAAAGGTTATGTGACAGTTAATTGGATAAATAAGTGGGCAGCAGTGCAAGGATGGATTTCTTTTATTTATTCCAGTGCAAAGTTCTGCACATGGGTAGCTGAGTAAAGAATACAAAGTACAAAGATGTGTGAGTTGTAGACAAACAGTTATGAGTCTCAAAGCATGACGGAGCCAAGACGAAGACAGCTTGCATGGATCTTCACCACCTGCTAATCTTAGTTTCTCAAAATACTGCACCCTTTCCTGCCGGTCAAGTCCTTCTCTGTAAGTTTTAGCAGCTTCCACAAGACTTCCTGAACTTTTCTGTGATTTAGACGTCTCAAAATCAGCTTTCAACAGCTGTGATGCCTAAATGTTTGCAGATGGTCACAATCTCAATAGGGGTACCTTGTGCAAAAGTGATAGCTGTCACCATCTTTTGTTAGAAAAGAACATAACCTTGGTTTTGTCTGCATTTAACAGTGCTTGCACGACAATATGCAGTAGTGTTGTTGGCATAAAGTTGTACAGATGCATTAATATTTTGTCCCACATTATTTAAATAAATAGGGCGAATGCTGGAAAGAAGACTCACAGGAACACCAAAGAAAATAAATCTTATAAAATAATATCCATGGGACACACTGATCTGTTAAATATCTTCTAAACTTTCTGATTTATTGCTAATGGGAATAATGTCATTATCTTGCACGAAAATACCCAAATCAAACGCAAGATTTTATGGTTATATTGAAATCTACAGTTCTGATCAGTATAGAAAGACATGGGCTGATGCTAACAGTTTGTGACCAAGGTCTTTTTCATTCACTGAATTCTGTACAGTCCAATGGAGGCGAGATATCATGCAGAGAAACCTTATAACATGACCTTTTTAGAATCCTTTTCAAAAACTTGTAAAAGTTACTTTTCTTTTCTTGAAATGTTTTAAGTCGTGGTACAAACCAGCAGCTGGAGCACAAAGAGAAAGACTCACTTGGTTCCCTGTGTTGGCTGTCTGCTTGGTGAAATTACAGGAATAGTTACAGGTCCAGTGTGAACCATTTACTGGGACTTATTAGCAGAATATGGCAGACATGGAATATAAAATTCAAAAGTATCGTTTCATTAGTGTATAATCAGCTGAAAATTAGTAGTGTTTTTGTTACCTTGTAATGAGGCCTTTATCCACAGAGGGAGCAGGTCCGCCTTCATCATACTGCACCAACGTGTTACTACAGTAGCCCAGAACGGACAAACCGAACACTAGCTCTAGATATGGCCTTTCATGTTTTTCAAGCACTTTGTGGCAACCGTATGTTTGCCTAAGTGCTTGGAAGGGGAGGGTGAGGCGAGCAGTATTCAGATGGTTGTAATCTACAGCCTCACCACTAGATGCCACTAAATCCCACACACTGGTCCTTTAAACATTTTGTGAAATCTGATTAGTAGATTTTGATAGATTTTGTGTGTCAAATGTCAAGCATTCTAAGGCTTGGGGAGTAATGGATTACATACAATGGGATTACTTAATCTGGATACAAAGAAAAGGTAACAGATTATAGATACATTTAGTAAAAATGAGGGTTATGAGTAGGATTATACTACCATGCACAGTTCACACACAGCTGCCAATTCATTCCCACATTTTTTTGTCTTTAAATCAATTAATCAATCAATAAATTGCGCACAACAAAGGAAGGAACAGCTGAACAAACTAATAAACCTATCTATAGAGATAAAACTTTTAGAGTGGCAACAATTAATCTATTATTAACTGACTATTAAATTCATCTGCATCTCTTTTGATAATCAATTAATCATTATGAGTGAGTTGTTACTTTTAAAAAAAAGTCCAAATTCTCTGATTTCAGCATCTTACATGTGAATATTTTCTGGTTTCTTTACTCGTCTCTGACAGTAAACTGAATATCTTTGAGTTGTGGACAAAACGAGACATTTGAGGACGTCATCTTGAGCTCTGATCAACATTTTTCACAATTTTCTAACATTTCATTTCAAAACCATTGATTGTTACAGGCCTAAAAACACTATATTAGGGTAAATGGTGTCACTGTATCTTATATTAAGGTAATCAAAAAGTAATGAAAAGTTCATATCTATTTATTACACATTAATATTGTGATACTTGGATTATGTTAGTGACTCCATTTTTTAACAGGTAATTACTAACTGTATCAGAATAACCATGACCCCAGCTCTGAACTTTACTCAAAGAAAGTGAATAAGTCTTTTTCACATGATGTTGAACTTCCTTTAAGTACTTCTTTCAACAGTCTACACCGTCAATTCAAGATCTACTCATATGTCTTTTACACCAATAAAAACTCTACTTTTTATTTCATATAAATACTAAAAGCTGCGATCATGTTGATTACCATAATTACCTTCTAAGTCAAGCTGTGTCTTTACAGTTTTTATGTATCTTATCTTTCCAATCTACATTTGGTCTATGCTCTTCATTCACTGTATATGTAGTACACCTTTATCTTTTGATTATCCTTCATACCAGAGCTCAGCTTATCTCTGAAACCTTGAAGATGTCTTTTCTTCTCCTCCCAGTGGTGCAGGGATCAGACATTAGAAAGGTCAGGTTCAATTAGTTTGTCACATTAGTCAGTGTGATTCATTAAAAATACATTTTAATCCCTGCACCATACCTGCCATATGTACAATGATAAGGAGAAATCAAATATTCCCTTTTCTTTCATGAATAAAGTACACATTCTTTTCAGCTCAACTGTTTGAGAAATGAAGTATTTTGCTGTTTGATGGTTGAAGACTTAAGAACAAACTGTGCCTACATGCAAAATATCAATATCTTTTACCATGAAAATGTTTTCTTATCACATTCAGAGTGAAGATGGCTGCTTATTACACTGTTCAAACACTCACTTATTGACAGCCTACATGAAAGACATGCCGTTATCTGGAATTAACTGACTTATCTTTGCAGCTCTGTTGTACTGAGGTACGGTAGATTTAAGACTTTACAGCCTAATATTAGAGAATTGTTCAGGGCAAAGCCTGAACGTTACAGCGGTTAATCAAGGGCTTCATGCAAATCATTCAAGCACTTCAGTTTGTAACCTTGCTTCAGCTCCGGGCAACATATGTGGAGGTCATCTTAATGTTGGTGTAACTTTGCAAATCTCTGTTGGCTGCATCTTGCAATCGTGGTGGCATTGCAGTAGGTGCCTCACCATCTGTTGCCTGGCAGAGAGTTGCACTCCACTGAGTCACCTACCAGAAAACAAGCAATGTGCAATGACACATGGTGATGATGTTGTCAAATGTCTTGTTTAGTCCAGCGGGCCGTCCATAACCCAGATACAATCTATTTACAATGATATGAAACCGAGTAAAGCAGTGTACCTTCACATTTGAAAAACTGGGACCAAAGGAAAGGAGTTTTTGTTTATTTATGAATGCAGAATCTGTAAGCAAGGGGCAAATTTTTGGCATCAGAAGCATTCTGGTTTCATTTTATTGTCCAAGTAGCAAATATGTGGACTCAGGTCACAAATTTGATGAATTTAAATTCAACTTGATGAAATCAAAAAAGACTTGCATCTCAACTTGGACTTTTACACCAGTGAATCAGGACTTCATTTGGACCTGAGCCTGCTGACTTCTGAGCCTGAGTCAATTTACCGTCCTTTGTTGAATCAATCAACATTTTGTTTGAACTAATCCAACAGCATCTAATCAAGTTACAAGAGAGCACCATGAAGAACTAATGTTATGTTATTGAGCGCCAATTAAAGTAAAGAGTGTCAAAGACAATTTTGTTTGTGTACAAAAATTCTGTGTTGGTTAAAAAAAAATCCAGTCTTCAAGACATGCAGATTAAAAATTAAAGATGGAGATGTTAAACATTTGAAGTTGGACAAGCACACACACTTGGCAGAAATGCAAACTCAGAACCCAGAAGTTTGTGCAATACTTGATTCTGATTGGTCAATTACAGCATCGTAAGGTCTATTGTCTCCATATGGATATCCAGTGGTGACACTGGAAGCCTTGAAACACTAGCTGTTGCCTCCACAGGCTAAATTGTCATCAGACAATAGGTGATGGGTCCCAAGATTGTCTATCAACTGATCAATAAAGTAACTAATGCTGTCAAAGTATGAAATATAATAAATGTGGCTTACGGCGCTGTAAAAGACTATAACTACCACTATAGGTCGCAGTAAGCCACCAGCACCTTAACAATTTTCTCTTCAAACACTTTTCATAGTAACACATTTTCTTTAGTTACTTGTTTTTACAGTAACCATTATTTTTGATCTGACCACATTAAACAACTTTATATTCATATCAGTCCTGTTGTTTACAATTATAACAAGTAAGTACTTTAAATCAATTTCTGAGTCACCAATTGTAATTAAATACTTTAAGACTGTGAACATGGTAAACATAAACCTAAAAAGAACAGCTGATCCAAAGTACAGCTTCTTGGAGCTGCTAGCATGACCGTAGACTCTTAGCTTTCTTGTATTTTAGTTTTCAGTGGTAAATGAATGTTTTGTCCCTGTTGGTCAAGACAATCTACGGACCTCGCTGACCATGTGCAAAAAAAAAAAAAAAATTAAATGCCACCTGGGGGGCATAATGTGTCCTTGTCTAAAAAGAGACAAGGTCAAACATTTTACAGCAGGTTCCTAAAAACTGGACTGTGCAACAAAATACAACTCAACTGCAGGAATTTTATTTTCAGTATTTTTATTGGATTGAATTGGGTTGAATTGAATTGATTTGATTTGTTCCGGGGGTTCGATGGTCGGTTCAGCAAGGGACAGATTCCTGCTGCCAGTACGGCTTATTCTTTGGGATTTGAGCCTCCGTTAGGTGTTCGATGGCCGGTGCATTAATGGTAGATTCTTGCTGCTGACACGGCTCATCTTCTCCTCACACCTTGATCTTTGTCTTTTTCGATCAGCCTCAAGCTCAGTGGACAGCTCAACCTTGAGTGACATCTGATTGTTGAGCTGAGCTTTCAGTTCCTCCACCTTTGCCTCATAAAATCTTTCCTTTTCAGAGGCATTTCGCTGCAGGATGTTGATCTGCTGCTCCATCTCTTGACAGAAGCCATCCTGCTCAGGCCTCAAGCGGTTGACAATGTCCCAGTCCTCCACAATCGTGGCTGTGTGAGCCTCTTTTTCTTTCTGAAGCTCGTGCTGAAGGGTGTCAGCCTGCTGTCTGACAGTGATGACATCAACTTCAAATCTTTGGCGTATCTCGTGCTCTGAAACTTTGAACTTGTCCAGTTGTTGGAGTTTGTCCAGAAGCTCAGCTGTGAAGTTCTGCTGACTTTTTAGATATGCTACCTGGAGCTCCTCATAATCAATTTAAAGTGATCCAGTGATCACAGTGATGTGCAGAAAGTTTCTGGATCACTCTACCTTCTCACTCTCTCCAGTTCTCCCTTTGTTTCTTTTCTGCTGCTGATGAACATTTCTTTCAGGGTTTTTTGTCTTCTTTTCAGCTGCTGTCTTGTCTCATCCAACTGTTGGCAAAATTCTCCTGTTCTCCTGAAAGACAGTGTTGGCTTTGTCCCAAACCAACTGGTTATCAGCTCTGTAACTTCTTGACGAAGCTCATGGCACTCCTGCTGGGCCTGGTGGAGGTTTGCTCAGCATTCCTGCCAATTCCTGTTGAGCACTGCTTCCCTCTGATTGAAGGCTGCTGTCCAGAGGTCCTCTGCTGGTCACCTCTTGAATACCTTGCTTAGCTCATTTTCAGTGTCAAAGTAATGTTTTTGTTTAGAGTTGCGTTTTATCTCTGATGAACAGATGTGTCTGTATCAGTGATCTGTCTCTTGAAGAGTTTCTTTTTTCTTTTTCAGTCTCTGCCTTTTTGGCCAACATGTTCTGCCTCTTTTGCAACCCACATGGACTGTTTAACTGCATGCATCAAATATGATTGGTCAATACTACTCAGACCACAAACTGACAACAAACAGAAACCAGAACACTTCCAATACCACAATCTTGTCCCTTATCAACAGATTTTTGCAGGTGTTTGGTTATAGAAAGTAAGAAAACCCTAATCTGTTTTGTCTGTGCTCGGTCCTATTCTCTTCTCCAATTACATGTTACCTCTCGGTACATTAATCAATAGCTACAATTTTGGTTTCCTTTTCTATGCTGATGACACTCGACTTTACATTTCCATTCAGGCTGATGTATGCCAACAACTGGTAAGGATGGAAGAATGTATCTCAGAAATCAAACAGTGGATGTCATCTGACTTCCTCCTCTTAAACGCAGAGAAAACAGAAATGCAAATTCTTGGTCCTAAACAAATTAGACACAGATTCTGTGATCTCACTCTAAACATAGCCGGGTCCACAATCTAACAAAGCTCCTCCATTAGAAATTTCAGTGTCCTAGTTGATCCTAATCTTTCCTTTGAAGGACATATAAATAATACTACAAAGACTGCATACTTCCATTTACAAAACATTGCAAGATTTGTCCAATCAGTCAGATATTCAATATTGTTTATCTTATGCATTTTGTATGTGTTTTTTGACATATTTTTGCATGTTTTTATGACATTGATGTTTTGTGATATCGGACTATAATAGACTTTGATTTGACTTGATTTAATTTGGATGGGTGGATGTAGTATGTCCAACTTTGTTAAAAGCCAACGTCACTGAACATAATCTGAGGTTTTGCAGAGTCATCCAATTCCAACCTTCCTGACTGATGATAGATCAGACTGATTGATGCCATAGCAGCTGATCAGTGTGTATGCTGAGGCTAATTACAATATAGAGCAGTGTTTCTCAACCAAGGCACACTGTCCTGCATGTTTTAGATGTTTCTCTGCTCAAACACACCTAATTCACATGATCAGCTTGTCATCAAGCCTCTGCAGAAGCCTGATAACAACCTGATCATTTGAATCAGGTGTGTTGGAGCAGAGAAACATCTAAAACATGCAGGACAGTGTGCCTTGAGGACCAGGGTTGGGAAACACTGATATAGAGAATCTGCAGCGTCCAGCCAATGCAAAACCTGATATGTTTATTATTGCTGTCCTGTATTTTTCCCTTCAACATGTTCCAGCTATTTGTCATGTTTGTGAGTAAATCCAGTCAAAGTCCAACTGACAGAGTCTTGGGTGAGGTATTAGACCTCAAATTCCAAAATGTGGAGAGGACCACCAGCTTTAGGCCAGCGTACTTACCAACAGCTTTTCTACTGAATGCTCTGCAGTGTTGTGTCTATCTGCTGACAGATTACGGGTGAAAGGGTCACTGATGGCTGCCATGACTGGAATACAGCACGCTGCCTGAGTCACACAATAGTGTAATAGTTTTTAATGCTTTTCCAGCAGTGAACTTCAATTCATTTCTGTCCTGATAAGATGTGAGGGAGCCTGGTCATATCTGGTAATTGCTTCTTCACTTCAAACCCCGTCTTTTCAGCAGGAAACTATTGTTTCCTGGGGATGTGCGCTTTAGCTGCTCGAGTGTTTATGTTCTGAAAAAGATCATGAAGTCGAAAGTGCAGCACACTGCTGTTCTGTGGAATGGTTGGAAGCAGCTGGGAGGTGTTCTGCTAAGCTCTGTGGTTGTGGGGGGGCTGTTTGTGGTGCTGTTGTATTGAATTGCACTGCAAAGAGCAAACACTGAGAAAATAACAGAGGGATGCAGGATTTACTGCATGGCTATTATACTGAAGTGCTTTATATACTCACTGATCAGCAAAACAGAAACCCCTTTATGCTGAAATGCAATGAATGATTGAATTAATAAATCCAGTAGTTCCTGCTAATGCTTATTTTCTATTGACCAGGGGAAATTCACACACAAAGCTTCACACCTTATTTGTGGGGCCTTAATTTCTCATTATGCCAGGATTGTTTCTGTAGTTGTTTCCCTTTCTGTAATGTTTTAGAAACAAAGTGACATTAAAGCTACCACAAGGAGTTTTTTAACTGGTTATGAAACAGTCTCAGTTTATTTCTGATTCCAGTAGACCTACATAAGTCAGCAAGACCATCTGTGAGAAGATCAGCTAAGAGTGGGTATGAATAGTTAGTCTTAAAGATCTTGTACAGCAACAATAAATATGTGTTTTGTGTTTGTCACACCACAGAAATGTGTTGTTAACTGCCCAGCCAAATTTGAATGATTACAAAAATTGCAACGTATTAAAAATTGAAATGAAACACTGGGGGTGTGTCCACTCCACTGTCTCAGTGTCAAACACCACTACGACCTGAAAATGACCTGAAACATGGACGCCCCCTTTCTAGCAGCTTTATTGGACATGTCCAGACATGTTTGAGCCACCAGAGCCAGAGGACGGTGACAGGATGGTACTTTTTTTCTTCTTCTGTATCGGATTGTTGGAACTGAAGTGAGCTGAGGTGAACTACTGGGCTGATTTGGACTAAGAGAGTTACTGAATGTACTTTGCACCTGACTGTGGGGCTTATATAGTGTTGAGGGACGTCACGAGCCATATTTCAGGTCCGCCTGAAGAATTCTGAAATCGTGTTTGAAATTTTACTCCACAATCCAGCACTGCATAGTAACCAGTCTTTTCACGTTTTCAGCAACTACATTCTCACATGTATAATGTGTTGTGAAGGAATACTCCCTTTTTTCTTTACACAGACTTAGATGGCTTCCACTGGGTCAGACTCTTCTAGAAATCAGAAGAAACGAGCTTGTGTTTAAATTTTTCAAGCCAAAGTTGAGTGAGCAGCACGCAAGTTTAAAAGAAGCAGCTTTTGTCTGCAGGGGGATCCAAAATCAACCAAATATAAAAGTTCCTTGTAGGGGTGTAAACAAATATTGATACACTTGAGTATTGTGTTATTACGTTTGGTGGTACTGTATCAATTCTCAAAAACACTGTATCCTGATTTTGTGATAACAGCAAAGGTTCATGGCAGTGGTTCATTCTGTGTTGTGTTCTAGTTGTTTATTTTCATTTATTTATTTGCACGATAACAGTAGAAAAACATTAACAAGAGAAAGAAAAGAAGCAAACTGTGAAGAAGAGATTTTAAAAACCCTTCAAGGCTTGTAAAATGAATCTCACCTCAATAAGCATTATACAGAAGATATGTAATCTGCAAAAGTGGGCAATCAAGCAACTGTAGCGTCAAAGCAAACTTAAAGTAAGCTACATAAATCAAGCAACAGCATAAACTCAATAAAATAATGCAGTGAGAGTATGTGTGCATCAGTGTGTGTATATGTGTGTGTGTGTGTGTGCATGTGTGTGAGAAAGACACAGTGAAAGAGAAAGGTCAGTTCCAGTCTGATATTTTCTGTTTCGATAGTTTGCTTCTGCAGACAGGTCTTAAGCCTGCATTTGAAATTCTTGAGTGAATTAGACTGAGATGCAGTTTGGATGTTACTGTTCCATAGCAGAGCACCTCTACATCTAATTGAGAATTGACAAAGCCCAGTGCGAAACACTGGGAGGTGTAACCAGCTGGCATGTCTTGTATTATAATTATGGATATCACTGTTAGGCTGAAAAAATAGTTTACAAGGCGTAGGGAGCAAAGCAGGCTGGTGCAAAATTTTGAAAACAAAAAACACAAGTTTGGTATTTTCATGTTAGAAATTGAGAGAATATTGAGGTGTTTGAAGAGAGGGGCTGAGTGGCCAACTCAAAATGATACTGAAGCAGGGGTAAATTAAGCTATAATAAAGAGTTAATAAACACTTGTGATGAACAAGGCTTCAAAATTTGCAGATGATGCCAATGGATTTGGACATTTTATTACTAACAAAATGAATGTGACTCTTTCAGGTGGGAGATTCATAAATCAGGACTCCAAGGATGCTTGTGCATGAGGCCTGGATAATTGGGTTATTTCCAATAGAGAGAAAGGAGTAAGACTTACAATATATATATATTTTTTTTGGTGTAAAAATTGATGATCAGCTTTAGCTTTTGCGATGAGTACAGGGAAGTTGGTGTGTGAGAGAAATAAATTGGTGTTAACGGCAAAAAGTATTGAATAAGTACTGAATAGGAGGGGTCCTACATACATCAGTGTGAGACCTGTATGTTCTGACAGTCCTATTACATGTCCATCCATCTGTATTTATAAACTGCTGGCAATTATGAATATGATTGTAAAACCACTGATAAATAATTGGAATAAAACCATGGTGTGACACTTTTTGGATTAAGATTTCATGATTAACCATGTCAAATGCTTTAGATAAGTCAAGAAACATTCCTAAAGCATATTTGCTTTTATTTAAAGCAGTGTGAATTGTATCAACCAATTGAAACACTGTGGAAACTTCTGTGGAAAAGTTTCTCCTAAATCCATACTGGTTTCATCATTCTGTTGTAAAGCAACTTCCCCCAAATCTTTGAAAAACACGAAAGGACAGAGACAAGGCGGTAATTGTTAAATGAACTATGGTCTCCATATTTAACCACAGGAACTACTTTCACGAGTGTAAGGTCATTTGGTTTTATTCCAGTTCTGAGGGATTTGGCAAATATATAGGTCAATGGCCTGATAATTGAGTAACTGCACTTAATAAGACATGACCTGACCTTATCATGACCAGCAGCTGAATCTTTTATAATGGCAATGATATCCATGATTTCCTTCTCAGTAGGAGGATCAAAGCTCTGCAGAGACAGATAGCGACCTTTCAGGAATTCAAACGGAGATCTAGCAAGAGAACTTAAACTTTCTGAAAGAAAATTACCAGTACTGACAAAAGAAACCCTGGCTGCTACTTAGCAGTGTTGTTATCTATCCTCACTGTTCTGATCATATAAAAAGTTTCTAAGTCAGATTTTATACATATGGTGTTGTGTTCGGTTTTCTTGAAATTAGATGTGAATATATCGTCTTGCTTAATGTATGGTAATATACTGAACTGTAACCCCTGTAAAGCGATACATGTTGCATCACCAAATTCTTGCCAACACAAAGCCTAATAGGGCCCTCACATGATAAGAAATTTGTCTCTGCCTCACCACCAGGTAGGGCACAGCGAGGCAGCTGAGGTACCTTTAGCTCTGGAAGTAGCTAAATTCATAAACTATATGATTCACAAATCATATAACTCACTCTGACTGTTTGCATTTCACCATGCATTATGTTTACTGGCGAGATCGTAGGCTGCTTTCAATGTTGAATCACAAACACTTCTCTTCGGTCGTGTCTAGAAGGGAACCCTTGATTTGCGAAGTTATCATGAGATTTTTCTGTTGTTCCTTCATTGTTACATGAAAATGATCACTTTTGCGAGATCTTCTGCAGTTCTTGACCATCAGTCACTGTCTCCTCTGCTTGTGTCACTTTGACACATCTGCGGTCTCTTCTGCCTGTGTCATCACATTCAGCTGTTATCTCATTGGTTGCGCTTTGAAAAGTCAGCGGCAAACGAGGTCAAGAAATTTCAACTTTGAACACAGTGGTCAGCAGCACATCCAAGCGGTGCACCACACCAAGGGTGCGCTTGGTCAGGCGACACTGCTCTCTCCATAGGAAAAAAATGGGACAGCCAGGACAAAGCGTTTTTACCGCTGATCATGTGTCGGGGCCTTTAGTTCTTTAGTTTTAAGTAGTCCAAATCAAACCAAGCCAACAAATCTTGGAAACACCTTGAGCCCTAGCTTCACCTGGCACAAAATGGTACACAGTGGAGTGCAACTGTCATTGCTAGTTTCTGACCAACGCAGTTGTCTTTTTCACACCCAGTGCCCTGTGGGCACCCTCTGACACCAAACTGAATATCTTTGGCTTGTGATGACGTGTTAACTTGCAGACTAAGATGTTGTCAAGGTGTGCTCTTACACAATGTGCAGCAGTAATTATTCCTCTGTCAAATTAAGCAGGTTTTCTTACCCTTAAGATTACAGCATCAACAGAGTAAGGGCCTGGAAGGTAACTTAGAGGCTGATGGCAATGGTTATGTTTTGATGGAGTTGAAAGTTATGGGAGACAAAGGTTTTGTGCCACCTGCAGCTGCAGGGGCTGAAAGAGACTGTAGTGAATGATTCAGACCCTGGTCAGAATGAAGAGAGCAAGGACGCTACAAAAAATGAAGACACCTACACTGAATTAATGCAGTTTTTGAATGACAAAAGTCTTTCCTTGATTATGAGCCAACGATGGGAGCAAGGCGGTGCAGATACTGAGGGACCGTTACACAGGTAAAGGAAAGCCACATGTGATTAGCCTCTACACAGAGCTAACATCTCTCCAGAAAGACATCAACGAAAGCATCATGGACTACATCATTTGTGCAGAGACAGCAATTGCAGCATAAAAATGGACCATGGAAATCTAAGAAGCAGCCAAAAGTAGCCAACAGCAGTAAAACATCCAACCAAGGTGCTATTGCTCTATGTAAGAATAAAGTGTGTTGTCAAAGATATACACATGTTGACATCAGGTACCATTTCATTCAGTCTGCACTTGGTGATGATAAAATAACCACTGAATATTGTCCAACAGCAGACATGGTTGCAGATGTTTTGACTAAGCCTATAACAAAGTTCACGACTAAAAATTAGTTATATGTTTGTGAACTGCTACAGTTGTGAAGTGTGTAACTGTGCACAAAATGTATAATGATAAAAATGTGTTCAGTATAACTTGTACAATATAAGAGAAAGTGGGGGTGTTATAGACTAAGATGCTGTTAAGGTGTGCTCTTACACTGATGTTGCCATGTCATGTTATCACTTGTGATTGATGGATAACTGAGCATGCCCAAAATAAAGAGGCTTTCTTGCCGGTTCAAGCAGCACCGATGATGAGCAGGAGTAATTATTCTTATGTCAAATATGTGTAATAAAGCTGATTTTCCTACCCTTGAGATGACAGTGCCAACAGGACATCATCTTAAGCTCACTGATCAACACTTTTCACCATTTTGAGACATTTTAAAACAAACAACTTTTAATCAATTAAACAAGAAAATGATCAACTGATTAATCAACCATGAAAATAACCGTTAATTCCAGCCCTGTTCATATGCACACCCTGTTTCTGTCAAAGTCCCTGCTGCACTGCATGTCTTTGCAAATGTGTCAGTCCAGTATACTGAGTTTACACACAAGCTGATCCATTTCCTCAGCAGAAACTGTCTGCTACCCCCACGTACCAAATCCACTATTTAAATAACAATGTGCCAGAGGCAGGCACCCTTGGTTTTCAAGGGGAGATGATTTTCTAAATGGTTCAATTCATGTTATGCCAAAAATGCATCTATGTAAGAGGTAATCAATGAGTAGGTGTGCATTAAACGGTTTGAAGGCGTGAAGTGGAGGCCAACACCCGCCCACCCAACGCAAAGCCTCCATGAAATGACATCTCATTCACCAAAAATATGAAATAAAAGCATTCACAAATTTTTTTGGTGGAAGTTTTGCGCTCAGAATTGAAGCTGACTGTTGTCATGACAAGGAATAATTCTAGTCCCTTTAACAATCAAACTCAGCTGGCTTTGCTCAGTTGGTAACGAGTAACACGGTTTCCTAACTGGCAGTGATGGAGCGAACAACTGTCACATATACAAGTGATGATGCCGCGGAGCACTTCAGATTCCTCCCTCTGAAGATGAGTAAATCATGTGTCTGACTTATTTATTAAAAACTAATGTAATTTTCTTAAATCAGCTTTGTTTCTATATAGTTTGAGGACAGTTTACTTAATGGTAACTCCCTTTTTCCTTCCAAGCTCTATCCTATTTTTTCAAATGCCTTTAACGGATCAGACAGCTGAAGATATGACAGGAAATGGGAAGAGAGTGAGGGGGAATGACACGCAGCAAAAGGCCACAGGCAGGATTCAAACCCATGGCCACTGCAAAGGACTGACACACTCTACCAACTGAACTACCCAGGTGCCCACAAACCCCATCCTTTTTGAGGATAACCCTGTGAAAAGGCTGCTGTGGAGCATATAAAAGGTGCCGCTTCTTCTCAACCTCATTAATTAGTCTCTCATTCTCCCTTTGATCGCTTTGATGAGGGGAAGAAAAAAATGCCAGGGGTGCAACATTGATTAAAATAGGTTGGAGGTGCGTGAAACTTGGCTGAAATAGAGCCAGGGCGAGGGATTTTTCAAGAATGCAACATGCCGCTCAGCCTATTGGCTGGCAAATGGAGCAGGTTAGGACGTCCTCATTTAGTAAAACTGAAGCCATCATCCATTCACTTGATTTGACGGCTGTGCGCTTTAATGTTGCTATGGTTACAAGTTGGGTGGTGGATGAATTTTGAATGGTGATTAAACTCGAGCTAAAGTTCCTGTGTGTTAAGTTGCTGTAGTTTTATTGCACACCTGTCAGCCAATTAGAAAAGAGTATTCACCCAGAGCATTGTATAAGATTAATACAAAGACTACATACAACCCCTTTGTCTCTCACCCAAATTATGCTCCATTTAAACAGCAAAATTGGAGTTGGACACGCCCTAAATCTACTTTAGACAATGTGCTATAGAGCACTTAAATAGGGCCAGTTGAATCAACAACAAATAAATCAAACTAACATGTAAATAATAAAAATCCTCAGGTTAGAGTACTTAAATAACAAGTAAATTCATTTTGGAAAAATTCACAAGTTCTGTCTCACTTTAGTACAAATGCACAGGCCTACCAAAATCTCAAAAGATAAATCCCCAAATATCCCAGATGTAAAAGCACAGAGTTAACTATTCTACTCCCTTTTGGTAGTCTGAAAAATAAAGTTGTTTTTGGAAAGCTGTTTAAATAAGTCAGTGATACTGAGGTTAATTTTTGTCGGTTGTTATCTTTGACTGATCTTACTTTATAGATAATTTTTTCAACTGTTTTATTTTACAGAAAATAAAACAGTTGAAAAAAAATCCCACACACTTAGCAAAGAGATGTATTTTGTTGTCTCGGAATGAAAATCATCGTCATCTGCCATTTAAGTTATTTCTTGAGTGACTTTTACTGTTCTTACCATTCATATAAGCAGAGAAAGAAAAGCAGAAGATATGGATTTTAAATATTATAAGACAGCTGTGATGCTTTGCCCTCCACACAGCTTTTCTGTGCAAGAAGGAACATTAGATGAGTTCATTTTCAGCTTCACCTCCAAATAATCTAAACTGAAATTAAAATGTCATTGTGTTCCCAGATTTCAGCAGTTACCATGGTGAGTACAGTGTTATAATTACTGACGGAAATGTTTGCCAATGCTACAAAAAAAGACCAATATTGTAATAAATCAGAATTATCCTTTAAGGCAAAAAGAATGTAGAAGAAAGTGGCATGTAAAAAGTGACTGATTTTACTGTCTCATTCTGTCTATTCCTGCTGCTATTTATTGCTACATCAAACTTTTACAAGTCCAAGAAGTAATCATCTGTATCAGACTCCAGGAGAAGTGTTCTCCCTATCTCCTCCTCTCATCTCAGACACCTCCACACATCCTCCGCCTCATCTTTCTGCGAGTGATTTTGTCACCTGTCCATGTGTAGAAATCTGATGACATCCGAGGCTTCCTCTCTGAGCTTCCCTCGAGCTCTACCCCTCGAGCCTGTCACTGCCTCCTCATGTCATCTGCGTGACACCAGCTCACGGTGATGTCTGCCTGCCCTGCTGGCATGTGAGCCCGCACGTCTTCAACTCAGTCTTAACTACAAGGCCGAGCCGCTCTTTATTCTCGGAAAAGTGTCCCTACTGCGAGACCTCTCAGACAGGATCAAGGGGACCTTTGCTCAGCCCACTTAGAGACAAAAGCAAGGAGAGTCTGAGAAAGGGAAGGAAGAAGCACCTCAAGACTCTGTCTTATTATAGTGCTGCAATGGTGCCCTTTTACAAAACTAATTAGGCTTCTTCAAGGCCTCGCTCTGGAAACGCCCAAAGAATCAAAAGTATCCCATCAACAGGTCTGGGAGGGTTACTCTAAAAATTAAGTACTCTGATGCAGTCACTAATTACAGTCAGTAAAGTGTCAAAATATTTAATTAAACTTCTTTATTTTATTTTACTTTTGGATTACCTCAATATAAAATATGGTGAAAGTGTTCATGCTAATACAGTGTTTTTACGGCTGCAGCCAAATGATTATTTTCATTGATAACCGGTTAATTATTTTCTCCATTAATCGATTGGTTGTTTGGACCACGAAATGTCAGAAAATGGGTAAAAATGTTGATCAGAGCTCAAGATGATGTCCTCAAATGTCTTGTATTGTTCACAACTCAAAAATATGCAGTTTACTTTCAGAGAAGAGGAAAGAAAACAGAAAATATTCACATTTAAGGACATTTTTTTCTTAAAAGAATGACTCAGTGCAATTTATAAATTATCAAAGTAGATGCAGATTAATTTAATAGTCAGTTAATAATAGATTAATTCTTGCAGCTCTAGGTGTTTTATGTTTGTTGTTAGGTTTCTTAGTTTGTCCAACTGTTCCTTCCTTTGTTGTGCGCAATTTAATGATGAACTGATTGATTTAAATGTGAAATTTCCACCCACTGAAGCATTTTTTTCATTAGAGGCGAGGTTTCTTTTTATTTTGTGGTTTGATTACTTCTAGATGTCAGGCATAGTCTGCATTCAAAGCAAAAGTCTATTTTTGCAAAAGGCTACGCTGCTCTTCTAAGATTTTAATTATTTGAACTGAGTTTAAAATAGTTTTATATTTAATGAAGCTTAGTGTACGTTCAATCAGGCAGACTATCTTTACGCCTCATTCATTCACAGCTCTCTCTTAATCTCTTTCCTTCTTATTCCCAATCAGCTGATTATGGGTGTTCACTTGTCAGTTTACCAACCAGATGTAGCCATTGTGTCCATCAGCCAATCATGTCGTTGCCAACAAATGTCAAAATCTGTTCTCCTTTCTGCAGTCATCAGCTGTCATTCCAGTGTGGAACTGTTGCAACGCTCCTCCACCCCGTCCACCTCCAGTTCTTCATAACCAGAGCCCAGGTATAGCTCATCAGAAGTCCACTCCTCATCACATCCTCATCTTCAACATCTCTTCACCACCACCAGCGTCTAGACCCCATTGGGGGGGGGTTTCAAACATTTATTGTGGTTTCACTACCCCCTTAAACATGATGACATTAGTATGGGTCTAATTGCCAAAGACTTTCCACATTTCTCATCCTGATTGTTCACAATTAAATAGATTTTTGTTCAGAAAGAAGTCTCTCCTGATTGAACTAATAAAATAAATAGAAAAACATGAACATTGCGCACCATTTAGTATAATATCATTAAGTAGACTCCTCTGGTAGGAGGAAGTTCTATTTCAAATCAAAATGGGAGACATGAATGTGACCTAGGTCATTGTTAGGACTGTGAACTTAAAAAATGTGAACTATGAACATGAAGTTCATTTTAATCTCTGTTAACTGAACTTTCTCTTCAAGTGTGAACTTGAACAACAGTGGACCATACTGTGGCTGACACAGGACAGAGAGCACAGCTCGTCAGTGCATTTTATTCTGCTTTTCAAACAGAGCTGATAAATGAGCTGGAGGGATGATAACACAACAGTTTGTGTGGAAGAACATTTCGGCTGTGACCCTGGAGGCTGCTTCAGGGCCATGTTGACAGAATGATCTCAAGCCAGTGAACTGTGTCAGGCATGTCATCTACTGGCACTGCCACATCGCTCCTTTGGAAAGAGTAAATAAGTGCTTGTTCATTGTGACGCCGCGGAGCCGCTCGGCTCGGACACACTGTTGTCCGCACATCACTGGAGGCCCGTTGTTAGAGTGAGTTCATTAAACATTCTGCTGATTGCTCTCACAACAGGCCTGCTTATGGGCAAGTAGACGACATTCGCTTTCAAACAGACTGTGTCCCTTCTCTTTGCATGTGAAATGAGATTGGGCATCCAGCTGATGGACTGACAGTCTGTTGGCTGTGAGCGGCGCCGCCCGGGGGACAGCAGGGGGAGGCCTCCGCGGTCGCTGAAGCAAAATGAACACAGCCGCGGTTGTTGGCTGCTGCGCACAGCTGTAAATTACATGTGTCACTAAGCCCTCGAACAGAACAAGGTGTCGCTGTTCGTGGCTTTGTGGTTCAGCTGCAGCTCCCAGCAGGTGGTCCAGCTCCCACCATCAGCTCACTAACACAGCAAGACTGAGTTTATCACATTATTATAAACACACGAGTACTCAGCAGCTATAGTGACACCCACCAGGGGTTAAGTCACAATGAGGCTTTATGATGCTCTAACATACAGTCTGTCTATGGATGAAGTTTTAAACTTTGTCTAATTGATTTGTTTTGTGCCTCTTAGAACACATTTCAGAGCTGAGATAACCCTTCATATGACAGTACAGTTAGCCAGACCTCTAGGCACAGTATGTAGACATAACCTCCTAAAATCTGCCTTTCTTATCTTATAGAAATGTTATCTGTTGGTCGATCTTAGAAAAAACATTAAAGCCAGTAGAGGGAACATTCACATTTTGTTGATTTGGAGCCCCCTGTGGACAAAAGCAGTAGTGTTCCCTCAATAATAACCATAAAATATGAAGTAAAAAATAAAATTATCTAGATAAATGTGTCTTTTTAATTGGCTAAGTACAACTTTCTGTCACTGCCTGGGAAAATTTAAACACAGGCTTGTTTTGTCTGATTTCACAGAGAGTTTCGACATGGAAGAACAAATTAAAGGTTATGTAAAGCAACATTAAATGTGTGTTCTGAGTTTGTCACACTACAGCCAACCACCCAGCCAAATTTGAATGATTAATACAATTGCTTAGCATGTAAAAATAGGTCTCAAAATCCTGAGAAAATGATAAATTTTGTTCGCTCTGAAACGCTGGAGGCATGTCCACTCGGCTGTTGCAGTGTCAAACCCCACTATGACCTGAAAATTGCCAGAAACATGGATGGTCCTTCTAGCAGCTTTATTGGACATGTCCAGACATGTTTGAGCCACCAGAGCCAGACGACAGTTACAGGATGGTATGTTTTTTTTCTTCTGTGTTGGGTTGTTGGAACTGAAGTGAGCTGAAGTGAACTTCTGGGCTGATTTGGACTGAGAGAGTCGCTGAAGGTACATTTGTAATTGAGAGGATGAGGAGGTGGTGTCATCTTTGTGTTGGATTACAGGGGTTATATAGTGTTGGGGGACCACAGCTCCGGTACATCAGGTCCACCCAAAAAATCCTGAACACAGAAATTGTGGACAACAGTTCAAACTCCACAATTCAGTACCACATAGCTCTCAGTGTTTTCACGTCTTCAGCAACTATTTTCTAACATTTATGTATTCAGAAGAAAAACTTTTCTTTAAACTTTGAGAATAACTGTAGAAATAACCAATGTACTCGTGGATTGTCTCATTAACTTACGTAGGTCATGTAGAGACATCAGTAATAAAATGAGACTGTTTCATAACCAGCTAAAAACTCATTGTAGTAGCTTTAAAGTCATTGACTCATACTCATTTGGCTAGCTTCCATCATTGCAGCCTGTAATGAGTGACTTTAGTAACTTTATACCGTGGCTGGCACAGGCCAGGTACTAATTTAAGCAGATCTCACACAGTTTCAGTATTATTTTCAGCACTGTGAACAATCCACAAATGTTTCCTGAGGGGTAGGCGTTTAATTTCCTCTGCAGTTATTCAGGAAAGTTTTCTTGCTGTTCCTCCAAAAATCTAGTTTGTGCACCTTGGTAGAAGAATAGGTACAGTGGAAGCCACTTTATGGCACTTGTCACCAGTTTGGTTCCAGCCTGTGACAATTGCTGCATGTGACTCAGCTCAGAGCTTCAGCTGGTTTTGTGTTGCAGTTTTAGCAAGTGTAAAACAACAGGGGAAACTGCATATCAGTATACAAACAAATGTTTAAAAGAGTGGACATGAAGCTCAAACATGTGTGCCCAGTTCCATAATGACTGATCTAAAGCACAGGGACTAAAGGGAGAAAATTTTATTTAATGACTAATGTTTTACCATCATTACAGCAGCTCCTTGGGAGTCAGTTGAATCCTGTGTAAAGGGACAGTTAACCCCAAAATCAAAACTACATTTTTGGACATATCGGCCCCAGCAATGTTTTCTTTCTTTCCAGTATAATGGAACTAGATGGTACTCGGCTTGTGGTGCTCAAAGCACCAAAATAACACCTCTGAAAAATTCAAAAGCAGCGTCTCTGTCCAGAAATCATGACCCAGTTACTCAAGGTAATCCACAGACCTTGTTGTCAACACTTTCATGTCTTAACTATTTTCAGCAGAACAGTAGAATCTACTGGAACTACTTTCCTTCTACTAAAAACAAAGTAGTTCCTACATGAAACTGCTCACAACACCTTGAGTAACCGAGTCATGATTTCTGAAAAGAGACACAGATGTTGAGTTGAGTACTTTAAGCAAAACAAGTCGAATGCCATTTAGTCCCATTATATTGAAAGGAAAGCAGACATATCTATGGCCAATATCTCCAAAGCCCTGCAACTCACACCAAAACAACAGATGGATGGATAAAGAGGCAAAATACACATTTTGATTGATATTTATAATGACTGATATTCATAAAATATCCAGAGGAACAACAAGACTTTAATTTGACCACAGAGAAATTTAAGATCTAATTTAAGACAGTCAAGTTTTCTTTTAGATCTCGCTGTTAAGTCAAGAGCTGATTAATTAAGACAAATTTAAGATCAGTGCAGTGAGACAAAAAAAAAGAGAGCATTTTAAGATCTTCAACTGGGCTCAAATTATTTTCAGGCTGAGACCAGACAAAGGCTATATCTCAGAAGCTGAATTTAAGAAGCATGAGAAAATGGTCTCACACTGGTCTTAAAATGAGCCCATTTATATCCACGAGACAAAAGCCAGACAAAGACGAGATCTATTTTGAACTTTCCCTTTCCTCTGGGTGGACTTAGGCGTACATGTGCAGTTTTCTAAATCTAACTAAAAGGAAGCATATTTCTGTTCTTGTGCGTACACACATTTTTTTGTGGTGAGTCATTTTATCCATTTGGGCCCAGGTTACAAGTTACTCATTTGGCTTGTCTCACCTCACTACCATGTATCGCATACAGCTCAGCTATTGTCACTCTACTTGTCGTAATACCCTGGCACTAACTTTTCCTCTTAGCCTGTCAGATCATTGTGACCCAGCAACCACAAAACAGGTTATTTGAGTCAGTGTGTTAGGAAAAAAAGCTGTTGCATTAATACCACAGATGAAAAGTAACTAAGTACAAATACTTTGTGTGGAATTTTAAGGTATCTGTACTTTACTTAAGCATTTCTTTATCTTTTTAAAATTTTACTCAATAAAGTTTTTAAAAAAAAATTATGTACCAAGATGTAACAAGATCAAATAATGCAAAAACAAAAATAATGCAAAAGACGAAACAAGATTACAACGTCGTAACAAGAAGAAAGCGTCATGTTAAAGATGTAACAGACAAAAACAAGATAAAAGACGTAACAGTAGTTTTACACTTTTACTGCAGTAAAGAAGTTGAATCAGTGCTTTTACCAGAGTCTTTTTTGTTTTTTGTTTTTTTTTACACAAGTACACTTTAAGTGTACTTCTACTTTTACAGTTTGCAGAATGTGTGTACTTTTGCCACCTCTGATGAATAATACAGAGCTGATGAGAGCGACTGAAATGCAGCTGACATTAAACATTTCTGTTTTTCTCATGAGCCTCCCACTGCCTCTCTGTAGCACCGCCACAGTCCCAGGAGTGAGATAACGTGTTGTTCCTAATGGTCCGACCCAGAACAGTGGGGCAGCAGCTAATACAAATTAAACCCCAAATCCTCTTGCCTTTTCTCCCTCTTCTTTATTTCTACAATAGCTCTGACAGTTCTCTTCCCAAACATTTGTAAATGTGAGTTTAGTCAGTTTTTAATCTGGCCTTTATTAACCCAAGGTGTTTTCTTTTTACTTTAAGAACAAATTCCTACCTCTGTGTTCATCCTCTCTGAAGGATCAGAAGGGATAAATGCCATTGTGATTTGAGCTTTTATCTTTGGAGCAGACACTCAGGAGCTCCAAACGCTGTCAGGCATTCCTCAGTCTACTGCTGACACCTTGTTGGCCCATTTCTTCTGTTCTACTGTGACAAAACTCCTGCTGCGAACTGAAAGATGACACACACTCTCATCTCTTCCCTCTGTCTCTTTCGGTGGTTCCCCTCAGATGACTTGGCAGGAGGCCTTTTACAGCCACTCCCTGGTGACGTCAAAAGGACGATGACTTTTTGTCTGACCTATCCACAAATACCATCTCTTGGTGAAAAAATTCTTCACGGGGTGGAAATTTAATAATTATTTGTCTTTAAATCAGTTAATCAATCAGGAAAATGCACACAACAAAGGAAGGAACAGCTGGACAAACTAATGAACTTAACAATGAACACAAAACACTTATCTATTATGCATCAACTATTAAATTAATCTGCATCTATTTTGATAATCAATCAATCAAAAGGCTTCTTTACTCCTCTCTGACAGTAAACTTAATATTTTTGAGTTGTGGACAAAAAACATTTGAGGACGTCATCTTGGACTTTTTGTCATTTCCTGACATTTAATGAACCACATTGAGAAACTAATTGAGAAAATTATCATATCATCATCATTGATAATGAAATGAATAATTAGTTGCAGCCCTAATAACACTACGTTAGGCTGAACAATTTCACTGTTTTTTATATTGAGTTAATCCAAAAGTAACAGAAAGTAATCAAGTTACATATACTCTAATATTGTGATACATGGATTAAATTACAAACTCCCTCCCAACCCTGAAAGTGTAGCTTAGATTCCCAACAGAGCAGCAAGTCTTTCCATGTGAGGCAGACATACTCAAAACTCTTTTGTCTTCTGAAATTTTATTAAAGAAACAATGTTAGAATAAAATTTATAGCCTAAAAAAATCAGAAAACAGCATACACATCTAAAAATGATAAGTACTGGGTGCTGGACAGAAATGCAAATACAAAAGTATAAAATTAAGTCCACACACCAGAAACTGCTCCTAAAAATACTCAATGTTTTTTAATTCTGGTGTGTGGATTTTGTACTAGAATAAAATTTACACACATTTAGGAAAGTCAGGGTCCTACAGTTATATAACTAATTACTGTACACATTTGTTGGTTATTTTTATTAAGTTGCTGTGTAATTGTATTTCTTAATAAGCATTAATATTTTCAGAGCATTGTTAAGTTACTTGTAAATTATTATTTCATTGTTATTTATAGCACTTTGGATATTGTTTCATTTGTATGTTTTCATGTGCAGTGTTTAAGAAGATTCATCGTATTCCCTTGGTCATGAGCTAATTAGTTCCTACCTGCCTTTGTTTTGTAGGGACAGGTAATTAATGTTACACCTGAGAGTATGGTTATGCAGTCTCGCCATTTTGGTGAACATTAAACACAGAAAAAGAAAGAAAAGTTGTAGTCTGCTTATTACGAACAGCCCAGAAGAACTGGGGAAAACCAACAACCAAGAAAAGAGGGTTACAGTTTCATGAGTTTTATTTCATTGCGAAGTTGACTGTTAATCACAACTGTGATCAACACACAAGACTAATCAATACCAATGACCCGTGACAGGTCACCAAATATGATGTAACTGTTACGGCCTCCACACAAAAACAGAATCATGGCTTGCTGGGGGCAGGAGGCTGCAACATATAAAATGAGAACGACTTAACCCACAAGCTTTATTATGAAGAACCCAAAGTATGGAACAAAAACACAACATAACCAAGGAGAAACAAAAGGGGGCTGGAGACCCTGGCCAAAAGGAACAAAAGAAGGGAAGACGCTGGGCCAACCACACAATGGGCCATTGCTCCCAGCGTCTCCCCCTAAACTACTTACAACGAAAGCTAAACCTGAAGTAAACAAAAGAGACGGATAACTAAACTACCAGCAGTCTCCAGCCCAAACTAACACAACAAACTAAAGTAACAAAATCCCAGCATCTAAATGTGCATGGAGATGAAACCTGCTTGGGTAGAGAAAAAGAAGGAGGGAAAAAGTCGCTTCACTACCTGTTCTGTTGTCCATCTGTGCCATGTGCTAAACCCCCTGTCTCTGCACTCTGTCCCTCTTATCCCCTCCTCCTCTTTCTACCTGAGTACTGACTGCACTCAGGTGTGCAGCAGGAAGAGGGAGGAGGGAGACGAGGCTGACGGAGAGAGTGAGAGAGGCGGTAACACCTGTTTAAGTAGGTGAGATAAGCACATCATTTAAGTCCCATGGCTTTGTTTTATTAGTTCTGATTACCTTTGTTAAAATTAATCATAAATATTTTATGGTAATTTCAAACTTATAAAACTGAAACTTGTTATTTATTTATTTTTCATTCCTTCTCAAGGCCCACCTGCAGGGTCCTCACGGCCCACCAGTGGGCCACAGCCCACACTCTGGGAATCACTGATCTAGACTATTCAGTATAATTTACTGTTGCACTGATGTCTCCCTGGTTTTACACTCCACTCCAGTGAAGACTGAGGAAAACTGCGAGTTGATGATTTTAATAAAATGTTGGGAGGATTCTGTTCATTAAAGACAAAAGCCTTGATGATAATCCCATGTTCAAAGACAATGCCAGATACTTTGCAACTAACTCACTGGTGAAAGAAACAAATTATGTTCTCCTTGTTATCATTAATTATTGTATCACCAAGAAAAAGTGTCATTTTTCAACGTCCACTCCGTGAATGAATTGACTTGTTAAGCCTGCGGACTGAGCTGAACCCAGAGAAGCATTTGTTTAATGTAACGTCCTCTCCTGAGACCCCCGGTCTGCTGCTGTGCTGTTCAAAACTAATGTCTCCAGACCACGACTAGGCTGCAGGCGGCATCTGCTCATCTGTTGTTTCACCAACCCCCCAGGCTACGTGCAATATGTCCAAGTTTCATCATAACTGCAGTGCGAGGAAATCACCATTGTAGTTTTATAATATTGTTCCACTCAGTTGTTCATTTGCAGGATCAGAACTGTTCAAAACCTGCCTGTGATAATGAATCAAGGGGTTCTACAATCAAATCTACAGTTAGATCAACCTCGCCTAGTAATCTAAAAGAATCAGACATATAATATAAATTATTAATGTTGTGACCCAGCTGATGTAACTCCTGTTGGAAACCTGACAGATTATTTTGTCTTTGCAGCACCATTCTTTAATTCTCTACAGGCCTATATGATTTCTTTTCAACTCTTACGTCTTTACAGAAGGATTCTACTGTTTAATTACACTTTGTCACCTGAAAATCGAAACAGATTAAATATAAATTTGGAAAGCGAGGTGGACACCCTGTCCCCAGTGGAAATCATGTCCTGCAAACAGCAGCTATTTAACTGCAAATCAAGTGAATAAAAATATACTCTATCCTTTTTTCTCCCCTGACAGATCATGCAATGTGTGTGTGTGTGTGTGTGTGTGTGTGTGTGTGTGTGTGTTATACAGTGTTACAGGAAAAGTGTTCTGTTTCTTATCTTGGATGTGTATTGGATCAGTGTATGTCCGGTGAGACGATGGCCCATGCTGTCATTGAGAAGGTCCTTTCAAAGACAACATATTTGGCAGGAATATCTAAATTCCTTATATTAGATTCCTTAAAGAAACCATGAGGACTGTGGATACATCTTTAGGTCAATGCCACTATGATTATACCTACTTAACCAAGCATGGTGGTATAGTTAAAAAAGAAAAAAGATAAGCTTCAAAAAGCTCAGAATAAACTACTGAGGGTTGTCCTTAACCCTTAGAGTTCAACAGTTAAAACGTATTATGTTTTTTTTAAGATTTGACACGGTCTCTGTCCAAATAATTTTACCGGATTTTTTCAGTTTGTTCAGGATTGGCCTGAATGCGAGGTCTAGTGTATTTAACCTGAAGCAACCCACTCTTAAAAGTAAAGCAGGGAGAAGTACATTTCTCTATACGAGGAGGAGGAATGGAACAAAATCCCAAACTAAATTAAATCTGCCCTTTCTTTGAAAAGTTTCAAAAAAGTGAAAAAATGGATCCTGAAGAAGTTTTCACAGTGAAACATGCAGTTCTATGTAACTGGGTCAGATTTCTGAACTTGTGTGCTTTATTTATTTATTATTAACTTTATGATTGTATAAAATCAGTGTTTTTCTTTAAGGGTGTAAAATATGAGATATCAGTAGAATATACTGGCTATGAATGTTATGGACTACAATGGAAATAAGTCATGTGACTTTATTGCAACATCCTGATGAATTCCAGCCCTGTATGCACATTTCTGTGTAGTGTTTTTAAGTTATCGAATAAAGTCAATCAATTAATCAATCAATGTGTAGATGTGAGTGTGTGAGTTACTGTCTGCAGCCAATCTTGCATCCTACTGGACTTATCATCTGAGTCATTTTTGTGCACATTTATGACTGTAGAAGAGCCTTGAAAAAACTACTTTTTGTTAACTGCTCTTTTCTGACCGCTGACTCACTCAGAAGTCATCAACAACTGCTAGGCTAAAAACAAGGCTTCGCTCGTCTGTTGAAGGCCACATTTTGACCTTTGTCGTGGCTCAAAAACTGACATTGACAGAAAATATTAGTCTTATCTTACACCGGAGCATCTGTAGGAAGTTAGGAGCCATATCAGATGAATAAATCCCTGTTTTGTTAGCTTCACCGCTATCTTGACTGTACCTCATTGGGGTGATGGTGCCCCTGCAAAATATTGTCAGAGTGGAACTTGTTTTCGGTTGAACATGTGGACATGGGGAGGTAAGCCCTGCCATTAAAATGGTTAAATCTCTGCAACAGAAAAGGTAACAGCTGCTAACTTGCATACAATGAAAATGCAGATAGTGGATGCCGTGATGCTGACTGAAACAAGCAACCAATGGCAGACATGCACTCACAGAGTACATCTGGAGTCAGACTAGTCCTCTAGTAAACAAACACAAGATGCAGACTTGACTACAAAATCAGCTGTAACTCGCTTAATTCTGATTCTCCCAATTGATTGAATTAATTTGTTATGAAAAATTGAACATGATAGTGGTTGGTACTTAAACTGGAATCAGAGATTAAAGACACAGAACATATTTTCCTCCTGGCCTGTCGTGCAATTTATCCATCTATATTCTAAACGTGTGAAGAGGTGTTTGTTTTCTCTCTAATATAATGGGACTATATAATGGCACTCGACTTGTTTCTGGCAGATTCTACTGCAGAGAGAAAGTAGTTCCTACATGAAACGACTCACATCAAGGTCTGTGGATTATCTTGTGGATTATCTAACCAGGTCATGACTTCTGCAAAGAGACACTGCTTTTGAACACTTTCCAAATGTATTTATTTGCTGGTTTGAGCCATATAGTCCCATTATATTGGAGAGAAGGCAGACATCTCTATTGATACCTCCAAAGCTCTGTAACTCACACCAAAAAAATCTAGATGGATAAATAACACTATATGCCAGGAGAAAAATATGTATTTTTGGTTTGGGGGTGAATTATTCCATTAAAGTCAGCTACTATGGGTGATCTAATCGTCTTTCACAAAATGTTAGCCTTACCTTCTGAATAGCTCCAGCCTACACTGGAACATGCAATTCTCATCTATGAATAGGCAACATCAAGTGTAAATTTTATTCAGAATTTCCCCCTTTTCTAAAGTTTTGGAAAATTTCTATATCTATTAAAATTTTCTAAAGCCACTTGCTTCTGAATAAATGACAAAATGTTCTAGATAAAAAAAAAAAAAACTGTGTAAATAAGGAAGTCTGGACATCTTGTTCCATTTGTTGTTTCCATATCAAGTTTCAGGACACAATATTTCAATACCATTATCAATGCATCTTAAGGAAAACTGAGACTATTCAAAAACACTATGAAAATATTCAATCTTGAATCTTTCCAGTGGTTGCATCTGGCAGTTGTAGTTGCATTGCAGTAGGTGCTTCACCATCTGTTACCTGGTGGAGATCTGTACTCTGCTGAGTGCTGTTTTCTTGTTCCAGGCAGACACTGGTTTCATTTGTCTGTGTTATGAAAACCAATCAGTACACCTGCTTCTGTGATTGTTTAACCTGCCTTATTACACGGCATTGTCAAATGCTCGATTCTGATTGGTCAATTACAGCATTCTAAGGTCTGTGACCATTGCTATGGACGCCGTTCTGATCGACTCTGGTGGATCACATCCTGTTGTATCAATCGGTGATACATCTTTTACATTGTTTTTGACATGTTACTTTTTCTTTTGGTAATCTTTATTTATTCAGGGCAGGTTCACTGAGAGTGAGGCTCTCTTTTGCAGGAATGTTCTAATCACATTCACAGAGTTACACATTCACACCTGGAAGCTGCCCAGTACAACCACAGTCTTATCTGCCGGACACTGAGCAGCTCCACTGGATGGGGTTAATTGCCCTGCTCAAGGGCACCTCAGTGTTGGTAATGAGGGAGAGGCAAATTCTGTGTTTCACTTTCCCAGTCCAGATCTTATCCTGCCTGGGACTGAACCAAATACCTTCCGGTCCCAAGATTGCCTCTCCAACCTTTAGGCCATCATCCTGTTATGTCTTTTCCTTCTTGTTGCATCTTTTGTGTTGTTTTCCTCTTGTTATGCTGTTGTTCTCTTGTTATGTTTTACATCATTTTCCTATTGTTATGTCCTCTTATATCCTTTTTGTCTTGTTGCAGCTCTCACATCATTTACATTTTATTACGTGTTATGACATTTTTATCTTGTTAGATCTTTTATGTCATTTTCATCTTGCTAAGTCATATTCGTCTTCTTAATCTTTCATTTAATTTTTTTGTCTTATGTTGCACAAAGTTTTCATCTTGCATTAAAACTAATGTTACAAAGCCTGTTTTGAAAATGTAAGGAATACAAAGTACAGATATTTGTGTTAAAATGTAGGAGTACGAGGAAAAAGTAGATAGATAGCTGACAAATATACTTAAATTCAGTAACAAAGTATTTGTACTTAATTACTTCTCATCTCTGGTAAGGGGTCATAATAAATTTAAGTCAAGCAAAACATGTTTGTCAAACAAAACTATAAAGGCTCAAAGAACTGGGATCATCTGTGTGAGTATAAGTGTGTAAGTAAAGCTGAATTAGACACATAATGCTCCCCTGAGGGTCTCCATAATCAGTCTAAACTAACAAAAAATGTTCTTCTTGACAGGTATGAATGAAACCATCGGGGACTAGTTGCCATCCAGTGGATGAGACGCTCCCAGCTGGGGGCTAATAGATGATAAAATGCTTCATAGAGCTGAGAGGAACTGCAGAGTTTATGTAAAATATGGATTAGCACAGCTTTAAATATTATTATTTCCCTCAAAAATGGGTATTTCCAGTTACTGTATGTTTGCAACACTCCATACTGGAAACTGCTAATATCGTCTTCCTTGGGAGAAGTACAGCAGCATTGTTGGAGCTCTCAAGTAACTGAATTGCAGATGAGAGGAAGGAGGGAGGTGCTTCTCTGTTGAAATGGCCCCCTGCCATCTGTTTCCCTGCTTTAATTGCTCTGGAGGCCCTCACACACCCAGCTTCACCTCCATCCTCCTGCATTATGCTTGAAAAGGAAGACACAACAACTTTCACCTCGCAACTTCGCTCACTGAAATTACTTGCAGAAACAATTATCTGGTTTATTAATAATTCATCATTTATTGTTGTAATTAGTGAGTCAGTTTAACTCGGGGGTTGGGGATTCAGTTCCCACATATCAGTACTGTATATATCAGCGTTTTTTAAAAACAGAGAGCACTCTGGATGAAAGCAGCTGTCCCTGTGCTGCTGCTGCTCTCGCTGCACTTTTCTTTCCTCCCTCCACCACCTTAGCATCCACTGACCCCGGCCCCTCGCCCACCTGTCCCTCCCACTTCATCAGCGGCGGGCAGTAATCGACACCAATTACAGACCCCTCTGTGACAGATATATATATGCCCCCCCTGTCTAATTCAGCACAGGTCCTGACCTCCAGTGATTCTAAATAGCAACTTGTTTACACAGGACACCAGACGAGTGTGTGAGAATTCACACAACTGGACTGTTCCAAAGCTTATTTTTGAGAGTTGAACTTCAACCAGTGAGGGGTCCTGTTCTTGTTTTTCAAAGGTGATGTTACTGCTATCTGAAATTTTCAGACTTCTTTTTCTTGTAGTCTGCTATTATGTTCATGTAATTACACATTTCTAAGAGGTTTGTTTGTATGTTTATTGTTTCCCCACCTCATTTTCTATTAGAGAATAAAATGAAATATTCACAAAAATAATGGTTATGACTTTTAGTTTAAAAGGTGTTTAGTATCCTTGAAATGGAAATCAACACAATATGTCTTTATTGATTTTCTGTGCAACTGAAGCTGCACCCATTGATTTAGTGGCTCGTGGACAAATCAGATGATAAATAACTAAGTACAAATACATTACTACTGCACTTAAGTAGGTGGTAGGTATCTGTACTTCAGTATTTATTTTTCTGACAAGTGTTTACTTTTACTCTCTACATTTTAAAACAAATATCTGTACTTTCTACTCCTTATATTTTCAAAATAGGCTTGTTACTTTAGCTTTAATGCAAGACAAAAACCTAACAAGACAAATGACATCAGACAAAAACAACTAAAAGATGCAACAAGACAAAAATGAAGCAAAACATGCAACAAGATGAATGTGGTGTAACAAGATGAAAAGGACTTAAAAGATGTAACAAGGCAAATATGAACAAGATCTAACAATAAGAAAAATAACGTAACAAGATGTAACAAGACAAAAATGATGTTAAAGATATAACAAGACAAATATAACGTAACAAGACAGAAATTACCCAGAAGATGTAACAAAATAAAAATGACGTAACAAGACGTAACAATACGAAAAACAACATAACACACTGGAACAAGCTGGAAATGACACAAAAGATGTAACAAGGCAAAAATAACAAAAGACATAACTAGGTGAAAAAAACAAATAGATGTAACAAGTTGAACATAACGTAACAAGACAAAAATGATATAAAAGATGTAACAAGCTGCCAATGCCATAATAAGATAAAAAATTGTAAGTTGTAAAAAAAATGAAAAAGACTCAACAATGTAAAAGACATAACAGGACATAACAAAATGAAAATGACATCAAAACATAAATCCAGATGGCGACTTTTTTACTTTCATACTTTGAGTACACTTCAGAGCCTGTATTTTCTCACTGTTACTTGAGTAAAAAAACTGAATCAGTACTTCTACTTTTTAACCAGGGTCTTTTTTACACAAGTATCTGTCCTTCTACTTGAGTACAGAATATATGTGTGTTAGCCACCTCTGTAAATAAACGTATAATAGTTAAAAAGCCAGGATTTGTGTTTTTCCTCACAATCTTGCCAGTCATATCATCATAGTCGATATCTCTCTCTCCATCACCAATGAATCTGTTATTTTTGCGCATTTCTTCGCCCTCAGCCAACAGAGCTTACATTTACATGTATCTGTTCAGCTATTATTTGTCGTTCAACAATAATTATAAAGACGTCACATTCAACACAAGAGCCATGTGAACGAAAGTGGATCAACAGTGTGTTACTGTTGTTATGAGCAAGCTGATTAAATTGAGGCTCCTACATTATTGCCTGGGGATCAGAAGGTTTTATTCATTTGCAAAGGTTTATTCCCATGAAGGTGTGACAAAATTCAACAGTCTGACCAATAATTACTAAGTGAAGGTCGGGTCAATAACAGGCCTGTTTACAATACTATGTTACATTTGGGCAGTGAAAACCAGGAATGAGCAGCATCTGTGCAAACTGTAATATTTGTTTGTTAGATTCTAATATCGTTAATGAGCAATTTACTCCTGCCTTTTAATTTTCCACATGCCTTTATCCTCCACAGGTTGTGACAAGACTGGTGCCACGAGGAAAAATGATGGATGACAGGAAAGGCAAAAGCGTGGAGGAAGTAATTCCAAGGCTTTGACCAGTCCTGATTGATCTATCACTTTAGTTTGGCTTTTAAGGTGTGGAATGAGGAGATAAGCATGTGCGCCTGAAGGACAGCAACACTTAGATTAAACGCTGTCCCTGAACGTATACGCCCTAAGAATCAAAGACACGCGCGAGCCGACCAGAAGAAAAACTGCCCAAAGTCACATTGAACAAAGTCTTTGATGGTGATTGGAAAAATGTTTTTCTTTTGTTATAGATGATATTTGACCAGTTTTCACTTCCTGATGCTGTTATCACTTAATGTGAATGTTTATTCTGAATCTCAAGTGGCACTTTCTGTTCTGCAGCACATCATTTTGTTTTATTTTATGTTATTTGTGTGTGCGCAGGATGAATGCACTATAACTTTGATTTTGTTGTGCAAGCCTGTGTTGTATAATGATGAATAAATTATCTTAATACCTTGAAAACTGAGGGGGGCATAAATGACATAAATGGTGCTGTGAGATAGTTGTAGCCAGAGGGCGAAGTAGGAGGCAGACTCGGAGGTTTTCCAATTAAAAAAAAAGATTTTCCAAAAAATGAAAAACAAAACACCTACTTAACAGTGACTGAGGAGACTCAAATGAACTTAACAGAACGTCAGTGGTACATTCAGCTCTCCACTGACAAAATCAAACATAATACCTTGACTCAGTGTGCACACATCTACACAAAGAAGTCAACCCAACATCAGCACACAGCTGCACACTGGCATCTCTCCCCTTCACAGCCCAAGCAGTTACTTAAATCAGTCCTCCCATCAGCAGAGGCACATTCGCTCTGGAAAGAATGACACGTTTCCTCTAGAGCTGCAATGATTCATCGATTATTAAATTAATCGCCAACTATTTTTGTTGAGTCATTTTTTAATTAAAAAAATAATAAAATCCTCTTATTTCAGCTTCTCAAATGTAAACATATGCAGGTTTCTTTAACCCTTAATGACAGAAAACTGAATATCTTCATGTTCTGGACAGAACAAGACATTTGAGGACGTCATCTTGAGCTTTGGGCAAACACTGATCAACATTTTTCACCATGTTTTGACAGTTCATGGTCCAAACCACTAAGTGATTTATAATCAGTGAATTGAGAAAATAAGTGACAGATTAATCAATGATGAAAATAATTGTTAGATGCAGCCCTAGTTTCCTCAAAACGGTGTGCAACGGCCTTTGAGATATGTTGTCTGTTGTTTGGTGGGTGTGCAACAGGTGTTAGCCAATCAGCAGTACGTGTCTGTAAAAATCACTGTATTAAAAAGAAAAAAAAGTTCAGTGCACTTGTGTACACACCAGAGTGTTCAGCGCAGCACCTTTTATGTTTAAATAAATGTTTTACTATGTTTTTTCAGAGCTGAATGCAGCCTAGGAGTCAACCGGACTGTTTCATCCATTGATAAATCTAATGCTGCGTTCCAGACATCGTCAGAGGTCAGAATTTTTTTCCACCTCCTGCTAGAAAAAGTCCAACAGAACTTCACTCAAAGTCGTAATTCCTATTAGTGAACTCGGAGCAAATCCATCTACATCACACAACAATGGCAGAACAGAAGCCTGCAATAATACTTACCATCATATAGCATAAACCTGTCCTGCATGTAAACTGATCCAGCCATGTTTTTTGGCTTTCTGACTTTTGGCATTGTGCATTTGGAAGGTTTTGAGGTCAGATACTGGAAATCTCTACTGACCTCCGATGCTGTCTTGAACGCAGCGTTAATACAGCACCTGAGACAAGTTAATTAATTTTTACTAAACTTTATGCACTTTTGCACATACATATATTGTCACCATATATAAAGTGATAACAATCAACACAAATTAACTTCAGTTTCGGCAAAATGCATGTTTAAAAAGACATGCTGCTGTGTTGAACACCCTCTTGTGCACACACGCTGCACTGCAACAGCTTTTTAATGTGGCTGTGTTTATGTACATGTCGCCGCTGATTGGGTAACACCTGTGGCACACCCACCAAAGCCTGTTGCACGCCGTCGCTGAGGAAATGTGATGTTCAGTCTAGAAACCGTAGCAAAACGGCACACATGTTCAGATCGAACGTGCCCCCATTTAACAGCCCCCAAATGGTGTGTTTATTCCATCCATCAGTCTTGATTATTGTCTCACGTGGCTCTTGACTGTGTAGTAAGAGTAAATGTTATAACTATGCATGAAGCTTCCACTGCAAATATATTTGTAAAAGTAGAAATCTGTTAGCAGCCCAGATATTCAACTGCAGCCTCTGCAGCTTCTCCCACAGGGATTGTCATCACCGATTTGGAGCCACAACACAAAGTCCAATGTGTTTTTTCATGCTGTGTAGGCAGTGACATAAAGCTACAAACTGCTCAAGGACTTTTTCAAAGTAAAGTGATTAAAATTAGCCACTATAATGTTTGGTGCAGAGAGGGAGGCAGACTGAATCACTCTGACAATTGTCTGTCAGTTGGCAATAGCTCTGGGCTGAATGCAAACAAAGGTGCTGAGCAAATTTTAGAAACTCCCTTGAGAGACAGAAGAAACAAGGAAAGAGAAGAAAAGACTTTTTTTTTGCTGCAAAGACACTTCGCTCTGTACATGACAGCACTGCTGCAGCACACGTGTTTCATGTAGAGACAGGCAGATTTTCTTCTCACCTCGCTGTCTCTATCCTGAGAGGAAATGAAAGCCAGGATTGCTAAAAGAAAAAATGTTAGCAAAATAGTTGAAGTACAATTAATTCTAAAATTATGATGTACTAACAAAAACAGCTTGGGTACGTTGGAAACAAAACAAAAGTCTGTAAGAAGTTTTTAAATATGGCAGCATGCTGTGGGGTTGCTACAGTCATGTTTTTAGCTAGAAAGATTATTATAGTTATTATGTTAGGAGTAAGAAAGCCAACAAGGGAGCTCCACAGAATTATAGACAAACAGATAATGAATGATGAGTATGATCCTGGTGATGATGCACAAATTGATCTGGATTAAAACATATTGTTCTTTGGCAACAGCAGCACCTCAAAACTTTGCTACTTTTCTTTTAAACTGTTATTTAGTCAGTTTACTGCTTATTGAGCCTAATATAGTGTTTTTAGGGCTGCAATTAACAACTAATTTCATCATCTATTGATCAGTTGATTATTTTCTCAATTAATCAATTAGTTGTTTGGTCTATGAAATGTCAGAAAATGGTGGAAAATGTTGATAAAAATCAAAGATGACATCGTCAAATGTCTTGTTTTGTCCACAACTCAAAAATATTCAGTTTACTGTCAGAGAGGAGTAAAGAAACCAGAAAATATTCACATTTAAGAAGCTGAAATCAGATTTTTTTTTTATTCTTTTCAATTATAAAATGACTAAGAATAATTAATCAATTAATTAATCCTGTTGCAAGTTCAAAAACTGATGCACGTCCATGTGCTCCCCATGTTTGGGCCCATTTTTCAAGTATTTTCTAATGAATATTTTCATAATTGATTGATCTGTTGACCATTTTCTCCATTAATCAGTTAACTGTTTGGAACATAAAATGTCAGATAATGGAGAAAAATATTGATCAGTCTCTCCCCTCCTCTCTCACTAACTGTCAAAGAGGAGGAAAGAAACAAGAAAATATTCACATTTAAGAAGCTGAAATCAGAGAATTTTGAGTTTGTTTCTTAAAAAATGACTAAAAACGATTAATCGATTATCTAAATAGATGCAAATGCAGATAATAGTTGATAAATAACATTTATCAGATTAATCGTTGCAGTTCTAAGTGTTTTATGTTTGTTGGTTTATTAGTTTGTCCAGCTGTCCCTTCCTTTACTGTGCACAATTTATTGATTAATTGACTGATTTAAAAACAAAAAAATTAAGCCTTGTTCCACTAGAGGTCATGATAATGAATTGGCAGCTGTGTGTGCACTGTGCATGGTAGGATATTGTTATTTATTTTCAAATTGTAATCCTACCTTTCACTCGTTTCTATTGAGTCACATAACAATAGAAACAAAATCTACAGCACATTTTCCAAAGTATGAAAACACTCAGTCTGAGGACCACAGTCATAATGTATCTTTTTGTAAATTATTCATCTTATCTTTTTAAGTAAATTATTTAAACTGTCTTTTTAACTCAGTTATCACATGACATCGAATTATGAATAATGAAATACATTTTTAACCCAGTACTTTCTTAAACTTCTACATTTTTGACCTTTCTAAATCATTATTATGGTTAAATGAACTACTAGGATTTCAGCACAAACATACAGCATGAACTTTGGAACAACCTGTCTGAGGAGATAAAGCTTATAGAATCAGTGGCATCTTTATCATTACTCAACTACAGCCCATTAGTTATAGTATTTAATCTTTTTAATTTTTTATTTATTTATTATTCCATTTATTTATGTTGTCATGTGATGTCATTTGCATTCTTAGCCCTTTATTTTATTTATTCTTATTGTCATGTTTTTATTCTGTTTATTCTTTCTTACATGTTTGCTTGTCTTCCTGTTGTGACTTATTTTTACAGTGTTTCCGTGTCTGCTTCAATTTTAGATTCTCTCTTGCTTCTGCTTGCTTTGGCTTTGTGTTGTCACATTGCCTCCTGGGTATCCTGCTCGTTTGCTTTGTCTGTCAAAGCACTTTGCAAACTCCGTTTTTAAAAGGTGCTATACACATAAATTATTATCATTATTATTATCACCACAGCGTGTGACTCAAATGTAAACAATGGCGAAAGCACAGGGAAAGATGACAACCACACACAGCTCATCGCCTTGACTCCTCTGTATGGAGTGAGGGAGAGGAGAGCGATCCCCCTACAGGAGCCTCAAGGCATTACCAACAGATCGATGAATAATCAACCCACCCAGGCAAGGATGTGTGTCAGCTAATAACTGTAAAAGAGTGAAATGAGCTTTTCTAATGAAATGAATTTCTCTTTATCACAAACTGCTTGTCACATCGGCGCTGGAAAAGTAAGGTGGGATTTAAATAAGAGCAGTGGATCTTGAGATGATCAATGATGCATGTTTCAACCACCCAACCACATCAGCTGGACACAGGAATGTCTCGCTTCTGGACAGAAAAGGCCCAGGTGAGCTTTTTTTTTTAATCAGCTGCCTCTTGCCTGGGTCCCAGTGCTGGACCACTTGTTGCATCACAAATACATTATTGGTGCTACATACTCACAAACTTGACACATCTTGCTCCTTTGATAACCATCATCAGAATTACTTTGAGGACAAGCTTAATTAATTTTCTGAAATCCTTTAATAGCTGAAACCTTTTTATTCACTGACAGGAAGTTCAGTGTCTGTAAATCCATCCCTCACTCTTTTGTGGGCATTAATGCCTGCTAATGTTTTGGCCCACTGCACTCAATTATTCCATTTTTCTTTGTCTTAGCAGGAATAATATTCATGCCCGTCGTGTAATGGCCCTCATTCTGAGTGACGGGTTTCTCATGAGGGCTGTATGGATGAGTTAAGGTCTCCAGACCATGAACACCAGTTGCAAACTTCCAACAATGATTCATCATTTTCTTTCATTCTAGTAAAACAAATAAATAAATACAATTAACTGAAATACCAGTGATTACTCTGCTCATATATTTATGAAAACAGATATATGAGCTACAGCGGATTTGTAGATTTCTTTAACAACTGTATTTTTCTGGAACTGGATGGTGAGCACTTCAGTTCTGGGAAGTGGGCTTGAGTCTCAGCTTTCCATTCATACCTAAGTATTATTCCAATGCTGTTTAGAGAGCCCAGCATGCAGAAATCTTTTGTAAAATAGGCAAAAATGACACATTTTCACCACATGGTTTTCGCTTAAAATTACATATGATGGGCATAAAGTTGGCATGTCTATGAAGGAGACTTTTAGATATCCGTAGAACTCATTTTCATTCAGATATCTTGAGGTGAGAAGTCAATGGACTGTTCTGAAAATGGCCAGGCCGGTTTTTACCTGCCCAAAATTTAAAACTGAGCCTGCTAGAGCCTGTGACACAGTAATGTCAGCTGAGGACGAGGGCGTCCCTGGGGAGTTTATTAATACAGTAGGCAGAGCTGTGAAAAGTGGATCTGGTGCCCCCAGTGCACAGTGTGTGATGCTCATGTATGTAGTGATGGTGCTGCCACCACCAGTGCAGTACCATACTGGACAACATGAGGTTCCATATTTATCAATGGTCTCCCTGTATAGTCTACACATCACACCTGCAAACTCATTCTGGTGCATCTTCTGTTTGTCTTTCCTGCAGACATTACTACTTTTACTTTTACCTTAGTACCAGTGCTAGAAAAAGTACTGAAGATTTGTACTCAAGTACAGGTACTGTTACATAAAATAATATTCAATTAGTAAAAGTAAACTCAACAAGTAAAAGTACTAGTGTTAAAAGTATACTATTCATGTCACTTTCCTCAACCAGTAGGTACTGACAATCAATTAATCATTAATCATTTTTAACACACAATACACATTTTTTCCCCTCATTTTAAATTTTTCTATAAGTTTAAGATTTCTTATTTAACAAATGTCTCCAGGAGACAAAACAGTGTCAGATGAGGTCCAATGACTGCCATGAATAAATGAATTAAATATCCAGGAATACATTTTTAATTGAATTAATTTTTAATGGCAATTAATTGATTAATGATTAATTATTAACATCATTACTCTGAATGTGTGCTGCTGCAGCATTTTGTTTTGTTTTTCGTTCATAAGTCTTTGTTTTCATTGGCCTGTTTGTGATCAGATCACCTGATTGGCTACTAAAATGCAGATGAGAGGTTTGGTTATTAATTCAAATTGTACTCAGTTACTTTTAAAATCATAGTTGAGTACTTAGTAGATTACACCTTGTAATGGATACTTAAGTACGAGTAAAAGTACAGACTTGAAAATGTACTCATAAAAGTACAAGCACCCCACAAAACTACTTATTTACAGTAATTTGAGTATTTGTAATTACTTACTTCTGCCTCTGCTTAGCACTTAAGTAAGAAAGTACAAATAAGAAAGTACAAATAAGGTACTAAAGTAAAGTAAAATACAAAGTACTTAGTAGGGTACTACTTTACTTAGTACTTTTACTTTAGTACATTATGTAGGACTTTAATAGCAGGATATTTACTTGTAATTAAGTATTTTTACATTGTGGTATTGAGGATTTTACTTCAGTAAAGGATCTGAGTACTTTTTCCATCACTGTAGGTCACAGAATATGATTGGTCACCAAATGCAGTTTAACAACATCACTAGTACTACAACTTATTTTGCAGAGTCACCAGTTAACACGGTCACTCATTAAACCAGAACACCGGTGGGTCTTGTTTCATTATGAGTACGACTCATTATGCAGAACAGGCAGAGGATTATTTACCCAGTGTTATGTTGTTACTCGTGCCCTTTCCAGACAAGGAGTACATGATACTGCTGATTCCATCTACGTGTTAAACTGATGGCTTCATGACATGTGTCCTTTACAATAAGGTTCTATACGGCTCAGATCAGACGTGACAAGACATAAACAGAATGAGCTGCATGTTTATTTGGCAGCTGCTGGAAGAAAGGCAGTGGAGACCTGAGAGAAATGAAGTGTTTTCTGTTCTCTGACAGGCTGCATCACTGATAGAGCTGGGTACGACTAATTACTAATTACTAAATACAAATACTTAGTTACTGTACTTAAGAAGATTTTTCAGATAATTGTACTCTGACAGCTTTTTACTTTTACCACCTGCATTTGAACACAAACATCTGTACTTTCTACTCATTACATTTTACATCATTACAGTTTCAAAATAGGCTTGTTACTTTAGTTTTAACGCATTTTAAGGGAATTATTATTTATTTTTATTTTGCATTATTGCACGCAGCCTTTCCAACATCAAAACCAAACACAGAAAAGAAGACGACTCCTTGGTGTATCCATCAGTGCGTATCACACACAACAGACATAACAAGACAAGATGGATGTAAATGACAAAAACTGACATAAAAGATGTAACAAAATGTTAAGACTTAAAAGATGTAAACAACAAAAATTATGTAAAGTGTGAAGTAGGAAGACAAAAAGTTACGTGAAAGACATAACAAGACAAAAACAACATAAAAGATGAAAAATTTTACACAATGAAAAATGAATATAGAGATGAGAAAGATGTAACAAAAAGTGGTGTAAAAAATGTAACAAGATTACGACACAAGTACCAGTACGACTAATTACTAATTACTAAGTACAAATACTTAGTTACTGTACTTAAGAAGATTTTTCAGATAATTGTACTCTGACAGCTTTTTACTTTTACCACCTGCATTTGAACACAAACATCTGTACTTTCTACTCATTACATTTTACATCATTACATTTTCAAAATAGGCTTGTTACTTTAGTTTTAACGCATTTTAAGGGAATTATTATTTATTTTTATTTTGCATTATTGCACGCAGCCTTTCCAACATCAAAACCAAACACAGAAAAGAAGACGACTCCTTGGTGTATCCATCAGTGCGTATCACACACAACAGACATAACAAGACAAGATGGATGTAAATGACAAAAACTGACATAAAAGATGTAACAAAATGTTAAGACTTAAAAGATGTAAACAACAAAAATGATGTAAAGTGTGAAGTAGGAAGACAAAAAGTTACGTGAAAGACATAACAAGACAAAAACAACATAAAAGATGAAAAATTTAACACAATGAAAAATGACTATAGAGATGAGAAAGATGTAACAAAAAAGTGGTGTAAAAAATGTAACAAGATTAAAAATGACTTTAAAGATAATAAAAACATAACAAGATGAATGACGACGCAAAGGATGCAACAGAGAAAGGGTATTTTTTTACTTTTATATTTTGAGTACATTTCAGAGGCAGTACTTTTTCACATTTACTTGAGTAAAGAAGCTGAATCATTACTTCTACTTTTACCAGAGACTTTATTTAGAAAAGTATCTGTACTTCTACTTGAGTACAGAATATGTGTACTTCTGCCATCTCTGGTATTGAGTACTGATACCCAGCCCTAATCAATAATGGATCTGAATACTTATTTTGTGTTTAAAACTTTAATAACCACTGCAAGTGGGTGGAAACTACAAATATATAGATTTTCACATCAATTTCTTGTTTCAATCCCAGCAGTTTGCCTGAATGAAGACTGGAAATACACGGAGAGACTGTTCATCAGATTATTATTGTAAGAGGTTCTTTATTTTTTAATGGAAATGTTACAGGACAAGCCTTGTAAGATTGCTGTCATGACTTTTATGTAAAAGTGACCAGGGGGCTTACTCAGACATGAGGGCAACATATTAAATTGCTGTCAGATTAAACATGAAGGGGTGCTTGTCTGAAAGGGGCTGCTGACACACTGGACATGTTTTTGTAACACTGGTAGTAGAATGTCTGTACACAGTGCAAAATTAATTATCTGTCTCAAGAAATCCTATTTACATAAACTGACATGTAACATAAAGCAGCTGACAGAAACACTGTGCAGGGAGGAGGAGACTTCACTTCATACTGTGGGAACCAAACACATAACAAA
This sequence comes from Lutjanus erythropterus, assembly GCF_056507025.1. Classification (NCBI taxonomy): domain Eukaryota; kingdom Metazoa; phylum Chordata; class Actinopteri; order Lutjaniformes; family Lutjanidae; genus Lutjanus; species Lutjanus erythropterus. The sequence continues at coordinate 5,215,296 of NC_139323.1, read as the reverse complement.
GAAGTTAATGAAACCACTATGATACAAAGTGATATCATATGAAACTCCATGACACCTCCTTCAAAGCAACATCATCCAAAAACTACTTTTGTGTTGTCTGCAGTTGTATAAAGGCTCATCAAGGGTCGGATGCTGCAAACTGTCTTAGACTATTAATGTTGAGGCACTGGTGCTATTTACTCGTCCGTGTGAAAATAATAAGTGAAGGAATATTTTCCACAACAAACAGAACAGGACGGGGTGAAGTCCTGAACAAACAGACAGCCAAATTATCATGTAGTGCAGTTTTATAGTATATACACAAGGAACAGTTCAAAAAAATCTAAATTACTTATTTTCCCCCTATCCAGCAGTGCTGTTTGTCCATGATTTTTTTGAGTTGCAGAATTTTGGAGATATTGGCAGCAGAGATGTCTGTGGTCTCTGCAATATAATGAGACTGACTGGCTCTAGTCCAGAGGTGCTCAAAGCACACACACACACACACACACACACACACGCACACGCACACACACACACACACACACAAAAAAAAAAAAAAAATCAAAAATTATGACTCAGTTACTCAAGATAATTAACACTTATTGTTGTGAATAGTTTAATGTAGGAACTACTTGCTTTCCATGAGAAAGAAAGTAGTTCCGTTAGATTCTAAAGTAGTTCCAGTAGATTCTATTGCAGAAAGAAAGTAACCTGACACACCAGATGGTTGCTACACAAAAACATAGTCTTTTGAAACAGTTTGGAAAAGGGCAGGCACTTTCAAAAAACACTTGGCGGGTGATTGGATGAACCATGTCTATCACATCTATCATGGACTAACTTCAACCACACTTCTCATTTGTAACATCTAAAACCACATCCGTAGCTCCCAGTAGTTCCTCGTGGGACGCTGATTGGCTGCACCTATTTTGATGTGGACAAAAACAGATAACTTGAAGCCTGGCAACATGGATTCTCACGTGTTCTTGTGGATCCAGGTGTCATGCAAGGTAAGAAAAAGAATAGCTCCTACATGAAACTGCTCACAATGTGGATTATTTTGTGGTCATGATTTCTGGAAAGAGACATTGCTGTTCTATGGCCAGTATCTCCAAAACTAGGCTTTTGTCTTGTAATCTTTTACGTAATTTTCATCTTGTTATGTCATATTTGTCTTGATATGGTTTGAAATCATTTTCTTCTGAAGTTGTTTTCTTCTTGTATGCCATTCTCATCTTGTTATGTTTTTTTAATGTTTTTGTCTTGCATTAAAATTAAAGTAACAAACTTGTTTAAAATAAATGTAATGAGTAGAAAGTACAGATATTTGTGTTAAAGGGAGTAAATGTAGGGAGTAAAAGTAAAAAGTTGTAGTGAAGTACAGATACCTGAAAAATCTACTGAAGTACAGGGACAGATTAGTTGTACTTAGTTACTTCTTACCCTGCAACTCTGCAAGTGTGTCTGAAATACTCAAAGTAATAACAGAACTATCATTGCCCAAAGTAGTTCAGTTTCAAGAGGTATTTACTGGTAGTTTTCCCCAAGTACTACCCTGAAAGATACAGGTGAAGGTTAACAATAATTAAGGAGGACATGCAGAAACATCTGCAGCAGCTGCTAATGCCTGCTACTTGAACCTATTATTTCTCTCCTCAGTAAAAGTGAAGGACAAAAGAATCTAATTTCCACCTTTATTATTCAGATCATATTATGCCCAAGAGATCTCTAAAAATATATGCTTAAAAGATTAACAAAGAAGTCACACATTTTGGGCTATACCACATCACATAACTGATAACTGTCTGGTGCTGCTGCCACAGTAAATACACACTTTTTGTTTCTGTTCCAAACAAACTAGAAACATATGAAGCATCATTAACTCTGCAGGAGAGCCACATGTACAGGCTCTATGCTGCGTCACTTTGCATTAGTCTTTTCTTTGTTTGAACATCTTGCATATTACAGTTTTAAACAGATTTGACCTTGACATCAACATATGTTGAGGAGGTTCTACCACACGGATGTGTTTGTGAGATAAAGCGAGGATCTGAATGTGCAGACTACAGTATGAAGGACAAACGGTGAAAAAGAGGAATAAAAACGACGAGTGTCCCCTGTTGCCAGTTGAGTATCCTTTCCTCTGCAGTGCAGGAGACAGACAGAAACATCAGATGGGGGTGAAGTGGAGCTAATGTGTAATTCAAATCTGGCCTTTGACAGATTTATGTTTCACAGCCATGAAAACCAGTATTCCTGGAGGACCTGACCGGCAGAGATACTGGGTTAGAACGCATCACCACAGACACTCAGCTCCAGTATACACACACACACACACACACACACACACACACACACACACACACACACACACACACACACACACACACACACACACAAGCACATGCATGTACACACACACTGCATGTGAAGATTAGCACCCTCAGTATGTGATCCTGTATCAGTCTGACTGCAGTGATATTCAACTTTTCATTTCTGTGTGTTAAAAATTTACAGCTCATTGATATTGATTCAATAATGAAACAGCCACGTTTCTGTTGGAGTCAATGAAAAATGTATATTTCAAAAACTATTGACAGACAGTTCATGCACAACGCAATAACACAATCTAACCATAACAGAACAATAATGTAACATTTACCATATTAAACTTTTTTATGATTGATACCAAACATTTCTATGGAAACACATTTCACAGGAAAAACACCTGTTACACCAGTGCTTCACCTAATATGACAAGTTAAAATTTCTCCTGTGAAGACGGACTATTCACAATGTAACAAGTCAGTTCTGAGCCCCTATGCAAGATTATGAAACTGAGCCCTGCCCATCACAATCATACATAATATAACACAATGTCAGTAGTGAATAAAAGAAATGGAAGCATGCAGCTTTAAAATGTCCAGTAACAGTGAAACGCCCTGTACGGCTAACATGGAAATTAAAAGATTAGATTTATAGAAGAGGAGGCTGCAACGCCAGGATAATTATAGACTCGTCTGCCTGACAAAATCTGATCCTGGAACACCATAACAAATGGAAACATCATCACTGGCAGCACAACTTCACACATGTAAAAACTAAGAGGTGACAGCACACCAAAACACACATGAAAATATGTGTGTTTGACAGGTGACGGTGCACCTGCACACATGGGAAGTAATGGCGTATCTGCACAGGTGAAAATACAGTTTAATCAGTGATGGTGCAAATGCACATTGACAACATTATTCATGCCTGTGCATATGCATTAGTCAATAAACAAAAAGCACATGTGTAGGTTGATTATTAGTCAAACAAATAATAAATTCTACTTACATCATTGGGAGCACTCTCTTCACATCCATGAGAACTACTCGTGTTCCCTATTTTGTCTTTCTAAAACTTTCTGAAAGAAAACTTAACTGGAAGCTTTCCTTTTTCTTTCTTGGCTGCTTCTTTCGATTTCTATTTCTGAACTTTGCTTTTGTGTGTGTACTCCATTGCTCATTTCTCACTTACTTGCTTTCTTGACATGTCGCTACTAACTTTTCTGTGTATTTTGCCTCACAGTGGCAGCAATTCCATAATTGCAACAACCCAGAGTGCCATATGGGAACACACTGTACATCTTTCAACATCAACTCTGCATTTATGTGTAAAACTTATTTTGTGTTATTGTAATGTTTTCTACTTGGTGAATGAAATACATCATAAAGTAAGTGTCTTGACTGATAAAGCACTAAATATCTCTTGCACAGTTAATTGTAATTAGATGGATTGTTCTGTTGTTACACTGGCCAAACCACCAACCACAAATTATTGAATTAGTAAAGTATTGGATGCCCTGGGTGGTTGTGGGCGCTAATGCAACTGCATCACTTGCATATATGGTAGCTCCGCTGCTGAATTATTATTTTAATAATTGTTATTATTTTACTACAGTACACTTAAGAATTAAAAAAAAGAACTTATTGTGTCTTTATATTGTGTATCATTTTACACAGTTTTATACTGCTGGTATTGCAGCTGAATACCATTCAGAAAATTGATTCATTTGTTGTTGTTTATGTATCCTTCATTACAGGACAGCATCAGAGCTAAATGCACTTAAAAAGTGTTGCTTTTTGCTGTAATTTTTTTATATTCTTCACAGCTTTCCATTATAATAACCTGCTCCTCTTGATTGAGGTAGTCAGCACACAATCAGTTATTTTGTGCATAAGGAGACTCAAATAGCGAGTCAAACTCCCCTTTTTATGGGAATGATCACAGAGCCTGAAGAAGAAAACCTAATACAAACCCTGAGGTTGTAATGGCAATGTACCAACACAGCAGGGAAATACTGTCATATTTATTGTACAAGTACATGTTTTTATGTATATCATTGCAATTACAAATAACAGTGCAGACAATTTCTCTGATTTGAGAAGCTTATTTGATTTGCCTGTAGTCTGAACAAAATATAAGGACTTGAGCACTAAAGAGCACAACACAGGCAGTAAAATCTGGAGGAGGTAAGTGTACTGATGGAAGGAACATATTGAAGGAAACTACTGGGCAGGTGAAGAATAAGGTCTGCAAAGACAGAAGAGGCAAATAAATTCAACTGAAGCAGCTGACAAAAGCAAATTTCACCTAGCATTGTTAATGGTAGAGTGTGTTATACTTTTTTTTAATAAAATTTAGCAAATATCTCCTCATGGTCCTCTAGCTCCCTGTTCCGTGTGTGCGCTGACAAACCCCCCCAGATGTTTCTACACAGCGCCAAAGTAGCTCTGACGAGCCACAAAACACTAACCAACAGCGAACTCTGAGCTTATAAACGGATTCACGACTCCTCCATGGATCGGTGCTGCAGACAAGTTAGAAGCAGGGGTGAAGATAAATCTGCTTTTTCATCTCAGAAATGAAACATAAGCTCTAAGCTCCCCTCTTGCCAGTAAAAGAAGTCATCCCGTCTGTCCCCGGCTCTCTCCCCCAAAGCTCCCCAGCTCTCAGCAGATGTCTGTCAGCTCTGAGCCTCAGCTCTGACCCTGGTTCTCCCCGATAATAAGATATTCCTTTCCCTCATTGAAGCTACCGCTGACTTCAGGCTGCAAACACGCTGGATTCCATCATATTGCTAAGTTGTTACTGTAATTTCCATAGCAATGCATGTACACAAATTTGAGGCGCGGAGCTTCTGAAGGAGCACTGAAGGGAGGGGTGGGCTTGTTTGGCCTTTGTGTCTTTCTCCAAAATGACTCACCCCACCTTTAATATCACTGCCACAAAAACAACGCCCAGAGATCAGCGCTTTATCACTCGATTTAGTGTAGACGTCACACAGCTTCAATAAACACTAGAATAAGGTCATTTTAACAACCTTAAAGTTACTCAAAGAGGAAACAGAATTGAAAAACTGGGTGGTAAGAGGTTACATTAAACATGAATTAATCATAATCAATAATACCACATTGCACTGGATAAATGATGTTCTACCAGCTCACAACTCATCACTGTAAACTATCATACAATCCAGACTAGTTGCAGAGTAGGAATCTGTCAGGAGGCTGAACACTTGTTATGTTAATTACAGCTTCCTGAAATTAATTAGTTAAAGCAATTTATTGGCTAAAAGCCTTTATGAACAACTAACAACTCATTTGTTTGATATCCTGATGGGGCTTCCAAGCCAAACAGCAATCAAAACAACACATTAGGGCTATACAGCCAATTAACTAAAGACAAGTGGAGCCAATAGAGGCTTAGTTCAGCAGCAAGAATTTAGAGTAGGGAAAATTACGAAGCCCTTTTTTAATTGCACACCTTCCCTCTTAATTTTCTATTTTCTTTTCTTATCACAGTTTTGGAATATGCATATGGCCTGTCAGCAGCTGCCCAGGCTGTCACAATTTGGTTTGAGGTGGACCCCAGAAATGCAGAAACACAGGACATGGATACAAGTACACAAAAACCGTAACTTAAACTTAGTAGAGATGGAACACAAACAACAAAGGGCTGACTATATACACAAAGGTCTTTTGTTAGACACTTAGAATAACAACCTGAGCCTGTCAGTGGCAAACACAAGCACAAGTAAACAAACAAGCGTCACCTGTCCACCAGCATGGCTGCGGCTCACAGCGCATCACCTGTGCGCCTCCTCTCAGCTTTTCATTTTGTGGTTTGTGGCGATTTAGAGTCTCAGTTTGTAAAGTTTACACCCCGTCATGCTGTTGCATTGCTCTGTGTACCATGTTGCAGTTTAAATGCAAGCAGTGAAACTTGTTCACCTTCCCTCATCAGTTAACCACTAGCGCATGTGGTCACAAGGATTTTTTTTAACAAGTGCTCATGATTCCTCTCATTTATAATTCCTAATTAAAACGTTTTCCCAGTGTGTATTTGTAAGCAGGTCTCTAAATTAAAGACACTAATTGGTCCAGGTGGGTGGCAGGTGGATGATTTATGTGTACATGCAGTTTGTGTTGATGTCAGAGCCAACCTGCACATCTCTGTTCTGTACACAAGTCCTGGAAGCACATCCCAGGTTTTCTTGCATTACCTGCATACTGACCTGACATGTCACACACTGAGCATGTTTTAGATGAAAGTGAAAAGTGGAAAGTTGTCACTGAAAATATAGATGGACTGAAAACAGCCCAAATTTCAATGTCTATTTCAAAGTCTGCTTTTGGTCTAGATTTGAACCAAATTGAATGGACAAAACATGCTCCAAATTGCAATTTAGAATTTTGGGCTACACTTGGATCAAATCAGATGGACCAAACTGCCCAATTTACAACATCTTTTTTTTAAAGGCTGAATAAGGGCCATGACAGACTAAACAGATTTAGCTCCAAAGACAATGTTGAAACTACGCTGGGTGCTTGGTGGGTGAGGATTGATGTGTAAAACAGTGTGTTCCTAGACCTGGTCCAAAAGTCAACTAACGGGCCATACCAACTGACCAGAGAGCCATGTAAACCATTTATCACACAGTCACACCTCGCTGCTCCCAAGACAGTCCTCCCTCCTTTACAACAGTTTGCTCCATCTGTCGGTCAAAAAATAAGTAGGTCTGTATAGAACAGAATAATATACAACAAAGCAGTACTTGTTGACTAGAATATTTTGTGCAGAATCTTAAAATAAGTGAATATTGACATTAACATTAATAAGAAATTTCAGTTGATTTTAAATTCAATATTCAATCAGTCATCGGTCAATGTCAACACATTCATTTCCATCTTGCATGAGTTGAAATCAGTGGTGGACAGTAACGAAGTACATTTACATCAAGTATTGTACTTCTTTTGTACTTAACTTGAGTTCCATTTTATCCAACATTATGTTTCTACACTACATCCCAGAGGCAAATACTTTTTTAAAAAAAAGAAAAGTCTGAAAAAACTTTTAAAAACTTTTTAATCCACAAAGCTGAAAAAAGGCTGTTTTCTGATTTTTTTAGAGACACATGGTCCTCACAGGACAGTCCTTCTACAGACATTTGATGGTTTTATAGACCATGATGCATTGCGGTAGATTAAACTAGCCAACAGTGGCCTATAAAGTTGTTAAAATGAGCTCAATCTTAAACATCTACAGCAGTAAACAGCAGTAACATTAGCGCAGCAATATTAATCCAAAAACATCGGACATAATAACACTGACAGGGAACATTTTACTACAACATGAATACTTTCACTTACTTAGTAAAGTACTTTTACTTCAGTAAAGGGTCTGAATACTTTTTACACTCTTGGCCACAGACAGACTGGAGTCCACAGAGGCACAAGAACACAAGTTTATATGATTACTGTTCACTCTGCTTATTCTCTGGGTGTCATTTTCTCTTTTGTCCCGCTTCATCCTCTCGTCAAAGTTGCAAACACTGACACCTGCTTTGACCCGAGGGGAAGGCGGGGCCCTTTCGTAACTCGCAGGGCCCTATGCAACTTGCGTGTTGTGCGCATAGGGCTGATCGGCTCTGTGCATTCCAGTTCCTGCCAACATCCAGCAGCTTCACACAGCCACTGAACAGGAGGCATCCTGCAGGCCACAATCAAACAAAGTCTATGTGAAGGAGATGTTTCACACTGCATGGGACAAATAGTGGTACACCAGACTCTGAATGGTTTTCCACTGTGAATAAAATTTGAGAGAAATAAACCTTTTGTCTGCACAGAAGAGGTCTCATATCTTTTACTTCAACTCATGAAAAATGGAAGCAAAAAACAAGTGGTGCACTGAGTGTAGCTGGCTGCCTTTGAATGGATGGTGCTACAGATGTTTCCTAGCAACCTATTTACACATTAACACGGCCTTTATTTGCAGAATTTGAAGAATTTTTGCAATCCAATCATTGACACAAACGCCGTCCCTGTTTTTTTAAAGATTATATTTTGGGCTTTTTGCCTTGACTGACAGTGACAGCTGAAGAGTTGACAGGACAGGGGGGTAGAGAGGGGATGACATGCAGCAAAGGGCTGGATTTGAACCAGCAGCCGCTGTAGAGGGCTGACAGGCTCAGTACATGGGGCACCAACTGAGCTACAGGGGCGCCCCAAATGCCGTCCCTGTTGTCAGTGTTGTCCTTGTCATTGACCCTTACCTGTACCTCCTACACTGCTGATATTAGAGCGCAATGTTGCCAGTGAATGTAATTCAAGCAGAAACTACATTTAAACAGCCCAGCATGTGGTGCATTTATATTAATCAGCTGTACGAGGTGTTTATGGGGGAATCTCTCAGTAATCAGCCCATCTGAAATGAAGCCATGTCTCAAGAATAGTGCACAAGCTGCTTTCAGAGACCCAAATAAGTTTGTAACCAGGTACAGCTTTTGTTTTGTCAATGACAATTTCGGCTATAAGTATTAGTTGATGTCCTTCTCTCTCACGACCAAATTCTGGTGATAATCAGTCAAGGCAGTGATCGTCGCTCCCTGGTGGTATTCCAGCACACTGGCGTGCATGATGGGAAACTAACAGGACAACTCCAAAATTAGCACCATAAGACAGAAATGAGTAACTGCTATGCTATGGAGAAGATAACTTATATTCTTAAAAGGAAAGGTGAAACCTTTGATAAAATCTGGGCCCCCCTGCAATGTAAATGTGTCAGACATACTACAAAATAATGACAGTTGAGAGACCTTCTCTGCCAGAAATGGTAAAGAAGCCAAACTCTCAACAAATAAAGAGCAAGCAATAACTTAATTTTTTTTTTTCATCTAAGATACCTCTTACACTGATATGACTGTGATCATTGTCTGGGATAATGTTGTATCTGCCAAGTTCTTATTTTATTTTTTATATTTTATCTATTTTTTTCTCCCCTTTTCTTTATTATTGATACTGTTTAGTCATTTTTATGCATCTGTTAGTTTACTTTTGATATTAAGTTTTTGGATGGTATGTCTTGTCTTATAATTACGTTGCTGGTTTGTCTTACAATGGTGTTAAAAAACAAACATATTTTCAAAATTAGCACCCTGAACAAGAGGTGACACAATGCCAGAGCGACCATCATTATGCACAGCTGTTGTGATTTATAACACGTTTTAACATTTTAACATTTACCTGCAAACCATCATCAACATTAACCTTAGTTTATCATGAAACAGAGTTTACAAAATGCTTGTAAAGCTTGTAAAGTGTAAAAGTTTGTAAATATAAAGGATCAAATGAAACGATCATTAAATTGATGACTATATGAATATAACCATTGATAAAATTGATACCACATAATTATTGAAAATCAAGTTCATGTGTCTTTATATATTGTGGTAGACAGTAAAAATAATTAGATGATAAAATAAAATGCAAACATATTCATCATTTAAAGGAAAGTTACACATCTCTCAGAGTAAGTGAACCAGTCCTCACTCATGTTGGCATGCAGCTATTCCAAAAGCTCAGGTGGATACCTTTTGCAGGACTGACCTGTACAACATGATACTTGTTCCTTTGGGTTCTGCTGTGTGTTGACTTTGAACAGCGAAATAATAGGAGAAAGATTTGAAGATGGGTTTTTCACATTTCAGCATGTTACTGTAGTAAAAGCACAGGTGTGAATAATAAAATTATGATTTCTGAATTTCTTTTAGCTGCTTCAGTTTCAGGGAGCTGGTATAAATAAATATTTGTTGTGATAAAGGCCTACGATGAGGAGCCAATTATACTATAAATGTCATTTTTTATGATATATATCTGTGACTAGATTCCTGCATCTTCTCACCAAGGACAGGAAAAGGTCTTGAACTTAACTGAGTGAGCAATTTACATACACATTTGATATGTATTAAATAATAATCAAATAATAACATATTATTAAGTTGAAAAAATGTAATTCAGGACAGAATTTGTCCTACTAAACATATAAGCCAGTGCAGATTTGTTGTTTATGACGTTCTCACACCCAAGTTGCAGGTGCAGGGCTTCCCAGTCAATTTTGTCAAGTAATAAATACTTATAGGTATCTATATATGTAACATTCCAAAAAATTGAAAAGATGGTGCTTCTCAAGTCCTCAAGTCAAGGAAGACAAAGCAGACACATTTCACTCAGTGTTATTTGGCTCACATCACAGTAAACAAATGCATATACCTTTTGGCACAGAACCTTCATCAGAGCGTTTGCAGTACTATGCAGGTTCAATTTGTTGATATACACAGGGGCAGAGAAAGACACAGCTGAGGGTTGGGCCCAATTATTTAGGAACCAGTTATTTTTCTTTTCCAGGTTTCATAAAACACTTTTTAGTAATTATAATGAAATAAAGAGACACATTCTTAAATGACAATCCTAACTCAAATTTTAAGATGAAATCACTGGGTCCTTTTGGTACCATAGTGTTGAGGGTGTACATCCAAAACATTTCTCTCTGGGCCAGTTTCTTTAGCACATCTCATCCTCTGCTATACTAGGCTTCATGACTTTCTCACTGAGAATCTTAATGAAGAGGGTTTGTTGTGTAAGGGGTCCTTTGGTCTGTCCTGCATTTACTAGCCCACAAGGACACAATTTCATAAATATATATAAATAAAAGTGTAAAATTTGGGTAGACCTTAAAGTGTGGGTCTCTTATTATCAACACAGTAACCTGCATTCTTCTAACGGCAGAGTTGGAATTTACTTTGGAAACACCCAGCAAAGGATGCAAGGATGCAAAAAAAAAAAGCACAAAGACTACTTGGTGAGTAACTTACTTAAGTTAACATACGTAATGGTGGCTTGTGCTTTTAATGGATAAAACAGCTGAAGGTATGACTGGAAATGGGGGAGGAAGAGAGGCAGCAAAGGGCCACCAGGCCGCTGCAGAGGACTCTTAGCCTCAGTGCATGGGGTGCACGCTCTACCAACTTGAGCTACCTGGGTGCCGTGATAGCTTTTTTACGTGACTTCTCAGACATGAAGGAAGCGCAGCAGCAATCAGCTGTAACAAATGAGAGCAGCTGAGCGACAAACATCACAGCATTTAACAACTTCGACGAACTCTGTGGTCAAGAAAACAACTTTGTGCTCAGTCAGTTTCACCTCAGCAGCTCTGTACCTGCTCTGCATGTTGGACTGCAATGTGTTTCCTCAGAGCTCCTGGGGCAGCAGAGAGCCTTTTCTCCATCACTGGAGATATAACATGAATAACCCCTCATTTTGTTATTCTCATACAGGCAGGAGCCTGTAAGACACTTTCAAATTGATAAATTCATTAATCAATGCAGTAACCAGTTCGGTTTCATATTATATTCCATAAAAACTGAAGTAAAGGACTGGAAATGGTGCCCCTTTCCTTTTCATTCAGTTAAGAATATATGAATCAAATCTGACAGAAAAAAAAAAAATCCTACACCTAAATGGAACGTGTGTCATAATTCATAATTAATGTAAAATAATATGAAACATAAAACCCACATGTGAAAAACACAGAGAGAATGCATCTAAACATGCATAAAACCCACTTGATAATATCAGTAAAAGTAAGATGTAAATTAGGTTATAAAAAGAATGATGGAAAATAAAACCTATTGAATAATAATAATAATAACATTCAAATCAGAAATAGAGTACACAGAATGAATGAAATCAAGGAAAATACACCATTTTAAAGGAAGTGCAGCAGTGCACAAGTGCAAAGCAAAATGCTAAGCTAAGAGTAATAGCTATTTAAAGACTTAGGTGAAGATACACATTTTTAGCTTTCTTTTAGAAACATTTAGCGAGCTGGCTTCTCTGATATCTGCAGGTAGTGTCCTCCAGAGCTCTGGGGCATAACTAACAAGTGCTGCATCCCCGACTTTCTTTCGACTGTTTCATGGGAACCTCCAATAAACCAGCAGCAGACGGTTGCAGTGTTCTTGGAGGCAATTAGGGAGCTGGGGAGTTAGAAATGTAACTTGGTGTTAGCCCATTAAGGGCTTTGCATGTAAGGAGGAGGACCTTACAATCAATTCTAAATGAAATGACACTAGCAGCGTACCTATAGTATCATATTTTGAAGCATAAGTGCACTGACCAGGCTTTAGGAGAACGACCATGTGGACTGCTTGGATTTTGGACGTGTTAAGCAATCTAAATGTGTTTGATGGACAATATCTACTTGTATTCACCCACATTTAATTTCATAATGAAAGTTATACATTTTTAATTTCAATGCACAACCTTCATTAACTCACACATAACAAACCAGTTACATATCTGCACCAACTTTCCTGTTTAATTCCTGTTTAATCCTTCCCTTTCCCTGTTCTAATAGCTCCAGGGTCAGCAGTGTCCCAGCCCAGGACACATGCAGTATAATTAACTCCCACCCTCCACCTCAGTTCTGCAGAAACACATATTACTATTCAAAGCAAGCATGCCGCACTCCGTTCAAAAGGGAATTAAGCTCAATTTCCTGCTGCTGGTGACCCCACAGAGATTACTGTGACACTGTAGTGGGGAGATATGTGCAGTGTGCTGCTAACAGCTGCATTTCCACAGAGATTAGTTCCCCATGCTCCAGTGACCAGGCCTGAACAGATACAGATACTGTTCCATCTGGGTGGTCTGCACAGGACAACAGTAAACAAAACAAAACAAAATGGTAGCATTGAGAACAAGTCACACTTTGTTACTCTCTAAACATACAGTACAAGTGGAACCAATTGTGCCTCAGGCATGTCAATGCAGTCATATTAACGTCAGCGTGTTTATATGTAAGAATATCAGATATTTCATGAGGTAGCACAAATAATGAACAGGTTTGGTACCATCAAGCTTTTACAGAGAACAAAACAGAACCTGTGCTCGCCAACCATGTCCTCCGAACTTGTCCTACAGATGAAGACACAAACGTAAAAAGTGCATGTAACTGTACAGTATGTAACTACTGCACTTAAGTAGATTTTTCAGGTACCTGAGGTTTACTTCAGCATTTATTTTTCTGACAACTTTTTACTTTTACATTTTGACAAAAATTTGAATATTTTTATTTTGCATCATTGTGCACCGCCTTCCAAACATCAAGACAGAATTTAACCTAAATGGAGTTGACAATAATATAGAAAAGGCAGTTTCTTGCTGTATCCATCAGTGTATATCACACGGAACAGACGTAACAAGATGAAAAATGGTGTAAAATGTGAAAGATGAAAACAAAGTAAAAAACTTAACAAGACAGAAAAGACATAACAAGATGAAAAAGATTAATCAGACAAAATCTAAATATACCAAGAAAAACCATGTGAAAGATTTAACAAGACAAAAAAGACATAAAAGACATAACAAGACAACAAAGTCACAAGAAAGATTTTGTGAAACAAACCACATAAAACACTTAACAAGATGAACATGACTTAAAAGACATAACAGGAAGGAAAAGATGTAACAAGACAAAAAACTAAGTAAAAGACGGAAGTAGACAAAAGTTTGCAACAAGACAAAAAAGATGTGAGAAGACAAACCATGTAAAAGACGTGACAAAAGAAAAATGACGTAAAAGACGTACCATGACAAAAAACGATGTGACAAAATAAAAAATGATGTGACAAGATGACATATGACATAACAAAACAAAAAACTGATCTAAATGATGTAACATAACAAAAGATATGTAACAAGATGGAAAATGACATAAGACAAATAATGATGCAATAAAATATAAGAGGACAAAAATTATGTAATCAGGTGAAATATTACACAACAAGATGAAAAATAATGTAACAAGACAAAAAAGACACAACAAGATGTTTGGGACATTTCACATGGTCATCCTTGGGCTAATAAGATTTTCCATGATAAATTACTTTTCAGTAATTTCAGGAGATTAGAAGTAAAATGTGTCTTATGTGTAGTGAAAAATGGTCAGTTGATATATGGTGTAAACCAAAATGATGAATTTACTGTCTCATACAGATTTTCTTGGCGTAGAACCTTATGTGAAGTGTGATTTAAACAAAGGACAAAGATTGTTATGTGCAGAATTATGTTCAGGAACATAACTGGCCTTAGAGACCAGCAGGAGGAGGACACACGCTGTTTGTTATGTGAGCTTGGTGAAATTGAGAATGTGGTTCATTTTTTTTTTGTTGTTTTGCTGTCCTACGTAGGAGGACTTAAGGGATATGGTTTTTACAAAATTGTCCTCTATTTGTGCTGATTTCTTTTGGCTGGATGAGTATGAGAAACTTGAGCTTGGCTTTAGAAGGGGAACCTTTTTTGTAGCAAATTTTATTTGTCAAGCTTAGGAGAGAAGGCAGAATACTCAGTTTAAGAATGAGCTATGAATTGGACTGTAATCTTGTATTGAAGGGAAAATGTTGGAGCACTGCAGCTGTATTTGGTGTCTTGTAAAGCCATGAGGGTTGGGCACGTTTTGTGCATTGCACAAAAATAAAAGGAAATCAATCTGTTTGCATATGGATCGAACAGCAAATCAGTATATTTCTCAAAATGTCGACTTATCCTTTAATACATCAATACACAACTTATCTAACAACAGCATTAAATTGAAAAGGAAACACAAACTTCTATACATTGAACAGTCTGCTGATTGTGTTTGCCGTTCTTCCTAAACAGCCACGATCATGTTAGTGGACATAAAATGCTTTCAAACCTTCCATTTCTCTGACTTGTCCTGAAAGGGTGTGTGATTCAGACAAAACATTCACAGACAGAGCTCGTTCAGGGGAGGCTGTGTTAGGAAAGTTGGTGTACGGTATTGATTTGAATGTGTTAGACCTTCATATGGACCTTGGATAATATGACCACGTTTGTACTCGATCATTCACACTCGCACTCTTGTAACCCTGGAAACTTTTGAAGTATGATTTAATATTTCTTTTAAAATAAAATGTAGCCATTGTTTGCAGGACTACCTAAAAACAGTGTGTTTCGCCTGGATGGGCATGATTTTACTGTAGCAGTGCACGCTTCAGCGAGCTCTGTGACCTTTTGACCCTGTGCTCTGAGTATGTGGAAAAAATCAGACTAAGTGACAAAGACTTACAATTTCAAGGCAAAGCACTGCAATAGATTTTTGAATTTTGAAATAAACTTTATAAAGTTTTGGTGACCTATAATCTTTAGTTTAGGTAATTTACTTTTCTTTTTTAGATAAATTTGAATATTTGAGTTTTTGAAACAAAAAAAAAAATTGGTCACACTGAGCTGCAAAACTGATTTGTTTTTTAGAGCCTGAAAAATTCAATAAATACATAAAACTTATTAACATTTACTTTCACTTTAATGAATTCACAGTAATTTTTTTATATACAATGTTTTGAGTTTCAAAGCTTTAAGTTTATATATTTCCATACATTATATACATTTATATATTCACTTCTGCACTACTTTATTTCTATCTCTTTGCTTGCATGATTTTCTTTGTATACATATTGTATGAGCATTGTTGAGAGGAGCTTGAGAATAAAATCTCCTTGAGAGACTGCTTCAACGTGATTGTTGTGCACATGAAATATGAAGAACTTCAGGACTGCTGACTGACCACTGTGGCAGAGGAAATCGTGTCTGAAATTAAACATCTGAGAAAAGCTGGTGTAAGAATTGTGTCATATGAAAAACTTTGTAAAACTCTTCTATCGTCCACACGCGAGGGGAGAAGGCTGCGGGGAGACAAACGGAGTGAGACAAAGACGTCCTCAGTAATAATTCAGATAATTGACGGCAACAACAAATTTCACTGCATACTGCACTGGAGCTCTCTGTTCAGCATGATACTCATTCAACATGTAACAGACTGTCATTTTTCACATGATTTCATGTTTCCATCTGCTTCCTTCTGCGGCCGCCTGCTTAAAAATTTATTTTTCCTGATTTTCAAGGCTCACAACTCAGTCAGCTCCAGTCTGGTGCATTATAATTGAAGTTGCCAGTTAAATAAATATTAAGCAGATATGTTTTCTGCAACAGGCAAGTGAAAGGAGTTTAAAAGTTTTAATGACAACCAAAAAACTCTAATTAAAGCTACTACAAAGAGTTTTGGACAAGTTATGAATCAGTCTCAATTTAATACCGATGCATCTACAGAGAAGACTATCCGTAATAAGACTGACTATTTCTATGTAGTGCTTCTTAATGGCTGCGATGGGGGCATATTCTCCTTAAAATTAGATGAAACAAGCCTATGTTTCCCAGCCAAAGTTACAGTGAGTAGTATGTTAGCTAGTTAGAAATAAGCAGGAGCAGAGTTTCAGTACACTTTTAGAAATAAGGGTTTCAAAAGGGGTCTTCTGGGAGGACTGAGGTTCTACCCAGAACCTTTGCTAGTGAAGCACTCTATTTTTGGAGAAAGGGTTTGTCAAGGGCTCTTTATAAGACTAAGGGCCCTATTTTACGCTGATCTAAAGCGCAAGTGGAAGGCTTGAGGCACAGTGGTTTCTATTTATCTAAGGTGTGTCCAAATCCACTTTAGCCAGCTTGCACCAGGGGTGCAGGGGTATCCTGCCCTGTCCTGCCACTTGTGCCAGCAGCGCACAGCAGGATGCACCTATCAGCTGTGCCCAAGTACCCTGATTAATTCACAGGTGAGTTTAGGCTAAGCATGCAATAAACCCATCAGCTCTCATCACCTTTAAGAAGCAGGTGCACCAGGAGCTCAAGCAGTGGCAGCATGATGGCGGATTTACCAGGAGGAAACAAAGAGAAAAGACTTTTAAGCACAGAAACATATCTCCTGTTTCAAGAAGTGAAAGCGTGAGAGCATGTTATACATGGCGACAGCAGGACGTCTCCAAACCAGGTTTCATTTATAAATAGTTTATTTTACATGAACACCTGCAAAAACTAATACAATGCATGAACCGAAAGAGTCATGCAGATATCTAACTGCTTATGTTTTACACTAAAGCACCTTGAAATTATATTTTATTTCATAATTCATTGTTAAGAAGCCGGTGAGCAGGAGCAGGGTAGATGAGCAAGGAGCAGGACAGAGGACAGACACCCACCAGAGCCAGATTGAGGTGCAGCTTCAACTCGTGCAAAAAATTAAGCACAGCTCTGACAGAAGTACACATACCGTTTTCTTCCTGTGTCGGACTGATTACGTGGTCAGCTATGACAATATAAGATCATCATTGTTCAATCCTCATATTCTGGATCTCAGTAAACACGCAGACACAAACACTCCAGCTGCTCCAGCTGTTTTGTGACTGATCTGTTAAAAATGATCTGACAGCTGTGATCCCATCCCATGTGCACTTTGCAGGTCTACTGAGATTAATCGGGCTTTCTAATTATGATAATAATTCCTGATTCCTGAGTGCACACTGTTTGACATTAATGAAAGATGTTCTGTGATTGTGGAGATTTGTGCACACAACTCAGCTGAGCGCAACACATACACACACACACACACACACACACGCTTTTAACTTCAATATTTATTGCTGTTAGAAAATATGTTCAAAGGACATCAACCAATTCATAATTCTGTGTGGGGAAAAGATATAACATAAATGAGGGTGTTTTGTGATTGTAGAGGTGTGTGTATGTGTGTGTGTGCCTTGGAAAAAATGTGCCAGGTGCTATCTTGTGTACACAAACCAATTGCACCACAGACTTTGCACTTCGACCAGTTTTTAGCTGGTCTGAAGGGCAAGTGGTTTTTACTCCAATGCACCAAGCACAAGATAACAAATGCGCCGGGCCACACCTTCGTTTTGCCTTCACTTTTACACCTCCTGCCCATGGCTTGCAGACATAGCAAAAATGGCAACTGTGCGGGTGTAAACATAGCAAACCCACCTGCACCACCAGCGCAAAGGCTGGTGGTGCCAGCTGGTGGTGTTGAAATTCTTAAAGAACTCTTTCATCAAGGGTTATTTGTACCATAATATAAAACAGTTCTTGGTAGAACCTCCTGGCTGGGTTCTAGATGAAACCCTAAAACGAACCACTGCACCATGGAAGGATTCTTCTTTAAAACCTCTCATAAGGCCCGTTTCCTCCAAAGTAGCATTGGTTTTTTAATAGGTTCAAGATTTTTGGTGCTATCTAGTGAAGCAGTTTTCAGCAGCACCATTGGAAACAAAGATGTCATCAACAGAGGGCGTTGCACAGTGGACAAATTGACTTGTGTTCCCAAGGAACAGCTTGGAACTGCTTTTCTGTTTCTGAACCAATTTACTTTTGTTGGAAATGTTCTGAACAATAGTTGGTTTCCAGTGAAGCCTTTCACAGATGATTCTAGTTGTCATGGGTGCCTGGTGACAGTTAAAAGTGGGGGTGTGAGATTGGTATGGCAGGAAAATTTTCAGTAATCCCTGATAGTGCCATTTCTTGCAATAAAGAGTCTTCAATCATGACCAGTAAAGCTGCCACTTCACTATAAAGCTGAGTTTATGTTGTACTATCATATATAAAAATATCATTTTTTTTATTGCAGTCTGTACTTTCAGTTGTGAGTGGTAGATGAACACACACAAAGGGTAACCATTTACTGTGTACTGTTGGTAGTATAATTAAATTATAATTAGCCTAATCAGCCACCATCAGCAATCAATACACATATTATATTAATAACTAACAATGTCAAACAATGTCTTGTCAATTTGGCATCATAATCGATAAAAATAAAATGGAAATCCGTACATACTTTACAGTCTGGGCTCTGTCACCTCAACTACCTAACTATTAACCTGTTGTCTCTGAAAGGGTTCAAACTGGAACCTTTATAAACAAAATGGATCTATTGTCACTCTCACTTCTCAACCTGTCTGCAGCACTGACCTAAGGAGGAGGCGCGGACCTGTTTATGAGCAAGAGCGCTCAGAGGTTGTTTTTCAAACATTTTGGATTGAAAAGTGGATTTGTCTTCACTCCTGCTTCTCAACCTCTCTGCAGCAGCGAGCCATGTACGAGCAAAGCACAGCGGCATGCTAATTAGTCTCTGTCAAAGGTGACTGCTGTCCAGAGGAGTAGTTGTGAACGTACAGACAGAAGGAGGCAGGAGGGACAAAACAGAAAGAACCAGCTTCTCTGGTGAGTGCTGACAGAGGCTAACACAGCAGCTGGCGCCTGCCGGCTGGTGCTCACTAGCTGTTAGCATGTTGCTCATTAACTCACAGCTGCCTGTTTGGGGTGAATAAACATACTTGCATGAGTAACACGAGGTGAATATTCCCTTTACTTTTGCTGTGAAGCATGCACAGTCAGTCTCGCTTCCCTCACCTCGCTTCCTCTCCCCCCTGCCCTGCGTACAAGCTCAAACATTACTTGTTGCTGATTGACCGCTGAAATAGCGTGATTGGCCTCAGTCCGAGACACTTATTTACAGAGCCAGGGCTGTGTAGAAACTTTTTTTTAAGCACACACACAGAACAGGGAGCCAGAGGACCATGAGGAGATATTCACTGAATATGATAAAAAAAAATGTGTGCTGGATTAGAACAACACACCAGACCTTTAATTAGTGATGGGATTGGTGAATATCCCAGCCCTGCTCATCTATGAGTCATCATCTGAATTTTGGAGATATTTAGTCAGCGTGGAGCGGGGAGATTTCCCTGTGTATTCAACAACATGTGAGCACACTTCAAAACACAGCTGACCTTTGGTGTGTGCAGCTAACTGGGGCTGTGAAGGAGTGGATTGTAGTCACATGGCGAAGCAGACCAGATAATGCATTAAACAAATTGAAGCTAAATGTGTCAACAGACTGACTCATGATCAAACATGCTGTGGAGCCTGATGTCTTACTGCCTCTGATCCTACAGTGTGTCCATGAATATTACATTTTAGTCCCAAAGCAAGCTCTCATCAGCCTTTATTCCATTACAAGGACCTTACATAAAGGCTGCATTGTGTTCCAAACAAGTCAGCTCCTCTCAGTTCTTTCACACATTATACACACCTTTCCCACGCTTACATTTTGTACCCTGACATCCTTTGACATCATATGAGACATTTGGTCAAATCATATGTCAAGCGAGTCCACCACACATGTAAGTAAACAAGAATGACGCATGAAGCGCATGAAGCATGTGAGTGCAGTTTGCTCAATATGATTTACAGTAATTAAATCTTCATATTACAGTGAAATGTCAGCCTGTTTTACTGCCGCTGCTGCCTCCAAAGATTATCAGCAAACAGGAAGAGAAGCCACACTATACATATTTAAATGCGCCAGACTTTAGTTATTTATTGAAAACTGTCGCTGTCCGTCAAAAATGTGTTTCTCATGTTGGACAGAACATTTTAAAAATGTATGTGGTCTGCCTCCCTCTCTCTGCCCTTTCATATCCTGTCACCTCTACTTGGCTATCCAGTAAACAGGGTCAGGAGGGTTACTTTAAAAATGTATTCTGATACAGTTACTGATTACCTACCAAAAATATCATCAGCGATGTAATGCAGTTATCACAATATTAAAGTAATGTAACTTGATTACTTTCTGTTCTGCAACTATTGATTATTTTCAAAATTGATTGCAAATATTTTCTCTTTTGATTGATTAGTTGTTTGGTCCAAAAAGTGTCAGAAAATGATGAAAAATGTCCAAGATGACGTCCTCAACTGTCTTGCTTTGTCCACAACGCAAAGATATTCAGTTTACTGTCAGAGAGGAGTAAAGAAACCAGAAAATATTCACATTTAAGAAGCTGAGATCAGAAAATTTAGATTTTAAAAAAAAAATAAAAAAATGACTAAGAACAATTAATCAGTTAATTTATCCTGTCACAATATTGTCAGTTAAAAAATAGGTCCAAACATGAGGAGCACATGGTTCTATTTTAAAGTCTGTCCTGAAATGATTATTTTCATTATTGATTAATCTGTCGATTATCTTTTCCATCAATCAATTAGTTGTTTGGTCCATAAATGTCAGAAAATGGTGCAAAATATCCAAGACGATGTCCTCAAATGTCTTGAAAGAAACCAGAAAATATTCTCATTTAAGAAGCTGAAAAGCTGAAATTTTGACTTTTTTATTACAAGATATGATTGTCATTGAGGCTATCACGTGTTTTCATGTTTGTTGTTAGGTTTATTAGTTTGTCCAGTCATTCCTTCCTTTTCGTTCCAATTTACTGATTGATTTATTGCTTTAAAGACAAAAAATGGAACCTAGTGAAGCATTTTTTCACTAGAGGCCATGATAATGAATTAGCAACTGTGTAAATCCCAATTTACCAAATATACCTGTAATCTGATTATGTCTTCTATAGTTCCCTTCTTCTAGTATCCAGATTATGTCCATTACATGTAATCTGTTACTCCCCAAGCCTGAATAAACAACACATAATAAAGAGGTACTAGAGGCTACTAGAAGTAGAAGAAACGTCATTGTCTGTCCAACCAGTAACTGATAAAATTTCTCACTTGAGAGCTAAATCAATGTACTATTCTTTGCATATGCAGTAGAAAGACTTGAGAAACTCCTATGTTTATAACACACAGTTGGATGTGTAGCCTGGGATAAAGAGTGCTTCATTTCTCCTGTGCTCTGTGGCTCTGCATGCTTACATTTCATTCACATTGTGCTGTGAGTCAAAGATGCTTTCATGCCATCTGTCAGTGTAAGTACCTTGAGAAATGCTCTAATATGTCTAATATTAGCTGCTTTTCCCAGCGTACATCCCCTCAGTGGCTGTATCCTAGGGGAGACCATCTGGTGGCTTGTTTTAGGATTCGTACAACAGGAGGGGGGGGGGCGGTCCAACACTGGGCCTCTATAGCATGTATACAGTGCATACACTAGTATACATTAGTTCTACATATATAAATGAATATTTTTACAGTATCTATTCTCAAGCCCTTTCTATGGAAGACTATTTCCACAAGTGACAGAATAAATATATCCCCATGGTAAGTCATGTTTATGAGATTTTAGAAAAATCTGAATTATGAGATAAAAAGTAATTTTTATGTATTTTAAAATTTTTATCTCATAACTTTGACTTTTAAAAAAAAATCTCATTATTATGACATCTTATCTCATAATTTTGACTTTTTTTCCTCATTATTCTGACTTTTTTTGAAATTGTGATTGACTTTTTATCTCATAATTTTAACATTTTATGTAATTATTATGACTATCTCATACGTTTGACTTTTTATTTCATTATTTTGACTCTCATTATTATGAATTTTTATATCATATTTCTGACTTTTTTCAATCGTGATTGACTTTTTATCTCATAATTTCAGCATTTTTTTCTAATAACCATGACCTTATCTCATAAGTTTGACTTTTTATCCCATTATTATGGCTTTTTTTAATCTCATAATTATGAGTTGCTATCTCATAATTTTGACTTTTTAACTAATAATTCTGACTTTTTGTCTGATCATTTTGACTTTTTGTCTCATTATGAGTTTTCTTCTCTCACAATTATGACTTGTTATCTCATAATTATGATTTTGATTTGAAAAAAAAAGAAAAAAGAAAAAAAAAATTGCAGGATGCATTGTATGGTGACCCAGTGACACATAAATGGGCTCAACGACTGCAACAGGATGTTCTTCTACAGACAAAAACGCATGACATTAGAATCTTTTAAAGTGCTTCATAATCACACTAAAACATCTAAATATAGGAGCTTCACACAATGTGGCTAAATGTCCCTCTGAACGCTGATTCAGAAGTTCACGTGTCCCTGAGCAGGACACCGAACGATGTGTGTTTATGAGCAGAAGTGCAAGTCACCTTCAACAAAGCCAAAAATGTTATGTCATTTAAATGCTACTTACACAGAAATACTTATGACTGGGAACGTAATGTGAGAAACAAATACACAACACACAATATACACAATGTGCACACGGTGGGTTTGGAGGCAGATTCTGATATTGTGTACATTTGGCTGTGTTTTACTCCAAAACACACAGAAATCCACCCCCACACACACATTTTGTTTTTCCTGGCAGTACGGAGGGGGCTTTGGAACAGCTGTTAGACCAACTATAGACAACATTTGCAGAAAAGATACTGTTAGCAATAAAGAGTGGACATTGCCAAGAGTCACTGGCAGAATGGCAGTAAACTATGTAATTTTAACTTTTTTTTTTGGTGACTGGTGAAAAGGGAACTACATCTTTATCTTGTAACCATCCAGCCCAGGTCCTCACAGACATTTTCACTCTATATACTACGTTGAAAGCCCTGTGTGTCTCATACAGTCATTTGTGTGTCCGTATGAATTGTCGAGGGGCGTGACAAAATGTCAGTTTTCAGCAACTTGGCAATGAAAACGGACGTGAAGATGCAAGAATAAAACATTTCTAAATAGGGTCACAAAATGCATTCCAGCTCATGAATGAATCTTCCTTCAAGTTTATTAAGCCTTTCGACATTCTCCCAGTGAGCTGTGCATCGTAAGGCCACTTGCAAGCAATAATTTGACACAATCTGTCACTGGAGCCGAAGACAGTCGGCAAACATCCAGCAGCAGGAAATGAAACTCTAATTGAAATGTTAGTTTCTTACTACAGGAGCCCCAAAGTGTGATGATTCACTTCTTCTTCACTCCACATATTAGTCAGTAAAAACATTTTGCATTTAACATAAGCTCTTGTAAACATAATGACAACCTGCAGATAATATCTCAGTGCACCTGGTGCCATATGATGTTCATTTGTGCTGGCATATGGTCTGCTTTGGATAGAATTAGCATCGTATTTCCATCTAATTTACATAGCACCTCCTCTGATTCCAGAGAGTTAGTTCTGCTACCTGAGAGGATTACGCCTCCGCAATCAATATGGCACCAAGAAGTTTATTTTAAGAAGGAATATACATAAATCAGCACGCATGGCTACAGATTTATAGATGCATATGTGGGGAAAAGTAGTATATCTACTAAGTAGCTAAAATGGACACTGCACAATTGGTTTTATATGTACATTTTCATCTATGCACAACAGGCATGAAAAAAGGTGAAAAAAAGAAGAAAAAAGTGTGTTCTATTACAGTTAAGGGTAAAAAAGAAAAGATGAGACAAAACTGACTGACTCATGCAAGCTAGGGGAGTAATGGATTACATGTAATGGGATTATAAAACGTAATCAGATAACAGATGCATTTAGGAAAAATAGAACAATACACTATCATGCACAGTGCACACACAGCTGACAATTCATTATCATGACCTCTAGTGAAAACAAATGCCAACCACAACATCTCAGATGTCATAGATTTGAGTCGACCTTTGTAATATGCCCACTATTGTTAATGTTTTTGAGACAGTGTCAACGACGATCCTCTCGCCTGCCCTCCTGCATCCTCCTGTACAGCCTTGCAGCTCAGAGGATGAGATGGGCCAGTGCTGCCCATATATGCCGGTTCTGAAAGGGACAGGGGGTGTTGAGATGTTTTTGCTGCTGCTCTTTTGGTCCGTTTGCTTTCACACCCAATGTGGACAGAGCCTGAGCACACACAAGCTGCGCTCCAGAGGACCCACTTCTTAAAAATGACAACCCAGCTGATGATACGCCTTATCAGTAAATGTTGTAAATGTCTCCTGTATCATCTTTTATTATCACGAGGTGTAAGGTAAGTAAATACTTAGTTAAAATAAATTAAAGTAAATACTTAGTTAAAAACAATTTATTAGTTAAATAAATTGTTTGTATTTTCTCTGATCAGGAAAACAATATAAAACATTTTAGCTTCTTCATAAATGAGACAAAATAAGTGCTTGTAGGTGGAATTAACAGGCTTTCCTCTCACAAGTAAAAGAAAAAAAAAGTACACATTTTAAATGCTTAATAAAAGGTTACTGCAGATTTTTGCATACTTTCTTCCATGGTCTTTTATTTATTTGGGGACCAAAATAAAATCTCCTGTGACCCACCTGTTGGTCATGACCCATTCTCTGGGAACGGCAGCTCCAGACCACCTTTTCAAATGGACTCGGGCACAGAGCAACAATGTCCAGCACGGCACGCAGTGGATTTTGGGGCCATGCCCGGGTCCCCAGTGTGAAAGCCCACTAAGTGCTAATGGGGTCATCAGATCAGAGAAATGTGTCGTTCAGCGTGGCATGGACATAGGATGTATTTTCTTTTGTTTAATTTGGAAGACTTATTCGATGTACTAAAGAATATTTACAACAAGTTCTACAGTTTAAACGAAAAATGTTTGTCTATGGTCTATAGTTTGAAAATGGAAAACAGTTTTGATCCGAAGTTCCTGTTAGCATCACTGTTTATAAAATTAAACCATTTTCTGATCTTACACCAGTGTGGGGGTTCCAGTTAAGTTGGGTTTAGGCAGAAAAACAACCCTAGTTTGGGTTAAAACAACTACTTCTTTAAAGTTAGAGAAAATTTATAGTTACAATTGAAAACACATGCATAAAGTGAGGGAACTATGGCGGTCATGGTTAAAAGAAACCAGCAAAAACTTGTTTAAGTTTGTTGACCCATCCTCCCACCCTCTCCCTCTGTGGACCGTGCATAACATCACAGACTTTCCCGTTACTTCAACATGAACACATGATGTATACAAAATTAACATTTAACATGCCTGTTCAACATCCTACAGAATAATATTTCAGATTACGTTTTGCATTTACATGCCAGCTAACAGGGTTTAATCTTCAAAATCCACTTCACTGCTGCAGTCTGTGTGTTGAAAGAAAAACAATTTCCATACATTGCCTTTACCCCGACAATGCATGTTCCAGTGGGACGGCATTAGCATGTGGGTGAGGTTTTAATGCATCAACTGCAGGGATGTGAAGTGGTCCCGGAGCAGCCTGTGGTGCCTGCAGCACAGCCACGCAGGCTATTTGAATACAGCGATGCTTTGTGCGGGGCAAACAGGTTCATTCATGTAGAAGCACAAGTCGAATTTAATTGCTGCTTCCTTTTTTTTCCCCCAGCAGTAACTCTCAGACTTTTAGTTGACTTCATCTGCATCAAGGTTATTATGTATCAACAGTAGCTGGTTTCATAATTCACTGTCAGATGTAAATAAATGCTTAAGATTGGAGACTTGAAGTGCAACATGTAGCATCATAAACATGTCACTAAGACTACTCTTCTCATCTATCTACTGAAGAGAGAGGTTCTGGGTTTCATCTTCAAGAATAAGTCTAGTTTCTGTTTCAGTGTGCTCCTGTAAGATTTAAATGTCTGTGCTGACGTCGGTTGTTACAGGAGGTGTCAAATCACTTGAGGACTGAAAAGTTAGGGCTGAACACTGGAAAATGAGATCCCAGATATTCATCAGAAAATCTACAAGTTTTTACTGAAACAAATTTCTCCCTTTCTGCAAAACATTTGGCTCAAAGGATGAGAGACATCCACACCAAGGATATAACTACAACAGTAACTATTACCTGCAATTTGTGATCACTTTCCTTCATTGATCATTGGTGGCATTAACAACCAATTATTTAATCATTATTTAAAAATACAAGTTTTGCCAGAAACAAGCAATACCAAATGTTTTTTTCCTCCTCAATCAAAGCTTTATTTCCACAGCAACATATTGTGTGTTTTCTGATATCATTATATAGTCTATGGAACATATAAAGATGTAAATGTCTACACATTTACTTGAATATCTGAAGGTGTTACGATCCCCCAAGTTAGATTGTATGTAACACCTCCACCCTAAGTTACTGAACAATGCATGTTAGGGAAAAAACACCTAAACAAGAACTTACAGTCTTCTCAAGATGCATTGTTCAGGAACAACTGTTTACAGGCATGATAATGCATCAGCCAGAACATTAATAGCTTTCTTTTTAGCCAGCTTTAAAATAGCTACCTCATAATGATCAGCAATTAACACCAGATTAGCCTTAATACACTGATCAGGCATCTCCAAAGATGGAGAGTCAACAGGCCCAGTCAACTTAAACTCCATTTTAAGTTCTTAACTCAGCCTACAGCACAAAAAACAGCCACACTACACAGCCTCAATAAAAACTACTACAAACAACCAAAACAGGCAGACTAACACAGGCCTACTACCACTAAGCCACCAAAGCTAGATTTCACAACCCCAACTAGTTAAGACAAGCCCCCATATTATGTGACGATCCCCTCTTTTTATTTTGAAAAGAAGCAAACAATCAATGACCATCACAAAGACAAAAAAAAATAAACCTAACAAAATTAAACCCCCTCCCAAACTAACTAAATACTGGTGGGCGAGCCAAAAAAAAAAAAAAAAAAAAAGACGGGGAGCCACCACTGTCCAGTTCACATGGGGCCGGCAGAACAGGGTTCTCCCCTCTACCCTAACACAAATAAACCACAACCTAAAAACAGAAATAAAGCCGAGAAAACTGAACTACTGGACCCACCAGGAAAGGAAAGGAGAAAGGAGAAAGGAAAACAAAAGTAACTACATCAGATCACAGGACAATGACGACCAAACTGCAGCTGCAGCAGCAGGAGGAAGAAGAGAAAGAAAACTACAGTTCCCTCCCCCTCTTTATAGGTGCTCCAATTCTTGAGTAGCCACACCTGTTGGGAAGGAGGCAGACAGAATGAGACAGGATCAGGCTGATCAGCAAGGGGGGAGCATGTAACAGAAGGTAATTTGATTAAATTGTACTTAATGAACGACCAAGTCCACACCATGACTGTAACGACAACCACAGTGGCAAACAGTGCCACTTGGAAACTTTGACAGCCAATCAAATCCATGTAAACGAACATTTACTGCATGGTGCCTTGGATGTGAGGCTTGTAGTCATTCATCAAATACATTGATTTCAGGGACATATTCCCCCCCAAAAAATAAATAAATAAAATAAAATAATAGTGTACACTCACTGACAACTTCATTAGGTATAGCTGTTCAACTGCTTGTTAACGCAAGTATCCAATTAACCAATCACATGGCAGCAGCTCAATACATTTAGGCATGTAGTCATGGTCAAGACGACCTGCTGAAGTTCAAACCGAGCATCAAAATGGGGAAGAAAGGCGATTTAAGTGACTTTGAACGTGGCATGGTTGTTGGTGTCAGACAGGCTGATCTCAGTATTTCAGAAACTGCTGATCTACTGGGATTTTCACACACAAACATCTCTAGTGTTTACAGAGAATGGTCCGAAAAAGAGAAAATATCCAGTGAGCTGCAGTTCTCTGGGCGGAAATGCCTTGTTGATGCCAGAGGTCAGAGGAGAACGGTCAGACTGGGTTGAGGTGATAGAAAGGCAACAGTAACTCAAATTACCACTCATTACAACCAAGATGTGCAGAAGACCATCTCTGAACACACAACACATTGAAGCTTGAAGCAGATGTGCTACAGCAGCAGAAGACCACACTGGGTGTCACCCAAGTTCACTGAAATTGGACAATAGAAGACTGGAAAAACATTGCCTGGTCTGATGTGAGTCAGATGATAGGGTCAGAATTTAGCACAAAACAACGTGAAAGCATGGATCCATCCTGCCTTGTATCAACGGTTCAGGCTGCTGGTGGAGGTGTAATGTTGTGGGGGATATTAGTACCAACTGAGCATCATTTAAACACCACAGCCTGCCTGAGTATTGTTGCTGACCACGTCCATCCCTTTATGACCACAGTGCATTAGGCTGCAAATTCTTACTGAGATCCTCTTAGAGGATCACCTGAATAACATATATATTGTCTCATTTGCAGGCTTGGGGAGGAATGGATTACATGTAATGGAATTATGAAATCTGGATACAAAAAATAGGTATCTGTATTCCAATTCAGTTGCAGATAAAAAAAAAAGATGTAATCAGATTACAGACAGTTTTTTGCAAAACTAGGGATTATTAGTAGGATTACAATTTTAAAATAAAGAACGATATAGTACAATGCACAGTTCACACACAGCTGACAATTAATTATCATGGCCTCTAGTGAAAAAATGTTGACAAAACAAGACATTTGAGGACATCATCTTGGACTTTTTTTTACATACAAAACTAATCAGTTATTTGAGAAAATGATCGACAGATTATCAATAATGAAAATAATTGTTACAGGAAAAACTTGAAAAATAGCTCCAAACATTTAGAGCGTATGCTTGGAACTATTTTTCAAGTCAGCAGATTGTGTTTGGATTAATTATTAATTTAATTGTTTTGAGGTAATCCAAAAGTAACATAAAGTAATCAAGTTACATAACTTCAATATTGTGATACTTTCTAACTACATTTTCTAGATAACTGTACAGGAATACATTTTTAAAGTGATCCTCCCAGCCCTGTTTGAAAGGATGCCAGCTGTCATGATAAATATTGACAGTTCATGTCCGTGTACTCTAATGAATGAATGTCTCAAATTTCACAAACTGCAGTTATACTGGGCTGTATAATCTGGTATTTATGATATGTATTCCATTTTTTCCACAAATGACCTAAAATTCATACATCCAGCTCCTCTTTGAGTACACCCCGTTAATGGTGAGCACATTTGTAAGCATCCCCAGACTGGAACTAAGAAGCAGTCAATAGAGAGGACAGCTGCCACCAAAAGGCTTGTTTTGCAGTGAAATGGAGTCTGGTGATACTGTACCCACCGGAGAGCAGCCCATCACCATCCCCTTATGGTTTCTACAAAGTCTGCAAGGGGATATCTTATCAGAGCCATTAGGATACCGCCTAACAGAGCACGGCTCTGCTTTCAAGTAATTAAAAATTAACCAGGTCACTGTTTGATTTTGCGCTGTCTGCTGTAGAATATGGAGGGTTTGAAAATGTTCTCTCTGTGCGCTGAGATAGAAAGACAGAAGCTGACATTAGAAAATCTAAATTCAGACAGACTGTAAAAGAACGGAATAATAAGTAAGGCATGGAGCCAATTATGATTATAAGAAAATCTAGGCAGACAGACAGCCAGTTTTGAACATAGTAGAAGAAGAGAGCACATAAATGTGCTGTGAAATATGGAAAATAGCGGCTGCCAACAGCTAATAAGGGAATGACACGCTGAGATCAAGGCCACAATGCAAACTGTCAGGAAGCAGCAGTTTCTAAGTCATATTTCTCTTTGCACAGCGGAGGTCTGCAGTGGAGCAGCAGGCTGTGAGGAGCAGGCGGTCTCCGGCGGTGTCAGCCCCTGTTTATCCAATCTCTGATCTCTTCAAATTAGCACCTAAAAGCCACCATGGGATGTGTGCTCACATCACAACCGAGCATTTGCTGACTTTTGTCCCCCCTCCCCACCCCCCCGTCAGGGGATGCGTGCCCTGTTGTTTTCCTCAGCCCTCTTACTCATCGATCGCTGCAAGGTTCACTGTCGGCTCATGTTAAGGGGAAGCCACTTTTATTGTGAAACACGCTGTTGACTTATTTTTGACTCGCTCGTCTTGCTGGGAGTGTGGACAGGCAAGGGTACAAAAACAGTGACTGAGTTAATCTGGGATTTCAAAATTACTGGTGATAGTTTTTAAGGATGGTGTTGGCAGTTAAGCCAAATAATAAGAATAATATTAAAATTTAAGAATGTTCAAGAATGTGGCCTCTTTTTGTCATTTGGTTTATGGCTTATTAGGCATTATGGCTATTTACACCCATCCTGCACCAAGGATCAACCTTGGCTTGGCTACTTGACTTCTTTTAAAGATAATACTTAATTTAAATAACTTACATACATAATGTAATGTATATAAGTTACTTGTAAGTTATTTTATTTTTTTACATAATGAAAATTAGATAATGTCTTAAAAAGTCCATTTAAGTGCAGAACATACTGGAATTTACTTATTTTAACCTAAACCTACCAAGTAGTTTTTGTACCTTTATTTTGAAAGTCTATCTAGATGTTGTATATTTCACTCATTTTTGAGAACTGAGACAAAACAATATTCTCAGGGGGTTTTGGTTTTTGCTCTTCAATTAAGCTGAAAAATATATTGTAAAAGTAAAAACTCTTTTTTCATTCGATTAAAGCTTGTAACAGGTCAGCCTCCTAGTGATTAATTTTTTTAATTAAATGTAAATGTTGATGTCTTGCAGAGGTGACAAAATATTATTTTATTTTACATTTTAATTTTTAAAGTGTCTCAGAGTTCTCTTAATGCTAATCAAAATACACATTTTTAAAACATAATTCTTATTTAACTTTGATTAAGAAGGGCTGCAGAGTTGACATGTTATGCTTGAGACTCATCTGATGGCAGTATTACTTAAATGAATTTGTCAAAAAAAAAAAAAGGATGCTAAATACATGAGTGGTATTCCCGCTTTTTTTAAACCAGCAAGTGAGATGGGGGTCCTTAGAGTATAGCTAAACCTTTTTATGGCCGATTAATTCATGTTTAAACCATGATTAAGTCTGACGGAGTTGACGGAAAATCTGAAATACAACTTTAAAGGACCAACATTTTCATTTAAAAAAAATCAGTTTTAAAACAGTTACATCTATAATAGATAATTTAAAGAGCACACTGTATACCTGTGTTATCAGTAGGTATTGTTAGTTTTAGATTTTGAAGGCTTTTAACACATTTTTAAATCATTTGATACTGTGATTTCTTGTTTGGGACAAGGCTGTTGTCTGACAGAGCAGCTTAAATCAGACCAAAATATTTCATAAATTACATAGAGATACTAGGGTACCAAGCCTCATAAACTGAAGCATAGGAACACTGACCAAGCAGCCGTACTTGACAAGATTGGAGTGAGAACGTGTTGTATCAGCTCAACATGTGACGTATTGCCTCATAAAGCTGCAGCGGCTCACATTAACTATTCACACATCCTGCAGACACAGAACATTAACATTCGGATGAGGCCATGTCTGTGTCCACCTGATGAATGTAAATCCAATGGAACTAGTTACAGTCACTACTCACTGCTCTCAAAAAGTAACTGCATGACTTTTTTTTGCATCAATACTCTTAGTAATACACACATCATTTTGGAGTTGCTGTGGCACAGTGTGAGACAAAACGACTCAAACTTCATCTTATCATTGTAGCCATTATTACTATGATGAGAAGTAAGTAAGTATTGATGTTTGACTTTTGGCACATTTAATGGCCTTCAAATCAATCATTAGTGTTAGTGAAAACTGACAAACTTTGCAATTCCAGCTAATCTTTAGCCAAATAATTCACATGGTTTTATAGATTGGCAAATCACTGACACTGGACGATAACAGTCCAGCGGAGAGCAGAGTAGGAACATTCAGCTCTCCATGCGCCAACAGAAAGGATGGAGTGCAGAGCGCGCAATCAAATCTCCTAATATCATAAAACACTCGGCACAGATTACACACGACATAAAAATGGAGACATGCACTGATCAGAGCTAATGAAAAAGCAGGAAAAGATTAAGAATCCGCCATCATTCCCCCGTGCAAAAGCAGAGAGGATTAAATTATTTTACAGTCACAGCAAAGCAAAATAGCCAGCTAATGTCACACAGCTAATATACTGAGCCAAATAAGTTTGCTAATCATCCACAGGCGCTAACATTAACTTTCACATTAACTTACAAAGTGACTCATCATCCAGGTGCGTAATCAGGTGTCTGATAAAGTTTGATGTGATCGGTCCAGCATCCGTTATCCCCTGCAGACGTTATATTCAGTGATCCTTTTCTTTGGGCCTCATGTGAAGTTATTACAGCCAAAGGTTGTGACAGATGCCACAACAGCTGCAAGGTGAGCTCGCCACATTGTTGTTGCGGCAGCAGTCATCTGTGGCTGCGTGTGTGCCAGATCCGTATGGTTACGCATGATAATAAAGATCGGATGATAATAAACCTTTATCCTCTGAAGCTGTCGGCTTTTTTCACATAAAGTAACATACTATTTAAAAATTCAGTTAACTGTAATGCAAAAAGTAAAAAAAAAAACTGCAAAAAGACACTGTGTAAACATTCACTCTGCTTTTAGCTCTACTGCTAGTTTTGGTGTCTAACAACTCCTGTGAAAAATATGTCTCTTTAGCTGCTAAATGCTCCTCTATGTTCACTAACAACAACAGTGGGAAGTCAACAGTGTTCAACAGTGGGTTTACCAGAGCTTTTTCTCTGAAAACAACCACCTGCTGCTACTGCAGGAAACATCGCTGATGAGAGGGATCTGTGAGTCTGAACGCCGTTAAAAGCCCCTTCAGAATTCAGAGGAGCTGCTGAGCTTCTCTCATGGTTCCTTTACCATTACACATCGTCAACTGACGCGAGAACAAGTGTCACATGTGACAAATAGTGAAAATCAGACAAATGCAGCTACTTTGCTGTGATACTGGGTTGCATGAATGCGGGTGGGGCCCGGGCCTTTCACAGCGTGGTAGGCTTGTATAAGGACTTGAGTCAGATTCAACTAGAGGAGGAGCAGTGAAGTGTGAGAGAGCTTGAAGACCAGCTGACCTGCTGCATTCTGGATAAGCAGATGTGCAATGCGTTTCAAAGATAAAAATAAAGTTGGAAAAGAGATGTGCCGTGCTGTATGGTAAGTGATGTAAGGTGGTATGTATCGTATAATGAGTCGTGTTCAGGTTAAACACAGTAAAAGGCTGTGCATAGCGTTCACAGTGGCACGGCGCTACTCAAAGGCTGCCTTCAGGCTTCAAGTGCAAACAAACAAACAAAAACACTTCCATATTTTGAAACCTAAATCTTAGCAGGTATGGATATGTCGAGGGTAGAGAACTCATTGAACTAAATGCGTCATATGCATAGATTTTGGGGGATTTCAATGCTACAAAACATGTGAATTGCTCACCAAAATAAAGAAAAAGTACCTTGAACTGTCACCTGATGCCTGAAATTTTTCATTGTTTTGCTTTACCTACAGACATCGCCACATGCAGAAAAGCCAAAAATTGTGTTTGATACTCAACATACCCCCCCCAATGATGAGATGAAATCTATGCCCTTGATATACATTGTGCGTGTATTCCTGTGTATGTAATAAAAAAAGTTGATTAACTTTTACTTATATTCATCTTTTTGAGGTTGGAAAAGGGAGACTGAATTTTGGTTTGAAAAAGCAGGTTTCAGCTGCAGACAATAAAAAAAGCCAACAATGCATCAGACAAAATGCACCACAACCTTGAGCCAACAAAAGATGGCTAAACCTAACCACTGATCAGGATGCAAACCCCAGACCGGCAGCATCCACCCTGAAAACCCTCTTGCTTTTACACCAGAAAATACGTCGCATGCTAATATAATCTCCTTCTCCCTGCTGGGGCACATTCATATGCAGCGACAGCGACTGGAGCAATGGTTTCAAACTAATGACACACTTTGCTTTTTGTAGCATTTTCCAAATCAGTGTTACAATTAAATCAATTTCAATTAAATTCAATTAAAGGTTTTTTCATCTTTGCTTGTTTCAATACAAACATAATAAAGCCTGTGATTATCGGAGTCAGTTGAAAGCACCTCAAACAAATTAGCCACGGTGATTCGGTTAGAGACCTGGGTTGTCAACACTGCCGCTTTACTAAAAAGGCAGCAGTCTGTTTGCAAGACGTCTTTGGCACCGTGTGGCAATGATTACATTTTCAATTAAAGGTACAAAATAGAAATGTAGGTTTGAACAGGAGTATTGACTGTTCACCAGTTCATGGAAATGACCCGTTCTTCAAATCAACCTGTGTAAAAAGAGAGTGAGAGTGACAAAAGAACAAATTGTATTAAACATGGAGGCCAGCAATTGGGTCTTGATGCCCATCAGCTTTTTAAAGTAGATGAATTAGTTCTTTCTTTCTGCCTTTCTTTTTTGGTCACACAGCCTGGTAAGGAAAGGTAGAAGAAACTGATTTTTTTCTCTTTTTTTGGAAAAGTTTAATACGTGGACATGTCCTCTTCAGATTGTGTTTGTGGCATTATTTAAAATTCATCTGAAGAATGTTTCCTCTGCCAGTAGCAGATCAAAGGGTTGGTGATGTAGGTCGGTGGGCCTTGCCTTTCATCTGCTGTCCAGATTTCCATCAGGAGACTGATGTCTGGACTGTCTGGAGCTGCATCATCATGCCAAATTGTAAAGAAATGTTCAAAAGTAAGGAGAAAATTGACATGAAATTTATTTATTATTTATATAATCAATATTTTTAACATCTTATGCATTTCTTCTTTAACCTGACAGACCAGATGGGTTGTTACACAGAACCAGAAGTCGTCCTTAGAAAGTATTTGGAAAAGGGCAAGCACTTAAAAAAAAAAAAAAAACACTTGGCAGGTGACTGGATGAACCATCTGTCTATCACATCTAAACACAGGCTAACTTCTACCAATCAAACTCTTGCCAAAGTCAACTGGGAGAAGAGCGAAAACATCTTTTCCATAACTGATGCTACGCTAACCTCTTCAGAAGCTGCCACTTTTTGTTTGAGATGAGTTGCTTGACTGCTGTTGTCACACCTAAAACCACGCCTGTCCACTCTGGGATGCTGATCGGCTGCACTGCTTTTGGCGCGGACACAAACTTGAGGCCTGGTAAGATGACGAGATAGACTCTTGCATGATCTTACAAATCCAGCTGCCTCACAAGGCAATTTCTGTAGTCAACACAATTTTTTTAAAGGAGCAGTGCTTAGGATTTAGTGCCACCTAGTGGTGAGTTTGCAGAATGCAAACATCTCATCCAAACAACTCATCCAACTCCTCTTCCAAGTCTATAGAAAAGTCCATGGTAGCTGCAAGAACATGTGCAAAACACAAAAGGCCATGTCTAAAGCCAGTGTTTGGTTTGTCCTTTCTGGGATACTGTAGAAACATGGCAGTGCAACAATAGACTCGTTTCGCTGACATCACCCATAGGTTATGATAATATGTTTTGAAGCTCTAAGTGTTGTGTCTCCAGCTGTCACCATCTTGGCAGTGCCTGACTTGGCTAACTCCCTGCTAATACACAAATGCTAAATGTGTTCAAATTCATACATATTTACCCCTCGCATAGTTGTAATTAAAGTGAAAATAGTTATGAAGAAACTGCTTTTTGAGCCAGGTTGTAAACATGTTAATTTGTTGTATTTTTATATGGACACCTATGGGCATTGACTCGCCTCAAGTGACCATTCGAGAAAATGCAGTTTTTGGCACTTTTGATTTGGCTTCATTTGTCAGCCCTAGAGGCTGCTGCTTGGCTGCAACATGGAGCAGATATAAAGAGCTCATTCTAAGATAATATTATACTCCATTTCTGCCACATTCTGCTGATAAATCCCCCTAAATCTTGCACACTGGACCTATAATTTAGCATTGCTGACCCTGTTTAGATAAGTTCATCTTTAAATTGCTGTGGAGCTTGGCTCAGACTTGGTGAAGAATAACATTGGACTGGGCAGTAAACACCTACACATCAGTGAAATACATTAGATCTATTAATGGTGTGATGTGGTGCTAGAATTCCAACCCTGATCAGTGATCAATCAGCTGATCTCAGGTTGGTGCAGTGCAGGCCAAACAAAACAACTTCTCACAAAAGTCTGTTAATCTCTAGTCATTATCAAAGCCTTTTAATTACCTGTTCCACTTCGTCTGTGAAGTTGATTTTTACTGAGTTTACGACCCCCTCAGGCCAAATAGCCCACAGCAGGAGCTGAAATGTAAGCAGCTTGTTTGACCTGGTGTCAGAGAAAGACAGAATGTGAGTGTTATAGAACACCAGAATACTTAAAATATTTACAAATTCATCTTAAATTGACAAATGTTGTGTTTTCATCTACTTATGTCTTGTGTACTTGTTTTTGTTTTGTGAAGTCTTTATGCATCTTTTGTATTGTACTATTGTATTTTGTATTTTACACAGTTTTCATCTGGTTACATCTTGTTAAGTCATTTTCGATTGTTACATTTTTACATCACTTTTGTCTTGTTTTGTCTTGTATTGTCGGTTTCATCTTGTTATGTCTTTTACGTCATTTTTGTCCAGTTACATCATTTTCATCTTGTTAAGTTATTTTCATGAGGTCGTGTGTCTTACTTACTTAAAATATAAAGAAATTCATCTTAATTTGACACGTTGTGGACTTGGAACACTGTGGTTCTTTGGATCCATCCACTGATGTTTAAATCAACAATTATTTCTGAGTCAGCCCATTCTCAACCCAACACATCAAAATACAGCAACTTGGTCAGTGCCCCTCCACTTCAAACTATGATGCTAGCATCATTTATGTTTTGATCTGCTGTCAATGTCAGGTGACGTATTATAAATACCAAGAAAGTCCACATAAGGTGGCGTGGATGGATGGGTCAAACAAACACAAGACTTTGACTCAGAAGACCAGGGTTTGTGTCCTCCGAACTAATAGTCAGTGTTGACTTCTTATTGGCTTATGTTACATATGTAACATTACATACATTATATAAGTAATGTTTTATTTATTAACTTGCCTGAGTAAGGTTACAAGGTTAATTTACTGAAAACTGCAGTAGGTTGAAAGTCTAAAATTGGTTAATTGTTGAGACTCATATCCAGGATGTGAGTTAGGTGTCATTTTCTCTGTTCTGATCCCCTCCTACCAGACGAGAAACACACGCTTCATGTGTGCATGCAACAGTTTAACAAGGCAATTGTGAGTGAGCACAGACCAACAGATATCAGTTGTGTAAAGCAGATACCTGAGAGTACAAACAGCGACAGTGGAGATAAAATACTTTTCACAACACAGGAGATTCAGTTTGAAGCGAAATGTACTGACTCTGCTGCTGCAGAGGGCTGAGAAGCGGGAGTGAAAATAAATCCCAGAAAGTTTAAAACATACAGTCTGAGCTGCCCTCCTGCCAATAAAGGAGTCGTCATCAGAACGACTCCGGTGTTTCTTCCTCCAGAAGCTCCAGTCTGCCTCCGACTCTGTCATACTGAGCTCTGCAGCTCTGAGGAGCTGTCTGTCACCTCTGTGTCTCAGCTCCGCCTGGTCCACTCAGCCCTCAGCAAAAGCCCCACAATAGGTGTTGATGAACAAGACTGAAGGTAAAGTCAAAAGTAGCCAGGTGAGCTTTTGGATAATTCTGCTACATAGCAACTTTTACTGCAGGAGTTCCTGACACTGATCCAGGGTCTCACCGAAGGAACAGCCGATAGGAACGCCTTTGATTTAAAATATGCTGAAAGCTTATTGTTAAATTATTTCTCAATGATACCAAAATTATTTTGCCTACCCTACCTTTAAATAAAAAAGTATTTTTCATGATAGAGTGTGGTGGATGTATCAAGCAGTCTCAAAGCCTGAGGACAGATGTACAGTGGAGGTGCAATTCCTTTTGGAGGATTTAACGAACAAAGTATGG
This sequence comes from Lutjanus erythropterus, assembly GCF_056507025.1. Taxonomy (NCBI): domain Eukaryota; kingdom Metazoa; phylum Chordata; class Actinopteri; order Lutjaniformes; family Lutjanidae; genus Lutjanus; species Lutjanus erythropterus. Next base: position 5,176,691 of record NC_139323.1, on the reverse strand, counting down.
AAGTTTTATATTATATTTTTGGTGTCACTCTGTTGTATTGTGATTGGTGGGATTATTTATGTTTTATATTAAAACTATGAACACAAGAATGTAAAATAACTGTATGATACTGTAGCGTGGAAGAAATAGCACATTAATGTGCACACATGTCCTTCATGCCACCACTGCATGAGTGAGTGCGCCACTTCGAAATGCCCTGATTAGGACAAACTCTGTGTATTTAACATGTCAGCAGTCTATATGGTGGCCAAATTGTTATCACTGAAATGTTATTATAAAATTAAATATTACTTCAGTGACAGCACTCAGTGAAAGATCAGAAAAATGCCTGTTTTCATGGAATGTATTGAAAAGAGAAGCTAATGGAAACTGGCTTTCAATGTGTCAAATAAATGCAGAAAGAAAAAAAAAACTATACATGTATTCAGTATCTCAGTTGTCCATTCTCTCAATGAAACCCTTCATTTAAAAGACAAATGAGGATCCTCACAGTCTCTGATATTACCATTTCAAACTTATCTCCACCTGAAGAGAAGGCGGTTCTTCTTCTGTATGCATTAATTCCTGGATAAAACTATTAACAAACGTGGAGTTTAGAATAGAAAACGCTACATCAGCTGAATCAGAGCAGCAAAAAGAATCGTATTCTATTAAAATGTTTCATTACATTATTACGCTGCTGCTGAATCTTTCCAATCCCTGGAGCAGTTTTAGAGAGATGATCTGGTCTGAATCCACTGGGATCTTATTACGATGGTCTTGTCATGCACAGGAAGGAGCTTTTTAATGACCTTTAGGAGCCGCACAGACTTTTTCCACTTGTGATGCTGCCGTTGCTATTACAGCAGACGACTTGCTTGCATCTTTACTGGACTGCATTGATTTGTAGTGAGGGTCAAAGCGGGAGGAAATCTGCAGGAATTAATGGAGGGTTAATGAAATAGTTTGGACTCCGTGCCAGCAGTTAGCAGCCTGACACTGCCCGGTGGGAGAAAGAGGAGACCATGGAGTTTAATATTGTACAGAGAGGAGATCAGAGAGAGTTTAGACCTGCTTTTAAGAGCTGTCAGCTCATCTTAAAGGAAGAATACACTCTAAATCACTTCAACACTGTCGTTAAACAGTTGCTGATGAAGGTATCAAGGTTATGTATTATCATTACACAACACAGGGTTGCACAGCAAAATTACAGTTGTAGTTCATTCAAGCTACGCACATATAGCAATATAGATAACTGTTTTTTTGTTTGTTTTTTAAATTTTTTGTGGGGCTGTTTATGTCTTTGTTTGACAGAGACAGCTAAAGTGAAGACAGGAAAGGGGTTTGAGAGAGAGAGAGGATGACACACGGCAAAGGGCTACAGGTGGAAGTCGAGCTGGCGGCTGCTGCAGAGGACTGATAGCATCAGTACATGGGGCACATGCCAACCAACTGAGCTACAGGGGCGCCCCAGTTGATTAAATTTTGAGTAGAGTAGGATAAAAGATAAAACACAATAAAATAGCAATATATAGTTATCTACACATATACATATACACATATAACCCAGGAAGTAGTCTCACACAGAGCTCCATGTTGGTCAATGCTGGAGAAACGTCTACTATGGGGAAAAAAAAGCTCTGCCTTGTTTGCATTTCTTAAAACCAATCACAAATGTCTTGGGTAGAGCTCCGCCTAGGATGCAGTGATGGTGCTTCTGCAAACGTGAGCTGGTATTAAAATGACTATATCTCTGCAGAAGAAACGGTAACAGCTGTTAGCTTGTTTCCATACCATTAGCGTGCATCCAGTGAGGCAGACTGCCCAGTAAGTGATTCTTTGGTGCATTTTTTTTGAAAAGAGAAAAGTTTTCATTTTTTTCATGACCTCTCTCTCACCTCTCTCCTTTCCTGGGGTGGTCTGCGATGGTGCATCCAGCAGATGGTACCATGTGGTTGAATAATGCCACGTGCATTGTTGATCGCCTCAATGTCTGCTACTCTTAGATCCAAATACTTCCCTTTCCAATGCCTACAAGTGCTGTCACAGGGGGTCCATGTTTCAGCAACAAAGCCTAAAAAATAACAGATTTAAAGCGAAAAGTGTACCACATTCCTAGGCCCAGTTCATTGTTTTGTTTAACTTACAATTGACTACTTATATTCAAGGTAACCTCAAGTCTACATTTCAGAGAGAAGGGACTTTGTGATCATATGGCAGCGCTAGACACAAGTGTGAACCCACTGTTATATGTCACCCACTGGTTTGTAGACCAGTTTGAACCCTTGAGTTTGGCATTATGGGAGCTGCCATCTTGTTTTTTTTTTTTTTTTGCAGCTCGAGCGTGTTCAGTACCAGCAAGAGTGTGGACCTGGTGAGTGATGTGCTGCAAGTTGGGCGGTGCTTGCTTTAATAATAGCGGCCTGCCTGGTCACAAAGTTTCTCATATTACAGCTTAAGAGTCCCTAAAATATGTTTGTGACAACAGCTGAAGCAGTGAATAGGAAATCAAACCTGGTCAGTTTGACAGTTTGATCTGAGTTTTGAGAGCCTGGTTTGTTGTGCTGGGCGAACTCTCTGAAATCACATGGTAGCCCCGCCCTAAAGCATTCCCTCCTTTATGGTCTATCTTAGTTTAAATGGGACCATAATTACTGAATGAACATCATGCTGTATAGTGGAAGACTTAAAACTAATGCTTCAGACCATAAACTCATTAAGAAAATGTTTCCTGAGGTCACAAATCAATTGAGAAGTAGCCTCTTTTTGCCATAAGAGTACATACAATCAGACTTCTTTTTGCAACCAGTAGAGTCACCCCCTGCTGGCCAGTAGAAAGAATGCAGGTTTAAGGCACCTCCACATTAGGTTCACTTTTCAGAACTTAAAGCTCCATCCACTATTTAATATAGAGTCTATGGCTAAACAAAAGATCTCAAGGTTATTAAAATGAAAGGATAAGGCTGTTTTTTGTCAATATTTTCTTATGATCAAATCCGACGTACAGACCCAAACAGACAATGTGTTTTTCAGTCTATTTTCTGACTTCCCTTTTTGAGCTGAGAGCAGCAGCCCTTCCTAGTCCCTACTGAAGTCACAAATCACCTCACAAATACACACTTTCATTTTTTCTTTGAAGGCTTGTGCATTTCCTTAGTATCTCACTGTAGTTTTAAACAAACATCACTCAAACCGGAGGAAATAATTGTAATGATTATATACTTAATAATTTGTTGGGGACTACTTTCAGCGTCAGATTAACCAAGATTTGGTGCTGTAGTGAGTATTTGGGACAGCAGGATGGTGTATGTGGGATTGAGTCAAAATAAACTACAGTGCAGGTGTTCATGGTAATAAATGAATGTGTCACCCAGCAAAACAGTGGCTCAGTGATGAAGTTTTAATTAGTTTGTGGACAACAATCAAGCTCTATGGCACAAAGGAAGAAGATATGACACATACAATTGTTAGTAGATAATAGAGAAAAGGATCTCTACAGCTGATATCTACAAAACTCTGCAACTCAGACTAAAACTAGATGGATAAATAGCACTACAGGTAAGAAGAAAAATATGTCTATTTTATTTTGGAGTGAGCTGTCGCTTCAACCTGAAGTCTGAATATCTTTGTCCTGTAACAATACTGATAACGTTCTGACAAGACTTTACATATAAGTGTTTCTACAGACAGGAGCATAAAGACAGCAAAGGACAAGAACTTACAATCTAAGTCCTTTAGCTAGACCTCTGCAGAGCAGACTGAATACAAAACATAACTTGTATTTTCTCACTTCAAAACTACAAAATTCTTATATGACTCTGACAAAGAAATGAAGCAAACTTTCACCCTCTTAAAGTGTTAGGGTTATTAGCACTCTTCTGTGTAATAAATGTCACAGTATAACTAGGTTAGACACATAATGTGTGTATTAGGAGGAACATTTTGCATGCACAGAAAAGACACAACACACACACATGCTGAGCAAGATCTATCAAATTGTTACAGTGGAGGAAAGACAGAAAAGCCGCCTTGATTGTGACAAATAAGTACAGAGTAATCATTACCGAGCAGTGATTTAACTAATGGAATACTGAAGAATTGTCACACAATGTGATGATTCTCAGTTTGTTGTACAAAACTGTCTCCATACTGTAAAAAAGGAGCACTGAAAAAAGTTAGAGCATTTTATTTAAGAGCAAAATATAGATTGTTGCTGCCTTCAAAAACATGTTCTCACCCCAAACTCATCATGTACAACAGCCTGGTCAGCAGCCCCGTCCTTCTGACCTGACAATAACTTTTTGTCCTCTGAGTGGCATGACACTGAGGCTTTTATTTCAAAAACTGTGAATGTAGTTTATTTAAGTCCTAATGTCCTCTATAAAACACATCCTGGGCTTTCTACTGATGTAACTATATTATATGTTAAGACTTTGCGGATTTATTTCAGTTTTAAGCCTTTCAGAATACACATTTTGACTCATGTCCTTTCTGGGGGACTATGGGACTTGCTTCTTCTCATTTTCATCCATTTTCTGTACTTCAGGAAACAGAGCTCTGAGAGAGGCATTTCTTTAATCTGGCTGCAACAAACAGCTGATCAAGTACAGATCAGACCTCTGGGAGACCTGCGAACGATAGGTTGCATAAAGCACTTCATTCAAAAAAGATGCAGAAGAGGAGGAAGATGTGTGTGAAGTGCAGCATGTATATCAGAGACCAAGAGCTTATTCCTAATGTACCATTCATGGCATGTCAGCATGTTCATGTCAAAATGAGTTTTGAGTGATTTCCACTGTCAAGATTTACCCACTAATCAGAGTTTTGAATGGATTAAAGTACTACTTTATCAATAAAAAATGTTTGGTAAAATGACATCAAAACAAAAAATCTGAATTTTAATATGTTTTTCCTTCTGGGTCTCAGGAGGCTGTGCTTCAAACCATGTGAATGTGCAGAGCTCCACTGTCAAGTAACAAATGTCCATCAAGGTAGACTTTCAAAATAAAGGCATAAAAGTACTTTGGTAGGTTAAGGAAAAGATCATGGTTTGGTTTAAAATAAGTATCTTACATACATAAATTCATGTATGTAGAGTAATGTAAGTTGCTTACATATGTACGTCACATAGCATAATGTTAGTTGAAGATAACCTTTCACCGACCAGCAGCCAATCAGTATCCTAGGAGGGACTACTGTCAGCTGCGGTTGTGATTTTAGGTGTGATGACAGCGAGCTGATTGGTTGAAGTTAGCCCCAGGTTCATCCAGTCACCTGTCAAGTGTTTTTTTGAAAGTGCCTGCCCTTTTCCGAACTGTTTCTACAAATGTGTACCCAGATGGTCCTGAGTAACAAACCATCTGGCATGCCAGGTTAACCACAGTAACTGATGGAGTTAAAGTGATCTCTCTGACTGTTGTCCAAAACTTAAAAACAGATCAGTGAGTCACACCATTGCACTGACTGACATGTTCCTTCCTTCCCATACAAACACACAAACTGTAGTTTATTCTGACTGAATCCCACATACCCTGTCTTGGGTATCTCACTAGAGCATCAAATGTGGATTTCATAAAAACAGTGTTTTTAGGAATTTACTGTATTGTATTTTTGAGCTGTATTTAAAGGTGAAGTATGGAACACTTAAAAATTCAAGAATGGATTCTGCAGTCCAGTAAAATTGACACAGACACAAGGCAAGCAAAGGACACATTAGGACAAAGCTACTGTCTAGTTAGCTTGCTGGATAGCATGCACTGATGTATCTGTTATGAATAAATCAATAATTATTACTGTCTTTCTCATTTACCTTAACAGTAACTTCATCATCATTATTAGTAATAGTAGAAATGGCACAAGAAAAAATGGAGCTTGGAAATCCATGATAAATTTACAAGCTACACTATATTCCATTAAACCATACAGATGAGACAGTTGCTGTGGCAAATGACTTTAAAAGACATTTAACACAATTTATACATTTGCTTAAATTACAAAAAGGTCACTATCTGCATATTGTATGAAAAAGTGCTGTATTTTTTCATTTGAATTCACACACACCTAAAGCATCATCAGTCTGCTGTCTGCTGCATCATATGAGATACAGCAGTCTGTATATTAATGTGTAATGTAGGTGTAGGTCAGGTTGGGTATGGTGAGTGGGTGTTGGAGAGAGGATCCAGCAAACAAAAGTAACAAAAAAAAAAAAACAGAGGCAACAACAGGCCTTGCATGGCAGCTCTCTGGGAGGAGCAGGGAGACAGCTGCATGATGGGTAGAACAGAGGAGGAGCAAGGAGGAGCGTCCTTTAGATCCTCAGCCCCAGGTGCAGCTGCTGCTGCTCCCCACACTGAGGAAGACAGACATTGGCAAACAGCTAGAGAACATGGAGAGAACAGGTCGATACGGGCAGGACTGCTGGAGCTTAAATACTGTATATCCAATATGGCAGGGCTGGGAGGCTTACTTTAAAGTAAAGTAATTCAAGTATCACAATATTAAAGAATGTAACTTGATTACTTTCTGTTACTTTTGGATTACCTCAATATAAAATCCAGTGTTTCCAAAATCCAAGATGACGTCCTCAAATGTCCTGTTTTGTCCTTAACCCAAAGACATTCAGTTTACTGTCAGAGAGGAGTACATTTAAGAAGCAGAAATCAGAGAAAATTAGTCAAAATAATAAAAGATAGATGCAGATCAATTTAATAATAGATTAATCATTGCAGCTCTATGTGATTTATGTTTGTTGTTAGGTTTATTAGTTTGTCCAGCTGTTCCTTCCTCTGTTGTGCACAATTTATTGATTGATCGATTGATTTAAAGACAAAAAATGGTGAAATTTCCTCCCAGTGAAGCATTTTTTGAGGCCATGATAATGAATTAACAGCTGTGGGTTCACTGTGCATGGTAGGATATCTTCCTTTTTTTTGAAATTGTAATCCCAATAATAATTCTCATTACATTACATATAATCGGTTACTCCCCAAGCCTGTAATGTTGCCAATATTACATACATTGTTCTCATACAACCAGAGATATCAAAGGAAGAGGTACCAGAAAGAGTTTAGAAAAATCTTTGCCAGATGACAGTTCATATCATGTCATGGTGGTATATCATGTAACCTTGATTCCAGTGACGAGCAGTTGCAGAGTGTGTTTTTCACGAACTGTGAGGAAAAGAGCTTGCTTTCGTGAAACACAAATTAAGAACCGGGATGACTCAGACTCATGACTCATCAAGCCTGCAGATTTAGACATTAGAAAGTTATTAATAAAAGGTTCATGAGTTGAGTTTCCCCATTTCCATAAGCCAACAACAAATGTTAGCAAGCCGTCACCAATTATAATGTTAATATGTTATTGATAAAGCAGTTTATGGAGGTTCTGCTGCAACAAACAATATGCACTTTATATACTTGTCTAAATATTCATGAAACGGAGACTAAGAAAAAAAGAAGAATGAGACAAATGATCCAAGGTCCAGTGTGTTAGTTTTAGGGGGATTTATATGCACAATACAATATTCATGAGTGTGTTTTCATTGGTGTATAATCACCTAAAGGTCCTCTTCCATGAAGCTGCCATGTTTCTACAGTAGCCCAGAACAGACAAACCAAACACTTGCTCTAGATGCCACCTTTTGGGTTTTTTTGGTGAGTTTTGTGGCCCTCTGAGGTTCTTCTACACACGTGCAAGGTGACGATGAAGCAAAACGTTTGCAATCTGCGAGAATCCTACACACTGGTCCTTTAAACCTGTACTACCTACACTGATCTCTGGTACAGTCATACACGTGTAAACAGCGTAGAGTCTGACCATCTCTATTTGCACACATGAAATGCTGTTAAACATGTTGACATTGGTTTTCATATCGGGAAAAATAGATAAAACATAAGAAAAATAACAAGAAAAATAGATAAAAACAGATAAGACTATGATTCAGTCCTCTGGTGTTTACCAATTTGTGAGTTATTTCAAGGTATGAAGGTCTTTTATTCATCAGAGACCTTTTTCACTGCATACGTATTGACCCGAGATGGTAAACAGATCACCAATGAAAACTGCAATTCCTTCATGCTGCACATACATAGAAAAGGATAGCAGGATAAAATATAAAATAAAACAATATATACAGTCATTTATATACATATACACCCACAAACAGGGCCGTTTCTAACTTTTTTGGGGGCTCTATGCAAAATGTCAATTGAGGGCCCTTTTTTTACGAAACTATAGACCCTTTTACAGCTAATGTCATCAAAAAGCTGCACGCACCTTTCAGCAACAGTAGTAGCAGTCTACCCCAGTCATCCAGGAGAGTTAACAAGCTGCAAATGTTGAATCAGATATTTTACCAGCTCTAAAATCACCAAAATGTCTGGTTGTTGTGTGTACAGTTCTCAGAATGGATATTCCACTGGTCAACTCAAGTTATGCAGAATTCTGACAGAATCATGACTGTGTCAGAGCAATTGGCCACATCTGTGGCTGCAAGCTATTTATCGTGTTGACTTGGCTGAAAATGTGATCAAACTGTACAAGGGTCTATGGACGGGGGAGTCCAAACAGCCTAAGAGGGTCCGGTGGCAGGCATTTAAATGCATTAGTCTGGTGTACCCTAAGAAGATCCTAGAAAAACTCTTCAAATCTGAAGTTGACCCATGCAATGTAAACCTACAAAAAATTATGATAAATGCAACAAAGGACAGGTGATAATATGGTCAGTGTCTTCACGTAAAAAACTTGACATCAGGGAAATATTGTCCAACTGTATTTGTGCATGATGCATCATCAGTGTAAACACTGAGTTCTCCTCCCATCGTCCTGGCTGAGTCTTTCTTCTTGCATCCTGGATGTTGTGGAGCAGGTCTCTGTAAGATATGGTCACAACAGTCTCTTGATTTCCTGTTGTTTGGGCCTATTTTGTCCATTTCATTTCTTCTGACTGGACATTAATCAGGAGCAGTTCCAACAGGGTCAGCATGGCTCTTATCCCAGCTCACCTCCTCTCCTCCAGGGGCATTTGGTCCAGCTGGTCTAGCTGGGTGGTTGAAAGATGCCGTAGGTGGTGATCGTCTCAAGGTCCGCTGCTCTTAATCCAAGCCTTGCGCTTCCTTATTCCAGTACCTACAAGGGTGTATTTGCTGTAGTTCAGCAATAAAGCTGAAAGAAGTAACAAATGAAAACAAAAATGTAGAGAGGTTTTGTGGAGCTTCCAGTCACAGCATCTGCATGCTCTGCCTTTGATTAAAGTTTTTTTTGTCCACACTTTGCTTTCCAGAGTTTCCTCCACAGAACACAGTGTAAACAGTGCAGCGTCCCTCCCTCTGCTCAGCTGCTGGCTTCGTATGAAGGAGAGTTGAATTGACTGATCGGCGATGAAGCTCAGCTGTGCTCTCAGCCAGCTGTGCTGCTGTCAATGAGTCACTGTTGACTACCTTGTTTGTGTGGGCCTGATGACCATCACAGTAAGAGTGAAACTTTGTCTTTACCTATTGCAGACATCTAATAAAGTTTCTACACTTGACAGTTTGCATTATTCTGCTGGAAAATTTCAGGAATTTTCTGTAGGTGAAGGGCAGCAACCCCGCTGGTGCCCCAAAAGTTCCCTATTGGATGCCCCTATGGTAAATAAAACATACACAACAAAAGTGCCCTCTAAGGTGCCCTTCCAGTGGTCAAAATTTGGTAAACTGTCCTCTCTAGCACCCTTCCAGTATACAAAACAAGATAAAATGCTCTCTATAGTGCCCCTCCAGTGGTTAAAATGTGGTAAATTGTCCTCTTGTGTGCCTTGACAATGGACAAAGTGTGGTAAATTCACTGTAGTGACCTCCCACTGGTCAAAGATGATAAAATGCCCTTAAAGTGGGCAAAATGTGGCAAACTGTCCTCTTGAGTGCCCTTCCAGTGGTCAAAATGTGGCAAATTGTCCTCTGTAGTGCCCATCCAGTGGACAAGGTGTGGTAAATGCAGTGTTGTGCTAGTTACTGAAAACCAGTAACTAGTTACCGTTACTAGTTACTTTATTTCAAAAGCAACTCAGTTACTTTAGTGGTTACTTACACCAAAAGGTAACGCAGTACTGTGAAAAGTAACTTTTTAGTTACTATGAAAAAAAAGGTCTCCCATTAAGTTTTGAGTTAAGTTTTCTTTAGCTCGGTTTCCATTTTTGCGTATTCGCTCTCCAGGTACTTAGAAAAAATGTTTCGTCCCATTTGCTGTGTGATATGATAACTAGCTTCCTGAAAGCGGGCGACTCCACAATAGAAATTGGCTGCATGTCTTTAACAACATACCTTGCAATGGCTTTATCATCTTTTTCCTGGTTAGCAGGAGCAGTCAGTCCCTCGGTTCAAATCCAGCTGCTGTTGCTTAGGTGGTGGAGGTGAAGTGGCATCACAGTCTGTGTCTGTACTCTTAGCTACTAGGTTCATCACAGCACTTTGTTTCTGTAGGTGTTTCAACAGGTTTGAATTGCTATTTTGGGCAGCAGATAAGATCTTTGATCCAAGACACAACTTACATTTAACTAAAACATTCTTGTCTTTGTGCTCGACAAAGGTAAAGTATTGAGAAAATCTCCATGTAAAGAAACTTGACTTGGGCTCCGCCACTGACGCCATGATGATACCAGTCTTGTAAACAGACACGCCCGCACAGCGTGTCTTCTCCCGTCTCCCCGCTGCCACACACACACACACAGGAAGATTCAGGACTACACGGCTCTGGCTGCAGCTCAGTCTCTAGCCGAGACTACACAAAAAATAACGAAAAATAACGGAGTAATGCATCATGTAGTAACGTTAACTGAGTTACTGAATTTAAAAAATAATGCATTAGATTACTAGTTACTGTAAAAAATAACAGCGTTACAGTAACGCATTACTTTGTAATGCATTAGTTCCAACACTGGTAAATTGTCCTCTGTAGTGACCTTGCAATGGTCAAACATGATAAAATGTCCTCTATAGTGCCCTGCCAGTGGTCAAACATGATGAAATGTCCTCTATAGCGCCCTTCCATTGGTCAAAATGTGGCAAACTGTCCTCTATGTGCCCTTCCAGTGGTCAAAATGTGGTAAAGTGCCCTTTAAAGTGCCCTTTCAGAAAACGTGATGAGAATAATGTCCTTTTAAATAGTTAAATCATTCCCTGTGTGTTTTTATTTCAGAGCTTTAGTAGCTGTTGTGCAATAAACCTATTTTAATTTAAACTTGGAAATGGAACTTGTTCGCTTTAAATGCATAACATTTTTTCAGTTCTGGTTCTTACAGTTCTTCTGCCTGCAACACCTTCTCTGTGGCCATAGTTTTTTGTCATATCTCCATAGCTTTTTTTCCATTCCAGCCTTCTTGTCCCCTTTTCCTGTCTGTCTCTTTGGACTTTTGCCTGCTTGATTATGCCCTTCTGGACCCGGTTGCCTGTTCTGACTGCCAGACTCTGTGTAATAAACTTGAATTTTACCTGTTCTGCATACAAGTTGTGTTTTCAACGTGTCAGTGCATCCTTGTGAAAAGCAAATGTTTACATGTTGTTTTACAGTTTACCAATTAAAACACAATATTATGCACATGCACAGTGCATAATTTTCATTCAGCAGCAGAACAAATGAATACTTTCTCTAGTCAGTATCTCTTTTGTCCTCACTCGTACAGTGTCCTTCAGACCAACACATCCCTGCCACCCTATAATAAACACTAGATTCACATGCAGCGGTTACTGTATGTATCAAACTCTGCATCAGTGTTCCAGCAAACAGGACAACCTCAGTTTCAACCTGCTAATGGATGACTCTGTAGCCCCGGGCTGTGCAGCAAAAGCTAATGTTATGCTTGAAATCTGTACCATCCCCAATGCTAAATATGAATCTCAAACTGTGATATGATCAGGCAACATGTTCCGTGTTCATTTGTTCTCTCCCCAAGGCCATGCCATTAGTATCCCTAAGAGCACAGTACACTTTCTTTTATAAGGGTCTGTATTAGCTTAAACATGCTGCTCTCAAATCAGAATCCCATGAGTCTTCATATGAAAACGCTTCAACCGATATGAAATGAAACCAGAGAAATAGGCATTTATCGTTTACATTTATGTCCAAAGTAATCAGTGTGCTATACGCAATATTATTCAGCATTTTGAGACAATCAACTGTGAACCCTGTGACTCTACTGTGCACTGAGTAGCTGCTTCATTCATCCAGCGTCATGTCTGAATGTTGGCGGATATAATAATTGTTCAAATACCACTTCTAGCCATATCTGTATGAATGGTGTAAATACTGTTTGTACTACTATATTCAAAGGACTGAAAAAGCTCTTCCTTGACTCACAAAGTCAATGCTTTATGCTGTTCCCTCTGTACGTCTCATGTACTGTATGTAAGTTCAAGGTTTTTTTTATTATTACATGTTCCATTGCAGTGTACACGACAGTGAAGGTCTTGGGCTTTATAGGCAGCCTCTAACAACCCAATAAATAGATGAAGGGAAGAAGATTAAAGATGAGAATAATATACACATTGAAAATAACATCTATTTACGAGCTGTAATTTAAGGCATGGATTAAACATGTACACAATAGCGACAGTTAATCACCATTTAATCTGATTGATCAATGATCAATTAATTGGTCATTAAGAATTTGATCTTTGACTCGACTCTCAAAGGTAAGGTTGGGCCGAAAGTAAGGACCGCTACGTCAGGGGCCGGGGGGCGGGATTATAATGAGCAGGGCTAAAAGCTGTTAATATGTCACTAAATTAAGTTTAAATTTTTTTTTTTGTCCAAGCCAAAGAGTAACCATGAGATTCCCCATGATGTGATCATCATGTGATCATCACTGCGGTCGGTCATGATACAGTCATGTCCTCTTCAGTGTGATCAATCTGCTGCTGGTGGCAGACATCATTGTGCATTTAATAGGCAGTAGTAGTAGTTGGCAGTAGTTAAAAAGTAGTTAGAAGTTGTTCTTTTCTTCCTTTTTATTGCAAGTGGCAACCACTGTTACAGTGCATTACCACCACCTACTGTGTCGGAATGTGAAGTGTTGAATTTAGTGTTGCTGGGAAACCGGATGTGTGCACAGTTTCATACTGACTTGCCTCTCTAGTTTGTGGAAAAGCGAACTGGTTCTTATAGTGCATTCATGTGGCGTCAGATAACCAGAAAATGTCTTCCCTGATCAGGAAAATTCACATGAATACCCCCACAAGTTGAAACAACAACTTGGAAAGTGAGAAAATTTTCTTACACAAATTGCTGAGTTGTTGTCTGTTTACATCATATACGCATAAATATGGCGGACGAGAGTAAATGTGTGGTTAATAACTTTTTATCATTTCACAAATTGCACATTTTTTTTGGGTCACATATTATATGTAGTATAGTCCATCCATGTTGTTTCTACTTTATGACCTAAAAGCACATGAGCAGACCAAAATCAGAATAATGACTTCCCATCTCAGAAACTGGGTTGAACCAACTCTGAGTTGACTTTATCACCTGCCTCAAGTGGCCATTCAAAGAACTGCAGTTTTTGGGCACTTCAGCGTTTGGCATAAATTTTTAGCGCTGGAGGTCGCAGCTTGTATGAAACTAGATGGCCGAAGGCATCCATTGGTATCATGCCATGCTAGCCTGTCAGGAAGTTTGCAAGATAGCGTTCCAAACTCATGTTCACATTTTGGCAAGCTAAAAACTGGCATGGCCATGTTCAGAGGGGTACCTTGACCTCGCACCTCAAGATCTAGAGGGTTCTTTTGTTGCCCAAGAGTCTGTCTGGCTCATTTTATGCTAGTCTCAAAAATTCGCACAGTTTTTTGCATGCAGTATAAATGTATTATTTTTTTGGGGGGGTCCACAATACAGAACTTGAATTGCATAAATTGGGTCTGACTGGAGAGCAGAGACTGTTGTGGATTCAATGAATCCCACTGCATTGTGATGTGATGCTGTCAGTCTCCACAGTAACCATTTCACTGTAGTGAGACCATTGTTTGAAACTTGACCTCACTGTGGGAAATGACCTGTAGTGACCTCTAGGACAATCACAGCCTCATGAAACTTGACAGACACAAACTGGAGACCTGAAACATTCATTTAGGCCACCCAAGTCAAAAAAGTCTAGACATGTTCCTGGGATTAACAAGTTATCAAGTAACTTTTATGATCAGTTATGAGTCAAAGCTACCAATCCAAAGTGACAGAAGAACTCCTGAGTTTGTGTTCAATGCACAGCTAACTAATCCATAGAAAAGTGTACAGAAACTGCTTCTGCGTGTCATTAAACCGATGAAAATATGTATGTAATGGAAACAAAAAAGTACATTTTCAGAAATATTGTGCGTTCTTGCAGTGGTTGAGCTCTCACCCACTCACCCCCTCCATGAGATGACCATACTATCAGTGGCCCCGAGCCAGTTTTAGTTTGAGACCCCTTCTCTCAAGCTCCGGAGAACAGAGGAGGACACAGGGGAGCACAAGACCAGTAAGATACTAACAAGCAGTAATGAGATAAGAGTGCAGACAGATAGAGAGGGGGAGGAGGAGAGAAGAGCTCAGTGCATCATGGGAAGTCTCCCGGCAATCTAGGCCTATAGCAGCATAACTAGGGATGACTCACCTGAGCCTGGCCTAACTATAAACTTTATCAAAGAGGAAAGTTTACTCTTAAATGTGGAGAGGGTGTGTGCCTCCCGAACACAAACTGGGAGCTGGTTCCACAGGAGAGGAGCTTGATAGCTGAAGGCTCTGTCTCCCGGTCTGCTTTTGGAGACTGTAGGAACCATGAGGAACCCTCGGGTCTGAGAGCGCAGTGTTCCCGCGGGGATATAGGGCGCTATGAGCTCTTTAAGATAACACAGTGCCTGATCATTAAGGGCTTTGTATTTGAGGAGAATGATTTTAAATTTTATTCCGCTATTCTCAAGTGGTCAGAAATGGTTAAATTTCAGTAACTTTGCATCGTATATGGAGCTGAAAGAAAGTTTCTCTCTTCCATATGCTCACTTTTTTCAGTCAGACGTTTTGTGAAATGCAACTTTTGAAAGAGGAACACTTTTTATGTATTAATGAAACAAAACCCTGACTCTAAACATCTTGTTTCAAAGTTTGTTTTATTATTTTCTAATACGTCTAATATATATCACCAGTCCATATTAAACCTGCCTGGGGGCAGATCTTGGTGCGTAGGTGAGTGATGAGGTGTGGAGGGAAGGGACAGAGAGGATAAAGAGGTTCAACTGACACCAGGCTGCAGTTGATTCACAAGGATATCCAGTGAAGGCTCCGTCAGACAAAACAATGTCAAATGAGGCACAATTAATGCCTTAAGTACTGATACATATTTAATCGGTTACTTCGCAATTAATTGATTAATAATTAATCATTAACTTCCTGTATAATCTGGCTTAGTAAATATCTGACTCATGTCTGTATACAAAAAGTAAACTAACTAATTCTGTCAGGCTGCAGTCAATTATGAAAGTAATCCGATTACAATTTCAAGCATTTTCAAGTGCTTTATCAAAAAAATCCAAGCACTTTTCAAACCTTGAAAACACTACATTATGTTTTCAAGGACTTCCAGCACCTGTGCAAACATTACAATTCATACAAAAGTGTGTTCAGGCAGAGAGGACTCAGCTTTCCTTAGATACAAGTAGAGGGGAAGACTCCAAGGAATGTATCTGATGTGATACTTGAGGTCACACTTTTTAGTTGTCTTCTATATTGTCCCTTTTTAACAGGATATATTGACGTGGTATTGTAAAATTACGATTTGCAGACTGAACCTGATGCAGTGATTGCCTTGTTTGGTTGTTCTCTTGTTTAGTTGTTCTCTTGTTTGGTTGTTCTCTTGTTTGGTTGTTCTCTTGCACTGCAATGATCATTCTGAAGGAATATAAGGCTGTGAGTGCTCCTTCTTTATCCAGATGGCTTAGAGGCGTGGTTTCAGGGACGTAGCTTGTGAAGCTTTGGAGCAACACACATGGCTATCATGAGAAATTTGAAAGCACCTGAAGCAGAAAAGAAAATATTAATTTTAGCACCAAATATGTGGAATAAATAATGGTATCCACCCTAAAACTGCTGGAATACTAATAATAATACATGATAGAGAATAATGGGAATGACAGTAATAATGTTCTAAGCCTCTTCTACACTCTCAACTTTCAAAAACACCTAAAGAAAACACATTTGTATTACAGATTAATGATGAGAAAAACTTGACCTACAGTGCTGAGTTGCATTTCAAATTAATCTTCAGGCTTTCAGATGATGTGTACCACTTCCATGTGGCATATACTGCTGACCTGCTTTCTCCCACGTAAAGACACCTGTCCCCCCTAAATAGAATAAAGTGGGTCTATTGTGAGGTGGGGTGGAGTGGAGTAATGCAATCTCTGAATGTCTTCACATGGTGACGGTCTATCAGTAAAAACAGTCATTTACAACAGCAAATAGGTCTGCATTTTGGAGGAAATGTAAGGCATATTTGCCAACCCTTACAATTTTCTCAAGAGACATTGCCCTCTCCTGGTTCCCTCCTGGGGTCACAATTTTCTCATATTTCTGCTGATTTTTGACAAACTTCTGGCACAGCATAGAGTGTACAAACCCAACAACTTTAAAAGTCTACCGTTTCCCCCTGGACTTTTTACTGAGAAAGTAAACAGTGCTCAAGATATGATGAGTTTGTTAAAGTGGAACCTGATTTTACAGATCAAATTCTGTTTGGAGTACTACTGCATATGTGATCAAAGTTGTATGAAGTTTTTTGGTGTCTCAGAGGGAGGTGTGAGAAGTCTGGTAAGATATTTTCTCTCTTCTCCTGACTGGCTTCAGCAAGAGTTTGACCTGATTGGTTCGCCCTTGTTAGACATGATAAACAGATGGTTCATCCAATCGCATGCCAAGTGTTTTTTGAAGGTGCCTGCCCTTTTCCAAACAGTTTCTAAGGATGACTTCCCAGGTGGGTCTAGCTGCAGCTAGTCAGGTCATTCGTGATTTCTTTGACACTGTCACTGCTCTGAGTTTGCTATTTTAAGAGAGAAAGGGCACATGTGATTGGCTGAAAGATGGGAGGATGGGGACAAAACCGCTGTCATAAAAAGTGACATTTAAGCTTCGTTCAGATGATAAGAAATTTACTCACCATGAGGTAGGGTGCAGAAGAGTACCTTCAGTGTATCGATTGAAATAACCCAGTGCCAAGTAATATCAAAACGTCTTCAGTTAAATGATACCTGCATTAAATCATTTTGTCTTTGTGCAGAGTATTTTTATTCTTTTTATTGTATATTTTTTTAATAAGGGCACATTTTATTCTATTGCTGTATATTTTATCTTATTATTATTATTGTTGTTGCTTATGTTTCTTGTTTTTAAATGCAGCTTCTCAGCAAAAGGCTTGTACTCTCCTAACCAGTGTGAAAATAAACATCTATAATCTTGAATCTATTAAAATCTCTTTCAAAAGAAATACAAGTGTTATTAGGAAAAATTGAAAAAGCACATTTTGAAATAAATAAAGTCCCGTCAGACACTTTAATTACAGAAAAAAAGGATGAAACAACATTATATGAGGATGAGCTGAATTTAAACAATTTCTAAAAGCATTTCACCAATTATTGTTTCATTTATGTATTTTCCACAGTTTATTCATGCAATTATTTGTTTCCTGATTATTTGGTGTAACTTTGAACTCTTTGGAGCTCCATACTGCACTGCCACGCAGAAATAATAACAGCGTGTTAATTACTGCTCAGATATCCTCTGGAACAGTTAGCTTTAATAGCTCACTGCTCAAAGGCACCTCGGGGCAGCAGAGGGTGAGAGAAGACTGAGAGAAGTGTGACTTCAGCTCAGTGCAGGAATCAAACCTCTGACTGTCACAGCCTGTAGCTTTTTAAAATTTACTCTGATTACAGAACACAGCATTTTTAGTGGATTTGAAAAATACAAACAAAAGCTTGATTTTTTTGCTGTAAAATCTTGGAGGTCATTGACAGCCTACTGCCAGGCTTTGGGGAGTAATGGATTACATGTAATAGTATTGTGTAATCTGGACATAAAAAAAAAAGGTAATTGTATTTCATTAATGTTACAGATTAAAAAATGTAAGCAGAATCAAAAATAGGGAGTAGGATTACAATTTTAACACCATGCACAGTGCACACATCATTGTCAATTCATTATCAAGTGAAAAAATGCTTCACTGGGTGGAAATTTTAAAACGTTTTGCCTTTAAATCAATTAATCAATCAATCAGTTGTGCACAACAAAGAATGAAACAGCTGAAAACTGCTAAACCTATACGAATGAACATAAAACACTTAGAGCTGCAATGATCAATCAATTGACTATAAGCATCTATTTTATAATCAATTAATAATTTTGAGTCTTATTTTAAGGAACAATATTCACATTTTCTGATTTCAGCTTCTTAAATAAATAAAAATATTTATAATATATAATATATATAATATTTACTGAATATTTTCTGAGTTGTGGACAAAACAAGACATTTGTGGATGTCATCTTGGACTTTGGGAAACATTGATCAACATTTTCTGGCATTTTGAGGACAAAATTGGAGAAGATGGAGACTAACTTCTTAACTAATAATGAAAATATCCATCGCAGGAAAGATGTGAAAAATAATCAATAAGTAATTACTGAAAAAATGGGACAGGATTAATTAATTGATTACTCTTTTTTAGTTACTTTGTAATAGAAAAAAAAAATCTAAATTCTCTGATTTCAGCTTCTTAAATGTGAATATTTCCTGGTTTCTTTCCTCCTCTCTGACAGTAAACTGAATATCTTTGAGTTGTGGACAAAACAAGACATTTGAGGACGTCATCTTGGACGCTGGTCAACATTTCATAGACCAAACAACTAATTGATTAATTGAGAAGATATTCAACCTATCAATGATGAAAATAATCATTAGTTGCAGCACTAAAACAACACTATATTAGGCTACAGAGTGTTGTCAGATTTTATATTGAGGTAATCCAAAGTAAGAGAAAGTAATCAAGTTACATTACTTTAATATTGTGATACTTGACACATGTTTGAACAGGTAATTGTATTGGAACACATTTTTCAGTAACCCTCCCAACCCTGCCCACTGCTCCACTATAGTGTTTACGGAAACAGCCGAGCGTGGCCGACTCCTCCCGAGCTTGTATCTGGACGAGGTGTTGGGGATGTTACTCCTTCAGAGAGGAGCCACCGCGGAGGGGCAGGCAGCAGACGGATACCACCGGCTCACCGGGAACACTAACACACACTGAGAGAGAGACGCGCGCACTCCACCAGCGGAGGATTTACTCACACTCCTCACGGTGCTTTCACGGACCTGTGTCTTTTTTCTTTTTTTTCTTTTTCTTTTCTCTGTTCACCTCGGGGGGATTAGAGCAAGTGTTGCGGGACCGGAGGAATTGCCAGACTCTTTTGTAAAACTGTGTCTGATCTTGGGGACCTCCCTGCTCCGCGCGGCTTCAGCGTCCTGCCAGACATGCAGCCGTCCAGGAGCGCCTAGAACATGGTGAGTCCCAGCATCATGTTGATGAATTCTGCTCCGCTGTGTGAAGTGTGAGACGTGCGGCGCTGATGTGTGTGTGTGGAGTCCTGCAGACTGGACACGCTGCATGCAAAACTGAATTACATATTCATACAAGTCAACTTGCATCTGACACTGCAGCCTCCACTGACAGAACATGACACCTATTCAGAATCAGTAACGTGCACGCAAACGCACAACTGCATATCATATCTCCAGGGGATAACATCAGATCATATTCTTGTCTAAATTTAATGTATCCGCAGAAATTATATTTAAAAAGTCAACTTTTGGGTTTTATTAGATTGCTGATGAATATTATGCCAAAACAGCAGTTTCTCATAATGAGTCAGAAACCAGCCTGGCTCAGATTTTTCTTTGAATTCTGTGCGCAAAGATTGGTTAATTTAGCAGATTTTTTTCCCCCCGGTGCAGTTGAGCATCCCTCCGCGCCTGATGGCACTTGACTCTCGCTGTGCATTGCGAATCAAAGCGCTGCCCCGCGTCCTGTTCCTCTGGAACGGCAATTGTGGATCAAAGCTGTGCAAAACAGCATCGCTTGCTTCATTTATTAGTTGAATTAGTTGCCTTTGATAAGGCACAAGTCTCAGCTCTGTGCGCGCGCTCCCCGCGCTCTGCTCTTCACGTAATAACCCGCTGTGTGCGCTGGTGACATGATTACAAAAAATCCTTCAAAAATGCGTCTTGCTGGTTTGATGCTTCTATTAAGGATGTGTGAGCGTTTGTGAAAACAGTGCGACTTGCAGTCTGCAGGTTGTTCTCTGTAATCTATTCATACCTGTTATTGTTTATAGATGCTTTGTTGTTCGTAATTAACTATATGTATATCTATATATCCTGCATGGAGCTGCAACAATTAGATTATCCCATTAGTCGACTGAAAGAAAATTAATCACCAGCTATTTTGATAATCCATTCATCTTTTCAGTCATTTTTCAAGAAAAGATGTCAATGATTTGCTCAAATGTGAAGATCTGCTGCTTTTCTTTGTCATTTATGGCAGTAAATGAGGAGTCTCTGGGTTTTGGATTGTTGGCTGGACAAAAGAAGCAGTGTGAAGACGTCACTTTGGCCTCTGGGAAATTGTTACGAGAATTGTCACATTTGGAGATTTTATTAGAGCCAGACAGATATATCTGATCGACCAATATTTCAGGCTTATCACAGGTGTATCACTCTGTATCGGTATTAGCATATACACTGTCCAGTATGATTTTTAGATGTTTTATTTGGCAGCGTATTGTTTTTATTTTTCTATTTTGAAGTTTTATAGGGATACAAAAATATATCAAAAATTGCAATAAAAATATCAAACTGTAACAATATGTTATGTTATATTACATGTTATAATTGGATTTTATCAGTATTTAGAGCTGCAACAATCAATTCTGAAATTAATCGTCAGCTATTTTGATAATCGATTAATCATTTTGAGTCAAAGTCAAAATTCTCTGATTTCAGCTTCGTAAATATGAATATTTTCTGGTTTCTTTTCTCCTCTCCGACAGTAAACTGAATATTTCCTGGTTGTGAGACGTTAAGGACATCATCTGCAGTTTTGAGAAACACTTTATCAGCATTTTCTAACATTTTATAGACCAAACAAATATTAATGAGTAAATGGAGAAAATACTCGACTGATTAATTGACTATGAAAATAATTGTTAGTTGCAGCCCTATTATTATTATTATCATTCTTTTTAAAATGTTTTTTAAAAGGACTGCTACTGACTGCTGCATGGTTTTTGTTTTGCAATTGTACATACAGACTTCAAGCACTGATTATTAAAGACAATTCAGTCATGTCAGTTTTTTTTTTCTGCACACGCTCGGGTCACGGCCGCTACTTTTATTTCATTAAAGAACGACTTAAAGTTCAAATGAAAAACTTATTTCACACCAACAAAAAACAGATTTATTATTTAGTTTTTTTTTCAAATTGTCATTTCTCTTTGTTTTTTAAAGGTAGAGTGAGTAAAATTTTTCCGAGCTGTTTCGAAACGCACAAGGACGTCAAATAGCATCATTTTTGGGTTGGCGAAATGTCCCAGAACAATGAGAAAACATAATTAAATACAGGTAGAGGGCTGCAGGGTCTCTGCAGATGCAGCCACCAGCACACACTTCTACTGGGTCATCAGTGATGACTGAAAGGGATTATGTAATTTGAGTCTAGGTATTGTTTTTTTAGGAAAATGTTGCAGATTACACCTTTAATATTGTGATAGATATTGTATTGTGGACTCTATATCCTGGCTTGAGTTCTTGGTATCGTTACATCTGTAATATCTGGACAATAAAGTTTATTGTTAACTGTATAATATCTTGCCTCCATTACAAGCGTTTCATCAGTCGATATATCAGAATGTTTTTTTTACCCCCTCCCTCATTATCAACACTGGCCCCAATAATCCAGCTGTGGTAGGAATGTACATTTTATTAATCCTGAAAATAAGCAGCAGATTAATCAATAATGAAAAGAATTGTTAGTTGCAGCCCTAATCTAGATCATTACTTGTGTATACATCATATGAGTTGTTGTCATGGAAAATAAAAGTGTAGTGTTTTGCTGCTCAAGTGTTTCAGTATTCTGCTGTGGTCTCAGCTCTGGAGTGTGTGTGTGTGTGTGTGTGTGTGTGTGTGTGTGTGTGTGTGTGTGTGTGTGTGTGGCAGCCCATGTGTTTGCACGCTTATTATTAGCCAGTTATACTGCATGACTAAGTACTCAGTGCTTCATTCTTTTGGCAGTTTTCTAAAGCAGGAACAGCGAGCCGTCCTGTTCCTGCTCCGGATGCAAAAAAAAAAATAAATAAATAAATCCTCACGCTTTAATACTAAATAAGGCGGAGGAAGAAGAGGGGGAAGAGGAATGCATGACTCTGTGTGACATAATTGGCTGTCGGCTCACCTGGATTTGACAGAGCTCTAATTAGGCTGGATGGAGAATAGAGACAGAGTGAGACAGGCAGAGTGAAGGAGTGCAACAGATGGAGGGAAGAGGAGTGAGGGCAGGAGGCTGCAGGAGATGAGGTGGAGTCAGGAAAACAAGATGCACACAGGGAGGGGGGTGGAGGGAAGGAGAGTGTGTGTGTGTGTGTGTGTGTGTGTGTGTGTGTGTGTGTGTGTGTGTGTTGTTCATCCACCTTGATAAGTGCATCAGCTGAGCGCCAGAACTGTGGATGCTTGATGGAGAGCAGTGTTTGTGTGTGTGTTGCTTTTCCCAGCCTGCTCCAGACTCTGCATGCTGATTGTATCACTGCCACACAGAGGTAGAAGGTAACCAAGTACAAATATTATTGTATTACTGTACTTAAGTAGATTTTTCAGGTATCTGTACTTTACTTGAGTATTTATTTTTCTGACAACTTTTTACTTTTACTCCCTACATTTGAACACAAATATCTGAACTTTCTAAAGAGGCTCATTACTTCAATTTTAATGCATTTGTGGGAATCTATTGATTATTTTTAGTTTGCATAATTGTGCGCCACCTTTCCAACGTCAAGACTGATTTTAACCTTAATGGACAGAACAATAACACATAGAAAAGATGCTTCTTTGGTTAATCCATCAGTGCATGTCACACGACAGACGTAGCAAGACAAAAACAGTGTAAGATGTAATGAGATGTAATAAGATATAACAAGATGAACACAATGATGAGATGTAACAAGAGGAAAACAACAAAAAGGATGTTACAAGAAAAAAACAACATACTGATATGCAACAAAATGAAAATGAAGTAACAATACGTAAGAAGACAAAAACAATGTACAAGACGTAGCAAGATGAAAATGACGTAAAAGACATAAGACAAAAATGATGTAAAATATGTAACTGGATGAAAAAGGGCGTAACAAGACAAAAAAACAACAGTGTTAGAAATGTTACATAATGAAAAAGGCTTAAAAGTCGTAACGAGAAAAAAGATGTTACGAAATGAAGAAAGGCTTGAAAGATGTAACAAGTGCAAATGATGTAAAAGACATAAGTCAAAAATGATGCAGGAGATGTAACATGACGAAAATGATGAAAAAGACGACAAAAATCCGGCGCCTCAATTACATGGTTCATTGATCTGATTGGTTGAAGTTAGCCCGTTTTAGACGTGATAGACAGAAGGTCCATCCAATCACTTGCCATGGGTTTTTTGAAAGTGCGTGTCCTTCTCCTAACAGTTTCTCAGGACGACTTCCCAGATGATTCTATGTAACAAAACATCTGTCTTGTCAGGTTAATCTCATGGTTCTCTGATCTCATTTTAGGTACATGGTAAAACAGTGCAAACAAATAAACAAATGTTGGTACACCTACCGGTATCTTGGGGTCAATATGGACGTATTTCCAAAATATGCTGTGATGAAATGTACTCATCACTTCACTCATGGTGCAACAACAAACCAGCACAAAAACCGACAATTTTTTTTTTTTTTTTTTGTATTAATTACATATTTTCAATTGCTTTCGTTGAAGACTTCCGTAAAAAACATTTTAGTTTACAGTGACATAGAAAGCTTTCATCCTTTATACATTTAAGCTCCAGCTGTGAAGCAAATTCACCGTATTATTTCAAAAACAATTATTTGGACCACAGTAATACGATTCTCAGGAATTTGTCTGGATTGAATTTATTATACAGAAATGCATAGCCATGGAGTATTTCCTTTAGAATAAACTGCCCATGCAGTGCAGCCGCTGGCACCTGTTTTAATCCACTTGAGGCCCAGGTTCACAGTGAGGTCTGTGGATTATCCACAAGTGCTGTTACTTTGTGTCTGGAACAGATGCTGCTGCTGAATTCTCTAAATGTCAGTTTTCATCGCTGTGAACGCCTCAGACAAAAATCCATCCAGCACCTTTGTACAGGGATGGAGGCTGAGATAAATAATCTCAAACCTGGACACATGAATAACAAAACTGTCTGCATTGCAGAACCACTAGCTGAGAAAATATATTGTTTTTTTCTTTGCATTTGGATTAACTAATTCAGTAATATTACTGTGCACTGATAAAAGTATCATTTACATTTGGACACATGCTGTTTACTATAAGCTTCATTATTTAATTGCTAGTCAAAGCCCTAATTTTAATTTTGCATCAACCTAAATGGATGGGACAACAACACATTCCTTGGTGTATCCATCAGTGCATATCATGCACGACAGACATAACGACAAAAAGAAATAATGAGACATAATAAGTTGGAATAAGACTAAAACAATGTAGAAGACAAAAACACATTACAAGATGAAAACAACATAACAATACACAACAAACAAAAATGAGGTAACCAAGATGAAAGCAATGTGAGAGATGAAACAGATGAACATAAAAGACGTAAGATGGAAATGACATAAAAGATGGAAGAAGATGAAAATGACATTAAAGACAAAAATGATGTAAAAGACACAACAAGATGAAAATGACCTAAGAAAAGGACGTAAAAGATGTACTATCACCAAAAAAATGAAAAAGATGTAAAAGAGTAAGTACAAATACTTTGTTATTGTACTTAAGTAGAGTTTCCAAGAATCTGTACTGTACTTAAGGTTTTTTTTTCCTGACAACTTTTTATTTTTACGCACTACATTTTCACGCAAATATCTGTACTGTCTACTCCTGCACCGCCTGCAAACATCAAGACTACTTTCAACCTAAATTGATGGAACACTAACTCACAAAAACACGATTTCTTGGTGGTTCCACCAGTGCATATCATGCACGACAAACATAACAAGACAAAAATCACATAAAAACACAACATAACATAGTGTAAGCGACGTGGATGTGTGAGCAGGAATAAATCAGTCCAACAAATTCTGGGTGTTACTAATAGCTTTAGTGAATTCCGGACACAGCTCAGTCCAGCCGTTATACCTGCTATTCACCTCAAAATGACAACAGCACTACCAAAAATGCTGCAGTAGCCCCAACTAGTGGTGTAACTCTGTACCAGAACATCAACTTAAGAGAATATTAACATTACTGTAAACACTAAATAGGTGTAAACAATATAATAATGCAGTGAGAATATACTTAACTTATGTCTGAACAGTTAGGATGGTTAAACCTGTGTTTACACAGTTATTCACCTATCACAATTTCACTCTTACAATAACAAGACAAAAGATGTAACAAGACAAAAACAATAAAAAAGATGAAAACAATATAAAGATATGCAACAAGATGAAAATGAGGTAACAAGATGTAAAAAAAATAATAAAAAAAATGATGTAATAGATGTCGGAAAAGATGAAAAAGACGTCACAAGACAAAAATGTGCTAAAAAAAAAAAAAAAAACAGAACAAAAAATCCAGCACCTTTATACTGGAGAGAAGGCAGAGATTAAATTATCAAACTTGGATGCATGAATAACAAAACTATCTGCACTGCAGAAGACCACTAGGTGAGAAAATATATTGTTTTTTTCTTTCTTTTTTAATATTTGGATTAATTCTGCAGTATTACAATGCTCTGATGAAAGTATCACTCACATGCACACATGCTGCCTACTAAAAGCTCCACTTTAACACTAACTCATTAAATGTGCAAACTGTATTTTGACTTAATACGAAATTTGATTTAACTTTTTCCTCCAAGAATCCTCACACCAGTGAGATGCAGCATGTTTATTTGCAGAAGCAGACATGTTTGATGGATATAATTGAACGACTGCAGGAATTTTGCCTGAATCGGCCTGCAGACCCGTGTTGATCACAGCTCCATCAGAAACTCTGGCTGCTGCTATCACAGCTGTATGTGGGCTGGCTTCCCTCCATCCCTGCTCCCTCTCAGCCTCCTCTCCACATTGATAAATTGTGTGTAATTTCAGGGATGAACAAGCATGAAAACATATGGGTGGAGAGGGCTGCTATATTTTGGCATTCTGTGTATACAGCATTTTCATCCAGGTCTGCACATTCAGACGAGAGAACTGCAGAACCCAGCAGACTGGAACCAGGCCCATGCTCAGATGGTTCTACACAGTATAGATAAATAAATATTAATCTGAAAAGGTATCAGTGATATTATTTGTTGTTATGTCGACACATGGAAGTAACTAAGTACAAATACTCTGTTACTGGACTGAAGTAGATTTTTCAGGTATTGGTTCTTTACTTGAGTATTTATTTTTCTGACAATTTTTTACTTTTACTCCCTACATGTTAACACAAATATCTGTCCTTTCTACTCCGTATATTTTCAAAACAGGCCTGTTACTTTAATTTTATTGCAGGACGAACACAACGAAAAAGATGTAACAAATCAAAAACAGCATAAAAGAAATAACGTAAAAACAATAAGACAAAAATTACACAAAAAACATAAGACAAAATGACGTAACAAGATGAAAACAACATAGCAATACATAACAAGACCAAAGCGACGTAAAAGATGTGACAAGACAAAATTTACGCACAAAAATTATGTAAAAAACAATGTCACAAGAGATAACAAGACCAAAATAACGTAAAAGATGAAACAAAACAAATATGATGCAACAAGATGAAAATTACATAAAAGACACACAATGAAACAAGATGAAAATGGAGTAACAACACATAACAAAATGAAAATGATGTTAAAGACATAACAACACAACACTGCGTAATAAGACGTAACGATACAGAAATGATGAAACAAGATCCAATAAGACAAAAATTATGTAAAAGACGTAACACAACATCACCGATGGAACAAGAGGTGACAGGCGTAAATTATGTAGCAAAACGAAAACGACAAAAGACATAACAAGGTGAAAATGATGGAAAAGGTGTAACAAGATGAATACGTCACAAGACAAAAATGACGTAAAGACGTTACAAGATGAAACAGGCAGAGAGGCAGGTTACAGTGGTGAGAGGTTTAGTTAGCTTCACACAGAAACAGTCAATAGAAATGTCCTTCACGACTTTTTACTTTTATACTTTGAGTACATTTCAGAGGCTGTACTTTTACACTTTTACTGCATTAAAGAAGTTCAATCAGTACTTCTACGTTTACTAGAGTCTTTTTTTTACACAAGTATCTGTACTACCTCTGACACGTCATAATTGTTCAAACACAAACTCATCTTCAAGGTCTTCATTGGACCTTTTTCTGATTTTCCATCAACAAGCAGGTTGGCTATTCTGGAAAAGTTGTCAAATTTCTGCTGAAGTGTTCGCAAAAAACATAAGACTTAGGTGAGACACAGGACATGCACTTGCAGAATCATACTTAGTTTTATGTCGACAACAGTTTAAGTAGCTGGTGACATGGAAATGTCAAGAGCACATGATCACCTAAACGCTCTGCTAACTCTATTAGCATCAAATAATTCTCACTGGATAATGTACAGGCTAAAACAGCAAAAACCTGGGCTTTAGAGATGTTGTCTGGCTCGGTGGAGCTCAAAAGCTGCAGTGTTAAATTAATTCTTGAAGGGCAGTTTTACTCTTGGGACCACTATTCAGGCCTCGATCCAACATCACGTGTTCAGCAACTCAGGGCTGCACTCACTCGCACATAAAAATTCCTGTACATCAACTCCTCAGTGGAAACATCAGTTTTTCGTCATTTTCTCTTGTAAACATGAAAGGGAACAGATGCTTGGCGCTCTGTTTTTATTTATCTGCTGCCACAGTTGTTTTCACAATGAGATCAGATTACAGCAGGTTGCATTTCCTCCTGCAGCACCTTCAAAGAGAAGCATATTTCCTAATCACAAGTTTTGTAACAACACAGAAAACCGCTCCCTGCTATCATCTCATCTCATCTGTCTGCTTGTTCATGGGTGGTTTCTTCTGACAAACAACTACAGCCATAATGTGGATAATATATGATTACATGCAGTCTATATAATAAATATTTATTGGACTTAATTGGATATTGCTCTTAGAGTAGTGTGTCTCTTTTAAGAAGCAGGACAGTGTAATGTTAGTGCAGGAGGAAAAAGAAAATACTGAATCTATACATGGACACCAAATATCTTTTAGGTCAGGCTTTATTTTACGGTACACTATATAAGACATAACAAGTCATACTTTGTATCAAATTAGACAAAGACATAGAAATATGTTATATAATATTAGACCCTTATTAGACTTTGTAAGAGAGAAATTAGGGACACATTACAATAGAACTGAAACTAAACTAAAATGTATGTCTTCACACTGTTAGACTCATATTACTCTTCATAAGAAGGTGATTATGGAATTATAAAAGAACTGTGTTGTAAACTTAAGTGCATTGTTTCCAACTGTTAGACCATAACAGTTAAAAAGTTATAAACAGTTATAAAGTTTAATAGCTGGTAATTAGGGATACAATACAGCAGAACTGTACTGTAAACTAAAATGTATTGTTTCCAACTGCTGGACCCTTGTAAGACCTTCTTAGAGGATAATTAGGGATACATTGCAACAGAATTGTATCGTAAATTAAAGTGTATAGTTTCCCAATGTTAGACCCTTATTAGACCTTATTAGAGGTTAAAAAGAGACACATTACAGTAGAACTGTACTGTAAACTAAAGTGTGTTGTTTCCCATGATTAGACCTGTATTACTTTTCATAAGAAGATTACAAAAGAACTGTGTTGTAAGCTCAAGTGTATTGTTTCCAACTGTTAGACAATTAATAGAGTTTAACAACTGGTAATTAGGGACACATTACAATAGAACTGTACTGTAAACTAAAGTGTACCATTTCCCACTGTTAGACCCTCATGGGACTTTATTATAGCGCAATCAGGGACAAATTACTACAGAAGTGTGCTGCAAACTTAAGTGCATTGTTTCCAACTTTTAGACCCTCATTAGACAGTGGTGGGCAGTGGTGGCCTAAAAGTTAGAGAAGCGAGCTTGTGAATGGAAGGTCGCTGGTTCAATCCCCTGACTGGCAGGATAAATCTGGGTGTGGAAAGTGAAAGGCAGCACTTGCCTTACCCTCATTCCCACCACTGAGGTGCCCTTAAGCAAGGCCTTTAACCCCAACCAGCAGTAGCCTGCAGGTAAGACTGTGGTTGTACTGGGCAGCTCCCAGGTTTGACTGTGTGAATGTGATCAGGGCATTCCTGCAAAAGAGAGCATCACTGTCAGTGCACCTACCAGGAATAAATAAAGGTAAAAAAGACTATAATAGCTGGTTATTAGCTATGCATTACAACAGAACTGTACTGTAAACTAAAGTGAAATCACGTCTGCTACTTAAGACACACCGTCTTTGGCTGGGTCCATGCAATTGGCAGAGTAGCCAAGATCAGTATTAATAAAGGTAAATCAAAGTCTAATAAGGGTCAGTGGGAAATAATACACTTTAGTTTACAGTACAGTTTCTTATTAATGTGGACCAAATTACCCTCTCAGAAAGTCTTATAAGAGTCTAACAGTGGGAGTCGGAGATGCAACAACTTCCAACTTCGTTCGAGATTTGAAGTTGTAGCAAGAACAGGAAGTCGAGTCTCTGTTGTTAAAATGGCGTAACATTTGGTGAAGAATGAATATGACTTGTTTAGGATTCTAAAGTCAAAGTTGACTTGAGACTTATTTGCGACTTGCAAAACAATGACTTGGTCCCACCTCTGTCTGGAGAATGTGGATGTGTGGGACCACATGGGACAGTAGTGGTTAGAGAATCTGGCTTGTCCCGGGTTGGATCGCCACATGTTTCCAGCAAAATGTTCCACTGCAGGAAAGTCAAGGAACGAATAGTTGCATCTCCCTCATTACCACCACAGAGGTGCCCTTGAGCTTGGCTCTTAACCTCTTAACAGACTCTGTGGTAAAACTGGACTGCTTCCACATCTGTAACTCCTATCTTGACCTTACTAGTAAATATTATCAACCTAAATAAACATCCTTTTTTAAAGTAAAATCGAGCAGTTTTGGGTAAACAGGCCGTCTCTCTGCAAAGAAGGGAACTGACTCTATAGCAACAGGCCCAGTATTGTCCCCTGTGGACATGATGGGAGTGTTCAGTTTGTTGCCTGCATGTCATTGTATTCTTCCCGGGCCGATTGACCTGTCTGCAGAACAGTCCAGCTTGTCTCCTTTCATCCCCACGGTGGAACAGGACCATAATAGCCGGGTCTTTCACTGAGACTGTCTATTGTTCACTGTTGAGCCAAAGTGTGCTGGCGCTGGTGTTTCATCTCACCTCAGAGTGAGGGCAAGATCCTATCAGCGCTGACAGACCTGTGATTTCCCCACTGTGACACAGGATGGATGCTGCTATCACAAATGATCTCCGTGATGGGTGTTTGGCCTGCGCAGTGTTTTTATAGTGTCCTGCCTCCATTATGCAATGTATGTACGGTTGAACCTGGATGTGTGAGACACAACCTGCAGAGGGACTGTGCAGTGAAACATCTGACAAGAACACAGCTTTATGAAGTATAACCAGTTTCCAAAGGCAGGTCAGCCTGCTGTAATTTGATTTGTTCATAAAGCAAATTCTAGATAGTTGAACAGGCAAGCCCGTATTAACCTGTTAGGAGGCCCTGAGGCAAAAATGAGCCGGACAATATCAGTCCAAACACACATGTCACAGTGTTTTCCCTCAGGCGAGGTGGACTTAATCCTGATAGCGGCGTTAACTAAAAGCATTTAAGGACTGTAAAAAGAGATCAACACTCTATGTGAATACTAAACAACTGCAGTGGCCAAGCTAACTGTGTTCACAGTAATACAGGGCAAGCAAGTGGAGCCACTGGAAGCAGAAACAACATCATTTCAAAATAAAACCTAGAAATGAAAGTCTCTGAACCAAAATGACAGAACATGAAGAATTCACAACATAAAATAAATGAACTATTTTGTTTCATTTACTTCACTTGAATTGAACTGGGCATTTTTATGTGTTTTCTAATATTATTTATACCATGGTCTGGGTAAATGTTCTCTTCTCATTGGCTGGCAGGTGTGTGTTAAAACCATTTAATGTACACGTAGTTTGGCTCAAATTTACTCACCATTCGAACTTAATCTGCTACCGAACGTGTGAATATAGCAACATTAAATAGCTCAGTGCTTCATAACTATAGATTCTGAGGGCAAAACTTTAACCAAAAAAATCTGCAAATGCTTTTATTTTATATTATTGGGTAATGACTAGTCTCAAAGTGGGATAATCAGGTAGTAGGTGTGTCGTTATACGGTTTGAAGTCGCTTTGTGGAGACTTTAAATTTGGTTCTTTGCCTCCATGTCATGCCTTTAAAGCACAACTACTCATTGATTATCCCTTACATAAACTAACCAGCTAACTGATCAAACAAAGGATAATCTGCATTAGGGTTCCATGATTCTTGCTAAAATGTTAATCCTGATTTTTCTCCCAAGAATTTGAGATCATGATTCTCTCACAAGATTCTTATTTCTTTCAACAAAAGCATTTATGGCCCTCAAAAACACAAAATGTAAAAGAAGTACAAAAAGATGCCTGAGATGCTCGCTGTGAAGAGAAGGCTTTCAACAGACGACAACATAATAAATCAAAGTGATAGACTTAAACATCTCCTGTAACAAAAAAAATACCTCAAGCTTCTTTTCCTCTCTTACTTTAGAACATTTAATCAAAGTGATTAACTTAAATGCAGCTGAACATAAAAATAGAGATGCACTGTGTGATGTTTGTGTTGAAGTCTGTGTGGTCTGGCAGCTGAGATTTTGTGATGTGGTTTGTTTGTCCTGCAGAATCAAGGTTGTGATTTTTTAATCATAATCATAATCAAGAAATGAATTGATTCATTTTCAATATTCATTTGTTGCAGTCCTAACAGCAGATTTGAGTCACATGACTTGGCGTTGAGTCAGACTGGAGTCACAAATTTTACAACTTTAAACTTGACAAATTTCGGCCTCAACAAAATCCACTGAACATGAAGAATTCACAACATAAAATAAATGAAATGTTTTAAACATTTTGCTTCTTTCAAGACAGTGAGAGGGGAAACACTGACATGAGTTTAACTGTTCACAAAACATTAAAATGGACATATTGAGCTGCAACCTGGTTGAAATGAATAACAGAAAAAGGTCAGAAAAGGTGGAGGTTGTGCATATCATGAAAGGAGGCTGATTGTTTGTGTCTGTGATAAAGAAGGGTGAAGGCTGCTGATAGAAGTGTGCCATCATAGCTCATAATGCATCATTTGTAAAAGTGTGTGTAAGAAAAAAATCTAAACTGCCTTGTTAAAGGCAGCTAATAACTAAAATATTGAATAAGCAGTAATGTTACATCCTCTGTAAAAGAAATTACCCTCTCTGTCAGACTAATTGAATGAACTGCATGACGTACTGTAGAAGAAGGTTTTAACTGATTAGTCAATTAACAGAAAATTATTTGGAAATCAATTAATTGTTAAATCCATTTTGGGGAGGGAATATTTTGCTTTTATAGAGACTAAATAATTAATTGAGAAAATAATCTGCAGATTACTTGATAATAAAAAATAATTACTACTTGTAGCCCAAGTACTGTTATGTTCCAAGGCTATGTTTTTAGTAAACAGTGTTATTACAAATGTGAACGTACAACCCCAACTGGGGCACTGTATAAATCTAAATAATTAGAATGCAATGTTTTTTTTTACCAGAATTCAATGAAATACAGTACAAAGACAAGATATTTAATGTTCAAACCAATAAACTTTTTCTTTTTTGTGAAAATGTCTGTGACCTTTGACCCCATGTATGTATATATGCATGTAAAAGCAACATGACTATAAAGCAGGGGTGGGCAATTATTTTTTAATGGAGGGGGGCATATGAGATATTGATCAAGCTGCTGTGGGCCAGACACAAATGATATAAGGTCCTAATAAAGGCCAGGTCTCTAAATGGGTAAATCTCCTACTGTTGGTTGCCCTTTTTGAATCACCATGTCATGAATTGTGGGCTAATATTTTGTTGGTTATGTCCAAAATGCGATGTTTTACAGTGTACCATGCAGGCTGCATACATGTTGCAATGATGGTAGCTGCAAAAGTAGAAGAAGAACAACATAAACAACATGGATGTGCAGCATTGAGTGAATAAAGTTACAGTTTAATATAAAAGATACAGTTCATTATCATTACCAATGAGCACAGAACTGATTCCTTTCAAAGTAAAGGTCTTATTAAAGGTTTAATGGTAAGCAAAATGCTACTGACTGTCCATGCTGGATTTTTAACTTTTGGTATTTCCATGATGGCTGTGTGGGCCACATGAAACCTTTCAGTGGGCTGCATCTTGCCCAGGTCTGCTATAAAAGATACTACATGGGATCAGGAACACAGTTTGTCACTGCATCTAAAAATGCAAGTTAAGACTCTACCATGCAAAGACAAACATCCACTAATGCCACTGGAAAAGTGTGCTGTGGTCTGACGAGTCCACAATTCAGACTGTTTGCAGAAATCATGGATGCCATGACCTCCAGGTTAAAGAAGAAAAGGACCATCCAGATTGTTACCAGCAGTGACTTCAAAAGACAGAGTGTGTCAGTGCCCATGGCATCATGGGTAACTGTCATATGAAGGCCCCATTAATGCTGAAAGGTACATACAGACACCCCGGCTTATTTCAGTGAGGCGATGCCGAGACACATTGTGCAGATGTTCCAGCTGCGTGTCTTTGTAGTAAAAGAGTTCAGGTACTAGACTGACCTTCCTCCAGTCCAGATCTGTCTCCCACTGAAAATGTGTGGCGCATTATGAAGCACAAAATACAACCACAGAGACCCCGGACTGTTGAGCACCTGAAGTCGTATATCACTTGAACTTTTTCTGCAGTGTTGTCATGAGCAAATTGTTCATTTACTGCCATTCATCTTCACTGCTTAACTTTAATCCCTCTGCTCTGGTCGCCAGCACCTGGCATCTTTTTTCCACACACACACAAGCACACACACACTGCCATGCTTATGCCACAATCATATGCGTCATGTTGATGGACGTTTGATGACTAGTTTGGAGGCTCTGCTGGGCCCGCAGGTCTCAGGACGACCTGCTGTTGATGTTTTTCCGTCCTCCTCTTGTGCACATGCTGTATTTCGTGTTTTCTCCTGGAGCCTCTGTCAGAATGTCTCCATCACACAACTCCACTGCTTGCTTCCCTGCCAGAGTTATTGCTATTTACTGCAGTGCATCAATTAATAAGACTTGAGAGCAGAATGCTGATAGCTGAGCTGTGGGCTGAGGCTGATATACTTTGCAGTTGATTAAAGCCAAAATGTGCTGATATTTGAAATCAGTGAAAGAAATGAGGTGTAAAGTTTAGAGCAGATAGAGAAATGAAGTGATTAGTGAAAGAGTCACCAGCGGCCCGGGTGTATCTCCTCTGTGAAGTCTCCTTCCACTCTGCTCCAAACTGCTCCATGTTCTGGATGAATAGATTCCAGTGTTCGCTCTGTGACCTGGACGTGCCCCGGGATGCTCTCTGAATGTAAAAGCTGCCCTCTCTCATCTGGCTGCTTCAAGGCTGTCACTGTATCAGGGCTGTGCAGTCCTGACGGTTGATAGTAATACCTACTGAAGGATGAAAAGCCTATACTTTACATACATTATATAAGATCTCTATTAAAAGACCCACTGAAAATCAGGTTTTAAACTTCGCTAACATGTCCATGTGGAGTTTTTCATGTTACAAGACATATCAGGAGCAAAATCATCAGTAAACACCATGTCTGAGCATTTCTTGCTTTGAAACTGCAGTGAGGAAGGGCAGTCTCAAAAAACAGATTCAGTCAAGCTGGGTATATGACATCATAAACCTAAGGAACCAATCCTGTTAATTGAGGAGGTGGCGCTGTAAATATCATAGCAGCGATGCCCCGCCCACAGGAGAAGTAGGGTGTTACTGTGATTAGCTAGCAAAACAGAGGAGAAGCCAGGTGCAGCTATTTAGGGATGGGGTGGATGTTTGGGGTGTGGAGAGGGCAGGGACTATTTGCATATTCATTAACCTTGAATACTAAACGAAGGCAAGGTTTAGAGCTGTATGTAAGTCATTTTAACAAGGTGTTTGAACTTATTTTGCAAAAAATAAAAACAAACAAACAAACAGACACAATTTATTACTTCTTGCAGAGCATTTTAAATTGTTCAAAACATGACTGGAGATGGAAAAATAATCTAATTAACATTTTACACAACATATATATGTGGAATCTAAACGTCCATATGTTGGAATTTTCATGCTAATGCGCAATAAAGATGATATTTTATCATCCTGGCCCATAACATCAGTACACACCATCAGTATGAATCTAGTCGATGTGAAATTTTTCCACACGTTTGTTTTTCTCACTTATATTTCTGTTTGAGTTAGGGCTGAACATTAAATCAGAATTTTATCAAAATTGCAATATGGTCAATTTACAAATCACAGATGGTGCAATATCTGATAAAACCCAATTTTTGTTTGTAAAATTATTGTAGGGCTGCAGCGAGGTACTGGACTGCACATCAGATTCTACAGACTTAAGAAAACATCATTTTAGGGCTGCAACAAATGATTATTTATTATTATCAGCAATTAATCTGTCAGTCATTTTTAAGACTCAACGATTAGTTGTTTGGTCCATAAAATATCAGAAAATGCTGATCGGTGTTTCCCAAAGTCCAAGATGATGTCCTCAAGCGTTTCAAAGATATTCAGTTTACTGTTAAAGAGGAGTAAAGAAACAAGAAAGTATTCACATTCGAGGAGGTCAAATCAAAGATTTTGAACAGTTTTATTTGCAGAAAAGAACCAAACTGACTAACTGATTATCAAAATAGTCGCCAAGTGATTTAGTAGTTAACAACTAATTGATTAATAAACAAATCATTCCAGATCTATATAGTTTGGTACAGATCGCTGCAAAAATCTTTACTTTTAATATGTTTTTCAGTGACAATGAGAATAAGATGTAAAAATGATCACTCTGTCTAATAATAAATAATAATAATAATAATACATTTTATTTGTGTAGCACTTTTCATGGCAGAGATAAAGAAAAGAAAAACATGGAACAATAAGGCAGTATGAGCATAAAAGCAACAACAACTAGACAACAATAGAACAAAGAAAATATTGAAAACGATGAAAACAATCTAAGAACCAAGAGACAAAAGGAGAAAGGGGCTAATGATCACACATTAAAAGCAGATTTAAACAGGTGGGTTTTGAGAGCAGTTTTGAAAGTGGGAGACAAAGTCTGAGATATTTTCTTGCTTTTTGTGTTTTTTAGAATCAGTCCTGCTGGTTAAAGCATGCTGTTGTTCTTCATTGATGGCGCCTGTGTGTGATTTAAGTGAGTGGAAGTCACGCAGCTTTAATAAAAAGCTATTTTCCACCTAGTTTCACCTGATGATCATTTACCTCATTGACTTTGCTCATTAAAAATCTCCCGGGTTCATATCCTCTGAAATAAAAACAAGAGCCTCTTTCTGGGTTGACAATATTTTTGAGATTGTAAGAAGTGCTGCTTGAAAATGAACTGCTACATGAATACACACATTTAATGATGACAACACTTCAGATCCAGCAGCCTTCAGAGGGTGAGGTTAAACAAACCCAGCCCGCTCATACCAGAAAAACATGTGTGCTGGTTCAATGTGCAGGCAGCTTATTCTGGACTGAATGGCACCCCCTAGTGGATGTAGGAAACATGACAGAAGTATAATGAGCGAGAAATTCTGCGTTTGGAGGAGGTAGGGTGTATAGACGGTTTGAACAAGCACATGATCGTGACCTAGGAGACGTCATGTGACATATGTTATGTAGTTATTTTAACCCAAACCAGTCTTATTCTAAACCTAACCAAGTAGTTTTATTGTCTAAAGCTAACCAAACTACAACGGTTTTACAAGATACAACAGTCTGGTGAGTCTGTCGCTGTGGGTACTCTCCACTGGTAATATATATTGTTTTGGGAGTAACTCACAATCGATCTCTCCTGGTGTTTAGGTATGAGGAGGCTTGTGGAGTAACAGATTACATGTAACAGGATACAGCTTCTTAAATGTGAATATTTCCTGGTTTATTTACTCCTCTCTCATAGTAAACTGAGCATCTTTGAGATATGTGTTGATGTGTGACTCTGCAGAAGCAGCTACAGGCAGGGCTGAAAGCAGCATTTGATGAGAGCAGTGACAAAAAATATTCATTTTACACAATAACCTCAACTAAAGGTCGGTTTAAGAGCAATTCCAGGATTTGTAGCCATGTCTCACGATCTTCCTCATTGTATATGCCATAGATTAGTGTTGGCGCGATACTGGAGTTTCTAATTTCAACACAATACCTTGAAAAATATCAATATTTGATACTACTTCTGATGCCTCCGGGAAAAAAATTCAACAACATTTTTCACCATTTTCTGACATGTTATAGACCTACTAATCAATTGATTAAGAAAATGATCGACCAATCCATTAATAATGGGAATAACTGATACAGGAAAGACTTGAAAAATAGGTCCAAACATGTGGAGCACATGGACATACGTTCTTGTCCTCTTTCATTGTCACGTCTTGTTGCATCAATTACGTTGTTTTTCGTCTCTTGTGACAGCTTTTGCTTTTTGTTACGTTTGTAACATACCTTGCATTTTTGGTCTGGGTAAGTCTTTTTTGTCCTTTTCATTGTTACATGATGTTGCATCTTTCCCTGCATTTTATGTATTTTTTGTTGTTTTACAACTTGTACCTCTTTTTCATTTTCTTACATCTTTTTGTTTCAGTGTCTCTTTTTTGTGTACATGAAAAGTAGGTCCAAACATGGATCACACAAACAAACATCAACAAAAAAACCACGTACCAAGATGTAGCAACATCAAAAATTATGTAAAAGAGGTAATAAGACACATCAATGAAAAAGACGAAAAACAACATAACAAAACAGAAAAACTACCTAACAAGACCAAAAATGCACGGAACAAAATATAAAAGATATACCAAGGCTAAAAAACAATGTAACAAGATGAAAAACAACATAAAAGAGGTAAAAACAAGGAATAACATGAAAAAGACATAACAATACCAAAAATGAAGTAACAAGACGTGCGTCCATGTGCCCCACATGTTTGGACTTATTTTTCAACAGACAAGATTTTGACAGGATTAAATAGTCGATTAATGAAGAAAATGATCGACAGATTAAGGGACAATGAAAGTAATCATTAGTTGCAGCCCTGATATCAATGTTGTGAAAAATGAGTATTGAAAGCATTTCAAAAACTCATTATGAAAAATTATCAATATTTTGATATTTTTGGCAACACTACCACAAAAAGGTTCAGATGATGTCACAATACTGCGCTCCAGTGTCTCAATGACAACCGAAAGTAATGTATATTTTATATGGTGATGAATATAGCCTATCTAGGGCAATATTACCCATCTCTGGTGTCAAATTTTGTCATTTATGTTTAATTATTCCTTGTTGTCTCTCATGGTGGCGCTAAATGCTGAAAGTACATTGCAAAATTTTCTGACCATCTGCCTTGTGGTTGTCGAAATATCTTGCTCTGATGTGTGAAGCGCGTTGGACACAGAGATGGACATTTTGCACTAATTTTGTTCAAACTGTTTCATAAACATAAGGACTAGCCGTGCTACCATCATTCAGCCTTTCTGAATGGAATTTGCTTTAATATTGTCTCATCGTCTCCTGTAACAGACATTGTATTTCAATTTTTAATGAACATCCTTCGTAAACAACCTGCCAGTAATTTGCACTTGGCCATTTGGCCGCATCCTTAAGTTGTTCCAAATCAGGGCTGAAGTCCAACCAGCACACAGACCTGCTGCTGTAGCTGTGTGCTAGCACTCTGCAGGAAAACAAATGCTTCTGACAAGCAAACATGGCCACCAGCAGCTATTAGAGAGTCACAGCTCTCCCCTCGTGGAAACACAAGAGGAAGATTAATTTACATAAATGGAGCATGGCATGAATAATTTACATTTTTCCTATTTTTGGAGAAATACTGTTGAGCCGTGATATCTAAATTAGATATCTAATTACACACTTTTTTCATTTTTCATATTTGCTGTATCAAATAGGGAATTCTGCCTTGAATGAAGTCTCTCTTGATGTGTGAAATGTCTAATGTTTTATTTAATGAAATGACTAGAGTTGACATGAGGTTTCCAAGGCTGATGGAGATGTTATCTGCTGATATTCAGTTTGAGCCAAAGCATTTTCTCGCTAAAAATAACTGTTATTCACTGCTCTCCTCGAAAGTTATTTCCTGATCTGAAAGAGCATTTAGGCCGCCATGGGACATGAAAAATAAATAAATGAATAACATGTCATGTCAGATTTTCCGGACTGTGGTCAGGGAGGAAGCCCGTCGTATCAGAGGTAAATTCTTCTAAAATCCTGGCATCTGTTGTTAAAAGGATGTTTCTGCTTTATTG
Organism: Lutjanus erythropterus; assembly: GCF_056507025.1. Classification (NCBI taxonomy): domain Eukaryota; kingdom Metazoa; phylum Chordata; class Actinopteri; order Lutjaniformes; family Lutjanidae; genus Lutjanus; species Lutjanus erythropterus. The sequence continues at coordinate 5,136,749 of NC_139323.1, read as the reverse complement.
CAACATGAGTTTGAATTTTGTAGTTGAGGCTGTCACTTCAAGTCAGACGGGGCATGAAGAAGAGCAGTTAGACAATCAGGCGTTGTGATAAATTTTAGATGATAAATTATCAGATGATATTGGCTTGTCCAGATACATTTTCTTTGTTGGTATTGGTGTCTAGAAGCCGATAAATAAAGTTTTGACAGATTATGTGTAAGCATGGGTGGTTGGATGAATATATTACCATAAGTCACATCCCATGATCATATCCCCCTTTAGGTGAAAACATGCACTGTAAAAGCAGCCAGTCAGTGTGTCCGTCTGAAGCAAACTCTTCATTACAGGTCAGTTAATGATGTTACTGTGTAAATGACATGTGCCGATTGTGTCTGTGGTGAAGCAGAGAAGATTCTTACTGATGGTAGAAGTCATCTTTTTACTGTGAAAAAATACGGCACCACTATAAAACAGCTGATTTTAGAATGGAGTTTGGTTCAACAACAGCACCATCCATCCATCCATCCATCCATCCATCTTCAACTTCTTATCCGAAATTGGATTGTGGAGGTAACAATTCCAGCAGGGGACCCCAGACATCCTTTTCTGTTACATTAACCAGCCCTGACTGGGGGATCCCAAGGCGTTCCCGGGCCAGAGCGGAGATATAATCCCTTCACCTAGTCCTTGGTCTGCCCCATGGCCTCCTCCCAGCTGGACGTGCCTGGTACACCTCCCTAGGGAGGCGACCAGGTGGCATCCTTACGAGATGCCTGAACTGGACCCTTCCTATGCAAAGGAGCAGCAGCTCTACTCCAAGTCCCTCAAGGATGACTGAGCTTCTCACCCTATCCCTAAGGGAGATGTCGGCCACCCTCCTGAGAAAACCCATTTCAGCTGCTTGTATCCACAATCTCGTTCTTTTGGTCATGTCCCACCCTTAATGACCATAGGTGAGAGTAGGAGTGAAGACTGACCAGTAGATTGAGAGCTTTGCCTTCTGGCTAAGTCAGAGACTGATGATGCCATCAGAACCACATCATCTGCAAAAAGCAGCTTTGCAATCCTCAGGCCACCGAACTGCAAACCCTTTCTTTGATGACTATGCTTCAAGATCCTGACCATGAATATCTCAAACATGATTGGTGACAAGGCACAGCCCTGACCAAGGCCAACCCTCACAGGGTTCAGCAGCACCAAAACAGCAAAATAAAGTACCTTAAGAATATAAAAAGTATTGACGGTACTTATCAATACAGGTGAAATACATGACCTGAAGATTCAGTAAGATAGTTTTATGTCAGGTTCATCCACTTTGATGAAGGCAGACTGAAAGGACCATTTTTTGTGACAATGCTAAACAAGGATATGGTTTTCTCATTTAATTGTTTAATCCAGCAAAGACCTCAGAATTTGTATTTACCACTAGTCAAATTAGAGTGGTTGTTTTCACCCAAAAAGAGGCAGGGGCATGACGCAGGAGTACACAGATGGGTTTCTTTCATCCAATGGTGATTGGCTGAATCCATAGCAGGTCCGTGTCTGCAGAGCATGACCAGCTCTCATCCAGCGGCACAGTACACTAACCAGACACGCCAGATGGTTTGTTACATAGTTCCATCTGGGAAGCCGTCCATAGAAACTGTTTGGAAAAGGGCAGGCGCTTTCAAGAAAACACCCCTGGCAGATAATTGGATGAACCATCTGTCATGTCTAACACGGGCTAACTTCAACCAATCAGATCAGCTCACCGAACCAAAGCAGGCCAGAAGAAGAGCAAAAACATATTTTCCATCTATGAAAGCCTCAAGTGTCATTCTTTGCTCTTCTGTCAGTGAAGAAATGCTCTCCAGTTCTGATATAACTGATGCTATCACAGTATCTACACTAACCTCTTCAGGAGCTGCCATTGTTTGTTTAAGATGAGTCATTTCTGTAGACGTTTCTCACTATCATCACATGTAAAACCACACCCAAAGCTGCCAATAGTCCTTCCGAGTCAACACAAATGGATAGCTTGGAGCCTAGCAGGATGGATTCTTGCATGATCTTGCGAATCCAGCTGTCTTGCAAAGTAAACAGTACATCCCCACTTAGCCAGAGCTGAGTGCACTGAGCTGTGTGAGAAATGGGAGGTAAACAGACTCTTTGCACTTGTTTCACATGGCAAATTAAGGATTTAATTCAACCAAACCAGAGCTGGTGGTTGTTGGAAGAGTGGGCAGACTAACAAAGAAGATTTTTGTTTAGCTCTAAATGCTTTTCTGTCAAAAGTGTGTTTTACAGTGTGTTAACGAGCCAATTAAGCTTGTCTTTGTTCAGCAAAATGCAGAGACTTGAATCCAGGAGGTGTATGGTTGTATTTTTGTGTTTACAACAGAAAATAGATGTGAGAATGTTTAATTTCTTGACACTTTGTGAGTTTCTTTGGTTTATTGGATGTTTTGAAACTATGCAGTATACGTAACTTAGTGAATCTGCCACTTGCACATAGTGGCCAGTTTGAAAACCTTAACATATCACTGAGCTCCAATGGGAAGTGTAGGCTCCAGTGTTTTTGGACCATGACTCATAAAAGGAAATCAGGATATCTCAGCCTCTGAGGCTTTGATTTTGAACATTCCTATTAAAATCTGTCTTTTGACCCCAAGATTTTGACAGGAATACCCCTTTAATAAAACACTAATACTTTAACTTTGTTTAGGGACTATGAATTCTGGCAGCCTCTGAAAACATGAGACAGTGTATCATGCTGGGCTGTAATGACTCGAGTTCTCGAGCAGTGATCTTATTAGCTGCATTAGATGCTTCATTTTGCCTCATGAACAATATTTCAAGTAAAGCATTAGCAGTCACTCACAGGGACACGATCCATTTTCAATGACTTGTTATGTAATAAGGATTGATATTTATGACTGTGCAGTACAGAGCCAGTGGTAGCAATATGAAAGCTGTAAAGGCGAGTGTATGGAGTGTCTTTTATAGGGCTTTTATGGTGCCTTCTTTCCTCTAACAGGACGCAGATAGGCAGTGGAGTGGCCAGTTGTAAAAGAGAGAGAGAGCTCCATCAGGCCTCGACATGGCCGCTAGATTGGAACTGAAGCGAACGTCTGTGTTTGATGAAATATCCTCTCATGCCGTTTGTTTTCTGGACAGATTATCAGATTATAGCTATATTCAACTAACTTGAATAACTTCAAACCTTCAAAACTTACTGAAAACATCTTACAGCAAGATAACGTGCTTCTTTGATGTTATTCCAGTGTGTTTCTTTTCATGCAGGCATTAAAGCTCTTTGAGTGGGCTGTGGTTTCTGACACAGTGGAAATATCATAGTGAGAAGGTTTTATAACAGCTTGTCTTGTTTTCACAAGAACAGAAGGGAGCAACTTGGGAAAAAAAATATTTTTTGAAAGCCACATCTCACTGTGAGACTCTGCTTTGACATAAACACTCAATAACTCATGATTTACAGGCAGGTTAGATATCCAGGAAAAAAAAACATTTTATTATGTCAGAATTATGTAATGTAATTATTGTGTTTGAGCACAAACTGTGATTTTAATGTATTTGTGATTTTTATGAAGGACTTCTGAAGTATAGTACAGAAGTATATTCTGTATTGTAGTATTTCTTCATTAAGAGAAGAACAAAGAACGGAACTGAAAGCTTGTCTCAATGGAAAATATGTTTTTGCTCTTCTCCCGACCGGCTTCAGCAAGAGTTTGATCTGATTGGTTGAAGATAGCTGTGAAAGTGTCTGCCCTTTTCCAAACAGTTTCTAAGGACGACTTCCCAGATGGTTCAGTGTAACAAACAATATGTCAGGTTACCACATTGGTTCCAAAAATTATTCTGTTATGTCCCCCTTCAGAAGCCAGAAAAAAATTTACGTCCTCCTACCACACAATTATCAATTTTTAGCAATAACTGGGGAACCAACTGATTAAGAAAAGGATTCCAGTTGCATTTTAGTTAAATTAATGTTAGCGTTGCAAACCTTTGTTTACTTCCGCCACATAAATCACATTTATTCAGCTTAAACTCTCCCTTGGTCATCCACACTCCCACTACAGAGGCCCTATGTCCTCCCCAGTGGGACCTGCCCCCCAGTTTGGAAACCCCTTGCTTTCCATAACACTACATAAGTATAGTTTGTAAGCATTTTTTAGTATATTTGATGATATTTTAATGTAGAGCCTCCTTGTTTTCTAATCTGCTCCAGTTTCAATGTATTGATTCTGTTTGCTGTTGATGCAGACACAATCAATTCATTGTAATTTTTATAATTCAGCACAATATTCAGTAAAATGGGAATTTCAACACCACTAACGCCATCAGACTCAGACAGTCATGTAAAACTCACCACTCTGTCGCTCTGAGGTTGTCTTTATAATAGAAATACTGCATTACCAGTCATTTTGTTTTTGTACCCAATAAATGAAATATATAATATGATATAATATGATACGACACTTTCTGCAATGTGTCACATTAAAACCCTCAGTGGTTCAAAGGGCATAACCATTTCATTGCAGCTTTTAATGTGTAATGTCTGAGGGAAGTATTGACCTTTATTGACAGTAGCTTACGAACGAATGGAGACAACAGCAAAGAAGAAGATACTGAATGTAATTAGTGCACAAGAACAGTATTTCTGTTAAAAAGAGAAAGCAGCAAGGTAGTGTGTATGACACTGCTGTTGTTGTTCAGGTGGAATTAGTGCTGTAGTATATTACAGCCTATCATATTATACAGTTTATTAGAGCTGCAATGATTAATCAATTATGAATCGATTATTAAATCGCCAAATACTTTGATAATCGCTTGCCGTAAAACAATTGGTTTGAGTCATTTTTTAAGGAAAAAAAGTAAAAATTCTCTGATTTCAGCTTCTTAAATGTGAATATTTTCTGGTTTCTTTACTCCTCTCTGACAGTAAACTGAACATCTTTAAGTTGTGGACACAGCAAGACATTTGAGGACGTCATGTTGAGCTTTGGGAAACACTGAGTGACATTTTCTGATATTTTATGGACCAAGTGACTAATCAATCAGTGGAGAAAATAATAGGCAGATTGATCGATAATCAAAATAATCATTACAGGGAAGACTTGGAAAAATAGGTCCAAACGTGGAGCGCATGGACGTACATGTTTGGACCTGTTCTATTGTGACAGGATAAATGAATCGAGAAGATAATGGTTAGTTGCGGCCCTGCAGTTTATACAAAGTGAAAAGTAAATTCATGAAAAGCAAAGATGCAAATTTGTGCAGATGTGACCGTGCCGTTCTACTTTAAACCACCTGCAGAGCTCCAAACTGTTTTTACAAGCATCCCTGAGCAAGCACAGCCCCAGATCTACTCATTCACTGGCTATAAGATCAGCTACAGCTGATGTGTACATAAGCAAGGACATAACTTTTTTTCTCACATGATGGAAGTCTCCCGCTCTCTTGATATCATATGAAAAACAGACTCTCTCCCTCATCTTTCATGTCAGCACTTTGTTAATATCCTGCTCTGTTTTCCTGCTCAGCACCCATCTGAGGGCGTCAGCTGGAGGACAGAGCAGGTCTGCTTATTCATGAAGGGATCCGGCTGTGGCCCCTGGAGGCCCGCTGGAACAGCAGGCATTATCAGTGGTAAATGGATCTGAAAAGGCTCCGGCCAAGACAGGCTCGCCACCGCCTGATTTATGGCTGGCGATGCAACAAACAGTTAGCCATGTTACCGGCAGGGATATAAGCATTTTCATGGCCACAGTTCAAGTTTATTTCAGCTATAAATTCTGAAAGATATGGAACAAAAAGAGCAAGTGAATTTATGACAGAGGGGATGTTGTTTGTGAGCTGCCAGGAGGAGGCTGTGTTTTAATACCCTGTGGACAAGGATGAACGGTCATTCTGCTCTCTTATCTCCGCTTTTTGTCCAGCTCAGCATCAAAATAAATATTTTTAGCCTACAAAACAGCAAAAAGTTAAACATCTTTGTGTCAAAAGAGGAAGGTGTTCTCACATCTAAAGTTTCTCAGCATGACGCTTTCAAAGCTCATATCAACCAGACGGGATAATAAAATGCACATGTGAGAGAAAGTTGTACGGATATACTAATTCATCCATTCATTCACTTATCTGAACCCTGCCTTCAAGTTATCTGTCTGTGTCTGAGACGAAAGTGGTGCAGCCAATCAGTGTCTTAGGAGGGACTGGCAGTTACGGGTGTGGTTATAGGTGTGACGACAGTAAGAAGCGTCCATGGAAGGGATGTCCATGGATGCTGGAAAAGATGATTTTGTTGGTAGTAACCTGAGACTCCAGAATGGTTTGTCACACAGAAACAGAGGATTCTCATGTGATTTTTGCTCATTGATCTGATTGGTCGAAGTTAGGGATGTGCACAATTAGTAGACTACACTATTAAACGTTGCCACCCTCAGCTCATAAAACATGCGGCTTGGCAGTGTTTTAATGTAGAAAATTTAAATAAGGTTGAATGTAGGCTCTGCCAAAATAAACTTTTATATAACCACTCCTGTGTGACCACATTCAGCACAGACGCGGACATTAACCTGCAAACAGAGCAGGTTGCTGCTGCCAGCACTGCTAACAGTAGCCACACTGGCAGCTAATGTCAGATCCACAGACATAATAAACTGGGGAAAATTAGTTGCCAGGAACATCCCTTGTTGGCGCATTTTAGATGTGATAGACAGGTGGTTCATCCAATCACCTGCCAAGTGTTATTTGAAAATGCCTGCCCTTTTCCAAAGAGTTTCTAAGGACAGAAACATCTGGCAATTCAGGTTCTCCCTTCCTGATAAACTTTAACATTTTGTAAAGAAGTGTAGTTCTATTTCAACAGCTCCTTCATCACAGTGAACACGATCTGTTTTCTCTGGGCATTCAGGTCTGCTTGTGTTCTGCTGTCAGACTGTGGCCACTGAGTCTGTACATCGTCAATGTTTTTCTCGGGTTTGTGTCAATTACTGTGGTCAGATGGTCTGCCACAGTCTGCTGTCTGTGTAGGACCAAATATGTTGCAAGTACAGCTGCAACAATTCATTGATTATTAAATCAAACACTAACTATTTTAATAATCAGGTAATTGGTTTGAGTCATTTTCTAAGAAAAAAAAGTCTAGTCTCTGATTTCAGCTTCTTAAATGTGAATAATTTCTGTTTTTTTTACTCCTCTCTGACAGTAAACTGAATATCTTTGGGTTGTGAGTTAAACAAGACATTTGAGAACAACATTTTTCATGATTTTCTGACATTTGAAAACAAACAGCTATTAATCGATTAATGGAGAAATAGTCAACAGATTAATCGACTATGAAAAAAATAATTATTTGCAGCCCTCATTGTGAGTGTGTAATATTGTCCCTGTGAGTGTTCCTTAGTTATAATGTGGTTGGGTCTAATCTTCAGTGATGTTTGTGATGTCAGATGGTGAAAGGTCAGCCAGCCTCAGGACCAGTTGGCTGATGTAGATGTATAGATGAGTGAAAAAAAACAACCTGAAACCCTAAAATCTAAAAACCAAACCCTGCATAACCACACTTGGCAAAACTCAGCGTGCACACAGTGTAGGCGATCATCCGTCATCTATCCTGCTTTATATCTCCTCAAACACAGCTGGCACGTAACTACACACTCCGAGTGATGCATCATGCCCATGCCTCATGTATTTCTGCAAGGAAACTGATCCTAATGTGTGGTTTTCCAGGACGTTTTTCTGTAGCTGTGTTCAGGGAGGAACCTGTTTAATACTTGGACTGACTATCTCACTATCATCTCCCCAGCTTAAATGATCAGTTAGTCAAATCAGCAGGTGTCTGTTCTCCAATCAAAGCTCAGCTCGCCATGCTGAATGCTTCAGCTGCCATATAATTCAGTGTGTCTGATGAGGGGACACGGTGAATACTGTGTGTTTCGGGAGCCGTTGGGACCGGTGATGTGTTTGGACCCCCACCTCCCCACCCCCCCCTCCCCTGTGGAGAAGCAGCAGATCAATGAAAGTGATTAACCCCAGTGTGCATCACAAACAGCAGGCTGGATAAAGGGAAGTGTCACAGTCTGAATCAAGCCTCCTGCTCTCTCTCTCATTAGGGGCCTCAGACAGGAATCAGTTCCTGACATTAATTGGTCACTGCACTGTCTGCCGGACATGTTTGAGCTCAGATTTCCAGTATCCCTGCGGTGCGGTGAGCGGGATGTAGTGACGCGTTTGTTACACATTAGACGGGGAAATGAATTGTTTAATTAGTTTCCCTTCACCTGGTTCAGTGGATTGGGGAATGGATGCTGCCACCTGGATCTCCTCTGAGAGGCTGCTAATCCGCTCCAGACTGCCGGGTGTTAATGATGAACACATTCCAGTGTCCAGACTGAGACCTCTGTCTTCACCATAGATTAACAGTGGATGTAGCCAGTGTGGAAGTGTATTAAACCTGCATTCTTTCTAACAGTCAGCAGGGGGCAACTCCACTGGTGTCTGACTGTATGTACTCACTGATCGCTTCATTTATGACCTCAGTAAACAGTTGCCTAATGATGGTCTCAATTTTCAGTTTCAAATCTTCTTCTATGCAGGATTATGTTCATTTTGTAAATTATCATCCAGACCACAAAGCAGGACTCGGGTTGTGTTGAAAGGGGAACCCTTGATTTGCGAAAGTGTTGCAAGATTTGTATGCATTGTTTCTTCACTGTTGACGCTGTACAAACTAATTCCATTTTATGTGACAATGTTGGGAACCACTGTAATAGATTTATTGCCCAGCCCTTTACACTTGGTCATCGTGTCACATTTTTTTGTATGTTGAGGTGGATAAAGGTGCCAGAATGCTCTCTAGTTATGCTGCTAAAAAGAAGGAACAAAAAAAGAAATACACCATGCTCTCTCATTCTTATGTTAAAATAATAATGATAACACAAAAAGACAAGCAACCCCCAAAACCCCTGTATTTGATAAGGTTCTGTGCCCAAAAACTGTCATGTTATAGATGTAAATATGAAAATATATTTGGATATTTAGGTCCAGTTGCAAGTAAAACAGCAACTGAGCATCAGCCATCACATTGGACACGAGGTAAGGCATCTATGAAGGCTCCCCAACCCTTCCAAAGTGTTGTGAGTCTTCTTTTTAAGATTGCAGAGGATCTTCTCCGGAGTACAGTATGACATTAATTCATTGATCCACTGTCTTTGTGAAGGACAATTTGCTAAAATGCATTTTTTTCTCCAGCTGTGTTGACACCATTCCAGTGCTGGTGGCTCTTTTTCACACTCAGCTATCTTCACATTGTGGGTCGGTTTTCACTGGAGCAGCTCATTTCTCTAAAGTGTGAAATCTGCTTGTCATTTCCTGTTAATTACTTACATTTATTGTCAGTTAACTTTAGATTTTAACAGTTATTATTATTTCATTTGTTTCTGTCTTTGTCTGCACACATACGCAGCGATATATTTTTTGTTTGGCACTGAGAGAGAGAGAAGTAGAATGGAGGATGGGAGGGAGATGGTCTGTTCCACCCTCGCTGTGTGTCAATGCAGCCAAACACACAATGGTTGTTCCCGTAAATACGGCGTTGACCACCAGTCATTACCAAGCCGCACCTGAGCTGCAGATGAAATCAGTATTTTACGATCACGACATCATCAAGACAAAACAAACAGACAGGTTAATGATAGTTGCTGTGAGATCAGCTTGTGACATTTAAAACCAGCGATGACAAAGAAATTCAGAAGAAATGAAAGGGTCTAACATTCAGTGCAGAACAAAAAGCATCTGGTACCAACTGAGCCACTGATGTGTATTAATGCTCTATGAAACAAAAAAGTGTTGATGCAACTCTCAGCTGTATTAGAAACTTGGCTGCAAAACAACAGACGCTCCACTTCTGAAACAGTGTCAGCGCACGCTGAAGCAGGACTGGAGTCGTGGCTGAGCAGGTGTGCAGCTGGAACGAGGCACCTCTGGATGCTGCACGTCCTCCAGAGAGCAGGAGGGCACAGGGTGGTGATGCTGCAGAGTTTCACCGACTTTGGCAGCAACACGCACAACAGACAACACAACATAGACCCGTAATTCTTATTGCAATAGATATCTACAATAAAATAAATCTAGATTTATTTATATATAGATTATGTGTTGGAGTGTTTCAGATCTGTACACATACTTGTCAACTCTACTGATGTTCTCAGAAGTCTTGCGTTTTTCATCACCCTTTCACTATCTTTTCCTGGGAACACAGTTCTTCATTTCTCCTGATTTCACACCCCCTTTTTCCTTTTCATTATCACGACCTGTACGTGTATAAACCCTGTACGACTCAAAAAACTCCCTTGTTTCTACCCAGACAGCAACAGACTTCCCATTTTCACAGAACGCTGTAAAGGAAAAGGTCATGCATATTGTAAATCTGCCGCATCAGCTATCTTTTAGGGACAGGGCAAAGAAATTAATGAATGACAGAAAACTGATGGATATGAGCTTTTGCCAGAGATTTACACAAGTTCATGCTAGATCGACGGATTGTTCTGTATTCTTTACTGAGAATTAAAAGTAAAATTAAAAGTATTGAACATAAAAAGGCTGTACTAGTGTAGAACTTGAACAATTAGTTGATTGTGAATTAATTATCAAATTAATTGGCATCTATTTTGTTGATCAGTAATTGGCTGGAGTAATTTTTTAAGAAAAACATAAAAATTCTCTGATTCCAGCTTCTTAAATGTAAACATTTTCTGGTGTCTTTACTCTTTACTTCTTAATATTAAATTCTATGTCTTGCAATAGATGCCTGTTAACTCTCAGAGTGAAGCTTTTCTTTTAAAATCACATCATGTTTGCCATTGGAAAATTAGTGTTTTATTAGGGATAATGATTGACACTGTAGGCATTATTTTGATAATTCAGGGACAAATGTGAAATCTAAACGGTTGCAGGAACACAAGCGGCCACACAAAAATGTTGTCACTCATTTATAAATCAGTGTAATACTGATTAATTATACAGTGGATATTTATTCAGGCAAATGTCACCAGTTGACATAGAGAGAACTGACTGCAGCAGACAGTATTTTCCATGTTAAAAAGGCCAGCATGTGTTCAGGATCTACACTGCACTGGTGGACTCAGAGTGGGGGTGGGGGGCATTGCACAGCACTGGTGTCCTAGTGGTCAGAAGAAATGCTGCAAAAGTGCCCTCTTGGTTGCCCTGCCAGTGGGCAAAATGTGATAAAGTACCCTCTAGAGTGCTGTTCCATTAGCGTGCTCTCCCAATGGACAAAATGTGAAAAACTGGCCTATAGAGTATCCTCCAGTGGAAAAAACATGTAAAAGTAACCTCTACAGTGGTCTTCCTGTGGGGAAAACGTGAAGAAGTGTCTTCTAGGGTCCTCTTTCAGTGGACCAAACATGAAAAAGTGGCCTGTAGGATGTCCTTCAATGGACAAAATGTGAAAAAGTGTCCTCTAGGATGCCCTCCAGTGGACAAAACATGAAAAAGGGCACTGTAAGGCAATGGTTTCCAAACTTTTTCTGGCATGTCTCCCTTTCAGAAGCCACTGAATTTTAGTGTAATAAAGGTTAATAGAATAGAATAACCAAACTCGTGTTTGTTTATTTCCCCCACACAGATCATATTCATTCAATTTTGGTTTATTCTTTGTCTCCCCTTGTGCCCCCCTGCAGTGGCTCTGCTCCCCCCACTTTGGGGATCACTGCTCTTGTGTGCCCGTCCAGTGAACAAAATGTGAAAAAGTGTCCTCTAGGGTGCCCCTCAAGTGGAAAAAACATGAAAAATTGCTTGTAGGGTACCTTCGGTGGACAAAATATGACAATGTGGCTTTTAGGGTGCCCTGCCAATGGCGAAATTGCCCCACATGCTATATGAATTGTGTCTCTAAATGGTTAAAAAGTTAATAGTTCCCCTGTGTCTTTATATTACAGAGGTGTAGTAGTTGTACTTTAAGTCACATAATAAAACAGTTTGAATCTAAACCAGGGATTGGACTTGTTTCCCCATGAATGCATCACAACATCGATCACATACAGTTGGTGCCCTTTATATTTTTTCGCCCCTGACCTTCGGACAGCCTGAGTGCACCACTGCTACGCTGTACATTTAAGGTGTCTCTGTGGTGGAAAGCAGAGAGTGTAGAGCACCAAACACAGGTAGTTTGATGTTTGATGTGTGTGTCTGTGATTCAGTGTGTGATAAAAAGCCGCTCCACAGGCAGCAGGTAGTGATGGTAGTGATGCTGATAAGCAGGACTGTGGCTGCTCACAGTCGACTCGTTGAATTGTCTTAAGAGGGAGCTGACAGTTGTTGTGAGCCTGTTCATGACTGATAGCACAATACTGAGCTCTGAAAGCTCCGTACAGAAACAGGCCCAAATGTCTCCCCGCTGCTGCCAAATACTATGTTCCTGCAAACTGACAGCTCCCCCACAACAGAGGCACCCTGAATGCATCGCAATACAAAAGAACCTCCCAGCAGAGCTCACTTCTCCTATTCTCACGGCCGCTTCTCTGCAATCTTTCATATGATTTCATTTATTTCACTTATTTATTTATTTATTCATGGTGATTTGGCTGATATTCTTGGCAACGCTATTCCGTCTCTTGTGCCAAAATATGCTGCCCCTGAATGTGTCTCTCCTGGCAGGGGGACTACCTTGGTTTCATGCCAAGCAAGGTAAAAACATGATGGTTATGTTGTTGGATTGTTGGTTTCAAATGTGGAATTAGAAACAAAAGAGATGCAGCTGAAGGTCTCACCTCAAATCACAAGTTTGAATGAACTTTTTAGTTTTTAGGCTGTACGGTAGATTAGTTCAGTGGTACAGTACATTTCAGACGTTGTCTCCAAAGAGGAATGTGTGCACAAAATAACATCTTGTTGAAAATGGACTGCAGGATTCTTTCAGGCTGCTTTGTGTAAATCTGACAAAGTAGGATTATGAAAGTGGCCATGAGAACCTTTAAATTAACTTTGATTTTTGAATTTTGTGCCTATCTCAAAGATGCAAGTCAGCACATGGTTAGCTAGCACAATTCTGAACAGCTGCACACAGAAAAACTAAATTTTCTGGAATAACAGCTAAAAAGTTTACTTAATTGAAGAAAATGATAGTATGATAGTGAAGTTCCTTGAAGTTACGTCCTGACTTTTTAGACTTTTGAATATAGACTTCCTGATCTCAAGTGTAGGGCTGTAACTACAGTCAGTGTCAGTCAGTGGACTCAAAATTACAATGTTTTTGTTAGTGAAATGACAAACAAAGATTCATGAAAGAAAATACAAAATAAATGTATTATTTTTTCCCTGCCCTTTAAAAACATCAAAAAGATCTTTTTAGAAACAGCAATAGAAAACTTTGCAAAAATCATTTTAGTATAACTTTAAAATTTAGGGGTTAAGAGCCCAGTCAGCCACGTCCTAATTCAAAGTATCCTACAAGTGATAATTTTATGTATTATATTAGGCTTATTGCTATCTCAAGTATTATTTTGGATTACAATAATTAATAGGAGGATGTTAGTGAACATATAAGACTTGCACATTAGTTTGTGGGACAGCAGTTTGCACCAATTCAGTAGAATGGCCCATGTAGTAGCATCCCCGTCAGATAACATGGGAGGGATGTCAGATATGCAATGAAGGATGGAAAACAAAGGCAGCAAAGATCTTTTTATAAAAAGAACAATGGGAAAATTTGCAAAAATCATTTTTATGTTGAATTTTAGGGGTTAGGGTCTGGGGCAGTCACCTCCTGATTCAAAACACCCTACAAGTGATGGTTTTATATATATTAGGCTTACTGCTATCTCAAGTATTATTTTGGATTACAGTAGTTAAAAGGAAGATCATAGTGAACATCCGCACATTAAATGCTTTTTAAATTTGTTTTTTTTTTTTTTTGTGGGACAGCAGTTTGCACCAATTTGGGAGAATGGCCCATGTAGTAGCATCCCTGTCAGATAACACATGTGGGAGATGTCAGAGACAGAATGAGGGATGGAAAACAAAGGATGTTTTTAAAAACAACAATGGAAACATAATTTTAGCATAATTTTTATAAGTTTAAAATTAGGGGATAGAGTTCAGGATAGCCACCTCCCTACAAATGATGATTTTATGCATATTAGGCTTCCTGATATCTCAAATATTATTTTGGATTACAATAGTTAATATGAGGATGTTAGTAAGATTTCCACATTAAATGCTTCTTAAATTTGTTATCTTGTGGGAAGGCACCAATTCAGGAGAATGGCCCATATAGCAGCATCCATGTCAGATAACATATTAGAGATGTCAGAGACAGAATGAAGGATGGGAAATAAAAAAAGCAAAGGAAACGTAGCTGTCATGAGAGATATTCAGTGATATGACATTTCTGGTACATGCAGGAGCTCAACTTTAACAAAGACCTTTGATACAATCATTTTTATGCTCACAAAGATCAAAGCTGCAGCTTTCCAGATGTTGATGGTTTCAGAGCTTCACGTGGCGGCGGCAGCAGCAGCAGCAGCAGCGGGCTGTGAGAGGAAGGCTGCCTGATCGGCGGATCTTTATCTTTAAGCTCTGCAGCTCGTGGAAGTGTGAGCGGCTGCGTTGTTGCATACTGATGAACCCTCTGTTGCTTTCTGTCCAGATTTGTTTTTAATTAATGTTTAACTCTTCTGGCATGAATAAGAGGCTCGCTAATAACTCTCAGCAGATTTATTTGCTCTGTGTTGAGATATTTTCAGAGTTCACACAGCACGGTGTGTGTTTTCATCTGCACCTCTTTTCATCAGCATTCACATGGAGGGGGGTGGGGGGGCAGCAAACAGCACTTTGCTGTGGATTTCAGACTAACTAATTGGTCATTTTATATTCTAAAGAGCATTTATTTCTGTCTTGTCTCTACAGTCACAGTGCTGCTGCTGCTGTGTTTGTTTAACAGGCTGCTCTAAGTGTTATGAGAGGCTGTGTTAATAGCAGTGACGGTGGATCGCATTGTTCTTAAAATGAAATACTGCGTGTGACGTGACGCTCAGACACTGACATTCCTCTGCATATTAAAGGCTCCCTATTGAGACACTGGGGCTGGTATGTCAGTCTGCAGAGTCATCCCAGCGGCCTCTCTTTCCTCATTGTGAAGGGTGGATGAGCTAATGCCACTTTGTCGCCTGCCCATTGACTGTATAAAAGAAGTGGACGTGGCAACCGTGATGTCACCCATTAGTGTGAGGACCAGGCTACTATTTTGAAGCCTTGAGTTTGACATTTTGGCCATTTCTGGAGCCACAACTGACCACATTTTAGAGGGTGGTAACTTATTGGCTAATGTTAGTGCTTGCAAGCTAGCTGCTAGGTTAGCGAGGTGCATCTATAATCCATGTAAACTGTGATATTAATTGGGATGCTAATTTTGGCCTCTGGGTCAACAGGTCATGTTTCTGTGCTTCCTGTGTAGCCATCAGATATCCAGGAAACAGATATGCGGATATGTTTACAGTCCAATTAGCAACTTGAGACACATGAATGGAGTTAGTCATGGTGTTAGGCTGGTCTCTATACAGTAATATCTGCTTATAAATGCAGATCATTTTTTAAAAAGTTGCAAAAGGACTCCTGCACACTGTCTAACTTGCAATATATCATTCATTTGCAATGTTTTCGGTACTAAACCTGCAAGTTACACAGTGTGCAGGAGTTCCTTTGCAACTTTTTGGTCTACTCTCTCCAGCGCACCTATCTTATCTAATAGATGTGCAAAGTGTTTTCTTTGTTAAAAAAGCTAAAAAAAAAACCTAAACTGTTGTCCATTAATAGCTGATGGGTTCTCCCAACCAATGCGTTCCGCCTCCACATGGGCTGTTTATGCACATGCAACCAAAACCTGCTCAAATGTGATTGGTCAGTATTACTTATTATTACAAATAGAACGCAGGTACCACAATCTTGCCCCATGCCAGATTCTACATTTTCATATGCAGACTGTTTGTAGAGATTACTTTAAGAAACTGAATGCTGGACTTTTTCCGGCCACCAGAATGTTACAGTTAATTTTAATAAACACTGTGAAGGGGTTAAAGTTTGAGACAAAATGACAAAAACAAGTTTGCAGTTATTTAAATGTACACAGTGCCACGGATACACATTGCTACGCCTCTATCCTGATTGACAGGTTACTGTGGTAGAAACATCCATCAAAAGGTACACGCCCTAAAGCATATTCTACTTTACTATCTATTTTACTCTAAATGGGATCATCATGTACAAAATGAACATCATTATGTATTGAAGAAGACTTGAAACTAACGATTGAGACCATAAAGTCATTAGGAAACTATTTTCTGAAGTCATAAATCAAGTGAGAAGCGCCTCATTTTCTCATTAGACTGTTTTATTATTATCTAAGTAACACAGAACTAATCCATCCTTACTGATATACCCCTATATACAATCATATACAATATTTACTCTTTCACACTTCATGTGCCAATAGCGCACAGCAGTGGGTCTTAGACGCACAGACTGTCTGCTATTTTAGTTCATGCATGTGCAGCAGTGCAAAGTACAAAAGTGGTGGGTGAAGTAGAATAAAGATCAGAGGGTGGCAGATTGTTATGTGATGAATTATATTGCAATAATGAAATATGATTAATAAATGCACTCTCGATCAGTTGCATCGCTGGTCTCTTTACTCTGAAACATATTAGTAGATGCAAAAAAACATTATAGTCCTTTTTATCCAGCTACCTGTTTTACATGGATTTGTACACAGGCCAGTCTTGACAGGACCAATATGACCGTGTCATCACCTGAGTCAAATATTTTGATATTTGATTTGTTTTGTAGTATTCTTTTCTGTAATATGCTCCTTGGTTGTCATATTTTTATTTTTTTGTGGTATGTGATTGGTTATAGTCTGTTTTCAATGTGTTTTTATATGTTTAGCATTTTCAGAAATGCTTTGCTTTGGCGATATGTACAGTGTAATGTCATGCTAATAAAGAAATTGAATTGAACTGAACTGAATTAAGATGGGAAAATGCCAAAAAGGTGCTGTGCAGCCGGTTGTAAAATCAGTGATCATGCATATCCTGGTTCCCCATCCTTTATGAAGAGTAAAGAATCCCAAAAAGAGTGTCTGAAGCTCCAGAGAACGGTAATTCTTCCTATTGATGGAGATCTAACATTAGCTTGAGTGTGAGGAGTTCAGTCATAATGTTACAGTACAGCAGCGTTCAGTGCTAACAGTGTCTGGTTACTATGTTGGCTCATTGAACAGCTTGGACGGGGGATGACTGAAGGATCATGATGGCTGACTGATCAAACTTAATTTATTAAGTTATCATGAGCGCTCAGGTTCAAGGAAGGTCACAGAATAATTATAGACATGTCTATAAAACAAAGGTTTGTTTAACTCATCATGAATTCATACAATCTTAACAAAACTGTCATTCAAAAACATCCATGATTTTCTATCCCCAGAAAGGGGTCACAGCTTGGCATTTTGGCAAACGTATCCGTACGTACTGTAGCAACGGACCAGAGGGCCGACGCGACATCCACACACATTGCTCTGGAACAGCCGAGCCAATCACAGTGCAGCCTGACAACAACAGTTCAACAAATGGAAAGACGCTTCAGGAGATCATTGCTGCCTGCAGGTGTGCTGAGGTGTGAGAGAAATACTCAGCGCTGCACAGCAGGTCAGACACCAGGCTGAAGTGACAGTAACACTGGGAGCTCTGAGTTCTGGAGTCCAGTGAGGCTCGTAGTTTTGTTTACTCATTCTTTGGTGAGTCGCACCGCAAATATGCAGCCAGAGGCAGATGGTGTGGTTTGTGTTTAATTTGTACAGTGATGGAGCTGTTTATATGACCACATCAATCCAACGCTATTTCAGTTTTAATTAGGCTGCATCTCATATCATAAATGGTCACATCATGTCATAATTCACTGACATAGCAGCATTTTCTCTGAAATATGAAACACCACGTTTGATAAAAACAAAAAAGAAAGTTGGGAAGGAGGCGGTGATGCACAGGACTGATGAGGTGCTGATGTATGGAGTCAAAACTGACTGGTCTGATGTGAGCAGGGCTGTATGTTATTCCTCAGCAGCCTGCTGTCATTTGCGTGATTGAATGAAGGTAAACACAGTGGACAGACGTGCGTAATGGCGCTGAGCTGTGGCACGATACTTCTCCAATCACAGACTGCAGATTTACCAACATATGTGTCCTGCTGCTTTCACATGCTGCAGGGATTTAATGAACTGAAGGAGAAATTTTCCATATAGTATGCAACAGCTGTGGACAACACATACTGTAAGAATCACTTGTGATTTACAACTTCTCTGCTTTAACCACACGAAAAATGAGTTTTTTGATGCAGAAACACGTTAATCAAAATACTTCATTTACATTTAAAGCATTTGTCTGATATTGCTGGGCATCTGCTCCAAGTATTTTGTCTGTGTCAGCTGATTGACGCTGCATCAGGAATGTATATGGGTCTGAGTCGTCGTCTTATAATTTGTTTAACTGTTAAAATCTCCATTAGCTGTGCCTAAACTCTACAACAGCCAAGGTGGTCAATTTCAGATTTATATGTGCAATAACTTTGATGATTTAAAAAATGCAGTGCTGGGGGTACCTGACTTTTCCTAAAAGTGTTTTTATTTATTTCAAAATGGTTTTTTTTTATATAAATTACACAAAAGGCACAGAAAATGAGGTCATTTTACTGATTTCGGCCATAGGTAATCATATTGGTCACATGGAAATTGCTGCTGTTATATTGTTACTTTTTGCACAGTTGAAGATTCAGCTTGGTTGCTTAGCAACCATCATTGTCTCTGCCAATAAAAACTTAACAAGTGGTCTCAACTGCCACTTTCCCAACATTAAAATACAAATAATTAATTAACTAGATTCGATTTAAAGATAAAGTAGGGGAGACCAGGGAAAGTTTTAGCGCTTTTTGTGTTAAAGCTCATTTTTTTGAAACAAAGTACCCTTACTTATTACAAATAACAACGTTTCCAACATTTTTTGGTTAATATTTTAATAATAATGTTCAAAAAACATGTTTACAATCTTATAAAATACATTTAACTGTATTCTGCTCAAGTAATTCTAGATTAATATAAAATTTTAATCAGATTACTGATGGTTATTATCCTACATATATTATTATTTAATTTTTTAAAAGATAAACTAGAATAAATGCATTAATCTCTTGTTTATCATGAGAGATAATTTGGAAATCAAAGGTCAAAATGTCTGCTTATGGCCACTTTAGTATTTATTTCATTCTGGTACCTCTAGTGTTAAAACATTTAAGGACTGACACAATACAAAAATTAAACAAATAAACAATAAAGACAAGAACAGCAACAACACTGATTAAACAGATAAGACATGTTGGTGATAAAATTGAGCGGTGGCATTAATAAAAGGCTTTTTAATAAAGATTTGTTTTGAGAGGAGATTTAAAAGATCTTCAGGTGGGGAGTTCCAGAGCTGAGGGGCTCTGAGTGCGTGAGCTGGGTCACCTTTAGTCTTGAGCCGGGGCTCAGGAGCAGCCAGCAGAGCCCCGCCTGAGGATCTGAGGCAGCGCTCTGACTCACAGGGAGCTGAAATTCAGCTGTAAAACCATGAGGTGTTTTAAAGGTAATCAGGAAAATCTTAATATCACTTGTAAAACTTAGTGGTAAGAAGGGAAGAGAGGCTGAAACAGGGCTGCTATGATGGTTTTTATTACTTCTATTGTTTCATTTTTATTTATTGATTGATTCACTTATTTTTTTCTTTTGTACTTATTTTTATTATATTGTCAAATATGTACCTGATTTATATTGCATTTACCATTCTGTGCCGATTTTAGTGTCTTGTCCATCTTATTGTTTCAAATTTATATTCATTTGGTCTTGTTGTTTGGTCTTAGTCTTTGGCTTCTGTTGTTATATTGCTTTCCGACTCCCTGTCTTGCTTTGCCTCAAGGTACTTTGTAAAACTCTGTCTATGAAAGATAGTATATAAATAAAGTTATTATTATTTTCCCACTTAATCCTGAATACAATCAGTTACAACAATCTAAGTGAAATGAAATAAAAACATAAATGACCTTCTCAAAAGAGGGAAAAGAACTGATTTTTTTTTTGGAATGCCATTTTGAAAATACCAACAACTCTCTTTGCTCCTCCTCACTGGATGAACCTCCTGCCTGTTTGTTCCTGTCCTCCCACCTGGGCGCTACACGCTGGGCAACAAAATACCACACAGACAGAGTTTCTTTCATACAGTTCATCAAAAAACTTCACAAACGTACTTCAGCTTTTATAGAACATTGAATTCAAATTAAATGCTTTGACATAATTCATAAAATCAGGTATTATTATAGCTAATATTTCAGATAATAATACAACAACACAGATAGACTGATGCAGCTGGATAGGCCAATTATAGCTGATAATTTTTCTGGCCCAATATTTATAGTGCAGTCCTAATTTCTATATTATTTGTCTCTGGACATGTGAACATCTGAGCATCTGATCACAGGCGTTTGCATTCACACCCAGCACAAAGACCACTTTCAGATGTGATCTGGATTCTGGTCACAGTGTTCTGTTTGTGTGCTCTGACATCAGACCGACAACTATTGCCTGATCCAGGTAAGATGTCCAGGCACAGATCATATGGTAATACCAGGTGGAAAAGGAGCCTAAACACAACCTAGACAGAGATCCGTTAATCCAAAACATCAGTGCAGGGGTTGTGCTACTGATAATAAACTATTAACCAGACCAGGACCACAACCTGTAGTCAGATAGCTTGATAAAATGATCCTCAGGAAGGCAGCTGGGATCACTGTAAGGGATGTAAATATTGTGAGAAGAGGTGATGTCATGATCTATATATTGCTGATGGAGAGAGAAATGGGATTTTGATATATGTTTATATGTGTCCTGAAACAAATTGAATGCAAGAGCGTGGATGTGAGATGGATGTAAATATCAGGTTTATAGAGAGCTTATGCTAATATAATGTTTCTGTTCTCATCAGCTGTGAACCTGAAAGGAAGCAATAGATGGAGCCGCATCAGAAATATCAATACAATACTGGCATAAGCCGGGAGGGGATCATGTAATTGCTTCCTTGTGTGTGTGTGTGTCTGTATGATTACTGGTACTAGATCTTATTTGCAGCTAATCTCAAACACTACTGGAAGGAACAGCCTATTTTTTTTCGTACACATCCATGACTGTATGCTGAAGGACCTCTGTGGTCTTTTTAAAAGTGTGTTTTTTTCTAATTTTTAAAAGGTCAACCTCACTGTGACATCATAACATCCAGCTCAGTCCCCCATCCTCCTCTGTAGAAATGCTCGCTAAGTGAAGGCAGCCTAAAAAAAAAAAAAACACACTTAATACCTTTTATTAAATTCCCTCAAAGTTACAGGTCAATATATAATGTCTGTAGTGAAGACTGAAGGGATTTAATATGGAATTCAACACTATGAGTGTGGACAGACATGGATGTAAACTGTAACTTGACTGGTTGGAGACAAACTATGAGACAGTAATTCTATTTTTTGACTGCTCTGTTTCATACGACCACTGACAGCTGACTTCTCACTCTTCTGAACTGGCCACTAGGGACCACAAGTGATCAACAACTGCTTCAGTTTGAAATCTAGTTTCAGAAAAGTACAGAAAATTAAGTTTTGTTTCAACATATGTAGGGGTCATGTTAATGCCAGCGGAACAATCTGGCAGCTGTGTTGACATTGCAGTAAGTGCTTCACCGTCTGTTGCCCGGCAGTGATCTGCACCCTGATCAGTGCCGCGTATAGGCTTGATATTGCAAAAAGGAAACCCAAAAGATTCTTCTTCAATTTGTTGCTAAATCATGATGTTGCCACAAAATAAGTGAAGAACAATGTCATCAACTGTAAAACGTAGAGTCACTCCATGCATGTCTACATGTGGTGCGTTTTAGGCACCTTTTTTCAGTCGTTCCTCTCATGCTTGTCTGATGGAACAGCTCTGCTTTAAAGTGCTGCAGAGTTCGTAGTATTGTGGTTGAACAGATCCAGTGTGGACACAGATGGGAAGACTCCTGCTGCTGTTGTGCTGTGTGTGCATTCAGCCTCCAGCCTCTGGGCATCTTGAAAATCTATTTCAAGTTTGATGTTAGTTAAGACTGCGCACCAAAAAATGTTAAACTTGTGAACATGAATTTCAGCACAAATTTAATGTTGATCATCCAGTAGTTTTTGACAGATTTCAGTTGCCATCCTTTTTATTATGGGGAGCATACACTACTACTGTTAAGTCCTTTTTGAGTTTTAAATAATCTGCCAGGACAATGAGATGTTTTCAGCCTGGTTCTTAGACAAATCAAATCAAAGCTACAAGCAGGATTGAACGGGCCCTTGCGTCCCCTGCGACGACTAGTTGGAAAGGCTCTGAATTTTCACGCCACGCCCAAGACCTTTAAAATATGTAATTCTTCACCACAACTGACGCGAGCGGCAAGTTTCATGCGCTGTCGAGCACATTTAGGCCCTCAAAAATGATTCATTTTGGAGGAAGGAGGCTTTTATTCTGTCTTCTTTTATGTTACTGACACTAATTTCTGCAAAATTTTTCAAAGAAATTCATTTTCTCTGAAATAATTTTACTGCACTGGCAGTTTTAAGAACCAGAGCACTTTAGCCCATTGCCGACAATAACTGTCGAGAACTGTGGGTTTAAAAGCCCCACTTGTACAGGGGTTTTCACTCATTTTGCCTGATCTGACTTTGTGAGGACTGCACTGCATTGTGCAGACTGTGTTTGATGTCTGATGCCTGAAAGTCTTGTTGCAACTGTGAGGGAGTAGAAACAGGAGTTTGGACAAATCAGTGTTGTCCGTTAAAGGGATAGTTCCCCCAGAAATGGATATTCAGTCATTATCTACTCAAACTCATGCAGATTGAGGGTTGAGTTTATTTTGTTAAAGTACAAAACACAGCTAGAGTTTCACAAGAAATAGTCCAATTCTCCTAAAGCCCTGACATGCTGTTTGCACACCATCACACCACAGACACCCAGACCAGACAGTGTGCATGTGCACGTGAACGTGGCTCCAAGCAAAGCATCTACAGTGAAGATTCAGGCTAAGAACATGGTGTAAATAACATTTTTTTAGTCAACTTTGCATGTCAGGAGACTTGGACTACACCAGATAAGCAGTATGGAGGCCTTTTATGTTTTTATTCTGTCGTTTTTGTTCTGTTCAAAATCTGCAATGCTGTTTTCCTGTGAAACTCCAGCAGTGTTTGTGGACTAAAAAAACTAAACCCAACCTTCAGTCGAGGGTAAGTAGATAATGTCTGAATTTTCATTGCTGGGTGAACTATCCCTTTAATATTCACTACAATTACAGGTAGGGTTGCTTAAAATTGTGAAACAACTCTCTTTCCAACACATGGACTCAGTCAAAAGTATATTATTGTTATCAGCAAAACAAAAATCTGTTGCAAAGACAAGTGTGCAGAAGCAGGAGAGCAACAAGTAGGACAGCCAGCGAGACAGTTTTGTTTTGAGAATGATTGCTTCCCAGAGCAGGAATATGGGATCTTAATGCCAGCCATGTTTGGCTGCATCTCTGTACCAGCCCTGACCACGATGTCTCACATGTCAGGATTTAAAATGAACGTCTGTCCCACCAAGAACTAACTCGTACATGCAGCGCTTCACAGCCCTTAGAATTCAATAGGCACACTCATAACTCCAGTCAGCCTGTGATCCTCTCTGCAAGCCTTTGATCATGGGCTGAGTCTTGAAGTCAAAATGAAATAGTTTTCTTCTAATGGTGTTCAGAGCTTCAGATGAAAATGAGATCGATGTATTCATGATCACATATGTTTGAATCAGTCTGGCTGCTGTGTACAACCATTTAATTAGCCTCATCTTCTTGATGCAGTGCGAGCTGGATTTGGAGATATCTGACACTGGCTGTCAAAAGCACATGTTCAGTATTAGTCCTATATTTCAGTCTTAGACAGAAATACATGCACTACTGTCTATTTTAATATTATATTCAACTTTGTGTGTTATAGTATTTAGGAAGTTATAGTATGTAGGCAGTATTTTTTGGTGTCATTTGGCAAATATTCTATAATAAACTTTCAGTGTGTTGTAAACTAGACTTACACTCCTCCTCTTGGTTCTGTTTCCAAGCTTTGGAAAATCTAGCCTGTAACAGGAGACTCTGATTTCTGAGGAAGGGTGTTCCTGTGGGCTGTTCTACAAATGCAGATGGGTCAGGACATCCCTTCTGACAGTGAGAGCCTGATTCGGTGGAAATTTGCCGAAAATCCTGCAAATTGTAATGAATTTCCAACAACTTTTTTTTCCCCAACATCATTTTTACTGCTTATATCTCTGTTCATATTTATTCATATTTAGTGTTGATATCTGGTTTCTTAATCATTTTCTGCACTTATATCTGGTTTCTTAATCATTTTCTGCACTTATATCTGGGTTCTTAATCATTTTTTTGAACTTATACCAGGGTTCTTAACCATTTTTAGTGTTGATATTTGGGTTCTTAAACATTTTCGCACTTATATCTGGGTACTCAACCATCTTTAGCATTGATTTCAGGATTCCTCATCATTTTTGGCACTTATATCTGGGTTCTTAACCATTTTTAGCATTGAATTCAGGGTTCTTCACCATTTTTAGTGCTCATATCTGGGTTCTTAACCTTTTTTAGCCCTTATGTCTGGGTTTTTAAAAGACATACATCAGTGCTAACAGACTAACAGCTGTAGCTAATAAACACTACTTACAACCAACCTGAGGAGAGACAGAAATGGTTTATAGTCTTTTTAAAGTCCAGATGAAATTTTAAGAGTATTTAACTTTTTTATTGTGACATATTTTAACTGAAACAGGACAGGCAGGTGGGACATAATGTTGAGAGGAATTTGATTAGAATGTTTAAAAGTGGGTGTGTCATAACCTTACGTGCCATGCTGCTGTTGCTAGCCAACTAACTAATGAATCTTAGCTCTTTGCTGTTTAAAGACTGATTGATTGGTGAATGTTCTGATATTATTGGTTGAAACTGGTTAATTCAAGCTTACATAAGCACATTTCATATTTTGTTTCACAGGCCGAAAACATGATTGGATTTTGATATGTGGATACAAATAAATGGATTTCTGTCTTATTTCAAAATATACATATATTGTTAAATAGGGGCACAATATGACCTGGGATGTGATTTAAAAGAGTTAAGAAGGCATTTTTCATTTTCTCTTGAACTTTAAAGGATCAGTGTGTAGGATATAGTGTGCTTCAGTGGTGAGGTGACACATTACAACCAACTCAATATACCTACATCTCACCCACCCTCCCCTTCCAAATGTGTTAGAGAACCAAAGGTGAGCATGAAACTCATGGGCAGCACAAAATGCCATATCTAGAGGCAATGTCTGGTTTGTCCATTCTGGGCTACTGTAGAAATATGGAGGTGCAACATGGTGTCCTACATGGAAGAGGAGCCACTCCCCCTGTGGATATAAAGGGCTCATTCTGAGGTAATGAAAACAGTGATTCTTATTTTCAGGTGATTATACACTAATGAAAACATACCTATGAATATTATGTTCATTTTCTGCCAATAATTATAGTGCTGTACATCACTTGACTGTAAGTGGACTGTGTGTTTTTGTAATTAAATAAGACTAGTGAGTCTTCACAACCAAATAAATCCAGCTGATTGCCTTACAACAATATCAGGATTTAAAATCTCTGTTAAACTTTCATGCATTTTATGCATATCATATCAATAATTAAAGCTTATCAGCTTAGTCATAGTAGTCCTCATTCTTAGTAGTTCTATATCAGGACCTTGGAGTACGTAAGTTGTGATAAAATAAGGTGTGCAAAGTAAGTCAGCTACAGCTGTTATCTCAGATTCATATTTAATCAACACTTCATATCTTCTCACCTCATTTCCTGGTTATATCTACAGGTTTGGAACATTAATTAGGCTGCTGCTCAAAAAACCTGCTACCTCCCCAGTCAATTAAAAGCAATTACAGATAGACACAGAATCTTTGAGGTTTAGTGATGAATTCACTGACTTGCAAATGTTGAGAGCTAAACCTAATTAGATTCAATGAGCGTATTCAAAATACTATTTAACTGCAGTCCTGACTGTAGCAGTGTTTCTAGTCAGTTTACTTATATGAATATGCACTAAATTGTAATTCCCACATTTAGTTTTGTAGATGTGTCTCCAGTGGCAGCCTGCTATCAGAACCAAAACTGTGTCTTTTGAAATTTGACTCCAGTTCTCAGTAGGTCTCAAATGTACAGAAAGATAATATACATACATTATGTATCACTATCACTATATATATATATATATATAGACAGAGAAGAAAGATAAGCTGACAAGTTGCAGAAGATCAGTGGCTTAAAGTAGTTAGCGTGGGAATATGGGCAGAAATGTTGACGTGGTATAAAAACTTTGGTGGATCATGCAGTCCCAAGTGTCTGAACTACACTGAAGACTGGGGATTGTGTGACTGATAAATCCACTCCTCATCTCCCTGCAGTTGTACTGTATTATGGGAAGTTCAATTTGCACTGGAAAGTTGGAATTTCAAGTTCCCGGATGGAAATTTTAACAGTATGCTGGTGTTCAAGTTTGCTGTGTGTTGTAGAGTAAAACGTTCTTAAATTGGTTTGAATTGTTGTTGATAACTATAGATATGAATAATACTGGGACTTCCAATTAAAACATGAATATCATGCACCACTTTGTATGACATCATTATATAGACTCCACTTCTCCACCCCCAGTAGGAGGAGGTTCTATTTAAATGAACTTTGAACTAGCTCTTTTTGCAGATGGCAGCATTGATCCTGATGCAAGCCAAACTGCTGCATAGCCGTCGTTGTGCTCAGCTTGTCAGTCTTGACAGATTTTGCACCTAAACTAGTATCATCTGATCACATGATCAAATAGAGATTTTACATTGGACCACATCAACATACATATTACCCTGCAGTAAACATTTTACATCTGTATATTACAAAAGTTCTAAAGAAAATAAGAAATTATTAATTTGATTTCATATTTTTTTAGTTTATGTATAGTTTTTGAAGTTTATTTAGAATAAGCATCCAATTTTGATACATATACTGACTATTCAACTGCAAAATAATGAAAACCATGACTGAGATGTATTTTCCTTTTTGAAGGCATATATAGCAAATTAACCTGAGATGATGGTTTTTATTACACAGAACAACGTTCATCCCTATAAACCATTTGGAAAAGGGCAGGCACAAAAAAAAAAAAAAAAAAAGACTTGGCAGGTGATTGGATGAATTATCTGTCAATCACGTATAACATGGCCTAACTTCAATCAATCTGATCAAAGTCTTGCCAAAGCTAGCAGAGTGAAAACATGTTTTCCATGGAGAAAAACCTTCAGTGTTCTTTGCTCTTCTTTCAATGAAGAAATATTCTCCAGTTCTGATATAACTGATGCTATCACAGTATCTACGCTAAATTCTTCTGGAACCACTGTTGTTTGTTCAAGAACGTTACTTCCATGGACGCTTCTCGCTGTCGTCACACCTAAAGCTACACCTGTCGCTGCCAGGACCCCTTCTAGGACGCTGATTGGCTGCACCACTTTTGGTGCGGACACAAACGGATAACTTGAAGCCTGGCAAGATGGATTTATTTCAATTTATCTTTGAACAAAGGCACATTTCTGAGGTGGCGGTCTGAATAACTTGCAAAGGGCCGTTCTCTACGCAGCACATTGTTGGAGGGCACGCTCTTTCCATGACCCCCCCGACCCCATGGGCTCCAGTGCTGTGCAGCCACAATGAATGCACTGTCTATTTTTACACGCTTGCAGAAGATGGAACAAATAAACGAAAACAGAAAAACTGTAGAGCAAGGAAGTGAAGCAGCCATTTTGGTTGGAAAGATAAAAAAAAAATAAAAAAATAAAAAACTCTCATGCTTTAGAAAATGGTCCAATGTAAAGAAAAGATTTGCTGTAAACATCAAAAAGCTTAATATGATCTTAATAATCACCTTTTCTCACTTAATGTCTTTTCATCTCTCATTTGCCAACTACACCCAAAACCCAAAGGCACCTTCAACAAATCCCTTCAAGCTCATAAATCCAATAGAATCCACTGTGTGGCCTCCTCTCCTTGAATTAGTGACTGTCAGCTTGGACGCTCCTCTCTTGGCTCACGGTGCTGACCCCCTCCTTTGACCCTCCTGCTCTCTTCTTGCTTTACCCTTAGATCTGCTCCCCTGGATTTGGCCCCACCTCAAATCTGAATCTGGCTAAAGAAGTCAAGTCGCTGAGTGAGTCGCTGTCGCTCAGGATAAGATTATTGTCAAGCACTTCCTCATTTTAATTCAGCCATAACTGTGAAAGTTTTTGGACATTCTGTACCAAAGCCAAATCAATACCAGTATAAAGTTTATCCCCATTGAATTTGACAATAGGCTTAAAATGTCTTTTTTCCCTCAAATTCTGACTGAAATCACCTGAACAGATGTTTTTCTCTCAGGTATATTAGCTCTTATCACCGCAGGTCCTCACTATATGTTAGAGGTATTGTCCCCAAGATATTCAGGACTTTATTTATTCAAGATCTATTTAAAAGCAGATACTGCTTCTCCGCAGGTTTCAGGAAATTATACTGCAAGCAAACCCCCAGCCTTAGAAAAGTGAGGATACGCTTGACAGGGTCTGACAATGACACGTTATATAACTTTAACAATGTGTTCATCCTCACCGTCATTACTTTAACGGGTAACACTGATGAAACAGGTTGATGGGACGAGGCAGACTCTGCATTGACTACATATTGGTATCCATGGCGATGTGTTTAGTGTGGGAGGCAGGGGAGGCGGTGGTTAGCGCAGTCGCCTCACTTTGTTAAAGAATGATCTGGGTTCAAACCTGCCGGCTGGCTGAGGCTTAAATTGCCCGTAGACGTGAATGTGAGCATGAATGGTTGTTTGTCTCTACAGCGGCTTTTACACAGTCTGTTCAAGGCGGGAGACGTCCTCTAGTTAAATTATGTTCTGATTCCACATATTTGTCAACTGTCTAAACAGAGCGAGACAGACGAACTGATACAGACAGACATACCAGATAAACACACACACACACAGAAAAGAGTAAATCCCTCCTTACAGATCATCACACAATGCCAGAGGTGGGAGGTAACTAAGTACAAATACTTTGTTACTGTACTATATCTGTACTTTACTTGAATAATTATTTTTCTGACTTTAACTCCCTACATTTTAATGCAAATATTTGTACTTTCTACTTTTATCTACATTTTAAAACAGTCTTTTAACTTTAGTTGCAGTGTATTTTAGAGGAATTTTATTTTGCAGCTGCCCAACATCAAGGCTGATTTCAACCTGAATGGATGGAATTTTAACAAATATAAAAGATGATTTCTTGGTGTATCCATCAGTGTTTTATTATGCAAAACAGACGCAAGAAGACAAAAATTACATAACAAGATGGAAAAGATGTAACAAAATGAAAAACAATGTGAAACAGAACAAGACAAATAAGACATAATGATATGATAAACAACGTAAAAGTTGTAACAAGAAAAAAAATATGTAACCAGACAAAAAAAAATATAAGAGACATTAACAGGACAGAAAAGACATAACAAGAGGGAAAAGATGTAACTAAACAAAAAACGACATAAGAGAAGTAACAAGACAAAAAGACATAAGATGAAAAACAAAATAAAAGGTGTATCAAGAATAATGTAACAAAACAAAAAACAAAGTTAAAAGTAATAACAAGACAAAAAACAGATGCAATAAGACAGAAAAGACAGTAAAAAAAAACCTAACAAGACAAAAAAAAAGATATAACAAGACAAAAAACAAAGTAAAAGATGTAACAAGACAACAAAGATGCAAAAAAAAGTCAAAACTGTAACAACAAAAAAGATTTAGCAAGATGAAAAACTATGTAAAAGACATGACAAGACAAAAAAATATGTAAGAAGAAAAAGAACAACATAAATGACATAACAAGACAAAAAAGTCATAACAAGAAGGAAAACAACAAAAAAAGATATAAGACAGAAAAGACAGCAAGATGACAAACAACGTAAAAGATGTAAGATGAAAGACATAATAAGACAAAAACAAAGTAAAAAAATGAACAAGATGAAAAACAACTTAAAAGTCCTAACAAGACACACCAGCATGCTGTATAAAATCACACTGAGGCGGCTTTAGAGCGGCGCTGTTTGGTTCAGTGTAAAAAACAAAGGCGGTGTAGAGGTGAGCCTTCTTTGCGGCAGTGTTGTGATGAGGCTATGTGGGCCCATTCATACTAATATTTATAATGGCAAAACTATGGAACACAATGAATAATTTTAAATGCGACCACGATCAGTGCCCTCATCACAAAGCCTGATTAAATTCAGACACTTCTTTCACAGAGTTCAACTTTGTATTTATGTTAAGCTTGCTGTTGGTTGTCTTTGTTTTGTGGTGATGTGGTCTTAATAACTGTTCACACAAACAAACTCAAACACTGGAGGTGTCATTTATTGTGATTTCAACCTTGAAATGACTTCCAGGCTGCCCACTGCGAGTCAAGACTCAAAAGCAGCTAATCTACATTACTTGTTGCCAGATATCAGGCTGGATTGTAAACTCATTATACTCCATTTCCAGTTGATCAACTTGGTGGAGCGGAGGGATCTGAAGGTCTGGACCATCGACTGTATGTAGAGATATAGATAGTTAAGATAGTTCCTGTCATTTTAGGTAGTTCTTATCATGCTGATGTTCATTCAAGTTTCATTTTTCTCATCAGTTTGGTTTTTACTGGTTATTTGTTGATATAAAAATGTTGTTTCATGCCATGATTGACAGCTGAACTCTGCTCGCGACTGAGTCCGCTGTGTGGGAGGGAACTCAAAAGTACGTCTGCAACGCCGGTCACTCTGACTCCAAATGACATCACCAGCGTGAGGTGGCAGCCCTCGTATCCGGGATATTTTGGCTTCAGTTTTCAGTGGGAGGAAGTGGAGATGTGTCGTTCATCATTCATGTCAATGGGTCTGGACCCAGGCAACCCCGGTTAGGGACCATTTCAGTTGAGCCTGTACTTTTTCCACTTTAACTTGAATAAAGAAGTTGAATTTGTTCGTCTGCTGACTGATGCCTCAGCACGTTGGATACACAATTGTTTTTTTTTTTACATCAAACCAGATGGAGCTGATTGTAACAGCTTCTCCATTCTTTGAGATAACTAACAAGCAACTGTGCACTGAAGAGGATGCAGAAAACAATGTGTACAAAACATGTAGAAACGCATCACTCAGGAAATGAATTGCATAGTTGTGCACTGGCATAGTAGACTGTGAACCAGCCGACTGACTGACAGAAGAGCATCACTGGCCCAGATCTGAGTCAAAAGTCACACATTTTGCTGCTCTGATTGGTTGTAGATTTGTCCAGTTGTGTCCAGTGCAACACCTCAGGCTACCAAAACCCTGATCAGACTGTCAAACTAGTCCATGATGATCAAATATGTATCAAGATTGTTCTCAGAAACATATTTCAGTGTTCTGTTTAGCTGTAACACGAGAAAGATTGCGTCCAGGCAGCCCCCTTGCTTGAAAACAGACCAAACACTGCTGCAGAGCAGTTTTCTTTGCTGTGATTGGTTGTAGGTCTGTCAAATTGGATTCAGAGGCATTTTTGGTCTGCACACATTGATAATAATGCCCCTTGGAAATCAAAAATGAACTGAGAGGGTTCAGACTAAATCACATTTGTAAAGTAGTGTGGCAATGCCAAGCTACTGGTGTAGAGGGAAAGGGAGAAAATAACTGCCCAATCAGAACATGAGCTGAGTATGTAAATTTATGTCTAAACACAGGTTTAGTATTCAGCAGTAACTTGGTTTGATGTTCTGTTCAAAAACACTGTAAATCATGGCTCTTAACGGGCAGATTGGTGTGCTACTAAGGCTTTGTTTTTCATATTTGTCGGAGAAATTAAAAATGTCTCTGATGGCAAACTTCATGCCTTAGATTGGAGCTGCTGTCCTGCTGTGACCCTCCACATTGTCTCTAGTGGTGTCCCACCTTTGTTCTCCATCTTTTTGTCGTTCACCATTGTCATGTCCCTACTTGTCCTCACTCTGAGGTTTTACAGCTTATTTTGTCACTCGAGCGATTCCTTCGGCGGATATGAATCATGCCCATATGTCCAGTACATGATGTGCCCGTACGGTCAGCTGTGAGCTGAATAAGGAGAGGACTGGCAGGGTGCTGGCCCTGTTTCTCTGGGAGCGTGACGTCCCCGGTGGCAGGAGGTTTGGCTTCTGGCTCGACGGCAGCCTGGCCCGGGCTCTAAGGGGATGTGACCCACTGAGCCTGGCAGAGCCCCGGGCCCCAGCAATCTGCCGCTCCCCTGGATACTGCTGGGCAAGGCTGCAGAGCAACGCCTTCTATGTCACAGAATCAGGGGAATATCACGCCAAAAGAAAAAAAAAGACTGATAAACAAAGCAGTACATTATTGTTAAACTGAATCCAACTGGGTAAAAATCAGCACTAAGTCTGTCTGTGCTTTTTAAGGCCACACCCTCAGTTCATTTAACATTTTTGGAGAGTTCTGAAAAACTGCGTCAGAGACATGTCAGATTTTTTTCAACTCCAAATAACTGTTGCACAGGAAAAACTGTTGATGTTCTGTCCACAGAATGTAGAAAAAAAACATGAACATGGATGGAGACAGAAGATGACGTCAGCTTAAACTTTCTAAAACTATTTTAGACTGGTTACAGGGACTTTTGCTAGTTGCTGCCAAGGAAATGAAAATGCCACGTTCTGCAAAATATATGCAATCTGGTTGGTGGAAGTATTTACCATATTTTGAGAGAGAAGCCTGGCCAGAGCTGGAGTTGTCTTGGTTCCAGCATCAAGTTGCCATTATCAGCATCTTAAATTGATTTTTTATTATTACTGTATGAAGTCGTTACGGTTAATGTGTGACCTTTTTATGCACTCGGTAGACAATAGACCAGCTCTGGTCTGATTTTTGGAGAGAGACACTGGTTTTGAATTTTTCATTTTATCTTTTTTTTGGCATTTTTAGCTCCACAAGCTGAGTGCCATTTAGTACCGTTATATTTGAGAGAAGTACTAACACCAAAAATATTTAGACTGATAAAAAATAAAAAAAAGTTGACATATGTATTTTTAATTTTAGGTTGAGCTGTCCTATTCAAAAATGCCAGTCACCCTGTAAAATCTGCAGCAATAATCCAATTCTATTTTATTAATTATTCCATCTACAAGAACATGTTCCTGGCTAAGAAAGAAAGTCATAGTTAGATTATAATATGTATGGAATAATGACATTATACATGACTTGTCTTTGTTTTGATATCAGCATTATATTTCAGCCATTGGCTGCCATGCTCTCTAAATATCAGCATTGGAATTGCCATTGAATAGGATGACCAGTAATAAGAATATGGTAGAGCTTTTTCAGCTTTTGGCAGTGATATTTGCATAATAGATACATGTTTCTTTGATCTGAAGAAAGTAAATCTGTGACTTTACAGTTCTGGGCAAGAATAGATTGTGATTGCAGTAACATGATTGAGGTTTTTTTTAGTTGAGTGGTTTAATTGGCCTCTTTCTTAAAGGACCAGTGTGTAGGATTTAGTGGCAGCAAGCAGTGAGTGTGCCGATGACAAACATCTTGTCTCACCCTCCCCTTTAAAGTGTGGGGCGCAAAGCCCCTCTCTAGAGCCAGAGTTTGGTTTGTCCATTCTGGGCTATTGTAGAAACATGGCAGTACAACATGGCTTTAGACATTAAACTTCAGCAGGACTAATTGGCAGAAATGGAAGACAATGTATATCCTGTGACTTCAAAATAAAAGTCAAGTCATTAATGGCAACTTCTAACATTTTTTGATAACTGACCTAGACATTTGCTTTGGGCCAGGGTCATCTGTAGCCTTTGCCCCCCACACCCATTGCGACCTGTCATCTATACCAAAATTTGTTAGTGGAATAACACATTTCCAACCTGCACACACACACACACACACACACACAGTCCCAGTAATTTGGGATTATGGTAGCATCAGTATCATGATTACAGCGACCAGCCTGTGACTGGAGGGTTGCCACATTAGCCTCCAGCTCTTGTGATTTCTCTGCTGCTGACAGAGCTCTGAAACTCCCTGCTCAAGTTTCATTTCACCAAATCAGCCGTTTGAACTTTTCTCTCTAAAATGGTGAATAACCCCGTAAAAGAAATTTGGTGGCTTGCTCATTCCACAACATGAAAAGCACATGACGCTGAACTGACTCTGACCTGGTTGTGGTTAGAGAGATGTTTTCAAGGGCAAACTGATCCTGATTTGTGTGGAAATAGATCACTGAACCAGGCTTGGCTACACTTCAAAGGGTGCATTTGCACTGCAGGTTATGATCTATTCCAAATTACTGCTCATATCAAGTTTTTTGGACAGGTGTTGATAACTTTAACTCTGAGTGTCTGTCTTGTGAACAATATATAATTAATGCAGAAAGTCTGAGGTCTCGACGTTGGTTCGAGTTGGGGAAAGGTTGTAGTTTGGGTTAAAGTAACTATGTTACCTATTTCAGATGACAGAAGTGAAATCACTTGTGCGACAACAACTCACATGACACATGGCTTACTTTGTAAAATGTTTGCAATTTGGTTAGGTTTAGGCAATAAAACTACTTGGTTAGGGTTAGGGTTAAAATAACTATTATGTCTGTCATGTGACAGAAGTGACAGAACTTTAAATGACTCGACATTTACTTTTTTTTGCCACACTGGACTTGAACCCTTTCGTCCACCCAAAAATGTGGACTTTATCACTCTTTATACTTTTCCTGTCATGTTCAGTATATCCATCAGGGGTGCCTCCTAACAAGAAACGGACATATCAGTCCAAATAAGCTGCTTACACTTTCACCAACATGCACGTTTTTCTTCTGAGGATGGGCTGAAAATAGCCTAAAACTGAAGCTCTTCCAAGTATGTTTTGGAGCTGTGTAGCTGGAATCTGATTGATTAATCATTGGTCCCCCTGTGGTGCTCATTGGTCAGTCAGTGTCAGGATGCCATGCCAGAGGATCAGTCAGAGAGTCCTGCACCACGGATACCTGACAGGTGACCCGCAAAAATGTTGCGTCACATGTAAAAAATACATTTCTATAACTTCAGGGATGTGGGCAATGGTAAAAATGAACTTAATGTGGGCAGGCAGCAGGTGAGAACAATAATATAAAACATACAATAATATGTTTTTTCCCTGTACAAATCAGAAATGAAAATGATTGCTTAGATTTACTAATACAGTAATACAAGTCAGCTGGCAGGATTTCATTGTGAAAGTCTATGACGCAACCTTTGACCTCACATCCTGCCAAACAATGGGTCATCATTGATCTGACAACAATGTCCCCAAATGATAGCTAAAATTGAGGACAAAAAGGCATAAACAGCCCATCGAGGACACCAAATTTGTTTAGGGCCAGATCAGATGTTCGGGAGGATTTTGGTTCACTCTGAGACTGTGAGACTAATGCTGTCAGTGGCTTTGCTGCTTGTAAAAAATTTCAAATAGTATTAGCTTTCCATAGCCGCAAGCTAGGCTCATCATCACTATGGAAACACATGATCGCTGCAGGAGCACAAGCACTGCACCAGTTGAGAAGACAAGGGAGTGACTGTTTGTGTGTTTAATCACAGGTGTGGGTGGAGTCGCAGGGCTTATATTAATGATTCCTTGAGGGTGCGGATTTGACTTAGAGATAATTGCGGGTAAAGGGTCAAGTCTGGTTCTCAGCTTTGTGGGTGTGGAGGTGGGTTTGAAAAAAAACGACACATGCAGGACTCATGTCAACTTGGTGAAGTCCACCAATTATGGAACAGAATTAGATCATGTAGAACGGGATGTCCACAATGCAGAGGAGGCACAGGACATTTACTGTAGCGTTCTCACAGAAAGGCAGTATTGTGCTGAATGATCAAGCATCATGTCAAGATGTATTTTTGTGTGTTAGTTAAGGGTGAGCCAACCCGTTGATTTTTAATTCCAGTTTATGGCCAAGATTAAAGTGTCAGTGAACTATCCAGAACACACCCTTTAGGGCTTGCTGTGTGGATCTGGCCAATGTAGTCCAAACTTTTTGCTGCTCACAATGAGAAACAATGAGATGATATGAGGTAAACTCCTGTGCCGGCTGCAGTGTGTAAATAACAGACGGGGTCGAACCTGCTAATGATTTAATGTGCAGCCCTGTGAACCTCTGGCAAGACTAATTTGCTGCAATTAGGAACTGGTTTTCCCATTAAGGCTGAGATAAAGAGTTGTAAATAATGAGCCAGTCACTGTCCTCTGTGTGCCCTTTAGTCCTGTTGCCACTGTAATTAGTTGTGTGATATTTTGGGTCTTACCTTCAGCCCTGGTGGTCCTCCCTCTGTCTCTCTGTCCCTTTAGTTTGATGTGGGTTTAAGAGGCTCTCCCTGGGCTCCCAGCTGATGACAGCATACTTTTAGAGATTAACAGCTGGGTTGGCCAGCTGCACACAGGTTGGAGCTGTTGGACTCTTGTAAGTGTTTTGGCAGTCACCTGTAGAAAAACAGAACAACTGCACAATATAATCTAATGCAATTGTCTTGCAGATAGTTAGTTAGTTAGTTAGTTAGTTAGAGCTGCATGTGGCTCTTTTGCCCTCCTCTGGTGCCCCCCTATGGCTTTAACAAAACATTAAATCAAAATCAATAACAGTTCTTTTTTGCTAATATTTTAAATTTTATTTATAGGACTGGAGACATACTTTCTGATGCGCACAACCATCGCTCCAAATGTACACAGCATACACAAGGTAGCCATGATGCATATATGTATGCATAGTTAAAAGCAAGTATATTTCTTGCCTTACATTCTCCACTTGTAAATATAGGTAGCTAAACATGGAATAAAAAAAACATTTTAATATTTCAAACAATATTTCAATCAAAATGTACATCATAGACCATCTACAGCTCAGCAAATTTCTCTCAGTTTTTCCAGTGGCCAGTCTTAAGTCACCCCAAGGCGAGCTATGGCTGCCAAATCCCTTCCTTGAAAATGTCAGATGAAAATAGTTGCAGCTTTAGACAAATTTTGTTTTTTTCTTTTTTGGCTCTTTTAATAGTAAAGGTTGCTGATCCCTGAGCTAGAGGCTCTATTTTTGTGAACTCGCAGTGTGGCACAAGTCTACCTAGTGCACTGGGGACTCGCCAAATACACTCTAGGCAATCTGGTGGCCTCTAGGGATGGGGAAGTTTCCGATCTGGTCAGTCCATTGTATGGGCTTATACAATTTTAACTTTATGCTACTGGACCAAACCAGCATTTCTCACTATGAGACACTCTTGTGTACTAAAGAAGACATGAGCAGTTCCCAGCAATGCCAACCCTCCATCTCGCCAGATGGATTCTGGTGAGACGGCCTCAAGTTATCTGTTTGTGTCTGCATCAAAAGTGGTGCAGCTAATCAGCCTCCTAGGAGGGACTACGGGTGTGGTTTTAGGTGCAACAATAGCAAGAAGCACTGAAATGATTGGTAGAAGTTAGCCCGTGTTAGAAGTGATAGACAGATAGTTCTTTCAATCAGTTGCCAAGTGTATTTTTAAGTGCCTGCCCTTTTCCAAACACTTTCTAAGATGCGATTTCCCAGATGGCTGCCATGTCAGCTGCAGCCACATGACTAATGGTTAAAGCAGAGAAAGTATGCTCATTTTTGGATTCATATTTTATTTTGGGGCTCTAGTAGAATAGGTTTACAGGCTTTAATGTTCATAAAACACTTTTTTTCTCTTTTTTTTACACTGGCCATTTTTGCAGCTCCTTTATTCACCCTCTGTTTAAAACACCCAGTTTGCTCTGATTGGTCAGCTCCCTGCTCAGGGGAGCAAGCACCGCCCACTGTGATTCACTAGGTATTCAGGTGATAAAACAGTCACCTAACTAGGTTACGTTAAGCTCTTTTTGATATTATAAAGGGGGGCAAATCTAACTAGTGTTTTAGAACACACATTTCCTGAAAGGACGAGCAAGCAAAAAAGAGAGAAGATGGCAGTTTCTCATATAAATACAATTACCAATACACACCACTTTAAGGCGAACACAAACTATCATTTGCATTTATGAACATAAAACAAACTTCTCAAGCTACTGAGTAATTTGTTAACTTGTTAACTTTTCCAGCACTAGGATGTATGATGGGAAATGTGGGCAGTTGCTACAATAGTCTTTAGCAGAGTACGCATCACAGCTGAGCAGATGGTGGTTTGGTGCGAAGTTGCTAACTAATTTGTGATTGCTGTGAAGTTAATAAACAACAGCTTCATTATTTTCAATTTTCAATGTAACTCTAAATTAACTCTGTCCCTGATAACCATCATGACACATCTGTTTGCTGTGTTATTAAGAAAAGCAAGCTTATGTAATGTAATAAACTCCACATTTTATGTAACAGTTTCAAATTCTAAACAACCCTCTTTATTTGTTGACAAGGCTTTTATTGTGAAAAATTTGCAGGAAAGTGTTGTGGAAAACTTATTCCTCACATCTGCACTCTAATTCATGGATTCCTCATGTTCTACTTTGGAGAAGCTGAGTCATGTGCGACACGTAATTTCAACACTTCCTGTATCCGTTTCAAATTAAAAGCCCTCTAGCATTTACAGAAATCCTTAATTTGTGAGCAAGGCCTTTATTGTGAAACATTTGCAGGAACGTGTTGTGGAAAATTCATTTCTTGCAACTCCACTCTAATTAATGGACTCTCATGTTCTACGTGGGAGCAGCTGAGTCTCGTGCAACACCTAGTTTCGACACTTCCTGTATCTGTTCCAAATTAAAAGTCCTTTCGCATTTTCAGTATTCTGAAACATCTGCAGGAGCATGTTATGGAAAACTAATTTCTTGCAGCTCCACTCATATTCCTTGTTCCACTTAGGTGCGGCTGTGTCACATGTGACACCTAGTGGTAAAGTTCTGTGTTACCGCAAAGGTATTTGGCTAAATGTAAAAAAAATATTGAGCAGCTCAAGTATAGAAGAGCAGATGATGTCTCTTTTTATTTAAATTCACTTTTCTTGAAAGATCTGTTTCAGATCTGATGGTCACCATTCTTACTGTGCATAATACTGAGCGAGCTGCTAA
The DNA here is from genome assembly GCF_056507025.1 of Lutjanus erythropterus. Classification (NCBI taxonomy): domain Eukaryota; kingdom Metazoa; phylum Chordata; class Actinopteri; order Lutjaniformes; family Lutjanidae; genus Lutjanus; species Lutjanus erythropterus. Next base: position 5,097,439 of record NC_139323.1, on the reverse strand, counting down.
ACTCAGGCACGAAAAGTATAAAAGGCAACAGAAAAAGTAACAGTATAAAGCTGCAGGTTCTGGGTGGAACACACATCTTACTGCCTTCACAATCCCGGAGGAGGATTTGATGAGCTGAAAGAGAAGCAGTCAGAATGAGACTGCAGGAAGTTGTAGAAGCAGCCTTTAAACTGCAGCATTAGAGCAGTGAGACATATGTTTGTCTTGTTTGGGTGCAGGTGTGGGGGTGTTAGCCACTTTCAATCCCTGAAGGATTTGAGGTTCCTTCTCTGAATGTATTCAGCAGAGGGAGAATTGGTAGCTGGCTTTGAAGGTTTTAAGCTGAAAAGTCTTTGCTTGTAGGGATGCTGCCACTGAAACACCTGCATCTCTGTTTGTTTTTGTGCTTGTGCTGACAAAATGAATAATTTTGCACTAGTCTCACATATTTTTTACTGGAAAATGACCATTCCTGCTGATGCACACATACTTTATGCCACCCCTGTATAGGTTGGTGTCCCACTTGTGCCACCCCTGACAAAAAAACAAAAGTCTAGAAACTGGCTGATCCGATTACATTCTGATTGCAGTAGGCTCTGTGTGCATGCACCTGCATTAATGAGATTTTTCTGATCCAGATCAAATGTTCGGATACAGATCGCATGTTAATACTAGGTGTAAAATGGGTATCAGCCATGTCAGGCAGGTGCCAGTAGGTGAAGACACAGTGGAGATGAGACTCGATGAGTCTTGTTCGTTGCTGCCTGACTTTGGGGTTTTTATTGATGAAGATTAAATTATGTGATGACTAATTTTGATCCAATTTCTCATTTAAGTCATTTTTTTTGTAAAAATCCTGAACAAAAACAGCTCAGTTTCTCTAATGCAAAGCTTGCTTGCTTTTCTTTTCTCAAACAGAATACACTGTAGAGCTGACTATTGATCAGACAGAGTAACAAAATAATCAATAGTTTTTATCATCATGTTTAAAAAGCTTGTTAATGATCTTATTATTATGATTATTATTATTATTATTATTATTATTATTATTATTATTATTATTATTATTGTTATTATTATTATCATTATTATTATTATTATAATTATCATTATTATTAGTTTTTATCTTTTTTTATGTTTCGGGTTCATTTTATCTGTTTTATTTTAACTTTAATTGTATGTAAAACCAGAAAATTTCACTGGAAATTTTGAGTGTGCCCGATGCTTGCTGCCAAGTATCCCCAATGTAATATTGACACTACTATGTTATAAGTTAGCGTGAATGTGAACTGGATGAAACCATACTGTCTTGTTTGAGATTTTATTAAGATACAGTTACTGTGTGCACCCTTTATTTTGAAAGAATAGACTAAGTTCCCTGTTGGGATGCAGTTACTGACGATGGCTTTTATTTTGAAAGAAAACCCAGTACCATCCATAGTTTCCTATTTACATATAGTGGCCATTGGGGGCTTTCATGTTGAAAAACAAGCCTCATCCAAAGCTTCCTGTTGAGATGCAATCACTCTATGGGGCTTTTATTTTGAAAATAAAATAGCCTTATCTGTTTTAAATTGTTTGTTTTTAATGTCTGCCTTTTAATTACTATTTAATGTATTTTATTTTTCATTTTTTAAAGCATTTTTTTTATATGGATGCAGTTTTTTATTTGTGTGAAGCACACTGAATTTTACCTGTTTATGAAATATGCTATATAAATAATATAACATAAAGTGGCCATTGTGGGGTTTTAGTTTGAAAAACAAGCCTCATCCTGAGCTCCCTGTTGAGATGCAGTCATTCTGTGAGGATTTCATTTAAAAAAAAATCAATTTGTCATTAATTATTAGTTCCTAGTTGAGATACAACTGTGGTCTGGGGCTTTTATTTTGAAATAAGTCCATCCCTCATGTCCCAATAACATGTTGGGACATGAGGGATGGAAAAGTTATTCTGTTGGGCCTTTTATTTTGAAAAACCAAAGAACATCCACATCTTGGGCTTATTGTACAAGCACTATATGGGAATTTTATTGTGAAAAATAGCCAGATCCTGCATTCCCTGATGAAATACAGCTAATGTCTACAACTACTATGATTTTCATAATTATTTATTTTTATTATTATTATTATTATTATTATTATTAGTAGTAGTAGTAGTAGTAGTAGTAGTAGTAGTAGTAGTATTATGTGTAAATTGTAATTTGTAAATATCCTCCATGGCTCAGATAGACCCACAGCAGCGTTCCTCCACAAGTCTATTTTTTCCACCTTGTCCTCATTCCTTCTCTCTCCCCTCTCTGGTGTTTGTCATGCTGACGTCTCACTTGTAGTAAACGGGGCCCTGGTGTTCAGCCCATTACTCAAAGCTGATGATAGCAGTTCAGAGTTCAGCTCCAGCCAGCCTATATCATCACCATGAATCTCTGTGCCGCTTCTTTGGAGTTTGAAATATACAGACCAAAAACACTGTTTTATTCTTCTGATTATCTTTTGTGAACCACAGCCAAACAGCACACACAGCGCCTGTTTACCACCTGTATGACAGCTAACACAAACAACAGAGGATCACAAAGATAAGTGTTCTGCAGCCACAGTTTTCTACAGTGGTCACTTAGATGCATCTGATGCGAAGATTTGAATCAGCGAGCGCCACAGTTCACCTCCAGGCTTCATGTCCTCCAACAGACACAAACGTTCAAGTACAACTCAAGGTCAGTTTACAGATGTTCAGATAGCAGCCTTTATGTCCCACTGTCAAGACAGAGCTGTGTGTTTTATGTCTCTGCTCATCCCGTGGTGGTGTGGGATAAAATGAGACAGGAATTCACCTGCACTGCTGTATGATACCTCTGCAATCTGTAATCTGGGGTTGCACAAGGAACAAAAATAGCATAGCAACATGATCAAACACATATCTTTGGGAATTCTAACATTGCTATGAAGTCCAAATTGATGTTTAAGTGTTTTATTACATGTGTATTGATCTATATGTCATCTATAAACCAGTATCTGGCCCAACAATGTCAAAAAAGATGTTTAGAAGATATTCTCTGGTAACTAATGATATTTGTTTGTCTTTTCCTGCCAAACATTTTCAAACAGTTGATGATGCATGCTGGACTTGGAAGGTGTTAAGTTTTGTCCAGTTTTGTGGAGTGGAGTGTCTCTTGGGAGCAGGCCTCGCTGTACAAAAGCGCCACTTTATGGACCCTCTCTTACACTCAATGCACAGCAAATGGCGCGGGAGATGAGGGTCGGGGTGGGGGAGGTTGTGCTTCAGGTGCACCAGACTTCAAAGTGATAAGACCTGACTTACTGATTGGTTTATTGCATGTTATCCCCAAAACACACCCATGAATTAATCAAGGTACTTGGATGCAGCTGATAGGGTACATTACCCTTCCACCTTGCACTTTAAACCATGTGCTTTAGATCACCATAGGATAGGGCCCTGTAACTTTATTCAGTGATTTGAGTGAAACTGGATCATATACTCAAATAATTTCTGGTTACTCAAATGTCTGCCAGCTGCTCAGCTCCAACTCTTGATTATTTACTTACAGAGATTTGTCATGGACAGACATCCTAAGCTGGCTTGTTGCTAGCATAGCTAACTGTAAATATTAGCTACCATTAGCGCCAGCTAAAGTACTGGGCTTAGCAGCCTCCCAGTGAACACAACTGGTCATCAGGACAAACACAGTAGATCATACTGAGGTTGTGTTCTTCCAGGGCTAATCATGGAGAGCTAACTAACTCAGCACTAGCTAACTGCTGTTAGCACAGTTATCAGTTCCTCAGCCTGGAGCTGCTGAGAGCCAAACCCAGCAAGAACACCACATTGATACTGTAGCCCATTCCCTGTTATCAAACTGGCCTCCACTGGTCTTGAAAGCTGGGTTGGTCCCAGGTCCGGATGTGAGAGCTCTCAGTCCTGAAAGAGTCAGTTAATAGGCCCGGTCTCCCTCCTAGCATTATTTCCATGGAACGCCTTAGTTCCATGGCAGATGAGCAGTCACAGATGAGTGGCCACAGAAATGCAGACAAACATGAAAAAGATCAGTGCAGCTGTGCAGGTTGTTGTACATCACCTGAGTCCAGAGTTTGGGTGTATCCAACTAGAGGATCCCAGTGCACAGAAACATCACCTGATTATTGGGACAGATGATATTTGAGCCTTTTGTTCCAACATTACAGAAGCTTTAATTAACTTTCCTTTAAAAAGGGGAGATTATTGCTGATGGGTGGGAAATGTTTCTCTTGTTGTCTTTATTGAACATCCATCCTGAGAGTGTGACTTCACTGATGAGACCATAAACATGATGTGTTTGTCCTCCTCAGTCTCACAGGTCTGACTATCAGTTTCTTATCAACACCATTCTTGATTGCCAGTAGTTGTAACAGAGCTGAAACAGTGTAATCTTTTATCCGTTTCCCTTGATGTGTCTGTTGTTTCTGCGCGTATGGAGCATGGTTAAAATAGACACAGTGTGCCGTTGCTGTGGAATTGAGAGGAGCTCTTGACAGGCAGGATTGCTGGTTGAAGTGTGCCGCTTAATGGCATGTGGGCAAACAACCTTTGCATTGGCAGGTTTAGAGAAATGCTGCTGGTCTGGTGTGCATCACACAAGGAGTGCCTCCTCTGCCGTGCACCCAGAGGACCTCTCTATATTAGCAAAGCTGCATTCATGAATATAAATGTATTCCCGCTATTATAACACACTAACACCTGATGTCATGCACAGACGTGATTGCTAAGTGCAGGCTATTAGCGCCAGGCTCACTGAGGAAATGAAGGCGTACTAAGTTGTCCAAATAAATAATATTCAAGATAAATATCCTGAATCTCAAATGAGATGATTCTTATTTTGCTGTCGTTGCTAAAATGTAATTTAAGTTTAGGTGAAAATGTGAGTAAAGGGACAGTTCACTACCTTATCCCTACTGGATTATATATTCCATGGAACCAGGATACAGAGCGGAATGTTTTCCTGCACTGCCTCTGGACTTCTGCACCTTCTGTGAAATCCTAAAAACAATATGTAGCTCAATATGATGAGCTTGGTCCTTCACTGAAAGCCAGTGAAACTGTAAGTACTCAGCTCTTACTCCCAACTTGTCAGATGCTGATGAATTTTCATCTCCCCTCTGCGACTTGCACAGATGCAGATGGTATCCATTCATGCACTTGGGCCTTTCAAATGACTTCAGTGTAAACCTGAACCTGACCCACCTGATGATTTGTGTCACAGAACCATCTGGGAAGTCATCCTCAGAAACTGTTTGGAAAAGGGTATGCACTTTCAAAGAAAACACTTGGATGAATCATCTGTCCATCACGTCTAACTTCATCTGTCTAACTTCATCTGTCCATCATGTCTAACTTTAACCAAACAGATTAAGCTCTTGCTCAGGCTGGACAGGAGAAGAGCAAAAACATCTTTTCCATGGAGAAAAGCCTTCGCTCATTTAAAATGGCATCACGGCATCTGCAGTTTACATTTTGAAAGTCCCTGGGAAACATGAACACATCTGCGCCGCAATCTGCCTAACAATTGATACCTTTTCTTTTGCAGTGATGTAGTCATTCTGATGCCTGAGCTCGCCTCCTGATGTGTAAATGTGCCACCAAAACAAGTTCCCCCTCAACACTATTTTGCAGCAGCACCATTGCAGCATCCCGGGCTTGGCCCCACCTAAGATGCAGAAGCAGGGTGTTTTTTTCCCCCTATAACAGAATGTGCATGCATGCGGCCCAGCCTTTCTCCAACAGTGAGTGCTGTGGAGAGACATCTGGCTATGCAAGACTAGTTCTGATATAACTGATGCTATCACAGTATCTATGCCAACCTCCATTCCCACCATTATTTGTGCAAGACGAGTTGCCTCCTGATTGTTGTCACAACTAAAACCACACCTGCAGCTGCCAGTAGTCCCTCCTAGGATGCTGACTGGCTGCGGACACAAACGGATAACGTGAAGACTGACAATATGGATTCTCGCGTGATCTCACATGATCTTGTGACCCCCCCACCCCCCCCCCCTTTCTGTAAAATCCTAAAACCAATATTAACTGAATATGACGAGCTTGGTCCTCAGTGAAGCTATATGTACTCAGCCCAGTCTCACTCCCAGCTCTCAGATGACAATGAATTGTCAAACCCCCTGGGGGACTCATACAGATGTGGATGGTACCCATTCATTGCTGAAACTGATGCAGCAGGCTTTTCAAGTGACTTTAATGTAAAAACCATCAGCAGCTGTATGAGGCGCTCCGGGCTGTTGATGCACAATAAAGAGCGAAGTCCACAGGTGGAGGAGGTGCATTTTCAAACTTACAGCTGTGGTAAATGAGATATCTATGGTGTCTCTAGTCCTTTGTGACAGTAAACTGAATATCTTTGAGTTGTGGACAAAGCAAGACACTTAAGAACATCATCTTGGGCTTTGAGGAAAAGTGATTAATTGTTTCCACCAATTTCTGACATTTTATAAGCCAAATAACAAATCTATTAATCAAGAAAATGACCAAGAGATTAATCGACCATGAAAATAATCATTAGTTGCAGCCCTACATCCTCTATGACTTGGCTGACCCTATATAAAACAATCACACAAACGATGACCAGAAAAATAACTTCAGTTTCATTAAAATCATTTTCATTTTTAACATTTTGGTTTTCAAGCCGAGACCCACTAACACAGCGACTTCCTGACACGGCTGTGAATGATGAGTGGCAAGCGAGGCTCGAGCGGGGGTCATCTTCATTTTGTGCAAAAAGCAAAAGAAATTATGCTCTCTCTTACTTATTTTATTTCTTTATATGAAAAGCAAAATATTCAGTCTGAGTGTTTTATTTGGAAAGGAGTGCAATTACAATTTCAAGCACTTTACCCAAAATCTAAGCACTTCTCAAACCTTGAAAACACTACATTAAAATTCAAGCATTTTCAAGAATTTCTAGCACTTGTAAGAACCCTGAAACACGTTCTTATCCTAAAGCTAACCAAGAAGTTTTAGTGCTTAAACTGCAACCCTTTCACAGCATTAATCACACGTTAAAAAACACTTTCTGACTACATCAGATACAGCAGCTAAAGGTTTCCTCCTGCCTCAGTGTGAGACACCGAGCGGCGGTGGCAAATTGTCAGTATGTAACGAGTTGGGACGAGAACATGTTGAAGTACTGACACCTGCCAACAAGACTCCGCGGTGAGGACGTCTCTCCCAGCTTGTTTGGTAGTCACAATAACGTTGGATCAGGCGTAGGGCTAACAGTTTCACACTGCCTCTGTCCAAGAAGTTTACCTTCCTCGCCAGATATCCAGTTCTGGCATTTACCCTGCCCACTTTACCTGCTGTCTTGATGACTCATGTCATGCTCGCCATCTGCTGCCCTCACTTTTTCTGCCCAGAACAGAAATGTTGTTTTCATTCACCATTTAATTCCTGCTCTCTGCTGATATATCGTATTAAAGCCTCGCCATCGTGTCCTTTAAACAGCTGGAAGACGTTTAATGTGAAATATCTGTGCAGTGTCATTGACAGGAGCTTAACAGCCATCAAAGTAGACAGTGTTTCTGTGAGGGAAGGGGAACTGAGAGAGGCGGTGTGCTGAGAGTGACACAGCTATGTTGATGTTCTGATGGGATTAGTGCTGTGGAAACCATGTGAACTGTTACTGCAAAGGTCATGTCAGTGTGTCGGTTCATGGAGCTCACACCGTGCTATGTTATAGATACAGTGTTTTTCTTTTATTCATACCATTATTTGCTCCCTTTTTTCTCAGCTTAGCTTCCTCAGTATAGCCAGTGTTCTGAGAATTTTTGCAGCTTGTTGAAAAATACTACTGTGGCACAAATCAATAGCAGAGTAGCCCTAACCCTAACCTCCTAACCCAGAGAACCACTAGCGCATCTTGATAGGGATAGCACATATCCACAGAACAGCAGCTAACTTTGTTTCAAGCTCCAGATGCTGAACACAGCTAAGCTACGGACATGTGGTGCAGCATTTAAACCCGGCACAGGGATGTATGTCGGACGTTTGCCCAGCAGGGACGGGTGAGTTGATCTGCCTGCTTGCTGTGCTGCTGATGGGAGACAAGAAACTTCTCGGCTGAGACAGCTGGTGGTTGCGACAGCAGGACGTGGCGGTGACCGAGTCACCTTTTCTGCTATGGGGCCGCCAACCCCTAAACAACAATGATGTCATCATCCATCTTTGATCGTTCTCTGTGGCAGGTTTGGGGAATAATGGATTACATGTGATTGTGTAATCTGATTACAAAATATAAAGTGACTGTCTTCCATTACAGCTTCAGAAAAAAAAAAATCACAGATCAGATACTGTCTGCAAAAATGTGGATTATTAGTAGGATTGCAATTTTAAAATAAAGAACGATATCCTACCATGCATTCATTATCATGACCTCTAGTGAAAAAATGCTTCACTGGGTGGAAATTTTACCATTTTTTGTCTTTAAATGAATCAATACATTGCGCACAACAAAGAAAGAATCAGCTGGACAAACTAATCAACCAAACAACCAACATAAAAACCTTGGAGCTGCAAAGAACAATCTATTATTAATTGACTATTAAACTAACTATGCATCTATTGATAACAGATTAATCACTTTAAGTCATTTTTTAAGAAAAACTTTTCCAAATTTAAAAGTTAATATTTTCGGGTTTCTTTACTCCTCTCTGACAGTAAACTAAATATCTTTGAGTTTTGGACAAAACAAGACATTTGAGGACGTCATCTCGAGCTTTGAGAAACTGATCAACATTTTTGATCATTTTCTGACATTCTATTGACCAAACAATGAATTGATTAATGGAGAAAAAGATCAGCAGATCAGTCGATAATGAAAATAATCATTGCAGGAAAGACTTTGTTTTTGTGTATGCAGTGTGTGTGTGCACTGTGGACATCTTCATACAGTAGACATTACCCAAACCTTGTATGGTGTCAAAAATCATTAGGATTTATCTGCAGTGTGCATGAGTATACACAGCAAACACAATGGAAAGTTTTGGAGGGACAGACCAACTAAATTGCCAAAACCTCTGCTTTCTGACAGTAAATGTGTTGTGAAATGACATGTGACCTGATGTGAGGGGCAGCGGAGGACAGACAGTCTGCTCCTGAGCGAGACAGAGACATCTGTGTAGAGATAGAAACAATAAAGCCCTGCGCTGCTTCTGAGTCGCTCATAATGTGCATAGATAAAGAGAGAATATGGCAGCTTTTATCCCAGGAGGAGGGGGGGGCATGTCGCTGTGAGCACTGATATGGTGACTATTACAGCTGACTCTGCACTTCCATGACAGCACCTAGGGACACACACACACATACACTCACACACACCTCAACATGATGCTGGATCATTCAACAAGCCTGGTGAGAACACACACAAGCATACAAGCACTAATGAGGGCCAGGACATGTCATACACACACACATGGACACACAAATAATGCTAAACTTGGCTCAGCATTACAAACAGCTATACTGAATGATAGTAGTGACAAAATGAAAGGACAAGAAAAAATGTCAATGACCAAACATGCAAATTAACTGTACAAAAACAAAAATACTATTAAATACAACATAATAAAAATAGGAAGCAGTTTGTGATTAGTTAACACTGAAAGTGCTCGTATTCCATAACTACTAGAATGGCCATAAGTGGTCATTTTGACCTTTATTTTATTGCACATAAGAAAATACATAAAAGATCAGTAAAAAGGAAATGAGAAACAGTGTACGTAGTGATTGGGATGTAAAAAATATTCAGGAGGAGTAAAACAAAAAGAAAACATTAGGGCTTGTAAGGTGGTCCTCCTACTACCTTTGACTTCCAAACTATTATTTATCATAATAAACACCAGGCAAAGAGATTTATGCATTTATTCTGTTATTTATATTATACTAATACTAGGGGTGCAGTGGATCGCAAAATTCATGGTTTGGATACGAGCACCAGTGAGAGGAGCTGTGTAGAGGTTAAGACAGCTGATACCTCCAGATTTTCAAGAAATATCACAATCTTATGATCCATTTCTTTGACAACAGCATAGTTACACTAATGAAAATGCCTGAAGTGAGGGTTAGGATTTCACTCAAGGTGATGTGACAGCTTCAGTCAGTCTTTACAGAGATGTGCTGCAGAGTAAAACACCGCGTGCATCTGTCCTGCCTTTTACTGCAACTCTGCACTGAGAGTTCAGGTATTATTGCTTATGAAAGTAACAGTGACAGTAAAACTGTTTCACACAGTGATGGTTACATGTAGTCTGCACATGATTGCATATATTCACAGCAGTATTTTTTCTGTAGGATAACAACCATCAGTGATGTGATTCAAATTTTAGATCAGTCTAGAATTACTCAGAAAATAAGAAACGGTTAAATTGATTTTTATAAGATTATAAACATGTTATTTTAACATAAAAAAAAAACATATTTCCACCTCGAATCATTACAAGAAAATAATCACAGCCTGTGGGAAAAGGCTGGAAACGAGTACAAAAATAAAACCCCAAAAAAAAGTTGCTATGATAGAGAGAGAGAGAGAGAGTTTAGAGCTTCAACACTGCCAGATGCATCTACAAATGTGCAAAAAGTTAACAATAAAAGGGCCTAGGGTCACAGAGCTTTTTTTTCTGAGCACCAGCGTCTTTTTTCAGTTGTTCAATGAAGAGAGAGAGTGTCTGGGGCCACACATGGCTGCCTAGAGAAAAGATGCTGCACCAGGTGTCTTTTTTGTGTGGCCCCACCAAGCGTTTTGAGTCGAAAATCTCAGAACTTTTAACAAAGATGCTGGTGTGTATCCACTTTATTTTACTTTCATGTTTGCTTTCAGCTGACAGGATTTATGTTAAGTTACTGCAGATGAAAACTGGAGATTTGACTCAACATGAGCCCGCATCAAGACACACCTTCAAACAAGCATCCCTGCAGTATGTAGATCCGAATATTTAATAAAGACCACAGTAGCAATTCTAGACAACAGTGGTGCAGTTCTATGAATTTTCAACATATTGTTGTCACAGACATAAAACCCACATGCAGCTTTTTATTTGTTCTTTAAATGCCACAGAACCAGAGTCCTGGCAGTGCCAGGTGAAGCAGCCTTTAGTTTCTGTGCTCCCCACCTGTGGAGCAAACTTCCAGAACACCTGAGGTCAGCTGAAACTGTCGGTTTATTTAAATCAGGTCTTAAAACATTACTGTTTACTGCAGCCTGCCAGTGAAGTGGATACGTTACATATTTTTAGGATAATCTGTAGCTATTGTTTTTATATTTGTCTGCTGTCGCTTTTGTTTTATGTTTGCTTCTTTCTTTATATGCATTTCTGTAATGTTTTAAACTATTTATTGTCCTGCTTTTAGCTTTTGTTTTTAATGATCTCAAATGCAATTTTAATGCTCTTTTATTGTTTTTAATTTAATGCATTTTCAAGTTCTGTAAAGCACCTTGAATTGCCTTGTGTATGAATGGTGCTATATAAATAAAATTGCCTTGCCTTGCCTTGCCTTTCTGCCAGAAGAAGATGCTATGAGGACATGGGCCTTAACAGAGGCAATTTCCATGTGGTCAATATGACCACCTATGGCTGAAATAGGTAAATATTGCAGATATTAATCTGAAAACAGTCAAAATGACTGCCTTGGCTGTTCTGGTGTTCAGCATGTCAGAGGCGGGGCTGAGCCGTGTCACATTACAGCCATAAGCTGTGTTGTTGTGTGCTGGCTGCAGATCGATGAGGGCAGCGGGAACACATCCTTCATCAGGTGCTGTAGGGAGAGTTTATTGAGCGGCTCGTTGCAGAGGACATTAATTTGACAGGTGTCGGCCTCCTGGCCACGCCGCTCTGTCCTCATACCTGTCTGCGCTCGGCCAGCTGCCTTGTTAGACACAACGCCGATGACAGATCGCAGGAGGTGACATGACCAACCCCGGGACAATGACCCTGTCTGGGTGCTCTCTGCCGTTATCTGTTGTCTCAACCGCCTCGCCTCAGCTCTGTCTGCAGGAAGAGCTGCTTTCACGTCTGCGTCCAATTAGTTGGTTTGTTACCCATCAACAGCAAAGACAAGCTGTCTGCACACTGCTTATATACTGCACAGTATGTGTAAATACTGCACTGGATAAATGATGTACAGTTGTACAAATGTCATGTACTTTTACTGTTTCTTTTTTAGTTTTACACTGTGGTGTATTCCAATAATGTTCAATTACACGTTACTGCTCAGCAAACATATATAGTTAGAAAGTGGAAGATAATATTGTTGTTTCTATGTGTACATTAGAGTACAGATGAATCCGCCGACCGCTTTGTGTGTTCTTCACCTTCATCTTGCGGCAGCGGCACATCGTGTCGTCACTCTCTGTGTCCGCTGGCTGGGTCTAGAAGGGATCCCAAAATTTGCAAGACTTTTCATGGTTTCAGTCAAAATGTTCACTCTCGGGAGATCTTGTGGATCTGGGGTTCCCTGTGTCTGCTGTTACCTGCTAATAGTAACAGCACGGATATTTGGATTGACAGCAGCCCTAAGTGACAGGTGAAGGTTCCTTTGATTAACATTATTCAAATGTTACATAGGTAGACGTTGGTTGTGACAGTAGCGAGAAACAGACCACCTCCACCACATTTGAGTGATGAAGTGCTGTGTAATATATATTAAAAAATATATATGAATTCACATTTTTTCATCAGGTTTTGAAGATTTTCAGTTTCAAATTCCTTTCTGTTAATATTTTTGATCCAAAATGAGGTTCTGCTCTCGCACAGCAGCTCTCTTCATCAAATAAATGTTTGTGTATTTTATTTTCCATTTTTTCCCCCAAAGTTGAAATGTGACACAACTGTTGGAGCAGCCAAACTGCACACATTCTTCACGACCTCCTGGACATTGCTGTCAAAAATTATGTTAGATGAAAAGTAAGTGTAAATCGTAAACTTCATATGTCGGCTCATGTTCATTGATGCTCATACTGGTTGCAGGTTTTAAAGGGGTCCAAGCAAGTTCCAAAAAAGACATTTTTAGATCAGACCAGACACTGATTAAAATTCTGAAAAACTCTGGCTTTATGCCATTTTTTAAACAATTGCTAAAACTTGATTTTTTTTTTACAATATTTCCATGAGATTGTGGGGTATCATTATACATCCCTCATTAGCGGAGTGTCTCTGAAGATCCTCAGTCATCCAGGTCATGGTATTTTTAGCAAGGATTGTTGTAGGCAGCTGGACTTGATAGAGTTCTTGAGGATGTTTTGCTTTTCATCCAAGAAGCTTCTTCAGTTCTGTAGAGGAAGAAGATGTTTTGCCAGAACTGAAAATGCTTCTTGGAAGTGAGGCGAAACATCTTCAAGAACACTATCAAGTCCACATACAACAATCTGCTTTTCTTGAGTGCATTGTCAAATATTTTTTGTGAAATATGTTCAAAAATTAGATTAAATAAAAAATGTTGTGCATATGATGCAAATTTCAGCAAGATATTAAATACCACTGTGGTCTCACTGTTTGAACACAATGTGAAACACTTGATATCAAGCATCTACAGAATGCCTGTGTCCATTTCTGGAAGCATTTAAAAGGAAGCTCATGAAGATACAGATGGTAATTGATTTTTCATATTTTGAAAAATGTAGAGTGATGGTCTTTTGAATTGACCACCGGCTGCAGTGAGACAAATTCAGCAGATGTGCAGCTGCCTCAGGAGGGGCCTTCAAGCCACGTAATTAATTAACTCTAAACATTGTAAATGTATTTTTTGCTAATTAACTCCAATTTATAACTTCACCTCTAAATCTTGCATCATGTATAATTAAATTAAATTGAGGGGAAAGTGCAAAAAACACAAATTAAAGCCTTCACATAAGGATTTGAATAGAATTTTAATCTAAATTCCTTACATAAATGTCTGTTATAACCCTGTCTGTTTCACTGACATCAAAAAAAGCACCTACCATGTGTCAAAGAGGAGAGGACTGAAAGATTCTGTAGTGAAGAACTGAGTCTGGCCTCCATGTTGGAGTTGACAGTGTTTGAGAGCTAGAAAAGTTGAAAAAAGCAAAGAGGTTAGCCTCCACTTGTCACCTCTAATATTAACACTCAAACATATTTCATACAATTTATTAAGGAATTAATCCTTGAATGTACCTGTGAGTGCATAAAAAGCCTCTTTCATGGAGCAGCTGTCTCTGTGACTGAGGAAGGAAGAAGCTGTTGTGGAGGCAGCAGTGAACATATGTAGTGACCAGGTCAAACCAAATAACATACAAGGGGAAAACAAGATGGACGCCAAACTACAACTAATACAAGACAAAAACTAACTAAAGCCCCCCCCCCCCCCCCCCCCGACTTGGCAGCACATGGTTTGGTCTGATGACCTGGCTTTCAGGTTTAAGAGGCTCTACCCCCTCAGGCGCACCTTTTGCTCAACCAGGAAGTGAACTGCCCCCAACAACCACAGTAACTTACATGGTTAATATAACAGAAAAGAGCTTGTTTAACCAACAGTGTGAGAATGTGTTCACTCCATTTAAACAGTGTGAGGATACAAACAAATTAACAAGATTCACATCAAACTGTTTGTTTGGGTGAGTTTGAGTGCAGATGAAATAAATATGTAGGTAAGTGTAAATGGCTGTTATTTTGGCTATTAAAATGTGTGGCTGTTAGCATGTGTGGCTGTTAGCTTGTGTGGTTGTTAGCATGTGTGGCTGTTAGCATGTGTGGCTGTTAGCTTGTGTGGTTGTTAGCATGTGTGGCTGTTAGCATGTGTGGCTCTTAGCTTGTGTGGTTGTTAGCATGTGTGGCTGTTAGCTTGTGGGGTTGTTAGCATGTGTGGCTGTTAGCATGTGTGGCTGTTAGCTTGTGTGGTTGTTAGCATGTGTGGCTGTTAGCATGTGTGGCTCTTAGCTTGTGTGGCTGTTAGCTTGTGTGGTTGTTAGCATGTGTGGCTGTTAGCATGTGTGGCTGTGCGTATAGGCGGCAAAGTATTCTCTGCATCTCCAACCATGTACAGAAATGTACCAAAACATTTGTGTTAAACTGTTGAAACACATTCATCCAAAGTCAGTTTTTCCCATTTCATCTCTTTTACTATTTATATTCATCTAAATGGTTTTGTTGTGACTTGCAGAGTTTTGAAAATAGTCTTCTCTTGAATATAATGGGCCTAAATGACACTCGACTTTTGGTGCTCAAAGTGCAAAAAACATGAAATTAACAGCAATGAAAGATCTCCAGTTTCATGCAGGAACTATTTTCTTTCTGCAGTCGTATCTACAGGGTTGGGAGGCTTACTTTAAAAATGTTTTCCAATACAGTTACTAACTACCTGTTAAAAATTTCAATTAATTATAATTACCTGTTAAAAAATATGTATTTAAGTAACATAATCCAAGTGTCACGAAATTAAAGTAATGTAACTTGACTACTTTCTGTTACTTTTGGATTACCTCAATATAAAATATGACGAAATTGTTTAGCCTAATATAGTGTTTTTAGGGCTGTAACTAATGATTAACTTCATTGTCAATTAATTGGTTGATTACTTTTTCAATGAATCAGTTTGGTCCATGAAATGTCAGAAAATGGTGAAAAACATTGATCAAAGCTCAAGATGACGTCCTCAAATGTCTTGTTTTTTGATAATTCAAAAATAGCCACTTTACTGTCAGAAAATAGATCCAGATTAATTAAATAGTCGATTAATTATTGCAGTGTTTTATGTTTGTTGTTGGTTTATTATTTTGTCCAGTGGCTCCCTTAAATGCATTTTATTTAAATTACTGAACATTTCCTTTTTTTCTACTGATGAAGTGTCTATTGCAGAGAGGGCTTGTTATTATTTTAAAAAATTGTGATACCAGTACCCTTAAAGTGGCTCTGATACCAACGGAGTACTTCATTCAATACCTTTTTTGAAGGTTGGACAGTTGTGGTGATTGACTGTGAGCAAAACTACATAAATAGTAATTTTTTTCTTGGTTACAAAAAGGATCTGTTGAAGGTACTGTTTGACTGGAGAAGTTTTGATATGATTTGTTACTATGTTACTTCAATGTATACTTTAAAGGTATTGAGTACTGATGCCTTAATCATATGACCAATATAAAGTCTTACAAAGGAACTGGCTCTGATCTTTATCCTTATTAATTTTCCTTGCTGGTAATATAGGATACTTAGAAATTAAACATAATTTACTCTTTGCTATGGTAGTTTCTGATGCCATGCCTACATCAAGCTTTCTGTTCTTCACAGTGATTGTTCCTCGACATGGAAGTCAAGACATGAACATCTCCATGAGTCAGATAAACAGGCCTGAGCCTGATACACACACGTTCTCTCCCAGCAGCGTGTTACTCTGAATGATAGATGATGAAGCAGAAGTGGGAAGTAAAGTTTTGAGTGCTGCACCACCTTCAAAAGTTGATGAATGCATTGCCTTGAACAGAGATCAAACACATCATCTCCCACCTCTGCCTCCTCTAAATTCCACCACATCCACTCACTAAGAGTTACTCCAGGTTTCCAGGCTCTTTCTCACTCGCTGCATTTTCCATTGATCAATTTGTTCAGGTGTCTCGCCCTGACAACAAACCCCTCTGCTCGACATATAGATTATATCCCAATCAAGATACTAAATAACCTATTTATCCTGTCTCTGTGCAAATACAGCCGATAAGTAACGGAAACAAATGGAGCAGCCTGACTTTACATTCCTCATTCACTGCGACTGTTTACTGGAGAAGCCAAGCATCTTAACCACATAAAACCAAGACAGGTTCTACAGAAGAATACTAATAAATTGTGTTGATTTATTGTGATACAACTCACAAGCTACTTATCATAACAGATCAACTGATGTTGTAGGTCATTGCAGTTCATGAGATAGAAAACACCTTTTTAAATATTATTTATTTACTTGATTCTTTTTAAATTCTTTCCAAAGACAAGTTGTTAAACCTCTATACCAGGGGTCTGCAACCTTTACTATCAGAAGAGCCATTTTTTGGCCAAAAAAACAGAAAATTTGTCTGGAGCTGCAACTGTTAAATCCTCTCATTTCGCTGAAGACTTTTCTATTTTTTGATTTGGCATCCATAGAGAGCCTATGTAGACTCAGGAATATGACAAAATATAGAGGAAAAAGCACTGAGCTGTAGATGTAGGCTATGACACACATTTTTAGTTGATGAAATATTAATTTTTTTTAAAATTACTTTTACAGTTTGAGAATATAAGGACCAATTGAGACTGTAGAAAAGTAAAAAAAAAAAAAAAAAAAAGTACATTTTTTAGTTTTGAGCCAACTCTTAAGTTTTGAAATAAAATTTAAACAGTTTTGGTGATGTATAAAATTTAGTTCAGATCATTGATGTTTCCTCTTTAAATAAACTTGAATCTTTTAGAAAGTTTTAGAAACAAAAAATAATGTATTTTAATATTTGGTCACAGTGAACCATGAACTTGATTTGTCATTATTTTGGAGCCTGAAAATTAAATAGCTTGAATTGAAAATATCAAAATTTTAACCATCAGTCACTTTCACGTAAATGATTTTACTCTGTAATTTTATAAATACATTTTGTGGGCTTGAAGTTAAATTAAAGAAGAAAAGTGTAAATTATCTCAACAAAAGATTAGTAGTTGGTAAAACTTTTCCAAAATTTAAAAATTTGAGTTATCTCAACTTTTTCAATTTAGTGACCTATGATATATGAAAATTAACATGTAAAATAAAGTAACCTGTATTCATTTTCATATCATTTTATGCCAAAGCCACAAAGAGCCACTGGAGAGGAGCTCAAGACCCACATGTGGCTCCAGAGCCGCAGCTTGCAGACCCTTACTCTATACCATATCTGTGCGTCAGACAGTGTGGGAAGTCTAATGGCCCAAAATAAGAAGAGCTCCTCAGTGTTAGGGACCGTGCAAAAATTATTTGAGATTGGGAGGGTGACTGAACCTTATGTTTCACTTTTTAAAAATTGCACTCCTTAGCTTTGTTAACATTGTCTTTGGAGCCCCATTGACTAAGAGAAAACTGAAACACAATGTCCAAAACACAAATATCTCAAGTATTGTATTTGGAAAATTATAATGTAAATAATAAAACTGCTTAAAGAATTTAAGACTGCGTACTCCACGTTAGACGAAAGAAAATAAAGCAAATACTGCAACATAATTAAGTTGTGTCGTACTTTTGGAGCTACAAATGAACAGTTAGTCCCACTTCACTCAGTGAGTTAAAGGGATAGCTCACCCAAAAATTAAAAATAAGTCATACTCACCTAGCATGTTGGGGCTTTAGGATCGTACCAGACGAGCAGTGTGGAGATATTTTCTGTTTTTATTCTGTTGTTTTTTTCAAGCTTGAACACGGGTCACCATTCACTTCGATTGTATAGGAGGTTCTGTTTTCCTGTGAAACTCCAAGCATTGTTTTGTGGATTAAGAAACTAAACCTGACCTTTAATCAGGATGAGGCTGAGTAGTCAATGACTGAACTTTCCCTTGGGGTCCCTTGGGGTGACCTATCCCTTCAAATTTGCACAGAGAGGAAGTTTTGAGTCTTGGTAACAGTTTAGTTAAAAGTAAAAGAATCAATCAAGTCTGTGTGTTCAGATCACCGTGGACTAAAGAACATATATCAGTAAAATGATCATATTAATTATCTTAACGTTAGAAAAAACAATTTCATCTAATTCACCCACTGGTAGCAGGGCTAGGAGCTGGAGACTGAACTTACTAATGGTGAACCTGTCTGCTTTCTGCTACGATGCAGAATAAACTGAAGTCAATGTAGGTAATCAAAACTGATGCTTAAAAATGGACATATTGGTCCTAAACAGTTTGTCACCACCAGTGATTCCAGTTCCACCCAGTTAATCAAGGCATGTCCTAAGACTCTCTGCTTGGTCCCCTCTATGTTATCATCTACATGCTCCCTCTTGGTTAGATTACCACCACCACAGCTTCAGGGCCCTCTGCTATGCTGATGACATCCAACTGCTCCCACCACGGTCCCTTGTCAACTGGCTGCACAATATAAAAATGTCAAAGTCGACGACCTGAGTGTCGTTTAATCTGCTCAAGTTTAGTAGCAAGGAAACAGAGCTCATGGTTGTGGCTTCCAAGATGCTGCTCCGGAAGGTTGGAGATCTTCTCCTTGCTATGGATGGCTGCTCCAACCTGGAAGAATGAACTGGGTATCATTCTGGACTTCACTTTCCCTTTCCGTTCACACAAATTCACCAAATCTGCTTTATCACACCTCAAAAGCATGTCTACACTCTGGCCATCACACTCACTCTATCCATGCCGTCATCACCTCCTGTCTGGACAATTTCAATAGAGGCCTGTCCCAGTTCTGGACAGATTCTGGACAGATTCCAGAATGTCTTAAAACTCAGCATTTTCACCTGCACCAAGCCCTGGCTGCACATCACCCCTACCATCATTCACCGATGCTGACTCCCAGTTAAGTCCTATGAAATTCATCCACACGTACAAATCCCCTCATGACCTTGCACCCCAGTGCCTATCTGAGTCCTGGATTCTGCACTTGGCTCCCTCCATCTTTGCGGTCTTTTGGGGACCTCAGGATGGCAGCCTCCAAACTTTGGCACTGTCCCCTCGCACAGATCTGAGACACTGCAAGGACATTTTCAAACAAATTTTTGAAAACCTACCTGCTCACCAGGGCTTAGGGTCATGGTTAATTCTGTTATCCCCAGGAAACATTGCCTTGATTATTTTCTGTGTTTGTGTTCTTTGTTTTGTCTGCCTGCATATGTCCAAAGGGTCCTTGGGTCCCTTGAAGGGTGCTATAAAAATGAGAATTAATTTTTTTATGGGAGGGAAATGGAAACAAAACATGAACTACAATAGAGCAAAAGCCTTCCTCGTCAGTACCACACTAACATGCAGGTACAATGCCATGTATGATTTGTTTTCACATTGATTACAGCTATGAAACCAATGAGCTGCTAATTGCAGCGCTCTGAGTCAGCAGCCGGCGTCAGTACAGAAACATCCCTCAGAGTACACTTTACCGCTGCAGCTGCTCTTGTCATTAGACCCATTTTGTTGGTGAATAAACACAGCTCCTCTCATGGTGGGGCAGATAGCCAAGACAGGTGTGTGTAGCTGTGGCGCACAGTGTGACTTTGCCTACCTGCCGCATCAGCTCTTGCAAACATGTGGGTTGTTATCGCCTCATTATTGTGGCCCCTTGGGGTGGCACATCCATGGTCTATGTGGGTGTTATGAAGCACTAGAAAACATCATGAGCACAGATCATCAGGCGTGTTGTGTGTGTGTGTGGGGGGGGGGGGGCTCCTGATTGCCACTGATGAACACATTCGGATTCCTGTGGATATTAGGAGTGCTTTTGACCGTGTGAGGGGAATTATACAGGAGCCTACTGTGTCAGTCATGTGGCAGGTTATAGGCTTAGATTGTGAGCATTAGCAGTGGAGCACATCGTCAGGTTGCTGCTTCCTCCCTACCCATCAAGGCTCTCATCGGGCTCGTGGCCATCTGATTCTGTGGTCTCCATTGTCCCTCACAAATGCTGACATGTCAGTTTTGTAAATATTAATACAGGCACACACACACACACACACACACACACACACGCATGATGTCCAAAGATGCTGAATATCAGATTGCTTCATGCTGTGGTGTACATTAGAGAATAATTACCTTGCAGGAGGAAATCAGGAGGCTCTGCTGAAAAAGAATTCCAGTCTGGACCAGTCAGAGCTGGCTGATAGTCCAAGCTGGGTTTGGATAGCACTTGCTGGTTTTTGATGGACAGAACATGTCTGATCCAAGGTAGTCACTGGAGAAAACAGTATTCATAGTCCCCTTCACCTGCTGAAAGAAACAGTTTAAACCCAAGGTGGTCAAACTGGTGTAATAACCCCCCGCTCATAATGCTCTGTGCTGCCTATCCCATTGTGGCGCCCAGCTAAGCAGCACCACTACGCTTGGCATTGAAAAATGAAAATTTAAATTGTTTGAACTTTGACCTTTGTTTGTTGCTGACCTTCCAAAGCACAAACAATAAGATAACAGCTGCATAACGTAGCCAGAAGTGACCACAGATGCATGGAAGCCACACAAGCAGAGGAGGGAGAAACCGATGGTCAAGTCTTGAAGGGAACACCACACCAGTGAAAGAGCTTGAGCGAGCAATCGTTTTAACTTTTGTACTTGTACACTGAAGAAACAATGTGTACAAATTTTGCAAGACTTTCCCAAATCAAGGGTTCCCTTCTGGACACAGTCTGATATATATATCTATATATATATATATTTTATTTATTTATTTATTTATTTATTTTTTCAATTTTACCTTTATTTAACCAGGCAAGTCATTAAGAACAAATTCTTATTTACAATGGGGGCCTGGCGAAAAGACAAGCGGCTCTTGAGGAAAAGGTTTCATGGTGGTCCACTGGAAGTAGCATGACTTTGTCTCTCTATACATTGTACACTGTAAAACTAAAAGAAAAACAAGCTAAAACAATAGTTTACCTACAGCTGATGAGAGGGTATTTGTAATATCTAGTTAGGATTTGTGAGGTAAGCAGGTTTCAGCATGAATGCTTGACTAACAGAGTAGCAGAAGACAATCCCAGCAAATGTCTTGAAAAGCCAGAAAGATTTGAGATGGTGTATTCTGACTCACTGGATCTGCCTCCCAGCTGTGACCTACATGTTGAAAACAGCAAATTAGTGCCTTGGAAGCTAATGGTACAAATGTAAACAAGCTAACGGCTGATGCCAGAGCTCACCTCCCGACAGGCAAAAGGTCCACCAAAACAAGTTCCCTCTCAACACTATTTTGCAGCAGCACCATCACTATGTCCTGGGCTTAGCGCCACCTAAGACTTTTGTGATTGGTTTAAATAAATATATACAAGCCAGGGCATTTTTCCCCCTAAAGCAGAATGTATATGTGTGGAGCCAGAGCTTTCTCCAGTGCTGAGCGCTGTGGAGGGATGTCTAGCTATGCAAAACTTGAGGTGACACAGCTTTCAAGTCAAATCACAGCTTTCAAGTCAGTTGCTAACAAAATCTCCATCACATCAATCTCAAAAATCATGTTGTACCATGTTAGGATATTTGTAATTCATCGCTGGTCATTCTTCTTGAAAATAGAGGCTTGCTTTGGTTGGGCATGTTGTTCGGGTACCATGAGACAATGAAATATTGGTAAGAAAGACTACTGTGGACAATATATTCAAGAGTTTGAAGGCTTATCAGAAGCCAAAAAAATGCAAATAAGGTTTATAAAACTCTAGACAGGATTTTGAAATTACCCTGAGCAATCATTTTGACATTTGTTGCAATTATCACCTGTAATTAGCCTGTTTTCCAAAGTCATTAACCACTTCTTTTTATGACTGAGAGCACATTGAGCACTCAAAATGTCTTCCACCTTCTCTCTTACCATTGTTTTAACATGGCTTCCGTCCAGACTGTCCATATCCATGTGAAATAGCTACCGACCTTTCAGAATCTTCATGTGCTCATTTGCACGTGTTCAGACTTTATGTCCGGTGCAGCTCCTTCTCCAACAGAATCTTTCAGAAAACCATCTGTGGGAAGCAAAACGTTGGGAAAGCAGGTGTGATTGGACACGTTTTCGAGTCTCTCAGCAGCACACAGAGCATTGTGTGTGGCTGTCAGAGTCACCAGGAAACCTTTAGACAGACCTTTAATTATCCGCTGATGAACAGAGGCTGTATTTGTAATTAGAGAAAGAAAATGTTAATGCATTCTATGGAGGATAATGGCACTCTGTGCATCACGCTGGCCAGGCATAAATCTCCAGAGTCTGTGACTTCACTAATCTCATCAGGCAACACAACCACACTGATAACTGCTAGAATGTCCTCGCTGCAGAATGTCTTCCTACCATTAACTAAACAGCAGAAAATGATGCTGTGCTCTCACCGTGCACTCAGGGAGATCAGTGCAGTTTGCCGAAACCTTTTATATCAACCCTGTTTTTTATGTTGCATTTTGCTTTTTATGTTTCCATTTCAAAGAGCGAGCATGATAATTTGATGGAATTGCAATTCTGTTTTATTTTCACGTTAATTCAACCTGACATTGTGTGTTCATGGTAGCTGGTTTATATTTGGAATATGGAGGATTATTTTGTTTTGACCAAAACAGCTGGCAGGGAGTGACATATCTGTCCCGCTGATACCGTTTTCAGTCAGTGGAAGCTGTGGTAACGGTTGCTAGGAGCAGTTAACATTTTTCATGACAATTAAAAGTAAATGCTGATTTATTTCTGTAATTAAGCTTACAACAGTCTGCACTGCTTGCATCCATCTCCTCCATGCTTGTCAACATTTTTGTGGCCATCTCTCTGTTGCTGTTTTCATGCATGCAGCTATTTTAGTGGTCCTGGCACAGAAGGAAGACATCAAATTGATTCTGAATGCTGATTGGCTGATACTTGTTATGACTGCAGGTGAATAACTAAAGGCTTTCAGAGACTGTTGAGCCATTAAGGTGAAAGATTTCCAATCAGTCAGACAGCTTATGCCCATTTAAAGTTATCATGCTGATATAGAACCACCTTTTAGCTGACATTAGTAAATGTGTCACTTAATTTGGTTTTATGATACATCTGCTTGCTTTGTCAGCTGCAACACATGAGGGAGTGGACTGCATGAAGTATGTGATTGGCAAATGTAGCTAGCAGGTGGCATACTGACATGAACATAAATCTTGGGGCCAGACATAAGTCCAGTCTCATTCCCAACTTGTCATATACTGATGATTTGTCATTGCGATTCACACGGACAGTACCTGAAATCGATGCACCAGGCTTTTCAAGTGACTTCAGTATAAACCCACCAGGCTTTCAACGTGGTACAGTGTTGCTGGATGCAAGATACAGCAATATTATATTGCAAGTTTAAAATTATCGTATTTTAACAGAAATTATTGTACATACAGAAACAACCCGGGAAGGGGTTGGGATACTTTGCTGAATGGCAAATCTATGCCATGTGCACCATATTACATGGAGACTCTGTCATCCGAACAAGATGGCAACTTTGTATCACTTTGCACGAAATCAGTCACAGCCCATCACGCAATCTTCTTTTTACCCGTCAAAATAAAAGCTGTGTCACTGTTCTACCAGCTGATCTGATCGGTTGGTCTCAGACAAGGTTTCATTGTAGGTTTATGGAAATGTGAAAATTATCATACATTCTACCTTATAGTTATTTCAATGATGGTATAGATATGGTAATTTCCATATATCTGGAAATGCTGATGTGGTATGAAGAGGGAGAAAATCTAGAGGTGAGGTCCAGGGTTTGTGTCCCATGTAAAACCAAACATTATTAAAAGTTGTAAGGTACATAATGTTACATGTGTCATGTGACTTTTGTCTTGGAAGTCTCGTCTTCTCCTACCTGAAGTCACAGTGTTTGGCTGCTTTCACGCCTAAATGTCCAGAGCAAGTTATCCAAGCAGACTCAAGATCTTTACATATCATACCAACATTTTGTTGCCATCACCTACATGGGCTGTCTCACTGTATCTGACATCGATTGGTTTGTAGACTGGTGTGCGTCTGATGTTGTGCCGTGTTTAGAATTCGGCAGGTAGCCTGACTTCATTGGCCGAATTGTTTTCATACCAGACCAAACAGTTTTTATGTCTGGACCGTGAGCTGGGGGAGGTTTCACACCTGTAATTTTAGTCCAGATCAAACTGAAAAGCCCCAGGCTCCAGACCAAATGAAGTAGGTGTGAAAACACCCTTAACTACATGTTTAAGCTTTCTAGCCACACCAGTTACACCCACTAAAGGTCTATCCTGTGCTTCATTATCACACGCCAAGGGACAGTGACAAATTGTAGATATGTGACAAGTTTGGATGAGAACAGGTTGGACAAATATGTCGGCTATCGGCGTTTGGCTGAATCGTTCACTGACTCTTTTTTTGGGAGCAATTTTTGTCATTTTATTTAGCTAATTAAATGGTCTAAACCAGTAAGAGCCACTGCTCAGCGACACACTCTCAATCAGTGCCACAGTGCACACCCACTGAGTCTGAGGGGGAGGGAAACATCCTGTAGAGCCAGACTATTCTCGCATCTAATTTGGTGAATTTATTTTGACCAAACAAGAGTTGACGATCGCTGGAACAGTGGAAAGACAAACCACGACAGTTCTGGTGAGTTTTAACACACAATATTGGCTGCCTGGCAAATTTTAAACATACTGCCCAACCCTATCACCATGTCTGCATTTCCAAAAGTCCTAAGTTGTACCCTTTAAATCTGTTGCATGGACAGACGCTTGGTGAAATTAAAATATTGGAATCAGACTCTTTATGATTCATTGGAATTGACTTGTATTTTCGGAGCCTGTGGAGAGCTCGATGAAAGCCTGCAGGTTGTCTGTATCAGCATTTTCAGAACGGATATCGATTTGCAAAAGAAATGCAATGCATCAGTGTATGTCATATTCATGTGACGGTCTTCCAGAACAAATAGAGACAGTGGGTACGTACTGCATCTAAACAGTGCCTGTGTGCTGTAGTATTAATACAACGGGCTATATTAAGCCCTGCCATGTCACAATGAGAACACTCAAGCTAAAAATAGAGAGCCGCAGAGCTGAATGAAAATGTAAGGCAAAGAGATTATACCTCTTTTATGGCATTTTTGAAAGATGCGCAGCAAAAATATTAAAGGGTAAAATTGCTAGTGATCTCACATCCAAGAGCTGTCATAATCTATGGATTGTGCAGAGTAGAACAGACTGTCAGACTCTGCTCTCCTTGGAACCATACTGAATCATACTCAATTATGAAAACAGCATTCAACATTCAAAAGAGTTGAGCGCATAATGTTTCAGATCACTGCCCTGATTAGAGCGGTTCAGTCTGGTGTTACAAGCTGTTTTCAACTCATTTCTAATTCTGGCATTTAGCAGCTAAATACAGGTGAATGTTGTAAAGGTTAAAATACAGCACAAAGAGACAGAACAAGGTCAGAAAAAATCCGCATTGATTGATGGATGAGGTCTATTTCCAAGGCTCGTGCTTTTCATGATGGAGTAACCTGAGGACAATGTTTCTGTAAATTTTAAGTTTTATAACTAGTGAGTTGGCCGTGGCTCAGGTGTGGAGCAGGTCGTCTGCAGATCGTAGGGTCAGTGGTTACCCACCTCCCCCTGTCCACATGTCAAAATGTCCTTGCACAAGAAACTGTGTCCCTTTTAGAGTTTTAGAGTCCTATACCGGGTTGGTTACTGGCAGGTGACCAACAAAAATGTGTTTTTTCCGTGGAGAAATCAGAAATAAAAATGATAGTGCAGTCTTTTCAACATCTATATCTAATCAGTGTTTTATTTTGGAAGTCTTTGACACAACCTTTGACCCCACATCCTGCCAAACAATGGAACGTTACTGATCTGACAGCAATGAAGGCTAAAACATGAAGGAAAAAAGACTGTGCTCAGTACAGTCCTGTAGCTACATCTGTACATGAACAATTATTTTTCTCGTGGTCTGATGATCCCCGTGAAACAAAGTGTAAGACTTCCTGTCCAGTAACAACCTCACCTTCTGACCGAATTGTGAAGATTTTAATAAAATGTAAAAAGCACATAGGGAGAAGCTGTACAGAGACTAGCAGTGACCAATCAGCTGAGGCCAGTAACAGCGTTCAGTCAACAACTGTGCTCAGTTAGTCTGTAATGGTACATATAGTGTGCATGCGTGCGTGCACGCGTGCGTGTGTGTATGCCAGCTATAGGTAAGTTAATGAAATTCAGTTATTAAGAATTTTTTGGCCTGGCAAAGATCATGGTCCTGGTTGTGTATTTGTGTGTGTGTATGTCCATAGCTCATCTCTCACACTACTGGACCCATCTTGCTGATATTTTTAGTGCACATTTATGACTGCACGCTCAATGACCTCTCGTGGCTGCAGTGATCCGCAATTGCAGAAATACCTTTAAAAAACCTATTTTATTGACTGCTCTGTTTTATAATCACTGCTGACCCCTCACTCTTTACTCTTTACCTGCCAGTAGGAGCCCCAGTTCATTAACAGCTGCTAGGCTAAAAACAAGGCTTAGCTCGTCTGTTGCAGACCACATTTTGGCCTTTGTCACGGCTCAAAAACTGATATCCATAGAAAAGTTTCATTTCATCTTAAAATGGTGGTTGCATCTGGCAGGTTTGGTTGCATTGCAGTAGGTGCTTCACCATCTGCTGCCTGGCAGAGATCTGCACTCTACTGAGTGACCTCATCTCATTAGTATTGATTTGACTGGTTTGTTGGTAGTTTGGTGTAGCTGGACTGATGCTAGATTTTAATACCAATTTTAATATTGTAGAGCTTTAAAAATAATAATGGTACGTCTACTGATTTTAATTTCTTAACACAAACTCTTAACATAAATAAACAATCTTGTTACAGATCCCTTAGATTTACAAGATACATATTCATTAGTTATTTTACAGTACTGAAAAATATGCTGATGAATATGTATCTACAAGCTGTAATGGAGACACTTACTGGCATTTCTCTGCTGACACCTTGTTACTTATCAGCAGAGACATGTAATTATATATCTGTGATAAGCTGATATCTAGTTTGGTTATTTATTGTTACATGATGATAAGGTGGTTCTTTTGAATAATAAACTGATTGACTAATGTGACATGATGTATGACGTCTGTCCGCTTTGTTTACTTTATATATTCATATATCCATATGCCATTAATGGCATTTATCGGCAGCCCAACTTACAATATCAATATATGACATTTCCAACAAGCAATTATGGCAGTGGTATTGTTCAAAGGTTTCAAAACCTTCAGACAACACCAGGAAGTCACAGAGCACATGCTGATGTTAAAGTAGCAATAATGTAGCTATTGTGCAATGCAAAAATGAGCACTGCAGTCTAAATAGCGAGTTAGTATTTAAAATAAGTTGTAATCCTGTTTAATATGCAATCTGGGGTTGAAGCGAGTTGTTTCCCCCCGCCAACTCTTCCCCAGACACAGCAGAGCCAGACAGGCATGTCCTCCACTGTAAATTGATCAGCCGTCAATTGTCTATCAATATAAATTTAAGCACGATATTCTGAAAACAAAAGCCCACTGCTCTAAAAATAACACACTCTGAACAATGAGTTAAGTAACTGCCTGTTTTTCTGCCTGCCAAACTCCATTAACATTTTTCCTCAACAGTTATAAACATCTGCGCCTTGTACAAGATTATTAATGATTTCTTACAACTCATAAATAGACACTTACTCATTCAGCAGAAATTCTGCATTAATTTGAACTTGATTAATGTGAAACATGTTGTTCTGGTCAGGGATGGAAATTTCAAAGGAGAACACCACGTCTGTAATGTTCATGTCAAGTGAAGCAAGTATTTCAACTGACCATGTTTGATTGATCTCCAATGACACATTATGGTCATTTTATGATTTATTACTGTAAATATATTACAGATTTCTCCTTTAAATTATAATTTTTTAAATCATCAACTCAAATAAAAAGAAACAGCTGCAGGCATACATAGATGAACACAGTTAGAAGAGTGCAACTCTCGAAACAAACCAGCCAACCAAAGAAGCAGTAATTTGTCAACCAATGAAATCTTGCTTGCACGCAGAGTATTGACAAGCGATCAATACGTGGTGCAGGTGGGGCTGGTCCATCAAACAGCACAGAGAGTGGAGACTGCTACTTTCCTCAGGTTTTCTCGGTCAGTTCAGGGATTTCAAGAAAGAACCTGCACTCTCACAGATCTACTTCAGTTTCAGGTGCAGCAGTCCTGCATGAAATCAGCTTTTTTATATGAACAAAGTTGCGATTTCAGAGAGCCTAAATGTTTCAGAGGAGAGTGCATGTGTGTTCTTAGCATTCAGTCAGAAGTTTTCATGTGAGCAGCCCTCCCCTAAAGGGCCTGTTAAAAAGTGATGCATTGCGCCCAGCTGCACAGTCGCTGACTAAGCCTTAACGTTTCCTCCAGACTTTTTCTAACCAATTTTTTGAGGTTCAGGGATCAGTTCACTGGCAGTATTATTGGATTCCAGCTTGACACATTTTGTTTCTGAATCTCTGAATTTAGAGGGTTATTAGCAGGCAGCTCACGTCACTAATCACAGATACCAAGCGGCTCTTTGTAACCGAATGAAGGGAGAGGAATTAGAGCCAGTTTCCTCTACCAGGTGGCCGCTCACTTTCTGGGGGAAACCACGGCTTGTTTGATGTGTCGTTTGACCCTGTGAAATTGCAGGAGTTCATTTTGCTGAAATGATAAATCTTTATGAGAAACATGAGCTGGCAGGCTTTTGAAAGTGTGCTCTGTGATGTTAAGTTGAAATGGATACCCCCTGTCAGAGCCGCCACAGCAGAGGTAAAGAGAGATGTTCTTTGTTGCGGATGGATTTAATGCCATTGACTCACTTGTTTGTCTTGAAGCAAACAGGTCCTGCTGTGCTAAAATCACTCTTTTGTAAATGGTTAAAGGTTCAAGCTTATTCATAGCTTGTTAGCACAAATAAATATATATGAGATTATTTTTCTTTAATCTGTACTCAAGTCCCTTTGAGAAGCGCTAAACTAAACTCTTTCCAAAGGGGTTAAGCACTGTAGACTGTGGAGGAAATGGACTGAATATCTGTGAAATGCCAAATTTATTACCTGTCACTGAACTTTTCTATTCTACACTAAATTAATAAATAAGAAGACAGCAGCTGAATGACAAACTCAACCCAACAACAACACAAAAAAACAGCAATACTGCAAAATGTGGGTGGTGGGAGGTGAAATGATATAATAATAATAATGATAATTTATTTTTATATAGCGTCTTTCAAGGTACCCATGGCTGCTTTACAGAGTATGAACAAAAATAAATAATTTAGTAAATAAAGAAAATAAAACAAGGAGTGTGTGTGTGAGGCTAGATGCTGTAAGCCGTGGTGAATAAGGGAGCTTTCAGAGGTTTTTTGTAAATGTCCAGATATGGGACGTTGCTGCCAGAGAGTTCCAGTGTGTGTTGGCTGACACACTGAAAGCTCTGTCACTGACAGTTGGCTGGAGGCTGGAGCGGGAGGTGGAGAAGCAGACCTGTGTCCGAGGACCGTAGGTTCCGGGTCGGGGTATATGGGTGGAGGAGGTCAGTTGGGTGCTAGGGAGCGAAGACCACGGAGGGACTTGTAGGTGAGGAGGAGGATTTCGCAGCGGATGCGGGACTTGACTGAAGCCAGTGAAGCTGGACGAGGTTGGAGGTGATGTGCTGCCAGGTTCAGCTGCACATGTTGGAGCCTGTCCAGGGTCTTTCTGGGTACCCCCAGACAGGACTCCATTGCGGTAGTCCAGACAGGAGGTGCTGAAGGCGTGACGACTAAAGTATTTGGTGCGGATTTGGTGATGGATTTGATGTGAGACTGAAAAGAGAGGGTGGAGTCCAGAATGACGCCCAGGTTGTGGACCTCTAGGGAACTCAGCGCCTTGGGGTCACAACCATGAACTCTGTTTTGTTACTGTTGAGACTGAGGTTTGATGACATCCATGTTTATTTCATGCAGGCAGTGCCTATCTTACTCATTTTTTGCACATTAGTTCTAATTGCATATGATAATTTTTCCACATCTAAAATAGCTTCTTTTATTGTTAACCATAGTTTTAGTTTAGTTTTATCACTTGCTGTCACCTGCTGTATGTTAAAGCAATGTATGTCAGCAGTGTTTATTGTCCCTGGTAAATGGTTAATACCCAAGTATTTTTTTTTTTGTTTCTAGTTAATAAATCTAATGTGAAATGATGACAAACTTCAACTGATACTGATACATTTACATTATATGTTCAGTCCATATAAATATTAATTTGTAAATTTGTCAGTATTAATTGCAATGCTAACATTGTCTGAACAATCAATCACATCATGACTCCACACAACCATGAGTCAACATGCAAACATGCACGCGCATATCTTTAAGAAAATTAAGTCTGCGTTGATGGTAATTAAATACACATTCTGTTTGTCTTATAGCAGTTTTGGATCTTTAATATTTTTCTGTCCATTCTGCCCTGTTGAGATTTTATCTTGTATTTGATTGAGACATGAGGTGAAAAATGTGTCATGTTCCGATCTTGATCCCTGCCTTTCACATGCCACGTTAATGGAAGTAATTATAGCTCATTTGTTTTGTAAGGGACATTTAATTGTCAGGAAAATATGTGCCCATACTGTGCCCCTTTTGTTCTTTGCCTGCGAGCTCTGTTCTGCAGAGAAAACCCCCACGACTTCACACTCACTGAATTTTTCTCTTTACTTCTGGATCTGACAGCTTTCATGTTGCTCCATTTGTGGAGCTGAGGTCGCAACCTGGGGAAGCCATTAAAACCTACTCTGTATACTGAAAAATACGGGGTCTTCATAAGCTGCCACTGGTTTTAGCTGTTACTAATGATATTGGATGGAATGGAAATCGACAAAATGGGAGGTTTTGTGTGGACATCCTGAGACTTTCTGAGTTAAAATGTATGATCAGCCGCAGAGAGAGGACCTAAAGAGGAAAGGTTGTGTTAATGTCCGTTTGGTGAGACTGAAGACAAATGAATTAAGCACTACTACTTTGCCATTTTAAGGATGCTTGTACCAAAGTAAACAGGAAGCAGTCAGATAACAGGATAAAAATGACAAAGCAGGGAAACATGACTGCCTTTCACATATTCCTCTTGGATACTGCTACTTTTATTTTTCATCACTGTATTTTTAATGTGCTTTTGTGTTAACTGACCATACTTGTCAACCCTCCCAATTTCCCCAGGAAAATCCCACTTCTCATTGCCATCTCCTGGTTTCCTCCTGTGATCACAATTCTCCCTTATTTCTCCTGATTTTTGACAGATTTCTGGCACTACACATTCGTGTATAAACCCCACAGATCTAAAAGTATACAGCTAGAGCTTGAGTCTTTCCTCGGCTCTCAGGAAATACAACATGGATGCAAACTTTTTAAGTAGTAGTAAACTGTGGTTGTTAGCAGCTCAAAACTGCTGGAATCGGACTCAGTTAATCCAAGAGTGATGCTGAACTGTAGATTGTTGTTGGTCAGTTGTTCACCTTCATCACAGAATGGATGAACATCTCTTTTCTTAGTAAAACACAAGAAATGTCAAATAGTACTGCTGGGGCTGTTGGCTCGGCTGACGGCAAAGTCCAGTGCGGGATAATTCAAGCACGAATTAAAAGGCAGGTGAAGATCAGTTAGGAACTAGACAAACAACAAAAGAATATGATAACTAAAACTAAGCGATCAAACAACAGCCGACCTTGCAGCATCTGTAAGGGTCAGGATGTGACAAACCAGTGAATGACACGTCGTGACTGACAAGTGTTTCCAAAAGTCTCCGTTTCTTAGGCTGTGACGATGACCACATTACTGCAACACTGCGGTCAAGTGATGCTCACGGCACAGTTGAGCTCATTACCATCATCACCATGAATTCTATTTTGAAGGATCAATCTAAGGCTCAGCTCTGTTTGGTTGTAAAGTTACAATGCCTGCTTTAGCGAAGCATTGGACTTTTCTTGGTTTTGAGTAGTTGCAGCACTTATCAAGTGACAGACTGTGACCTGCACTGTACATTTACTGCCGCATCAACAACTTAGTTGAATTTTCTACTCCACTATGAGCAGCATTGTCACTCACTTGCTGCTCGCTGTCCCTCACTTCCACACCGCACACGCTTACATCCTGCCCTGTTCCTTAAAGGAGCTACACTACACCAATGACAGTATGCGCCATTAAAGTCCAAGAAAAGGTCATTATTAAGGCAGTCATGGTAAACCAGCATCCTGTGGTATTAAAAAATCCATACTGTTACAGCCCTATCAATTCTGCACATCCAGACTAAAAGAAAAGCAGTCCTGGATTTTAAAACTGAACATTTTAGGTGTCCTAAAACACCAGAGTAGTGTGGACAACTGCTGTTGTGTGGGTACAGCCTTAGGAGCAAGGGACTTACTAGATAAATGTCCTTCATCCGTGCTGGTTTGTTCCTATTGGATGATTATTAAAGAAAGACAATTTAAGAACAGACTGTATGTCAGTTTTACGTCTTTGTCAATTGTTGATTCACCACCGCAACAGTGTATTGTATCGAACACTGTTGTGAAGAAATGATGTTTATGTAACCAGTGGTGGACAGTAGTGAAGTACATTTACTTGAGTACTGTACTTAAGTACATTTTTTGAGAATCTGTACTTTACTTGAGTATTTGTTTTTTTGGAAACTTATTACTTTCACTCCACTACATTTCAAAGACAAATATTGTACTTTTGACTCCACTACATTTCTAGGAAGGTTGTTGTTACTTTTCCACTAAGCGCAGCTTTGAAGTCAGCTGTTGGTGTTTTTTTCTTTTCTAAAATGCAGTTGGTCACATGACGTGTTCCTCACAAAAGAAAACCAATCACAGAGCTCCTCTCAAATAGGATTGATGTAAAAGTGGAAATACATCATCCAGGCGTCTGTAACAAGAACAAACTCTCCCTCTGTCATTCAAACAAAAAGCTGTAATGGTGACGGCAGGAGAAAGACAAAATTAAATCTCAAGATGTTATTATAATTATTAATTATTCCAGGTAGCTTTTAAAGTTGGATTGTTTTTATTGGGGTGAAAAATACCACATAATTCATGTATATATACTGCCTCTGAAGACAGAAAGAAATCTGTTATTTAACAGACTTGGAGAAATCCTTACAGTCGACTTCAATCTGATTTAATGATGTGATTTTAATACAGTTACATCAGAAAATGACAACAGCTGTCTCTTTTGTTTCTGATTGTATTTCTATGCTGAAGTTTTTATAGGTGGTAGACTTTGAGTATCAGAGAGGTTCTACAAGCATCAGTGCATCATTAGATGGTTTCAGAAAGTTACAAGCTTCTGTAAATGCATCATGAAAACAATACAGCATGTATTGATATTAGAAAATGTACTTTGTAATTTGTACTTTTGAATACTTAAGTATTTTTAAAAACATGTACTTTTGAATACTTAAGTATTTTTAAAAGCAAGTACTCTAGTACTTTAACTTAAGTAAAAATTTGACTGCGCAACTTTCACTTGTAGTTGAGTAATATTTGACCAGGAGTATCTGTACTTTGACTCAAATACTGGGGTTGAGTACTTTGTCCACCACTGTATGTAACACTGAAGGATGTTACGTAATATTCTTCTGAGAAAATGTAATTGCTGTCTATATTATGTTCAGTGACAACATTTTTCTAGTCAAGCGGGTGGAATGTCCTCGTATAGATGGTGTGTGTGCATGGGTGACGAACAGGGGGGTGAGTGATGAGTGTGTGTGTGTGTGTGTGTGTGTGTGTGTGTGTGTGTGTGTGTGTATGCGTGCGTGCGTGTGTGCGCCTCTTCCATTCATAGCTGGAAACCCCACTGTTAACCATAGACTATAAACAGTGTTAACAGACAGGTGATAACCTCCTTAACATTAGTGGTTTTCCAGGATTGTGAATGTTAGTTTTAGCGAAGCAAGTAAAGACAGACAGAGAGCACGGGACAACAGCCAGAGATAAGAAGGTTGGCTGAATGCGAAGTTGTGCAACTTTTTTTTTTCCCTGTGAAATAATTAACTTCAATACAACACACGACATGCTGCCAACAACACTGTTATCAAGGTATCAGGGCAATTTATTACCATTATAAAAGGCAGGATTGCCCAATGAAATGAGAGCTGTGGCTCCCAGGAACAGGATGATATATATGAGAAAATAAAACAAAAACAAAAAGAAATACAGTTCTTTACACACGTTTGCACCCAAGGCAGCAAAGAATGTTTTAGTTTCCTTGATATACCCTGGCCTCTGTGGTGCATTTTGTGAATTTGCATCAGGTTAAATGTAAAAAGCAGCAACAAAATTATGATGATAATATAGTAGACAACATTTACAGAAAACACATGAGCTCTGATTGTGTTTTTGCTTGAAATATAACATATATATATAATATAATATATCATATAAAAAACTAATTACAAATACTCACATTACTGTAATTAAGTTGTTTTTTGGGTACTTGTGCTTTATTTAGTATATTTTCAAGTCTGTACTTTAACTCGTACCTAAGTATGCATTAGACTATGTATCGACTTATCTAATTTGAATTAATATCCAAACCTTTCACATACAGTTGTGTAGCCAATAAGGTAATCTGAAAACACGCAGACCAATGAAAACAGACATACGGACCAAAAAAAAAACAAACCCTTTTGATTAAATTCCTGCTCTTGATAATGTATTAAACATCAATGGTTAAAAGTAACTAGTGCTCGAGTTGTTTACGAAAAAAATACTTGTTAAATTAATTTGTAAACACCAGTACTTTTACTTGTAATTAAATAATACTTTAGTAATATCACAGTACTTGTACTGGATTTTCAGTGCTCTGTCCACCACTATATATATATATTTATATAGCCACTAGCCACAGTGGCTGGTGAGCAAATAAGTTAGTGTCAAGCCCTGCATAGGTGACACATCTTTCAGCAATATAGCTGGAAAACAGATAAAAACTAAAATCTAGCAAAATCTGAAAGAGCTACTGGCTGCAGCATCTACATCTGTTGCCACAGGTGGGTGGTGAGGGTGGATGGTGTGTGTACAAGGGTGAAATCCTCACTCAGACTGAGTGGGGAGTGATGATCACGTGAGTGTTTGTGTGTGTGTGTGTTGGTTAACCACCAGCTGGTTATCCAGATAACCAGCTTAATGTCAACGATTACCCAGAGTCAACGGTGTTAGTTTCAGTGAAACTGGCAACCCAAAGACAGAGAGAGACTGCGGGACAAAAGCTAAACGATTTGGCTGCCAGCCATGATCAACAAACTTCTCTTTTCTTGTCCAAGACAAACTCTGAAATAATCAGCTTTCATACATGTGACGCTGCCAATATTATGGTGTTGTGAGTGTTGTTTGAGTAATACAGCGTGTTCTCATTAGTCTGCCTCTTTTGTCCATGGATGTGTGACAAGAACCACTGTCTGTTTTTACCAGAAGGTGTGCACACAAGTATCTACTTTTTCTTTTTTCTTTTGACTATGCTTAGTACAATGAATGCTGTCTCCACCCGACTCAGTGTAATTAAACACAAAAAATATGAGCTTGATCCTGTGTTGATGGATGATAGTTTTGGAGGTCAACTTTCCCTTGTTTGTACATTGGTGCTACAACCTGTTTTATATCTCATTCATTTTGGATTCTATTTTATTTCTGTCTTTAGTTTATTTATTCTCCCCTTGCACAGCTACTTTTCTGCTGCTGTGTGAAATCAAATTTCCCCTGGGAAAATCTCATCTTATTTTAAAAATACATTGATGGAAACATGGCTATTAGATGAGCTGATACCCTTTTCACTTCTGATTATTGGTTCTCAGTGAAGCGGCTCTGTTGTGTGTTCTGTTATTCACCTAGTTACAAAAGGTTTTTGTGCTAAAACCCCAGTTTGACCCAGTTTGACCCATCAGAGACCGGACAGATCTGTTCCCAAACAAACAAATAAACCCCCCCTCCTACTTATATCGCTCTTCTTTACTGACGCCAGGTGAGACATGAAGGAGGGGTCTGTCTCACCTGTGCTGGGTCAAACCCTGAGCAGAGCTTCCCAGCGGAGGCAGAGCCCGCCTCTCAGCCTCCAGCTGAAACCCAACACCTGTGACATCATGCACGTAGACACTGGCTGGCCGGCTCTGCTCTGCCCCACTGCCGCTCTGCTCTCACAGAGCTGCAGGCTGCTCACTGCTCTTCACTCCCAGGAGAGATCAGCCGCTCTGACCCCGGCGCTGCCTTCAGATCAATCACGCTGCTGCAGAGCCGTGAAGCTCTACCTGCGGCCGACCTCGGCGGTCGCACACCTCCCCCCAGGCTCAGGGCTCGGTCCCCTCGGAGGGGAATTGTTTCTACGGGGCTTTTGTTGGGGGGATTGTTCACTTGTGAGGAACGGCGCTGAAGGCTGCCAGCTCTAACTCTCCTCAGGATACTCTGCTTCTCTCCATGGAGCCTGACGCAGGTAAGCACTCGCTGTTCAGCAACTTGTGAAGTTTTCATGCTGAACGCGGCCACCTGCTCACATGCCACATGAGACTTTTATTTTTTCATTAGAACTTTGAGAGTGGCTCTCAAATATCTCTTCATGGCTGCTCTGAATATCATCCTGTCCCTGGTTTAATTGTACAATTCATGGATTGCACTTAACAACAAAAGACCCTGATGAGTAGTTCGAGGGTCTGTGGGCTTACACACACACACACACACACACACACAGCAAGTGAAGTAGATAGAGAGGAAAGAATGAGCAAACAACAGAGAACACTGAACACCTCACTGTGCCCGCAGGAGTGAAACTTCTACTCCGCAGTGATTCACAAACATGAAGAGTTTTTACTCGCTGTCCTTGTTTGATGCTCGCCCACCTACATGTTCCACGCCGCCTCGACTGGAAGAGTTCAACCAACAGATTTTCATGAGCCTGGCGGTGATAGTTATAATATTCATGTTATTTGTAGAGTCATTTTCTAAACAAAGTTAAAGTGCTTCAGGGAAAATTAGATCCACAAATACTTGCGATGCATTTTACATGAAGCCTGCGAGCAAAAATCCACATGACGAAGTAATAATTAAACATGTTCATATTACTAACATCTGAATGGTACAATAAGTGAAAGAACTGGACAGACTTTGATGCCTGAGGGCAGGCTAATACAGTCAGCCAGTCTTGTTTAACTGATCAATTGTTCTGTCTGTGAAATGTTAGAGAATAGCAAAACATGTATCACACTTTCCAGTCAAAAGTCCAAGATGATGCTTTTAAATGTCTAAAGCTGGTACCAGTCACTTTTGAGATTAATAAATGATTAATATTTATTTTTTCAAACAATTATCACTTAAAATTAGAGCTGCAATGAACTGTTTCGTAAGTCCAAAAGACTGGATCATCACCCACAGGTGGGTCACAGGAGATTTTATTTTGGTCGCCAAATAAGTAAAAGAATATGGAAGAAATTTAGCAGTATAATTTAATTATATTATTTTAATTTAGTAGGCCAAGGATGATTCCAGATGAGAGGAAATAAAAACAATAAGACAGCTTCAACATTAGGGCTGCAAATAATATTTTCATTGCAGATTAATCTGTCGCTTATTTTCTCAATTAATTGATGCCCAAGATGATGCCTTCAAATGTTGTTTTGTTCACAGCAGGAACCAGAGAAATTTGACTTTTTTTTTCTTTAAAGAATTTCTCAAACCAATTAATCTATTATAAAAATAGTTACAGATAAATTTAATAATCCATTAATCGTTGCAGCTCTAGTCAAGATAGTGTAAGGTGATGTGGAAATGGCAGTAAAAATGGTCAGGGACATTCATTTGTGCACAAATTAAGTCTTACCAAGATTTATTAAAAAGGTCTAATGTGAATTGGGTTGCGATGGTTTGTCATTTTTAAAAATGTAGACCCCCCCCAAAAAAAGTTCAGGGAACTTTTTTTTTTCTTTTTTGGAAAATTGTCAACTTTTCTGGTAATCAATTAATCGTTTCAGTCACATTTCAAGCAAAGATGTCAAACGTTTTCTGGTTCCAGCTTCTGAAATGTGATGATTTGCAGCTTTTTTGCCATTTATGTCAGCAAATTAAGAGTGTTTTGGTTTTTGGACTGTTGGTTGAAGACGTCACTTTGGGCTCTGTGAAAATGTGAAAAGCATGTATTGCATTTTTTTTTTAACATTTTATAGAAAAGACAATTAATCAGCTAATGGTGACAACAGTCAATAGATTAATCGATATTGATTAATGTGTATTAATTGTGTCGACTAATTTACTAAAATTCTATTGCTGTCCAGAGCCTAAGAATACCTACCATGACTGAGTTTTCTTAAAAGTACATGTGAGAAAAAACTAAGGGTGGCTTCATCTAAAGGGATAGTTCACCCAGAAATGAAAATTCAGTCATTATCTACTCACCCTCATGCTGATTTGATGATCGGATTTACTTTTTTAGTCCACAAAACACCGTTTAGGAAAATAGTGTTGCAGAATCTTCCAAACTATTCCAGTGAATGGTGAGCAGAACTGTCCCTTTAAGTAAAAGAAGCAATACTATACTGTGAAAGATCCAGCTTTGAAGATGTCACTGAAGTAGGCTAATGCCAGCAAAATGTACTTAAAGAATCAAAAATACGTCTGTGAGTGCTATGCTATTATATGGTACAGTTCTGCGCATTTATGTAAGGTATTTTCAAATAGATAAACATACTAATGGGGACACATTTAAACACATCATCCTCTCATTTTTTTGACTTTCTGTACAAAGTGAAATGGCACGCAGGCTCAGCAGAAAACTTGAAAAGTCTTCAGAAGTGTCTGGACTGACATGGAAGGAAACTTCAGTGGGCGCCCAATGACAAATCAAAGACTTGCCTATTGTCTCTGGGTGGCACAAACTGAGGCGGCGATGCATCTGTCTCTGTGTGAGCTGGAAATGTTTCAGCTTGAGAGAAAATGGCACTAAACCTGAGGTTTTATGACTCCACTTGGAAGAGAAGCAACCTGGTGCAGCCAGTCACACCAGTGTAATTCACTTCAATAGATGGTGCCAGGCGTACAGTGATGCGAGGACTGCTTGTGCTCTCAGTAATCTGACTAGAACATCAAGTTAAGACAGTTAATGAAAGAGGGCATATTTGTCCTCCCACTCCTCGCTTATGACTGACAGTCTCTGCTGAAGAAGAGTTCATACTTGAGCAGAGGAAGGAGAAAGCACCCCTCACTTTCTGATTACATGTGGGGGGAAAAAAAGACATATTCCCCTTTATAATCAAGCTGTTTGACTGATGTTGCTAAGGAGATTAAAAAAAGATAGATGGAGGAAAAAAATAGAGATTTGGAAAAGAATCTGAAGAAACTGCTCTCACAAACCTTGTTCCTTGGCATCAGTTGTGGCGATGCAACGTTATGTCCAAATGTTTTGGCATTTCAGTGTTGATAATCAGATGATTTTGAAAAGTTTGTGTGTGGATGGAAAACTTGATCTGCAAGTATGACTGGAATTCTATCATGATGTGATCTGTTCTTACAGCTTTTTTTTGAATGATGAAGACTGGATCTGTGTTAGTTTTATGTATTCATAGTGAAGCTTAATTTATAAGATCTTTGGCTTTAAATAGTAATGCAACTGATTTCAACACATTTTTTTCCAACATAATTTACCCCAAGAAACTTATCTTCAGTCACTCTTCCTATTTCTAAGTAGTTTATAGTTAGTTTCCTGTCTGAGTTCATTGGACCATTACGAAAAATGTAAAAATTCAGTTTACTGAAATTCAGTGTTAATTTATTTGCGTCAAACCAACACTTCACAAATATTGTTTATGTATAAAATAAATAATAATGGTCCTAACACAGAGCTTCCACAGGTGACTTTCAGTAATTGTGATCTGTAATTCTGTAATTCAACGTATTAACCAGGAGAGTGTTCCTCTTATTCCATACCTTTGCAGTTTTTTTTCTTTTTTTGATAATAATTCATGATAACATATATTTGTGTTACACCACTTGTTGATTGATTGATTGATTACTGATGATTAGTTATCAAAAATCTCATTGTGTTAAAGTATTGTGAAAGCACAAATAGTCATCGCAATTGTCAAAAATTTCCGATCTTCAAATGATTGGAATCGGGTGGAAATTATCGGATTTAACCTTACAAAACAACAAGCGTGGCCATGTTCACGTTTTAAATTCATCCTGAGGTACAAAGAAATTGTCAAATGGAATGACAATGGCTTAGTTTTGATTTTAATAAGTTCCACAACATCAATATGTATTGTTGCAAGGACAGAAACAACACCGTAAACGTCACAATAAAAAAATGTCGATAAAAAATGTGATCGGGACATCCCTAGTCAAAAATATTGCAATTTTACACTTTTTCCATATTACCCAGCCCTATCCTTTAGGTGGTCTATTTGACTGCAATTCATCATATGCTATAAGATCATCATAGCTGCAGTATTTGAGAACTTGTAGTATATCACTTTAGAGAAAATGTGCATACAGAGATATACACAGCCTTAGCTGCAATTAGCAATTGTTTTTATTATCAAATAATCTGTTGGTCATTTTCTTGTTTAATGGATTAGTTGTTTGGTCCATAAATATCAGAAAATTGTGAAAAATGTTAACCAAAGTCCATGGTGACTTCCACAAACAGGTACTGTTTTTTCCACCACCCAAAAATGTTCAGTTTACTGTCATAGAGGAGTCAAAAAGGTTAAATCAGAGAGTTGCTGGTCGAGCAACCAGGTCATGATTTCTGAAAAGAGACATTGCTGTTGAGTTTTTCAAATCTGTTTTTGGACTAGTGCTATTTAATCCCATTGTATTGGAGCAAAGGTGGAAATCTCTATGTCTGATATCTCTGGAGTTTTGCAACTCACGCCAAAATAAGTATAGATAGAGAAACAGCACTGTCCAGACTAGAGGAAAAATATGTGTTTTTGATTTCAGGGTGAACTTTCCCATTACAGAAATGACCCAGAATGATTAATTTAATAGTTGACTAATCGATTAATGCGATCAATGTACTCTAAAATATGTATAAAATGTTCGGGCATTAGCTCGTGTGGACAAGAACAAAGAGACAGCTTGGAATTGATCGTGTGGAGCAGTGGAAGTGGAAAAAAACCAACAGGCTGATGGGCAGAGAAAAGCAAACTTCCCTCTCCCACTCAGTTCATGTGGGCAGTGTTAGCTGTTGCAACAGGTCATCACCTCATCACTGCTTTCTATAGCCAATCACATGTTGCTTCTGACCCCGGCGCTGAGAGCTCTCCCCCCTCCGTACACTCGGCCTCCTCCCGCTCTCTGCGCCGCATGCAGGAATCTGAGAAAGGGGCTTTGCTCGCGGCAGGTTAATTGCCTCTGAGATTCCTGCGCTAATGGAGCTAATCCCGCCTTTGTGTGGCTTTGCGCTCTAGATTTGAGCTTGTTTGCTGGGTTATTGTGTGAGGTCGCATGCATTAATTGAAAAGCGCCGGGGCTCTGCGTGCTGTTGTCTTTCTGATGAATCCTTCACGAGGTGCTCGGGGGAGGTGTTGTGTTTTCCCCTGAACCACTACTAAAGACATCCTCAAGGAAAATATACGCTCACACACACACACACACACACACATCCGGTTGTCTGAAGTCTGTGTGTAACATTTTACCACAGTTGGATAGAGATCAAGCTGAAGCTGCCATTACCACTGGTAATTTGGTAGCCTTATGAAGAGAGCTATCCGCTGTAGTCCTTCCTTCTTTGATGTAAGAATTCAAAGTCCCGTCCCTCTG
Organism: Lutjanus erythropterus; assembly: GCF_056507025.1. NCBI lineage: Eukaryota > Metazoa > Chordata > Actinopteri > Lutjaniformes > Lutjanidae > Lutjanus > Lutjanus erythropterus. The sequence continues at coordinate 5,054,979 of NC_139323.1, read as the reverse complement.
CCACAAGCTTCAGAGGCACAGTTCAAAATAGATGGAATTTATTACCATTTTATTTTCCTGCCTCAGTTATTTAGGGTGTCATCCATAACTGAGGTCTGTGTGGAGCTTAATCCCTCACATGGCTCGCTCTTTGTGGGTTGACATTGCAACACTTTCATTTGTTTTTTTCTCTGGTTTTCACACTTAATCCAAGTTCTTTGTTAGAAATGTGTTAGCAATAGGAAGTGATCTATGGCTGATCATAAATAAGAGATGTAAATATTCCACTCTGAGCTTCCTTTTATTCCGTCAGCCTGGAGGAATCCTCTTTGCCGTGCAGCAGTCAGTGATGTGCTGCCTTCGGAGGCCAGTTACAGGCTCCCTGCAGCATCTTCTCAGAGTCTGCTGCTCATCAAGGGGCCTCTCTGATTCAGCAGCTGCAGAGAAAATCCTTCAAGGGATTGCTCAGGGTTTTGTAAAGCCTATCTGATTCATAATGAACTTCAGATTCTTCAAAGAGCTGCTGCACCCTTGTTACTTTTTAGCATTCTGTCAGTCAAATGTGATGGAAAGCATTTCCTGTACAGTACTTAACAAGTCTGTCTGTATGTTGTGGCGCAAAATGGATTTCTATGCATATTTATTTAAATTACCGGCTATTGCCATGGGTGGAATGTTAACATAAAAAAAACAAAAATTCAACACATCCTCATATCTGAATGACAGAACAGGTTAAGTGCCAGTGACTCCCAAAACAACATCCTACTGGAAGTCCTTTACCTAAGTTGTGACATCAAACGTGTGGTTAATGTTGTGAAATGGCAGTTTTCTGGTTAGATATAGGCATGCTAAATTACTTGTGTAATGGGACAAATTCAATGTAACAAGATGAAAATAGTGTAAAGCATGTAACAGCAAAAACAGCATAAAGGTTGTAACAAGACAAATACAACGTAACAAAACGAAAATGACATAAAAGATGTAACAAGACAAAAAAGTCAAAGAAAACATAACAATATGAAAATGACGTAATAGACATAACAAGACGAAAAAGACAAAAATGGTATAAAGGTTGCATCAAGACTAATATGATATAATAAGACATAACAAGACAAAAACAATGTAAAAAGAAAAAAATAATATAAAAGATGTAACACAACTAAAACAAAATAAAGATGTAACAAGACGAAGACAGTGTACCAACATGAAAACTACGTAAAGGATCAACCAAGAAGAAAGTACATAATAAGAAGAAAATGGTTTAACAAGATAAAAGACGTAACAGGAAGTAAAATGACAAAAAATACAGACAGACAGAGAAAGAGACTTGATCACAGAGAAAAGCTGAGGTTCAGTTTGATGGACATTTTTATATTCTGTTCAAAGCAGAGGGCAACTTTTTACTTTTATACCTGAAGTACATTTCAGAGCCTGTACTTTTCACCTTTACTTGAGTAAAACAATTAAATCAGTACTTCTACTTGAATATATGATGTATGTACTTTTGCCATCTCTGTGTAAGTAACCTAAAACTTTTGATAAATTAACCATTTGTTTCACATTGAACTCAAACCCTGGTGTCCTGGGTGAAAGTCGTCCATCCATCCAAATGTCCACCTTATAATGACTTTCTCGTTCTTTATACTATATCACCTAACTTCCTGCTTTGCTCCTGCCATAATTACTACGGCCACTAGAGGTCACTGCCTAACAATGAAAGTAAACATGAGTTGTAATAAGCTGCTTGTGCAGGTGACCTTTACTCCTGTTTTTCTGGTGAGGACTGGGTCCAGTGTTAAGTCTAGTGTTTAACCTCTCATAAAGTGCCAAATTGTGACTTTTACACTTTGATTTTGAAGGGATTAAACAAATTAGTATTTAGCAGAGGTGACACCAAGTCATTGTTTTACAAGTCACAAGCAAGTCTCATGTCTTTGCCCTCAAGTCCCAAGTCAAGTCGTCCTAAACTTTGAGCTTCAAGTCTTAGGTCATAATGCTCTCTTCACTAAATGTAATGCCATTTCAACAACAGCCTTGTGTGACTTCAGATATCAAAGTTGGAAGTTGTTGCATCTTCATTTGTAATTTTCAATTTGCATTTTGTTTTTCTGTCAAACACTGCAATACTTTTTATGTACGCATTAATAATTTTTTACATTTTCCCATCATTTTTGGTTCTAACGGAGTGGATCTGAGGAAGTGTTGACTTGCTGAGAATGAATAGTGTTGATGTTCGTTTACTCAGGAAATGAAGGAGAATGATTCAAGGCCTGCTTTTGGCTTGGAGGAAGTCTGAGTTGAGCATAAAGTCAACAAATTTGTGACTCGTGTCCACACTAATGCTAATTAGTGCATTTTAGCGTTGTTGGTTGGTGGATTTTGTTACGTTTGGACAGAGTCCGTCTAGCTCCCTCCTGTTTCCAGTCTTCATGGTAAGTTAAACTAACCAGTTGATGGCTGTAGCCTTATATTTCCTGTACAGACATGAGGTTAGGTTGACCAGACATCCTGAAAAATTCAGGACAGTCCTGAATTTTGAACAGCTGTCCTGAATCCTGTCCTGTTAGCCTATAGTAGTAGATAAAATGAACAAGCTAAAACAAGAGCTGTCTTCATGCTGTATCAAATTACTTATGTAGGAAAAAATTCCTGCTTTTACTTATTTAAAATGTCCTGTTTCTTTTTGTAAAATATGTCAGAGTATTATTGATGTGTTTTCACACCTATTGCACTGATTAAGCTATCATAAATAACAGATTGTTGATGTCACTGGAGGAATTTGTGAAAAAAATAATGTGTTTGTAAGCTTCTACAGCTTAATGCCAATCTTAGCTGCAGAAATGATTGGCGTTAGTGTCTCATTTTACTCTAATTTATTCTATACCGCCTACACCAAACTCTCCTGTCCTGAATTTCACCCATCCTGATCTGGTCACCCTACATCAGAGTGCTGTTGATCTTCTCATGTCATTACTATATTTCCCTATTGCATTTCAGTAGTTGCCATGAGCAGAAAATCTAAAAAGGAAATACTGGCATTGAATGCAGCCTGGGGTTTTGCAGAATGGTCCAGTATGAGGGTCTGGTCTGGTCTGAATATTTTGCCAGTGTGAATGCTGGTGTGACTGAGGACTAAGAGTATGAATGATGAATGAGACAGGGCTCTTTTTAAAGCCCTCCACCGTAACGTTGCGCGCGGAGGTATGACAGTGCAGCCTGCGGACCTCCGGAGCAGCTTCGCCGCGCCGCCTGTGTGTGAAGTCACCAGCACAGGATGAGTCCCGACATGCCTGCTGAATGCAGCGGGGGTGGGGTTGGCGGGGGGGGGGGGGGGGTCCACCTGACTGGCTGTTATGACAGGAGTTATGGTCTAAGACAAGCACTCTCTGCCTTCGTTTCACTGAGCCCGGCTGAATGGGACAATAAAATGGAAAGCAGGGGAGGGCTGGGATTCTTTGAATATGTGTCATCATTCATACGCAGAGGGGGATATTTATCATCAGACGGAGCTGAGGGGCCGCCCTCGTCTCAGCCAGCCTGTCTGTCTACAGATACATTAGTATGCTGATGGCTGATGCAGAGGGAAATGATGAGTGACTCAGGAATACTGCTGGGTATGGGCACATATTTCAGTTCTGTATACCTGCATTTGTATTTCACAATATGAAACTGAGTTTTAAAAATAGAAGTTGATCAAATTTGTTTCCGCATAGAACACCAAAAGTGAAATGCAAAAAACAGCATATTGATTTAGACAATATCCACTGTAATCCTTTGGCTCTGATAATATTGTTTAAATACATTTAGACTTATCAGAGACTGTTTATTAGGGCTGGGATGATACACTTATCTATGGATTTGATGCTGTCATGATACAATGATACAATTTATTGCAATTTTCCTTTATTTTTTAAAATCTAGACCATGCGAAAAAGTTGTAGTATACTCTTTTAGACTGTGTATTATCTATGATTTATATTTCCCAGAACAATGCGTATTATGTCAGTCAGTCATTCTAAGTTTTATTTCAGCAGAATCATTGCTGTATTGTATATAAAAGTGGTAGTTAGCTCTTCCTACTCATAAAAATGAAATAAAATAATATATTAGATGAATAGAGCCCCTGAAAACTGCACACAGCACAATGTGAGCATTTAAATTTTCATTCTTTACGTATGAAACTGAACCTGAAAACTGACTGCATATAAAAGTGGTGAATAAAAAGTACAATAGAATGAATAAAAAGTACACTTTTTGAAGTAAAGTGCTACATCTAGCTGGTCCTGCTCATCAAGTAGTGAACAATAAATAAAATATTACAATAAATATTCTGTATGTGCAGGAGAATTGTGGCACACAATGTATTTTCCAAGTAGTAGCTGTATTTTGAGTTTGAGTTTTGACCTTTGGCGGTTGCTGTAGCTGCTCAGAGTTGAGCAGTGTTTCCCAAAGTTTTTTTTTTTTTTTTTTCTAGGACCCACTTTTTAAAACTGACAAACCATTGTGGACCCGTTCATAATAGGCCTTATTTTAGGTCTAAATAAATCTTGGAAAGAGTTAATTTGTGCATATATGAACGTTTCTGACCATTTTTTTTACAGCCATTTCATTATCATCATATGTTATCTTGACATGTGTGAATGAAAACATACAGTATACACATGTTACATATTTCAGAATGAGAAATAAATGTGTTTGGGCTAAGTTAACAGATCATCTTATTGTCTGTCTGTCCTTTCATTAGGAAAACAATATAGAATATTTTTGACTACCTCATAAATGAGACGAAATTAAGTGATGAATCAGTAAATACACACATTTTAAATGCTTTATAAAAGTTGTACTGCAGATTCTGATATTAAACTTGCAGATTTTCGTCCGTAGTCTTTCATTTATTTGGCGACCCATTTCAGATCTCCTGTAATCCACCTGTGGGTCACAACCCAGGCACTGGGAATGACTGGTGTTGAGTGTTGAATAAGTAATAGAGTAGAGTTATCATTGATGTTCATGCCTTAAAGTTTGAGTTCACATGTCATTTTATATTAAGGATGTGAAGTAAAATGGATCCATTAATGATTGTTAAGATAGCATTACTGAGTTCCTTCTTGGTCAACAGTTTCTACAGTCATCCAGCCTCACAAGATCATACATAATCATACAATTAGAACTTAAGTAAAAGTTTCATCACTGCTATTTTCCACTGGATCATCTTGTTAAATTTGGATCTCCATGAATGTCTAAATAACGTTTCATCTAAGGTGCTCAGTGAGTAAGTAGGGGCTTTTCTATACTTTTGAATGGTCTTTCTGTTCATGTTTGCCTTTGAATGCCTCTTCCTTCAAAGTTTTGTGTTTTTTTTGTATTTGTAACATTTAGGCCAGCAATTCCCAAAGTGTGGGTCTTGAAGACCCTGCATGAAAAATTAATAAATAAAATGTTTTAGATTATACGTTTGAAATTGCCATAAATATTTCTGATTAATTTTTAAAGAAGAAATCAGAATTAGTAAAACAAGGCCACTGGATTGAAATGACACATTATTATCCATTTGTAACAGATGTTGTACCATATTTGGTGACCTGAACATTAACACTGAAATGTATCTTATAGCTTGTCATTTGTTCGATGAGTCTCGTCTGTTGATCAGTGTTGTGATTAAATGTTTAGGTGGGCTGCAGAGATTCAGATTTCATATTGAGCTGTAGCATTCAATTCTGTAGTTATACATGTATGTCCCAGATGCACAATTAAGGTAATCTAGGATCCAAAAATGTAATAAACATTCAGCTTCAGGTGGTTGTTGTTACACAACTGATGAAATCCATACTAAAAACCACAGAAATAGCAACAGACCACCACTTTATCATGAAATAGTGGAGTGAACTTGTTCCATTCAGGTCAGACAGAGTCAGGGTGCTGCTGTAGTGCACGTTGCCTCACTGGAAAGGCTCCGCAACTCTAAATGGAACAGGATTTTCATTAGTATTGTTGCTAACACCTGTGTTTACCCTGTTTCATATCAATATAGCTGCAGTGAAAAGTGTCCGTCATTGTGAGTGCTGTGCAGCTGGAACAGCTGTCTTGCATACTTAATCTTATTACTATTGTTTTGTGCCTTTGTGCTCAAAAAGCATTCATAGAACTTAGAGTGTCTGTTTATGTATTGTGTTGTACACAATTTTATGCAGTTTCCATATAATTTGCCATAATTTTCATATTAATAAAAGATCCCTTTTAAGGACCTTTTGTCACATCTCCTCCTACTGTTTTGTTTTGCTCCTAAATGTATTCATTCATATTGAGTAGATGGCTGCCAACACTCTTCTTTTTGATGACTCATCATCATTTTAACCCTAAATATCAGTAATATTGTCATATAACGAGTAATGTAACTAACTTACTTTTAATGCCAAGTGATAAGTAAAGTCATTTTATTACTTTTTAAAGAGTTTGTGGAGCATCTGAGTGCTGGATAGTCAGTCATGTAATCCAAGAGTCATAATATTAATAAAATAATGTAACTTGATTACTTTCCATTACTTTTCAATATAAAATATGGTGAAATTGTTTAGCCTCATATAGTGTCTTTAGGGCTGCAACTAACGATTATTTTCATCATCATTTAATTGGTCAGTTATTTCTTCAATTAATCAATTAATTGTTCGGTCCACAAAATGTCAGAAAATAAAAAAGAAAATGTTGATCAAAGCTCACGATGACGTCCTAAAATGTCTTGTTTTGTCCACAACTCAAAAACATTCACATTTAAGAAGCTGAAATCTGAGAATTTTGACTTTTTTTTAAATAAAAAAAATGACTAAAGATGATGAATGCATTGGTAGCTGTGTGTGCACTGTATTATTCTTTATTTTAAAATTGTAATCCTTCTAATATAATGTCCATTTTTACTAAATGTATCTGTAATCTGATTATCTATTTTTTTTTTATTTATCTGTAACTGTAATAGAGGACAGTTTTTTGTATCCAGAGTACATAATTCAATTTTAAAAATGTGTAAAAAAGAATCCTGAGTAACACAGATAGAATTCTGGTATTGCAGCAGTTGACCACTGTCACTCTACAGGCCGAACCCTTTTCTGGTTGGTGGGTGTCATTCAGCCGTGGCGATCATCAGACTCAGCTCTTATTGATCCGTCTGCTGACACAGTTTTGTCTGCAGCAGTGAAGGCGTGAGAGAATGCGACTGTGCGTCCGCACGGCCCGGAGACACGACAGATCAGCGGCGCTCATATCGAACGTGTTTATGAAGGCACTCAGCGAGCAGCTGTCCTGTCAGGAAGTGTCACCTTAAAAAGCTCCAGTCTGTCTGCGGCCCATGGCAGGCGTGGACAATCACAATGTGGTGACATGTGAGGAGACAGCAGCTCCTGTCTGGGTGATTGTTTGGGTTACACACGTCGGAATCTAACAAAAATATGTTTTTCAACCATTCTAAAGTCTGAATGACAGGCTTCTCTTTCATTGAGATTTTAGGAATCAACAATAGAAAATACAGACATACAGTAAATGTGCCTTTTCCCTCCATGCAGTAGCATTGGTTGCTTCACTGACTTGTAATTTGTTATAATGTACTGTATTGTTACTGTCTAATTACACCATAATTATAGAAAATAGGGAGCTGTAATTAGAAGCCCGACCACAAAATGTAATCAGCAGCTTTTCTGCCACAGGAACATTTTGATTTGATCCTTTGGAACAGTAATACCAGCCTATCATGGTGTCAGCACAAAGGCTGTCATTTTGCTTTATTTCATTTCATTTTGAACAGCAGCTTGTCAGCTCCATTAAAATTGATCACATTCTCTGTTGTGGAGAAAGTGGGATGGAAATAATGCTGATGGCTAAAGTTGATTTTTGGATATGGGATGTATGATGGCACAACTTTTACGCAAGACATTTACAGCGGTAGACATGTTGACACCAGAGAGCCGGGTCGTACAAAGTTAGATTCAGGCTGCTAAATCATTTTAATTCGGGTTAAAAAAGAATTAGTTTGAATATTGAAAGAGTAGAAAACTCCTGTCTCATGTCACTATTAACTTTTTCTATATTAAACTAAGATGACTATCTTTCTGAGTGGTTTGAGGTAAACATTACCATAATCATTATTATCATTCTCATTAGTCATGCTTTAGTCGTTCTGTGCAGATATTGTAGGAAAGTAAATCAAATTTTGAGACTTTGCAAATGAGTTCATAATTGACATTTCTGTCTGTATGCAGATTAAAAAACTGTTCAAGCACCATGATGATGTTAGTTTGAAAATATATTGTAGGTTGCATATATTTTCTAGGTAGTTGTGTAATTAATTGTAAACTTGTATGTAGGGGTGTATCTAGAGGAGGGTGGGACCGGAGGGGCACTGGCCACCCCTAAAATCTGATTGGCCACCCCAGGTGCCACCTCATTATCCAATTATGATTGACTGTCTCTCCAGTGAGAGGGGGGATCTTAGCTTGAACCAGCTGTTCAAGTTGGCAAGTATTTGACAAGTGTTTTCTATTGTGTGTAATATACTTTTAAATTTTTTGTAAGGTTACTTTATTGATAATTTTGCAACAAATGGTTGAATAATAACTATTTCATGGTGGAATGCTGAGGACAGACATAGAATAGAGGTCCAATTTCATTTGAGAATGTAAAGAATAAGGTATATAAACTTTATATTACATTTGTGTGACGCCTCTCTGTTGTGTTGTGATTGGTAGGACTATTTAACTTTTAAATTAACATTTCAAACACAGGAGTATAAGAAACTTGAGGATGCTAGATACGTGAGGCAAACAATAATTCTAATATGCACATAAATAATGCACATGCACATATTTCAAGCAACCTCTGCATAAATCACTGTCCCACTTAGGACACCCCAGTCAAAAAAGTCTGAAGATGCCCCTGCTCATTTAAGGATAGTGGTGAACCATCATCTTCAAGGAAGAAATGTGGTCGTGTATAAAATCTTGAATGATCATGATCAGAGATCACTTAAACATTTCAAATCAAATCAAATCATAAAAAATCAACAGTAGAACTCACAGCTATGTTTAATAGTGAAAGTAAAAGCATTTCCACACACAATATGAAGAGAAGTCAAGGGATTGGGACTAAACAGCTGTGTAACCTTAAGAAAACCACTTATCAGTGAGGATAATCAGGAAAAAAGGCTCCAGTTTGCTGGGGAGCATAAAGATTGGACTGTGGATCAATGGGAAAAGGCCATGTGGTCTGATGAGTCCAGATTTACCCTGTTCCAGAGTGATAGGGGCATCAGGGTAAGAAGAGAGGAGGATGAAGTGATGTTCCCATCATGCCTAGTGTCTACTGTACAAGCCTGTGGGAGCAGTGTTATGATCTGGGGTTGCTTCAGTTGCTCAGGTCGAGGTTCATCAACGTTACTTGGCCAAAAAATGAGTTCATCTCACTACCTGAATGTACTGAATGATCAGGTTTTTACATCAATGGATTTTTTTCTTCTCTGATGACACAGGTATATTCCAAGATGACAGTGTCAGGATTCATCTGTCTCAGATTTTTAAAGAGTGGTTCAGAGAGCATGAGACATTTTCACACATGGACTGTCCACCACAGAGTCCAGACTTGAACCCCACTGAGAATCTTTGGGATGTGCTGGAGAAGACTTTACACAGTGGTCTGACTCTCCCATCATCAGTATAAGATCTTGGTGAAAAATTAACGCAACTCTGGACAGAAGTAAATGTGACACTGCATAAGCTTATCAAAATGATGCCATGGAGGAAGTGTGCTGTAGTCAAAGCTAAAGGCGGTCCAACGAAATTTTAGCGTGTAACTTTATTTTGGCCAGGCAGTGTATTATTTGCTCAAACATAGTTTTTTAAAATATTTTCAAGCATTTTAAAGTGAATTGAACAGCTTTTTAAAGTTACAAGTGATTTTGGAGAATGTTGACTGTTGAGTTTTGGTTGGTGGTGAATCACCAGTCGATGTCCCTGTTGGCTGCTTGGGCCACAGCCTCCCTCACTGTCTTTTCTTCCTTTTTGGCCTCTCCAGGCTTTTTTTTTTTTTTTTTGTCTTTTTCTATCAAGATCAAATTCCATTTACAGTGGAGAGGCCTGGCAAAAGCTAAGAGCCTGTCAAGCCAAGGGGGTAATCTTACTAATAATCCCGATTTTTACATGATTGTGTCTTTTTTATCTGTGGAACACAGTTACAGATAAATATTATCCAGATGTTTCATGTAATCCGTTACTTCCCAAGCTTGTAGATAATAGTGTCAGACCAGATTATGCCCCATCAGTAGGTTTAGTGTGTTAAAGTTCTTTCTTGACTCGACAGTAGTGCTAAATAATATTAACTCAAGGTCCACTTACTTGTTTTTCCAGAGCTTTCAATCACATGTGAATCTCTTTATCTTGGTATGGAGTTTGCTTACTTACCACGGGACTGTTTTGAACCTTAGAATGGAAAAGAGCTCAGAAAATGGTCATAAATTAACCTTGAGTTTGGACAGGTTTAGATCTGTTGTCTCTCTGCTGTTGTGCTGGTGTGACAGATGTTCATCTTCCAGCTTACCTCATATTGTGTCGAGGGAACGGCCTGTTGTTCGCAGCGGGATCTCTGGTGTCCATACGTTGTGGATCACAGGTATAAAACATTGTTATATCTGTTGTGGGTGGCCTCGCCGTGCAGGTTTACACTAAAGTTTAGGACTGCAGAGGTTCTGGGTGACAGCGAGCTGGCCATCGAGGAAATTGGGCTGCTCTGGCAGTAATTGGTTGAGAGATGGCTTTTAGAGGAACATAAATTATTCACCCGAGCCATCTCCTTCCATCCCCGAGACACCGGGGAAATTGACTCATGTTGTACTGAAAAAACACTTCTGTTTGTTCTTCTAAACTTTTCTCAGGATAACATGTCCTTACATAATCCTCCATTTTCCTTTGTTTTTCTTTCCTTTAATCCCCATTAAATTTGTGTCAATGATTCAATGTTCGTTTTCTCAACAAACCGTGATGAAATGTTTGATGGACAAATGGACATGACCCACCTGTAATAGACTTTTTCACTGGTCTAATAATTTGTCTGAAGCCAAAAAGATCTGTAAATGATGGCCGACTGCCTGGAGCCAAATCAGGCCGGTCTATTGTTTGACAACTGGGACCTGGACCCCACAGAACCGAATAATGTTGAAGCTGGCAGGGAGACACAGACCTGATCAACACCAGTTTCACAACCAGGGTTAGGAGGGTTACTTTAAAAATGTATTCAGATACAGTTACTCATTACCAACATAATGTAATCCAAGTATCACAGTATTTAAGTAATGTAACTTGACTACTTTCCATTACTTTTGGATTACCTCAGTATAAAATATGGTGAAAGTAAAAAAAAACAAACAAAATATTCACATTTAAGAAGCTGAAATCAGAGAATTTGGACTTTTAATTATAAATAAATTACTCAAAACGATTAACCGATGAATTAATCTTGTCAGTTGAAAAGTAGGTCCAAACTTTTTAAAGTCTGTCCTGTGGTGATTATATGCACTATCAATTAATCTGTTTGGCCATTTTCTCCAGTAATCAATTAGATATTTGGTCCATAAAATGTCAGAAAGTGGTGAAAAATGTTGATCATTGTGTCCCAAAGCCCAAGATGACGTCCTCAAATGTCTTGTTCTGTCCACAACTCAAAGAAATTCAGTTTAAAGTCAGAGAGGAGTGAAGAAATTATAGATGCAGATTCACTGAATAATTAGTAATATTGCAGTTGTATGTTTGTTGTTAGGTTGATTAGTTTGTCCAGCTGTTCTGTCCTTTGTTGTGTGCAATTGATTGATTGATTGATTGATTGATTGATTGATTGATTGATTGATTGATTGACAAAAAATTCTAAAATTTCCAGGGATTTCCCAGGGAAGCATTTTTTTTTACTAGACAACACGCTAATATATTGTTCTTTATTTTAAAACTGCAATCCACAACTAAATGTATCTGTAATCTGATTACAAATGTGTCTTTTTTATCTGTAACTGTAATGGCAGACAGATACCTTTTATTGTATCCAGATTACGTAATCTCCGCAGGCGTGGTTATAATACTTTATAAATCTTTCTGTAATTCGTTTGCTTGTGTATAACAAGCCACTGTGACACATTTAGCAAATAGAGTCTTGTTGCAGGTTCAGAGAGAGACTCATTAGTGTAATGAAAAATAAATGAAATGGTTACATACATGGTAATAACTATTTACAAAATCACCATGCATATTTAATAGAACTCTGTGTTGATGTCATTGTTGCACCAAAGCCAAAACCTCCTCAGTGAAGGAGGAGGTGGCTGTTTTTCACTGTAATTGATTAGGGTGTTGGATATCAGTTGTGTGGATTAATGAAAAGATTGAAATGATTGGTGATTGATGAGTGCAGCGTTTCATCTCGCTGCATTAATGTATCAAAGCTCTCTGAAGGTTGCTTCTCATCTGCGTGCCGCGGCTGCCAGCTGACAGCCAGTCTTTCTTCCTGCCAGCTGTCTGGGCCATCAGTAAGCGAATAACCCCGTCGACTAATAGCCTGCATAGTATCTCTCAGTCTCCGCAGAGGGATGAGGATGGGGGACCGATCAGTGTCTGCAGAGGAGCATTGTGGGGCTGCAGGGAGAGGCGTGACAGCAGAAAGGTTGGGTATCGACTGCGGGCTCGTCTCCCTTCTTACATCAAGTCTCATTGAACCTCTCGCTGTGGCTACACTCCTTAACTCTTAGTCAGTGTGAAACACTGCTCCGGCTTCCACCAAACACACTGCGGTGCTTTGTTCTCTCTGAACGTGTGGCTTGTTGGCATTTCACTTAAATGTATCTTTGGAGTTGAAATGGAAAATTCAACACTTTTCATGTGGATGTCTAGTCAGTGTTGATCATGGCTGTTTCTAGCTTTTTTGGGGCCCTGTGCAAAATGCTGTTTTGGGGCCATAACGCAAAACTATAGTGGGGCATTTCAGACTCCCTAAGGTGATCGAAGGGCATGCATTTAATTATTTCTCTCCAACTGAAATTAAACATCTCAAGTTGACTCCAGCAACTTAAAACTACTGAAAATGATAATAAATGGGAAACACCGAGGCTCCCCTACATCAAGAAACTCCTAAAAACTCTCAGGATCTACAGAATCTGCATTATAACATATAGATTATGTATTTACCTTGAAATATTTACTTCAATGTTAGGAACAAATTTGTCAAGGAGTGTGAAAACCCATATTCCAGCCCCAAAATACAATACATAAAATAAATTAGGCCAGTCACAGAGTTAACATGTATGATGGCACTAATCTGGGGCTCAAATTATGATCTGAGTTTCAATGTGAATGAAAACTGAATGGAGCAGCACCCCCTCTTGGGAGCTAGACAGAGCTAGCCGAGGCTATAAAAATACCAAAGTCAGCACAGCACTATACAATAGACATCATTATTAATAATTTACAAACTGACCACTGATGTTTTCAAAGGAGCACAATCTGCTGGTTGTTGAGAAGTTGTTATCCAACATGCCCGGAACCTCTTCTCTCTGAAAATGTTGGAGAACAAGTTGATTTTTCCAACTTAACTAATTCGGCTTCTTAATTTTAGACTGTAAAAAATAATAGCAACAGTTAGCTGCTAGCATTCTAGAAATGACAGAGTAAAGCCTCTGCACTCATTTCTGGACTTGCATGCATCCCCCTTGGTGGTTTTGGGGACCCTATGCAACTGCATAATCCACATACAGCAAGAAACAGCCCCTAGTGCTGATGGTAGATGTAGTCAAATGAAGCAGTAAATTCCTCAGTGCTGCTACTTCAACCAGTAAAGCTGAGTTCTTCTACTTGCAGAGATGTCCCACCACTGCCTACATTTACAAGAATGCATTGCACATGATCTTCTGACCCCACTTTGTTACTTTGTCGGGAAGAACTTAGTGTTAGGTGATAAAAATATTCATCTAGCATACCCGCCTGGCTACCCAGAGGAGGCTAGAAATCCAAGCTGAAATAGCCTGTAGTTCTTCTTTTACACCAGTGACCTCACTGTGACATCGCTGGATGCAGGAAGAACAATAGATTTTTGCAGGAGAACTCAGCCACACGAAAAGCGCCAAACTTTCTTCTGCAGATGAGTTATGTTTCTATGCATGGGATGGGTGACTTTCTTTGATTCAATATGCTTTTTTAAATAGACTCCAGAATTCTGCACAGGTCTAAAACGAAGACATGGATGCAGTTCATACCTGTCTTTAGAACCCAGAATCAACTGGTACTGTCAAATTTCATACCTGTGTCCAGCCTGAGGCCATACTGTTGCTTTATTCCATCTTCTACTGCCTGAAATGCTACACACTGGTCACAATCTAGATTAGTGTGGCAGGAAGACTTTTCATCAACACCTGAGAGTACCATTTCTTACATTATAGAACCTTCAATCATGATTAACAAAGCTGCTCTTTCACTGTAAAACACATATTATATTGTCATGTTATATATAAAAACACCAGTTCATTGTGCTCTGTACTTTCAGCTGTGAGTGGCAGATAAATACACACAAAGAGCAACCATTTACTGCATACTGCCATTACAAACTGAGTAGAGTTAGCTGCTAATTAACCTGATCAGTCACTGTCAGTAATCAATACATACTTTTTTTTTTTTTTGCATTATACCATTATTCAGACGAATAACTAAAAACAGTTAACGTCAGACAACTTTATCATCTTTTGGCAGATACCTAGTGTTTCTGTAGTTCTGACAAAATGTAAAAAAAATATCCATATTGGCAGTTTGACTTATACTAATTCCAGCTGTGCTCTACAGGGGAAATGTTTCACCAAACTCCCTTTAAAAAATCCAAAATATTAACAATTTATCACATGTCCATTAAAACACATAACTCTACAACGAACTCCCTTTAAAAGATATGAAATATTGACAATTTCTTACATGTCCGGAAAAGCACGTAATTCTAGAGACATAAAGTAAAAGCTGTCATATATCAACAGTATTCTTGTCAATTCAACTTCAGTATAAAGACAATAAAAGGATAAACCGTATTTCTGTACAAATTTTACATTTTGGATTCCAGAGGTTAATGTTACACCAAACTCCCTTTAAAAGATTTGAAATATTAACAAATTCTTACATGTCTGTAAGAATAAATTACTCCAGAAACACTAATTAAATATATGTCAGCAGTATTCTTGTCAATTTGGCATCAGTATAAAGACAATATAAAGACAAATGGCATTTCCGTACAAGTTTTACATTTTGGATTTCTCAACTCACTACCACCTCCCCTTGAATGAGGTGCGAACCATTTCAAAAATGAAGATTTCTCACTAAAATATTTGCTGGTTGGTGGATCAGCTGAATTAAATACCAATCAAAAAGTGGGGATGCAACAGCACACATTTGCTCCCTGCAGCCTGAGAGCAGGGGATGTAACTGCTCCGTTTGCTCCACTGCTCAGGCGCCGATGGCTACACTCCAACTTGCATACTTTTTCTTTTTACTTTTGGTACATAGTGCAGCTGCCCTGACAAAGAACATACTGTTGCATGCAGCGTACAACTGGGACATATTACTTTGTTATAACATTATGACTTGACCTTTGACCCTCTTGCTCATACGTCCGTCACGGCCCACAGCACGAAATCTGAAGTAAGAAAAATTGCAATGCATTGTGTAATACAGCTTTCCACTTGAAAGCACTGTCACTGCAGCTTCTGTCATCTGTCAATGAACTGTCATCTGTCTGTGCTTACCGGGCAGGAGCGGCTGATGTGACATATCTCGTGGGTCAAAAGAGACAGAAAAGCATGCTGACTCGCATCCTGCAAAAATGCTATATGATGCAATGATCAGCTGTTCAATAGTTTGTGTATAACTGGTTTAAAGGACTCCAGGCAGCTCAGTTCAGCTTTGTTTAGTCCACCTTGTGGTTTTGGCACCTCCTCCCTCCATCCTGCCTAAATGACTGCAGGCCTTATCTCCGTGGACTTTGGATTTAAAGCGGAGAAAGGACAGGCTAAGACACAATGAAGGAAAGCTTTTAACAGTACACTAAGGATGGGGGATTTAGACCTGAACAGAACTGCTGAATACTCCTTTAGAGGCTGTAGAGTGGAGCTCATCACCAGCGCACAATGAAGCCATTCAGCAGCCGCTCTCCCTTCAATCTCTCGTTTTGTCTCTCTGATTGTGTATCCGTCCTTTTCTTCACTTGTGTTAATTCTGACTGCTCAGTGGATCTGGCTGAGGTATCAAGGCCGAGGTCAATTAGATTACCAGTATGTCAAGTCCCAGCACTGATGACGCTAATCTGATAACACAAGATTTAAAAGTGAAAGAAGCGACTTTGTGTGTGTAGTTCTCAAAGATCAGCCACTTCACAGGAAGACTCAGAAATCTGTGTTAAGTTACAACAAAGAAATAGAAATATTTCATATTTTCTACTCTCTCCGAGGGCTGCACAATATGGTAAAAAATAAATTATACTGTGATTATTTTGACAGATATAACGATTGTGATATGATTTACAATAAGTCAGAATGATCACTTTTGCATCACCATTTTCATTTCAATGGAAAAGAAAACTATTAAAATCATGATGATGTGATATTTTTCGGATCTGTACTAAACAAACCTTTTGTGGAGAACAGGATTTGTCAGCCAGGACATCTATGCAGCACTACAGGACTTTATTATAATGCTGTTTTGTTGCACATGTTTCCTTTATCAAAAAAAACCCCTGCAGTTTCTGGAATTTGGATAATGCAAAATTCAAATATTTTCTGAGTCCAATAGGACGTCCTCAAATGTCTTGTTTTGTCCTCAACTCAAAAATATTCAGTTTACTGTCAGAGAGGAGTAAAGAAGCCAGAAAATATTCACATTTAAGAAGCTGGAATCAAAGAATCAAAATAGATGGTGTAATTTAATAACAGATTAATAATCTATTGATCGTTGCAGCTCCATATGCAATAACTGCAATGGTACCAATAATTTAGCAGACAGTGTGCCGGATAGTTCCTGTGTTGGTTGAGATTAAATGACCGCACCAGTGGTTTTACATATTTCAGTTCATAAACTGCTGCTGTCTTACACTTGCATGTTACTGACACACACAATGACACAATTTTCCAAAGCATTTTTCTTTTCCTTTAGGTGTTCATTGGTTTCATTAAAATTTTTTAATCTGTGAAAATCAACTCACAGAGGCATGAATGGCCTTCATTTTTTGAAGCACTGTGATCAGAAAAGTCTTTCTTGTGGTGCATTCACATGCTGGAGTGAAGGTCTGACAACAGAGCTTTGGCGTTCAGCTGCCAATCAGCAGCCGACTTGCGTCTGGTTCTTTCTGACAACTTTTACAGCGGCTCTAAAGTTTTATGCTCATTGTACAGCATGTGTTTTTTCCAATCAATTGATTGGGTGGGTTGGAGGCAGCACAGACAAACGCGCCAGTCATCAGCAAGGAGCCCTGCACAGTCAGCATGGCTGTTTTAAATTTTGAGAGGTCTGAAGCTGGCTGCTGAGGTTTGTGGGTGGATGCCTAACTTGTCAGTGCAGTTACAGTTTAACAAAACAATGTCAGAAGCAAAGGAAAATGTTTGACAACCTCTTAGCCTACTGTAACAATACAGTTTGAGCTACAGTTTACTGAAGAGAAAATCAACTAGTGTATGTGACCAAATGTCCCTATTTCAGGGTTCACTTTAAAGGTATGATGTGTTTTTCTAATCCAATACATTTTTTTTTAACAAATTCAGCTAATAACTCTGCACTTCTATCCCTCTGGTTTGTGTGTGCACTGAAAAAAACAATGCTTCTACACAGCCCCGGCTCTGTCAATGGGATATAAACAAAGTGTCTCAGATCGAGGCCCATCACGCTATTCCAGCCAATCAGCAACAAGTGACATTCACACTTGTGCACAGGAGTGGTTCATGGTGTGGTTCACACCAAAAGCAAAGTGAATATTTACCCTGTGTTACTCACACAAGAGTATTTATTCACCCCAAACAGGCAGCAGTAAGCTAATGAGCAACATGTTAACCAGCACCAGCTGTGTCTGTGTCTGTTTGTGTGTCAGCCTCTTAAAGCACTCACCGGAGAAGCTGCTTCTTTTTCTTTTGTCCCTCCAGCCTCTCGTCTTTCCCCCGCCGTTTCTGTATGTTCATGAAGTTTCTCCTCCGGGTCACTGCTGCGTACAGGTTGAGAATCAGGAATGATGATAAGTCACATAAACTCTGAGCTCCCCTCCTGCTGGTAAAGGAGTCTGCATCAGGTCTGTCCTCGACTCTCTCCCCCAAAGCTCCCCAGCTCTCAGCAGCAGAGTCAATCAGCTCTGTGCCTCAGCTCCACACTTGTATTTTCATAGCAACAAAATATTACTTTCCCTCATTGAGGCTGCCTCCATTGTTACCGTCGTTTCCCTGGCAATGCGCCTTTGCGAACTTGAGGGATGGAGCTTCTGAAGGAGCACCTTTAATCCAGACATGCTGTAAATGTTCATAGAGTCCTTTAAATTGACCAAAAGAGGCCATCAGTACTAGTTTCAACCAACATTGAACACTACACTCTTCATTAAAGTCGCATTTATCCCACCGCTGTTGTCTTGGACTGTATATGTGTCCGTTGGATGGACCTGACAAACTGGACAGTGAGTTCATGGAGACATAACCAGATGACATAATAACTGAAGTTACCAGTTCTTTACCTTCTGCTGCATGTGTACCCTGTGGTGTTTTTGTCAGCTGTTTTCCCCCTTTTTTTGTCTACTTCTGACAGTTTATTCATGCTCAAACAAACTTTAGAAAGTTGATAGAAATATACCATATGCCTAACTAAGAATCTACCCTTACCTTGATTTAGTTCCTAATAATTCTGATAAATGTTAGATAATTTTCTGAATATCTCTGACTGTCAGAAGAGAGGCAGTTAGGATCTAAACAGACAGGAAGTCTGGACGACCAGCAAACTTTTTAAATTTGGTTTCTCTCTGTTAAGTTCCTTTAAGCGTCATCCTGAATCCGTCCTCATCTCAACCTGCGTCACATCTCCCTTTACAGCGAGACAGTTCACTTCCACATCTCTTCTTTTCTTTCTCTGAGACTGAACACATCATTTCCTCTTCAGAGCTGATTGAATTGAATGTATATTAACCCAAATGAAAGCCGTTTCTGTGATTTGCCACTGATGGTTTTAGCATCATTACTGAACAAGTACAATAGCAGTCCAACAGCACTTTATGTGAAGTAATCTGCATGTGCAGCTAAGTGCCTCTGCTGTCAGGAAGACAAACCCAGAAGCTTTTACTAATTAACTCTAATTCACAATCAGAGAGGAGAATCAGAAACTTCAGACAATGTCTCATCAAGTAAAAATCCCTTTAATATTCCAAACCTGCCCTAAATTCTCGTGCTTTTGTTCCTCTGTGCTGAAGAGAATTTATGAAACTTGCACAATCAGTCAGTCTTAATATTTTCTTGAAGTCTTTTTCACCACATGAATAAAATGAAAGAGTGTGTCTCTGGTTGTGTGCCACTAGCTGCTTCACCTGTTGAGCAGAGGGGATTGTGTCCTTGTTAGTGTTGTCACAGTACTAGTTCTAGTTTTGTTACCTTGAAGAATATTGATGATCAATGTCATTTTTGGGAGAAACTAACAAAATGTTAGGGGCAGAAAAGTTTTGATTTTTTTGAAAACATAAATATAACATGAAAACTGGCATTCAACCAGAGCAAATGGGGTGAGTGACGAGAAAAAGACAACACTGTGACAGAGTGAGAGGACACAGGACTATATAAGCACTGCAGCAGTCTGTGTCAACTTACTGTCAGAGAGAAGAGAGAAGAAGTGCAGCTATGACCAGAATATCAATACTGAGAAGAATGAGTATTGAAAGCATTTCAAATATTATAATACATAGATCAATATTTTTGACAATTCTCGTCCTTATTACAAGTAAATCTTTTAGGTGTCCATTTTGTTTGTGATCTCATATCCTCATTTGCAGAGATGTGAAATAACTAAATACTAATACTTTGTTACTGTACTTTATTTTTCAGGTATTGGTACTTGAGTTGGGTATTTCTTTTTCTGACAATTTTTTACTTTTACTTCCCACATTTTAACACAAGCATCTTTACTTTTTACTTCTTAGATTTTCAAAACAGGCTTGTTACTTTAGTTTTAATGCAAGATGAAAACACAGTAAGAAAGCGTAACATGACAAAAGATGTAACAAGACAAAAATGATGTAAAAGACATAAGACAAAATGTACACTTGTACATGTGACAGTACATAATAGGACAAAAATGGCATGAAAGATGTAACAAGACAAATGCCTTTACAAGATACAACAAGACAGAGATCATGTAACAATTCATAACAAGATGAAAATTATGTGAAACGTAACAAACAAAAATGACATAACAAGACAACAATATGAAATTTATATGACAAGACAAAAATCATGTAGAGGACAAAACAAGACAAAAATGAGTGAACAAGACAAAAACAACATAACAAGCCGAAAATTATATAATGAAATGAAAACTACATGACAGACGTAACAAGACAAAAACAACAAGAGACAAGACAAATATGACATAATGAGAAGACAAAAACAACATAAAAGATGTAACAGAGGACGTAAAAGATGTAACAAGATGAAACAGACAGAGAGGGACAAAAAGTGAGGTTCAGTTAGCTATGCACCAAAACAGTCCTCTCTTTAAACAGGTATCTGTACTTCTTTTTGAGTACAGAATGTGTGTACTTTTGCCACCTCTGCTCCACCGAACACAGACACACTGACGTGAATACTGCTCTGAATGACAGCAGCAGACGTGTCCATTCCCTGGCGGGGGACAGATACAGTAGACGGCGTGGTGATGCCACAGTCCAGCAGCGCACTGCAATCGCGGTGCCAAGATTCGGTGCGTCTCACACTGACTTGGCTGCTCACAGCCGGCTGACCGCTCAGCTCACCTGTGTTCCATCATATTTTGGTCACTTTGTGTGGTGAAGGCACAGCCACAAACCTCCACTGTCACTTTTATGTTTTTTCAGCCAGTTGACATGTGATCACACAGACAAAAAAAAAAAAAAAAAAAAGATTATTGCATTAATGCCCACAAGTAGCCAGTTATGGCTAGCTAGGCAGTCAGTGACCTACACTGGAGGCCTTTCCTTTACCCTGCTGATTCTCTTTACAGCCATCTGAAGGCTGCAGGTATCTACAGTCTGTGACTGGAGTGTGCAGCCAGGACCACAAACCTCTGTGCTCACTGTCATTCTGATTCATCTTTCTACTGTTTCTATACTGCTCACTGCTGTGCTGGAGGATTGGTGTAGCACTCCAAAAAATGGAGACTGAAATGTTTGATTTAGAAATGACTTAAAAAACTAGAAGAGGTCACTCAGTGGAGTGCAAACCCCTGCCAGGCAGCAGATGGTGAAGCACCTACTGCAATGCCACCACAACTGCCAGATGCAGCCAGCAGAGATCTGCGAAGTTCCACTAACATCAACATGACCTCCAGATATGTTGTCCTGAGCTGAAACAAGACTTCAGACTGAAATAATGTCTGTAGTGAAGACTTTGAAGGACTTTAATATGGAGTATTACACTATATTGACCTGTAAGTTTGACGAAATTTAATAAAAGGTATTAAGTGTTTTGTTTTGTTTTTTGGCTAAATGGAAGTTCTCACTCTACATGTGTGATTCCAGTGAGAGAAGAGGAGGACAGAGGATTGAGCTGAACATTATGATGTCACAGTGAAGTTGACCTTTGACCTTTTGGATATAAAATGTCATCACTTCATCCTTTTATGCTATTAGAAATGCATGTCATTTAGTCATAGCGCATAAAATCTTAAGTTACAGGTAAAAATGTGTTCAGTGAGGTCACCACGACCTAGATCTTTAACCATCAAAATCTAATCAGTTCATCCTTGAGTCCAACTTAACACTTGAACCACGTTTGAAGAAATTTCCTTGAAGTGTATCTAAGATATCGCCTTCACGAGAACAGGACAGGCATGAGGTCACAGTGACCTTTGAACACCAGAATCTAATCAGTTCATCTGTCCAAGTGGTCATTTGTGCCAAGTTTGAAGAAATTCCCTGAAGGCATTCTTGAGATATCACGTTCATTAAAATAGAATGACCCCATAACCATAATGCAACTGGACATAAAAACATAAAGGCATAAAAGTCATTAAAAATGTTTTTTCAAGGTTTTTTGTGAGTCACAGAGGTCTGTCAGTGTACAATCATGAATGTGCACAAAATAAATTAGGCCAGTAGTATTTGAGATTAGCTCCGGACAAAATGCAGCTCCATTGATTACGCACTCATGCACGTACTCACACACACACACGCTTTGACTCTAAAAAATGGTAGAGTCCTTTTACATTTTGTTGTTTCGTTGGAAAGAGCTTTCAACATTAGTTGATATCACTTTCAGTAAAGCCGTTTTAACTGCAGGGAGACCAACCCACCAAGTGATGGAACCGCTACAACATCTCCAGGAACTTTCTTCTGACATTTTCTTCATCGTCTATCTTTAGAGGCTTGTAGATTTTCAGAATAACACAAGAAAGGCAGCTCGTAGTCGCACACTCTCTCATCCCTTTGTAAAGCAGCTGTTACACAACCCATCTGCTTTGATGCTTTCTGTGGAGATGAACTCCATGAGGCAGAGTGATTTGAACATTTTCATCGCAGCCTGTGGGCTCAGCTCCTGGATTCACAACTAAGAGTATCAAGAAACCCAAGTGAGATCTTTTTCATGCAGCTTTATTTTCAATTCACGTAGTTTGGCCGTTTCTGTTTTTAACTTGATTCAGCTTGTTTGATCTGAATCAAGATCGGATATAGATTTTATTCCTCTTATAATCATGGAATTTTGATGAATACACTTTCAAAACCAGCCTAATTATTGCAATTGTGCTGCTCACAGAAATATCCAGAAATCTCCCTGATCAACTGCAACTACTCCAGAACGCAGCTGCTAAAGTTTGAAATGTATATTTGACCATACAATTCATGTGCTTAGGTCATTACACCGGCTCTCAGTGAATTTCAGATCTGATTTAAACATTTTATTGCTTGTTTTTAAGGCCCGACGTGATCTGGCACCTCAATATGAGCCAGTTAGACCCCTCAAGTTATCTGGTTATTCCCAGGTTCCCACAAAAAATCGGTGAATCTGCCTTTAGCTTTTACTCTCTGAGCCGTTGTGCTGCCTGATCATATCACATTTCACAACACTGTCATCTTTTAAAACTGAACTGAAAACATTCTGTTTTAGTTGTGCTTTTCAGTTGTCTGGTCAGCTGGTCTTACCTTTAATTTTTATTTCAGTTAATTTGATTTAACTTCAGTTATATTGTTATTTATATTATCTCACATGCTTTTATATTCTCATTCTTTCTTAATCTCTTCTTTTTTCTTTTCTTCTTCTTATTGTCAACTGTTAGTTTTAATTATTATCATTTTTTATCTTATTATATCTTATCTTTCCTTTCTTTTAAATGGTTTTGATTATCATTTCTTACTATTTTACTGGTCAATTTCTGGTCCTTATTTATTTTATTTTGTATCCTAATTTGTTTTAACTCCAGTTGGCTTGGGTGTATAATGATATTACAGCATACCAGGGTATTAAGAAGTCCCAGACAGTATGATTTTCAGTACTGTCATAAATTCAGTGTTGTTTTCCAGTAGTGGGAAAAGCGCCTCTACGATGATTGAAATGTTTTACACACGTTTTACAGAAATACTGCCTAACAGTTTATATCCTGTAAAATGTCAGGAGGGTATGAAGGTGTGAAAAATGGGTACCACCCAAGCCTACTGCACTTTTCCAACAGTTTCTAAGGACGACTTCCCAGATGGTTCTGTGTAACTGTGCTCTGAACCGAAATCCAATGTAAAAATCCCATTAGGTTTTTGTGGAGGGAACCAGAGTGATACTAACTTCAGGGGTTTGCCTACAAAAACTCACACTCTCTCTCCAGCAGTTTTTGGCAATTATGTAGACTAAACAACAAAACTATTAATGGTAAAAAAAAATAAATAAACAGAATAATTAATGATATAATCATGAGTTGCAGCTCCACAACTTCTGGTATGTCTCTTAGATGTAGAATCCTTGTTTTTCGGTTCTGACACGAGTCCTGTCCATACAGTGTGGCTGTCTGCTTTAGCAGTGCCTGGTCCTGCACCCGAACTCAGCAGTCCTGCAAATGTTCACAATGCATTGATAGAAATATGAAAGCAATGCTGCCTTCCAGGCACTCCCTCCAAAATAAATATTTCTGCTAATGGTCGCCTGGAATTTAAAATCACTCAGCACAGTGTATTATCTCTCTGTTATTGGACCATATCACTGTGAATTCTTTGGGAAGTCTTAGCCTGTGCCTCACAGCTTAAATATGTTGCACGATGCTTGTAAGTAATGATGAATGTGTTACTTCATAAGCCGGACGACTCAGCTGTGAGCAGATCTGATGAAGCAACATGCGGAACACGTAGTTCGCTCCCTTCTCGGTCTTTTAAATAGTGTTAATCCTGGTATCCTGGAGTGCAGGGGAACTTTGATTTTTTTGGTTTTCTGTGGTTTAGCCTGCACCAGCTGACACCCAGGAGAGCAGCACAACGGCATGCTCAGGGTATCTTCAGTTAAATAATGAATGTGCGTTCCTTCATAAGTCAGACTATTTAGCTGCGAGGCTTTGCTCTTATTACCTCAGTGCCACAGTAGAAACAACAGGCTTTTCCTTGGTATTAGAGCTTTAATAAGGCACACGTATGAAGCATTTCTGTCACGCTCAACTGTTGCCAAACTGGGCCTACGAGGAATAAAAACTGGGAGGCTGGTTCTTTTTTGGTTGCTTTACAAAGTTGCTTCTTTCCCTCTACTAACTCCTGAGAAACATATCTGGCTCTTTAGCTGCTATATGTGGCACACTGACACAGTGTCTGTAGGTTTGGATCCCGGTTCTTCTTGTGCTTGGATGGGTAATTGCTTAAAGGCGCTTGTGTGAAATATGGCTCAAGGCTGTTGAATGTTTATTAGTCACGGTCCCAAAGGACATTTAAAGCAGGGCTAGTCGAGGTTATACGACCATTGACAGCTCACCTCTCACTCTTCTTAACTGAACACAAGGGGCCAGAAGTGATCAACAACTGCTTAGGCGCTGCTTAGGTTGAATGAGGACGTCATGTTAATGTTGTTGGAACTTTGCAAATCTTCGCTGGTTGCATCTGGCCGTTGTAGTGGCATTGCAGTTGGTGCTTCACCATCGGTTGCCTGGCGATGTCACTCTACTGAGTGATCTCTTCTGCTATAGTTTTCTTTACGACCGCTCTGCCGGATAGGACTTGCAATTGGATCTCTTGTAAAGACACACACACACACACACACACACACACACACACACACACACACACACAATTACTACTATCCACTACATAATGTTTACAGTAATAGCTCCATGAAGAGCGACTGTGTGTGAGTGACCTAGCCTGTGTGTGTGTTTTCACATATCATATTGCTGCTGTCCACACAGATTAAGTCTAAGTGCACCTAATGTCTCTAAAATGAAGGCGACATGTGCCCCAGTTTGCATATGGCAGCAGCATACAGCTGCCAAAGCAGTAGTTAGATGTCATTAAGCACAGAGGAAGACGGCGCCCACAGCTTCTGCTGGATGTGTCCGCTGCACACGCTGCCAACAAAGTGTTTAAATGCAGAAGTGATAGCCTGCCCGCTTCTCTCACTGTGAGGAAGAGTAAGAGGATAGACGTGTTTTCCTCTCCAGCTCCTAAGTGCAGCCCTGTCTTCAGGGATGCCGGGAGACAAGTGAGCGATTGGGTTTCCTCCCGAGAGAATCACGCCATCCCAACCTAACCGAGTGTCTGCTCGGTCTGAGAGGAAATGGCAGCGGGTAGTTGACTTTGGCTGTTCCATGCTGATGCTGCAGATTCACAGTGATGAAGCAGGGAACCTAAAGCTGATTTCAAACAGTGAATGGTTACTGTCACCTGGCACGATGGCAGAGCTGCTGCTGAGGCAGGTGGGTGGAGAAAGAGGGTGTGTCCCACTTTCATAGGCACACACAACTATCTACTGTTGCTGCATTTATGGTGCATTTCATTTGAACTGGAAAGTCAGAATTTCAGAGTTCCCATTTGTAAGTTTCAACTGGAACAGATTTCTGACTGACAGTTAGAGGAACCTCACCAGCCCTGACCTCAAAATCCAAGATGGCTGTTCTGCACATCAACAGTTGTGAAATCTGTAGTAATCAGTGGTGGACTTAGGCTTTCTGAGGGCCATGGTGGGGCATCAGTATACGGAAACTGATGTGCTTGATTACCGGAAGGACATTCTAGAGGGCAGATTATCACATTGACTTGGACGTCGGGCACCTCTAAAAGGTACTTTATCTTGTTTTGTCCACTTAAACGGCACCCTAGAGTGCACTTTCTCACGTTTTGTCCACTAGAATGGCATCCAAGAGCACTCTCTCATGTTTTGTTCACTGAATGGGCAGCCTAGAGGAGATTTGCTCATGTTTTGTCCTCTGCAACAGCACCCAAGAGTCACTTTATCATGTTGTCTTGGACATTTGGCCACCATAAAGGACACTTGATTACATTTTGTCCACTGAAACAGCACCCTAGAGACACTTTATCATGTTGTCTTGGACACTGGGCCACTCTAGAGGGCACTTCATTACATTTTACCCACAGAAACAGCACCCTAGATGGCACTTTATCATGTTGTCTTGCACATGTGCTCTTGCACACTGGGCCACTTTAGAGGACACTTCATCATGCTTTATTTATCATAGGGGCATCCAGGGACACCTGGATGAGGCACCAGCCTGTCATGTTACCATGGCAATCGGAGGAACCACACCAAGTGCCCTCCTCATCATTGTACATATCACTTTTTGTCATTACATATTATGTCTTGACTTGTAATGATATCATGGTGAGCTCCCTGTGACACCAGAGAACATAAATGCACAAAGCTCAGTTAAATACAGCATGACCTGCTACCAGTTACCTGAGTCAGACATTTTTTATACATTCATTTATTCCATCGAATAAATTCAAGTCACAGTCACAGACAATTCACACACATTGCACACACACAACGCAAGCTGTTTACCTCATTTAAAAACCCCAAATATACAGAGTTTTGAAAGATGTGTAACCTCAGTGGGCCTTTTACACGCCATGCATTTGACTTGTCACAGCAGGGAGAGCACAGGTGGAACTAATAACATTAACGATGGCTCTGTTCAATTAACTGTCCCAGGAAGCCTCCCGCACAATGCCGGAGCTGTGGGACTGCAGCTCTCACCGATGTATTTAATTACACCTGTGCTTTTCCTGCTTTGTCAAACTGTCTGCTGTGGAAAAAGGCTATACCTGCCAAGTACTGGCTGACTCCATTGATCAGTATTTTATGGTCATTTTTAAACACATTAATGTACTATCTCAGCATGATGTCAGATTGAGTACGTAGTGTGTTCCAGCTGCACAGAATGTGAGAGACATATGTATGTATGAGTCACATATGATATAGTTGCATATAATGTACCTCTGAGTAATGAGTAGTGTATGTATAATACAGTTCAGTACTCTTCAATTAACAACATTTTAATTTAACTTTAAAACAATTATGATTAGAAGAGCACATTTTTATACCTACGCTGTCAGCAGGTATTGTTAGGTTTAGATTTTGAAGGCTCTGAATACATTTTTAGTGAGGGTATTTTCTGACACAGAGGAAGTTTAGAAATAAAAAAAAAAAGTAAAACAAACCAACACATTTCATACAATACATACAGTATATGTATATCATTAAAGAAAAAAAAATTGACAAAAATTGTACTTACTGTCGGTCTTATAATAGATTTTTAAGGGTTTTTTTTGTTTTGTTTTTCTTCACATGATGCACTTGAGTATACTTAACAGTCTGGTGGTAATGACATTCTTAACTGTTCATGTAGTCGGTAGCATGCAGTATATACTAGGGGTATAAGAAAATGTGATACATGCAAAGATTCCAGGCAGTGGCTAATTATGAACTGTGTTAAAACCTCTGACTGCTAGGTGATAGTGCTGTTGCGTATCTTCCCTGTTCAGACTTTTTAAACTCAAATATTATAAATATGGTGGCCTGTTGTTTATATATTAATAGTTTTCTTAAAATTAGATAAAAACATAGCAATATATCATCTTGTTTACAGTTTTGTAGTATATCGCAATATATTGAATCGTAACCCCTGTATCGTGATACGCATTGTATCACCAGATTATTACCAATATACAACCCAAGTACATACTGATGGGTACTATGTTAGTATGTGATTTATTGTCTGTGGTGATTCTGTCTGTTTGACCAGCTTGAGACAGGTCCTATTACAGATCTGCTTAAAGTGCAGTGAAGTGCTGCACAGTAACCAAGCCAGACAGAATGTAACGTCCATGAATCCCCCTGACTGATGAGTTGAAAAGTTTGAGGTGCTGTAGTGGAATGGATGTGCTGTGATTTGTAAGATGGGAGAGTGCACATGAAAGTCTCCACAGTGCTGTCGACAGACAATAGTAATGGTACTGTGTGGAGAAGTGCTGTTAATCCAGGCAGACTGTTCGTCTCTTCACTGTCTCCCTGTCACAGCACACCTAATGACATGTCAAACATTTTGGAAATTGTCCCCAAACTTTGTCTGAACTCTCTCTGAGAGACTTCCCGTAATTGTTCAACTTTCAGACTGAATGTTGAAAGTGTGTCTTCAGGCACACTACGTGGAAACATTAAAAGCTTTCATGAATTGTGTGTGTGTTATGTTTTCTTTGGAATTTGTTCTGCAAGTAAAGTTTTTAGCTGTCGAGTAGATTTAACCTGCAGTGTGCTGAGAGGCAGGTAAACTGGATGAATGGGTTGGTTCAAGTTATCAGCGCGCGCATCTGTGTTGATGGGATTCATGTTTGGGATTTTATTTAAGCGAGGAGAAACATCAGGGGAAAGTCCAGCCTGAACACTGCTTGCTCTGTAATTTGCTTGTGTGCTGAGGCGAGAGGGAGGGGTTCTTACTGCACTGATCTCTGGATTCACAGCGTTCCATCTCAACACATATTGGGCCTTGATGTGCAATCAGTGAAGTTGTGACTTGTATTCCAGGTGCATGCATCTCAGCAACCACATGGAATCAATGGAAACCACAAGAAACATGTTGGGGATAATCCACAACAATATACTAACACTACAAGCAGGGTTGCCCGTGGAGTGTTTTATTCTGATAACAGCAGGGTTGGTGAGAATAAATCTTTTTGTGTGATTAAGTCACACTTTGGGTCAATTCTTACGGGGTCCCCAGGGCCTAGCATTGTAAGACGCTTACTATGTAACCACAATGTCCCCAGTTCAATTTGGGCTAGGGAATTTTGTTGCATGTCATTCCCCATGTTGTCTGTCTACCTCTACTCTTAAAGGGATAGTTCACCCAACAATGATAATTCAGTCATATTCACCCTCATCCCGGTTGAGGGTTATTTTGTTAGTCTACAAAACACTGCTGGAGTTTCACAGGAAAACAATGATGCAAAATCTCCCAAACAATGGAAGTGAATTGTGACCAGTTTTCAAAGGAAAAAACAAACATAAAATGCCTCCATACTGCTTGTTTGGTGTAATCCAAGTCTCCTAAAGCCTTGATATGCCACTATCACACCACACACACCATCACACCACACACACCCCCAGTTTAGACAGTGTGCACGTGAACATGGCTCCAAATAACGTCTCTCACGTCAGCTTGGCATGTCGGGGCTTTAGGATACTTGAGTTACACCAAACAATTTAAAGTTGTAATCCTACTAATAATGCCCATTTTTACTAAATATATCTGTAATCTGATTGTGTCTTTTTTAATCTGTAATTGTACTGGAATATAGTCGCCTTTTTTGTATCTACATTGTGTATTCCTGTTACTTGCAATCTGTTACTCCCGAGGTGTTTTACCTTGTAAACAGGCAACTGTTCATGATTTCACACCTCAGATGGCATTGCTCTGCAGGTGAGCTGGACTTAACTGTAACTGTGCAGAGGCACTAAATGATAGGTTTCTCATAAGGTGTGTTGAGGAAAACACATCAGTATTAATGTTTGAGTATTTATATAAAGAAAGATCTATAGTTTACACGAGCACTTGACAGACCAAAATACCAGAGTCAATCTGTCGACCTCACCAGACGCTCAGTGCAGCAGTGGGAAAGCATTAACGAACACACACACAGAACCTCTATCATTAACATCAGCGCTCTTGTCTTGTTTGCAGGTGTCACTCCATGATTGCGTGAGGTCGTAGCCAATCAGCAGCAGCGTCAGGACCAGAGGAGAGCTTACCAGCAGTCAGAGCATGGACCTGAGATTCAGGCGGCTGTGGCCTCTCACCAGGGGAGCTCTTCATCTCCTGCTGCTGGCCAGACTGGTGCTGCCTTCTCACACAGAGAGTGAGTACTAATATTATCCACACAGCTCAAAGCACTGCCCACATGCTAAAGCTTTTACAGCTTTACAGGTAAGATCCATTAGCTGCCACTGAGTCTGCAGAGACGGCTTTTAAAAGGGACTCTGTTATGTGACTGAAATACAGGACTGCTGTTAAGGTTTTCCATTGAAATGCTTCACTTCAATACATTTTTTATACATCAGTTTTCAGATTAATTACTGTTTACTGATTCAAAGAACATTACTGGTAAAAAGGCTAACCTTAACCTTCTTTTACATTGATGATTCAAAAATGTATTTGGAGGATTTATAAAAAGTTAATAGGTAAATGTCTTAAAGTATGCAGAGCATTCTCTTTGGATTGTATAAGACCTGCACTTGGTGTTAATCAGAGTAGCTCCACAGGAGTCCCACTCAGAGACAAAAGGTCCTCATCACACTGTTGTTTGACTGCATTGTCAACCAATCTTCCTATTGTACTGTTACACAATGCATAAGACTTTTCCCAGTTACAGCTTCTTTTACCTTACTTTCTTTTAACTGGGGACACCTTGCATGCTTGTGCAGCACAACAAGACGTTTGGCCTCATGCATGAATCATTCATACGAACAGATTTGATCTTAAATTGTATGCCTGCAAAATTTAAGAACTTTTGTGGCAGCCATCAATACTTTAACATTTCCCGTTTGTTCTTCAGTAAGAACAAATTTTACAGGTGCCCCAGACCACATGTAAGCCAGCTGACTCTAACTAATTTTTTGATGTGAAATATTAATAATTATGAAGAAAACATAATTTTCTTTGTGAAAACACAGAAGAAAAATTTTGCACAACTATTCTTCAAAACTTGTGTGCTCTTCTGGACCCTAAACTTAGATCATAGACAAAACGTAATCTGTGAGTACTCACTGCTGTCGCTTTCCTGGCCTTCCAAGGACAGTTTGGTGATAGATCTGACATATCCCAGGCCACTGTTTAACCAGTATTCAGGCTGGATTACTCTGCAGATACTATGGATGCGCGTGTGTGTGAGTAAGAACATATTCACACTGGCGCAGCAGTTGTGCTCCTGCAGCTGACGATGTGTTTCCACAGTGACAATGAGCTTAGCTTGTGGCTATCAAAGAACCAATACTTATTTACACAGTCTTTGAGCACCAAAATCCTCCCAAATGTCCGACTTGGCCTTCAGTGTTGTATTGTCCACAGTTTGATATTCTCCACTGACTATTTTTGGCTTCATGTCATCAGTTTTAGCTATCGACTAGCCTTCATCGCTGTCAGGTCAAACAGTGACATTCCTTTGTTTGAGAGGATGTGGGGTCAAGGGTTGTGTCGCAGACTTTCATAATAAAATCCTGGTAGCTGATTAGACAAATTAGTGTCTTAACAAATATAAATGTTAAAAATACTGCAGTTATTTTCATTTCTGATTTGTACAGGGAAAAAATATTATTGTATTGTATGAGTTGTTCTCACCTGCTGTTCACCTGCAGTTAGTTCACTTTTATCCACGTCCACACCCATGAATTTATATAAATATATTTTTACTCATTAGACAGTGTTTTTGCGGGTCACCTGCTAAGTATCTGCAGATACCTGACGCGATGCTGGAGGTGATGGCAGGATGTCTGCTCTATCTTAGCTAAAAAAAAGAAATGATTTTTTTTTTAATGGTTGGATTCAATTAAGAATTAATAAACTCAAGATTTGGTATGATATGATTTATGTAGAGAAAATAAACAAACGAGTGTGCTGGTGCTATTATGTTCATCTTTATTTCACTAAAATTCAGCTTGAATCCTTTTTTTTTATCAGTTGGTTCCTTGTCATTGTTAATGACTGATAAAATAATGTGGGCTGGAGGGGGTGTGAAGTTTTTTAGCTTCTGAAGCCCCCTTCATGAGCTAAAAAAAAAGTTCATGCCTGCCAGAAAAGACTGGGAACCACAGCTTTATGTTATTCCACACAGTCTATTTGCTTCACCCCAGTAATGTGAAAAACAACATGCAGCTCTCATTAATAGCAGTGACTCAGTGAGGGGGGTCATGGCTGGGTTTGGAGACTAAAAAATGATCTGCATACATTGACCAGACCCTGGTTAATGCAATGATGGTTCTTTGGTTCCCCCATGAGAAGCCCATTGAACCAAGCCAGCTATGTATAATGAGCACAACATTAAATTTGGGGAGGGCAAAGCGGGTAGAGGTGAAAGGTTGAGCAGGAACATTAAGAAAATAGAATTTCATATTAGTTAATTTACAAAGGGAAATCAGTTTGACATTATATGCAGCTGACAGGAGTTAGTTAAAGTCTGGCCCAGGGAAGACAAAAATCTGAAAGGAAATAGAATCTGCAGAAAGCTATGTTGCTGTTTTTTTTTTATCACATTTTTCACAACCATGACAGCTTTTACACGTACAGATAAAGAGAACATGGCACATCAGTTCATCCAGCATTTGACTTGTGAGTTGTCGGATGATTTGTATATTTATATATTATATATTTTATCATCCCATCAGAAACAATGAGTCATTTATAAAAGGACTAAAAGACTAAAGCCACTCTCACTTTTGTTGTGGACAACCTAGAACAAGGTCTTCTTGGAGGGTCTGTCAGAGGGTGTGAACTGTTATCCCCATTTGAACATTTATTGCCTCTCAAACCCTCCCTGTGATGGTATACTTTTTGCCCCACTTTCAAGTGTGGCTGTTCAGAACAGCCTTAAAATTCACTTGTCTTGAAAAGACACGCTGTGCAAAATAATTCTTTGAAGGACACTGAGACCATCATCCCTCTATGTTTAATTGAAGCATGTCTTGTGCAGCTTGATCTCACTGTGTCGCGTCATTTCTGGGTGCACCCCTCTGGGGTTATGTTTTGATGTGCCGTAGAAATCAGATACGCAGTATAAAGAGTAAGAAAGTCCCCTGTATGGATGAGGTGGTGTAGATGGATGGATCTAACAAACACTCTTGTCTGATGAAAGGCTTGGGTCTGAAACGTCACATGTGGTGATGTACTATTAAAAATGCTATAAGGAGCAGTTTCTGGTGTGCGGACTCAACTTTATATTTTTGTATATTCTGTCCAGCACCCAGTACTTTTGGATGTGTGTTCTGGTTTTTGATTTTTGTAGCTCAAACAAACACTCTGACTTAGACTTTAACCCAGGAGATCGAGGCCAGTCTACTGCCTGAAACCAAAAGTAACTATGAATTTCATGTAAGTATTATGCACGCAACTTATGTTATGTACATGAATTTGCATAAGTAATGTGCTTATTTAAACCCAAACCAGTTCTTTTTCTTAAACCTAATCAAAAAGTTTTGTTTCCTAAATCTAACCAAATAGTTTTTGTGGTTTTATTTGGGAAGTCTACCTGGATGGTACACATTTATTAATGCTAACTTGGGTGCAGAGACCTGTACTTGTAAGGGCTAAAATACACTGCCAATTGGATGCCTAACATGGACAGCTGCTGTGTCCTTTAGATCTGTACATCACAAATACAGGGAGTCGAGCCTTGCAGACCCTTACGCACTTGCAGATGAAGAAAATATAATATAGTTGACCCAAGAGGGATACCTACAGTGTCAACATTTGAAGAGTTGGGACGCTGATCTACAGCCATTTTTGATGAGACAGGAGTTAGAACTTGTTGGCCTTTTCATAGCAAGGACTCCTTTCTTGCGGACACAAATTTGCCCCACTACAGAGCTGCAGAACTGGCTGCTCAAGGACATATGTAACTCCCTGCTTGCTCATTTCTTATTAGAGTGATCCCAGAAGTCTCCATATGTTAGTGGACATAGAGGGTAATCAAACAGCAAGAAAATACAAAGAAGTGGGGTGTTTTCTAGTGTGTAGCATCCTACACAGTAAGGTTGTGAGGCAGCTGGATTCATGAGATCGTGTGAGAATTGATCTTGCCAGATTGTGTCTGCACCAAAAGTGGTAGACATAATAGACAGATGGTTCATCCAATTACCTGACAAGTGTTTTTTGAAAGTGCCTGCCCTCTTCCAAAGTTTTTAAAGGATGACTTCCCGGATGGTTCTGTGCAACAAACCATCTAGTGTGTCAGGTTACAGTAAGGTCTAATTTTAGGTGAAACATCCAATGAAACGTGACAATAACCTGATCATTGTAAGACAAGAAGCGGAGCAGGATGTATGTAGCTGCTATTTGCTGATACAGGATTTAATCTGACTGTGTATGACCTGCATGTCCTCGAGTGTGGGAACCCAACTCTCAAATGTACCGTTATCTCATGGAACAAGGAGTGAAATATACCATAGATCTATAAAGAAGAGCTAAATGTTGTAGGACGATACCATTACACCAACATACTGCAAGCTTCCACTTGCAGTATGTTGCCTTGTGGGTATCTGTCCTTTAATAAAGCACATTTCAACATCTGTTATTCATTTAAATCACTGCATTATGCAATCTTTTATAGTGGATTACTCATATTTCTGTCAATAGCAAAATATTATTCTTTCACAAGTCTGTCTTTTCGTGTCTGTGTTTTTGTGTGGGTTGTGTGTTGTAGTAAAAACAAACAGCAGGTGCGCTTGCAGCTCTTACAGCAGTGATTTGAGAACACAAGACTGATGCATGTTGGGAGCCGTTCAGTATGTAGGCCAAGCAGGGGCGGGACAATGCCTCCAAGACTCAGAGGTGGAGGAGGAGGTCCTGGGAGGGCAATGTTTCTGATCAACAGGTTCATTATCAGGCCTAGCTGCTTTACGGCTGCAATGAACACATTGTGTAATTTCCCTTTATAATTTAGGAGATAGAAATTCATCAGGGGGACTGTGTCAGCAGTTACCTTCCAGTGTGAGCTCTCTGCACTCTGGAGGAAATGAGAATCATTAATTTCTCATTCAGAGTCGAGAATTTCTCAGATTCTTATAGAAACCTTATTAAACCTTTTGAACTTGATTGACACAGCTTGTGTCAAAAATTGCACCCCTTCTTCTTCTTTCTCCCCCCTTCTTTTTTTCCTACCATAGCTCATTCAAATTAAAACACAAAAGCAACAGATTCAGATACAATGACATTAGTTTTTCCAGTGTTCACTGAGGATCAAAGTCCATAAATCTACCTAGAAATTGTATAAGAAAGACATTCCTTACAGCTTAAGATCATGCGTCATAATCATAAAATGTAGAAGTTTTGTTAAGTATCAGTAGTAATCCAGTGGTGGTTCTCTGTACATTCATTAGCAAACAGAAATTACTAGCAGCTAAAGCAGCATGATCTATGTCCATGGTAAAGAAATATGTTTGATCAAATTATATTCTTGACCTAGGAAGTACTCTAAGGGTTTTTGTAGGCAACTAGACTTGCTAAGGTTCTTGAAGAGACTACTTCAGTTCTAAGCGACTAGTGGGGAATTCCAGCTATTTAACCTCTGTGGGGTTCTTACCTGGCACTCCCCGCTAGTTAGTTAGAACCGAAGAAGCCACTTCGATGAGAGGCGAACATTTTCACGAACCTGAGCAAGTCCAGTTGCCTACAACAACCTTGACAAAATAATCTTACCTTGTGGTCCATCTTTCACATCTGTTTCTGACAGTACTAAGGCTCAGAGTGTCCCATCAATATGGTAATATCCTTGGAACCAGAGGTGGGACCAAGAAATTGTTTTTTTATGTCTCAAGTCCTGAGTCCCACATCAAGACAGGCAAGTCCAGAGTCAAATCCGATCACACTTCGATGCTCTTGAACAGATGTAAAGCCATTTTTACAAAAGACCAACTTCTTTGTGGAACTGTAAATGTTTAATGAAGTTGGACCATGTGTTTCCACATGTTTTGCATAGTGCGGTTTGTTTATTGTCCACCACTTTGTGCTTTTAGCATACAAATGAAATGTCTAAAGTCATCAAATTTGTGACCCGAGTCTGACTTTAGGCTACGTCATGTGACACAAGTCCACACCTCTGACAGAGACTCCATAGCTCATATGAGCAAATGACTAAACAATGTCAAATTCTGTAAAACATTTTTGCCAAAATTTGACATGTCATAGTGTCACTGATATACAAATATTTGGAGCAACCCAAGCCTAAAGTAACAATATATAGCATGTCTATCTAACACATGACTCTTCTAATGAAGGAAGTGAAATACAAGAAAAAATACCCAGGATTCCAATGGTTGTAGCCTCTGTGACAGCAGCTTTGTGGTTATGGTGATGCAGTGTAGGACTCTGTTGTTGATGTCTGGTGGTTGATCAGCAGGCAGTTTCTTGTAGTGTTCCTTAATAGCTTCACCATAATGTATTTTCTACTGATGTTTCTGTCTGTGCACAGTTCATCATGTAGTGTAATGCAAGTAGTTGAAATTGAAACTTTGATCTGATGATTATTTGAGTGTATGTGTTCAGCAGTATAATTCAGTGTTAAGGGTATGGAAACACACTGCAGACTGGGGTCCCTGCTTACGGTGACAGGCGTGCTGACAGCTCTTTCATACGACTTGGGTGAAATTATTAGCTTTTAATTTGATGCAATGGATCTCCCTGCTGATGCAAATATGGCAATGTGAGATACTGCGAATGAGATGTATGAGAGGCAGTTGTGATTTTAATACAGTTAATCATGCAGCATCCATCAAACACCAGCGTGTCCTCCACATGTGCTGATGAAGATGGCCTCGTCAAGTGTAAAAACCATCAACAAAGTGATATTATGTCTGTGTGAGCTGGTTGCATGTCAAATGCCAGCTCTCTGCAGGGAGGCTGTTCTCTGTCGGAGGGAGAGCTTTGCAGCCGTCACCTCTCTGGAGCTCATTCTCACTTCATAATGTTGGAGAGAAGATATTAGATCACACATACCAAGAACAGCTCACACTCATTTCATAAAAGAAAAAAAAAAAAAAAAACCCTTCTCTGATATTCTACAAAAGGCAGAAAAACCTGCAGACTTTAAAATATAGCAATGTTTTTTTCAACTGTCCTTTCAAAATTAATTTAGTGGCTGATTAGAAGTAAATGGGCACACAGTTTTCAAAATTACCTGCACTAGCTTAGGTCATTACCGAACAATTAACTCAAAAGGCAAATTATTAAAAGAAAAAAATTTGGTGATTAAATTGTAAAAATTAATTGAGTAAAAGATTTTTAGGAAGAAGACTGAGCTGATAGCGAGTAAGGGGAGAAAGAGGGAAGACAGCACTTTCTTAGAAGTGGTAAACTTTTATGTATTTGAATAAGCAGAAGCAAAATTAATTATATCAAGATAAAGTGGCAGCTTCATAAAAATTACATTTAATATTAATGCTCATTTATTCTTGTATAGATAAAAAAATGTCCTTAACTTTTGCTTTTACAACTGTAACAACTACAATTACTGTACATTTGAAAAATGTCACACACACACTGTCTCAAAAATATGCAAATTTGGCATTTATATTCATATTTAATTTTTTAAACTTGCCAAAATTTGTCATAAAGAAACAGCTGTTATGTAGTTCAGGTGAAAGAAGCATACAGCACTGCCAGAGCAAGGCAGAACACGAACATCAAGGAGGCATCAACAGAGACTGGAGAGAGACCTCGACACCAGCAACACCAGAAATATGTGGCAGGTGATCTAGATTCTAGAACATCACAGGCTACAAATGCAGAAACACCCACATCTGAACGCTAAAAAATATGCTGAGAACCTTGTTTTGGTCTCATTTATGGGCACGTTGCTTCTGTCAGTGGGTGCAGACAGGGATTTCATGGTGCATTCACATGCACCTCTTAAACTCAAAATCTATATTTGAATGGCCAATAAATTTAATTAAAACAGGAAAGTTTATATTTTTTCTTATTTCCCTTTGCTGAAATACATAGGTCTACATCTGTTATTACTTTCTTGTTCTTTCAAGATTTTACATAAATAATTAGATGCTAAAATCATGACAGCATCCCATTTATTTCTAAATAAGATTTTTTTTAAAAAAAATAAGTTTTAAAAATTTGCCTAATACATTAAATTAACAATTTTCTTGTACATGAGATCCCCAAGTATCTCTGTGATAATTGTAAAGTTGTTTGACAGCAGCATTTTTAATAATGATATAACAATATCCCACTCAGGTCTACATAGGCACATATTAAACATCCGACTGTTATCTCAATATTCTTGTACAACAGGTCCCCAAATTCCTCTGTGATAGTTTTGAAGTTGTTTACTGCAGAACTTTTAATTATTTAATACTAAAGTCATATGCATACATTTTAGCCGGTAAAAACTTGTTCTTGCCTGGTGGATTTTTTCTTTTACCACTCCCCTTAGCCAGTCAAAAAAAAAGTTAATTTGGGACATTGGCTGCTGTACCACCAGACAACAGAGCAGCTTCTTTCCTCAGGCTGTGAGGCTCCATAACTCATCCTCCAAACACCACCATAAATAATTGTTTATTTTTCATGACTTAATTAATTTACATATTATTTGTTTTCAGTCGCATAAAATGACTACAACCAGTATAACCCTGTATTGTAGAATGATGATGAAGTAAGTTGGCAGAGATTGACTCCAGCAGCAGCAACATAATTTCTCTTTCACTTTGAGGCAGACTTCTCAATGAATGTACTAAAATAAATCATAATAATAGGTTATTGCACATGTTGATAGTTTGGATACATTGGACTGATTGCTGATTTGCCATCTTGTTCATTACTTGGTTTTATCACAACCTTACCTTATTTATTTATCTAGTTGGTCGTTCTTATGATTTTGCGAGGCTAAAACCTGGCTTTAGCTTTGAGCTAGAACCAAGGAGCAAAAAAAGAACATGTTGAAGAATATCAAAAAATGTCATCATTGGTCAGCCATTATAGGATTTGTGGAATTAGATTCAGTGGTGGCTATTCTGACTCGTGAGATCTAAATATTTCCAATAACTTCAGAGTGTTGTAAAGTCCTAAAGTTTTTTATGTTTGTTTTTATATAATAAAACATTCTACTTCTAAAGATATGAATCTGATATGAATCAATTAATGTTGTTTGAGGATGTTTTAAATTTTTTTTTAGGGTGATGACATCATAAAATATGATGACAGACATTCAAAGCTTCATTTGAAAACCTCAATAGACGCTTCAAACGTAAATATGACCAGACAAAAATGATATAATGACAGCCTAGTGTAAGTGGTCACAATGGCCATGTTCGTAGTCATAGAAATCCTGCAGTTCTAGTGTTATATCCCATAGTAAGCAAACTGTTTTCCTCTGGATACAGTCAGTAGTATTATTTCAGGCCCCAAAAATTTGTATTCAAGCACTCACAATACTCTCATCCAGCCAGGGCTCACATTATGGCTAGTATGCTCTAACCTTCCTTTTCCTCTACCCAGCTTGTCTTTGGATTTGCAACTCCCCAGGGTCACATACACATAATGATTTGCAAAATAGAATCAGTTTATTCCCTGTTTCTTTGCCTCCCTCCTCCCAGCTTTCATGCGGCGTGTGGGTACTGCTACCATACTTGTGTGGGAGGCAATTTTGCGGGTCATGAACAAGGAGCAGGAGAGAACAATGTATTATTTATAAGAACAAACACAAGTGGCAGCAGTGTCTCTGCTCTGCTCAGCGAACGGAAGTTAAGATTACTGAGTCTCTGCCGGGCTGACGGGCTGTTTGTGGGTATTAGATTATCGGGGAAAAAAGAAAGGTAAAATTGTCTGTTCAGAATGTTTAGTAAAGCTGTAGATGGACTTAAATGCATATCTCAATGATGCTATAAGTTCCACTCTGGTGTCTTTTCCCTCATAATATCCAGTGTCTGTGTATTTATGCTCAGTCAGTGGAGATTTCCATGAGAATCAAGCCAAGAGAGTGTACTGTAACAGAATATCGCACAAACAAAAGGCCGTGAAGAACGCCTCGAAGGAAAACTCCACCCATAGATACTCTCACATCGTTACATATCATCAATCACTCATGTAGAGTTAATTGCAGAAATTATTTTGTGATGACTTATTGAACTGTTGTCATTTACTATTATGCTGTTCATAGCTCCAGTCAGCCTGCTACTCTGGCTCAGCTGAATATATTGGATTTGCAGTGTCTGTGCTGGCAGACTGCTATTGACGAGAGCATGAATTGATTGGTCCGTGAGAATGTAAAGCTTCATTTTGATTAAGATGAACTGATCTTGGCAGAGCTTTGACGTATGGATTATCATGTCATGAGGTGGACTTGGAGAACGGTTTGCTTTTTCTCTTTTGAAGAATTGTGCTTTTGAGTTGAGACGTGACTTTAAACATGCATGTATCTACTTTGTTCCTTGTTAAAGGATTAAAAGTGTGTCAGAGGCTTATGACATTTGTTCTTGGGGTGCAAAATTACAATTCCTACTTTTCATTAAAAGCATGCAGGTTTTCAAAATGAAAAGCATTATTTGAGCATTATAACAGCACTTAGGCCCACGTAATGCTAATCTATAACCTGGGAGTTTTAGAGCTACAGTAAGTTACAGGTGTCTTATCCAGATGCAGGCCTCGACTAATCTGACACACAAGATGTTTGTTTGTTACACAGAACACCTGGGAAGTCATCCATGGAAACTGTTTGGAAAAGGGCAGGCACTTTCAAAAAACACTTGGCAGATAACTGAATGAACCATCTGTCTATGACATCTGTCACAGACTAACTTCAACCAATCAGATCGAACTTTTGTCGATGCCAGTTGGGAGAAGAGTGAAAACATCACTTCCATGGAGAAAAGCCTTCAGTGTTGTTCTTTGCTCGTCTTTCAGTGAGGATATACTCCCCAGTTCTGATATAACTGATACTATCACACTATCTACGCTAACATCTTCAGGAGCTGCCACTGTTTGTTCAAGACGAGTCGCTTCCATGGGCGCCTCTCGCTATCATCTCACATAAAACCAGCTGCCAGTAGTCCGACCTAGGATGCCAATTGTCTGCACCACTTTTGGTGCAAGATGGATTCTCATGTGGTCTTGTGATCTTTCGAATCAAGCTACCTGGCAGAGTAAGCTAACTGGGTGTTTTTTAAAAGTGCTTGCCCTTTTCCAGACAGTTTCTAAAGATGACTTCTCAGACGGTTCTGTGTCCATCTGGCACATCAGAGGTTAGTCTAGGCCTGGACCTGGCCAAGAAACCTATAACTTACTGCAGCTCTTTTAGCAATCAGTGACCAATTACCTGAAGAACAGATATCTCATGTTTTTTTTTTTTTAACTAAAGGTGTCACAAACAATTCAGCAACTCTGCACTGACCATGTCCCTGATGACTAATGCATTGCATAAAGACAAATGTGCAACCAATCTCCCAAGGCGTCTGTTCCTCTACAAATGATGCACCCTCTCCTTTAACACGTTCTGTCAGTTTAACTATCAAGTGAGCCCATTAGCTGTTAACTGAACTCTGCTATCATTTTTATGGCCTTAAATGGCATGCAGTCTTTCATGTTATATTGTTGAAAACAGAATGTTAGCATGAACCTTCAGCTTTATCACAAATAATCAGCTGTGACATCCTACTTAGTCAACCACATCGACTAGTTCCAAGTGATCTGGGTCAGAAGATAACACGGTTCACTGATAAATTGACTGGAAATATATTTAGACTCAGCTTAATTACCTTATGCTGTTTGGTGCTTTTGTATCCCAGAAACATACAACTAGGAAAATAAGCCAGGCAGAAAACCAAGCAAGTTTTGGGGTCTGCACGGATTTTGCAATACAGTCTCAGTCTGTTTATATTGATTAATTGATAAAATGAGACCTTGGGCTGGAAAAATAGGAGTGCACCAACTCACTCATTTCAGGTTTCATAATGACCCTGCCAATGTGCGGATTCTGGGAGCTTTTCTGGTGTGGACAAACCATTTGTCTTGTTCTCTAGTGGACGCCTGGCCAAACTGGGTAGCTGTTGGTTTAAATTATAAATAAGATTACATTAACTGCAGAGCTATTGAGAACCACCAACTTTTGGGTTTACCTAAGAACAAATACAGAAAGTATTCCCACTTTGCGAAAATTGCCTGGTGACAAAAACTAAGTCAAAGTCTAAAATCCAAAATGTCAAGGTGTTCCCCTGTCTACTTTAGTCCCACTGTATCTCTGAGCTGTGAAAGCACTGAGCGAGCTCTTCAGAGACGCTTCCTGTCTTCCCTCTGTGCAGCCATGTATCAGACTCCTGCCTGCTCTCTCTGTTACACCACGGAAGCAAGAAGTTAGCAGCGGCGCACGGCTGACAGTTTATCCTGACAGGCCCGTCAGAGAGCAGCACTGGGGAACTGGCAGGATTTTCTGTATTAGAGGGCAGGAGAGCTGTGCTGTGAAAGTCAATGAGCAAACCTCTGCTCTTCCTCCACCCTCCTGTAGACTGTGTTCACTTGATAGGCCATGAAAATATGCTATGACTATTTGCATAGGATTACTTTTATGGTTTATGGGAAGCAAGGATGTTGATACTGGACAATTCTGCAAAACTCCAGGTGTTCAGGTATGTTTTTAAATGTTCAATGCCAAACTCAACATTCTTGTCTCTCT
This sequence comes from Lutjanus erythropterus, assembly GCF_056507025.1. Classification (NCBI taxonomy): domain Eukaryota; kingdom Metazoa; phylum Chordata; class Actinopteri; order Lutjaniformes; family Lutjanidae; genus Lutjanus; species Lutjanus erythropterus. The sequence goes on along the minus strand of NC_139323.1, from coordinate 5,011,896 downwards.
CCAGTGTCTGCACGTCAGTTATGATATGGTTAGTTTTAGGGAAAGAAAGAAGGAAAGATCTGCACGCCCAAAAGCTCCCATTTAAGGTGTTTATTTCAGTATAAACATTCTCTGGGTATGTTAACACCAAAAAGTGGACTTTGATATTCAACTATTTCTTTGAATACACATCCCATAGTGTACCTCTTTGTCCCATAATGTCCTCCTGTGATGAAACTGATTACTGATTTCTGTAGTGTTTGGTGTTTATTGAATGTTCTGCCTTGCACATTTGGTGTTACATCCTAATGACTGAGTACTAATCCATTTGGGGTACATATATCTGCATTTTGCCAGAATTTGGGTGACAAGCTCAGTCATCCATGAGGAACTCGGAGTAGAGCTGCTGCTCCTTTGCATGGAAAGGAGCCAGTTGAGGTGGTTCGGGCATCGTAGTCATGGAAGAGAGGGTTTGCAGTACGGTGGCCTGAGGATTGCAAAGCTGCTTTTTGCATATGATGTGGTTTTAATGGCATCATCAGTCAGCTCTTGATCTACTGGTAAGTCTTTGTTCCTACTCTCACCTATGGTCACAAGGGGTGGGTCATGACTGAAAGAATGACATCATAGGAACAAGCAGCCGAAATGGGTTTTCTCAGGAAGGTGGCTGACATCTCTCTTATGGACAGGGTGAGAAGCTCAGTCATCTGTGAGGAATTCGGAGTAGAGCTGCTGCTTCTTTGCATAGAAAGGAGCCAGTTGAGTTGGTTCAGGCATCTCGTAAGGGTGCCACCTGGTCACCTCCCAAGGGAGGTGTTCCAGGCTCGTCCAGGGGCCACGGGGCAGACCGTGGACTGGGTGAAGGGTTTATATCTCCACCCTGGCCTGGGAACGCCTCGGGGTCCCCAAGTCAACGCTGGTTAATGTAGCGGGGGAAACGGATGTCTGGGACTGTTACCTCCATGACCTGATTTTGGATAAGCAGTTAAAGATGGATGAATGGATGGATGGGTGTATATGCAATAAGAATTCCAAGGATTGTATTTATTTTTTGAATATATATATTTTTTGAAAGGATTTTGTGAAAAAGTTGGTTATTTTTCTGATTGGTTTTGTCATATGTACTATGGGCACTTAAAATGGCAACTCTTTAGCTAGGAGAAGCAGTCTGAGGAAGAGCCTGGAGCTCTAAACGTCACACAAACTACGTAAAAACAGGAGCTTTTTGCTGTGTGGATCTTGCCTTTTCTGAGGTATTTTTATGGCACAGCACCCATGGGGAAGGGTTAAGGTTATGCAGCTAAAACATTTAGTCATGATAGGGAAAGTAAAACAAAATATATTGCTGTTCTTCTCTACAGCCTTACTTTCCATCTCACTGAATAAGGGGCACACTGCTGCCTGCCTTTGTCCTGGACAGTGGCATTAGATGTAAATTGTGAGGTGGGAAATCGTCCAAAATGGGTGCTATTTCTACAGGCACTGCTGCCAAGTTAATGATTAAAATCCAGCAATGAGAAAAGTCTAAAGCTAGTGGAGTCAGATGACCAGGTGGGTTTAAACAAACTCCACTTTAGGCAAATATTTTGGAAGGGAAAACAAAGCTAGACAGCAAGATTTATACCCATACTGTCTGTTCATCCATTGCAGACCCACCTATTATTTTACTAGTTTGAATGTGCTCACTTTTGTAAGTAAAGTGATTTTGGTAATTTGGATAAACCAAATTTAGTCGGTCTGATTACCTGACTTTTCATCTTTCTATCCTTGTCTGATATCATTGTAGCTACGTCAGCGTCTGTGGAAACCTAGCCTGGCATCAGCAGACTCTGGTACCTCTCAGTTCATGTTCGATTTCAAAAGGGCGTTACTATCAACTCACGTGGACCAAAATGCCTCTGCCACAATTGGACAGACCTACAGCCAATCAGAGCAACGAAATGGGACCCACAGCCAGTCATAGTAGTGAAGTGTGTGACGTAATGGTGCTTGGTCTGTGGTCTGCAGTGCACAAAATGGTGGCCGCCTGGTTGCAAACTGTCGCGTATTACAGCTAAACAGTACACAAAAATATTCCTGAAAACATTTGAGGTAATAAATAGACAATGTCAGGCAAGTAGACTTAAAACCAATCAGGGCAGCATGTGACGTGACTTTTCAGATCTGGGCTGTGAGGCAGCTCGGTCACTGTATTTTAAAAGATCAAATTCTTGGTTTTTAAACCTTGTAACAGGCCAACCTCTTGGCAATTAAATGTTTTATTCAATGTAGCAAAAAAAGTTCTATTTTTTCTTTTCACAGCATAGTTGTAGTGAGCAGCCATTTTATGTTTTAAAGTTGCGTTGAGTTTTCTTAATGCTAATCAAAATACACATTTTTAAACCATAATTCTTATTTAGCCTTGATTTATAAGGGCTACAGAGTTGATTTGTTATGGTTGAGACACATCTGATAGCAATATTATTTAATGAATTCACCTAAAAATAGAAAGTTTACCAGTGCTTCAGCAGTATTCCCACCTTTATTAAACCAGGAAGAGAGATAGGAGTCCCAAGGGTATACCGTTTTTATGCCTGAATAAATCTGGGACACAACACAACATGTTCATGAAAACACAGAAATAATGATAATCATAATAGCACATTTTTATACCACTGTAATCAGTAGGTATTTTATATTGTTTAGATTTCAAAGGCTTTTAATACATATTTTAAATGCTTGAAGAACCAAAAACTGGAATTACGGTGTTGGTGATAATAATTTCTAAACTTTTTTTTGGGATGGACCTGATTTGTCCCAGTTCTCAGGAATGGGTGATAGTATGGTATAGTGTATAGTATCTGTAGAACCCATCGCATATTAAATAAATGGTTGTGACTGGTCCAACCCGATCCAAAGCTGGTTCTGTGTGGATGGAAGAGGAGCCAGACTTGTTCTATTAGTAGAGTTGTCCCTTTATTTTGCCTTTTTTTTAAAATATATATATATCCTGCACTGCTGCAGTAAGGAGGTTTTGATAGCTTACACAAATCACTTTCTGTTAAATTAGATTACTCTTTTCTTTCTCTACTTCAAAAGAAGCTGCTAACAAAAAAGGTTAATGCTGCTTTTTGAATTGAGAACAGGGAAAGATTGGGGGCATTTAACTCTGCCTGGTTTAGCATTGACGACCAGTATTTTATTCCTGTTGGAGGCAAACTTTATTGACCTCTGCACAACTAAATAGATTCCTCTTTCCATGTCTTGTTATTGAAGAAGTGTGCCTGAGCAGCTCTCTGCTCCTCGGGGGAAGCCTAGTAAAGAACTGTGAAAGGCATTGCAGTGTTTCTACCTTGGCTGTCCAGAAGCAGGGAGCCAGATTGTTTATATGTCACTTTGACTGATCAGAGGTTGATTTGCATGGCTGCTCACTCTCAACTGCACAGCCTAATGAGTCTCTGCGAGGAGAAGACACTTTGTGTGAAACTGTTGTCACTTGTCATTGTGAATTGCCTCTGAAACACAGCTTTATTCCGCCTCACACAACATTTGACTGCCTGGCTGCATGCCTAGACACCATTAAATTCTTGAGCCCAAATGAGAAACAGGCCTGTAAGACAAGTGTGCTGCGGTGGGTGACAATGAGATGTGAAACAATGGGCTGTAAACCCAGGAGCTGAGGAAGAGTTTTGTTGAAGAATAGTTGTGACCTAGAAATAGATTAGATTAGTATTAAAGCCCAGTCATTTTGGGTATGTCCTTTGCCGCAGTCATTACCCTTCATCTAACATAGACTGACATCTGGAAGACTTCCTGGCCTGCAGTCTTTTAATAAGATGAAAGTTAGGAGTTTGTAACATGGAAAAAAAAATGTAACAATTAAATCAGGCAATAAGTCAGTTTCCATTCGGAATATTTGTCCCCTACCATGGTGACTAAAATAACAGGTAGACAGATAGAAGGTAACATCCTGAAGCTTTTAACTGCTTATATGACCATGCTGTGCAGCATCCGTGCTGTGCAGCCGCCAAAACAGGTTAATTAGAATGGTAACAGATTTTGTGTATTTACACCAGATGTGAATGCAGCATGCTGCAGCTGCAGCAGGCTTGCAACATGCAGCAAATACAGCATAGAGTTCTATTTTTGCTGTGTGCTGCAAGCTAGCTGCAAAAATACTTAAGAGAAATAAGAAAATAGCTGAATATGATAATACCTTTTAATGTTACAGTGAAAGGATTCCTATATTTAGGCTGATTCAGCCTATTGATGCATTCACTTCTAAATGATGGCACACTACTCTCCCCTACATAAGAAAAGATAAGACGAACTTAATTGATCCCACACCTACTATACACCCAACTATACACACAAGACTATATTACTCTTTTAATTATACAGATATATTGAGATGTTTGGATACACAGACAGATATATGGGTATATATGGATAATTGCACACAAGTTGTAATACACATGTGGTGTGCAGCATTATAATTAAGAGGAAAAAAATGTAAATAGTGTTGCCTTGTGAAGGCAGGTTGCACAGAAAGGCAGATTTAATTGCACAGAATACAAGCAGCAAATATTCCACAGTGATGATTTACAGTTTGAGGAATGTACATTACACAGAAGATGATTTGACAGTAGAAAATGTAATACAGAATATACTGCACAAGGTAATTGCACATTAGAGACATGGAAACACTGTACATAAGGTCCTTTTGATAATAAAAAGTATCAGTAATGATATCAGCGATTCTTGCCCTAAATTACTTGGAATTGGATCAAAACAAAATTTTGTGGTGTCGTCAACCCTTAGTGTGCTTAAGCTAGAAAACAGTGCTTTGTCAAAGGCATTCATAAATTGTAAAATAAGCAAACTTATTGTCTTTTATGCAATAGTTAGTTGGAGATGCCTAACCTGGCCTCCGAACATGATGTACAGCTACACAGACAATGTAAAACACATCTTTACTTTATCAGCTGCATCACCAGTCAGCAAATATGGTATATAATCATATTTTAAACCAAGTTTTGGTAGATTATACTGCAGAAAAAAAGTAGTTCTGTATTATGTCAATACTTTGAGCACTTAAAGCCAAGTCCCATCAAGTTCAATTATATTGGAGAGAAGGCAGACATCTCTACGGCCAATATCTCAAAAAACTCTGTAACTCAGACCAAAACAGTTTAGATGGATAAATAGTAGGCTACTACAGGTCAGTGGAGAAGTGTGTGTTTTTGATTTAAGTTAGAATGTTAAGTTTAAGCTAGGTTAGACTTTAAACTGATTGAAATGTGAAAACTGGTGTATGTCACCAGTATTACAACCTGAACTGATCAATGACTTGTCTTGCTTGACAGTGATTCCACCTGCTAGATTCTCACAACAGTGACTTGAAATTTGTTTGAGACTTCAAGGTTAAGACTTGAGACTTGCATGTGCACATGTGGTACCTTGGTTTTGGTGTCACGGTGCAGAAAGTAGCATTTTTGTCATTTATTTTGAACATTTAAACATTCACCAGTCGCTCAGCTGTAACAGTTAAAGCACTCACATTCTGGCACTTCCCACTCGGGAGTGATATAGTTGGCAGTCACTGTTAAGTAGCTCTCTGTGGCGCTGGACGTCCATCAGTGCAACTGCCAGTGCAGTGGATAATCCCAGAACAACTGCAGCTTGCCCTAGTTTATAGAGGGCAGACAATAGGCCAACTGACACGCACAGGTGAAGTCACATCATAGGCTCAAGCACTTTGACCATAACCTTAAATCCTGTATTCTCTACCATGAACGCTGTGGGAGGGACTTGCTTTCCATCTGTTTGTCTCATTCCACTAATCTACACATTTGGGTGATGCCATGATAAATGACAGCATGTTGGGAGTAGGGCTGTGTAGTGGCCAGAATCTGGCAATACGATAGGTATGATATATGGGTTATGATTTAATATATTGAGATACTTTAAGGAAGGTAATATAGTGCTATTTTTTTTAAAACCCTAATGTCAGGAAAACTGACATAGTATTGAGGACATCATATGCATAAATCTGAGTTAAAAAAGGTGTACTTTTTTATGGATATGTTGGACCTATTGTTCATGTGACAAGATTGTGACAGAATTAATTAATTGATTCATTAATCTAAACAAATAAGAAATTCTCTGATTTCAGTTTCTTAAATGACAAAACAAGACATCTGAGGACTAATCAGTTTGAGGATTAATCAACTGATTAATCAATGATGAAAATAATCATTAGTTGTAGCCTTGACAACGCCATAATAGGCTAAATGATTCCATAACCTTTCATAACAACATAACATTTTATATTGAGGTTATCCAAAAGTAACAGAGTGTTTGACTTAGAGAACAAGTCTGATGATAGTCTGTGTTTTTCTTACTGTCAACAAATCCCATGTGGAGACCCAAACCAATGATGAATGTGTCTGTGTGTATCAAAGCCTGATATCTTCATGTGCTGTGCCATATTGCTGTCCAAAAACTATTTAAAACACATCAGTGAGTCACACTGTTCCACTGGCTGACATGTTTCATTATTACCATGAACACACACACTGTAGTTTGTCTACTCCCACATACACCGTCCTGCTGCCCTAAATACTCATCGGAACGCCAAATGTAGATTAATCCACTGCTGAAAATAGTCCTTAAATAATTTGACTCAGTTGCATGAAATAATCCCAATTCTGTCCAGTCATGTGGTTTCACAGAACTATGTAACACTGGTTTACGTAAATTGTTGCATTCCTTAATATCATATTTGTTATTAATGACAGGCCTAAATCATGACGATGGCTCCATTTTACTCGGGTGTGTCAGTAAAACCTGCTTAACCCTGTATTCTGTATTATAATTATGAGTGAGTTTTACTTGTCATGATGCTAAAAATGCAAGTGAAGCAGCTGCACCTCCACTATTAGACTCTTAACATACAGCCTTGCTATTTTAAAATATTTTAGCTATTTTGGATCAAAAATAGTTCATAATTAATATTAAAGGAATTTAGAATTCTTCTCTCTAGCACACACACACACACATGAATCAACAGTGTTATGAGTCTGTGTTTTATTCTTTGTGTATCTGATCCACCAACCAGCACTAGTGAGAAATATTTTTGTTTTAAACAGTTTGCCTCTCATTCCCACTGTATTTTCTAACGAAAAACCAATGGAGCCTTTGTCTTCATTTATCTTTATCATGGATCATAGTGATGTCAAATTGACAAGCAGACTGTTGACATAGGACGCCTTTTATCTTGTTTCTAGTTCTGAATTTTCCAGACACATTAGGCATCGTTAATATGTCATATTTCTTAAAGGGAGTTTGGTGGAATATTTCACCCAGAGAGCACAGAGAGATTTTGTTAATTCAAACTCTAGATTTTTAAACATTTCATCACCACTGCAGAAAAAAAATGCTTCCCTTGCCTGGCATGTGCACCCCCACTTTTAACTATAACTAGGTGCCCATGTAGATATGAACGGACTTTGGCAGAAAATTTAGTATGTAAGCAGCTTCACTGCAAAAATCACAATGCCGGACTTGATATCCCTGAGCATGGGATGTGAGAAAAGTGGTATGAAGTGAGAGTGGCACGGAGAGTGACAAGCAGCAGTACAAGGCGCAGTTAGTGTAGCATGTAAGCAGCATAATGTGCTGTGTGGATGGATTCCCTGGCTGGTGTCAGGGAGCTGTCAGAGTGGAGGAGGCTGCGCTGCCACGGGCCTCTGCAGCATCTCCTGTTTACTGTGGCATCATTTACCCGAGTAATTGAATGAAGAAAATGCTCTGCTCCTCTGAGCTAAACCACCCATGAAGAGATGAGCTCATAACCAATACACTTTATTCCACCAATTATTCAGTAGCCCCAAGGATCGGAATATCCGAGGCTGGTCTGAGAAATGCATCGGGAGCTGGTGGGATTCCAGAGCACACATACATGTAAGCAGGTTACCATGGTTAGAGGATCACAGTGTGTTTGTTCTTTTGATGTGTGATTGGCGTTCATTAGGCAAATTAGTGATGAGAGTGCTGCGCTGTGAAGTCTTGAACAGTTCAATGTCTATTACAGGAAAAGCTTGAACATTTGGCTGATATTTCACCATCAAGGAGCTTACGCTAAGTATCAAAGGAAACCATTATTTGTGTGCAGTAATCAAGTATGGCCAGACTTGGATATGAAGCACGCTGTGCTGGTAAACAGGATTTAGTGCAAATGGCTGCCTGCCGGCTCCATTGTTGATATTTTGTGAGGCTTCGCAATGGGTTAGTTTTTGTCCTGCTTAACCTCTTCAACTGTTCTACTCTTAGTTTCCGTTACTTTTGGATTCCCTCAACATAAAATATGGTGAAATTGTTCAGCCTAATATAGTGTTTTTAGGGCTGATGATGTTCATCATCAATTCATCTGTCAATTATTTTCTCAATTATCTGATAGTTGTTTGATCCATAAAATGTCAGAAAAAGGGGGGAAATGTGGATGAGAGCTCAAGATGACATCCTCAAATGTCTCTTTTGTCCACAACTCAAAAATATTCAGTTTACTGTCAGAGAGGAGTAAAGAAACCAGAAAATATTCACTTTTAGGAAGCTGAAATCAGAGAATTTGGATCCTTTTTCTTAAAAAATGACTCAAAACAATGAATCCATTGTCAAAACAGATGCAGATTAATTTAATAGCCGATTAAAAATAGATTAATCATTGCAGCTATAAGTGTTTTATGTTTGTTTTTAGGTTTATTAGTTTGTCCAGCTGTACCTTCCTTTTTTGTGTGCAATTTATTGATTAATTGATTGATTTAAAGACAAAAAACAGCGGAATTTCCACCCAGTGAAGCATTTTTTCACTAGAGGTCAGTGTGTGCACTGTGCATGGTGGTATGTCATTCTTTATTTTAAAACTGTAATCCTACTAATTATCCCTTTTACTAAATGTATCTGTAATCTGATTGCACCTTTTTTATCAGTAACTAATCGATTACAGTTACCTTTTTTGTATCCAGATTACATAATGGTGTGCATTACTCCCCAAGCTTGGGTACCAACCATGTCATGCTAGCTTTTCAGGAAGGAGGTTACCCAAGAGGCTCTTTATTCCCCTTTATTGACATTCCCACTTAATGCCACTCACATGTAGTTTTCTGCATGCAGTATGCATGTGCTGCTTTCGCCTGTTCTGTTTCAATATTTCTGCACACTGGAGTCCCTAACTAGTGTTGGAGTATCATAAATTGGGTCCCCCTGGAAAGCTGAGACTCTTGTGGATTTAATGAGCCAAGTTGTATTCTTGTGTGTTGATGTTAGTCCCCACCGTGTGTCGATGTTAGTCCCCATCGTAGCCCTTACACTGTAACGAGACCATTTTTTTAAACTTGACCTCTCTGGCTAAAATGACCTGTAGTGACCTCGAGTATAATCACAGCCTCATGACACTTCACAATCACAAACTAGACACCTAGGGCATTCAGAGGATGGATGGCTCTGTATATTGAAAATAAAGGGGTTTCTGAGCAATCCCAAGAACAGAAGTGGTCACCATCCAATGGCTGAAAAATTCTCAGATGATGTGTACCACTTCTGTGTGACATATACTGTTGATCTGCTGTCTCCCCCTAAAAAAAAATATTAAAATGGGTTTATGCTCTATACCTGCATATTCCACTGTGACAGCTGTAGCTTGTAACACTAAACTATGGTGGCCCTGAGAGCTCAATGCACCACAAATAAAATGACGATACCTGCAATTAAAGAAAACAGCTTCATTTACTTGACAAAACATTGAAGTAGTGTGTTTTCTGTCATTGATCATGCCTTCAGTGTCTGCAGCACGGTTTTATATTTGCAGCTTTTTTCTTCATGCAAATGTTGTCAAACTGATGAAGATGTTTTTGGTTTTTTGTTTTCTTGCTTGCTCTATTTGCACGTCTCTTCTTAAGTGTCAGTGTGTTGAGCTCTCAGGGCTGCTGCACTGAAAAAGCTTGCAAGAATCCTTAATGCTGCTGAAAATGTTTTTGTCTTGAACATTAATTATTCAACACCAAAGAAGTAACAATCAAAGTTTGGTCAGATTTGGTTGGCAGTGCTGGCAACAAGCAAACACCCCACCAACTGTCAGAATGCATACTGTAGATTGGCATGACCTTTTTTATTATCGCTGCCAGCCCCCTGCCCTTCTGGGAAGTTGTCTTTAGAGACCGTTTGGAAAAGGGCAGGCTCTTTCAAAAAACGTTTGGCAGGTTTTTGGATGGATCATCTGTCTATCACATCTAACACGGGCTAACTTCAACCAGTCAGATCAGTGCTTCCATGGAGACTTCTCGCTGTCATCAGACCTAAAGCTATGCCTGCAGCTGCCAGTAGTCCCTCCTAGGATGCTGATTGGCTGCACCACTTTTGGTGCAAACACAAACGGATAACATGAAGCATGGCAAGATGCGAATCCAGCTGCCTCGCAAGGTAAGCCAGTGACAGCTGTGGCCACGTTATCATGTAGAACCCCTTATTGTGAACGCGATATCTCATGAATGCTTAAGGGAATTTCTTCAAACATAAATGACCATTTGGGCTGAAAGATATACTAACTAAATTTTGGTGGTCTAAGGTAAAAGGTCATGATCACTGTGACCTCATGTCCATCCAGTTCTTTTGAAGGTGAGATCTCATAAGCACTTCATATACTAATTTTGACAAAAAATAGACACAGATATCTAATAGAATAACATGATGAGATGATGACATGTTCAACTTGACTCAGACATCATAATGTTCAGCTCTCTGTCAGTCCTGTGAAGGCAATATATATGTCTCACTGGAAATTATTCACTGGAATCAAACGTCAATATAGTGAGAACTTTCATTTTGCCAAAAATACACTTAATACCTGTTATTAAATTCCATCAAAGTTACAGGTCAATACAGTGGTAAGTTCCAAATGAAATTCCTTCAGTCCTTCACTTCATTCCTTCACCGCAGACATTATGTGAGTCTGGACAGACATCTGTGTAAACTGTAACTGGACTGATTGGAGACAAATAACTGTAATTCTACTTTCACCTGCTCTGGTTTATACGACCGTCAACAGCTGACTTCTAACTCTACTTGACCGGGCCACTAGGAGCTGCAAGTGATCAACAACTGCTTCAGTTTGAAACCTTGTTTCAGCTCGGGACAACGTATGCAGAGGTCATGTTAATGTTGGTGGAACTTTGCAGATCTCAGCTGGTTGCATCTGGCAGTTGTGGTGGCATTGCAGTAGGTGCTTCATCATCTGCTATCTGGCGGGGATCTGCACTCTAGTTTTAACTGAGCTGCTGTCATTTCAAACCAGGGAGAAAAGTAACCCTTCTAACTAATAATTTGAATACTATAAACAATCAAATTAAAAATGCTTCATGTAACCACCTCAATCTGACAAGACCGGACTGATCAGGCCTGATTGGAAGGAATTTTTATTAGGATTGTGGTGAGTGGTGTAAAATGTGAATAATATGTTCATCAGGAAAATATACGTGCCTAAATAACAGACACTAAATCTGATTGTGTCTCTCTGGTTGAAATAAATATAATGTATTCTTCCTGCTCTTGCTTGCTCCATGTGGGGGTAATATTAAGTGACATGAATGAGTTTCTGGAAGAGACAGAAACTTGACAGTAGCAAAACAAAACTGGTCTGTCTCTGTGTGTTGAAGACCTTAAAAGATTTAAGGATTATTGAACGTCTCGATGGACAAATGGGCACCAGGTTTACGGTTCCTGATGAGCTGTAAAGGTTGTCTTGCACTCTTGCTCTGTTTAAAGACTGCAGGAGAAATGTGTGCTGCTGAGATTAGTGCTTAAGTAGATAGAACAGCTGAAATGTAAATATTGTTCCAAGGACACTATGTTGGTCCATCTTGAAAACTGTATTAAAACCCACCACTGTTACTCCTATTACTATTACTACTGCTATTACTACTTCTTCTTTTTGCACGTCTAAATGTTATATTATGATTAAATGCTTTGAGGCGTGTAAATGCACATCTTACCATATAACTTTACATAGCATCCTTAAACAGTTATGTTGGCATCTCTACTCAGAAGGATTTTTACTGGGTTTAGCTATTGAAATAAAGAGCTTGTGTTGTAATTCATGGGGTTGTTGAAGCTGTGTGGTGTGTGTGTTGCACACATCTCAGTTCTGAGTTGGTTGCACCACGTAGTCATTTCCAAGCCTGTTCCTAACTGCTTTGTTAAGACCGGTCTGTGGAATGGACTTCACATTGGTTGCACCAACCAGAATTTAAGCCTAGTCTTAACTCTGCATGTTCCTGTGAATGCCCACAAGACTATGGCTGTTGCCTGGCAGCAGGCATTGTTAAGATATGTTAAGAATATTCCGCTGTCTTGCTGATTTGTAGCTAATCATTTGTAATTTGCTGCAGTGTTGTGGAGGATCAAAGGTAAAGAAAAGGCAATTTCATTTCTCATTGAGGTAAGAAAATTAGAGCTGTACAGCCAGGAACACTGACTGCTGAGCTCTCCAACATAGTAACATAGGAACTGTCAACTTGGAGAGAAATTTCAAAAGACATATATGTTCAGATAAAACATATAGACAGATGTTGGGGAGGACACCGTTTTAACTGATTTCACCATTGAACTAGTAACTGCAGTATCCCCTGACTCTCCTGAAAAATCATGCAATTTTGAGAGTTATTGAATGAGGAGAAACTTCACAAACTTTGTCGCTGTCTGTGACGAATTTTTAATTCTTAGGGCCTTCTTGTAGATTCTGCAAATGGTATTTAATTCATATGTCTGACTGAATATGATTCATTCTCCACCTGCGCTGCTTTCATTTTCCTCACTGTTCTGTTGAATAACTCATCTCTTTGAGTGTTCATGGTACAGAATAGAAGGCATCTGTGACTAGAGGCTGTATATATCTGAATTAATCACCAAGACTTTGACTTTACGCCTGCTTCTGACAAGGCATAAGATTTACTCCCGGTCTTAGCAAGAAGAAAGTTCAAGCCTAGATGGTGCAACCAGCGTAACTATTAGGTTGGATTAAGAATGCCGAGTTAAGACCAACTTTGCTTAAGGCAAGGCATAAGTCTTAAGCACCATAAGTTGGTGCAAATGGCCCCAGGTTATTGAACTCATTCAGTGTTGAGACCAAACATGCCTTTAGCCTTTGGTTGAGTTGAACTTGGTGAAGCTGCTCTGTTGTATTTTCAGGAAGTTCCGCTGTTGCGCTTACAGAATGCCCCTGTTTGCGATGTCGCTTTGCTGTTGCCAATTTTGTTCACATCCAATAGAAACGCCCGACTTCTGTGAGAAAAGAGAGTATGATCTGAATATTTTGAGCTTTTATTTGATGATATGTGTAATCATTTAATGAATGTATGCTGACATGCACATAGATAGAGGAAAAATCATGGTTCTTAATCAAGTCCATCTTCTTTCATGAAAACAATGTAAAGTATGAACATTTTCACTCAGTTTTCCCACATTGATGTTTTATACAAATAACAGGAATCATATGCACATTATAAAATACAGTTCTAATTACATGCTTCTGTAATTTTAATCATAGAAATATACTCTTTAATGCAATAATACTCATTTATTCACTTTTTTACATTTTTCATACAATCAAATAAAATCCCTCATTTGCAGAAAATAAACACCTGTGTGTTATTCACTAACCAGTCTGGATAACACAGTGAACTGTCAGGTTTTTTATTTTTTAACTTTTTTTATTGAAGAAAGCAGCATAGTGGTTAGAAATCAAATATTGCCAATAATTTATCAGGTAAAAATGTTTGCAGAAGAGAACTGCACTGACCTAAACACAGTCACTGCTGCATTACTATACTTCTACACCCCAAGCCACTTTAATAGTTTGGTTGTGGCTATGTACCATTATTATCAATAAATACATATACAGTAGAATGAGTTTAACAGAATAACAGAATATAAGTGACCTTTCCATTATAAATGGGGACAAACTGGGCTGACTCCAGTCCATTTATAGATTTCCAGCTCCAAATTGCCTCTTAATTGTGTCTCTGAATGCAGAAAATGGTTTCTAGTCCAGTTGTCAGTTGCAGTTTGGCTGCTGTCTGGCTTTCAGCATATGGCTGAAGCTGTTTTTAAGAGTCTGTAATGGGCAGAGAGTAATGTCTTGAAGATGGTGATGTTAGATTTGGCAGTGGTGAGCCGAGGGGAAGAATTTTGTAAGGATGCCAAGGAAGACAGTCTTGCTAAAGAAAAAAAAAAAAATAGGGCAGAATGTGTGACATGTATCCCTGCTGGTGTCATCTTTCAAAAAACAAACTAGAATTTCTCCTTTGTGTCTGTCATCTTCACAAACATGCATCAGTCAAATTTCCGCAAATCTATTGTTGCATCCATTTATATTTATCCTCCCTTATGTGCTGTAGACTAGTGTTTCCCAGCCCTGCTCCTCAGGGACCCCTGCTCTGCAAGTTTTACATGTTTTCCTGCTCCAACACACCTGATTCAAATGATCAGCTCATCATCAAGCCTCTGCAGAAGCCTGATAACAACCTCATAATAACTGATCATGTGAATCAGGTGTGCTGGAGCAGGGAAACATCTAAAACATGCAGGGCAGTGAGCCTGCTGTAGACCATACACAATTTAACATACAGGAGCTACTGTACCATCACATGTGTTGGTGCAAATGACATGACCACTAATGTCATGGCGGATCACTGTAAATGTTGTACAGAACAATAACACAGCTTTGAAAAGATGCTCAAATGCTGTCTCATTTAAAGTCAGCAGTCACTCTATTGGCCTTCAAGCTTCAGTCAAGAGTTACTTAAAACTTGACTTGAACTAACTTGAGATTTGACTAAATACTAATTTCTATTGGCTTTAGACTTAAATTGAACTTGTTCTGACTGATCTGAGACTGGACATGAACGTGTCTCAGTTGACTTGAAATTTAAGCTGAACTTGATCTGGCTGACTTCAGATTTGACTTGGACTTGTCTCAGTTGACTTGAAACTTTACTCACACTTGTTTCCACTTGTTTGAGACTTGAGTCAACTGGTTTTCATTGGCTTAAGATTTGACTTGACCCTGTCACCACTCACTTAAGACTTTACTTGAACTTGTTCCAACTGACTCTATTCTTGACTTCGTTTTGTCTCCATTAAGTAGAGACTCGACTTGATCTTGTTATGACTGACTTGAGACTTGACTCTGACTTGTTTCAGTTGACTTGTTTCAGTTGACTTGAGATGACTCAAAATGGTTTTATTTGGCTGAAGAATTCACTTGAACTTGTCTCCATTGATTTGAGGCTTGACCTGAATTTGTCACCATTGACTTGAGACTTAACTTGGACTTGTTCCAGCTGACTTGAGACTTGACTATGAATTGTCTCCATTGAAGTGAGACTAGACTTGAATGCATCACCATTGACTTGAATTTGCTCTGACTGACTTGAGACTTGACTCTGACTTGTTTCAGTTGACTTGAGACTTGACTCAAAATGGTTTTATTTGGCTGAAGAGTTCACTTGAACTGGTTTCCACTGATGTGAGACTTAACATGAACTAGTTCCAACTGACTTGCCTTGACACGTGACTTGAACAGACTTAAACAGCAGCTGTGGAACAAGATAATAGTGTTGGGATGGAGGCTGTGCATGAATTATGCGAGTTCAGCTACATAAAGTTTAAGAACTACCACTTTAATGCACCAATAAATGGTCATAGAGCCACGTTTCTGATTAACATGTGTTATAATCATCTCGTATTTGTCCATTATACAGTAAAAGTTTTATGAAACTCGGCTGCAGCTAAATTAATCCTGTCATGTCCCTTTCTCTATGCAAAGAAAGCCATCCACCTGGAGCATTTGAATACATCATAAATCCCATAAAACGCCTGCATTGAGAGCCAGCTCGTGTCTCCTATGTGATGCTGCTGCCTCTCTCTGCCTCCCTCCTGACTAAACAATGTCCTCTCTCTGTCTCCAGCCATGTGTGTCCCCCTGTGAGATTGGCTTAATGCAAAGATCAGCCACTAAATGAGCAGGGAGGAGTGGTTGGCGTTTAGCACATGCCAAGTCATACAGTATAACAGTTAAACTTAATAGCTTTTTGGGCTCTCTGCTTACTGTAGGGGCTCTGGACAATCATGTCTGTATGTCAGTCAATGTTCACACTGGCTGTCCAAGCAGTATGTGCATTTATAAATGTATAAGATTTTCAGCACATGCTGTTCTTTTGCTTTGTACCTTTTTGATCCCCAAAAGACTTCTACTTTTTTTTTCCTTGATGTACCAACCAGATTATTCATGTTTTCCTGGAATATGATTGGCTCCACAGCTCTATAAAGCTGATAGTGTAAATTATGTCGGGTAGGAGAAGTCTCCATGTAAACTGTGTGTGATGTGGCTCCTTCATTGGCAACTAGATACTGTAAAGACGTAAACAAATCAACAAATGTTCTTCCCTTGCAATAATAATAATGATAATTATTACACTAGTAATTATCCACTCCTTCCTCAGTTTTCTTGCACAACTTCAATATGACCCATTAGCTCATTCGTATCCTTTATTTCATTAAGCAAAAGATTCAATACAGCATTTAATATAAAGGACAATAAAAACCAGATGACATGTTCAGTGTTCAATTTTCTTCAGCAGTCTTCAACCCTATCCAATATTAAGTAGCAGTGTAACAACTCTAACTTTGGCTGGTATGCCTATAAACTTTGAGAAGATTTTTTTTATTTTACTATAAAGGCATAATGGTCGTACTTTATTTTACAGTACACTAATAAGATGTAACAAGCTGTACTCTGAATGAAGTTAGAGAAAAACTAGATATAATATCTTCTGTTGGATCCTTACAGGACTTAAAAGGTAATTGATTACCGAGAGGATAATTAGGGACAAATTACAAGAGAACTGTAAGGTGAACTAAAGTGAAATCACATATCTGCTTCTTGAGACACAGCTTCTTTTGCTGATCCCTATACAACTGGCAGAGTAGCTGATTATGGCCAGCGTCTCCCAAATTACCCGCTCTAAAAGCCTAATAACAGTCTAACAGTGGGAAATAATACACTTAAGCTTACAGTGCAGTTCTGTTACAATGTGTCAGTAATTACCCTCTACTTAAGGGTCTAATAAAGGGTTTTTATAATGTCTAATAAAAAACACATTACTTCTATTTTTTGAATACAAAGTACAGCTTGTTACGTCTTATAAGTGTGCTGCAAAATAAAGTACAACCAACATACTTTTTACTAAAATAAACATATAATTTCACAACCTGTACTCAGTTGCCTAGATGTGCTTATTCTTGGGGAATCACTGTTTCCCTTACAGATATAATAGAAATATTCTCAACTTATGGAATTGTTCTTCAAACCTGGATTTACAACAGATCGTTTATTAAAGGGCTGTTTTTTTTTAATTCATATTTTTGGCCTGTGTATTACCGTCCATGTTATCTTAATCTACTTCGAGCCTGGTGATACAGACTTTTCAATAAAGTTATAGGGCTCCATCCTTATATGTTATTGTTGAAGCTGGAGTCTATCTATGCACACCCAAGTAATATTAGATGTCCTGTTATAAACACTAATGCCCCAAATCAATGCCCCACATAATTAAATTCATATCTAAGTGTGAATGTTGATATGACGTCTCGTGCCCACACTCGTCCTGTTACCAAATGCGGCAAGGACGCAACAGCACAGAACCAGATCTTAGATGTGTAAGGTACAGCGGCAGCAGCAGCCTAACACTTCCAAAGTGTGAAAGGATGGATTTTTCTCCTCAAAGTGGTCGCTAAATGCCTGCAGCCCTTGGCTGAGTACGACCATTACATAAAAAGCTTTAGCACATAATTTTGAGAAGTTCAAAGGTCAAGGAAGTTGTATCCTCTGCAAGGGCTACAAACATCCAGAGAGGTGAGCCATTAGCTGTTGGTCAAGCACCCAGCAGGAACTGATCCATTAGCTGTGTGTGGTTAATGTGTTGCAGGTCTTGTAAAAACTCACAAAAAATCCATCTTGGTTTTTACTGTTCCAACAATCAGCAGCTCTGCTTTGGTTTAAAGCATCTGGAAACTTCGTTTGAAATGGTACGAATGCACATATGATATCAAAGTTTGGTTTCTCATTAAGCATCCTCAAGATCTGAGTGAAAATAAATGTTCTTAACTCTTAAAAAACCTAGTTAAAAAATGGCTCATTTTGCTGTTTAGCCCATTTTTCAAAACTGTGTGTGTGTGTGTGTGTGTATTGGCTTACGTTTGATAGGTGCCTCAGCAGTCCCAACATGAAAACTAAGCTTTAAGTGTGCACTGTACTCAAAACATGATCGGTGCTTCACTTTGTCGTCAAACAGTGTTTTCCAACTCTCTTTACAGCCATCAGACTCCATGGACAGAGACAGTATTTTTACCTCACAGGACACGGGAGTTGTAGGAGTTTGTCTTTGTAGCTGTTAGTTAGTTTGTGGTATTGCCATCATTACTTGCTGCAGATCGAGGGACTCTTGTGTCCTGTGAGGGAAAATGACTGTTTTTCTTAATTTTGTGTCTGTGAGGAAAGCACTTCAGTGGCTTCAGTTTGCCGTCTGTAAAGACTGTCTGACAGCCAAGTAAAGTGGGGAAAATGTCTAAATACAGTGTGCACTTGAACTGATATTGATTTGGGCGGTAGGTTAAATCACTGTTTGTGTTAAAGCAGTGATATAACATTGTTGAGCTGCTCAGACTCAGAGTGCAGCTGCAGGAGCAGAGAAGTTTTCTTGCACCCACATAGCAACCAACATTTTTTTTTATGATTTTGTGAAATTAATAACACAATTTTCATAATACATTTCCAAGCACAAATATGCTCAATTCAAACCTAATACAGTAAAGTGTACAACAACTGGTGACAGTATTTTGAATTTGGATTAAACCTGATTCCTAAATACTTTTTATTTGCATATTATTATGTATACATTATGTACAACACCCTAAATAACATGGTTAGACATGGTAAGACTATAGTGGATTTGAGTTTACAGTGGCTTTAAAGCAATCCTTAAATCAACAGAGCAAAATAACAAAAAAAAAATGCACAAACAATATAGGTGTGTGAGCTACTGCTGACCCTGATTTAAAAAAAAAAAAAAAAAACTACATTGATGGCAAGATGTTGGGTCATTTTAAATACAGATGTCCATGTAAAATAAAAGCATTTTAATTTTGCACCTTCAAGTGTACCTTGGATCAGTTTTGAAGGAGACTGACACCTTGTTTCTTTCATGCAGTGAGCCCTTCCTGAGATGGAGTAAGGGTTCTGAGAGTCTTTAGAGTAAGACTTGACATTGAACTACAGATTTGTGTCAAAACCATTTTGCAGTAAGAGATTCACTAGATTTAGCAAAGACAACTTTGCAACAAAGATGGAGAAGATGGTCTGATAACACTGAGAATGGTTGAATCTATAAACAAGTTCCCTCTCTGACCTGCGCTATTCAATTGAGACGTATCTACTTACACTTAACTGAGAGCAGCTGTAATAAAAAAAAGTACTGCAATGCATGTAGTCTATGATAAGGTGAAAGTGTTTTTTCTACACTGGACCAATAGATTCTTTAAGTCCACTTTCTTCACATCATAAATGCATATCCTTTTGGATTATATGTGAGAGGTCAAACAGACACATTTCTAAGGAAAAGGCGAGCATGGGGTCAGAGAAGAATGCAAGTGAGAGACAACTCTGAGCTGCCAGTGAAGTGAGCTGAGGGCACCAGCTTGTTTTACATTTAGAGTGTCAAGCCTCAGGGTCAGCCAACAGCAGCCATGGGAAATAAATAGCTTAATAATGGTACGATCCACTCGCTTCTTCTCCACCCACCTCCTATGCCTCCTTGAAAACTCTGATAAAGCCCTCTGCCCTTTTTTTTTTGCGTGGTGCTGCAAAGGGCAGTATTTCCCAGCTGTACATTGACCATCCTCAGGACCCGGCTATAACCTGCTGTACAACGTGTATGACTGGATTTCCATGGAAATGTACCTGGGGAGCAGCTCTTGGCTCAGACTGTACAAATGGGTTTTGAATCACATTGAACTTTAAAGAGCACACTTATCAGTTGCCAAAAGTTACTGTGAAAATGTCATGCCTTGCCTGAAAAATGCTCTTCATGGCTTCCCGCTGAAGAATTAAGATTTAACCCCTGCTTGGAACGTTCACGTTCTTCTCTGCAACTGGCTGCTGTCATAGCAGATCATCCATTACAGCCCTCTTCTCTCTCCGGACACGTCAAATATGCCAGCTTGGTCAATGGCCCTGCTCTTCGATTTATGACGCTGTAGGTACCTCTCTAGTGTTATTTTTGCAGGTGCAGAGCTCCATAGTCAAGTTAGCCATAATAAATATAGAAAGTCCTGGAAAACTTTCAAAAAAAAACCCCAAAGACTAATTGGGTAAGTTTACAAAACAAAACAACTTGGTTAGGTTTAGGAAAAGATCATGGCTTTGCATAAAACAAGTATGTTAACCCTTTAACAGACCC
Source organism: Lutjanus erythropterus (assembly GCF_056507025.1). Taxonomy (NCBI): domain Eukaryota; kingdom Metazoa; phylum Chordata; class Actinopteri; order Lutjaniformes; family Lutjanidae; genus Lutjanus; species Lutjanus erythropterus. The sequence goes on along the minus strand of NC_139323.1, from coordinate 4,991,368 downwards.
ATATTTGGCTGTTTATCATTATTCCCCTGATTGAATAGAGTCCCTCATGTCTAATGTCCATTTAGGGTAAACTAAACCTGAACCTTTCCATGATGATAAATCAATTTCTTAATTTTGTTAGCAATCTCATGATGCTTTTGATTGAGTCTGTTGACCAATCAATGGCCAAATACTTGTTAGGTCATCCCTGCAATTACCCTAGGTGGGCAAAGGAAGTGGCTGGTTGACTAACATGCTGCTCACTGTAACTTTGGCTGGGAAAATGTAAACAGACTCATTTCGTCGGATTTCAAGGATAATCTGACCTGGTAGCAGCCATATACATATATATATATATATATATATATATATATATATATATATATATATATATATATATATATATATATATATATATATATATTTGTATATGTACAAACAGCCAGTCTTTTATCTAGTGGTCTCCTTAAATTAGAATTAATTAATTACAATATATAATATATAAAATATATTAATTAAAACATATACAAGTCAGTCTTCTCTTTAGTGGTCTCCTTAACCTATGTAGGTCCTACAGATGCATCAGTAATAAATTGAGACTGTTTCATAACCAGTTAAAAACTGTTAAAAGAAGTCAGCGTTGACTCATGTCAGTGTTCTGAGTCTGTCCTGTGTTTGTTTGACCCATACATCCACCCCACCTCCTCCTACATACACTGTCTTACTCTGTATACTACATCACACATCAAAACATAATGTCAGAGGGGCGCCTCCAGAAATGGCGAAAGGAGGTACTTACAGTGTTATAGTGTGAAGCGTAGAGGCACCGATTGCCATATTTGACATGTTGGGAGTGAGAATGGGGTGAATGTGGATTACTTATCCATGGTACAGTTCGACAACAGACCAAACCTTATTGCACATGTTGTGATCATCTTGGTCAATATCTAAGAGTTACACACTTACATGCTTTTTAAATTAGTTTTTTTTGGTTGTGGGACAGCAGTTTGAACCAATAGTCCATATATAAGTTCCTGGCTAAATACAATTAATTATAGGAAATTTTTTACAATTTTCAGTTCAGCTGATTTATATGATATTGATGATATTTTGAGACAGAATTTCAGATTTTTTTTTTCAAAATTAGGTTATGATAAGGAACTCAAAATATCAAGTATGATGGAACAAACTTAATTTCCTTTAAAGGAGTTGAGAAACATTAATCCTTTAAAATGTGACCAAGAAGAAAGAAGATGTGGGGAAAAACTGGACAGTTTTGCGTAACACCTGTGTTTAAATTGTTAAGAAGCACCATATAAAAGAGCTATTATTATCTTTGTAAAGTGTTTTGACTAACATCACTCGCCAGGTGGTTTGTTACACAGAACCACCGGGGAAGTCATCCTTAGAAACTGTTTGGCAAAGGGCAGGCACTTTTAAAGAAAGAACTCCCAAGTTAAAAAAAAAAGAAAAGAAAAAGAATTAGAGGGTCCCCGGAGATTACATTCCTATAATTATACAAATCTAAGACTTATCTAATGTTATTAGAAATATGATGCCCAGGCATGAATCCATTTTGAGATTCATGAATAATGTCATCCAAAGCATTTTTCAGCCGGCTGGCCAGAATTATTGTTTAGTAACGTAACGCCACTCATCAGTGATTAAAGAGCCTTATTTGGTTTTGCAATTACTGTAATTAGATCCTGTTTCAATGAATGAGGCAGTTCCTTTTTACTGTTGGCTCCATAAACTCCAAGCAAGAATTTTTGAAATTTTGTTAGAAAAAGTTAGCTTGACATTTCAGATGGTTTTTCTTTTTTTTCTGTTTGGGAAGGTGTCCTTAGAAACTGTCTGGAAAAGCACTTTCAAAAAAAAAAACAGCGAAAACATCTTTTCTATCGCAGTATCTATGCTAACCTCTTCAGGGGCCACCATTGTTTGTTCAAGGTGGCTGCATTTCTTTTGGTGCAGACACAAAGGGACAACTTGAAGCCTGGCAAGATGGATTCATGCATGATCTCAAAAAATTAAGCTGCCTTACATGGTAAATATATCTCTGAAGTCAGGCCGTCATTTTCCAGTGATCTGTGGGTGAGCTGCCACTATATATATGTTATTGTGTACTGTAAGGGAAAGAGCCATGAACCACAGACCACACAAGTAGAAGTCAGACAAGCAGCACCCTGTGAAGAGGCTGATCTTTGAGTTCTGCTGCCGAGACTCAAGCTCTTATTGGAGGATAAGTGCTGACAGAGGACAATCTGAGGGCAGCAGCGAGGCAGGGGGGGAACCGCTGGATGACAATACTTTTGATGCCTTCAAGCACCAGCATCCACCTGCCTCAGCCTGTCGCCACACACTGACCCTCCACTCAAGAAGCCACTTTTAGCTCCAAACAAAAACACCTGCATTATGGTTCTTTCTGTGGGGATAGAGGTGTCACCTTGGAGGTGGAACACAGTGACTTTTCAGTTCTTGTTGTGAGTGGAGCTTGTATGGAATATTGAATTATTTGTCTCACCACCTTACATTTTCTGCTGTCTGTCTCTGAAGGAGGGCAGGGTGTTGCAAAGGAGTGCTAATACGCCCGGCTGTCCTTCCAAACAATGTCTCAGAATTCTACACATGAGTGGAGACACAGAGACTCTGCAGAACAGCAATAAAAAACACTACACATGATTAAACCAGACGAATGATCTTTTGGAGCAGTAATCAGAGGCAAAATTAAATTTGATTTTATCCTAAGAGAAATACAATTTATCACCAGTGTTATCAGCATTTCCTGAAATTAATGTAGCGACAAAATCTGACTACCATTTGACAAAATGAGTAAATGATGAAATCACCCGAGAATTTTGGATGATAAAGCTTCAAGTGTCCTGGATTAAAGATCACATAGTTAAAATGATTATCCACTCATTTTCTAGAATAATTTATTTGGGGTGTGTCATTTTCAGGCTTTTGCACAAAAGGGGGTGTTTGTTAATGGATTACCACTTTACTCACTCAGGTAATGAGATCTGGAAACATGGCGACAGCCAGGGTGAGTAACCAGGGGTGTATCTAGAGAGAGGGGCTCAGGGGGCACTGACCACCCATAAAATCTGATTGACCACCCCAAATGCTACCATATATCCTCAAGTATGATTGATTATCTGTCCAGTCAGAGGCAGGACCTTCACTCAAACAGACTATTTGACAAGTATTTTTAATTGTTTTCTTTTCTATGTCACCTACTTTTAATATTTTAGGTTTTTTTATGAATCATTTTACAACAAAGCGCTGTATAATGAGTTGTAGTTTCCATCATACTACTCAAAAAACAGTTAACAAAAACTATACACAGCAAATAATTAATTTTGAAAAAAGTTAAATCCTGAAAATAAAATGTTTTTTTTTTTATGTTGGAATACCGAGAATGAATTAAGGAATGTCACAGCCGGAGGAAAGAGTTTGAATGGAATTTTTCATGGTGCTACTCTGTTATTTTGTGATTGGTGGGACTATTTATCTCTTACATGAAAATTTTAAACATAGGAATTAGATAAGTAAGATACTATAATGTCAGTAATTAAAGTAGATATGAGAAATTGTCAATTAATGCTATTCTGTCATGTGTTTGTGTGTGTATGTGCCTGCATACGCATGTACTTTGTTCCACCCCTGCATAAGTCAGTGCTCTGCTTAGGCCACCCCACTCAAAAAAGTCTGGACACGCCCCTGCAAGTAACCCCCACAGACAGACTTTAAACAAAATTTAGTAGAGAAAACGAGGCAAATAGGTTAATGATAACTCGACCTGTCTCTTGTAACTGTGTTGAAGTTTATAGACGGAATTATTTGCTTAAATTTGATCTGCTGTACTTGAAGAACAAGCACTGAGTTAGTGTCAAACGCTGCTGGCGTTGGTGATGAGATGCTAATGCAGTCCAATGCTAACAGAGTACACAATCTGTGCATAAAGGTGAGAAGATCAAAATGAGATGATTGCTCTTTTATCCTTTGATAATAGAAAGTCTTGACCTCCTTCGTATGCAAATGATTCAGGCTCAGGTATTAAATACTGTCTGACTGCCAGAGACCAAGTAGGGAGGCAAGGAGGAGTACAGGTGTTTGTTGGAAAAAATAGGGCTTTTATTGACCCAAAAAATGCAAAACAATATAAACCAAGAACTTAATAACTAGGCCTATAAAAGAGGTCAGCAAAATAGAACTATACTCAAAATAGCAGCAACAAAACAAGGTGTTAACTGAACAAACTGACCCAACAAAATGAGACATGAGGGAACATACATACTGGCTTGGCCAAACCAAATAACACAAGAGGGGAAAACAAAATGAACATTAACTAAAACTAATAAGGAAAAACTAACTAAAACCCAAATCCCCCGCGAACATGGCCACAATATTTAAGAAACCTCTGTCCTTGGCCGCACCTTTTGCTGCTCCAAGAAGAGACCTCCCATCAGCGTGGTAACTCAAACAAAGAAATATACAAAAATGATTAATATGACAGAAAAGTGCTTGTTCTAACCCTACAATGTGAAAGTGTGTGCACTCCATTTATTTAATAGTGTAAGGCTAAAAGCAAATAAAGAGATTAGAAATCAAATAAACTCTTTAATGTGGACTTAAATGTGGATTGTTTGGGGTGTGGTTGGCTGCAAATAAAATGAACCGGTTTACTTAACAACGCTGTAAGGTGAGCATGTGAACAATATTACCATCTCTGCCTGTTATTTTGTTTGGCCTTGGCCATCACAGACTATTTCTCCCCTGCTCATCCACACACAGCCCTGCAGTGGCCCCCAGTTTGGAAACCACTGCTTTGACATTCCCAAACACTGGTTCAGGACCCACAGGTGGGTCACAGGAGCTTTTATTTGGGTTGCCAAATAAATCAAAGATTATGGAAGAAATTCTGCAAATTTAAGATTTATATCTGCAGTTCTTCTTTATTAAAACGAGACATTTGAGGACGTCACCTTGGACTTTTTATGGGCCAAAAAACAGATTGATCAGTAGTTGAAAAATAGGTCCAAACGTGAAAATAGGTGGAGCACACACATGTACATATTTTGATTTGGGTCATGATGGCTTGTCTTTTTTAAAAAAGTGGGTCCCCAGAAAAAAGGCTTGGGAATTCTTATTAATGTCCATTATATGAACTGTAGATATTATTTAATTTTGAAGCAGCACTATTATTCATACACATGCATGAGGCTTTTATTCAGGTGATGTTCATGATTCCAGTGAATGTGCGCCTCAGTGTTGGTTTACGGTACATGTTTATTCATGCACTCAGAGCAGATTTTTTAAGGTTTCTCTCTGTCCATTCATATCTGCCTGCACTCTGCCACTATTAACAAGACTGACAGGTGCTGCTTATTATCAGGGTACGGATGTGCTCAGCTGTTTTTACTGGCATTGCGTTGACTAGGTGTGGCTACAGGCAGGAGACAGCTTTTGAAAGAGCATGTTGTTATTGCAGGAACTCCAGCAGATGTAGTGTGGTAAAATCCCTGGAACTTGCCTGAAGCTGTTTCTCTGTCAGGGCTCTTCATCTGATACTGGTTATCTTCCCTGCTCTCGCCTCTCTTCCTTCCTTCTCCTTTGTCTCACTGTCTCTCTCTCTCTCTCCCCTAGGCATGCCCAGCTTCATCAAATCCCCTGACGACCAGACAGGGATTTCGGGAGGAGTGGCGTCGTTCGTATGCCAGGCGGTGGGTGAGCCCAAACCTCGCATCACCTGGATGAAGAAGGGGAAGAAAGTCAGCTCTCAGCGCTTTGAGGTACGACACAGCGGCAGGCCTCAAAGCTCCCTGTGTGATGTGTTTGAATGTGCAGAACCTTCACTGCTCATTAGCTCTCTGCTTTTGTATGCATCTAAGACAGAGAGAGACGGAGCAGAATGGGTTGTGTGTTGTAAATTTATACTTGTGGCTACCAGAGGAAGAACACACTTTCTTTACTCAAGTTGAAGTACAGATACTTGAGTAAAAAACACAAGCTCTGAAATGTACTCAAAGTTTAGGTAAAAAGTAATCAACCTTTAAGTCATTTTTCATCTGATGTCTTGTTAGGTTTGACATTGTTTTTTGTCTTATGTCTGCTTTATCTTATTGCATCCTTTATGTCGTCTTTCATCTCACTACGTCTTTTACGTTGTTTTTTGTCTTCACATATTGTTTTTGTATTGTTCCGTCTTTTTCATGTTGTTACATCTATTTTGTCTTGTGAAATCCTCTACGTTGTCTTTTGACTTGTTACACATTTTGCATTGTTTGTCATTTTGTTACATCTTGTTCGTCTGTTGCATCTTTTTTTATCATGTTGTCTTTTACGTTGTTTTTGTCTTGTTACATCTATTTTATCATGTTAAATCTTTTACGTTTTTTTTTTGTCTGGTTACATCTTTTTTGTCCTGTTATGTCTTTTCTGTTTTTTTTTTAAATTATTATTTGTCCGGTTACATCCATTTTTTTCGTTTTTGTCATTTTATGTCTTTTACCTTTTTTTGTCTGGTTATGTCTTTTTCATCATGTTATGTCTCTTATGTTGTTTTTTTGTCCAGTTACATCTTTTTTGTCACATTATGTGTTTTATGTGTTCTTTTTTTGTCTTGTTATGCCTATTTTGTCTTGTTGCATCCTTTACGTTGTTTTTGTCTCGTTACATTTTTTTGTCGTCTCATTTCTTCTCTTACATAGTTTTTTTTTGTCTGATTATGTCTTTTTTTCATGTCTTGTATGTTGTTTTTGTCTTGTTGCATCCTTTATATTGGTCATTGTATATATTTCATCTTATTATGTCTTTTTTTGTCTCGTTACGTCATTTTTCATCTTGTGTTTAACATTTCTTCTTGTTATGTCTGCTGTGCACTGATGGATACACCAAGGTCTCATTTTTTTGATACGTCACGGTCCCATCCATTTAGGTTGAAATCAGTCTTGATGTTGGGAAGACGGCACACAGTGATGCAATATAAAAGTAATAAGTGATTCCCCTCAATTGCATTAAAAGTAATGAGTCTGTTTTGAAAATGTAAGTAGTAAAAAGCACAGATTTGCATTAAAATATAAGGAGTAAAAGTAAAAAGTTGTTAGAAAAAAGAAGTAGTCAAGTACAGATACCTGAAAAATGTACTCGAATACAGCAATGAAGTATTTGTACTTAGTTACTTCCCACCTCTGGTGGTTTCAGTGTGTCTTCTCAGGCAGATGTGTGAGGCTGAGTTGTTGTGCACTGGGGCTGTTTTTACTAATTACCACCACGCTCAAAAACATGTACAGCAGCTTTCCTCCATTTAGTCCCTGTTTGAAGACCACTTAATGCAAATCAGTTTAGTTGCATTATTCTAATGAGAATACCTGAGGCTCAGCATCACAGTGAGCACAGAGTTCAGTGTCTGCAGGTTAAATAGTGGCACTGGCAGGTTAGAGAGCAGAGCTGTGATAGCTGAGCCAGAGGCCAGCACATGATAGGCTGTCAGCTTCATTCACTGTGTGTAAGAGCAAGTTCATTAAAGTGCACCATGGCACCTCTTACTTCCAAGGTTCCAACCTTAGCACTGACGTTTTAAAAATATAGCGAGCACATTCAAATTTTGCTTAATTATCCACAGGGCAGGAAATAATTCACCCATTCCTGAGAACTGAGACAAATATCCAACCAAAAAAACTTTAAAAATTATTCATACCAACACTCTAATTCAGTAATTTTTGGTGAAAATGTATTCTTTAAGGATAAAATCTATGTATTTATATGTTTTGATTTGCTTTAATTCTTTTGATTTCTGGTGCCGGAAACACTTTTGTCCCAGACAAGAATTCACAACTTCAAATAATCTAAATATATGTTAAAAGCCTTCAAAATTTAAATTTAACTATGATTAGTGATAATATGTGTATAAAAATGTGCTTTTATGATCACCTATATTTTAAATGTTTGATTATTTTTTTTAAATAAGAAAGTGGCCCAGATTTCCATCTAAGTCAGGTATTCAAGGCTCTCGCCAAAAGAACCATGTCTTACTGCCTGATTTTAAAGAAGGCAGGAATACTGCTCAAGCAGTGGTATACTTTCTATTTTTCAACAAATCCATTAAAGAATATTGTTATCAGATGTGTTTCAGCCATGACATGTCAACTCTGTAGCTGTTATAAATTAAAGCTAAATAATGATTATGGTTTAAAAATGTATATTACTGTTGGGCGATTGGACGACTATATTGTCTGTCGACGATGGGCTGAATCCATCGCTGATTGCTTTTATTGGCTGATTTTTAGGGCGATATTTTTCATTTTATTTTGCACTTTTGCAGAGTGACAGCCACTGCTCTGCACCGCGCTCTCATCCAGCGGCGCAGTACACAACCACTCAGCCGACCATGAGTGAGCTGAGGAAGAGTAGACGGACTAACAAAAAACATTTTGATGAGTTTTGCATGTTTTTCTGTCACATTTGAATTAAGTCTGTCTTCCAAGGAGTTAACGTCCCATTTAAGGTCGTCTTAGTTTGGTAAAAGAGAGAAACTTGAATTCAGAAGGTGAACGGTTGTATTTTTCAGTTTAAAATGGAAAAAAGTGTGAGAATATGTATTTTCTAGACACTTGTCTATTGGTCGTAGTGAACGTATGCACCAAGCGTAACGCAGTTAATTTGCCGCTTGCACATATCTCCCAGCTGAGACCAGAGAGGACGAGAGAAGGTGGGAGTGGGGACGAAGATATCACCAATTGCCGATGGATGGGCTGATGATGGTCGTTTGGAAAATGTTAACATATCACCCAACTCTAATATGTATGCTGATTATCATTCATAGAACTCATAGCGATTTAGGCATTAATGCATTTCTAGACATGGAATGTGGAGAGTACAGTCTTCAGGTTGGAGTGAAGTCACCTGCAACAATATGGGCTGCCTCTGGATGTTGTAGTCTGTTGGTCGCTAATGTCAGCATGTAATTTTTTCATTGCAAACATTAACATTAGCATCTGTGGGGATATACGCTGGAGTCACAACAATAAATGTAAACTCTCTGGGCATATTTAAAGGCCTACACTTTCCATGAGATGTTCTAGGTTAGCAGAGGAGTGACTCTATTATAGAAGCGTCTGTGCACCAGATTTTGTTTAAATAAATGCACAGTCCCCGTCCTCTGGTCTTGCTAAGGCATCTGCTGTTCTATCTGCTCTGGTGATGTACCGTGCAAATAGATCAGTGGGGCTACAGGGAATGCTGTTGTTGAGCTGCAGTCCATAATCCTTTTAGGAGTGATTTGTTTGCCAGATACTGTACATTGGTGAGGATTATGCTGGGTTGAAATAGTCATTGAGGAGCCCTTAGGCCTCCCCTCTCCCCCCGTGTTTTCCCTGATGGGCTGGTATCACCCAGTGTCTGGGCAATCTCTGGAGTGATCCAGACTTTGATAAAGCCCAGTTATGGAAATCCAGTCGGTTGGATAATACAGGCCTTTTTAGGTGACATTTGGACTGAATCAAATGGACCAAACGGAACCCAAATTTTAACATCTAATTTCGGGATATTTTTGGACCAAATCGGATGGACTAAACAAAACACAAATTTCAATATGTTTCTGGGGCTAAATAAAGGCCACAACAGACTGACCAGATTTAGCCCAAAAGACGACGTTGAAATCACGTTAGGTGTTTGGTGGGTTGCGTTGTGCACACACTGCCATCTTGGTCTTGTAGATTCTCAACAGTCTGGTTTCCTGAATTTAACTGGCAATGTTTGAACTCCTAAGAACATGAGTTTGAACTTTCCATACTCTGTACTGAGAAAGGCTTAGACGATTCCTTAGAATAAAAACATGTCAAAATTACTATCCACTATCATGTGAGGGGAATTTCAAAGACTTTCCATCTGTGTTCTCCAATAAAACATGTCAAAAATAAAGACATGTTTATCAACCCTACCCCTATATACTTGAGTTTTGTTCTGGATAACAGATTGTGCTTTGAATCTCATGCTGCCTCTATGCCAGAAAGTTCTAACAGCAGCTTTTTTTTTGAGGAAAGTGCATTCTTTTCATGCCTGATCAGAGAGGATAGCAGTTTTATTGAGTCAGGTTTAAAGTTTTGTAGTGTCACTTGGTATAGAAAGGCTTGGTAGCCTCATCAAAGTGGCTAGTGGCTAAGATTTCTGAGAGGAGTCAAGGTAGCTTACTGACCTATATAACAAGCAGGTGTTTAGGAAGGCAAAGTCCCTTCTGGAGTAAGAAGATCAGCCCCTTTGGTCAGAGTTTAAAGTGTTACCTTCAGGTTTTCATCTAAAGGGTTCCTGTTGTGAGGACCAAAAGATACAAAGTTTCGTTCATCCCTGCTGCCATGCAAGTAGTAAATGGAAGATTTTTTTTGTTGTTTGACATTTGCACAGTTGCTTGATGGTCTTGTACTTTGACCTGGAATCCAGGAATCCAGAATCTCCTTCTGAGCCACTCTAATCTAGTTCCTATTATTTCCTGGTTGTCCACCAGTGGTTGCTGTGTGTTTTTGTGATTCTGGCTGCAAATCAGCTACTTAAAGAGAGAATAAAGATATTTTGAACTGTGACGTAAGAGATGTGAGTCTGCTCCTGGACAGGGATACTTTCAAGAATGTTGTTGAAAGTTCAAATGTATAACATTTCTGTAAGCAGCTGCCTGATGCGGTTTGACAAAAAAGATGGTGAGCAAATTATTCAAATGGATGGATTATGTGCTATAATTTGTCTACATAATTCACTCATACAGACATTCTCATGGTCTCCTGCTGCGTCTCTTCAGCATTTGAATGTGCAGGGTCTTTGTGCACTGGAGTAAGACCAAAATGTAGACTTTTTATGCATGCAGCTGCATTAATGCGCCCCGCAACTTCTTAATTAATAGGCTGGTACAAGCCTTCCTGCAGGACTCTGGAGCAGTAGGAAGGCTCATTAGCTGCCAGCCAACCCAAATGACTTCAAGTGAAGTGACTCAACATGAGTCCTGCGTAGATGGAGACACTTGGTTCACGTCGTCGTGAGTAATAGGAATTATCTTCCACCTGTCTGCTCAGCATTACTCAAACTGATGGCTACCCTGTGTGTGGGGTGGGTGTACCTCCTCCCAATGCAGGCAGACAGTCCAGCTCTCTACTTCTCCTTTAACAACCCTTTTATTACATTTAGTCTGTAGAAAAGTAGCTTTTGATTGATTAATACAGGAAATAGAATCCTTAATACTACAAATCATGTCTTTTCAGTGGAGGGTTCCTCATATGTCTATGCATAGTCTCATTAAATGTTGAAGGAATGTTACATATATTTTGCTGATAAAGTTAAATAACAGCTGATTAATTCAAATTTCAAGACTTAAATGTGCAGTCTACCGAATGGATATTTCTTTAGAGATAGATAGTTGGATACATGTAAATTAGAAGTCTAAGAACCCGTCTCCACCTGGTATCAACATGTGATCCGTATCTGTGCACAATATCTGGAGAATGACAGCTCATCAGTGGTCTAACATTATATTGTAAGAAGGTAATTGGAGCCAGTGGGGAAACTTTCTCACATTAGTGGTAGTTTGGCCTCTCCATTTGGTTATGTGACCCTCATGTTGCACTTTGCAGCGGTCACTAGAACACCTTCAGATATGCTCTGGTCCAGGGGTCTGCAACCTTTACTTTCAAATGAGCTGTTTTGGCAAAAAAAAAACAAAACAAAAACTATTTTATGCTATGAGGCTTTTAGTTGAATAAATATTACAACTTTTAATAAATTCATGTGACCACTGATCCCTGCTGGTTGATTTGATTACATTTGGATATCAGCATTGTAGTCAAGACCACCTAAACTGATACCAAGCCATGACCAAGACCAGAGTCTGAGAAAAGACCATTACTATGAGGATTTGAGTCAATGTCAGGGAGAGACTAAGTCAAAGCCAAGGCCAAGGAATGGAGAGACCAAGTCAAAACTAAGGCCAAGACAGGAAGAGAACAAGTCAAAACCAAGACCAAAGCAGAGAGATACTGAGTCAAGACCAAGGCCAAGGCAGGGAAAGACAGAGTCAAGACCAAGTGACCCACATCATATCTCTTGTTCTCTCTGAGGGACTGGTACTACAACATGTATCGTTTATGTCAGAGCTGACATTAGCTAATATTGATGCAACTTTGTACTCATTGGCTATGTGGTTTCATGTGACCTGTTTTGTCAGTTTATCACAAGCAAAAACGAACAACAATTTGTTACCACATGTCCTGTCCCTTTAATCTCTCACAAAGTGAACAATGCATTAATTATCCCTAAATAGCCTAATTGCCACCTAGCTAGTTGGCAAATCTATGACAAGCACCTGAAACTAGCGCCCTAAATCATACAGTATAGGTAGCTAATGTAGCTAATATTCACTAAATCTCTTTGGGTGAGAATTGAAGAAATTTCTGAAGAGTTTTGGTACACAGGCAGATTTTTAATGTTAGCAATGTAGGCTTTACTAATGTCACTTTGACTTTTATTTATGCTTCCTTTTTAAGTGCCAGTAAAATTTTGACATGGACAAAGTCGTCTCAGCAAGCTTTGCATTTACACACTGGTGTCTGCTTTCTCTTGGGCACTGTTTTTCAAATGAACTCTTTGTGGTTTAGGATGTCAAATTTTATCAAAGAAGATTTGGCTGACATCTCCTCCTCCCAGACAGCCACAGCTTCCTCTCTCGCATTCACTTCATTCATTTTTAGTGTGTTTGTGAAGGGGGGCAGGGAGGGGTGAGAGCCGTTGACAGTACCCAAAATTTCTAATTAGAAATGAGTTGAGTTATTGCTGCATTTGAAGCAGAAAGTTTTACATCCAATCACAGTAATGATATGAACATATAAACAAGACGATGACCAGGATGTTTAGTGATTGCAGTTGTGGTCTAGAAATAAAACCCCAAGTCTGAGACTGAGACAAGGCCTTCAAAAAGTGACCAAGTCCAGTCTTGAGTACAACAGTACCACTGTTACAATGTGCTCTGGGCACATTTATGCTTGAATTGTCATGAGTATTTTTTTTTCTTATTTATATCAAGTGTTATATTGGTTGAAAATAATCTTGACTTCGCTCTTAGACTCTTAGGGCCCTATCTTACACCTGGCGAGCAAATGCGCTTGCGTGGCGTGGCCCGGTGCATGGCTTGGCGCATTTGTCATCTTGTGCTCAGCGCATTGGAGTAAAAACCACTTGTGCTTTAGACCAGCCAAAACCTGGTCGAAGCGCAGTCTGTGGTCTTTGAGCACAAGATAACACCAGACGGGCTTGGCTGAAACACACACGTCGTCACAATCACAAGACACCTTCACTTATGGTCATTATCTTCCTCACACAGGAGTGTTGATTAGTTGAGTGTTATTTGAACATGTTTTCTATCAGCAATAAAGTGTAAATATTGAAGTTAAAAGTGTTGGCGTGTATCTTGCGCTCACGTCTCCACAATCACAGAACACTTTTCATTAATGTTAAACAGTCGTGCGCACATGTGTCTTTAAAGATAAACTCACTAATTAGGAAAATATATATATTATTATAAAGCCTAATAAATCTAAACAGACCTGCAAAGTGCACACAGGACGGGATCACAGCTGTCAGATCGTCTTTATCAGATGAGTCAGCATGACAGCTGGAGCAGCTGTAGTGTTTGGGTCTGCCTGTTTGTTATGATCCACAAAAACAATGATTAAACAATTATGATCTATAACATATGAAATATACAAGACACTATATTTGACCACACGAGTCCGGTCCAACCTGAGAGAAAAAGTTGTGTGCTTCTATCAGAGCTGGTTGGATATATCTGTGTGTAATTTAGCACACTTCAAAATTCAGAAACTCTCTCTGAGGGGCGATGATGGGAGGAGGAGATGAGGATTAGGTGGGAGAGGAGTAGAAGGAGGAGCTTGGACAGCCATGTAACTGCTCCTCCACCTGGCTCAGGTGGGCCAGCGGAACCGGGAACCTTCGCGGCTAAACTGGATCGGTTCGCCTCCCCTCTCTACTGCACCACAATTTCAAGGTGCTTCAGGTTAAAATATATTTGTGGTTCCTTTATTGTATTGGTTTTTGCAGGCATTAATGTAAACTATTTACACATGAAGCTGTTTTGGAGACGTCCTGCTGTCTACATACATTGCGTGCTCTCACGCTCTCAGTCCTCGAAACAAGAGAACTGTCTCCTCGCTTTGAAAATCTTTTCTCTTTGTTTCTTCCTGGTAAATCCACCATCATGCTGCCTCCACTTGCGCTGCTGATGCACCTGCCTCTTAAAGGTGATGAGAGCTGACTTTCTGATTGGTTTATTGCATGTTCGGCCTAAATTCGCCTGTGAATTAATGAGGGCGCATGGGCATACCTAATAGGTGTATCCCGCTTTGCGCTGGTGGCGCAAAGGGCGGGGCAGGGCAAAATATCACTCCTGCCCCTGGCACAAGACAGCAAATGTGGATTTGGACACACCTTGAATAAATTAAATGCGTTGCGCCTCGGGCTTGCCGCTTGCGCTTTAGATCAGCGTAAGATAGGGCCCTTAGCCTTATTGAAAGTCTTAAGGGTTAGATATCTCCGTTCGAGATTCAAGATGGTGCTACTGCTCCCCTGTGTTCAACCATCAAAACAGAGGCGATATCTTCAGCACCATTTGTTGTCCTGCAGGATTTTCTCTTTTCAATTGCTGCTCCTTTATCATGTTGTCATATCTGTTTGTTTCGTGCCATTGCCAAGTGTCTCTCTGAAGAATTGAATTCATCTACAGATATTTTGCACTGTGTGCACCACCTTCAGCAGTTCTATTCCTAACTTCCCCACTGGGCATCAATAAAGTGCGATCTCATTGCCAATGCATATGAATGTAATCTGTAGAAAACATGGTTGCACTGGCAGGATATAATTCTTGCAATAATAATAATAATACTGTTTGTTGTTGTCACAATCATTTTCTGCTGTTTGAAAACACATGACTGAATTTCTTGTTAAACTGTTAATGTTGAATTTAGAGGTGGGAAGTAACAAATGCTTTTAATGTTTTCAGGTATCTATATGTACTTTACTTGAGTATTTATTTTTCTAGCAACTTTTTACTTTTACTTCCTACATTTGAACACAAATATCTGTACTTTCTACTCAAAGATTATTGCATTTGAGGGGAATTATAGATTATTTATGTTTTGCGACATTGTGCGTCATCTTCCCAACATCAAGACTGATTTCAACAGCAAGACAAACAACATAAAAGATGTAACGAGACAACAATGATGTAAAAAAATGTAACAAGAAAACAATGATGTAACAGATGTAATAAGGCCACGATATAAAAGATGTAATAAGACTAAAAAAGACCAGACAAGTTGTAACAAGATGAAAAAACAAAAACCGCATTAAAGATGTACCAAGACATAATGAGGTGAAAAAGACATAACAGGACAAGACAAAAAACATGGCATGAAGAGGAAATGAGACAAAAAAAAATGTTTAACAAGATGAAAAAGACATAACAAGACAAAAACAATGTTAAAGACATAACGAGCCAAACAAGGGGTAACAAGATGAAAGAGACAGACTGAGACTCAACCGTGGAGAAAGGGTGAGGTTCAGTTAGCTTTGTACAGAAATAGACAGTAGAAATGTTTTTTCAGAGGACAACGTTTTATTTTTGTACTTTGAGTACATTTCAGAGCCTGTACTTTTTTTTACTTTTACTGTAGTAAAGAAGTTGAATCAGTACTTCTACTTTTACCAGAGTCTATTTTTTACATAAATATCTGTACGTCTGCTTGAGTGAAGACTGTTTACTTTTGCAACTTTTGGTTGAATTGTTTTGTCAGGGGTTGAAGATGTTTCAGGGTTAGTGTTATCCCAAACCAGTCTCTGGTCTCTGTTTTGATTTCCCTGGTTTTAGTATACACTGTTTCCTGCAATCCTGGTACCTATTTTTTTCCCATTTGCAAGCTCCTTTACCATGCTATATAATCGGCTCATGTCATTTTCAGTACCAGGTTTCTCCTTTAAGGTAAGTGTTCCTCAAACTGATGGCTTCCCTGCGTGCGGGGTGGGTTGACCTCCTACTATGGCAGGAAGAGAGTGCAGCTCTGCACCTCCTTCATTAGAGTGAGAATGTGATTCCTGCCAGTCACACATACTGCAGTGGAGCGGAAGTGTAAGGCCCAGTGCCCTGACCCCTGAGTCTTTACCCCCCCAGCATTCCTAAAGCCCCTCACATACCTGTTATCCAGTCAGGCTCATCACCGTATACATCCTCCTTCAGCTGCTCTGAGGGTCATGACTCAGGTCACTCCAAGAAACATGATCAAGATCTGTAAGAACTCCATCCTTTTACTCCCACCAGCTCAGTTCCTCAAAATTAGAAGAATAATCCTGTGTTCGGGGTGTCCTTGTCCTTCCATCAGTCCATCCCACTCTTTTAAATGCAATTTTGCATGAAAACTGTTCAAAGTTGGCGCAAAATGCCCACTTTGACTCAAGGATCAATTGTTTGGAATTTAGGGGTCAAAGGTCAAGATCACTGCGACCTCAGGTCCGTACCATTTTCATGAACATGATACCTCAGTGTTTTCATTACATCTGGTACAAATGTCCACTTTGGCTCAACGATGAACTGGCCACAACTATATATTTCATTTGCTAACATTTCACACGATCTATCTAACAGAATAAAATGATGATGTGATGACAATTGATATTCAAAAGGTCAAAGGTAAACTTTAGTGTGACATCATAATGTTCTCCAAAAACACTTGAAGCTCTCTTGTGGTAAGTGAGTGATAGTAATTTAACTAAACTAAAATTACTAGCCATTCACCATAGTTGTTGGAAACTGGGAATACAGAGACATATTCCTAAAAAATAATTTAGACAGAAAAACACAAGCAGTCAGATGATCAGACAGGTCTTAAACGTCCGTGGTTACATCCACCTCAGATTGCAAACCAACCTCCTTTCAATTTTGGGTTATTACACTTAAAGTTTTTTTTTTTTTAACAATGTCTTTTTTCCATTTTTATATTTAATTTCCAACTTTTTATATCTCCCTTCCTCCTAGATTAATTTAACTTTCTACACAGTGCCTTAGACAATTGTTTTTTTTTTTCCCTCGCACCATTACTCTGAGCTATAAAGACTTCTAGAGATATGATATCCAATAATGATGATGTCCACTGAATAAAACTAAGCACCTACTTCATGCAGTTGTGCACGCTCACAGATTCTCTCTGCAGGGAGGGAGTGTTAGCAGCATTCCAGTTGTGTTAACTTTTACTTTGACTTCCAAGTAAAATAATCTTGATAAAGTGCTGGTTTGTTTCCAGCTTGTCTGACAGATCTCTGTGGGCTCAGATCCTCCTGTTGTCTTTGGGTTTGATAACCCATGTAGCTGTGCAGTGTTGTACATGTACACAAGCAAATGACAAGAAGCAGCAAGAGCAATGGAGACTGGTGACAACTTAGCCTAGAGATGATAGAACCGTCTCAACCGGAATAACCAACTGGAGTTTAATGAAAAATCTCGACTTCTGAAAATGTCACAAACAGGAGATGTAATGGGTGTGGTAGCAGCTCTGGATAAAGCTGCAGTTCATAACAACATAACATAATTATCAACTCTCTGTTAGTCCATCTCCAATATTTTATAATCAGATTCTGAGCATAGTCATAACATTAACTTTCCTCACGGAGGACAGAGCGAAGCTTATTCCAATAAGAAAAATGTAATGCATTTATATCAGATCACATCTTTATCGATTAGACTTATTATATATTGATGTGAAAAAGTTCCTTGAAACTCCTTTGTTCTTTAAGTGAACAAGATTAAGACAGTTGGGGTCAATATTTTTTTGCAAAAATTTTGAATTTTCTGTCCAGGGAATAGAAGCTCACTATCCTGGGAAATGTATTTGATTTTAAGGTATAATTTCAGTTATACCCTCAAAACACATTGGTCATAGCCTATTTCAAGCAAATACTGAACAAGGAGAATTGTGGGATCTAAACCTGACCACTTCAGTCTGTTATCTGGTGGTATTAATGATCTTTGAGGCAGGAGAACAAAATTTCAACATTAATTAACATTATAATGAACATATAAACTGCGCAAGTTGCATGCAGCTTGACCTTCACTGCAGCTGTGAGGTTGAAATGCCAAGTTTCTCACCTGTGATATATTACTGTCTGACTGAACAGCCTCATGTGAAGTGATCATTTCTAATTCTTCATATTATAAGCAAACAAAATTCATAAAAAGAAGTTCTTTGCTGTTTTCAAAGTCATTCTATTGAGCCGAGACAGATTTCATATTCTGTTTACATTCAGAGGCAGCTGCTGCGAGTCCAGCTGACGGCTGGCACCTTGTGCACTACTATGTTAGAAACAGTCAACCTAATGAAATTAATGGTCACACAAAATTAAAAAGCAAAAAAAAAAAAAAAACTCATTCACTAGGTGTGATATTTTGAATGGATTCTTCAGGAACCTTTGACTGTCTTTCTTCAGTGAGTGGCACATTTAGCTGCAGCCAGCTCTTGAGGTAAATCCATCATATGCTGCCATCTCTGCCAGTATTTCACCAAGAATTGCATAAAGTATTGTATTGTATAAAGTATGAATCCAGTGTTTTGAAGCTTTGGGCTTCACTTGGAATTTTGTCTGAAATTCCAAATGTCACAGCAAACCTCAGTACAGTGCATTTTATTCTTCGTTAGAGTGCAGCACACACTTTGCATCCATTTTGTTTAATCTTTTAATCTTTTGCTGTGACTTTATTAGCGGTCTTTTCAAACACCTTTCAAAAGTTTATGGCAACTTTACAACCGCTTTTTCCTGCTTTTCCTCAGGACTGGGGAGTCATTGCTCACCCATCTTGTACCTAATGCCCCCCATAGATGACCCGTGTGTATATGAATCTGTAACAGAGAGGACCAAACTGACATGACTTAGAATAGAAAAGTCACCGCTGATTACTTTAATCCCCCTCTGCTGTCATCTGGCCAGGTGATAGAGTTTGATGACGGTTCAGGCTCAGTGCTGCGTATCCAGCCGTTGAGGACCCACCGCGACGAGGCCATCTATGAATGCACAGCCACCAACAGTGTGGGGGAGATCAACACCAGCGCCAAGCTCACCGTCTTAGAGGGTAAGACCCGACTGCCTGTCTCACTAATCTTCCACACATGCCACGTGTCCTCGCTGGTTCACTCCTTCTCCTGCCTTCCCCCAGCCTGTCCTCACTCCTCAGATTCTCTGACAGCTGAAGGGGTTTATCATGGTAATGTGACCCTGTGTTGCCCTTACATTAAAGCTGCTGCTCATGTGTGCAGACAACACATTACACACTCTACTGGACTCACTCCCACATCCCTATTTGTGTTCACTGTTAACCATGGTACCTCAAAAGCACCTGTTGTGTTTTTTGTAACTAGTGCTGGTGAGTTCTGATGAGAGCTGTAGCCTGTTTCTTCTTTCCTCCTACTGACTGACCCACCTACCTATCTACCTACCAACTCACCTACCCATTCATCCAACCACAAGAGCATGTTTGACTGGTTAACAACCTACCTACTGTCTGACCTACCGACTTACCACGCTACCAACCAACTGACCAACCTACCTACCAACAGACCTTTGTACCTACCCACAGACCTACCTACTGACCAAATGACTGCCCTACCTATGTACCTACCGTCCTACATAGTAACTAACTGACTGACCTGCCTATCTATCTACCAACCTACCAACCCACCAACCCATCCTCCCAACCACAAAAACATGTTTTACTGTTTAATGACCTACCTACTGGAGTTACCACCCTACCAACTAACCGACTGATCTACCTACCAACTGACCTATGTAGCTACCTATCTATATGCCCAACTGCAAGAACACGTTTCAGTGATAAACGTCCAACCTACTCACCACCCTACCAACCAACCAACCAGCCTGCCTACAGACTGACCTCCCTACTTACTACCTTACCAACCAACCGACTGACTTGCCTACCGACTGACCTATGTACATCCCTTTGTACATACCTACAGACCTACATACTGTCCAGTTGACTGCCCTATCTATCTACCTACTGTCCTACCTACTAACTAACTGACTCACCAACCTCTCTACATCTTGACCTTCCTACTCATCCACCCAACCACAAGTACATGTTTGACTGTTTCAGGAAGACCAAAGAAATGTTTGGTTTAGTTCCTGTAGCATGGTTTCTAGAAGAGGTGCTGAAAATAAAGCTTTGCAACTTTTCACTGATGTCGCTGTCTGAGCCTGGTGATGACCACTAACTGTGAAATCCATATCCAACCCAAGAATAACTATGTTATTGTAAGGGCACAGTTTGTTTCTGCCTTGTTTTGTTTGGTCCGTCTTTTTGATTAATTGGCACCATCATTTGGTTATTTGGAATGTGTCATTTCATAATTAACGGAAGTAATTGCACATGTCCATATCTCCTTAAAATCCACTTGTGGCATGTTAGCTTGGTCTTCTGATTTCAGGTAAACTGAAAAACACTGATTTTATCTTGTAGCCATAATGAGCTGGATTTGTTGGATGGTGGATTTCATTGCTTACATTACAATGAAAAAGTAATTAAGTGTGTTTTTGCTAACTTTTCTGGGAACTAAGACAGCTGTATACATGTTGGTTTATACTGTACTCTATGTATGACTGGAGACAACTGTGGTTAGGTTTGTGGGAAACAATGAAAACCAACTCTGACATCTTTTGAAGGCAGTGAGAAGCAAACCAGGTTTTATTAACGGTGTCCACCTAACATCAAGCCTGTCTAAATAACATCAGCTAGCATGAATACAGTAAAACACATAGGTATGTGTTGAATTTTTGAGGAACATGTTGTTCTGCCCCAGAGCAACCCCATTGTTCTGGTGAAAGTGGCAGCTTTGGAAGTACTCATGTTACCTTATTAAACGTCTTCACTCATAAGACAGGTGTTGTTTCACTGGCATCGCCAGTTCTGCTCAAGACATTCAAAGTGTGCAGACTGGAGGAATGAAAGCCTGTGGGTGTAGATTTGTCAGTCAGGTAAACAAACCACAGTCTCCTGTTGAAAAGTTCTACACTTTTCCGCACGATTTATTATGGTTGTGTTTTCTGATCTGGTGTCCCTCTCCGCAGAACAACATTGTTTTGACTGCCTGATATAATGATGATAATGATATAATCTGCCATGGCTATGGCTTGGTTAGGTCAAGGCATTGATTTATTTGAATTTGTCATGTGCCTGTGGTTTCTGCTTTATTATTCCTGCCAGGCGTAAGCAGAGCTTCCAGTGATTGAGTGTGTGCATGATCACTGGACCTACAGGTTGTCTGCAGCTAATCTCGAATAGTACAGGACCAAACAGACGATTTTTTTGTGTGCACATTCATAACTGTATGCTGAAAGACTTCTGTGATTCTGAATCTTTGAATAATCTTGACAAAGCTTTTTATTGACTTTTATGCCTTTATGTTTTTATGACCAGAGGTACCATTCTTGTGAACGTGATATCTTGAAAATGCCTTTAGGGCCCAACAGGGTTAATTAATTCAATTTTGGTGGTCAAAGGTCAGGGTCATTGTGACCTCATGTCTGACATGTTCTTTTAAACATCAAATCCCAGGAACGCCTTGAGGGATACAACTGTGAGGAAGTAATACAACCACTGGTAGTGGACTTGTCACTCTTCTTAACCAGTAACTAGGGGCCACGAGTGATCAACAACTGGTTCAGTTTGAAACCTTGTTTCAGCTCAGGACACCACATGTGGAGGTCAAGTTAATGTTAATGGAACTTTGCAAATCTCAGCTTGTTGCATCTGGCAGTTGTGGTGGCATTGCAGTGGGTGCTTCACCACCTGTTACCTGGTGTGAATTTGCACTCTACTGAGTGACCTCTTCTAGTCAGTGATGTTTTTTCTTTAATAAACTTACAATTCTGATATATTTTAGTCGTGGCCTCCGCCCAGTTACTACAGAAACTAGCTGATTCATTTACTGTTACTTTTTCTCCTTGTTAATTTAATGTTATCCCTGGGATTATATGTGCACCAAAGACACATTTCTGCTACAGTGACTGCACTACAGCAGACAACGCTTTGAACTAAGCTCCCTATTTGCTGGAACAAAATGTCAGTGTGTGGTTTGGCTGTTAGATGTCTGAGTCCCAAACAGAGCCCAGTATCTCAGTGTGATGGTGTTTTTTTGAGCAGGAATGTGTTGAAAGTGATTTTGGCTGGGAACCTCCTGTAGGTGTGTCTCTAGACAGCTCTGTTCTTTGCCAGCGGCAGGATGGAGCCCAAACACATTTATTTAATCGACACTCTAATTGATAGACAAACAACCACACACAAAAAAAGGGCTGTCTCTCTGGCAGCCTTTTCCAAATCACTCAGGAACCCATTATACTTATTCTGCCATGTAGATATTGTCAGCAGTAAACACAGCCTGAGGCTCCAGAGCCTGTTGCACCAAACAAACAGGCCTTTTCGCTTGAAAACCACTCAGGGTCTTGTTAAAGGAGAGTGACGGGCCAGACTGATAATCACTGTTAACAGACTCATATTTAATGCACAAAGCTATAAGACACAGAATAAGCTGTGCCCTGATGCACATGTATTTACAGAACCTCCAGATTTCAGGTTTCTCCATGTCTGCCAGTGTCAGATCATTAAGAAAGCTGTTCACAACAGTTCAATAAGGTGGGCGAGACAGGCTTCATTACAGATCTTCACTTGTTACCTGCTGGTCTACATGGACTGACAAATATTGCATTTTAACACAAATGCAGGAAGCTTTTGAGCAAAGCTTTCAAGGTTAGTCATGTTGTTTCACTTTGGCGATATATCATTATTAACTGGTACCATAATGGTTTGTATAACAAATAGAGCTGGGACAGTAGTAAGTATTTTGATTCTTAAGTATTGCGATTGTACAAGAATTGTGATTCGATACTACAATTTATTACCATTTTGTTTGCTTTTTTAACACTAGACACTGAGAAAAAGTTGAGTCACACACTTTGACAGACTGTATATCGTAATTCAGATTTCAAGAGACAATGCACATTTCATGTCAGTCAGTCTGACAGTCAGTCAGTCAGAACTTTATTTCAGCAGCAACATTGCTATACTGCATATAAAAATAGTAAATTAAATACTTTTTGAATTAAACTTTAGCTGTTCCTGCTCATCAAGCTAGTGTCATACGAAAATGATAACGAAAACGAATAGAGCACCTGAAAACTGTCCACAGTACAATGAGAGCATTGAAATCTATTCTTCAAATATGAAATCGAACTTGAGAATCATTCTTTCAAAACCCTTTTTATGCTAAAAATATGAAGTCAAATGGATCTGTTTGTTAATATAATATTACTGTGATCATGATACTAATTTCCATTAGAGGGTCAGTGTGAATTCCCATTATGTGTTAGCATTAAGCTAACAGGCTATAATGCCATAATCCATAATGCCATAATCTGCCAATAGATCCCCCTAAATCTTACTCACTGGACCTTTAACATTTCAAACCACGACTGAAAACTACATTACATATACATAACTTCTACTTTGTGGCCCTGGGTTTCGTAAACCTGACACCATCTCCCAGCAGTATTCATCCTTTGTGTTGAAAGTCTGTGTAGGAGGCTTCATAAATAGTTCTCAGTCCTACTGCGAGGTAGGTGTGTTTAAGTTCTAGATCAACTTTCAGCACGATTCCTAGGAGTGATTCTGAGATGTTTGATAGATATGGGCCCGGTGCATGAAATATTAAAGTCACCTCCCCTCCACTAAGGAAATACACTGATCAGTGACAGCACTAAAAGCACTGACAGGTGAAGTGAATAACATTGATTATCTTGTTACAGTGACAACTGTCAGTGCATGGGATATATCAGGCAGCAAATGAAAAGTCAGTTCTTCAAGTTGATGTGTTTGGAAGCAAGAAAAATAGGCAGGTTGAGGATCTGAGCGATTAACAAGGGCCACATTACGTTGTGTGGGGAGTGAAGGCTAACCCACAGATGAGTCAGATTGCCCAAGCTGACCCCTGTCCACCACCAAAAGTACTTACAATGGGCACGTGGATATGGAGCAATGGAAGAAGGTGGCCTGGTGTTGACATGGCTTCCAAATGCCCCAGATCTCAATCTGATCGACCCTCTGTGGGATGTACCACAGCACTAAGTCTGATGCATGGAGGTCCCACCTCACAACTCCCAGCTGTTAATGTCTGCCAGATACCACAGGACACCTTCAGAGGTCTTGTGGAGTCCATCCCTTGGTAGGTCAGAGGTGTTTTGGTTACACAAGGGAAACCTACACAATATTACAATATTAGGCAGATGGTTTTCTGATTGGTGGCCAAATCAGACCAAAACCTCTTTGGAATTCCTGGAAAACTATTACATTACTAGAGATATGCTAGTAGTTTCCCCATCTTGTGATAAGCTATGTTAAAGCTGTATTAATGCTGCGTTCCATTAACCTCTGAAATTGGAAGTCGGAGCTGGGAATGATGTCACACTCCAGTTGGCGGTTTTCCAGTAACACAAGTGGGAAAGTCAAAGAAAAAGTCCTGCATGGGGCAGCCACCTTGGATATCGAGGTCAGGGTTGGTGAGGTTTTCCGACTTTCCGAGTCGTGAATCTGACTTGAAATTTTTCAACTGGGAACTCTGGGAATTCTGACTTCCCAGTACAACATGAAACACACCATTAGGCCACTGACTTCAGTCTTATCATCTGACTCCCAGTAAGACAGCAAAGAAGTCCATTCCCTTATAATGGTAGACTGTTACTCTAATAGAGTGAGTCTTGCGCGTAAATTATGGATGTTGCTCATAGTTAGGGAGCCGCTGAGACTAAAAGAATTCCATTAGTCTTTGTTTCAATGAAGAGTTTGTTTTCAGTGATAGTATATAAGGTGTTCTTGGCTTTACCACCCTCAGGTAAACTACATTCTGGAAGAAAAACAGATTTAGGAGTCATTGTATAGCTGCATCATACAAAAAATATTTCCCTCAGTAGTCAAACTTCACAACCTGTAGTGGGCATACCTTACAAGAGATGTTTTGGTTATACGACTTTGTGCAAATCGTTAATCTCAATCTTTTGTTAGTGCAGATGGTTTTATCCTCCATATAGTAAAAGCTGAAAAGCTTTCAGTATGTTTCATACTGAGACCGACTTCCATTTCAGTCACTATTTTGTGTCATAATTTTCAAACGGTGGGTTTGTCTTTTTCGGAAACCAAACT
The DNA here is from genome assembly GCF_056507025.1 of Lutjanus erythropterus. Classification (NCBI taxonomy): domain Eukaryota; kingdom Metazoa; phylum Chordata; class Actinopteri; order Lutjaniformes; family Lutjanidae; genus Lutjanus; species Lutjanus erythropterus. The sequence continues at coordinate 4,966,089 of NC_139323.1, read as the reverse complement.
CCTGTGTGATGCGTGAGAGCTGAGGAGAGAATGGAAAGAGAAAACAGCAAAAGCAATAAGAGAGAGTGGGCAGAAAACTAGAGATGAGAGAGTGAGGGAGAGGAAGAGGATGAAGACGCGGCAGAGTCGACAGCAGGACTCTGGGTAATGAGAGTGCAGCATTAGTCATGAAGTGAAGCGACAGAGAGAGCTTAAGGGGATGAAGGGAGGGAGATGGTGAAGACAGCAGGAGCTGGAGCCAGCACAATGCAGACGGAGATGAGAGGTACTTCTCACGCGTGGGAGTTGGATGCCTTTCCGCAGAAAGCATCATATACTTTTCTCTTTTGGTTGATTGTGACACTCAAGAGGCACATCACTCCAAACAAGCCTCCTGCACTTGTTATGGCCCCGAGTGGTACTGCTGGTTGCACTGATAGGCACTGAATCAACATCAGTGTCTTTTAAAGTGCTAGATTTCTGTCCCACTGTCTTCCTGTCTCTGCTGCTCACTATGTGTCAGCAATATGTCTCTGTGAGGTGACTGGATCTTTTTTTGTCTATCATCGTCTGAGATGCCTTGCCTAAGGGCTCTGTAAAGGTGGGTAGTGTAGATACATGGAGCGCTCTGTGTGCTCTGCCTGAATGCATATTTATATGCATGATAGGTGCACTGACTATAAATGGTCAGGAGCAAAATCGTGAAGTTAACATTCAATAAGAGCTTCTTTAAATTATGTGTATGAATGAGTCATCACATACATAAACACATTTTAAAGGCTATATAAATGTAAACACCATGCAGCAACACCGTGTCCTAGAAATTATGTTCATGTACAACTAATTTGCAACAGGAAGTACATTTTCAGAAACATGGTCACGCTTTATTTGACAGTACACCAATAAGCTGTACTTTATATTAAATTGGACAAAAACTAGAATGTTCTTTATTAAGCAGTAGTTACACCATTAAACAGCATACACCCAGCAGTACACTAATAAAACCTAACAAGCTGTATCAAATTAGACAAAAACTAGAAATAATATGCTCTTTATTAGACAGTAGTAAACCCTTTATTAGACCTCTATTAGACTTTATTTGAAGGTAATTAGGGACACATTAAAACAGAACTGTACTGTAAACAAAAGTGTATTGTTTCCCATTGTTAAACCCTTATTAGACTTTACTAGAGGGTGACTGGGGAGATATTACAACAGAACTGTACTGTAAACAAAAGTGTATTGTTTCATTAAATATGGAAGTAGCAGATATTTGATTTCACCTTAGTTTACAATACAGCTCTGTTGTGTCCCCATCTACCCACTAATAAAGTCAAATCAGTGATTGAACACATTATTTCTGTTTTTGTGTCTAATTTAATACAAAGTACAGCTTGTTATATCTTATTAGTGCACTGTAAAGTAAAGTCACTCAGTAAAGTGCTGATCTCCACCAGGCAAGAGATGGTGAAGCACCTGCTCTGATGTCACCACAACTGCCAGATGCAACCAGCAAAATTATCCAAGAATTTTTGTATTGGTTTGTCTTTTTCTTTTCTTTACAATGCATAGAACAGTGTATTGGTGTTGTAACCCAGCATCCCGGGTTTACCTAACTGTATAAACTTTACAAGAAAACAATTGGTAATATTTATATAGCATAACAGACAACCTATCAGTGTTAGAACAATTTAAATATATAGAATATAGATATAATTTGTGGATGTTATATCAATATCATGAAATGAGATTAGATATGGTCTTAGATTTTGTATGTCATTATATTGTGATATCATGGTTTCTGGTCATCACCTCTGGTATCATTACTTATTTTATACCTGCAAATGCATCTCCCATCGAAACTAGAATTTCTAGAAAATGTAGAGAATACGGGAGGTAGAGCTGAATATTCCTGCTTTACTAGATTGTCTTCAGATCACCTTCAAAGCAGAGAGGGTTAAGTTTATGAACAGTGCAGTGCACCTCGCTCTCTCCTGTTAAAATTCACTGTAGCCACTAGTCTGATCGCTCCATTTCCACCTCTCTTTGCAATCAATTTAAAGAGTACTCCAGCCCGATCAAACGAAAATGCATTAAAAGGAATTAAAATGTCAGTTTTCTTAATGAATTGATGTATTGATCTATTTGATCCATAGCAAAAATATAGATAAGGAAATATCCTGTGCCACTTGAAATGAATACAAACTGCCACAGTGAAATAACAAGCGATCTCGTCACTGAAGCTGTTTTTTGAAACGATTTTAAAAGTGTCATAATCAACTGGAGATGATAGTTGCCCTCCACAGCATGATACCAGTCATTTTTGTTAAAGTGAGACTACCAGTTAGAAACAGTGTTAACTTTTGTAATTATAAGCCCCAGCCAAAGTTACCGTGGCCCACCCAAAGTTGAAATCCTGGCGCCGTGCCTGTTTTTTTGATATTTTTTAGCTGCAAATTTACTAAGGTTTGGACCCTAAAAACACAAGCATGTTCAATGAATTATGATCTTTTAGTGTGTTCATGCACTACACTGATTGTGTGTGATGTGCTGCTGGCGTATGTCAGTTGTTTTTTAGCTATCTGACCGATGCTTCAAATGACCAAATGACACACACTCTTTGGAGCTTTGATTTTTCTGCTGCTTTGAACTTGCTAAATTGCACACCTGTCAGCTCTCTAACATTTGTCAGTAGCAGAGGCCAATAGGTTTGTATGATGGTTCAGAATGGAAATATTTTTTCCCACATGTCTTGCTTACTAGTTTTCCAGTGTTTTACTTTATTAGTTAAAAATCCCTGAGTAAGCCAGGTCTCACTGTGCTTCAAGAGGTTAAGGATACTTTGGCAAATATTGTCTCATGGAGGATTTAACCCAGGATGACTTCACCTACCAGGAGTTCACCCAGCGGCCCTGGGACCTGATATGGCTAATTAATTTCCTTTTAGTCCTGCTCCTGCACTCTCCATCTCCTGCATGGAGGCCATCCATCCCTTTGGCCATTTGAGCAGCAAAGAGCCTCTGAAGGCCGGAGAACACCCTGACAGTTAGAGCAAAGAGAGAGTGAAACGCAGGGAGACTGCTCCCTAAGAGCTGAATGAGGAGTGATAAATGACACATTATGAAAGATGAATGATAGCTGCACTGCTGCCACACACCCAGCAGCTTTATGAAGCTGAGCCTTTGACCTGCAGGGACTGTTGCACCATGACTCAAGCTGAGGCAGCACCAGTGGAAAAGTTACCTTGAAAATGTCATAAATCTCTACAGATGCAATTGCTGATATTTAAACGACTTCCCCTGCAAAAGCCATAGAATAGCTCCTTATAAGAATCATTTGTTTACTTACACAAAAATTAAGTAATTTCCATTGGTTTTTACTGAATAAAGCCAGACAAGACTATTGCCGGTGAAGCAGCAAAAGTCTTGTCTTGCTTTATTTTGTGAGAACTGCTGGTATAGAAACAGCTCCGTAAAAGAGAAATTGAAAATGAATTTTAATGCGCAGTCATCCCAGCATGGAGCTGCATTTTGAGGCCTCTGGGGACTCAAAAGCAACACAAGAAGCAGACAACTGGTCAAGCTGTAAACAGATTTATAATTCTGTGGCCAGGAGCCAGATCTATGAACATTAGGCAAATGACAGTGGCGGCATAATCAGTGCCTGAAAGCCACATGTACAACAACAGCACAGTGTCTTCATGTTTGTACTGCTGGAAACTAAAATTTTACTTTCTCGAATGATATCATCAGATATAATGATGCTGGATATATCAGGTGGTCGTCCATCTTTTATATGATGGATATTGAGTTGTTGTCGGTGTGAAACTGATTTGTGCAACACAGTCAGCTGATATATGGGAAGCCCACAAATTCTGCTAATTGCAATATGTAATATTTTGGTTTGATCCCATCCATATAGTTGTTATTCGAAATTTTCTGGTAACACTTCACTTTCTAGGTCCCATAAATTCATGGTAAATAGGTGGTACTTACCAATTGATATATTTGAAATTTCTTAAAAATTACCCACAAATTACATCCTAATTACCTACACATTTCATGGTTAACTATGTAATAATCAGCAAGTACCATTTCCATATAGTTGGTGGTAATTACAAAGCAACATATTTGAAATTTCTCAGAATTTACCCACAAATAACCCCCATATTTCATTTTAAGTATATGTCATAATTTGAAAGTGTCATTTTCAAACAAGTAGGTGGTAATTGCCATTTTACATGTTTGAATTTTCTCTGAAATTTACCTCAAACTTACCCCAATTTCATGGTAAATTTGTGATAATTATTAAGTATTATAACTGGGGTGGGACTCGATTAAAAATTGTAATCTAATTAATTAGAGGCTTTGTGATTAATTGATCTCAATTAATTGCATTTTAATGGCATAACAATATTTGCCACAAGAAGCAACATTTTTCAATTTAAATGGATTTTGGTATATTACTGAATCAAATGATAGACACATACATACACAACAAAATATTGTTTATTTTGCATCAGTCTGAAAATGGCACTATAAATCATAATGGTGGCTATATTCAAGCTTTCATAGAACTTTATTTAAACTCAGAAGCGTTTCAGAAGCATTTCGGCAATTTTATGAAACTGTGGCAGGGGGATGTGGTTTCCAGATCCTCTAAGGTGGTCAGGGGTCATGCAGCTAACATTTAAATGCATCAATCTGGTGCACTTTGAGAGGAACAGACTCTAGATCAATGAAAATTCTTTACATCTTCTTTCTCTAAAATTCAAATCAAACATTTCAAATAGAACCCAACAATTCTCCATTTGCACAATGTAGTGTGTGGTATATGTCTATGGTCATCAGAGTGCTTTTTCATCCCCGAATTATTAAAATACCTCACTTTTTACAGTTGAATATGTATACATTGTTAATCTTTTACCATTCCCTTTTAGTATTTAGTTAGTATTTTTGATAGTTTTGACTAACATTTTCAAAAGAGCACAATCTGACGGTTCAATTTAAAACATGCCCAGTACCTCTTCTGTCTGAAGACATTTGAAAACAAATCAATCCATAACATGAATGACATGTGACAGACCCTTCTCACTGATCTCTGGACTTACACTGCTTGCCCCCCCCACCCCCCACTGTCTTCAAGGGCCCTATGCAACCACATAGTCTGCATATAGCATGAAATGGCCATGATGTGGCATAAGTCTTCAAAAACCCGTATCAGAGGAAGCAGCGATGCCCAGACTGATCAGCCGCTGATCATTATCAGCCGATACTCACTAAAAGCAGGAGAGATTGGATTTAATGCTGCTGTAAACTGATCGATGATTCTCAGGTGATTTGGTGTCATTGTTGCATGCTAACTAACCTAAAGGAGCACTTCATCCCCAATATGATTTGTGCCAATTACTCAATGTGTTGCCTTGAATTTTTTCCCTTGCATGCCAATCCTTTCGTGTATAATAAATCCAAAACATACTACCTAGGCTTTAAGTTTTTAGTCTGCCTGTGCGTAAAATACCAAGGCAATCTAAAAACATCTGCTTTAAAACATGTAAAACTCATGAAGTGTAATCCAAGTCTCATTTATCTGGCTGCATGCACTATACTTCCAAAAGACCTTGCTATTAAAATCCCTTCCGGTGGAAAACCCTGAAGAGAGACTAGTACTACAACACCCCTGTGCACACGGCAGAGACAAACAGCGTCTGCAGTCTAGTCCAGCCTAACCCCACCTGCCAGGAGCTGCATGTGTGGTTGTTTAGGAGCTGCACAGTCAAACAGCATCTATTGCGCCGGTTGGTGTAGATCCCAAACAGGGTTGCAATTTGTTTAGTCGATCGCCTAAACAATCAATCATCAGTTAATCATTAAGATACAAAATGCATGTCTTTTTTTTCAACATACTAGTGGCACATCAGTTCTGTGGAACATTAATTCATAACTCACAGATAATCTAAATGAACAGAATGATAAAATAAAAAGGCTTTCATTTGAAATGGCTGCTCTTGTCCGTCTGTCTTTATTTAACAAATGGCTCTGTAAGTGATTGAAAGGAACCGAGTTACTTCTTGTGATCACTGCAAAATCTGCTGCAACTATGTTCTCCTCAAACCTTGTTCTCCTTCTGTGTTGTTTGCTTGTTCTTCTGGTGCTTGTTGTGCAAAGTCTCACAGTGACACAGTGAGACACAGTGTCCCCACAGTCATAGTAAAAGCTGTCAATGTCCTGCCTGAGGCACGCAGCATATCTATGTATATGTGCTGCAGTTACGATCATGGCCGCTGCAGTGGGAAAGAGGGTGCTACTCCCCAAAAAGAGAGAGATGCTGTGTGCACATTTACACACAATGCACAGCAGCATAACTACTTTGATTATTTAATTACTACCTTTAGAGAGATTCATCTGTAAAGTTTATAGCCACAGCTTTTAATTTTGATGTTTGAATGTCCCAAATGTTTTTGCTGCAGTGACGTTCAGGTTTGAGAAGGTGACTTTAAAAATGTATTCCAATACAATTACAAATTACCTGTTAAAAAATGTAGTCAGTAACCTAATTACTGATTACTTTGTTACTTTTGGATTACCTCTAACATTAGTGGTTTGTCTGTGTAGTTAAGGTTAGTGCTTGTTGTGTGTTCAGGTAATGTCAGCAATTGGTCTGTGTAACTAATATTAGTAGTTGGTCTTACCTGTAAATGTTTCTCTAAATTAGATGTTGAGACAAAATAATGGCAAAATTTTCAACTAATGAAAGCTTTTTGTCAGAAGATAAGGATGACTGTCAAATTAGCTGGTTTCACTCAACTTCAGACTGGTGTTGAGACTGCTGTCCTGCACCTAGTCATCCCCTTAATCCCCATTTTTCTGAAATATAACTGTAAAACTGCTTTTGTAACTGTAATGGAATACAGTTACTTTTGTCTTATATCGTAATTACAGTCTTGTTACATATAGTCCATTACTCCCAAACCTGGTGTTTTTACACATGGAAACGCATATTTTTCACTTCCCCGATGGTCTGAATAACTCGCTAAATTTGTAGCTTAATTTATATAGCCTTAAATATTTTGGTGGTAAAAACAGACCTGTGGCTCAAAGTACGCAGTGGACCAAATCATTGTGAGGCTAGTCTGACTCACTGGATGCTCACTGTGGGTATAAGTCCTGGCACTGGTCGCGTGCTTCAAGCGGCATAGTGGCATCTGCTATCTAGGTTTTCAAAGTCACCGGGGAACAAGAACAACCTCCTAGTTGCAACCTACATGCTGAATACCGCAAATTAACAAGCTAGCAGCTGTTACCTTTTCTTTTGCGGTGATATAGTCATTTTAATGCCAGTGCTCACCTTCCTACGTGCAAATGTTCCACCAAAGCAGCACTGTCCCAAGACAGACCTTTCTCCAGCGCTGAGTGCTGTGGAGACAGGTCTGGTTATGTTAGACTACTGCAGAGCTGCCAACTCTCATGCATTGGCCTTGAGACTCATGCATTTGATTAGCTTCACACGCTCTCACGCCACACCTCCAATTTCTCACGCTGAAATGCACATCAAGAGCCTTTTTATATGTTTAAGGTTAAAAACGGTTATGAATATACCTGAGAGCTGAGTTTATCTGTGATCTATTTGTTGAGCCTGAGAGAAGCCACTCGTGATCAATTAGTTATGCTTGCAGAGACTGTGAGGGGGTTGAGCTCACGCAAAGTATATGGCGTAAAGTTTGACAAAGACAGAGAGGGTCGTGTCTAGAAGGGAACCCTAGACCCGCAAAAGATCGCGCAAGTTTGATATTTTAGTAGAAATAACGAACACAAATCTTGTGAGAGTTGTGCAACTGAAGTCACCTTTTAGACACGATGGAAAAAGGTGCGCAGCTCCAAAAATAGAAAATCATGTCGTGGTGTCGATGTTTTTAATGTGGCGGGTCGCCATAAATAAAACACTATTCACTGAACCACAGAGAGTCACTGAAACACTGATCACTGACCTGCTGTGATGGAAAAAATACTCACATTCTTTACTTAAGTAAAAACACTAATAACACAATGTAAAAATACCTAATTACAATTTAAAAATCTTGCATGTTATTGTTTCCATTTTTGAAAAATCAACTTTTTGTTTTTGTTGTACTTTAATGGTATTCTTATTGGTATTTTTTGATGACTAAATACAGACCTGCAAACTCATCAGAGGAGAAAAAGGTGGCATGTTGGTAAACCAGTCCTCTGTCCTCTGGGGGTCTGGGAGCATCTGTCCTGCTCCAGAAGAAAAATGTTGTGATTTTAACATGTGAACTAAACATTCTGGTGACTGTTTCAGTTAAAAGAGTTAGTTCCATCTGTTCGTGGTTTCTGCAGACATTACTACCTTTACTTTTACCTTTGTACTTGAATAAAAAGTAAAAGTAAAAGTTCATTTAATAGACCCGTCTTATCTTTTCCCTCTTTTGTATATTACCATTGTTCTTAAATAAAGCAAAAGTAATATAATAGAAAAAAATGCAGAACACGCAATATTTCTTATCTGATTACTTGATTAATCGCCAGAATAATCGATAGATTATGCTTTAATTTTACTGGTCTGGCCCCCTTGAGATCAAATTGTATTGTATGTATCTGAACCAAGCCTGAACCAAAATGAGTTTGACACCCCTGCACTAAACTGTCTTTGGCTCACGCCATCATGCTCACCATGGGCTTGCGCCCACGATACCGAGACGGTTCACGACCAGTTCATTGCATCATCGTGGACTGAGCAGCAAGAGAGGTGTCCGAGCTGCCAACTCTCACGCATTGGCCGAGAGACACGCATTTGGTTGGCTCCACCAAATCTCACTCCAAGGTTTTTGGAAAAGTTGGCAGCCCTGCTACTGTGAGGCATAATGAGGGGGAGCACATGATATTTCAAAATTTAAAAATGCATTGTTTTGCATTAAAATTAGAACAGACGCTTTGCCACAATACAGAATCTCACTAACACTGACTAGACACTGACAGAAAACAGTGGTTATATTTTAATTTTTTATTACTGTTAGTGGCAATTGCATGGATACGTCCCTACCATCCCTACCCAGTTCTACATAGCAGTAGATACTGAGCAGATCGTCAGTAGTATAAACAGAACTGCATGCATGTTGTGGAGTTTCTCTGGCCCTTAAGTTTCGATTGTAAAAATGCAAGTCAGACGGGTTAAAATCGGGCACCAGCAGTTAAACACATGCAGATCAATCCTCATTATGAGAAGCACTACTCAACCTGCGAAAACATTTGTAAGTCGGCTGCGGCTCCAGGGCCTGTTCCAGTATGTTTAACACACGCTGACTCTAACCCTGAACTCTGTGTTCACCCTGAGTTAAGCATGTGCGTCGTGAATGAAAAAAAGAGATCATAGACGGAGCTCCAATTCTCCAATTCACCATGGCAACGGGTAAATAGAGTAGAGCCTCCTGTTTAATCCAGAGAAGCTAGAAATATCGATGCATGCCAATGCAGACTGTGTCCATTTATCTACAAAACAGCAGCAGCAGTGACAGAGACCCTGAGCTGAAGTGGAGAAAAGAGTGAATACGTCAATAACACTATCACATTTTATTCAGCGTAATGCTCATTTATCATTCACCAGACGTGGATTTCCTTAATGGATGACACAATGCTGTAATCCTTCTGTATGTTAAAGTACAGTTTTGAACACATTAATTCAGTTGTAGGCTGGCAGGAAGAACACTGATGGTAGAGATGAAAATATAGAACAAACTAATCCATAGTTAGAGACATATTATAGACTTATGATCGCAGCCTCATAGTCTGACCTAGTAATAGCTGAATGATGTTAATCATTTGAGGATGAAATTCTAGTTGTCTGTATTACATATAAAAATCTTGCTCAATGGCTATATTTCATCATGTAGATTTAAATATTAGTCATTTCAGCTGCGCCACAATCAGTCTCACTCAGAAATATTCACAAAATCTCGAACATGACATGATGACTAAGGGAAAGGAATATCCAACCAGTGAGACTGATCACAACATCAGAAGGATTATGATTGATCTATGTCTTATGTGACTGAAGCTTCATACTGAGTTTGTTCGTTGTTTTAAACAGTGAGTACTACAGTAAAGCTGATTGATTGTCCACATACTCACAGTGTTATAAAGAACAAGGTATGGAGTGAACTCAAAGCTGAGGATGGATCTGCCATGTAAGATTACTCTCTCTGTCCTTGTATTAGTGATGGACTGATCATAAAAGTAATTGTTGAATGTTAAAGATCTCGTAAAGCAGCAATACATATATAAAATCAGCTCTGAAAATCAGGAAAAATGAAACACTGCTCTGAAACACCGGGGGAGTGTCCGCTCTGCTGTCTCGATGTCAAAAACCACTACGACGTGAAAAACACCTGAAACACGGACACTCTGTCTAGTGTAGCAGGTTTATTGGACATGTCCAGACATGTTTGAGCCACCAAAACCAGAGGACGGTGACAGGATGGTGTTGTTTTCTTCTGTGTCGGGTTGTTGGAACTGAAGTGAGCTGAAGTAAACTGCTGGGCTGATTTGGACTGAGAGAGTCGCCGAAGGTACATTTGTAACTGACTGTCAGGGAGCGTGAGGCGTGTCGTTCATGTGTTGTTCACAGGGTTTAGATTGTGTTAAGTAGTGGACCATGGCTGCGGTGCATCACTGAGCCATGTTTCAGGTCCACCCAGAGAATCCTGAACACATCCTGAAATTATGAACAACAATTCTAACTGCTTCAAAGGTCTAACTGGTTGATTCCACTAAGCACTGCACGTCTGCACCATGGTTTTGATGTCCTGCACATTGGCTGCAGCCCCCACCAGGAACACTTCAGAAGCGTTTCAGCAGCAGAGAATTTGCCTGCCTGATTATTTTGACTGGCTCAGATTTTGTTGATTTGGTCCTCTTTCCTGGCTGTCTGTGCTCCTGCCAAGGACGAGTAGGTTCTGTAATAGTTTCTTTTCTGTCTGTCCTTATGTTCACAAGTCTTCACAGGGTCTTTTATTTTGAAAATCGACCAGATTCTCTCTGCTTTTTCTGTGTCTGACTTCCTGCCTGCTGGATCTGCTCTGTGCTAATAGACGCAGGATCTGTCAAAAACAGGCTCGACGCATATTTGAAGCAGACAGCCACTTCTGAAATGCACCGAGGCGCTGCTGGTGGAAGCATCGTGCAAAATCGTAGAGATCGGCTCTGACTGCTGAAGCACAGCTGTAAATCAACACAGTCATGTCTGGTCGAACTCCACAATTCAGTACTACATAGTTGATACAGTCTTGTCACATGTTTTCAGTAATTACGTTCTAACAAGTATGATGTGCAGAGGATAAACTCCTTTTTTCCTTTACACAATCTTTAAAGATAATCCTTACTAATAACTAATATCCAGGATTTTGGTGTTTGTCTCCCAACTTAAACTTCTTCAAATGAATGCCCTTTGATATGTGTTTTGATACTTTCAAAAACTGCAGTTCTAACATGTATAATGTGTTTGGAAGAAAACACACAGATTTTAAATGTACAGCACGGTCATGCAGGTGAACGTGTATGCACTTAAACATGCAGCACATACATTTTTATCAGTATGAAGGACAATTATTTCAGCCCTTAGCGCACCTAGCAAACTTAACACTTTTGTTGGATATGAAGGAATGGGCCTCCTGGAGCTCTTTAGAGAAGACAGACTTTCTCTGACATGACAGCTAACTGTTAGCATACTGACAGGATCTGTCATAAAGAGCTGTGATGCTTTCCTATGACTCATAGGGGCTGGCAGCAGTCTTGACAACGACACATTGATTGATTGACACATACAGACAAATCAATGTTGAATCCAGATGCGTGGTGCATCGTTTATATTTTTATACTGGGTTAGATAATAATGAGTGGGACAGAAGACAATAAACGTCTCTGTAAGAGCTAAAAACAAGTAGCGGTCGCCAAGCTTCTGGAACCACCAATGTTGTTCTTCTGCAACTGGCTGGTTTTCTGGTCTGTATGTAGAAATGTAAATTTTGCAAGTCAGATTTTGACCCATAAAGACAATTCCCCTGAGCGTGGACATAAGTTCCCCATGCTCCGTGGTCTCTTACTGGGCTGCTCACTTTTTCTCTTTATGCAGCACTGATAATGAAGGCTGCTGAGGGAGCTCACACTCAGCATGTCTTGTTACACAGAAAGTGCCAGGAGTCCAACTGTAACCCCCTTTAATTCTACACTGCAGAACATCACTTTAGTTAGAGATAACTGAGAAATCTGAATTTTACTCAGTTATAGTTCTTCACCACTTACACTGTGAGGAAAAAGTTTCTGAATTTGTTCCCAGGATACTTGTGAGACAGCTTGTTAGTGCCAGCGTTTCTCATTCAATACGGTCATCACCCCGCAGAACAGAAACCAAGGCCGGCATTGCCCGTCGCTTTTTACTTAGGAATGTGCAGCACTTTGCCATTTTCAGCTCGACCCACACAGAAACAGAAACTCCCACATTCAAACACGAGAGCTGGTGAGGAAAACACCCTCCTGGCACTGAGAAACACCAAGGTAGCTCCCTTTACTGACCTGTGTGTCCATTCACCTCTGTGGCCCGGGTCGTGAGAGAAGCACAGATTCCAGGAGGGATTTGAGGGCTGCTCCGTCTAAAGTTTCATAATATATTGTCAGTGTGTGAACATGAGGCCCCGGTGTATCACGCTCACCATTTATGTAATCCCATATGTAACATAATAGCCTGTACTTAGGCAGCAAAACAAAAGCGTAAGGCGGGGGAGAGCTTAAAAACACTGCATTGGATTTGGTCACATTTATCTGTGGCATTCAGCGCTGTCTGCTGCTTGTCTGAGAGGTATTCCACACAGAGAGGAGAGAGCCAACAGAACAGCGCTAACTACAGGGAGCCACTGAAATCTAATCACCAACACAAGCAAAGCAGTCAGGTAACATGATGACGGGCTTAAACATGAGGGATATGTTGGACAAAAACACATCAGATCGAGATTTAAGGAAGCTTCTCAAGTTTTTGAGAATAAATGAGGAAGATAAGAACACACAGTTCACACAATGTCATGTAAACATACACAAGCTCCCAGACGTGGGAAGTAATCAAGTACAAATTCTGCTACTGTAGTTAGTAGAGTCTTCAGGTATCTGTACTTTTACTTTTTACTTTTACATCCCTACTCACTACACAAATTTCTGAACTTCCTATGCCTTCATTTTTATAACAGGCTCATTATTTCAGTTTTAATGCATTTGAAGGGAACCACTGATTATTTTTATTTTGCGATATTGCATGCTACATTCCCAACACTAAGACTGATTTGAATCACACGGATGGAATAATAACACATAGAAGATTATTTCTTGCTGTATCCATCAGTGCATATCATGGACGACAGAGGTAACAAGACCGAAATGACATGAAATATTTAACAAGACAAAAATGACAGATGACTTCACAAGATGAAAGCATTGTTAAAAGATGTAACGAGACGAAAACCATGTAAAAGACTAGAGACAAAAATGACAAAAGAGATGTAACAAGACAAAAGTGACATAAAAAGCATAAGAAGACACAAAGAATCAAAAAGATGCAACAAGACAGAAACAAAGTAAAAGAGGTAACAAGACGAATACGACAAGTTCTACTGAAGAGAAGAAGTTGAGGTTCAGGTAACTTTACACAGAAACAGTGGAAAGGTCCTTCAGAGGACGACTTTTTACTTTTATACTTGGAGTACATTTTAGAGCCTGTACTTTTTCACTATTACTGCAGTAAAGAAGTTGAATCAGTACTACTTTTACCATAGACATTTTTACAGAAGTATCTGTACTTCTTGCTGACTCTGCAAGCATCCTTCACACCTTAACACCTATATCCAGGCTATGATATTAAAGTAATGTAACTTTATTACTTTCCGTTACTTTTGGATTACTTCAGTAGAAATTATGGTGAAACTGTTTCACCTAATAGTGTTTAAGGGCTGCAACAAATTATTATGTCATCATTGATTAATCTGCCCAGTATTTTCTCAATTAATTGATTAGTTATTTGGTCCATAAAATGTCAGAAAATTGTGTAAAATGTTGATCAAAGCTCAAGATGACGTCCTCAAATGTCTTGTTTTCTCCACAACTCAAAAATATTCATGTCAGAGAGGAGGAAAGAAACCAGAAAATATTCACATTTAAGTAGCTGACATTTTTCATAAAGAATGACTCAAAGTGATTAATCCATTATCAAGATAGAATAATTCAGTAGTCAGTTAATAATAGATCAGATAGCTCTCAGTGTTTTATGTTTGTTGTTAGGTTTATTAGTTTGTCCAGCTGTTCCTTCCTTTGTTGTTTGCAATTTATTCATTGATTGATTGATTTAAAGACCAAAAATGTTGAAATTTCCACCCAGTGAAACATTTTTTCACTAGAGGTCCTGATAATTAATTGTCAGCTGTGTGTGAACTGTGCATGGTAGGATATTGTTTTTTCAATCCTACTAATAATCCCAATTTTTACTAAATGTAACTGTAATCTGATTACTTATTATTATTACTTATCTTTTTATTTGTAACTGTCATGGAGTACTGTTACCTTTTTCTATCCAAATTATATAATCCTGTTACATGTAATCCATTACTCTACAAGCCTGGTGAAGCAGTTTTTGAAGATTTTTTTTTATTATTATTGCCCCAAATGCTTAAATCATATTTGAAGAACTGCTTAAAGTTTATATTCTGACAATGTCAAATCTCTGTGGGAACTACAGATGACTGCCACAGTTAATGTAGACTGTATCAATTAAATGAAGCTAATATATAAATCCATGTTATCCTGGTTATTTTGTACAGTAAATTCCAGAGAGTAACCTCACAGACACATTTGCCTCGGCTGCAGCTCAGTGACAAAAGGTTGCGGTACGTGAGAGCATGCACAGCAGCGTCTGACTCGCAGTGAAAGTGGCAGTTATGGCCGTCGGGTCACGTCCTCCTCCGGAAACAGGTGTGTAAAGCCAACAAATGAGCCGAACACTCCGAGGGCCCCTGAGCCGGGGTCAGGTCGGGCGCCCTAACCCTCCCGGCCTCCTTCTTACTCGCAGCACTGCGGGGCCACAGGTCACTTCCACAGCTCTGTACTGTCATTGTAATGCTGTAACAGTAAGCGCCACCTTCACACAGTCTGAGAAACGAGAGACCTTTCAGACTGTTCTGCTCCACTGCAGAGTCATTCCAGCCCACAGATTTCCCACTCTCGTTTTACACCATTTTAACTCCTTTTCAGCGTTTGAGGTTGTGACAGGCGTGCTGGTTGGCTCACAACACCGGCTTGATGATTGATTCCCCGTTAATGGTTAACTGCTCTGTTAGCAAAAACGTTTTTTATGCAAGCTGCACCGCTGAAGACGTTAAGCAGTCTAATATAGTTAGTGCACACTGCAGGGATGTGGTGACGAGGCACTGTGGGCTCTTTATGCCACATTTATATCAACTTGACTTTTTCTGATTTTACCAAAGCACCATTCTCCTCAAAGAAACAATTTTGAATATCAGATTTAGTTTGCAAATTCTTTGACTATTGTTTTGGAAGAAAATGTCTTTTTGCTTTTTTTAAACTAATTATTCATTTTTAATAACAAAAAATGACTTTGACCACAATGATAAAACAAAAACAAAGAGGCACAAAATATAACTGAAATTCATTAATACAATCTTTTTCTGCTTTCTCAAGATGAGGTCCAATAAAGTTCCAGGGACCATCAACTACAGCAGCCTGTCCCATAAAGTCCTTATACCAGTTCTCCACAGAGGTGGCAAAAGTACACACATTCTTTACTCAAGTAGAAGTACAGATACTTAGTAAAAGTACTGATTCAACTTCTTTACAGCAGTAAAAGTAAAAAAAATGTCCTCTAAGAGACATTTCTACCAGCTGTTTCTTTGCAAAGCAGAACAGAAGCTCACCTTTTCTCCACTGTCAAGCCTCCTTCTGTATCTCCTCTTCTTTCGTTTTGTTAAGTCTTTTATATCATTTTTGTTATGTTGTTATTGCCTTGTCATGTCTTTAATGTTTTTGTCTTGTTAAATTATTTTTATCTTGTTACGTCTTTCATGTCGTTTTTGTCTCATTACGTTGTTTTTATCTTGTTACGTCTTTGATGGCTTTTTTTCTTGTTACGTCTTAAATGTTGTTTTTGGCTTGTTACGTAATTTTTGTCTTGTTACATTGTTTTCATCTTGTTACTTCTTTAATAGAATTTTTTGCTTGTTATGTCTTAGATGTTGTTTAGACATTACATCTTTCATCTCGCTTTCATTTTGTTACATTGTTTCCATCTTGTTACATCTTTATGGGTGTTTTCATCTTACATATCATGTTTATCTTTTTACGTCATTTTTTGTTTTCTTCCATCTTATTCGGTTGTTTTCATATTGTTATGTATTGTTTCATAATTTTTGTCATTACATCTTTTATGCCTCATCTTGTTACATGGCAGTTGTCTGGTTGCATATTTAATATTATTTGGGTCTTGTTATATATTGTTTATTATGTCTTTTAGCAGTTTACGTCTTGTTAGATCTTTTTTCCACGTTGTGATCTTGCATTAAAGCTTGAATAACGAGGCTAAGAAGTAGAAGCTAGGTAAGCTTTATGAAGTACAGATATTTGTGTTCAAATTTAGGTAGCAGGAAAGTATTTGTACTTAATTACTTCATATTTCTGGCTCTCCACACTGGAACAGTTTGGTTCACGTTGTTTCAAGTTCATTAATGCTATGTACAGTTTTCAGCTGCATAATGTCCATTTTCACACCTTGTATACAAGTAAGGAGCCAAGGTTTGATATCTATATTAATTTAACATGACAAATTTCCAGTAACCCAAATTGCTAAACAGGGGGACAGTACCGGTGCATCTGTGTACCAGCTACTTCACAACCATACCAGCACAATTTGGATAAGATATGATCAGTTTTCTTCAATGTTTATGGTGAAATACAAGCCCAGCGTTTTATCTTACACTGTAAAATTTTTTATTTTGATGATATTGGAGGACAATTTTTTCTGCCTCGTCCTTATTGGAGGCCAGAAGGCAGCGTACAAGACGGAGATCCCTGCGTACGTGTTGAGATACAGCTACAGCTACAGAGTGTTAGCTCGGACAAGGACAGTGCAGGATATCTACAGAGAGCAGAGACAGCCGAGCTGCAGCCCTCAGCATCACTCACACAACAAACCACTCGTGGAGCTTTCATCATCGTCCGCCAGACCTCACAGCGGCTGCTGTGCATCACGTTGTCACACTTCTCAGTCACGCTGTAGCTCAGTGAAGGACAACCCAGTTACCCGTCTGTTGGACCATCACCCAACACTGCAGCCAGAAAGAGACCCGCACAGCTCCACGTACAGTAAATAGGATGGTGGCTTGCTGATGAAGTGAGGTGTTTTTATGCTGAAATTACACAATTGACTAACAATATTTCAATGACCATATTTCAGCATGTAGTCAGGACCTGCTCAGGATGACACTCAAATATGTTTTAGGGTTAGGCCAGAGTTTGAGTTTAGGATAAGGGTGATGTAAAAGTACAGATATTTGTACATACTTGCGTCTTGTGTCCTTTACCTAGTTTTTAGTTTTGTTACATCTTTATCATCTTGTTAGTTTTTCATCTTAAGTCTTATGTCATTTTTGTATTGTTGCATCATTTTTGTGTTGTCATGTCTTTTTGTCTTCTGTCTGTTTTGTCATTTTTTTGGTCTAGTTATGTCTTTTTTGTCTTGTTACGTCTTTTTGTCTTGTGTCTTTAATGTTGCTTGTGTCTTGTTACGTTTCTCGTCTTTTACACCCTTTTTTGTCTAGTTACATCTTTCTCGTCTTTTTCTGTCTTTCTGTCTAATTCCCTTCAAGTGCATTGAAGTAACGAGCCTGTGTTGAAAATGAAAGGGAGTAAAAGTAAAAAGTTGTCAGAAAAAGGAATACTCAAAAGTAAAGTACAGATACCTGAAACATGTACTTATGTACAGTACAGTTATTAAGTATTTGTACTTAGTTACTTTGCACCTCTGCTTGTATGTGCTGATGTCCAAAAATCCTGAGTCCTACAAGTATTGCAAGAGTGCAGTTTCTTAAAAAAAATGACAGATGAATTTGTTGCTGCATTCCATGGCAAAACAGATGTTTGATGACGGAAAACTGCTCACAACAAGATGTGTGGATTATCTGGAGTAACTGAGTCTTGATTTTTGGAAAGAGACACTGGTTTTGAATTTTTCAAATGTATTTTCTTGGTGCATTGAGCACCACAAGTACCATTTAGTCCCAGTATACTGGCAGACATCTCTACAGCCGATGTCTCCAAAACTCTGCAACTCACATCAAAATAGTCCAGATGGATAAATAGCACTACAGGACAGTGGAAAAATATTTTTGATTGTGGGGTGAACTGTCTCTTTAATCTCAACTGATAAGCTACTGAAATGTACCAAATACTCTGTAAACTCCTTGTTGGCAGACTATCCAAATAAACTGTTACCTAGATTGGTAATAAAAACACTAGATATCCAAGCTGTGTATTAGAAAATGAGATCAGCCTGACTCAAACCCACTGTGTCAATGTCAGGTACATCAGATTGGGGTGAACGTATAAATCTCTGATGACGCTGTAGATAAAATCATGAAAGCATCCTAATGATGTCCCTGGCACTACGCTCTCCAGCTGTAATTATGAGTGCTTTGAATGGGTACAGAGGAGAAGTCCTGTTTGTGCCTGGCAGGGAGAGACCTGCTGCCTGCATACCACAGCCAAACCAAGGACAGGATGCAGCAGGCTGCTCCTGGACAGGCCAGGGAGGCGGAGATGTCTGAGAAATGAGATCATGAAAAGAAAAAAAACATTCCTCTTCTTTTATTTAGGTTTGTTTTTTACTCCTTGTTAATAATTATCCCCTCCAGCATAACACTTTAATTGTCTTTCTTTAAAATCTCTGCTTTACATCCTGGATGAATAATGACTCTCAGATAACAGGAACTTGATTAATTTTGTTAAGAATCTTTAAAAATTGAAATATATGAGAATTTGCAGGTGCATGATTTGCAATAACATAATGTTAAGCTGTGATAAAGCTTCATGATACACACTTCTAATCTCCAAAGACAGGATTATGGTTGGGGTTAGGAGACTCCTGGACAGTCCAGGGAGGTGGAGATGTCTCAGGAATGAGATCATGAGATCCTTCAACATGTGAAATGAGTGAATTTGCAGGTGCATAATTTGCAATAACAAAATGTTAAGCTGTGATAAAGGTTCATGATATGAGCAACTGAGACACAGACAGCACATGCAGCTCATTAGTTTTAATTAGCTCCGCCTCTTCACTTCGATAGCAGCAGCTGGACTGAAACTGTTCCTGAGTGTCACGCTTTCCAACCAAGCTTCAGCGCTGTCAATAAACATTAACGTCTCCCGCCTTCAAACCGCAAGCTGCAGCGTCAGGTAAAACTGTACTTGTAAATCCAGCTCTGTGAGGACCACAGTGAGTTTTAGACCTTCGGAGTGAGGACACTGTTGGAAAGCGAAGACATTTTGGCTGGTCCTCGCTTTTCAAAGGGCTGATTGAAGGTTAAGCCTTGGTTCTGAGGTTTAGGGTTGGATTAGGGTAAGGGTTGAGGTTAAGCGCTTGTGCTGGGTTAGGGTAAGGGGCTGGGAAATGCATTATGCCAAAGACAGAAGTACAAAAATATCCGTCCTCACACAAATGTGATGGCGGACACAAAGTGATGCGTCTTTTGTATCATCTCATTCAAACAAATATCTGAGGGGACAAAGAGAAACATGGCTTTTTTGGAAACTAAGTGAAGATTTGACACCAAACTTTCACTTTAACTGTTTCAAGGAGGAAAATCCTTGGAAGAAAAAGATCATCTAAATCCCATTTCTCTCATTTCAAGTGTGGTTCAATGTTTTTAACTGATTGGACAGTAGGTGGAGGATACCGAGACGACACCTAGCTGTGTGTCTGGGGTCTTACTCATGAAAATGTTATTATTATTGTACTTAAACTTAGTCTTAAGATCATTTTCGAAGTTGTGCTTCAGTTTAATTCATAAAAGATACTGAGCATAAGAAAGTTGCTTAAGCCAGTGATCTGTAAATCTCAACTTGTTAATGGCACCTGTCTTACAGTCAGTGATGTCCCCTCTTATAATGCAGCACAAATGAGAACACTGTTAAAAAGAAAGTTTAGAGAACTCAATTTCAAGGCAACTGTCTTCACTTAAAAAAAGAATGCTTTTCCAACCTAAAATCTTTTGTTGAAATAATTTACTTCTGTTCTTAGATTAACATGAATATTTGAGTTTTGGAAACAAAACAGTGTATTTCAAAAATTGTTGCATAAACTAATTAAAGTGAAATGATTTCATATATTTTTTCTTTGCAATCATTTAATTTTCAAGCACCCAAATAATGATAAACCGAGTGAAGAATTTTTGAAAAACAGAATTATATGGGTTTCTAAAAGTCAAACATTCAAGTTTATCTCCAGAAAAGAAAGAAGTAAAGTAGGAAAAGTAAGTTATTAAATCAGTAAAAGACTATAGGGTGAGAAAACTTTTTTGAGTTTATTCCAAAACTCAAAGTCCACCTCCAACAACAAAAAAAAACAAAAACAAAACAAAACCTTACAAAATAAGTTCATATACCTTGTTAAAATGGCTCATACTATTCAAGGACTCATGAATATGCAAATACTCTCCGTCGTCTCCATACACTCCTACCCCCAAGTAGCTGCACCTGGCTCCTCCTCCATTTTGCCAGCTAATCACAGTAACTAGCTACATCTGGCTCCTCCTGTGGGCGGGGCATCACCACTAATGATATGTATATAGCACCACCCCCTCGATTAACGTGATTGGCTCCTTAGGCTTTTTGAGACTGTCCTTGCTCACTGCAAACTAGAAATACTCAGACATGGTGGTTACTGCTTACTTAATTTTGAGTGTTCACCACTTTATTTTTATTATTCTTATGTTTTTGGTTTTTTTTTGGTTTTTTTTACAGTGAATAAGAGAAAGAAAGAGAAAATAGTTTGGAAGTATTTGGACTTAAACCAGGCAACATAGATTATTCAGTGGACCAAAGTCCCAAACACAAAGGTTGGGAGTGTGTTGCAGTTAATCACACCTTTAATTGATACTTCCTGTTCATAAAGCTGAAGCTAAGATCACCACAGGCTGGACACATTCAGTCCAAACTGCAGTACCCCGATATAACCTGCAGGAAAATCACTTAAGTCAAGTCCAGACTCAGAGATGAGATAATTTCCATGAAAAATTAAGGTCTTAAAATTAACTACTTATACTTGAAGTCATACCGAAGATCAAAATTGATCATAAGTTTATTTTATGAATGATGCCCCTGGTGTCTTCTCTGTCTAAAGACAACAGACAGACAGCTGGTTCAGACAGACGTCCACACGTCTCCCTCTCTCCCTCCATCCCGCTGTGTCTTGCCAACTTTCTCTCTCCAGCTTTTGTCTCCATCCTTCAGTCTGGCTGACTTCTCAGTGCAGAGTTTAGAGATCTATTAATGCTGTTTGTATAATATGTAAAAGCTGCACGCCATCAACTTCATGTCAGACAAGACAAATGGACAGATAATGAAAAATATAGTCCACAAATGCTGGCAGCACACTCCATTTAATCCCCTTCATTGTTTTTGTTTTGTTTATCCTTATTTGTATTTGTTCTTCATTTATTTTATTGGTGGCAGATTGTCTTTTGAACGCTCTCCCAGTTTTGATGATATGCTGCTCTGGCACTCATTTTTTTGAAACATCAACTCATAAAACTCACCAAACTAATTAGGAACATATTGAAAATATCTTGTGGTGGTTTATTAATTTGACTTATTTCTTGAGCATATTTTCATTTACTGGCCTAGTATTTTTTTTTCAATATATTATTGTCTTTTTGAGTCTGTCTTCAGCAAAGTTTTTATAATTTGACCTTAATGAGTGAGGTTTGTTGTCTCGTTATGTTTTCAAACCAAATGAAAATGCAAATTCAAACATATTCCTTTATGTCAGAGCATCATTAGTCAGATTTGCAGATGTGGGAAGTAGCCAAGTACAAAAACTTCATTACTGTACTTTTGTAGAATTTATTTTTTTTAACAGCTTTTTACTTTTATTCTCTCATCCAAGAAGCTTCTTCAGTTCTGACTGACTGGTTGGGAGTTCAGGTATTAAACCTATGTGGGGTCATTAACACCTAGAGGTGTTTCTTTAGTTTTAAGCCATGTGTGGGGAATTATTGAGTATAATTATTTTGCATCATTGCACACTACTTTCCCAACATCAAGACTGATTTCAATCTAAATGGATGGGAAAATAACAAATAGAAAAGATGACAAATGGAACAAGAGAAAAACAATGCAAGAGGATGAAAACTGATGTAAAAGAGGAAACAAAAGAAGATGTAAAAGATGTAAAAACATGCAAAAGACCTAACGTGATGCAAAATCCATCTATTGTCCGTAACCGCGTATTCTGATGACATTGACATTGGGCTACACCCTGGACAAGTCGCCAGTTCATCTCAGGACTGACACATAGAAACAAAAAAACAACCACTCACACCTACGCACAATTTAGGGTAAAAATAATGAATCGATTATCAAAATAGATGCGGATTAATTCAGTAGTTGGTTAATAATAGATGAATTATTACAGCTCTCAGTGTGGTATGTTTGTTGTTAGATTTATTAGTTTGTCCAGCTGTTCCTTCCTTCTGTCATGCGCAATTGAAAGACAAAAAAAAATTCTACCGGGTGAAGCAATTAACATTGTAATCCTACTAATAATCCCCATTTTTAATAAATGTGTCAGTAATACAGTTACCTTTTTATAATCCAGATTACATAATCCCATTACATGTAATCTGTTACTCCCCAAGCCTGGTAATACCTAATCCATCTACTAGATAATAATAATGAATTCATAACAGCAGTCAGTGTCAGTGTTTCGGCTAATTTCATGTCCTCATTACAGGCAACACTAGAACACTTTGGCCATCTTCCCTCCTCTCCTTCCTCCTCTCAGCCTGAAAGCTGCTGTTGGTGTTAAAGTGTATTGTATTGTAACCCGGGCCGGCCCCGGGACCGGGACCCCACCTCCTGCAGATGGGTAAAAGACTGCAGACTGAGGGCAGTGGCAGTGTGGAGTGATGGAGTGGACTGGGGCGCAGAAATGAACAGGCATGTTTCACTGTTATTATGTCACATGAACACGAGTCTGCAGCCCACGCTGTCCCTGCACAGCCCCTCCCCCCTCCACCGCCCTTCACACGCCATGCAAGTAGATGTTCCATATAATTATTCTCATCCATCACCCATACGGGTTCCACAGGCCAGGCAGAGCCCAGCTGCCTTCAGACACTCTCACTGAGCTGCAGGAAGCACACACTCCGTTCTTCTCCCTCTGTCACATGGATGTGATGGTGATGCTGGAAGAGACCAGCAGTTACTGTTGTGCTGCATACCATCATTCTGACTCCCATATCAGTATGGGGACCATCATGTTACTATAACACCGAGTCAAACAAGCCAAAACATCAATATCACATGACAGACTAAAATGTCTCAATTAATGGAATTCTAATCTCAATCACAATTTTAGCTCATGATATAAATATTGATCAAAATAATCGTACTTATCATTATCTACCTATACAGAACATGAAACAACTTAGCAAAGAATGATGTGTTAAAGATAAAGTTATGTGGTAAAGAACATGGGCAAGATTTGAACCAAAAATATGGCAGTGTGCACCTTAAGTTAGGAACAGGCCTTCAGGGGGAAATTCAGCACTTTTCATGTGGATGTCCAGAGAGTGTTGATGGTAAATGCTGTGGGGGTGTGCAGCAGTGCCAACATGTACCAGGATCCATTGTGGGTGGGCCTCTGACGCCCATGTTGCCGTGTATCATCACCCTAGCCTAGAGCTATTGGCCAAAACATAGAATTAGATGACAGGAATACTCATCTAGATTGTCCCCTGACTGCCCAGAGGAAGAGGCTAGAAATCCAAGCTGAAATAGTCTGCAGTGACATCATTATGACATTGTTGTGACATCAGCAGATGCAAGAAGAAACAACAGATGTTGCAGCATCAGAGCTCAGCTTGCTCGGGTCAGTATAGCAGTGCTAAGGAATTTATTGCTTCAGCTGATGACATTTACCATCAACATTGACATGAAGAGTGCAGAACTTTGCCTTTAAGATTAACGCAGCACACAAAGACTTTTTCCTTCAACATTCACATTCACATGTGTGTATAGCATAGCAGTGATAGCTGGAAATAGCTAAGCACTTAGAGATGTTGAACTATCTGTTCAAGTGAAAGTACTGAAAAGAACTGAATAGTAGTTAAAAGGTAAGAACAAACAAGCATAAACATTGAAAAAGGTTGAAATGTCAGTTAAAGTGTAAGTGATAAAACAACGCAGAACCGTCAGTTGAGGAGTATGTCCTGAAAGAAGTTGGTGCCAAATGTCATGAAATCATCTTTCTTTTTTTTTCCAATTGAAGTGTTAGATAGATGTCTAAGCATTAAAGTTAAAGAAAGTAAAGGCTTGGCTGAGGTATAATTATCACTTGAAGCATAAGTGTTAAAAGGATTTAAAGTATCGATTGAGGTAAAAGTGCTGAAAGGAGCTGAAAATTAGTCGAAATGTAAGTACAAACAAGTGTAAGTATGGAAAAGGGCTGAAATGTCAGTTAAAGTGTGAGTGATAAAACAAGCTGGGACTGTCAGTTAAAAAGTATGTCCTGAAAGAAGTTAGTGTCAAATGTCACTTCAACTTATCATGAAATCATCTTTGAGTTCTTTTCTTTTTTTCCAACTGAAATGTTAAACCAAAGTCTCTCTCTACAGTAAAGGAAAATAAAGACTTGGGTGGAGTATAATTATCACCTGAAATGAAAGAACTAAAAGAATTTGAAATACTGTTGAAGTGAAGGTGTTGAAAAGAGTCCAGGTGTGAAAGGTATTGGAGTGTCAGTCGGTGTCTGTGAGCGTGTAACATTTGGAATTTAATCACATTGCATAGTTGAAAAGTCAGTTGAACAGATGATGTGGCAGTTGGATCCCACAAAAATACAAGATCAAGTTAGTGATCCTGTACAAAAAAAGGAATGAACATCCATCACAAACATTGTTCTTGGTGTGTTCCCACCTTTAGCATGTTGTTGACTTCCTCCAATCTGCCCTTATAGTACCTTTCAGTTTTTTTGGGCAATAGAGGTGACTGACCTGATAATGGGATATTCCCTCCTGTGAGTCCTGTTGTAAAAGTTACTCAGACATAGGAGGCTTTGAATTGCTGTAATCAGCTTCTCTATTTTGCAGCTGTGTTATTTGTTCCTGAAGGTGTCAATTGTGTGGCGACACATGGGCATGGGTCTCCGTGGAGCGATCTGCCACCAGCTAAGCCATTTAATTCCCTGCCATTCATTAAGAACTTGGTTGGAGGCCACACTGGGGGCTTGTTTTAGCCTTGGGCTGCGAGCCTGGCTGCTTTCAGTCACCGCTTTGTCTGATGAGTCTGAGTGGCCATCCCTTATTCCTTCTAATTACAACCCTTCCTACCATATTTATCTGTCTGATGGAAAGGTTAATCAACCAAGAGTGTCCCAGTGTGTTCTGAAAATCCTTCAACACTTGACACGTCTTAACAAGTACTTGGGAACTATTGGCAGTTAATGTAAATGTGTAACACTGCTTGGTTGTAGGGAAGAGCTAATATAACTCTCAAAAGCTAGTGTAACATCCAAGCTTGGTTAGGGCCCACCCTGAAGAGCCAAGGGCTAGAAACTCAAAGGATATGAAGACTGAGACTAAGACCAGGGATCTCTAGTAGCACATCCCCCTGCAGTATCCAGTCAGTGAAAGGACCAGAACCCATTTTTTGCAGCTTTTTTGTGTGTTACATGAGCTAGCTCCATGACCTACTTCGAGACCTTTTCCCCAAAGCCACATTTTCACAGCTATTATACTGAAATTATGCTTTCCGTATTCCACAATTATGCAAGTATACAAAATTTTGCCATCAAACGGTGAATGTACCTTCAATTTGTTGTGATCACGCAGAAGGTTCTGTGGCTTGTCCATGCATCCCCCTATGCAACATGGAATACAATGTGCACATGCATGGATTGTGTCCAAACAGACTCCAGAAAGTAGTATTAGCAGAATTACTGTGTCTGCAGTGTCTGTAGCAGTTTGTGCACGTGTTTGTGAATATTCAGGCCTTTAGCCTTGATCCAATCCTCTGAATTGTTGTCAACATCTATGATGTTCAAAGATACAAAAAGGTCTGATGTCGTTTTCACTGACTAATGCTTGGGATTAAGTCTTATGTCATCTTCCTACATAACAAGCTAGGTGTACTGCACAAAAAATGGCAACAAGTATGGAGGAGTAGATGCAGCTGTAAAGTCAAGTTAATTTCTCCAAACAACCAATTTCACAGTATCTGTGTGGACTAAAATCATTACTGGCTACTTATTGGTTACGGCAAAACACAAGCAGAATCAATCTGATTAAGTAATAAATAAACACTATGACAAAACTGACCAGACATTCTAAGCCAAGTCTGTGCAATGGAAACATTTTAATTGGTGTCAAAAATATGTTTAGGTTTGGGTCCAATACCCGATACAGTTTATATCTGTCTGTTCAAACTACTGAACACTAAACCAAATCACAACACACTCGTTCATCACAGTCATCTTTCTTACATCAAATCAAGCTGTAGGATTATTCTTCTCTGCTTTTTGGGATGGAGTCTCTAGTGCTGTGGTCACCCTTCAATCCTTATTGGCCTCCTGGGATTTTGGAAGTCATTTGTACGTCCTCTTTTGGCCTCAGCCAGTTAATGGATTATAAACTCACGCAACATTAGACAAAGATGCTCCGGGATGTTTGCAAGCCGCTCAAGCACATCAACCCAATCAACTCCTGTTGCTCTGTCAGTGGGAGTTCCATCAGGTAGCCATGGGATATAGTGCAAACATGCACTTCAGACGCTATGGCTCTTAAACAGCGTGTACAGTAATCATTTCTGCTGACACAAAGAAAGGAAGCAAAGCAAAGGAATCTGAGCAGCTGCTGATGACACATATGTGTTTAAAGGTCACCAACTTAAATCAACGGACAAACTTCTACATACAGGTCAGGTGTCTGTTTGCAATATAGAGTATTAAGATCCATTTTTTGTGTTACTCAAGGGAATCACTTCCACTCAGGACTTGATTGAATTTGATTTGATTTACTCAGTAAAATTTCACTTAATAGTGTCCCGACTGTCCAACTGCCATAATACAGATAGAAAGGGTCTGACAGTTGACACAAGTTTTCATAAGCTCCACTATGTTTCAAGAAGTGCTTCAATTATTTATTTACTTTTTTGCACTGGGTTTTGATGTTCAGGTAGGCTGTCCTAATTGGTGATGGGTTGTAGATTGTGGTGATTAGTAGTAACCTTTGGGCCTTTGAAGACACTACTGAGAGCCAAGAAATAAATAAATTTTCTGACTCACTGCTTAATAGACCCTAGAGTTGAACACTGATCAAAGGCATCAGAAGGCAGTGCAACAGTTAGATATGCAAAAACAACAATCAAGTCTGTGTCAGAGACACTAAGTATAATTTTAAGTAGGGTGAGTATATTAATAAGATAAGTTACCAACGCTGGCGTTAAGTTAAATAGCATCAGAACCCTTATTATTAAATCAGATTCATCATGTGTTATTTGCCGCAGAATGAAATGCAAGTTGCACTCCCCTAATGCGACAAAAGAAAAACTATTTTTTATGTTGGAGTGCTCAGGATGAGTTGAGGAGTCTCACAGCCTGAAGGAAGAAGCTGCTCTGTAGTCTGGTGGCATGGGAGTGGATACTTCTGTATCTCTTTTCAGGGGGATGCTGGGTGAACAGGCTGTGGCTGGGGTCGGGCACCTCACTTCCTCATAAGTAATTTTCTGTGTTCTGGATGGTTTTAATCACCCACTGTCCTGGGCCATGCACAAACCACACTGATGCGTAATGTTTCTAGTCAGATGCTTTCAATTGGTCCTCTGCAAAAGCTAACAGGCATGTATGAGATTTTTGCTTTCTTAAGTTTCGTGAAGAAATACAGGCAATACAGCACATTACTATGACAGGTTTTCTGTGATGTTGATTCCCAGGAACTTAAAACCATTCACCTGCAGAGTTTTTTAAAAAATCAACATCCAGATACTTGGTTTTGCTGATGCTGAGCAATAGGTGGTTTTCTGTGTACCACTCTGCAAGACTGTTGACTTCCTCCTGATGATGGTGGTGTCATCTGCAAACTCAACAACAGTTTTCTATATGTTGGGGGCTGTAGTCGTGGGTGTATGGTGTGAGCAGTAGGGGGGCGAGCACACAGCCCTGGAGGACTCCTGTGTTGAGCAGTGAAGTGAAACTGTTTGGGGTCTGTTTGTGAATTAGTCCAATACCCAGTTACCTCGAAGCTCGGTTGTCTCCAGGTCTGCTGCACACCGGCTGCACTTCCTTTTCTGATATTGATGAGTTAATTTCTGTCACAGGCAATACATGTTTCAGTGATGAAGGCTAAAAGGTAAGGTAAGAAACAGGATTTGAAGTTGGTGAAACTCTATGACGATAGGATCGGAGTGTTTGTTATTGTGGCAACTGTATCAGCAGCTAAGAGAAGACAAGCATCCTGGGTAAATGCTGTACTTAGAGGATTATCAGCAGTGTGCTATGCCAGTGATGTGTGTCAGTAGACGTGTCTGTGTGTGTGTCTTGATGTGTGAACCCTGGCAGCTGGTCTGTGCTTGGACAGAGGAGCCTGGTGTGGTGGGAACCTCTTGGGAGCTGCTGTGGGTTCCCTCCTCTCTTAGGTAATTAGAGTGGTCAGGATGCTGACACACACACACACAGACACACTCACACACTCACACACTCACATACACGCTCATAGAGTGAGAATCCTTTGCAGAATCCAACACAATGATAACTTGGTTGACTTGTCAGTTTACTGCTGCAGGTATGGTCATTCTATGAGCCGTACTCCACTGATTCAATGAGTAAGAGTAGTACACAAAAAGTGACTGCATTATTCTTATATAATTTAATGTATTTAATTTTAATGAAAGACATGCAGCTATGATCTCCAATAAGACTTTCAGAGATTTCTTGCGATTTTTTTTTTTTTCCCATTTTAGCTTTGTGTGACACACAAAGGCACATGTTGGCAGCATTTAGGAGAGACTGAATCAACTCATGAAAATTCACTCTCACACAGCACTTCAAATTGTATAGTGATGATGCTAATAGCCGTAGAACAATTGAAGATTAAATAGACAAATAGAAGCCGATATATGAAGCTTAGTTAACTTAATGCTAATAGAATTTTACTGGAACATCAGGGTTGAACAGATTACAGTATTTTCTTCTTTTTTTTAACTCTGTATCCTCTGCTTTAGGACACACAAGCATTACAGATATTAAACCCTTTTATAATTCATGCCTTCTCTAAGGTATGTAGTGTTATACATAGGCACCATCTATGGATGGGCATTGGGGTTTTACTCCCCCCCACCCCACCCCACCAAGTTCAAGATGAACTTCCAACAACCTCTCAATCCTGAGTCAAAGAAGGACAAGCAGTTGTAAAAACTGACAAAGAAAAGTACCACTAAAACTCACAGCATGTGCTGCATTTTTTCTCATATTTAATTTACATGATGAGGTGTGTGTGTGTGTGTGTGTGTGTGTGTGTGTGTGTGTGTGTGTGTGTGTGTGTGTGTGTGTGTGTGCGTCTTGTGTGTTACTGGCTGAGCACACCAAGCGATTTACTTAATTAGTTAACAAGTACAAAGCAGCATGAATTCAAACATTTCTGACCATGAATGCAGTAACTACAGTAACATGTGACTCTACCATCTAAATTAGACTCACACACTTTTGTTGTTGAGTTATTGTTGAGTTTCATTCCCAGCTTAGTCTAAGCCACCAACCCAAAGCATTAGAATGAGACGCAACATTCAGCTAACTTTCTCCACGGTTGCTTGTACTTCACCTTTAAAATCAAAATTCATCCCCTGGCGATGAAATTGTCATCATCTCTGCCCTTTCAATTGTGATATATCTTGTATACAACTGCAGGTTTTTGCTTCATGTTGGTGACAGAAGAAAGGTTAAGGGATTACTAAAAAAGTTGGGATTCATTCTCTACTCATAGCAAATGTCAGGTGCGTCTTTTGTTTGTTTTTTGTTGAGGTACATCGTCATGGACAAAAGAGTTATTCAATGAGACTGTCCTCCAGCATCACAACAGCGTTGATAGTTTGTTGAAATGTAGAACTACGACTTATATATACATGGAAAGGACTTGATGCAGACATGGGGAGTTTCTTTTAACACTGCACTGGGTGTCTTCATAAAAAGATCTGTCCACACATGCAGGTGATGGGAGCTACATCTTGTCTACAGGTTAAGGTGCATGAACTACCATGTTGCTGAGTCATGTCTGACTGAGGGTTTTAGTTGCATGTCAATCTCTATCTCTCAATTCCTGACACCTCCCTACTGTCTGCAGGGGTTGTTCCCTTGCAAAGCAGCTGGATTTGTGAGATCATGCAAGAATCCATAACCATGACCATCCTGTTCATCCTGGTGAACAAGATGGTGTGTTTGTGGAGCTTATGTCAGTTTAAAGACCCAAATACATGATCAGCGCCAGCATTTTGCGCTGGTTGTCCTGTTATTTTCCAATGGAGAGAGCAGTGGCACTTAACTAAGTGGCACTGCTGCCCTCGGATCTCAGATCTGCCGCTGCGCTCAAAGTTCAAATTATTTGATCTTCGGCTTCCTTTGCCGCTGACCTTTCAAAGTACAACCAATGAGATAACAGCTGTGTGACAACACAGCCAGAAGAGACCACAGATATGTGTAGGTGACGTAAGCAGAGGAGGGAGAGACTGATGGTTGAGTCTTGAAGGGAACCCCAGACCCACAGGAGATCTTGCGAGAGTCATCACTTTAATGTTTGTGCAACGTCACAATGAAGGAACAACATACACAAATCTCATGAGAGTTTCACAGATCAAGGGTTCCCTTCCAGCCACGACTGAAGAAAAGTGTTTCAGGGCTCCCCAAACTCTATAACACATTAAAAACAGACTACAACCTCCCTAGTAAACGTAATGCACAGTGAAATGTGAACAATCAGGTCGGGCTATAAGATTTGTAAATCATATAATTTATGAATTTAGCTAAATCCAGAACTAAAGGTAGCTCAGCTGTTTGTATATCAGGCAGACAGGACGTAGCAGTTGTAGCACTGTGCTTTGTCTCTCTGTGCCCTACATCACAGTGAGTCTGGAACAAATTTCTTATCATGTGAAGACTCCTTTAGATTGAGCGTGAAGCATGAAAAACTTTACTCAACTAAGTAGATTAAAATTTGCAAAATTACTTCTGTGATAGATTATTTTAACTATCTAAACCTAACTATCTACTTATCTAAACATGCGTTGACATATGACAAAGGAAGGGATATACAGACAAATGATTAAAGAACCTAACAATGAACATAAAACATTATATGAGGCTAAACAACTTCACCATATTTGGTACTGATATAATCCAAAAGCAGCAGAAAGCAACATCACTTTAATATTTTGTTACTTGATTAGGTTACTAATTGTGGGTTTTTTTTTAATCGATAATAATAATTGTATGGTAATACATTTTTAAAGTAACCCTCCCAACCCTGGAAAGGACTCATCATCTGGGAACCACTGATATCAGATTTCAAGACTAGCTGATGCAGAACGTTCTAGTTGGGACCACCAGACCTTTGCTATGAACCAAAACTACATAATCTCATCGAGCTGTTCATGGAAATCCTTACCCACAGCTGTTCAGTTCTACTTCAGGGCCTTTGCTGACCAGTTTCTAATTCTCTCATAACTCTCTCTGTCTTCAGTGACTCATTTAGCAGCAATTCATGGGGCAGTTTAGGTTATATATTCTGATGTCCCTGCCTAACCTACCAAAGAGGCTCAAACAAGTCATATGAAAGTAGTATTTAGTCTTCTGTCAGGAATCTAATTACTGTCTGTGGTGGTGCAGCAGGCTGTCGGGTTGTGTGCACAGGCCTGCTGCGTTGAGCCTCGCTGAGGTTGAATAAAAGGAGATATCCTGTTCTATCTGTCAAAACCACCTTGCTCAGAATGATGGATAGCAGCTCCATCGGGCGCATAATGCTCTCTAAAG
Organism: Lutjanus erythropterus; assembly: GCF_056507025.1. Taxonomy (NCBI): domain Eukaryota; kingdom Metazoa; phylum Chordata; class Actinopteri; order Lutjaniformes; family Lutjanidae; genus Lutjanus; species Lutjanus erythropterus. The sequence goes on along the minus strand of NC_139323.1, from coordinate 4,933,761 downwards.
AGGAAAAATCCTCCTTCATTTTAAAGCAGCGCTGCCAATTACAGCTACAGCTCCGGTCTGCCGGCCCGCCCGCTCCTCTGCACAGAGCCGCGGTTCTGGAACACTGAGCACTGAAACCCCCGACCGAACGCATTCAGATTGGAGGTTTACCTCACATATTCATGGCCTGCAGCAAACCCAGTCTCACACCAGCACACACATATGCGTGCAGGTAGTTCTCCAGGGAAACATTTCAAACTGCGAGCGAGCAGTGGTCTGCAGAGGAGGAGGCTGCCTTGGGACGGTGGTGATTCTTTCTGGCAGTGGAAACTTGCCACTGTTGAACAGGCTTGGAGAGTAACTGATTAAATGTCTCAGGATTATGGAATCTGGATACAAAAAGGAGTAACTGTATTCCATCACAGTACAGGACGAAATCAGATTACAGATACATTTAGTGAAAACTGGGATTATTAGTAGGATTACAATTTTAAAATAAAGAGCAATATCCCACCATGCACAGTTCACACACAGCTGACAATTCATCATCATGACCTCCTGTGAAAAAATGCTTCCCTGAGTGGAAATTACAACATTTTTGTGGTTAAATCAATCAATCACTTGCACACAAGAAAGGAAGGAACAGCTGGACAATAATAAACCTAACAACAAACATAAAACATTGAGAGCTACAATGATAAATCTATTATTAACTGACTATTAAATCAATCTGCATCTGTTTTGATAATCAATTAATAATTTAAAGTCATTTAGAGAGAATTTAAATTCAAACCACAGAGATTCAGTTAGAAGCTAGTGAAAAAATGCTTCACTGGGTGGAAATTTTGCCATTTTTAGTCTTTAAACCAATCAATCAATCAATGAATTGCACACAACAAAGGAAGGAACAGCTGAGAAACTAACAGAAAACATTGAGATCTGCAACGATTATTATGATAATCTATTATTAATTGAATTTGAAATTAATCTGCATCTATTTTGATAATTGTTTTGAGTCATTTTTAATGGAAAAAGTCAAAATTCTCTGATTCAAGCTTCTTAAAAGTGAATATTTTTTGGTTTCTTTACTCCTCTCTGACAGTAAACTGAATATTTTTGGGCAGTGGACAAAACAAAACATTTGAAGACGTCATCTTGGACTTTGATCAACATTTTTCACCATTTTCTGACACATTCATGGACCAAACAACTAACGGTTGACTGATTCATCAGTAATGAAAATTATCATTACAGGAAAGACATGTTTCCACTTGTTTGGACCTATTTGTCAAGTGACAAGATTGTGACAAGATTAATCATAATCATCATAGTCTTTTTTTTATGTATTTAAAAAAGTCCAAATTCTCTGATTCCAGCTTCTTAAATGTGAATATTTTCTGGTGTCTTTTCTCCTCTCTGACAGTAAACTGAACATCTGTTAGGACGTCATCTTGAGCTTTTTCACCATTGTCAGACATGTCATTTTCATTTCACCACACGAGTAAAAGACTTGTGGAGAAAATAATCAACAGATTAATATACAATAATAATTGCAGCCCTAAAACACTATATTCTGCTACACACTTTCACCATTTTATAATGAGGTAATCTAAAACTGACAGTCAAGTTGCATTACTTTAATACTGTGATACCTGGATTAGGTCACCGACGATTACATTTTTTTAACAGGTGAATGATACCTGTATCAGAATACATGTTTAAAGTGACCCTCCCAACCCTGCTGTTGAAATGACAGAAAGTAAACTCCTCGGCGGGTTTTCATTTCACTGGGTGAATCTTCCTCTTAGATCTGTGCATGCTTATTTCAGTCCTTAAACCCAAATAAACACAGATTAAAGTGTTGTAGGGATTGCTTCTCCTTCCCCAATCCACTGTATGTTCTTGTAAGAGGGCATATTCAGTGGAGGGTCGATGCTGCTGTAGTGGCTCCTGCAGTAAAGAGATTTCCGACTCAACTATATCTGCCATCTTCCTTCGCTGTTTATCAACCCACAACAGGCCCAACACTCAGCTTCCAGGCTCACAAGCTCATACTGGCAAATATAGCCTAAGTACACAGAGGCGCAGGGAGATACAATGACAGAGACACACACACGCACGCACACACATGCAAGACGTGCAGCGGCTGGGTGTCGCAGGCTGATAAAGAAGCAATTAAAGCCATGAGATTTCAGTCTTGTGTAAGAATAGCTGTTTATTTACCTATTGGCCCTCCCGTCTGCCTAGATCTCTGCCTCGCTCGCTGGTGACATTGAGAATTACTTTATTTATCTACTTAGGCGAAGTTCTCAGTCAGAGGATTTGAAGCACGCTCCTGTCTGTGTTCAGTATTGTCCTCTTTAACATGTGGAGACTTTCTTTAACTTTCTCGTCATGCTGTGAAGGCCATCTGTCAGGAAGTTACCTGCAGTGGCGTCGGAGGACGGAATGACACTCGGTGGTCCTCGTGGAAAACAGTGCTGCAGATTCCTGCAGGGTGAGAATTGGTTTACAGCTCAGCAGAGGTTTAACCTGTTGATTATTGTAGCCAGGTTTGGGGGGATTACTTTAAAAATGTATTTGGATATAGTAACAAATAAGCTGTAAAAAAATTTAGACAGTAACATAATCACAATGTTAACATAACGTGATTACTTTCCATTACTTTTGGATTACCTTCAATATAAAATATAGTGAACATGTTTAGCTAAATATAGTGTTTTAGGCTGCAATGATTATTATTGTCAGTTGAAAAATATGTCCAAATGTGGAGCACGTGGATGTACGTCACGTTTGGACCTGTTTCCTTTTTTGACCATTTTCTCTTTTAATCAATTAGTTGTTCGGTTGATAAAATGGCCATTCAGTGTTTCTCAAAGACCAAGATAACGTCAAGTATTTCATGTTTGTTATTACATTTATTAGTTTGTCCAGCTGTTCCCTCCATTGTTGTACAGAATTGATTGATTGATTGATCTAAAGACAGAAAATGGCGTGATTTCCACCTAGTGAAGCATTTTTTTCTCTAGCGTCTAACTCACTCTGTGGTTTGAAGTTTAGCTTCTCTTGTGCGTCGCTGTTTTCGGGTATCTGCTTCATTTCACTGTGTCAAGTTCACTTTCAGCTGACAGGATGTTACGTTACTGCTGATGAAAACCCAACCTTTCCTGATTTTGCTGCTTCATAATAAAAGCTTTTAGATAAGAAAATAATGAGGCATGAATTAATAAGAAATTAAACATATTTATCTACTGTTGTACAGGTGCTCAACTCAAGACAAGCACATCATCATTTTAAAGACACACTCTCAAGAGGGTAGCCCTGTTTTAATGAAGTTGCAAGTCCCTGCTGTGCCAAGCCAAGCCAGCACATCTGTGTGGAAAAGGGGCTTAATTTTACTCTTCTTGCTGTGTGCTGGTGAGAAAAGAGCAAAGGTTTGAACTTAACAAACTCAGCTCTTTTTATACAAACAACTGAGTGTAACACTATGAATGCCTTTCAGGAGACTGCGTGAAAATGTTAGCCTTTATTCCCTTTTTGAGCATTTCCCCCCTCTCCATGGTGCTTTTCACTCTGCTGTCCTTTCTGATTTGGTCAGACAACGTGTTGTACAAAATGGTTCTTTTTCTACCATAACCCGGCCCTTACTTTCCACTTTGCTACAAATAAGATTCAGTACTTTCTAAATTGGCGTGACATTGGTATTGAATTACTTTGTGAGGCAGCTGGATTCACGAAATCACAAGAGAATCCATCTTGCCAGGCTTCAGGTTATCTGTTTGTGTCCGCACCAAAAGCAGTGCGGCCAATCAGCATTCTAGGAGGGGCTACGGGTGAAGTTTTAGGTGTGACGACAGTGAGAAGCATCCATGTAACCTACTCACCCTGAACAAACAATGGCGATACCTGAAGAGGTTAGCATAGATACTTTCATCGCATCAGTTATATAAGAGTTAGCCCATGTTAGATGTGATAGACAGCTCTCCTGCCAAGTGTTTTTTGAAAGTGCTTGCCCTTTTCCAAACAGGTTTTAAGGATGATTTTGTGTAACAAATTATCTGGTGCCTCAGGTGAAGTATTTAATGTTAATGTTCCAAATCAGTAGGTTTGGAATTACCCAATATGGGATACTGGGCAGGGGGTAAAATATGCAAATGAATACCGGGGGTACATGGGGTGACTGTTGTTGTGTATTACTGTAGTTCTGCTGTGTAAATTCCCTCATTAGTATCAATAATGTTATCATGGATTACGTGCAACTGCCAGTGGAATTGACTTGGTAATGAGTGAGTCACATGCAGACTCCTGGTCCTTTGGCCTTTACTTGTACGTGTGTGTGGATGGAGGGTTTTTGGGGGTGGGGAGTTTCTGTATTACACACAATTAAAAATGCAAACACATGATTGTTAATTATCATGCATATTGTGCTGAAGCTGTAAAGCTGTGGCCTGTGAGCAAACTGCACAGGCCACTGAGGCGCTCAGGAGACGTCTTCAAAGGCTCTGCTTCAAAAAGCTCCCATTAACGGCTTCTTAGGAAACGTGAATGTGGAGGGTTTAGGTTTGCATGTGTGTGCGTGTGCGTGTGTGTGTGTGGTTCCGTGTGTATGTCCAAGTATTTGCATGGATGTAAATGTGTGTAATTGCACAGGCAGGCAGAGATAAATAAGAAATGCAACTATTAACTGTTGATGAAAACGGGTGAAGGTCAGTCCTCTGGCAGAGCCGTGCGCGTCACAGAGTGTGTGTGTGTGTGTGTGTGTGTGTGTGTGTGTGTGTGTGTGTGTGTGTGTGTGTGTGTGTGTGTGTGTGTACAGCTGTATAAATGAGTGGAGAAATGTGTGAAATGCAGACGCCTCCATTCGGGGCTCACTGAATAGTTTAATAATCTGAATCAAACACAGGGCCTTCACAGTAACAGCTGCATCAACAGGACTTACACCTGGTCTTACAATAAGTTGGTCCAACCAAACACTTAGGCTGATCACATCATCTAGGCTTCTTCTCACTAAGACCAGGTCTAAGTTTTTAGTCTTTCTGAACCAAATAACCAATACAATATATGTCCATCTGCTCTGCTTGTTTGGACCTATTTTTCAACGGGCAAGTTCAAGTTCATTTTTTAATAAAAAAAAAAGAAGTCAAAATTCTCTGATCTCTGATTCTCTTACTTCTGCATCTATTCCGGTAGTCGGTCAGTCATTTTTAGTCATTTTTAAGGAAGAAAGTCCTAATTCTCTGATTTCAGCTTCTTAAATGTGAATATTTTCTGGTTTCTTTCCTCTTCTCTGACAGTAAACTGAAAATCTTTGGTTTATGGACAAAACAAGACATTTGAGGATGTCATCTTGAGCTTTGGTCAACATTTTCCACAATTTTTGCTTTATTATGGACCAAATTGATTAATGGAGAAAATTATGAATTGATTAATCAGTTGCAGCCCTAAAAACACTAAAATATTGTGATTCTTGGATTACATTTCTGACTACATTTTTTAACAGGTGATTAGGAACTGTATCAGAATACATTTTTACAGCAACCTCCCCAACACTTACAGTAAATTGATTATAAATCAGGAATTCTGTTTCTCGTCCACTGTGGTGAGCAACAAGTGCTACAGCAGATTAAGTGGACATTTCCCAAGCATCACTTGAAGGTTTTCTCCTCTTCCTGCTGGACTAAATGTCTCCCCATTAGAAAGGTACACAGCACATGTGGGAGTTGCTTGTTGCTTTTAATTGGTGCTGCTCTGGGCAAATGTTCTCAGTGCCCTGCCAAAATCTCTCCCCCTCTGCCTCGTCCTGCCCAACCTCTCTGCTCACACTGAGACACTCCCTGGCTCTTTTAATTTGCCAAGAAGATCTTATTAAGAGCACACAGCTCCCCCGGAGAGGCGGTCGGGCATCTGCTTGATTAAATTGATGGATAGAGATGGGGAAGGGCTGTCTTTGAGAAATTATATGGCACGGAGAGACTTGTTGTCTTTTGTTCCAAGCCTCTCAGGTCACCCTCTGTCTGCCCACTCCACGTTGCTGAAATGTTGGCTTTATTGAAAGCACCATTGGCCTGAGGCGACTGTTGTGGCCTTGCTTGAATGCCAAAGTCTTCTCAGTGGTTGGTTGGACTCAAATGGCTGTCAAGACTGACATTGGCTAACTGCTCCTAAAGCTGATAATTGTTTTCAAGCAGCTTTGGGGTCAAGAAAGCAGAGCTGCAGTAAATAACACGGGGAGCGCTCTGACCACTGAAATACATTCTCTCAGTCTGACAGCAGAGGACTTCTGAGAGAGAGAAATCTTTATTCTTAACTCATTTTATGTGAGCCATTCATTCCACACGTGAAGTGATACTCCATCTGAAATCTCTCTGCAGGACCTTCTGATCTTTTGTCCACCATTGTCACCTTTAAAGTACATCATCACTGACACGTTTCAGGGAGATGTTTCAAGCCACTCTGAACGGCCACATTTCAAGGCTACAGTCTCTGTAGCTGAAAAGATTAATCAAATCAAATCATAACATTAAGCAAGGTACAAAAATGAGTCAAATCAGATCTCCATTTCCATGAAATTCATGTAGCAAACAAATTCAGTCTTTTGCAAAACGATTGTAAAGGTCCTATAATCTGTAAAATTCTCTTAATCTCCTACTTTTTTAAACATGCATGATTTTTATCTATTATCATTTCATGATTCATTTCTGTTGAATGTTCTACATCCACAAGTCCGGATGTATAAAGACAGGGTTGAGAATAGGGTTGGGCAATTGGATGACTATATCATCTATCGATGATGGGCTGAATCCAACGCTGATTGCTCTTATTGGCGGATTTTTAGTGTGATATTTGTCATTTCATTTTGCTAATGTAATAGTCTGCAGAGTGACAGCCTCTGCTCTGCACTGCGCTCTCATCCAGCGGCACAGTTCACACCCACTCAGCCGACCATGAGTGCACTGAGCTGGGTGACGAGTGAGAAGAAAACAGCCTGCAGAATCAGACTCTAAACTCTTTTCAAGCAGTGAATTAAGGATTTATTTTGACCAAACCAGAGTTGGTGATTGTTGGAAGAGTAGACAGACTAACAAAGACAGTTTTGGTGAGTTTTACATATTTTTCTGTTGAGTTTAAATGAAGTGTGTTTTCTGAGGCGTTAACAAGCCAATTAAGGTCGTCTTTGTTCGATAAAAGAGAGAAACTTCAATTCAGAAGGTGAACAGTTGTACTGGAAAATAAAATATGGTTTAAAATGGAAAATAAGTGTGAGAACATAATTTCAAAACACTTTATGAGTTTATTTTGTCTATTGTACGTAGTGAATGTACACAGTATGTGTAATATACTGAATTTGCCACTAGTGCACATCTCCCAGCTGAGACCCAAGAGGACGGGAGGAGGTGGGAGGGGGGACGATGATCATTTGGAAGATTTTAGCATGTCACCCAACTCTAGTTGGGAATGTTACTTTAAAAATGTATTCTGATACTGTTAAAAATGTAAACCAAGCATCACAATATTAAAGTAATGTTACTTTCCATTACTTTTGGATTACCTCAGTATAAAGTATAGTCTAATACAGTGGTTTTGACAATTATTTTAATCATTTATTTATCACAGGGTTATTTTCTCAATTAATCAATCAGTTGTTTGGTTCATGAAATGGTGGAAAATGTTGATCAAAGTCTGAGATGACGTCCTCAAATGTCTTGTTTTGTCCACAACTCAAAGATATTCAGTTTACTGTCAGAGAGGAGGAAAGAAACCAGAAAATATTCATATTTAAGAAGCTGAAATCAGAGATACTGTACTTTTTTTCTATTAAAAAATTACTCCAAATTATTAATCAATTATTTAATCCTATCACAATGTTGTTGATTCAAAAACAGGTCCAAACATGTTTAGACCCATTATTCCTTGTAATATTGTTTTTATTATTGGTTAATTTGTTAACCATTTTCTCCAGTAATCAATAAGTTGTTTGGTCCATAAAATACCAGAAAATGTCAAAAATAAATGTTGATCACTGTTTCCCAAAGTTCAAGATGACGTCCTCAAATCTCTTGGTTTGTCCACAGCTCCAAAACATTCAGTTTATTGTCCAAGAGGAGATTTAAGAAGCTGAAAGTAGAGAATTGTGACTTTTTTTTTAAATTAAAAAATGATTCAAAATGATGGAAAAATATTATGAATGTGCTATTTGATTACATTAAAAAATGGTATGAAGAGGTGTAGTTATGAAAATATCAGATCAGAGTTAGTGATTGCTGGAACAGTGGAAAGATAAAACAAGACGGTTTAGGTCAGGGGTATTCAATTAAAATTCAAAGAGGTCCAGTTAGAGAAAATTTCCTAAAGCAAAGGTCCGGAACATCATAATGTCTAACTTTCTTGAGTGGGCCGAACCAGTAAAATATAAGTATAATCTATCGATTATTCTGCCAATTAATCAAGTAATCAGATAAGAAATATTCTTCTGCATTTTCTTTTATTACATTACTTTTGCTTTATTTAAGAACAATGGCAATATACAAAAGAAAAGATAAGACAGGTCTATTAAATGAACAACTATAAATTGCTAAAGTAAAAACACTTTAATAATTAATGTAGATTTACTTTTACTGTATTTACTTTACTTTTTTACTTGTTTTTTTTTCAAGTACAAAGGTAAAAGTAAAGGTAGTAATGTTTGCAGAAACCACAAACAGAAGATGGAACTAACTCTTTTAACTGAAACAGTCACCAGATGTTTTGTTCACATGTTAAAATCACAACATTTTTCTTCTGGAGCAGGACAGACGCTCCCAGACCCCCAGAGGACAGGGGACTGGTTTACCAACATGTCACCTTTTTCTCCTCTTATGAGTTTGCAGGTCTGTATTTAGTCATAAAAAAAAATAATGATAAGAATACAATTAAAGTACAACAACAGCAATAAAAATGTTGATTTTTCAAAAATGGAAACAATAACATGCAAAATATTAAATTGTAATTAAGTAAAAACACTAATACCACAATGTAAAAAAAACCTAAGTAAAGAATGTGAGTATTTTTTCATCACAGCAGGTCAGTGATCAGTGTTTCAGTGACTCTCTGTGGATCAGTGAATAGTTTTATTTATGGCGGCCCGCCACATTAAAAACATCGACACCACGACATGATTTTCTATTTTTGGAGCTGCGCACCTTTTTCGGTCGTGTCTTGAAGGTAACGCTTTATTTGCACAACTCTCGCGAGATTTGTGTTCGTTGTTTCTACTAAAATAATCAAACTTGCGCGATTTTTCGCGGGTGTAGGGTTACCTTCTAGACACGACCCTCTCTGTCTCTGTGTCAAACTACAGACAGCAGACTGTCTGTAACCAGCACGATGTTTCACTCTGCAGTGTTTCACACAAAGACTTTATTTGTGTGGACACCCAGGTATGGTTTGTCACGAGTTTTGGTATTTTTATTTTTTTAATTAGTCCGAGAGGACGACAGTATCAGTGATTGATTAGTGATCAGTCTGCCCTCCTCTCCTCCCTCACCTGTTCACTCTGCTGTGAGAAGATCTCAAAGTTTCTCACAGAGAAACACAGACTCTCCTTTTTTATGTATAGGCTTTTTTATACAGTTGTTTAATTTTATAAGTGCATCTGGTTGGTGTCGATGTCATTAACCATCACGTTAGTTTCTGTTGTAATAAACTCCGTCATTAACAACAGTCTCCTCCACACGCAGCTTCTCTGCAGTTGGTCTGTGTGTTTCCTGATCAGATAAACCAGCGTTGGAAAGACTAGAATAGTTGCGCCAGTTAAAATAAGAGCGTCCCGTAAAAAAATAAAATCTATTAATAATTTATTGGTTATAGGTCCAGGTCCGCATCGGATGGCGTGTGGGTCCGGACTCGGACCGCGGTCCGCCATTTGGGGACCCCTGGTTTAGGTGGTTCTATTTTGTTTCCATCAGGTGTGAATGAAGACGATGATGATAAAATGACTCTTTTTGTAAATGGAGTCTGGTGGCTGCAGTGAGAGCGACAAAACGACAGTTTCTGGTCAAACAAAACATATCTTACTCTTAGAAAAAAAAAAAAGGTCTGTCTCTGCAGGGATCCTTTCCATAATGTTGTCAGACACTTAGAATAACAATCTGAGCCTGTCAGTGGTGAAAACAAGCACTTTTCACGGGCCTCTTTTGACAGTGTGCAGTTGCTCACAAGGATTGCAGCTCATTTCACCGGCTGACGGCTGCAGTGCTCCCCCCTCAATACTGGACCAATTTCAAAAATTTGTTTCCCCATCAGTCACTCAGACAGAAAAAAATGAATGGGGCCCAGAATGAAAAATACTATTTATCTCAGCGCCCTAAGCAGGAAAGGTTTGAGGGCCCAGCCTTGCAGTGGACAGACAGTGAAACATTCAGGAGCAGCTCTTGTATGCAGTTATAATCCTCAGCCATTTTGTTTATTTATAAATGATGGGCTGCAGCTCTTTTACTGCTAATTAAATACACTCACTGAAACACTCAACTCACTCACTTTGAAATTACTTTGAACCACCATGTTTGCACATCACTGGTTGCCAGTTTTGGATCAAACACACATTGATCCCGTAGATATAGAATGTATGCAGATGCCTACATTTACCAGTAGGGCTGGGTATTGGTACTCAATAATATCCTAACACTCACCCATCACTTGTAATCAGTAGGAGGTATAAATATCAGCACATTGCTTGGTTTACTCTCAATCCGTCCAAGGTGCGAACGCCATTGATGACAACACTGGGAGCTTGCGCTGACACATAGCAGGGCCCTTGGGTCGTTTATGGTCAGTCCAAATGGACTCAAATGGCAGGTGTGGGCTTCAGCAAAAGGCTAGCAATACCACTAGTGCTGGTCCACGGAGCTGTGATGCGTTTAGATGGCAGTCAGATATAAAGGAAATCCCTCATAAGAAAATAACCATATTATAGTAGCTTACTGAAGAAATGTGGACTTTTGCCACCTCTGTTGCCAGGTCAGATGGTCAGTTAATATAGCAAAGGCTGCATGAGTTTGGGGGGCCCCTGGTGGCTTCAAGGCCCTAAGCAGCAGGTTAGTTGGCTCAAAGGGAGGGCTGGCTCCTCAGCAGTGTATATGGATGCATCCCATTCTCTTTGTGTTTTGACATTGTTGCATTTAAATTTATATCAGCCTATTACATGTAATTTATCACAGCATAGATACAGTGTGCAGTACAGCACATAATAAAACTGTATCATCTTTCTGCCAAAAACCTGCATCATGACTAGAATTATTTCATGTGTGAAGTATTCCCTCGCAGCCACAGTCAGTCTGGGAAAATCCTGAGTGAAAGTGATCCTCATCTGCCGTGTCAGGCTGCAAAGTGCCCGTCTGTCTGCAGCAGAACTGCAAACCTTCGTCAGGGGAATTTTCCTTCCTAGGACCATCCTGAACTTCCATCGCGCCAACATCAGCAGGAAACCTGCTCACTGTTGGAAACGTGCAGCAGCATTGATCTAAGGTGCCACAGCGACTTTATCCACAACTTTTTAAAAGAAACTACTAGCACTAGCACCAACTCTGCAGAGAGCGTTAGCTCTATGGACCTTTTTTTGGTTGTAATGCAGCAGCCAGTTCTGTGAGCGCGCAGGGAAACCTGATCAGGCTGATGGTGACAGGAGTGGGGTTGAGCAAAGGATCGGGTGGGGTTGGAGGTGTATACAGAAAGTAGGTCTTTACACAGGTAGACTGGATTTACAGGCCTGCAGGCAGTCAGGGAGCTGCGTGTACAGACACCAGACACAATGTGACACCCAAAAATCTGACACCTAGAGGAGAAGGGTTGTTCATTCAGAGAGTCTGTGTTGCAGTCAAAAAGTAAACTCCAATCTTTTATTAAGTCAAAGGTTGATAGTAGACTCACAGAACCATCAGCTCGACTTCAGCCTGACACAGTCTGAAAGTAACCAATCACTTGTATCCTAAGTCTGCATTACACAGACTGTCACATCACAGCAGAACAATGAGCTCAGTGTGTTCAGTCTGTTGTTATACAGGCTTCTTTACACCTCGACTCTGAGCTGAGACAGACCCATGCTGCAGTCTTTACTGCCCATAACAGCATATTAAACATTAACTCAAGTTCTTTTCCCTCCTGCAGCACAGAATGACCATCATCCACCTGTGAGGGGCTGATTGGGCTTGAGATCAATACGACTGTGGCTCTGTGATTACTCTGCCAGCTGCTGAAAACTCACTTTCTAATTCTCACCCCACCCACTGTAGTGATCGAGACACTCCCAAGTACAGCTTACTCCTACTTATAGTCTACTAGAAATTTCATGGTGTTTCCTGTCTACTTTTATGATTGAAAAATCATCTGTAGACCCAGCAGATGAAATTTAACTTGGTTGCTAAGAGTTGCCTGTTGGGCAGTTTGTGTAATTAACATAATTAGCTTATTATCAGGCAAAATAACAAGGGAATTAAAGTTCCCCATAGTAAGTTTATATGAATGTTAATAAATTGCATAGTGCATATAAAATATAAGAAAACATTTCTAGCTCTATTGTCATGAGCCTATTAGGATATCATTGATAACACCATATTTAATGAAAAACAAAAATAGCACTAGTAGCCTATGATGTTACTGTTATACTACCAGCACAGTAACATAACAATAAAAAAAACTATCCTTGCATCGAGAAGGCTAAATGCTAAGCTGTTCAGCTGGCTAACCAACTACAAGCAAATCAGTTAGCTGATGTTAGCTTGATGGCAATTAGGCTAACTAGCATAAGGTTTTATAACAGTTACATACCTTTATCCTAGGGGTGGGTGATGTGGCCTAAATGAACTATCAGTAATATTATATGTGTAATTTTATTTCACAGTAACGATATTTTTGTCAATTTCTGATATGCCAACATTGCTGATGCTGATACCAATACTTGGACATATTTTGGATTTGTCGACATCACAAGCACAGACTTTTTCAAATTGCCCAACATGAAGCTTTTAGCAACCATCCTTAATCCTGTCTGCATAGCCTATACGTATGTACAGTAAGTATGTATGACATTTAAATAATTAAAGTTCATAGGTAACAACAGTTTCAGAAATTGTCCCCATTTGTATACTTACCAACTCTCCCTTTTTTCCTTACCCTTTCCCCATTTCCTCCTGGGATCAATATTCTCCTGTATTCCTCCTGATTTCTGACCAATTTTCACACCTTTTTTCTTCCCTTTTTCATTATCACAACCTGTTTCTGACATAGTACAGCATGTATAAGCTCGATATGACTCTAAAAATCTGCTGTTTCCATCAGGATAACAATTCCCGTTTCTTAAGGAAAGTTTTAAAGGAAAGGGGCATGCATTTTGTAAAATCTGCCATGTCAGTTTTCTTTTAGGGGCATGGCAAAAAATAACAGAATGAAAGAAAACTGATGAATATTACTTTATGTCAGAGGTTTACACTAGAGGGACGAATTATTCTAAATTGGTGTCACCTCTATTTTTGAGCCCTCAATGTCTCAAAATTAGGCATATAGACAAAAACAAACAAAAACATGGGAAAATAGGGTCTAGGTTGTAAAATACTGAAGTTGCCCTTTAATATCGAGGGCCAGAAGCAATGTGTTTCTGTTCTGGAGAGATCTAAAATCATTTTTTGAAGAAAGGGAATTGGTTTGATTGTTGACATGCCTTTGTTGGAGATATTAATATTTAACCCTGATGTGATTCTGGCATCCAGCACCACTGCATTAGTATCAATACAGTACTAACACTGAAGCTGTTCTTCCTCAGCCGTCAGCAAAGCCTTACCTTACTCAAGAGGGACGCAGCTCCGAGACTCACCTCTGGATCCATTCACTTCACAGTTGACTCAATTCAAAGTATAAATTGAAAATGCAGCTCACCTAATAATGGAGCAGTCTACCTTCTCAATAGACTCTCCATGGATTTGATATAAGAAGCCTTTTAGGGCAAAGTACTTCCCTTTTTGAGAGTGAAGAAAATCCACTTCCTCAACTGAATGAAGTGAAAGTGAATTACTCGAGCGCTCAACGAAGAGTCTGAGCTGAGCTGAATATTAGAGGTTGTCTGAGGTGCTGTTTGTGAGGCTGTTAAGCTTGTGCAAAATGATGGACTGTCGTATTAGGAAGAATCTTGCATGGTTTGAGAGTTCAAAGTGAGTTCCAAACCAGCGTGGAATGTTTATATCAAGTTACATAATATTGTTTTTTTTTTATGATCATATTTTCAACACTGTAAAAAAAACATACAGGAATTTGATGGAATCAACTCATCTTTTCTCAGTAACTTGACTAAGTAGAGAAGTTTTATTTAAGTTAAACCTAAAATATCTAGATTTATTTTTTGAACATATGAATGTGAGGTCTTATAACTTTCTGACTTTCTGATCTTTTGACTTGAAATAAGTTAAATGAGTACAGTTTTCAATCAACTCGATATTAAAGGTGATCATTGTGCATGCAAAAATGAGTACAGCCGTCCAAATAGCAATTCAGAGCCATATACTGTATATATTGGGTGGCTGCAGAAGCTCAGCAGGAGCTCAGCAGGAGCTCAGCAGGAGCTCTGCAGGAGCACAGGGTACATGCAACCACGTAAAACTGACAATAACAAACATCTTCCACAGCAAGCTGATTAACTGTTCCTAACAGTCAGTTCTCAATGTAAAGTTCAGCCTGTTATCCTGAAAACAAAAGCTCACTGCTCTGAAATAACACACTCTGGACGATGACTTAAGTGGCTGCCTGTCTCACTGCCTGCCAAACTCCATTAACATTCCGCTCAATTTAACTTTTGCAAGATAATTAATAATTTCCTTAGACCTATAAAGGGATGCTTAATCATTCTGCAAAAATTCAGCATTAATTTGAACTCTGATTAATGTGAAACAAACATACAAAACATAATTTCAAAGGGACATTGCATCTGTAGCATTCAGGTCAGGTCAAATAAAGTGAGTATTTCAATTTAATATGTTTCCTTGATCTCTGATGACCATGTGATGCACAAGTTTCTAAGAAAGTGCAATAAGTTACTTATTACTCAATTAAAAAGTAATATTATTTAGCTTATTACTTGGTATCCAAAGTAATTAGTTACATTATATCACTGTATTACTTTTGTATCATCTTGGCAGCCTTGTTGCGCTCCAAAGTTGAGCTGTTAACACCCAGAAATCTTTTGTTGTAGCTCTCCAGATGTCGGCTGTGGTGGAAACAAAGTCGACCTTTCTGAGAGTGACCTTCAAACTAGATTCCATCACCTCAGATTCTCTCTGGAGGAGACAAACTAACTCAAAATAATGATAATACCTGTCCCCGTCTGTCATCCTCCATCCTTCATTTAGCTTTTTGACCAGCACCTGCCAGTGCTGTGCATACAAGTCACAGGATAGCCTACGTAGGTAACTCAACTTGAAACTGTAATATAATTTTTGTAATCCTTTACACTGCTTATTACTGGAAAGATAGTAATATAACAGTAACATGTTACTGCCCAACACTGATGACACATTATGGTCATTTTATGATGTATTACAGTAAATATATCACAGATTTTTCCCTTAAGTTTATAAAGAAACATGATCAGCATATTAGCAGACTTCCCAGCATGCATTGTCTGAGAGTTAAATCTTTGTTAAGACCTGTCTTTTTATAGTTCAAATAAAACACATAAAATCTTGCTGTGTGTCTCTGACACATTTCAAGATAAGTCATGGTTGCTTGTTTTCACAATAATTAAAACACTGCAAACCGTGATGAAAGTTCCCATTCAGTTCCCACCCCCTTACACTTAAAATGTGATAAATTAACCGAGAGCAGTTTCACATATTGTCTTTGTGTCAATGCTTAAACAAAGTGTCTCCAAAGTGGAGCAGCTGCAGCTCAAAGTTCTTTGTGTGAAATGAAGAACTGACTCTTCAAACTGAGAAAATGTAAAAGGAAATCAAATTTGTTTTTGTAATATTTGTCAGTGCGACTGAACAGATGTCAGTTCAGCTTTATATCATGAGCTTATTGAGCATGTTTTCTCAAGCACAACTGAAGTTTATTTGACTAGAATCATAACAGAATTAACTTAACTTGTCTTTTCAAATTCAGTCAACCTGAAACTTTAAAGCAGGACACTTTTTTTTAGTTAAAACAAAGATAAACTTATATTTACAGTGTAATCACTAAATCCTAGTATTCTAAACTGCAGCTTGCAGTGGTGACATGGGTGCATGTTCCCTGTAGAGATGAGAGGAGGGTTGTGTTACCATCTCTCCTCCCAGAAACCTGATAAAAAAGAGGAGGCGGGTCAGAATGACTGACAGGAGTGGACAGTCAGTATAGCATTATTCTGCATGTCAACACTTTGACTGACAGCAGAACAGCTCTCGTTGTGTTTTAGCATTGAGGCTAAGATTGCCCGTTTAACATAAATAACCAATCTCAGTTTTCTCTGAGTCAGAGTGGATTAGGTTGTAGAGTCTACTTTAAAAAGCATGGTAATTCCTCTCCTCTCGAGTGTGTAGCCTTGGAACAGCTACATTTACTGTGAAGGCCTTTCATTTACTGCCCTCTCAGAGCTCATGCATGAATATCAGGTGTCTTGGGAGGGGTACAAAATCCTACATGCGTAACCAGCTTTGCTCTATTGTCACGGAGCGTGTTGAAGATTCAGGTCTCTGTAGTTATTAGTTGGGACCACGTCATCTGAGACAAGATAGAGGTTATAGGGTTTCAGGATGACTGAAAGATGTTTCTTTCAGTCCTCTTAGTCTGTTCAAACACGCAAAGCCACTTGTGATTCCCAGGCTGGATCAGCTCTCTGGGAAAACCGCAGCTGTCGTTCTCTGCAGCTCAGACAGCAGACAGTAAATGAGCAACTCTTGACCTGGATCTCACAGGTTCTTGCTTCTCATGTTTGCAAAAAAAAAAAAAGGATTTTCCATCAAAGAAATAACCTGTATTTGATTGAAGCTGCACAACAAAAACGTGCAAAAATGTCCAAATTCTCTGACTGATCTGTTCAGCAGGAAAAGTACTGTGACCTGCCCAGCCACAAAGTTTCTCATATTACAGTAAAACAGAACATTAAAATGCCTCTGGATGCAATTGGATAGACCTACAACTGATCAGAGCCATGAAACGTGACCCACAACCAATCAAAGCAAAGAAACCTGTGATGTAGTACAGTTATACAGAACATTAAAATATATTCCTGAAAATATTTGAGGCAGAAACAGGCAATCTAGTGACTGGATTTTGCTTCATATTTGATCACTGTCTAGTTTGACAGTTTTAACTGAATTTTGTGAGCCTTGTGTGTTGCACTGGACAGACTGAGTGAGAATGACTTGTCAATCACATGGTAGCTTCACCCTAAAGCGTACCCTGCTTTATGGTCTATTTTACTCAAAATTTTGCCATAAGAGTACATACAATCAGGCTTCTTTTTGCAACCAGCGAAGTTGCCACCCTCTGGTCATTAGAAAGAATGCAGCTTTAAGGCACTTGTGCACTAGCTAGACACCGAAGCACCGACTAACACGCAAACACAAAATCTTGATTAACTGTCTTTTCTGTCTTTCTGCTGCAGTAGTGGTTACTGACATTGACCTGTTTCTTTTTACTGCCAAGCCACACTGTTGCTTAATTGCTTTTATCACCTTTTCACTTGACAAAGCACCTGAGGCTGGAGGCTGCTGCTAGCTGCAGGCTCCAGCACTGCTGGACCTGCACCGCGGGTCAATGGACAATCCAGGACAATGACTCAGGAACACAGAACGAGAACTCCCGTAAGTCTGAGTTGTGGGTCAATGTAAGGTGCAAGGAGCTCTCCACAGATGTCCCCTGAAAGGTTGTCTCTCTTAGCTAGTGAGGTCTGCTTTCATCAAAATATTCTCACATTTGAAGAAAAACTGACCAGATCAGAATCAGACTGCCAGCAGCAGATATTAGGACTGTTTGTGTGGAGGCTGTCACTGTGGTACACAGTTCAGCAAGGTGACAGCTGAGAGAAAGAAGCTGTTCCTGAGCCTGCTAGTCCTAGAACAAAGAGTCCTCGAGTGCCTCCCAGGGGCAAACAGTCTGTGGCTGGGGGTCTCAGTGGCAGGGAGTGGGGCACTGGTGATGTGTTAAGTAGTTGCTATGTGTACGCAGTACAAGATTTGGACACCAGAGAGATTCACATCCTGACTCCTGTCTGTGGTTAGGCTTCGGCAATAAAACCTTTTTGGTTGAGGTTAGAGGGAAAATTCTGGTTTTGGTGAAGTCTGCGTAAAGGAAAAAGAAAGTTTTTCTTCTAAATACATTATGCATGTTCGAAAATAGTTGTTGAAAACATGAAAAGAATGAGAACTGTGTAGTGCTGAATTGTGGAATTAGACCAGGAGAATGTTACTCATGATTTCTGTGTTCAGGGGTTTCTGGGCAGACCTGAAATATAGATCAGTGACGCACCAGAGCCACTGTCCCCCAACACTATATAAGCCTAATGAACTGACACATGAACCACACCACCTCCCCCTCCCCTCTCCCTCCCCAGCAGTTAGTTATGATTGGTTGACAGACTCAAAAGAAAGCATCTTGGGTTAGATATGTCAGAGTTAACAGAGGAGCTAAGGATGACAAGAACTGTTTTCAACATGAAAAAAATGGATAAATAAGCACAAAAGATGATTTATTGTAAACATGCACACCAAAACATGAGTATGATTTTAGGTAATTACAATCAATATAAAGTAAACATTTTTAGCAATAATTCTAATGTCTGTCACCTTGTATAAGGTCATTTAGTTTAATAATCAATGTTAAACAACAGCATTTGTGCTGTGATGTGTTTCAGGGTTAAAAAGGAAACTGGGAAAGAGATGAGTCCTGGTAACTGGACATCTCCTTTGTGAGATAAAGCATAGTTTGGATAACCGATCAATCTGATGTGTGCAGAGGTCTGTGTGGTTATACTGTAGCAGTCTGGGGTCATTTTCAGGTGATTTAATGAACATAATCACAGTGAGCAGCCATTGCGTAACAGCGCTCCGGTGTGTCACTTAAAAGGCTGTGGATTTGTCAGGATATTGTCCTGCTTTCAGATGCTGCTAGGATTTCATCACCTGAAGGAGAAGCATTTCATACAGTATAAAGCAGCTGTGGACAGTAGATTCCCCCTGAAAAATACTCTTGTATTTTGAAACCTAAATGTTGGCAGGTATGCATTTGAGTGCCCCTCTGGTCAGCCTAACTCACAGGTGCCCCTTCTTGGTTCTGGCTCCTGTGCCCCCCTGATGCCAGCAGAAACAATGACAAACGACTGCTCTCATCTCCTTGCTATGTGGAGTGAAGAGTCTGTTTTTCAGAGTTGGGAGTCTTCCAGCAGCTTTCAGCCAGCCTGGCTGTCACCTCTCCTTTGTTCCCTGGAGCTTCATTTTTTATCTGTCACCACAGGATCTTTCCTCCCCTCCTCACAGCATATTCCAGCTCTTTATTAGAGGCTGTCCCAGTGTGGCACAGGGAGCTCATCACAGTGCATGCTGAAATTTGTGAAAAATCTGTGCTGTTGTCCTTTTAAGGAGAAGATTATCTTACTCCACTGCAAGGGAAAAGGAAGAGGAATTTTGGTAATAAAATAACTGTCATGATGAAATACCAGACTTTTGAGTTTGCAGTGTTTGGAAGTTCAACATCATGTTCGACAATTTAACCCTCTCCTGGCTCTGTCTCAATAAGACAGCTGCTGCTGGGTTTGTTGTTGCCTAACTGATTGATTCCACCAAGCACAGCACGTCTGCACCACGCTTCTGATCCGTCCTCCACACGGCTGAAAGCCCCACCAGCTAAGCGTTTCAGCAGCGGAGCGTTTTGCCAGCCTTATGTTTACTTGCTCAGATGTTGTTGATCAGGTCCTCTTTCCTTGCTCTTTGTGCTTCTACCATGGATAAACAGGCTATGTGGTTAAACAGTTTCTTTTCTGTCTGTCTTTATGATCATGACTCTGCACGGGGTCTTTTACTTTGAAAATTAACCAGATTCTCCCTGCCGTGTCTGACTTCCTGTCCGTTCGATCTGCTCTGTGCTAATTGATGCAGCATCCGTCAAAAATCGACTCGGCATGTATTTGATGTGTCCCAGAGCGAAGAGGTGCTTCTGGGACACGCTGAGGCGCCGCTGGTGGAATCAAAAGCATGGTGTAGAATGATTGCGATCAGCTCCGGCTGACGTGGGGCAGCCACACCTGGTGGAATTTAACCGTAAGAGCTGCTGGCTTCACTTTGAGTTGGTGGTTATGAAGCTCTTTGGCAGTCAGTATCCCCCTGATATCTGCACGGTACCTCTGCACTCAAAAACTTTCAGTCCCACCCATTTAAGTCAAAGTCACGCCTCCTCATTTACATGTAGCTAAAACATAAAGACACATTAAAAGAATATCAAATGGCTTTTTTTCAGTTTGAGGAAACTTTTAAAACTATAAACACTGTATGGATCAAAAGTTGGTAGTCATTAGTCATAACTGGCCTTGTTTGCAGTTTGAAGTATCCGGTCAATAGTTTTACACGTCTCTTTTATAATGGCTGCCTGTGGGGCAAAATGCTTTTTGGGCCTTTTCGTCAAGTAGGAAAACCCAAATTAAATTAGCCACCACATTTTAACGATGCTTTCTCTTTCCCCTCCATTATATTCTTCTGTATTTACTTTTAGAGCCATTTCGATCATTTTGGTCATGTTCCCTATTAGCCATGATTTTTTTGCTGCCAATTTTGAGCTTCCGTTTTGAGCATTTGCATTTAAGCTTTTCCCTTATTTCAGTTTTCAGCCCCTCCAGTTTCACTATCCATTGTCAAACTCCTGTGTAATATGTAAGGTCATATGCCACTTTTCAGTCTTTTTCAATCTGAATGTCCAAGTAACCGGCAGTGTTAAGCACTAATTTAGGAAGTAATGTGTCTTTCCTTTGGTGTAAGGAATAACAGTGACTCTAGGTTTTAAGTCGGTTTAATGTTCAAACCGATTGATTTCGTTGTTTTGTGTAAATATACACTCATTCTGAATTTTGATCCCTGCAGCACATTTCAAAAAAGCAGGGAAGTTTGGACAGTAGAATGTTTACCACTGTGTTACATCAGCTTTTCTTTTAACAACACTCAGACAGGAAGTGAGGACACTAATTGTTGAAATTTTGAAAGTGAAATTCTTTCTCATTCTTGTTTGTTTTTCAACTTCAGGTGCTCAACAGGCCGGGGTCTCTGTTGTCTTATTTTTCGCCTTGTAATGCACCACACATTTTCAATGGGAGATGGCTCTGGACTGCAGGCAGGTCAGTCTAGTGCCTGAAATCTTTTACAATGAAGCCACACTGTTGGAACACATACACAGTGTGTCTTGGTTAATTGTTTTGCTGAAGTAAGGAGGGACGTCATCTGGATGGCAAGTTCTGTATTTATCTTTCAGCCTTTGCAGAAGTGACAGTTGGCTGTCTAATGAAGTCAGCACTGGTAACAGTGTGGATGGTCCTTTTCCTCTTTAGCCCAGAGGACACAATGTCCACGATCTCCAAAAACAATCTGAAGTGTGGCCTGGTCAGACCACACTTTGCGTCAGTCCATCTCAGATGAGCTCGGGCCCAGAGAAGTCTACAGCGTCTCTGGATGTTGTTGATATGTCTGTCTCTTTGCATGGCGGAGTCTTAACTTGAATTTGTCAATACAGCAGCAAACTGTGTTTACTTACACACATCACTATCATTGATGTCTCCTATAAATGTAAATTTAAATGGACGTATACCCAACTGACTACATGAAGAAAAACCTCAGCAAGAAGTAGTTTTCAAATTAACATCAAAGCACAGATACAGAAGATGCCCTCCATGTATCGACAAGTGTCTGGCAAATCCAAATTATAGAGTGAATTGAAAATATCATGCAGTCATTTTCCTCAGAATTCCCCATGTTTATAGCAGAGGCTAATTATGTCCTTGTAGCCATGTAATGATTACCATTAGTTCCTATGATTGCAGTCATTTCTAGCAATGAGTCAGAAATGTGAGTCTCACTCTCCTTTGTGTGCAGATGATAGAATCCCTATCCTCAGCTGGCATTTCGTCACATCTGCCAGCAGCCTGCTGTTCTGCAGCGCTGCAGCCAATCACATCTCCTCAGCACCGACTGTGGGCTTCAGTTTTAAAATCACAATGCAGAAACAAGAATTAGGTCTGAATTTTGTTTGGTTTACAGTGACAACAACACACAGCAGATTGATGTTAGTGTCATGATCTTTGACTTAAACATATATACAGTCACATCAGGCTGATGATCATTAGTTTGATGAAATTGATCTTATTCAAAAGTTAGCATTGAGTAGATGGAATGTCCCCACTTTTTATATCACTTTACCTTTTGGCAGTCATGTTCAGTTAACTTTAAGCAGTTCATGGTCACACTGTAACATTCATGTACACATAATCGTGGGTTTAATTTGATGCTGACAATAAAATTTGAATCTGGTGATTATGTGACCAAGACAAAGTTTTTTTTTCCCTCATCATATAAATGTTTATAAGTGCATAAACACAGACAATATTAAAAACACAAACTAAGACACCAGCATTATTATTTGTTTAGTATTATTAATTCTTACATACGCACATTTATTTCTTCCCCATTTTATTTCTTTGCCCTCCTGTTTTTTCTTTCTTCTTTCTTTCCCTTTACCAAACTACTTGCCTTCTTTTACATTTACTTGTGTTGTGGAATTAACTCACTGGCAACTGAATAGATCTGAGAATTGATGAATATGTTTTATTTGAACCGTTCGAGTTTGATATCTGTTGTGTTAAGAGATCCAGCCACCGTGAGATGTTGATTTAATTTTCTGCTTTTCCAGTGTAGTAGTATGGTTTACTTCAGGTTGAAACAACTTATGAAGATGCTGCTACTAATACAAAGACGTGTATTCCACTGATTACTTTAGATGTATCACTCATTTGTAAGAATTGGAAGAAGTTTTAGTTTACTTTTCAATTATGATGAGGAAATGTTTTTTAAAAGAACAAACTCTTGGCTATTAATATGTAATATGCATCTAATGTGACTCCTCTACAGATGCAAATGGCATGTATCAGGGTGTTTTTATTAATATTAATTAGGATTGCAAACTGTAAGCTCTTTCCTTAATCAATCATTGGTAAAATTTACGATCAATTAATCGACTAACCATACTTATAAAATCTTAAAAATGTTGCATTTATCAAACAATACTAAATGTATTTTTCCCCTAAATCAAAGTTTTATTTCCATGGCAACATGTTGCACATTCTCTGACAGCGCTACACACACCCTTAGAAATGGTTCTAACGAGAACCATATAGTGTTCTAGAAAAAACATTTTTTCAGTTCTTGTTGGAACTTTTTATAAAAGTTCACTTGGAGCCCTTTCAAAGAGTTTAACCAATTCTTCAACATAAAGGATTATATCTGTGTGTATAACATCTGTGAATGGTTCCACCTAGAACCATCTCTGGAGGAGGAAGCTTTTTATATTCTGAGGGTTTTTATCTAGAATCAACCCAGGCTGTTCTATCAAGAATCATTTCCTATTATGGTACAAAGAACCCTTGAAATAGTTCTTGAGGGATTTCAACAATCCTTCAAGGACTCTTTCCTCTAAAAAGGTCTTTGGATGAAAAAGGTTCCTAATGGAAACCTTACTCTTACAAAGAACCCCTGACAAACCCTTTCTTCCAAAAAAGGTTCTTCAGAAGCAAAGTGTTCTGGGTAGAACCACAGCCCTTCAAGTTGAACCCTTTTGGAACACTTATTTCTAAGAGTGTAGCCTATAAGAGCTATGTATTTCAAATGATTATTTGATAGCAGATTGATTCAATTTTACATGATCGATCAAATTCCTAATAACTAATTAATCGATCATTGATTAATTGTTATCATCCCTAATATTGATACATGTGGCATTAATCTGTTTACCCACCTATTCTGCCCTACACAGGAGAAAGGCAGTAGCTTCATTTTTTTTGTCAAAAGTGAGTTATAATCATTTTTGTGACATTAAAGACATCCTTTGTCATGTGGACAATGTGTTGTATTTTGGAGAAAATAGAGGGTCGGAATTATAGTAACTGCAAAAATCCATAGAGAAATCACAGCAAACCACTATAACTATATAACAACAGTTTAGAAAAATATTACAGTAAGACCACAGAGTCATAACTTTCAGACTCATAACTACAACAACTATTATCACAGGTGAGAAGAAGCATTGCATTAAAATTAGTAGCTTCAAACAGAGTTAAATGTTGAAAATAAATGATAATTACAATAATGTAAAGAACAACAGTAAAAGGTGCTATATCATTTTACATCATTAACTTTTTAAAGCTAAAATGATCAGAAAATGGATGTTACTCGCTTTTGCTTTGGTATGACCCAATATTTTTGGTAAGCTCTGCAAAGGCAGAATACAGGAACTTCCAAATAAGGTTAAGATTATTATGTAGAAATAATATCGTGATATAAACCTATGAAATTGACACCTGTCCAATTATCTGCCAGCAGCTACTTTGGGTCGACAACAAGAAAACTTTAGTCAGTTTTCTCAGTTCTGCATTCTGGGAGGTTACTGCCTTTTCCCTTTGTTGGGCAGTATTGGATGCAGCAATTACAAATAAATCATGTGTAATGTATGAGGCGGGTTGGAGGGGTGTGTGAGGCTCTGGCTGCTGTGATGTGCTGTCTGTCCTCAGCAGCGTGGACAGACTAGTGTGGAATGGGATTTTTCAGCCCATGATTTTATTATGTTTCATCCATAATTTGGCAGCGCTGCCATTTGACCGCACTAAACGTTTCAGATTATGTGAGCATGGTAAGGGGCCTTTCTCTTTCAGAATGCAGCGCACTCGGGGTGAAATTGCATCGGCCTCACTCGCGCAGATCCATGCCGAGAAATTCCATAGCAGGATTAGTCATGCAGAGGCCCGGCGATATTTACATTAGAGCTGGATTTGACTATGTTTGAATTTCATGGGGGAACCTCGCAAGCTCGAGCTTGTGGGATGAGCAGCGAAATCTCACAGCGGGGTCTGAGGAGCATCCAACGCTTGACTTCACTGTCATCACCCACTTATCATGTCCAGCTGTCAGAGAGCCGATGTTTGTTTGTCTCTGTCTTTGTCACAGAGGACCAGATCCCTCACGGTTTCCCCACCATCGACATGGGGCCCCAGCTGAAGGTGGTGGAGAGGACGCGGACTGCCACGATGCTGTGTGCGGCCAGTGGCAACCCTGACCCCGAGATCTACTGGTTCAAAGACTTCCTGCCTGTGGACATCAGCAGCACTAACGGGCGCATAAAACAGCTGCGTTCAGGTAAAGATCTCACCTCAACATGTTCACAATCAGGTCTCTATTCAGCAAACACTGGCACATGTTCAAGTCAAGTCAGTTTTATTCATATAGTCCAGAATCACAAATCTCAGTTTGTCTCAAGGGGCTTTACAGAGTGCAGCCAGCTGCACTTTTCAGGTGTTGGTGGGCCATGACACTTACTGTATATGCATAATGTAACATTAATATGTAAAGCCTGCCACCTCTGTCTGGGAAATTTCATGTCATTTATATGTAACAGGGGCTGGGTACCAAACCTTACTACTTTTTTGATACCAACCAAAATGTGTCCATAGTTTCCAGTTTCAAAAACTGTCAAGTATCAAATCAAATGTGTGGTCAATTCAAGTAATGTCTCTCCAGAGAGTTCCTAATCATAAATGACCCTTCGCTAACCCCGCCTCTAAACAGCAACTGTCCAATCATGAAGTAGGAACAGTACTAAGGCACTGCAGGCCTTTTGACCTTTGCATTTCTCTGCAAGTGAAAATGCATGAGGCTCAAAGTAGAGTGATACTCAGTGTCTCGTGAGTTTGGAGGGTGGTCATCTTGCACACAAGAGCAAAGGTGTGGGGAATGGATTAAGCTTTGTTTTTAACTAATGTAAGATGTAAGTGTTAGCATGTACAGCTAACTAGCTTACTATCTGTGTCAATGCTACCTCCAGCTAAACTTGATATACTGCATATCCTTGATATCACTGCATTTGTTGACGGGTTAATTTGGGATTTGTTATGTGGTGGGCTTGAGGAGGAGGTCATGGGCTGATATAGAATCAAAGTGGGTGGTGATGACACATCTGTCTAAGGGGGGTTAGCTTGGCTCTTATACCTGGTTTCTTCCAGGAGCAATCTCAGTCTGGTGGGGTGACCATATGAAGGTCTACTTAATCCCTGCACATGATTTTCTCATGTTAATGAGTGCAGTCCTGTTATCTGTTGTATACTGTATAGATACACATGTTGTATGCCACAGTCTGACAAAAGCTGGCTGGGCTTTAGCCTTAGTCTTTTAGCATTAGCGTTATATCATGTGCACAGCCACTAAGTAACTTAACATATTTCAGTCTTGTACAGGTCAGCTGGAGACAAACTTCTCAGCCACCTCAAAAGCACAGTATCAAAAAAGTGCTTCTAAACTCACCAAACTCAGGGACGGTTTCATCATCAGTCCAACTGTACCCAGCCCCAACACAATCAATGTGGAAAAATATTTTATATTGCCTTAGATTATGATTTCAAGCAATCAGGTTTTGTTAAATGCAGTATTTCAATATTTCACCACAAAGGTTTTGCAAGTTTTTGATTAGGATTTAAAGGCAACATAGAGAACATTTCCAAAATCCTGGCTGCAACATCCTGAAACCCTTGGCTGAGTGATCATGTTTTTATGCGAACATGAGACACTCGCTTGACAAGTTGAGGGGTATCAATGCATAAAACATAAATCAAAATCGCAATGATTGGAAGAATTCTGAGAGTGTAAGATGTGAAGGTGGGTCGTGTTTTTCATTTTGAGAAAATAAAACACAGAATAATCCTACTCTGAGTACTACATCATAGATTTCAGTAATTACCTGAGCAGCACCTGTGTGGGAATACTGGCGTGCCAGCAGTCCTTAACACACCACAGACAGTGATGAATGTTAAAGCAGAGACAGCCATGTGAGCGGCTGTGTGAGGAGGTGGCCACAATCCAGAGGAGCAGATAGGGCATCTTTCTCCACCAATCTCGCCAGCAGCTCGCAGCAGAGCCGGACGGCTTCTGGCTGAATAACCGAGCTCCGTACAACCTGTCAGCTGCCCTTTCTCTCACTTTCCGTGAGAAAATAGAAATGTTTGTTTCTTGCCAAAAAAAATTCCAAGCACCTACACAACGTTGGAACTGCTGTCCAGGGCCAAACTTTTTCTTGCCAGCCCTTGCAGCAAGAGTACGAAGCACATTTCCCATCACTGAGGGCCTGGGGCCCCTCCTGTGGCTGCTCTCATCTCAGCACAGACAGAGAGGAAAAGCTGAGAGTCTGGCTCGAGGATATCACTGGCTTTGAAGTCCACTCTGAGGATTTTCCCAAGTCACAGTTGGGGCCTTAGGTAAGGACAAACATGCCATGTATTATTAACCGAACAGCATGGCAATTTGTTTCAATTTGGTTCATAGGGCCCCGTCGTCACATGCAGTCCCACAGCAGCCAAGCACAGATGGCTGTTATCCTGCCTCACAAGGCAAGTCAAATATATAGCAGTGTGTAAAGTCAGCACTGCACAATTATTCAATTTATTTGTTTCAATAGAATTCATTATATAGAGGGGTGATTAGATTTGCCCATGAATTAGTTAGTCTTATTAAATGACACTGATCCATTAAGAAACACTAATAGCTTCATTTTTCAATTTGAGACCTTTGCTCTCTTTCGGATAAGGAAAAAAGTCGTCCGTCTTCTGTAACGCTTCCTCTGGAGTTCCAAAACTCAACTTAGTCTGCCAGTGATTACAACCAAAGCTTGTCCGTTGAAGAGTGACCCAGAGCACCGCGCGCTATGACTGCTGGGGATTTGATTGGGAAAGAAGAGGATTAGTGTGACAGGACAAAGCTCGTCTGTGGTAAACAAAGCTGGAGGGAAACGTCAAGAGCACAACACCTGTCACTTATTGTTTGTCCAAAAGATTGACTAAGATCGCTCCAGCACAGTTATTTTGCTGTTACTGGCTGTTAAAGGGGTACTCTCAGTTCATTTTCAATTTCCAAGGGACATTATAGAGGTGTGCAGATTTACCAAAATGCCTTTGGAAGCAATTAGATGGACCTACAACCTATCAGAGCAATGAAACGTGACCTACAACCAATCAAAGCAAAGAAACCTGTGATGGACACACGGCTGCCTGGTCACAATCTTAAGCATACTACAGCTAAAGAGTACACTAAAACATGTTTCTGAAAACTTTTGAGGTGAGAATTAGTCAGTGTGGTGATAGGATCTCAGTTACAACTGGATAGACCTATAACCAGGGCCGTTTCCAGCTCTTTGGGGGCCCTCTGCAAAATGTTGTTTGGGGGTCCCTATTTTGTGAAAACTAAGGTGGGGAAATCCCAAATCCTCTAAGGTGGTGTGGAGCATGCATCTAAAATTTAAATGCATCAATCTGGTGCAACTGTGAAAAACTCTATGAATGCGTTTTTTTTTTTTTTTTAATTGAAATTGAGCGTTTCAAGTTGACCCCTTACAATTTACAGAAAAACAGAAAAAGTCAGAAAATTTTTCAAAATCGACTCTTTCATGCAACATACGTTCAAAGATCCTTTGCTGTTTTCAGAGGAGCACAATCCACTGGTTGCTGTTTCAACATATCCAACAAACCCAGTTTAAAAACAAATACATCTATAATACAATGGTCTAGGGCAAGGGTGATTTGTTAGTATAATCAACATCATTGATTAGAAAACTGCGAGGATTTGTATATCATGCGTTGATGCGTCGTTATGAACTGCTGCGCCCGGTCAGAGCATGGATTCACCCAGAGAACAAGCTGCAGAGACCAAGACTTGTCGCAATCATCTAAAGTGTGGGAGTATTTTGGACAGAGACACAACAGTTTGGCTCTTTAGCTCCACAAACTGGACATAACTTATCACAGCAGGACAAACTGCTCCACACGAGTGCTGGAAGTGAAGCACCGAGCGACCTGTCCTCCTCCTGCAGCTGCAGCATCGTCCTGCTTACTTTCTGTCAGCATCCAAACACCAGCTTCCCCTTTGATTTTTGGACTAACAGATTACCCCTGGTTTATTTAGGGGCCCCTGGTGGATTTGAGGGGGCCCTATGCGACTGCATTGTCCGCATGTAGCAAGAAACGGCCCTGCCTACACCCAATCAGAGCAGCCATGTTCCATGTTACTTTTCAAATCTGGACTGGGACTCTTTTCTATCAGTCATCACACAGGACCTGCCCTGTATTAAATAAACAGTTTTAATTGGCCTGAAATGATCCGAGGTGGTAAATTCTGTTTGAAAGGAAGACGGACGAGATGTTTTTGCCAGAGCAAAATGAAAAGCTCGACAGGTTTGTCTGGTTCACAAGCGAGTGTTGTACTATTGTAACTGGGGACTCTCGAGGCACAGATTAAAGAGAATGGTCAAAACAGCAAAGACTAAAAAGATAAAAGATGTTCTGACTTTTAGTCCCTGGTATAGGTAAGCTTGCAGTACCTGAATTTGCTCTGAACAGTTTGATATGTAATGTTGACTTGAGTAATCCTGATGATACTGTTAGGGTTATTATCTCAGGTCTGACTAATCTCCCATTGTTACAGAATATATACTGTTTTCACAGGCAGAGTAAAACAGTGGCAATAATTTTTATAAAAATGTATACAATCAAGGGAGGTCCCCTTTAACAGCCAGTCAGATTTCCTCATGATAGGATTTTGTTTTGTTTTCACCAGTTCTGCATGGAAAAGGCAAAATGGACAAAGAGGACTCATTCAAAGTTGGCATGATGTCCTCAACTGAAATATGAGGAGTGCCAGTCCATTACTACATCCTTTTTTAATGGACACTGCTACAGAGAAAAAAAATCCTTTCAATCCACACATTGTGAAAATATAATAAAATACTATTATTTTTCACAATGAAACCCCCGAAACCTGTCATGGATTCTTTTAGCTGTCAGGCAGCTGTGGACGGATGTCATGGCAGGTCTCAGTCTTGCCCAGCCCGGCCCTCTGAAAGCTGCTGATGTCCCCGTCACCACACCCCAGGGGCCACACAGCTTCCAGGGCCCCCCTCCTTCTCACCACCTATCTGACACTTCTTTGTGTTCCTGTCGGCTCAACAGAGGCTTGGTTTATTATCCAGATCGCTGCATCTGTATAGTAACCATCCCTCCGTCTACTGTTTGCTGCATATGATCTGATATGCCCAAATGGTGCCGGTTACTAATGACGACTTACAACAAGGATGAACAAGGTTTAAGAAGGCAGTGCTGCTGCTGTGTTTCTACACTGAATAGTACAAGGGCTGAATGATTCATCATTTTAAATTGTGAATTGTTTAGTTAAATAACTTCTCCAGTAATTACACAGAGACCTGAGAGGAGGTGAAAGGTTTTTGGTGACCCTGAATTTTCCTCCGCTATAATGACAAGCGTTGCTGGCAAATTTACTCAACTGTAGCTAATTAAAGTTTAATCTGCGAGAAGGTCAAACAAAAACAAAACTCTTTACATTCTTTTCACGCTACATGGTTTAACTGAAGAAATACTCCAACTTTGATGTAGACTTTTTTTTAAGTGCAAAAACACCAACAGAGTGATGGGTCTTACTTTTGATAGATGATCACCTTACAGCAACAGAGCTGGTCAAACTCTCCTGGATAATATTATAATCCTATAGGTTTGTGTAATGGTCACCAGCTCTGAATACTACAATACCCATGAGACTGTGGCTATTGCTATGGCAAAGAAGCCACTCAGAAAGTGAAATCAAAACTCTGTCTGTGCAGTTAAGAACAAAATGCACAACTTTAGAAGCAGAATTTATCCAACATTTATCCAGAATTCGATCACAATCAGAGGTGTGGACTCGAGTCATCTGACTTGGACTCAAGCTGACAAAAGTTGCGCTACTGAGATGCAGTTGTGAAGAAATTATACCGAAGATACAGAATTTTGTTTGTGCTCAAAAACTGTGAGGTGACAATCAAAAATCAAATTGCAGTGTGGAAAACATGCTTGTCGAAAATTACAGACGGAGATGTATCAACTTCCAACTCCAATCAGTGTTTGAATTTGCACAAAGAATGGCAAGTTGAAGCTCTGTTGGTAAAATGGTAGAACACATTTGATGAAGAGCACTTTATGACTTGTTTAGGATGCGATACTCAAAGGTGCCCACTAGAACAAAGACCAAAAACAACATAAAGGATGTAACAAGACAAAAAAAAAAAGACAGGACAAGATGAAAAAGTAACAAGATGAAAAAGACATAAAAACACAAAAAACTGCATTAAAGATGTAACAAGATGAAACAAACAAGAAAGGGAAGTTCAAATGGAGAAAAGGTGAGGTTTAGTTACAGAAACAGTCAGTAGAAATGTCCTTCAGAGGGCAACTTTTTATTTTTATACTTTGAGTACCTTTCAGAGCCTGAACTTTTTCACTTCTACTTGAGTAAAGAAGTTGAATCGGTACTTCTAGAGTCTGTTTTAACTCCAGTATCTGTACGTCTTACTTGTGCCACCTCATTTAAAATCATGACTTGTTTAAAGGTAAGACCAAGTCATTGTTTTACAAGTCATAAGTCTCAAGTCAATAAAGGCAAGTCCAAGGTAAGTCCCAAGTCCTACACTTTGAGTTTCGAGTCCTAAATACATCATAATGCAGCCAAACAGAGTAGGAAGTTGTTACACACTGCAAATTGTTTTTCTTTGACAACCACATACTTTTTGTACATGAATGAAATTATCTTTGCTATAATTTTTTGTGACTATAATGTAACGTTAGTTCTTCATGGTTCTCTCCTGCAACTTGATTGGATGCTGTCAGACTGGTTCAAACAAAGTGGATCTGGGGAATTAAGTGTTGACCTGCTGAGAATGAATATTTTTATTATTTTATTTTTGATTCAGGAAATGAAGGAAGATTAATTGATTCATGGATTCACTTTTTTTTTAAAAAATAACACTTTTAAATCTTTGGTCTTGGGGGAAGTTATCAGGTATTTTCAAGTCAAAATGCTCAGGTCCAAGTGAAGTCACAAGTCGTCCAAGCCCAAGTCCAGTTGCGAGTTTTTTGATTTTGTCAGGTGATTCGAGTCCACACCTCCATCGATCACAGTTGATCTTTTCCTCAAATTGTTCAGTTATTGCGTAGGAAAATATTCTTGTAAAAACTTAAATAACCCAAATCATAGTATGCTAATTTTGCAGCTTGATAATACAGTGCTCCACTATTGAGGCAGCAACATCACAGTGTATTCCAGGACACAGGCACAGGTTGCTTTGAATTGCATCAGAGGAAGAGCAGGCAGCTTGTGTTCTCATCTGCCTCGTTACTGCAGGATGCAGGAGACAAAAACCGCCTTTGGGTTCGAACCAAAACAGGCCTGTTGGTGGTGAATGAGGGGTCAAGTGCTTGATAGCCTGGTGCTGTCAAGGAATAAAAGCAGGTGTGGTGGAATAAGGAGCTTTATGATCGCAACGGGATGCCAGGCCTGTGGAGCAAATAGCCAGGTGTATAAAACAAATAAGCACCGTGTGAGAGTATATAACCAGGTGCACAGATGACAGGCCGGCAGTGGGAGCTGCACTATGGATGTATACATTATTCAAACAATTTTGTACTTATAAAGAGCTTATGGAAAAAATAACAAACACAAATGTGTACAGAAGAAAATGGTTTCACCAAGAATACATTCTGCACAGTTGTCATTTATGAAAGTGGTTTTAAACGTTAAACATTAAGTACTACCTTTTATATGTCACTCATTCCTGAGAATTGGGACAAAACTGCATTTTAATTTTAAATCTTCAATTATGCTGGAAAATATTTTTTAAAAGATCAAACTCTTGGCTGTTAAACCTTGTAGCGGGTCAACCTCATCTGATTAAATACTCAATCAGATCCATAAATACTCCTAGCGATTATGTTTTTTATTAAATGTAGACATCGACTTTGTCAGAGGGAAAATCTGATGGAGTTGACATCACAAAATGCTCAACTTTTTCATTTCACCACAAGCACATGATTAAAAAATGCAAAGATGTCTGGGTGACCTGCATTTTAAGACTCAACAGTAACTCCACAGATCAATAATATTCAATACAATCACTGCTTTTGCTCTGGCAAGGTCCAGAAAAATCAGTCCAGTAACATTTTGAGCCTAAAACACATAATCAGATTCATAAATTCTCCTAGTGATTCAATTTTTTATTAAATGTAGACATCAACTCCATGGAAATCTGATGGAGTTGGATAGAGTTTCTGTTTTATTTTTTTTAAAGTTGCTCAGAGTTCTCTTCATGCTAATCAAAAAAATTAAAACAATGATAATTATAATTGCACATTTTTAAACCTGTTATCAGTTGGTAGTTTAAGAGTTTGAAGCTTTTTAACACATTTTTAAAATGTTCAAAGTTTTTAATTCTTGTGCCATCACAAAAAGACATAGGATGAAAATTACACAACAAGACGAAACAAAACTAATAGAACATACAAGAAGACAAAAACGATGGAACAATACATAACAAGGTAAGAAACATTACCTAAAAGACACAACAAGACGAAAGCAATATTAAAGACATAACAAGATAAAATTAACTTACAAAATGCAACAGAAGAATATGAAGTAATAAGATGAAAATGATGGAAAAGACGAAAATCAAAAGATGATACATGATGAAAATTAC
This sequence comes from Lutjanus erythropterus, assembly GCF_056507025.1. Classification (NCBI taxonomy): domain Eukaryota; kingdom Metazoa; phylum Chordata; class Actinopteri; order Lutjaniformes; family Lutjanidae; genus Lutjanus; species Lutjanus erythropterus. The sequence continues at coordinate 4,899,984 of NC_139323.1, read as the reverse complement.
GTAACAAAATGTAACAATACAAGAGAGAGATTCGACCATGAAGGAAAGAAGAGTTTCAATTAGCTTTGTACAGGAACTTTTTACTTTTCTACTTTGTGTATGCTTCAGAGCCTGTACTTTTTCAGTTTCGTTGCAGTAAAGAAGTTGAATCAGTACTTCTATTTTTACCAGTCTTTTTTTTTTTTACTCTGCTTGAGTACAGTATGTATGTACTTTTGTCTGGATATAAATCCTTAAAGAATAAACTTTCACCAAAAAATGGAAGTAGACTGTTAGTATCAATAATTTTAGCGTTTTTGGTAGTAGGACATGGTTTGTCCCAATTCTCAAGAGTGGATGATTTATGGAGAAGTTTTTTTTTAAGAGATTGAGGTGAGAATAGCAGTCAGTCGCTCTAATCTCTGCTATTTTTCCTCTCTTTGCTCTCCTGCCATGCTTGTCTTTCTCTGTTTCACTTTTATCTTCTCTCTATACTAATGGTTATCTCTAATCTTATTTGCATTCAAATTACCTCACCAGGTGGTACACCGATCAGAGGTAAGAATGCTGGGTACTGAAAACGTCTACTCATCCTCCTCTCCTTCATCGCCTCTGTGCTCCTCCCCCCCTTCCTCCCGTCACCTCACCGTGTCCCCATGTCCAGCTCTCTGTCCTTTTCACTCACTCCGACACTTTCTCTGCCTTCACCACATAACCGCTCGCAGGTCTATATGGTCTTGGGAAGAGACAAAAACAAGGGACAGCTTTGCCTGCTGGTGCCGACAGCTGAATCACAGGCAGCAGCAGGCTAACAAAAGTTTAATGCTAAACTACCAAAATACTCTTCACAATGTTAGACAGTCTAATAATCACCAGGGTTTATTAATTAGGTCTACACACGATAAAACTTATCATATCCATGCCAGCATAAATACAAGTGCTGTATATAGATCATATTCTGTAGCGACACATTACATTATTCTCTTCTTAAAAGGAAAGTTCACCCCAAAATTAATTAATATGTATTTTTCCTCTTACCTGTGGTGCATCTAGGTAGTTTTGGTGTGAGTTGTAGAGTTTTGGAGATATTGGCCATTGAGATGTCTGCGTTATCTTTATTATAAAGGAATTAGATGGCACTCGGCTCGGGAGGCTTAAAGCTCCAAAAAAAAAAAAAAAAAAAAAAAAAAAAGACTGAAAGAAAAACTGAAAAATTTAATAGCAATGTCACTTTCCAGAAATGATGACCCAGTTAGTCAAGATAATCCATAGATTTTGTTGTGAGCAGTTTTATGTAGGAACTACTTTCTTTTTACAGTTGGATTGACTGGAACTATTTGTTTTCTACTAGAAAGAAAATATGTATTTTTCATTTAGGAGTGAACTGCTCCTTTAACACTAGAAGTGCCAGAATACCAGAACTACTAGAATGGCCATGTGTCATTTTGACCATTAACCTCTAAATTCCATTATCTCTCATAAATATCAAATTAAGAGATTGGTGCATTTATTCTGTTAGTTTCTCTTTTTAAAAATGCAATAACACCAAAATGTACATTTTGTAAAATGTATTTATATATTTATCAAAGTGCATGCCATTGTGTGAAGTAAACTGTAATGGTTAAACACAGTATGTTCACAGCAGTATTATATAGTATAGTAACCATCACAACCATCAGTGATCCAAATCTAGAATCACTAAAAATGGTTAAATGTATTATGTTATTTTAATATTAAAAATAATCATAACTTATGGGAAAAGGCTGGAAACGAGTACAAAAGTAAAACCAGATGAAGTTGGAAACACTGCTATTTGTAATAAGTAAGCGTACTTTGTTTCCAAATATTGTCAGCTTTAACACAAACGTTCAGTGAGTTACAGCTGCTAAGACAAAATGTGTTACAACCGTCCCTGGTCTCCCCTACTTCATTTTTGATTGAGTCTAATTAATTGATTATACGTATTTTAATGTCAGGAAATTGGAAATCAAGAACTGCTTGTGAAGTTTTGTTGATAAAGACAATGATAGTTGCTAAGCAACCAAAATGATAACAGTGGCCGTTTCCTCTGTGGTCAATATGTCAACCTGTGGCCGAAATAGATAAAAATGATCATCTTTATATGCATTTTGTGTTATTTATATATAAGAAAAACATTTTACTTGAAAATACAGATTTGACATTCTTAGCATGCATTAAGTTATTGCACATATACATTTGAAAGCAGTCAAAATGACCTCCTTGGCTGTTGTAGTGTTAAATGCTTCACCAAGCATCGTACTGTCTGCTCTTCTAAATTTCACAGCCTAGGTCAGGCCATGGAAGTGAGTGCATTAGCATAAGTGATAACTTACCACTTACATAATTAGTCGTGTGCAGGTTTGACCTCTGTCTGCATGTTGGTCTTGGAAGCTGCAGAGAGAGGGAGTAGATGCTCCATTATTGAAGGCTCTGTGTCTGAAGGGCAGAGGAACTTTTGGCACCTTCTTATTTTAAAGTTATTTTTTGGGCCATTTATGCCTTTATTCGATAGGACAGCTGAAGATATGACAGGGAAGAGTGGGGTATGAGTCCATGGGCGCTGCAGAGGACTGACAGCTTCACTACATGGGGTGCACACTCTACCAACTGAGCCAATAGGGTGCCCTGAAGTCTTCACAGCTTGTAATATTCGGTTCAGGACTTCATAGTCTTCAACTGTAAGAAGTCACAGCTTCTCCAGAAGCACTGATGAGCCTTTTTCTTTCCAAGAGGTCAAAGCAAACGTCCATCAAGATCCGTTTTTCTACTCAAAGGCCTCTGTTATCTGGAGGTGCTGAATGTGCAGCGAGGTAGACAATAGACACGTAGAGAAAGATATTCAGCTGTTGCTGCACACGCTCCTCTTCACGCTTCAGCAACAGTGTGATTTCATTATCATGATGTTCTGTGATATGTAGGAGAAAGGCTTACCTACATACTGTGTGTGTGAGAGTTTGTTTGTGTGTGTGTGTGTGTGTGTGTGTGTGTGAGAGAGAGAGAGAGAGAGAGAGAGAGAGAGAGAGAGAGAGAGAGAGAGAAAGAGAGAGATTGAGAGAGATCTCAGGCAGAATGTCCTTGCTGGCTGCATCCCAGATGAAGGTTGCTCCTCCTCCATCTCTGGGCTGGCTGTCTGCAGCAGATCCACCAGGGATGTGGCTACACACACCGCTGATTTTTGTTTTTTTGTTTGTTTTTTTTCTTAGTCAAGTTCTGAGCATTGTGTTACAAACTCATCCCATATTGCATTTCAGGATTGTATTCTGAAATATGTACATTAAACCTTTTATTTTTCACATTTGTTCACTGCAACACTGCATGATGTCACATCCACAGCTGGTGCACTATAATATCACATAGCTGCTAAAAACACATTCATACATGTCTTCTATCTCAAACCTAACCTCTGTACTGACAACTGAATATTAAATGTTTGTATAAATGCTATGAAACTGTTCTGAAATGATTTTGGAGTGAGTTGATGTAAATGATGGTGTCAGGTAAGTTCCAGCTTACGTTTTTCACATTCTTTCCCTACGATGAAAGTTTTCACTGAGAACATGAGGAGATCAGTGGAGTTAGGCTCGGGGAAGAAAGGGTTAATTTACCCAATGATACCAGAAGAATATAGCAGTGTTAAACTAAAGGCTTTGACCAATGAGGGTTTTAAGATATTGCTGCTAATTTGGATTTTAAAGCCTCTCTAAATCCAAATCCACAGTAGCCTTCTAACCATGTAATTTAGGGTCTTAAGTATTAAAAATCAGATTTAATCCAAATTTGTCATCTAAGTTTCTGTACACTCTCCTGTATTGTGTTGATTTGAGTGTGTTTGTGCTCTAAGATTTATTGTGAAAATTACGCAATTAATTCTACAAACCAATCATAAAAAATTCATGTTAGTTGCTATGTGGGTGCAACGAAACTTCTCTGCGGAAGCTGCTTTCTGAGTCTGAGCCAACTCAAAATTGTTATATTGCTCTTTTAATACAGACTGATTTAACCTGCTGCCCAAATCAGTATTGGTTTTCCTGCTTTACTTTGCTGTCAGACAGTGAACTGAAGCCGGCGTCTGCGCTCTCTTCACAGCCACAAGTCTCCGTTGAAAGAAACAGTCATTTTCCCTCGCAGGACATGGGAGCTGCTGGTCTACCGCTGCCTCGTTGCACAGCAAGTAACGCTGCTTCAAACCCGCACAGACGTGTTTAAACACCAAAGTCACACCAAAGTCAAATAATGACACAAACTAACCAACAAAGTCGTACAGCTCCCGTGTCCTGCGAAGGAAAAATACTGTTTCTGTCCATGGAGTCTGGTGGTTGTAAATAGAGCAGAGATGGTGGCTTCACTTCCCCCGTTGAAAACGCTGTCTGATGACAAAGTAAAGCAGTGGACATGTTCTATATATAACGTACACTTAAACCCATACAGCGGTTCACTGCATCATTTAGCTTCCATGTTGGGACTGCTGAGGCAGCTGTCAATCAAACAGTTGACACGCCCACACAGTCTTGAAAAAATGTCTAAACAGCAAAATGAACCAGGTTTTCTATTAGTTATTCAGGTTTATTTTCATCCAGATCTTTTTGAATGCTTAATGAGAAGCTAAACATTGATATCATATATGCATTTTTACTATTTCAAGCCAACTTTTCAGAGGCTTTAACTGTCCTTGATGAACTTGATTATTTTTGCTCAGTACATCTCAAAAAGGTCACCATTTTAAAAGTTAGGTAGTTTAAAGTTCATACAAGAAACCATTTTGGAGTTGAAAGTTGTGGTGCAATTGGATTAAATTGAATCTATGTTTATAGCAAAAAACTAAATTTAGGTTTAACAAGAGGTTTAAATTGAATCTTAAGTTTCAGTTAGTTTTAAAGTTTACAAAAAATCATTTAAATTTAATCGGGTTATACATTAATTATTGTTGGTGCATCTCAGCCATGGTGTAGAGCTCCAAATAATGAACCTAGATGGAAATATTAATTCTTTAAGCTTTTCTTAAAGGTTTGGAATTGAAGAAATTACAGGATGAAATTGATTTTAGCAAGGATATGGAAAGCTAAGTGTGTATAGGATTAGTGAATCAGATAAGTCTAAAGTCCTGTGTGTGTGTGTGTGTGTGTTGTGTGAAGGTGTGTGGTGTAGACCTGTGAGTGTTGTTGGAAGGTGTGTGGTGCAGACCTGACCCGTGACATTTTGGCCTCCCTCCCCAGGAGCGCTTCAGATTGAGAACAGCGAGGAGTCGGACCAGGGCAAGTACGAGTGCGTGGCAGTCAACAGCGCCGGGACTCGCTACTCAGCTCCGGCTAACCTTTATGTTCGAGGTAAGATCCCCCTCGACCCCGGCGCGCCCTCCCCGCCGCCGTTCAGGTCGCCGCCTCCAACAGCAAGGTCCTCTCCCGTCACCTCATCTGCAGCGATGCTCTGCCTCCTGACTGCTAATAGGAAGGAGGCTGGTTCCCAGGATTCAGCTGCAGTGAAAGTTAAAACCTGTTGATGCCTGTCCTCTCTCTGCTCACACTGTCATCTCCTGCTCTCTCTGTCTCGTCTTTGTCTTCCAGGTGCTGATTTATGTATTTTGCTCCATTGCCCTGTTGTTAGTTTGCTTGACCTGCCTAACCTCGCAGTGACGGGGGGGATGTTTTGACTCGTCAGGGGTGAAAGAGAGGTTGGCTGCGGTTCTGCCTCTTTGTTTTGGGGAGGTCGAGGTTTTTACGTGTGGAGTCTTGCCTCAAAGAGAAGCTGACACCTTTGCTGTTGTTCGTCCCGTGTGTGTGTGTGTGTTGGGGCGAGGGTGGGTGGTAAGACGGGGCAGGAAATTCCCCCCCTGAAAGTGTCCTCCAGTTGGCTGGATGTGCTGCAACAAAAGCCAGCAGGGTGAAAGCGAGCCTCGGGGCTGCTCATAAATAGGCCTTGTCAACAAACAACTCAATTAGCCTCAACCAATATCAGGATCTCAAAGGCAGTTTTCAAAGCGCAGGGGTGATTCATTACTGTTTCAGACTTTTGTTCGTTTGACGTTTCCATTGATAATGCTCTTTGATGCCATTTGCCTTCAAAGCTTAATACCTAATCTTTACTGCTGTTTTACCACACCGTAAACTTAAATAAGTCAGCAGTACTCAAAAGGCAATCAGCTGCCACTATTTTTTTGGAGTTCATAAATTCAAAAGTTGGAGGTTATCAAAGCTGAAATATTTAGAGTTTGTGTTACAGATACTATCTGATTATAGCTAAATTCAATTATTGATAACCCAACTCAAAATGTTTCATTAAATGCAACTTGGAATTTTAAGTCATCCCTCTCATTACAATACATTAACAGAACTGAATCATTTTAAGTACAAAAACCCATTGGTTCATGTTCCTATTAATAAAAAAACTAGTTTTCTGCTGACACTCACCATTTTTAAGTTAGCAGAACTTTTAAACAAATTTTATGTTTTCACTGCTTATGACAATCAGTTAATTTGAACATTCAATTTTACAGTACATAGTTTAATCTATTCTGAACATTTTTTCCTAAATCAGGACTTTGACCCAGTGTCACAAATCTCGTTACATCCCCTGGTCTTCTCCCTAAAGTGTGAGGATGATATAGATATAACAGATAGGATAGACTTTTGCCTTGAATACAGATGATGCCTGTATATCAAGTAACATTATTAGATACTACAGCAGTACTGTTATTTGAGATGTATTCATTCTTTGTGCACATATATATGTTTCTCATTTCAAAAGATGATTATTTATTCAAGTAGTCTGTGAGTTATAAAGGAATATTTTTTTTTTTAAAAAAGTTAGAATCTCCCCTATATCAAATAATGTCTTAATATCTTAAAGTAATTACTTGATATATATGTCATTTTGAGAAATTTTCTCATTATTTTGAGATACCAACTCAATATTTCAAAATACTAAACTCTTATGTTGGGATTCCACAACATTATTTGAACAAAGTTACTCATTATAATGACTTACAGGATCTCTCTTTTCCATCATATTGTCAGAAATGTGCGTCCATAGATACAGATGTTTGTAAATGAGTGTATAACGTGGATCTATCTGTGTGTTTGTGACATTGCCTATATCTACTTCACTGCTGCAGTAAAAAGAATAAATATGACCTCAAAGATGTATCCCTCAACTGCAGCTTAGTACCGAAACACTGTCTGGCAAACAGTGTTGTCTATAAACGTGCTAAAAGAATTCAGTGTTCATTGAACTTGCTCATATTTTTGAGAGAGAGAGAGAGAGAGAGAGAGAGAGAGAATGCACAAATATTTACAGAAGTGTCAACGTGATATAAAAACTTGATTTGATCATGAAGCCTCATGTTTGTCTATAATTCTGTGGTTTATCAGTGAAGTGTCTGAACTACACTGCAGGCTGGAGTCTGTTAACAGTGAGAAACACACAGATAGATCCATGTTATACACTCATCTACAAACATCTGTATCTATGGACACACATTTCTGACAATATGATGGAAAAAAAGTAGATCCTGTATGTCATTATAATGAGAAACTTTGATGAAATAATGTCATGGAATCTCGAAATAATGTTTTAGTATTTCAAGATATTGACAATATATCTCAAAATAATGAGAAACGTTAACAAAATGACTTACATACTAAGTAAATTTTAAGACAAACTCAGTCTTTTGAGATATTAAATCATTATTTTGAGATACTAACTCAATATATTAAGATAGGGGAGACCAGGGGCAATTGTAACTTTTAAAAAAATCCCCAAGAACTCAGACTATTTGAAATACACTAACCATCTTTTGATATGAGAAAAATATATGTACACTAATTAATAATACAACTGATATAATTTCACCAATAAGGACAAGACTGTAATATTGGGGGCAAGTGTAACAGTGGTTGGGGGCAGTTGAAACACTGAAAAGTGTCATATTAACTACAGTATCTCAAATAAAAGCACACCTCAAAGTAATCACATTACAGCTGTAGTATCTAATAAAGTTACTTAAGTAAGTTTACATTTAAAATAAAATAAATTAAAAAAAACATGAATAGTGGACACCATTGAGTAAGAGGATGTTATGTAGACCCCAGTGTCACTGGTAGGAGGAGAACGTGAACTAGTTCATTTTTGGAACTGTACTTAGCTCAGAATTAGAAAATATGAACTATGAACATGAACCATCTCTAGGAACCGAACTCTGAGCTGGCTCTTTTTAAGTCTGAACAACACTGAGCATGAGAAGTAAACAGAGAGAGCTGACTCCTCCAAGCAGCCTCTGTGTGTGCGTATGTGTGTGTGTGTGTGTCTACATATGTGCGAGCAGATGTACATTTTTATTTTCGAACCACAACAGATGCATCGGTTTCCCAATAACAGATCACAGAGCGCTCACGCCCGAGAGACAAAGCCATTGAGGAAAAAAAAAAAAAACACTTTCCAAGAATCTCTCGAAACAGAAAGTATGCAGAGTGAAAAGTACTGCAGTTGTTGAAAATAAAAACACTACATGTATCTTTTTTTTTTTTTGCATGAAGCATCCTCCACTAAAACAAACAGAGCCGCAGCCAACAAACATCAGACGATGAACTATATGATTTGTTATTTCTGCTTCTCTTCAAGGTTCCTGTGTGTGTTGCTTTAACCTTTAACCTCTCCAGGTGTGCTGGTAGCTTATGTTTCCATATTCATCTCACCGTGTGGCTCCTGAACAAACGCTGCAACATGCCATATGTTGCCAAAATTTGTGTGTCTTTCTTTTTTGGTTCTAAACTTCTCTTCACCTTTTTTTTTTTTAGCTTTTCATGTCTTTTTCTTTTGGGGGTATTTGGTGCCGCAGTCCACAATCCCTCCTCCACTCACGTGTCAGTCAGTCATATACACAGACTGTATATGTTTCTCTTCATCTATCAAATGCTTATCCTCACATCTACTCATGAAAGCAGCTGTTTTCCATCGTTCAGTGTGCTTTGCTTTGTTTGCTTCTATCAGACATGTGAGGGAGGATTTTATTTTTCCTCTGTGTGTGTGTGCAAGGAAGTGTCTGCGAATGTTGTTGCTCATATAGAGAGCCTAAGCCACGCCCCTTCTAGCGGACCACCATGGGACCTAACTTTTGAAAAAAAATATGAACTGTTGTCTGTGGCAAGAGATCAAATTATTTTTTGATACTGTTTGAATTGTGCTACTTATTGCACATATGATGTTTGTCAATTTCAGAGATAATTTTTCAAGTCAAGAAATTCAACCTGTGTTGTAAATCTGTTGAAGTATCAGACTGTGAAGTTACGTAAGTAGAAAGACTACACACCCAAAAGTCGCGTAAGTGACATCATGATTTTCTCCCTCCAAAAGATAACGTTAGCCGCTGAAGCTGCAATGTCTGTGTGTTTTCATACCAAGATGGAATCACACAACAGCAGACCTTACTCATTATTTCTCTTCAGGGCTGATAACAAGACCAGGAGTCGCTAATAAAACACTTCAGGTAAGATAATGTTACAAGGAGCAGCAAGTCTGGTGTTGATGACATATAATGTGCAAGACGAGAGATGTAGTTCACTGAGCAGTTTCATGCAAAACTAAACTGTGACACACTGAGACTTTTTTGATTTGTAAAATTATGTTTTAAATTGACAAACGTCATGTGTGTAATTTGTAGCACAGTTCAAACAGAATCAAAAAATCATTTGCCTCTCACCATATACTACCATTCATATTTTTTAAATCAAATTTAGGTCCCATGGGGCACAACAGTAGTGGCGTAACTTAGGTTTTCTTTGCAAGACTAAACTTGGAACAGACAGATGGTCCCTTGGTCCACTTAACCATTATGAGATGAGAATGATATTATAAAATGTACACACTGTAAATAGTTGGCTTCAGCAATCCATTATAACACTTTATTACTGTTATTTGATTGCCTGAAGGCTCCATGAGAAGATTTTAATATGCTGCCCATTCTTGAGAAGTGGGACAAACTTTAAAAGTGAATACCGTCACTATGATCCCAACTTTATGGTGAAATTGCTCTGTGCCAGAAAACGGCGTTGTCTCAGACAAGACATCACAACTTCAAACAATTTTCAAATGTGTTCAAATCCATCAAAATCTAAAACTAACGCTACCAACTGATTACAGTGGTATAAAATGCTATATTATATTCATCTTTGTTTTAAACTTCAGTTTTTAGGAAAATGTTAGCCCTTTAAATTTGTGTGCCAGATTTTGTCAATGCCATCAAATATTTACAAAAACATGATTTAATCAGGCATAAAAAGGTTTAGCTATACCATAAGGACCCCTGTCTCACTTCCTGGTTTTCAAAAGGCAGGAATACTGCTCAAACACTGGTAAGATTTCTATTTTTTGTGAAATCTTTGGAAATAACAATAATTTGTGAGTTATTTCTTTATAACTCTTTATAAAGTGGTCAGACCAAATGTCAGTGAAATATTTGGTCTCCTTCATGCTCAACCAGGGCTCATTTTGTTCTGAATCGTACAAAAAAATAAAACGTTTTCACACTAGAAACAAACCAAACCATGATTGAATTTGCTCTGGACCAGGATCACCTCTTTCAGTCAGTTCAAGGTTCTGCTGTTTGGTCCAGGCTGTGGTTTGTGGAGGGTTCAATCAGACAAGACAAACAAGAGGATTGTGAGAAACAAATTTTTCCTCTGGAAAACCATGGTTTAATTTGGTCCAGACCGAGACCACCTTTTTCAGTCAGACCAAGGTTCCCCTGTTTCCCCTCAGTCTGGTTTCACATCAATTTATAGTCTTTAGCGTGAAGATTCATCTTCAAGTTTCCACAGAGACTGGGTGCTTTCACATCTTCCTTGTTTGGTCTGGACTATTTAGACCAGGCATGTCCAAACTGTTCCATAAAGGGCCGAGTGGCTGCAGGTTTTCATTCCTACCAAGCCGGAGCACACCAGGCTTGACTCATTTAATCACCTGATTTCAGTCTTCAAACAGCTGATTAGTCGAATCAGGTGTGCTGTAGACTGGTTGGATCAAAAACCTGCAGCCACTCGGCCCTTTATGGAACAGTTTGGACATGCCTGGTCTAAATAGTCCAGACCAAACAAGGAAGATGTGAAAGCACCCAGTCTCTGTGGAAACTTGAAGATGAATCTTCACGCTAAAGACTATAAATTTAGAAGATAAGTAACTGATCTGGCTAACTCCGACTACTGAAGCTTCAACTATTCTTGTTCAACTTAAACTTAAAGACACTAAATCACACAAAAGATGACACAATAAGGACCAACATTGTTTCCACGGACCTTTCGAGGATGAGAGAGAGCCAGCATGCACAATACCAGGGTCATGGAACTGACTCATCTAAATGGAATGCAGTCAATATTTATCATGTTTTCAGTTACACCTCTGCTTGAAACTGCCAATATGAGCAAAAATGTCTGCTGCCCATGTGCAAAGGTAACTCACTATAGTCCATATTAACAAAGAGTGTGAAGGTTTGTTGGTGTGAAACCTTGTGGAGCACAGCTCAGCAGCTCTAGCTCTTGTCTGGTGGGAGTGACTTCCCCAAAAACCTTGCAAAGGTGGTCTTTGAGATATCCAGGTTCTGCTGTTCTCTACCACAGTGAGAAGCAGTTGAATGCCTCTATCTGTAACAAATCCCACCACTTGGCTCTGTTCACTCCAGCACAAAATGCCTGCCAGAAAAATTCGACCAGTACAAGGACGTTTTACTGTGAAAACTGAGTGAGAGTGTAACTATACGAAAAACCTCCAGCATTGAAAAAATATCTTGTCAGACCTGTAGCTGAGATGCTGCGTAACGTGGCAGGGATCAGTGCTTCTGCTAAAAAGTCATCAGTCCAGATCAAGATAGTTTCCTTGGACAAATGAAAATGAATGATGTCCTCACTGCTGTGTATTTCCAACAGGTTACTGTGATCTCTAAAGCCTATTTTACACCGCATGCAGACCCCACAGAACTGACTATGTCTGTGTGCCCAACAACAGCCGTCCAACAAGTAGAAGAGAAGTAAAGCCGCTTCTGTGGGTCATAGAGCTCTTGATGTTTCTCCACCTCCACAATCAGTCTTTCCTCATCCACTTCTGAACTGAATTAACTACAGGATGACAACAAACCCAATGTGCTATGAGTAGGGCACACTCGGTTGCTAAGGCGTTTGTGGGTGGTTGCTAAGCAGCGTGACCGGGGGACAACCTGAAGAGGGAATCCCAAAGGTGAACGATAGCATGTACTCAGTTGAAGGAGAGGTATATATTCATGTATATTTTTGGCCATGAAAAATACAGGAAACGCATATCATTTTAAAAAGCAATTTTATGTGTTTAAAATCTAATTTGTGTGCTGCAGCAGACTTGCAGCCTGCAGCAAAAGTAGAACTCTATTCTATATTTGCTGCATGCCGCGAGCCTGCTGCAGCCGCAACACGCTGCATTCACATCTGGTGTAAATGCACACTATCTAATGAACCTATTTTGGCTGCTGAAGATGCTGCGCAGCAGACGTACAGCAGCTTTGCTGCATGCGGTGTAAAATGGCAGTACATTCTGCAGTTCTCAGGTTTTTCCTACCTCCATTCTCATGTATAAAAGAGAGAATCAACAGCAAAATTTGCACAGTAGTAAATAACTACACTCAAGACATAAACATCTGTTGGACACTAGAGCATCACTCAAGCCCTCCTTGCTAACGTAAATTGGAGTGTGGTCAGATAAGATGTATTTAAACAGCTTAATAAATATACAGCACTGTCTTGGTTAAAATAGTCTGTAGTTCATACACATGCAGTCACTGCCAGCTCTCATACGGATTACTTTAATGCCTCTTTTCTCATCACTTAGTGGGTAAGTGGACCAACGAAACAGTGTGCTCCTTTAATGCAGTGTTAGCTTATCAACTGTCCCTCAGTTAAGACTGGGCACATGGAAAAAGAAGTACAAATTTGCAAGGTGAGTGTTTGACTAATCCTATCAGGGGCCATGTTTACGTGCTCATTGATTTCAGGACTCGGTGGCTGAGCTCGCCCAGAGTCAATGGGCAGAATAAATGTGGGCAGTAACACACTGTCTGCTTTGTGTGCTTAATGAAGTCTGGTTGTCAGCGAGCCTTGGCCTCTTCAATTCTGTCTTAATTCACAGGATGTGAAGGGCTCCAACACTGCAGGAAAGTTCAGGACAGGGAGGGAAGTGTGGATGTGTGTAATTACATGTCTGTGTGTGTGTTTGTGTGGAAACAGTGGAACAGTGCTGTTTGTTACAGGCAGAGTTAGATTAGCACCGCTGATCTTATTGTGTGTCTTATTCTGTTTAGGTGAGAGTGTTTCCTTCATGGCCTTTTGCTTTGTGTGTGTGTGTGTGTGTGTGTGTGTGTGTGTGTGTGTGTGTGTGTGTGTGATGGGTTTGCACTGCCTTGTTAAGTGTCTTATGATGCGTGTTTGTGTGTCACTGCACTGCACAGGCTATTGTCTCTACTGTGATTTTCTCACTCGTTAATGGATAAGCAGATATTTGCCTGTTTTACTCTCTTTGTTTCTCCTTGTCTTCTTCCTCCTACTCCTTATTTTGCCCCTCTTGTTGTTTATTTTTTTTCTTTTTCACTTTATCTTAAATCCCTCCATCATCATTGCACCCTGCCATCCAAAAATACAATCCAAATCTCACCACTCAGATCAACGGGAAGGTTGGTTTTTTTTCACTCTTTACCCTCTTAAAGCTGAGGCCTGGCAGACTGGAGCCGTGCTGCGCCGGCATCTCGCTGGGCGCCTCAGGCCCGTCCCGGCCTGTCTCTTAGGACCCCAATCCCACAGTGCAACCACCCCCCCCTTCCCTCCCTCCCTCCCTCCCTCCCCTACACCCACCCTAAACCCCCGCTGCTACAGTGTGTGCTGCCTTGCACCACATCACTTGCTGCTCCATGCAGCCTGCTTCTCTGAAATTTTGTGAAATGAGCATGTTTTAAATGCAAATAAAATTATCTCTGCACACTAAAAGGACATCTACATTTCCCCACCAGCAAAGGATTACATGGAGGATGTGACGCTAAAATGACACTGTAGGAGTTAGTTACTGTAAAGTGAGATTTCTTCTTGTCATTCTTTTTCTTATTATAACTTCTTTTATATATTACTCAAAGCCATCTGTCATGCCAAGCTGATGGTAAAAAAAACAATTTAATTGTTTCCAAGAAAAAAAATAAATCAAATTGATGACCTTAGCATAAACCTATAGCTGCGGAGCATTCTTTGTTGAATTAGCCCGTTGAGGACTGATTTATGATTTAGCCTGGTTCTGACTCATACTGTTCAGAAAATCAAGTAGGTCTGGTTTTGTGTCCATTCACTGCTGTTTATGTTCATGATTGAGATGTCTTCATTTTACATAATGACCTGCGTACAATTACAAATTTATGTCAGGAAAATGGTCACAAAAGTGTGGAAGAGATGGGTGCAGCTGCACAGGTTGTTTTAAACCAACTTACAGTAATGACTCTTAAATCATCATGTTTCTTTCATCATGAAAAAACTTGAAGCCATCATTGCTAGTTTACAACAGACACTGTTGTCATTTTCACTGTGTATGTAGCTAATGTATTTCTGCCCATCAGTGCACCCATGGGTGTCTTGTTCTTAAAATGAAGTGTGGTCAGGCACATTGTTATCTTTAGGCAGCAGAAAGTAACTGGAACATTAACTAACAAAAATCTGGTGTAAAGTCAAAGATGCAGTATTTCCCTGCTGTTTATGGGAGGCATTATTCAGATAGTAAGATGCACTGCAGTTAATCTGCAGGTCATAAAAATGAAGATTCTGATCAATAGCAGATGAGTTGCAGGTGGGTGAAAGAGGGTGGAGCGTCTCCCCATTAAGAGCAACTCTCAGCAGTGTAACTTCTTTGATTGTTTAAATCTGACAGGATCCATCCTGATCTAATATTAATTCATGTCCTGTGTAGTAGTAAAGCAGCTGTGTAAATCCAGACTTCCATCAGAGCTGTGTAAAAATGATTTCCTCTGGAGTTTCCATGTGTCCTGTTAAGTTTATAACTACTCTTTTCAGTTTTACTGTCTCAATATGAAGGATATTTGGAGCAGTGAGATTACTTTGCACATGGAAACATTTACAATGAGTGAAAGTAGCCTCTCTAATTATTAAATAATCTTTTAAACTATGTCAAGGAGCGCAAGCTTTACAGGTAATTTCTTTATTTTGTGTTGTATTGATGTATGAGTGTTTTCTTTAATGATTTACTTTAATGATTAGAGAGGCTGCTTTCATTTTAAATGTTATGCTGCTGTGCCACATGCGTAAATGTGCACAGCGATGGTCTTAATGGGTAGACATTTCACCCTGTTTCACCCACTTTCAACCCATCCACTATTAATCAAATGTTAATGTTTATGACCGGGCCGCCTGACCTGTGGATTAAGTGGGTCATTTCAGCATCCCTGTTCACTTCCTCAGCTTCCCAAATCCACCATTTAAATAGCAATGTGTCGGAGGCAAGTGCAGTGGCTTAAAGGGAATGGCACCCAAAACACGCCTATGAGTAATGAAGAGACTAAATTACACTTTGCACCTTGCACCTTATTTTGCAACCAGATTTTGTGCCATTTAAATAGCAAAAATGAGGTTGGACGCACTCTAAATGCACTCATTTGAGGCATGCACTTGTGCTGTAGATCATCTACTCTAGAATAACATATCAAAACGTTAAGATCACCTAAATATGGCCCCTTGTGTAGTCCCAAGTATCAACCATTATCAGTAGGATAGTTCAGCATCCTAGGGATGGTTACTCTTCTGAGTAATTTTAAGGAAAGCTTTGTTTCTTGCCCCCCCACCTCAAAAACCTTTGACTATTCCTCACATGTACCAAAGAGATTGTAATGAATTTTCCAGTACATCCTGTTGTCACACACCTCACACCTTTCATGGTGAAAGAATATAATCTTTGCGTAATTTGTGCCTACAGCACAATCTGAGTTCAGAGTTTGTGCTCACTTCACAAAATTTGGTGACAGTGTCAGTCCCATGGTGTCCCCTGCAGCATGCTGATCATGTTGTTATTGTCTGGACTAATTCAAAGGCATGGCTCGTCCCAGCTGTCATCTGCTGTCTGACCATCATTACACTGAGAGGCAGGCTCTGAGCTCACACTGCTTTCACCATGCTCTCCTCTTATCTGTCTCTGCTAGAAAACTCGAGAACAAAATAGCCTCAAACATGTTTACAGCGTTTTCCAAGACTCTCACTGCTGGGTCATTAATAGGAGAACATGGAGGAGCTCAGAAATTGAGGGGGAGTGAAACACTATTGGAGAGAATTGCAGCCCTAGCCCAAGTGTTTGTGACTGATATGTGGATTTGCGGACTTGTGGTGCAGCTTGTTGGTCCTCTTTTATTCTGTTCTTCTTCTGTTCTTGTTTCTTCATGCCTATATGTCAGAGAAGACATAGAGAGATGCTGCATGAGCACAAGGGATCTTATTTGCAAATTCAAATTTCAGTTAATACTGTGTTAGTTTGTACTCTCTTTCAGGAAAGGATGTGCTTGATTCTTGTTACCCACGACAAGCCATTTGATTTAAACGGTAACACCATATTGTGGCTTTATTTTGAGAGCCTCAATAATGACAGACTTGAAAACCGGAGAAGCAATGGAAGAGGAGACTGTAAAGGAGAATGAACAGTTTTTATCTTAACAAATCCAGTGAAACCACAATTCATTAAAATAGAATTCTGGGAAAAACAGATTATCTTTAGGTATTACTTGTGTCTAAAAATCTAGTTTCTAGTCTTCAGCAGTTGAAGGTGAACCATTTCTACTGACAAAGATGTTGGATTCAGCCTGTTTGTCCAGTGATGAATCAAAGCCAATACTAAAATGAATGGCTAAGTGTGCAGTTTATTGAATTTATCCCAATTAATTAAACATTTAACTAAACTTATGAAAGCTTAACAAAACATATCAAAAAATAACATAACTCAGCTTCACTTAATTCAACATTTATCAACAGAACTGAGACTGGGAACTCAACAGGTCATAAACTTCTTTGGTATAATTCCAAACTAAAGTCAGTTTCAGTGGAATTGCACTTGAAGGTTTAATTTTCCTCTCAAAAAGCTACAGTGCACAGGAGGCAATAAAAGCTCATTCATTCTATTGTTAGCTCCAGGATAGAATGTATCATTCATAAAATAGTCATAAAAAGTCATCAGATAAGAAGTCATTCAAAAGTCATGTACTGCAGAAACAGGGTTCTAAGCACATCTTTCAGCAGCTCAATCAGATGTTTCTCAGCTCAAGGACATCAGATTTATAGAGAACAAAAAAGACTGGAACACACTGTTTAATTTACTATCTTTAACTGTGCAAACATTTCAACGTTACAGTGTCCATCAGAGTCAAAGTGGACAAAGACAAGAGGCAAACAACATATAGGGTTTTACCTGTTTGGCTTCAATTGAGAACAGACTTTGTCCTGCAGGTAGCCCGACCTCACCAGAAAAACATGCGTGTTGATAGCAGGTGCAGGCAACTTATTCCAACTGATATGTTCGTTTATTGTTCGGCAGCATCCCCTAGTGGATGCAGTAACTATGACAGGAAGGTTATAATTAGCATTTTATTTTTAACAAATTATCTTTGTGCATCTAAGTGAGGTATACATTCTTGTGTTGCACTTGGACACTGACCATAACAGCTCCAATCTTTGGACTCATTAACCAAAAGATCTGAAACGTTGTTCAACCAATTATCAGAGGCAGGCAGTTACTTAGAACAAGTACTGTGCTTAAGTAGATATGTCAGGTGTCTGTACTTTACTTGGGTATTTCTTTTTCTGGCAACTTTTTACTTTTAGTCCCTACATTTTAACCATAGTATCTGTACTTTCTACTCCTTACATTTTCAAAACAGGCTTGTTACTTTAATGGCATAACAATATGTAACAAGACAAAAATGAGATGTAACAAGACAGGTATAATGTAACAACATGAAAATAAAGTAAAGGATGTAGCAAGAAAAAAATGACAAAACAAGATGTAACAATACAGAAAACAATGTAACAAGATCTTATAAGAAGGCAATGACACAGTAGGATGAAAACAACCTAAAATATTTTGCTAGATGAAAATGACATGAAGGACAAATATAACCTAATATAACCTAACAAGACAAAATTACGTAAAACATATAACAAGACAAAAATGCGAAACATGCCATAATGAGACATAAGAATATGGAAACAATGGAACAAGATGTAACAAGACAAAAAAGATGCGAAAGACTTAACAAGACACTAATGACGTAACAGGATGAAACTGAAATAAAAGACATAGCTAGACAAAAACAACATAAAAGATGTAACGTGACAAAAATGTGAAACATGCCGTACCGAGACATAACAAGACGCAAACAAGCCACCAATGATGCAACAAGTACATTTCAGAGCCTGTACTTTTTCACTTGAGTAAAGAAGTTGAATCAGTACTTCTACATTTACCAGTCTTTTTTTGAACAAGTATCCGTACTTTTACTTGAGTACAGGATGTGTGTACTTTTGCCACCTCTGCCAATTGTCCAGTGAGCATCTGATCTAGGTTGATGTGGTTTGTCTCATGTCTTTGTCCACTTCAGCTCTGATGAAGAAACTGTGGCGTTGAAACCTTATTCTGTTTCTACAACTAAAGGCTGTGAAATAATCAGTGTGCCCAGTCCCTTCTGTTCTCTTGAAGTCATTCTGATGTCACCTCAAATGTTCGCACAACAACTGCTTCGACACAAAGAATATCTAATCATCGGTATGTTCCAGGGTTCCTGTCCTGGGTTACAAGTTGGATTTCCTCATACATTAAGCTGCTCCATCAGTTTAATGTTGTATGCAGAAGGTGCATCTTCCATCACATTTTATCATTTCCATGTTGATTGATGCTTTGGACAGCATGTAGTGACTGGATGCAAAACCTTTTCATCAGCACAGATTTATTCCCACTTCTGCTTTCCACATTGAGTTGCTGATCAAAGAGTACCTCATGCTTTGCTGTGCTGCAAGCTCCTCAACTATTCAAACGCTCTGCACACAGGACTGGTGATATCATATTGATTTCATAAAACATAAGGGCTAAAACGGAAAAAGCCAGTGAATCAGGTGACGTGATACTGCTTGCATAATGGTAGACCTGCTGTTACAATTAGAGGTTTGCACGTACTTTTTTGATGAAATGGATTATTTATGTCAGGTGAATTTTTTATATAAATAGATGAAGTTAAGCTGAAAGTTAGCTCCTCTCTGAGGCAACTTGCGCGGCCCAGAGTGAAATTGCATCATCTCTCTCCACTCGTCTCCTTTCACTGACTTTGAACACATTCATGTTGGCCAAATGTTTACTCTGCCTCTTAGAAATGATTCTTTGAAAGAGCTGAAGGAGATTTGGTCCTGGGTGGTCCAAACATTATTTTAGAGTCTGTAGCCACAAATTACGCTTCATTCAAAACATCAGAGGAAGTCAGAAATTCCAGCTTGTCATTACTAAAACTGAAATGCCCCTTTCATGATAGACTTGAATAAGGAACTGAAAAACAGAGATTACTGAGATGGTCAGGGTTTCTGAGATGCAGTTTGATGCCAGCATAGAATAGCATCACGCTCTCTAAATGCCATAGAGTGAAACTGAACATAAGTTTATATCCTGACAAAAACTTTGCAAGCATTAGGTCAACTCAAAAAACCAATAGTGTGTATATTTTTAAAGAATGACTGAAGTCCTGAGCTGTGGACTCCCTGACATCTGGTTATGGAGCGTTGAAGAAAGAGAACTTGGTTTGCACATCACAAGTTTTACAATCTGTTTAGGACTGGTCTCGTGCTCATTAACAGCTGTTTCCCTCTGTCTGGAGAAACAATCAACCAATCACAGCTTTATAGGTGGGACTAAGGATGGAGCCATCTTCTTACATAACTAGCCACTAGTGATGTGCAAGTGGGTTCCTAGTTTGCTTGTATGCATAAATCATCCACCTGCCGCTCATTTGAACTTTTTTTTTTTTTCTGATTTAGACTGGAGTGCTTTCTTTAATAATTTACTGTAATGATTAGAGAGGCTGCTTTCAGTTTAGTTTCCATACATGAAGTAATGTCTTTGCACCAAATATTGTTAATATTTAAGCAGAAAAAACAAAACTGTTTAAATTTGAAAAAATTTGACACTCCAGAGAAAACATTCCAAAGTAAACTAAATTAAAAAGACTCAAAAAAGTTGCGCTGCTGTGCCTTGTGCATAAATGTGTACATAATGTCTCTCCTACTGTGGAAATACACCCTATTTCCCACCCCAGCTCATTCACTATTAATCAGAATATTCATTTTTATGACCCAGTCTGCCCAATTTGCAGATTAACCACATTCCCCACAGTGGTAACTGTAGTCTGAGCATCACTACGAACTACCCAACCAGATACATTCATCACAAGTTACAGTAATATTGCAACAAAAATAGCAACAGGAATTGATGAGATCATCACAACAGCTCTGGTTAAACTGTGCCCACATGAAGAAATTACAACTCTTACACTGTCATATTGCAACCTGGTATCACACCATAGTGTGTAATAGAACAGCATTAGGTGTAAATAGTACATTTTCATTCCGCAGTGAAGTTAGCAATAACACATACGTAATGTCCTGTAAAACTGTCAAAATGAAGCTTTCAAGACAACAAAACTACTAGGTTAGCTTTAGGAAAAATTTGTTTTTTGTGTGTGTGCATTGTCCATCCACCCATCCATCCATTCACCCCCCAAATCATAGCCCCCCACTGGTGCTCCACCTTTTTATAAGTATGTACTTTTTACGCCTAGGTGAAGCGAGATGTGACACTGACACGGTATCTCATAGTGAATTGGTGGGTGTATTGCACCCTTTGGCGTGAGACTGGGCTGCATATTTCTATCTTCTTACTTTGAAAAACATCAAGTTCACAGCTCTTGCGACCACTCCCACACTCCTGTGTCAATTGAGAATGTTAGCAGGATGATTACCTCCCACTGATTGGTTAGGTGAACCCCTCCCTACTTCAAATAAATATTGGCTAACATGAATATGTTGTCAGGCAGAATGAATGGAGTTAACTGAAATACCAGTTCCATCTGATTAAACTAGGGTTACAGTGAGTGAGAGATGTTGCTATCAGATTCACTTTGAGCACCCCGAGCCAATTCTCATTTAATTCCTCTATATAACTCTTAGTAAACTATAGATAGCTGATAACTCAAAACTCCATGAATCACACCAAAATTATCTTGATGGATATGCTTCTTTTATGCACAGGAACTGTTGGGCTTTTATGGATGTTTCAGGGACCCTTAAAGTCTGATTTGACACTAAATTGATTTAAAACAAACATACAAATAAATGTTAACTCTGGGATAACCGTAACTATGGAATTAAAGGAAAATGATTAATCAGACTGGAAGCTGATATATCATAGTCCAGATGAAGACAAAAGCTTCTTCTACTTGAAATGTCATTCACACTTTTCAGTTCAATATGTTTAATCAGTGTCCACGAATCCTGCAGTTAGCATGCTGCTGCCTCTCCACCTGCACTGCTGCACGACTTTCCTGGCGATGCACACCGATGTTTGCTCTCCCCACCCATCCATCGCTCCCCTAACAACTCCAGACTTTTTTCTTTATTAGGACATGGCTTCCCAAATTTTCATTCGTCCCTCCTTCCCTCCCCTTCCGTCCCCCGTCTCTTTTCTCTGGCATGTCTATAAGGATACGAGTTTGTCTGCATTCTAACTTTGAGCTGCTCCTGATATGTACCTGTTATTTAAGTGTCCTCATGACGACTGAGTCTCACCCTGGTGTCAGTACCTCAGTCATCCACCCATCAGGTCATTGTCCTGACCTAAAGTAGCACTAATAACACAACTTTTAACTTCTGACTCAAACTATTCTCATCGCATCGTGACCATCTTCCATGTCCTCGGGTAACATCATGGCTTCTAATTGACTAATAGAACAATCCCTCACTGCTGGCCAGCATTATTAATTATCATGATCAAGCATCTCAGTGTTACCTGACCTGAATCTGAGGGTCTCATATTCACCTGGCAAGTGCAAATGAAGCACTCATGATTCTAAAGTAAGCTGGAGATTACCAATCACAGTGTCCGAGTTTTGGAAATCTAATGTCCAAAGTTGTTGTCAAATGTATGATGTCTATGCAAGACTGATCTGAGTGAAAAGACTTAGGCAGATGGCTACTAAATCTCAGAATCTGGAGCAACACTGGGCCTCACATTGTGCCACCATCTGATGACTTGACAAATTTAAAAAGACTTAAAACTAGACTTTGACTGTCACAGGACAGGACTAACCAAGGCACACTGGATTAATTTCCTTTTAAAGATCCCATGAAGTCGAAATCGATGATTGTTTGAAGTGTTTTTATTAGATATAAGTGCTCTGTGTCACCTATATGCCAGGATC
Source organism: Lutjanus erythropterus (assembly GCF_056507025.1). Taxonomy (NCBI): domain Eukaryota; kingdom Metazoa; phylum Chordata; class Actinopteri; order Lutjaniformes; family Lutjanidae; genus Lutjanus; species Lutjanus erythropterus. Next base: position 4,877,492 of record NC_139323.1, on the reverse strand, counting down.
TGGTCCAACAATGACAGTGTTTGTCATTTCCTATAAAACGATGTCAATGACTCACCGAGCATTGTGGTTATTAAATTACAGAGTTTCCTGAGGGACAGATAGCTTTAGCTAACTGTAACTGTTAGTGAGCAACAGAACTGGACACAGCAGCCTCCCAGTGAACACAGCAGTGACCAGCCTCTCAGACGAACAGGGAATACAGTACCAAGGTGGTTTGTGGAGTTTTCTCATGGGAAAAAAAAAAAAAGATTTGTTTCTAAAGTAGCTAACTGGTAACTGCTGTTAGCTCAGTTAGCCATGACTCAACCCTGGCAAGACAACCACATCAATACTTTAGCCTTTTCCCTGTTATTAACTTGGCCTCCGCTGGTCTCGGAGGCTGTGTGTGGTCCAGCCAGCTCCCTGTGTGCACAACCAGTAAGCACTCTGATAGCCATTTCATGGGAACTTTAAATGTTATAAACTCTTTAGCGTAGTAAATAATACTTTGATAAGCATTCATAATTGTGCAGATTTACTGGACAAAATTTTACTCCATATAAATATATTCCATGTAATAAAAGGTGTATAATGACTTGTTTAGGACTTAAAGTTTAGAACTTGAGTGTAATTTGTGGGTCTTGACTTGGAACTTAATTCAGGACTTTTCAATTATTTGTAACTTTAAAACAATGACAGTGGCCTTTTCTAGCCTCCAGCTTCTTTTAAGTATTGACTCTACAAAGTTAACATTCATGGACAAGCAGTAGGGTACACTTGTCTCAAGCTAAGAACAACAAGTTGCTGCATGTGAGTGGTAATCAGCACCACAACAGACTGGACAGCTCCACCCCACTCTAACCAGGGTTTACTCTGAGCCCAGGATTAAATAAACATGAACAGATAATGCAGAATTCAAATTAAATCCAGGTTTTCAAGTTAAAGTTTGTAATACCAGGCAGTACTATGGCAGGAGCTCTAGTTGAAAATATATATAATTACAGCGGGGCCACTGCAGGTTAAACAATGATGTAATCAGAATCATTGGCAGTTCTTTGCTATCTGATGTACTGTCGGTTTATGCTGCCTTGTTGAAAAATGCTACTGTAGCACAAATCAATAGCAGAGTAACACTAACCCTCCGCCCAGAGAACTGCTAAGTAGCACTTCTCAATAGGTAGCACATATCTACATGTTTAATAATGCATTACTGCTACATTACATAATTTAGCTCTAGTTGTATTAGAATGAACAGTGGCTACACACCACAAGCCAAATATTACATTCATGTCATGTGACACTGAAATATTCGCTAAAGATCGACTAGTTTCAATCCAATATTCAGACTGAGTACTTTGGGGAAACAGTGCTGATGTTGCTGCTGGCCAGCTGAGGCTAACACGTCCTATTTAGTGCCCTACCTACTCTCATTTTGCTGTGGTAAGGATGTAAAAAGGTAATTTCAATGGTATGATGTCCACCTCTGATGTATTACTGGCTCAAGTGTTTCCATTTACCAATACACACATATATACGCAGAGCTTTGTCACTCCCCAAACTTTGAAGGATTTCTATTGACTTGTGCCCTTCTCTTGCACACCTACAATCAAAATTAAAAGCTTGGCAGAGCCCATCTTTCCTTGGAATTATTCAGAGTTAAAAGCAAAGGTGACTCAGAAACACTTCCCACACAGTGACATTAGAGACAGGCCACGTGTGTATGTGTGTGTTGGAAGATCAATGATGAAATGAAATGTCAAGGACTGGCTTTTGCTGTGCAACTGCTGAAAATGTACTACCGCCATTAGATTAATGTCCCATATATTGCCCTGCAGCTTAACATGACAGATCCAGGTTTACCCAGTACTTTCAGGGTTAAAACGTTCCTTTAATCCAATGGTTTTTCCGGGGGTCTCACTAAATCGCAACCTGATTCACAATTGGCCTTATCGATAAATCGTGGGGAGAGTTCCTGATGATTTTTCATTTCATTTTTCATTTTTTGACATGTTAAATGAGAAATAAATGTGTTTAGGCTGAGTTAACAGGCCATCTCATTTTTTTAAATTGGAAAAACAGTACAGGGCATTTTAGCCTACTTCATGAATAAGAAAGGGGCATTTAGGCAGAATTAAGAGGCTTTTCCCCTCTCATCAGTAAAAAAATAAGCACATTTTATATGCTTTATAGAAGGTGTATTGCAGTTTTTTTTATTTTTTGCAACCCAAACAAAATCTCCTGTGACCCACATGTGGTTCACGAGCCAGTCTTTGGGAATCACTGCTGTAATCCGTCCACTGATGAGAAAAAAGTCTTATTGTAGAACAATTTTTATCCTTTAATGCAACATGTCAAATAAGTTAATGTTACACAAACACATCAACAGTGACATTTGTGACATACTAAATAGAAAAAACATTCAATAATCTATGACTTTTATTAATCTGCATTGGCTAGATGGTGCAAAAATGCTGGTGATCCAAAACTCAAAACTTCTGTTTGTGACCAAAAACCGACAAACTAATGATACTCCCATCATCATCAGCTGTGCTTCGGTTTTAGTGACGGTGACCACAATGAACAATACGTGATAAACATTAGAATGTGGTTGATCAAGTAAATTTTAATTAATATACTATTAAATACAGATCTGAAATATAACGCTCCACATGTTATCCAATATTCAATCTAAGTATATATCCTTAATACAAAGGCATCTTTAAATGTTATATAAGTTGTGTTTTACTGTCAGAGAACATGCAAATAAAATAGGAGTTTGGTATAAGATAAATTTGTTACATTTAATCGATTAATTGACTGTTAATGTTATTAATGATTGATTAAAGTACTTTCAATTTGCAACCTTAGCATGTCCTCACTAAAATAACTGCTGGGATCTGGGAACTCAGTGACTTTTCCTAAAATGGGTCAGATGGGGCCACAAACACGAGCAGTCAGACCATCAGACAGGTTGTAAATGAACCTCTAGGTACCCTATTTACCACCGTCATTTTCCTGTGCAGTAATTATTACTGACATACAGGTGCACTCGCTCTTGGATTGCCCCCAAATAAAGTGGGTTAGATACAACTTTTACCTCATACAAGGGTCAGACTGCTGGTGTTGGCCCAAGTTGTCCTTTACTTTTCAGTAAAGGACACTTTTAAAGAAAAAAAAAAATCAAAAGAAGGCTTTCATTCCAAAACTATTTTATTGAGTTTTTGTTATAATTACAAGAAATGACACTCCCATTACCATACTCCTCCACCATAGCACCCCACACTGACCAATCCTTGGTGCTGTGGTTAAAATGATTTTCATAACAATAATAAACCAAAGTGGCGTCAAAACAGGTTCAAAATATAATAATAGTGATAAAGAAAAAAACCCCAAATCAATAAAGAAGGAAAGACACAAACAAAGAAATTCAGTTTCAAAAAAAGAGAGAAAAATGCTTGAGGATGAAAAGAAAATATTCCTTGGAACATTACAGTAATAAGAGTTTTTTAAAGGCTGCTCTGTCTGAAGCATTTTGCAATTAATGAAAGATGAAATTAGGGCTTGCCATCTCAGATTGAGTTTCTCAATTGAGCCTCTTAATGAAAACAGATTTTTTTCAAGTTTCGGAAAGGACATCAGGTCCTCCAACCAGAAAGATTCTGATAGAAGACTAGATGATTTCCAAGACAGTCAAATTCTCCTTTGTGCCGTGAGGGAAGAGAAAACACCAACATCTGACTGTATGGAGAGGATGTTTGCTTTATCTACAGGGACCCAGAACTTGACCATGAAGGGACACAAGTATCAATCCAGATTCACAATAGCAGATATATTTTATAAAAGGTGCCCCAGCATGTTTGTAATTTGGGACAAAAATAAAACTTTGGGATGATGTTGGTTACATTGCTATACATTGCTAATCTGGCTTTGGAATAATGAGGTCTTGTGGGACTTTAAACCGTACGAGACCCAGTTGTGCACATGAAGTGGCAGAGCTCACCTCTTCAATAGCCTCACCCCTACAGTCATCTGAAAACTCAACATTCATTTCCTTCTGCCATGAAGAAGGTTCAAAAAGGCTTTAACTCTCCACAGTGAGCTGACCTGTACCTCACTGTATCTGTTTTCATCCTACACATACAGGATGCTAACTAATTTGTAAAACTTCTAATAAAGAGGATTTGGTTTCAAAGTTCAGTTTTTAAAGTCAGAATGCTCAGCATGAAGTAACACTGAATTATTAATATTGATCAAAAATAGTATTGATCCTGAAAATCAATATCTCTCCTGTAAGAATCTAATTTGGCCTTATTGTACTTTTAACACCAGAACATTCAAGGTGGATAATATAAATTACACAACAGGCAAAGAAAATGTGGTCATTTTTATTTATTTCAGTCATAGACCATCATATTGACCACACAGAAATCGTCCCTGTTATATTGTTACTTTTTTCACAGTTGGAGACACAGTTTGGTTGCTTAGCAACTATTATTGTCTCTGTCAATCAAAGTTCACCAGTGGTCTTGATTTCCAATTTCCCGACATTAAAATATGAATAATTGATCAATAAGACTCAATTAAAAATCAAATAGGGGAGACCAGGGATGGTTGTAACACTTGTAGTCTCAGCACCTGTAACTCACTAATAGTTCTAGGTTCATCTAAAATTTTGAATCCGATCACTGATGGCTATTATCCTACAGAAAAACAGGAGATAGATGCAATCATAGTTGATAAATATATGAATAAATTTGACAAAGTTTACATTTGGGTGTTATTTCAGCTGTAGTAAAAAACGGTTCCCCTGCAGCCCCACTTCACTGATCTGACAGTTTGCCCCATAAATCCTCCTCCTCCCACTCATCCTCCACCTTGTCCTCCTTTCCCAGGCCTCTGCCTCTTCTCGCCCTCCTCCTCCTCCTCCTCCTCCTCCTCCTCCTCCTCCTCCTCCTCCTCCTCCTCCACATCATGTTCTCCTCCATGGGAACCAGTCTTAAAGCCAGCCATCTGCATCTCAGAGCCTGCCACTTCCCATGCCAGTAGACAATGCTGTTCTTGTGTGAGCGGCTCCCAAAAAACTGTGTTCTCTCCTCCACCACAGTAACATTTAGCCCACGCATGTTCTCCAAAACTTACTGAATGTTGTCAGTCATTGTTCAGCCAAACATACTGTACGTACTACTACTGCTACTTCCCGACTCAACACTTCTCACATTACATCAGATTCTTCTACACTGACAGTCAGTGATAGAATTTGTAACCTGCTCTTCCTCCTCTGTAGTTAAAGCAGGATGAAGCCCTTAGAAAAGCCTCTGATCCACAGTGTAAGCTCCTCGCAGCCACACTGCAGCCCGCAGCCTGAATTACACTGTGAGTCAGGTTTTCATGACTCTCTGCTCGGCTAAGTCAAGAGAGCGAGGACTTTGCTTATGCAACAGAGCCGTGTGCATATTTAATGCTCGCGGTCCTGTTGCACAGCTCTAATTCACGTATAGTGTAATGGGGAGGCAGATCCCTGCACTTAGGGGAGATTTCTATGGCGGAGAGCTAACAATAGGGGAGAATCCTTCAGTATTCTCTCAGCACACTCTGTGCTTCAGCATCAGGATATGATGGAAGTGCTCCCGACTAGCAGCGCGGTCGACTCCCAGTGCATTCTAATCCCTGCAGCCCAGCAGGAAACCTCAGATACGCCAGAGAAATCCTGCTGCACGCCTGCGGCGCAGGCTCTCAATTTAGCCCATTTCCAAGTGAAGATGGCAAACCCTAATTTAACATCTAGTAGTGAGGAGCTTGCATAATATCAGGTAATGCCACATCACCCTCATGGGGCTCTGACAGGGGAAGCCAGACTAATCCTTTGGTCCCAGACAGAAGGGAAGAGTTCCTTCGAGAGGGCTCTCACTGATCAACCTAGATGCTTCTGAAAGGGCGCTTCAGCCATGACACTGAATGGTTAAGGCTTTGTAGGAAGTGTCGCGCAAACACTTGTAATTTCTTGCACTGGTTTGCACACAGGAAGTTATGGCAGTGCTTTCATATACATAAAGTTCATCACAGTGTTTTGGATTGATTGATATTTTTATGTTTCTGGCAGCCATTGTTTTCCATTTGTAGCTAATTATGATCTAAATGAGCTTGCAAAGACTTTAGGAACATTAAGTCAGGGTTTTTTTCATGTTTTGGTGACTCTGTGCCACACAGTACAAGATTGAGGGATACACAGGAAAATCTATGAACTTCACATTAAATACCTTGAGCACCAAATTCAACTACAGATAAGGCAGGGGAATTTATCTCTTACTTGAGGTCCAACGAACTAAAAGCTGATACATTTTTCCAGAAATCACTGGTGGACTGGATCACCCTGCCTGGCAGTGCATTTATTTCTCATTCCTAAAATATATATGTGGGTATGTTTTCAATAACACTTAAAAAGATAATGATGTGGAAATGGTCAGCAACATTCATTTATGATTGAATTCACTCTTTCCAAGATTTATTGATAAGGCCTGTTGCGAATTGGGTCGTGACGGTTTGTCAGACTCTACTCTAGGGTTCCCCTCCAGTGGAGAAAACGCGATGCTGTGCCATATAGACTGCTAACATGCTAGAAAATTAGCTGTCCTCTACATTCCTCTATATCACATGTGTCAAACTCAAGGCCCGTGGGCCAAATTCAGCCCCAGCACCCCATTTCATGTGGCCCACAAGAGCTTGCCAAAAATCTAATTTGTAGAATACAATTCTTTTCTTTTTCATGGAAGAATGATGTCCATAAATGACATTCAATGACTGAATGATTCAACAATTCTCACATTCATTATTAACATAGTTAATAGGTCCCTGTGTGCTTTTCTTACAGAGGTGTAGTAGTTGTAGTTTTAACAACATAATGAAACTATTTTAATATAAGCAGGGGTTGGAAGTGTTTAACCATAAATGCATCATGACTTTGTGTGGACTGTTGCCCCAACACATAGCTGGTGCCCACTGCTGCCTGAAACCTCCTCTTCTCCTCAACTATACAGTATTTTTTAATGGTGTCTTTTCCATCTCACTTCCAACTTGAACTGCTGAGTTCTTCACTGAAATCCAGCACGCAAGGTGTCACTAGTTGCCATGCAACCTGTAGTGTTCTACAAGTTGTCATTCCTAACCTGACAGATGCTTGTTAGGGGGCTGCAGCGTGACACAGTTGCCAAGTAGCACATTAAATGTAGGCTACTGACAGTGAGAGTGTTGAATTGGACCAATGCTAGAAATATAATGTGTACACTTCGTGTTACGTTCACAGCCCTCTGGACCATGTGCTGCACTGAGAACCTCTGCATTAGGTCGTCCATGACAGTGCACATAAAGCCTTATTGTCAGAATTATCTTTGCATGGCAGTGTCACTGTAAAACCTGATTGGCTTGAAATATGTGTACTGTAAGCAATGGTGACATTATCACAAAATGAAAATTATATATATTTACTGATGATTAATTACAAGTCAAATTGATTTAGAATTAAAAAAAAAAAAAAAAAGACTCCGGACCACTACAAGGTAAGATAAGGTACCAAATCATGCAAAAGACTGGAATTGCCTTTAATATTTTGGTCATGAACCAACCTAATACAACTCTAAAGTGCACAAAGACCAAAGAGTTAAATAATAACACTATCTGAAACAACACTGGGACATGCTGGTACACTATCCTTTGAAACATTAACATCTTTAACTGAAGAGTTAAAAATAAAAGGACATATGTTTGCAGATGCATAGATCCTCTCACATTCAGACTTTTACCTACACTGTAAACCCGGATAGATAAGTAGTACTCAAAGAATCACACACACACACACACACACACACAATTTTTTAAATTAATAAATTAAAAAGTTGGTGGTTATCAGTACTTAAATATAGGTAGTATTACATGTACTCTTTGATTACACTTAAGTTAAAATTATTGATTTGGCTCAAATATTCTCAGTAAATGCAGCATTTACATTTTGCTTTTAGCCTCTCATGGCAACAAGTTAACACATCTTAATTTATTTAATTTTTGAGCATGTAAACAATGACGACTTAGATCACAGCTCAGTGTGAACAATGTTTGAAACATGATTTTTTTGGGACTTTCTAAAATTCAAAGATTCAAGTTTATGTGAAGAAGAAAAGCAAATTATCTCAAAAGATTGTAGGTCAGCAAAAATTTGAGTTTGATTCAAAATTCAGAAATCTAGTGATCAAAACTTTTTTGCTTTTTTTTTTTTTTTTTTTTTACAGTGCAGAACTGAGTAAATGTTGATTAACAGTTCTACTGGCACTCACAAACAAATTTTCACTACTTATTACAAGTAATTAATGTAAACATTTGGTTTTGCATTGTGTTCTCTCCTGACTAGATCCTTGCTTGTGTTGTATTACCTCTCACGTGTGCTAAATGAAATTGTAAATTGTAACAAATAAATTAGAACAACATTAATGACATCCTTTAATATAACATTTAAGCCAAAGGACTAAAAATCTGAACTGAAACCAAATGTAATGAAGAGTATTTAGGTAAAAACTGCCTATAAGTTGTCCTAAAACAGACTTTAGCACAATAACACACATTAGATGGGACAGTAAACTGGTGCTGATGTTATTCAGACTCCTCAGCCCTAAACCAGTTGACACAGTGCTGCACAGTAGAAGCCAGACCAGTCTAACATGAAGTCAGCCCAGTGGTCCAGTGACCCCCGCCTCCACTCCTCCTCTGTGTCCTCTCACGCTCCCTCTCTTTACCCCTGCAGTTCGCCGTGTGCCTCCCCGTTTCTCCATCCCCCCCACCAATCACGAGGTGATGCCCGGCGGCAGCGTCAACCTGACCTGCGTGGCGGTCGGCGCTCCCATGCCTTACGTCAAGTGGATGAGCGGCGAGGTGGAGCTGACCCGGGAGGAGGAGATGCCGATTGGCCGCAACGTCCTGGAGCTCACCAACATCCGTCAGTCCGCCAACTACACCTGTGTGGCCATATCCTCCCTGGGCATGATCGAGACCACGGCCCAGATCACTGTCAAAGGTCAGGAACTCTCAAAACCACATTCATTTTACTCTTCAATTATGCTGGAAAAATATATTTTAAAAGATCAAAATACACATTTTTAAACTGTGATTCTTATTTAGCTTTGATTTAGAAGGACTACAGAGTTGACATGTTATGGTTGAGACACGTGTTAACAATATTATTATTAATGAAGTTGTCAAAAAAATAGAAAGCCAGTGCTTGAGCAGCATTCCTGCCTTTTTAAACCAGAAAGTGAGACAGGGGTCCTTAAGGTATAGCTAACCATTTACATGCCTGATTAAATTATGTTTTTTATAGACCTCCATTTCTGCCAGTGAAAGAAAAAAATATCACCATGTTAATTCATAATTATGAGATTAAAAAAAGTTGAAATCATGAAATTAAAAAAGTTGAAATAATGAGTAAAAAGCAGAAATGATTATATGAAATTTTTTACGAGTTACCATGGGGGCATTTTTTCTTTCACTGCTGGAAATGGGCTTACATATGTTTTCGTAAAAATCTGATGGAGTTGAACAAATCTGGGACACAACTGTAAAGGGACAAGATTGTCATAGAAAATCAATTGTAAACTTTTTTTTATTTTATTTTAAAGATGATTATAATAGCACATTTTTATACCTGTGCTATCAGTAGGCATTGTTAGATTTTGAAGGCTTTTCACACATTTTTAAATTGGTCTGGGACAAGGATGTTTTTTACATACAGCAAGTTAAGAAATTGACAAAATCAAAGCAAAGCAAAACATTTCATATATATAAACATTTAAATAATAAATAATACATTTTCACAAAACAGAACTAAAGTGTTGGTATTAAATAAAACAATCAGTATGGGAAAATACAACTAGTTATAAATCAGCAACTATGTTTTTATGAACTGATCCTTTAATGGGGATCACTTTCTGATCTCCTCATACACAGCGAAACAGTGGCAGTGAGGTCAGATACAGTACAAATGAAGATTTCTCTTGTATTCACTGACAGAACAGCCATTAATATCAATATTTGAACATGTCTGGACAGCTTGATAAGAAGCCGCAGTAAAATATATAAAATAGAGTCAAGTATTAAAGCTACACAGTGAGTGCAGCATACAGTTAAGATAGCAAATTATTTCTTACAGTATTTCCATTTATTGAGAAGAAAAAATCTGTGACATTCTGTAAGAGGTGCAGCGTGTAAAGGAGTAAAATGTAGCAATTTTATGTCCAAAAATGAGCACCGCACTCCAAATAGTGAGCTGGAGCCACAGACAGTGTATTAAATGAGTTTGGAAGGAATCTCAGGTAGGCAACAGGAACTCCGCAGGAGTGCAAGGCAAGTGAAACATTGTAATTTGACAATAACAAGCAGGGAGGAGTCATGTGCTGTGAGTTGATCAGCTGTTTATAGCTGTCAGTTCTCTGTGAATGTTGAGTTAAGTCTGTTATCCTGAAAACAAAGCCCACTGCTCTGAAATAACTCCCTCACTGCCTGACAGACTTCATTAATGTATTACTCAATTTAACTGTTATGAACATCTCCATCTTCTAGACGACTGATGATGATTTCTTACAACTCACAAACACACATGTACTCATTTACTTACTCACTTCCTTACTTTTGGCATCAATTTTAACTTTAATTAACGTGAAACAGGCAAATAAAACAGTTACTCTGGCCTGGAATAGAAACTTCAAAGGAGAACACTGTGGCTGTTCTTGCATTCAAACTTAGCATGTTTCCTTAATCTCTGATGCTATATCATAGTCATTTTATGATTTATTACAGTAAATATATTACAGATTCCTCCTTTAAGATTTAGGGGGATCTATTAGCAGAATATGGCAGAAATGGAATATATTATTGATTAGTATGTTTTATTGTACAATCACCTGAAAATTAGAATAATTGCATTTTTCTGGCTGAGCCGTTTTTATCGATGTACTTCTTCATTGAGCTCGCCATGTTCCTACAGTAGCCTACAATGGACAAACCAAACACTGGCTCTAGATTTTCATGCTTTGTGCAAAACATGTGGCCATCGTAAGTTCTCTAGGCAGGAAGGAAGCTTGGAAGTGGAGACGGAGAAGAAGGTACAATCTGCAAGCTCACCACTAGATGCAGCTTAATCCTACACACTGGTCCTTTAAAGAGTTTCCAAGGTGACCAAATTAAAAGCACAAAAAAAAAGAAAAATCACTGACCCCTAGTTGTATAGAAGTCCAAGGCTGCCAGTCTATTTTATTTATCAGCTCAGTTGTCCTCTTAGAGCTTTTAGCTACATCTCACTGATATATGCAGCCACAAATTGAAATGTAAAATTCCATTTTTCCATTATTCTGTCATCATTGGTTTAATGGGACTATATATAACATGAGCTACCTTACAGTCCAAGCTGCTAGTTAAAAACAAACTTAAAATTTCAAAGCATTTCAAAGCGAAGTTTTTGTTATTTTCTTTAGTTGAGATCATTTACTTTTCTTTCTTTCTTTTGGTAAACTTTAATCTCTGAGTTTTAGAAACTCAAAAAGAAAAGTTTGAGATGTGAACCTAATTTGTCATCACTAGGGTGTCGACAATATCAACCATAATAACATTACTCGATAATTTTAAAATTCGTTTTTGTGTTTCTAAAACTCAACAAAAAAGAAAAGTAAAGGATCTGAACTAAAGATTAGTTAAAATAAATAACTAAACTTCAGACATTTTTTACAGTGTAAGTGCACATGTCATCCTCCTACAGGCTCACTTGCTTGTTCTCATGAAACAGCAGCTCATACAAGGGCTCCATTTAACTTGCCAACATGTTCACACAGAGAGGAGATCACCTGGATCTCCTGGTGGAATATCAGGTATTTTCTGTCATTAAAAACTCAAACCCCCATGAAAATGAATCCATGCACTTGATTTTAAATGTTGCATTTGAACAATGTCCTGAGTGGGATATACAGTAACCCAGTAGTGGAGGAAGACATCAGAAGACATCGTCCCACTGCTTTGTTTTGTGGCCAGGCTCATGATATTGGGTTTGTCTTTCAGAGGAGTTGCTGTGATAATCCATGTTGTCAACAGGTTTCGTCCTGTTTGCATAAGAAATAATCCCAGTGGAAACTGTTGACAGTGATGTGTGTTGATTATCCAGAGTAACCACAATGTTTCAAAGGGTTTCAAACAATTTTTAAAAGCACTTCTCAAAGGTGCATATCTCAAAACCATACAGACATAAAAACTATTAGCGTGGGAGGATACATCTAGTGATAAGAGAGCAAATATGTTTCTTTTGTACTTTGGATGAACTGACCCTTTAATGGGGATCACTTTCTGATCTCCTCAGACACAGTGAGGTCGGATACAGTGCATGTGAAGATTTTGCTTGTACTCGCTGACGGAGCGACCATTAGTATCAATATTTGAACATGTTTGGACAGCTTGATAAGAAGCTGCAGAATGAAACCAGGATGACATTTAAGTGATCTGCTGCTCTCTGATCCTCTGTGTGATGGCCTCAGCAAAAAGCAGAATACATTTACCTAAAAATGAAGCATTTCAAGCAGGTTATTTCTCAGTGTATTTCCATTTATTGCCAAAAAAGAGTACAGATATTTTCATTTTTTATTATTTACTGTGAGCAAAAAAAGTGAGATTAATTAGTAGGATTTGTTTTACTGTAGATTTGAGATGTAGAAGACAGATTTCAGACTGCAAGAAGCACCAAGGTAGATCTAAATGAGCAGGGACTCCGATTGCTGTTAGTTCTGTAGATCCTCAGGATAATAATACCAGTTGACCAACTCGTAAACTTTTATTCAGCTTTAATTCTTTTGAATGTGCAAAAATCAGTCAGTGTGGAGTACAACTACAGGACAAACAGATAGAAGCTTTAACAAATGCACAGGGAGGAGATTTCAATGAGGAATTAAAGGAAAATCCTAAATCCAGTTTTATATTAGCTGGCGCACACGCGCTGGTGGTTAATTGGTGAGAGAATGTGAAATGAGTGGTTGATAAATACGTTTCTGCTGCTTGTTTTTTAACTTCATCATTGTACACAGAGCAATGAAACAACATGCCAGGCTGTAAACTTTACAAACCGAGTCTCTAAATCGCCACAAACCACAAAACTAACTGTGATGGAAGCAGGGAAGAGAGATTAAAAATGGAGCGCAAGTGATGTGCTGCAGCAGCAACTTCACCAGAGTGCACCACAGAGCACACTTGTTTGCTTGTGCCTGTCTTTACCACTGATGGGCTCAGGATGTTATTTTAAAGTGATAGTTCACCCAAAAATGAAATTTCACTCAATATCTCCTCCCCCCTGTGCTGATGTGAAGATGGGTGAAGATCTCCAGTTCACAAAACACTCCTGGAGCTTCAGAGGAAAACAGCATAGCAGCAAAGAAATGATGTTCCTCTTCTATGCTGAAGTCCTCGGACATCTTCTTCTTTGTTGAAAGTTTGCAAAGTCAACTGCGTGCTTAACAAGTCACTGTTTCAGAGCAGATCTCTCTCTGTTGTTGGAGTTGCTTCCAGGTAGCCTGTAAACACAGACGTGAAGTTATATGAAGATCTTGTATATCTATATATATATAGCTTGTGTACCTGCTTCAGGTGTGTACATGAGGATCAGGTCTGAGAGGATACAGTTGACATTTAGGCTAAAAACATGGTGCAAATGGTGTTATTGTGTGTCAAATTTTAATACACCACACGAGCAGTATGGAGACATTTTGTGTTTTTTTGTGTTCTTTTTTTACATTTTAAAACTGGTCACTGTTCATTTCAACTGTACTGGATTTGGCTGCAACGCTGTTTTCCTCTGAAGCTCTGGGAGTGTTTTGTGAACTGGAGATCTTCACCCATCCTCACATCAACACAGGGGTGAGGAGATATTGGGTGAATTTTAATTTTTGGGTGAACTATCTCTTTAAATGTCTGACAACATCATGGAAAGATTCGCAAACTTTTTTAGATACCTTTTGTTTCACCAGAAACAACTGTTCAGTTGATCTTGGCAAACTCATTACACTCCTTTTCTAAAACAACATCATTGTCAGCTTCATTCAGACTCAACAGAAACAAAATAAAACTCACCAAAAATGTCTTTTGTTCATCTTTCGGCTGTATCAACAATCATCATCTCTGGTTTGGGAGTGTAGTGCCTGGGGAGAGGAGCTCTGTAGAGAACTATAGGAAGACACACACTTTACTGTCTCTAACTGTGTGAAAGTCTGATGTTTTCACATCCCAGAAAAACATCAAATTTAGTGTGGTGTGCTGTACTGCAAAAAAAAAAAAGAAAAAGAAAAAGAAAAAAGAATGAATTGTGGAATATTTGTATTGGACGGCCAAATCTGATTTAGCTAAAATAAATCTTAGACAGGGACATCCCTGCACATTTGCTAAATCTGTCTTTGTGATGATCTTTAGCGAATGTACTCATCAAGATTAAAGGGATAGTTCACCCAAAAATGTACATTCAGTGATTATTTACTCACCCTCATGCTGACTGAAAGTCGAGTTTAGTATTTTTAGTTCACAGGAGAATCTCCCAAACAGTTTAAGTAAATGGTGACCACTTTTCAACAAACAACTAAAAAAAAACATAAAATACCTCCATACTGCTCGTCTATTGTAATCCAAGTCTCCTAAAGTCAAGTTGACTTTAAAGACATCATTTACTAAAAAACTCAAAGCTAAACTCAAATTTCAGTCAGCATGAGGGTGAGCAGATAATGAAAGAATTCATATTTGGGTGAACTGTCCCTTTCCTACATAGGAGTACATGCACTATCTGACTGGCAACATAATACATGTGCTCATCCTGCTGGCCCTGTGTAGAATAAGAGAGGACAGAGACAGACTGCTGATTGATAATAAACAGTCAGACCGTCAGTGACTGTCAGTTGTTGGCTGCAGCAGCTGTTCCTCCTGCCAGACCTTCATGTCAGAGAGGTGAGGACGAGGAGACTGTAGGACGTGTTTGTCTGACTCCTTTTTGTCTCTGCTCTCTGACAGCCCTGCCCAAGCAGCCCACCTCCCTCATCGTGACAGAAACCACGGCCACAAGTGTCACCCTGACCTGGGATTCTGGCAACCCAGAGCCGGTGTCCTACTACGTTATCCAGTACCGCGCCAAACTGTCTGACAACGGCTTCCAGGAAGTAGACGGAGTCGCCACCACCCGATACAGCATTGGCGGCCTCCTCCCCTTCTCCGAGTATGAGTTTCGCGTCATGGCCGTCAACAACGTGGGACGGGGGCCTCCCAGCAGTACCGTGGACACCCGTACGAGCGAGCAGGCGCCCTCCTCGCCTCCTCTTCATGTCCAGGCGCGCATGCTGAGCTCCAGCACCATGCTGGTCCAGTGGGAGCCTCCGGAGGAGCCCAACGGCCAAATCCGGGGCTACAGGGTCTACTACAGCTCGGACCACGACGCCCCGCTCAGCGCCTGGCACAAACACAACACGGATGACAGCCAGCTCACCACCATCTCAGGCCTCACCACAGACATCACCTACAGCCTGAGGGTGCTGGGCTTCACATCTGTGGGAGACGGGCCGCCCTCTGATGTTCTGCAGATCAAGACGCAGCAGGGAGGTGAGAACACGCTCGCTGTGTCGCTGCAAAGCAACGGCACAAGAAAACTCTGAAGTTCTTACAGTCACAGTGCATTTTAAACAATGTGCTACAGGGTCAGATTTCTGCTGGATGCTTCTGTGGCAACAGAAGTACTGCCAGACAGTGACAGAGGAATTATTCACATCACAGTAAAATTAGAAGATTACAAAGTGCAATAATACTCCCTATAAACATAAAAGTCGTTATTCACAGCAGTCTATTTTTGCCTCATGATTGCAGTGGAACAAGCCGTAAACACAACACTTAACACATATTATCACTTTATACAGTTGTTATGGAAAATGTGCCACAACAGCAACTTGTTCTGTATCTGCTTGATCTAACAACAATTTACACTTCCAGCAGATACAGAGCAACGGGAATATTATCATTCATTTGTCTCCATATGATCAAATACTCGGTTACTGTCCTTAAGTGGTGTCCTTATCTCTACTGTCTATATTTTAACACAAATATCTGTACTTTCTACTTCTTATATTTTCAAAACAGGCTTGTTACTTTACTTTAAAGCAAGATAAAACAACAGAACAAAATGACATACAAGCTGTAAAAAGGTGAAAATTATGTCAAAGTTATAACAAGAAGAACACAACATAACAAGATGAAAATTATGTAAAAGATGCAATAAGACAAATATGAAGTAAAAGGTGTAACAAAACGAATATGACATAACAAGATGTAACAAGATAAAAATGACAAAATCGCTGTAACAAGACAACAACAACATAACAATACAAAAATTGTGTAAAAGATTTAACAAAACGGAAATGACATAATAGACGTAACCAGACAAAAACAACATAACAAGACGAAAGCAGCTACGTTTTCAGCTTGTTAAAAATGGCCTCAATTTTATCAGGTTATCAGAGCTTAAATATTTGTAGCTTGTGTTAAATGTTACAGTTAAATTAAATCTGTTGATTAAGCCAACTCAAATATTTTCATTAAGTGCAACCATTGCTCATCATTAAAAATATTTAACTCCAAAACAGTGACTTAATAAAACCTCAAACCTCAAATGTTTCAGTTGTCTTAGGGTTGGCCATTTTAATAAGGGACTGTATTTCCCTCGTGGATTAATTAAGAATTATGAGTTTACTGAACACAGAAGAAAGAAAATTCTACTGGCACTCAACATTTTTAAGTTAGCAGAACTTGGAAACAAATTTAAGTATTCACTACTTGTTCCACTTATACTACTTATTAAAAAAACAGCCTTCTATAACATAGTTTAGAGTAAATACTTACATCAGACCTCTGGTGCTGTTAGAAGCATTAACAACAACAAAACCATCAGAGTGACACAACCACCAGTCCACAGCTAACCGTCATCTACACTGCTACATGTGGCACCTGTATATCACACCTCCGTGACTTCCTTAATTACTGTGCAATTAAAGAGTGGTGTAATCTAGATTGATGCCTCGCTGTTTGCATCAAGCTACACATGTACTAAGTAGTGTTGAATGTGTGTGTGTGTGTCTGTAATGTGAGAACTTGCTGGTAACAGCAGAATTATGTGGAACAAACACAGTCACACTGAATCACACTGCCATCATTTAGAAGCTGCAGAAAAACAGAGGCGTAATGTGAAATATTCACCTGCTGAAATGAACACAGCAGGTAATTTATTGTGCAAGGATTCTCAAGAGTGTAGTGTATAGTATGTGTGGGAGTGTGTGTGTGTGTGTGTGTGTGCGCGCAATATAAAGGACTCACACACTTTATCCTCAAGGACAAAGTGGCTGCACGCACGTAGAGGAATAATAATAGTATTTCTTTCACATGGAGCCTGTTTCTCAATGTTCTCAGCTCATTGCGCCTCGCTGCGAGAAACATGACATCACAAAAGGAAAAAGGCCCCCATGTTCAGCTGAGCCACTTTATTAAATGTCCAGTCTGTGAGATTTAGGGGGTTTTATTGGCAGAATATGGCAGACATTGAATTTAATATTTAAGCAGTATCAGACAAGATAAAGTGCTGTTTTACTGAATATCATCATAGCTGTGATTCACTGTAAAAACGAGAAAGTTACAAAAACTCAAAATTTCAATGCAACAGACTGCAATAGATTTTTTGAGTTTTGAACTTTTGAGAAAGTTTTGCTAACTATTGATCTTTTATTGAGATGATTTACTTTTCCTCTTTCGATAAACTTTAAGCTTTGAATTTTAGAAGCTCGAAACATTGTATTTAAAAAAATGTTGATGTCTGTTTGCATGGGTTTTCTTCAGCGGCAGCATGTTTGTCCTTGTCAGCCACCGTACCAGTCAGTTGGAGAGTAGCACCTATTACTAGAGCTGTGTCTCAGTATGAGGGGTTTCAACACATTTTGGAATGAATTCGCTGATCGTGGGCCAGTTGTGGATGAATTTGTGGCTTGGTGTGATGAGTCTTTCCTCCATCTAAATGTGTCCAAAACCATGCTGTTGATTTCAGGAAGTCACCATCTAGCTCACTGCCAACTGTTATAAAAGGTGTTGATATCAACGTGGTTGAGACGTATAAATATCTGGGAGTTGTTCTTGAGAACAAATTGACTTTTGAACCCCATGCTGACGTTTCCTTTACTTAGGTCCAACAATGACGCAGATGTTTCATTGAATCTGTTTTAACTTTCTGTACTATTGCTTGGTTTGGAAATCTTAATCTGTCCCGTAAGAGTAGACTTGGAAGTCCTGTTAAAAGTCAGATCAAGCCTTTGGTCATTTATAACGGGTTGGCAGGTACTTACGAGGGCTGATGCCATACTGGTTGCCATTTCAGGGAACCTGTTCAGAAGACTAAAAGACTCCGTGCCTCTTTCATTCCAGGTGCTATAGATATGCTCAATAGCAACAAGCACCTTGGCTGCAGTCCTTCCACTACACTGGCACATTTTGCATATCTGCACTTCGGCATTCTTGCATATTTGTACTTGATATGAAAGTTTCATTCCTTTATTTGTTGCTGTCGTTGCTGTTGCCGATGTTGATGTTGCCCTTTTGTATAGAGGTTCTCATGTAAACCCTTGCAGCACAACAAATTTTCCTGAGGGGACAATAAAGAAACCTAACCTAACCCTCAAATTAGTAAATGTAAAAGTTTAAGCTGGGCAATAAGACTTCTGCTGGGGCCGAAGTTGTCAGGTACCACACTGGGAATTACTTCAGCTACTGCACATAATGTTCTTAAAAAAGTGATTTCCCACAGGTGGAACAGAGGTAAAAGGAGAGGGGAGAGATGTCAGGTCTGAACACACCCAGAGAGGAGCTCTAATCAGGCAGAAGTGAAAACACCCGTGTGTGTGTGTGTGTGTGTGTGTATGTGTGTATGTGTGTATGTGTGTGTGTGTGTGTGTGTGTGTGTGTGTGTGTGTGTATGTGTGTGTGTGTGTGTGTGCTGTGATTATATGGGGGCTTTAAAGCCGTGACTGAGTTCTCAACCACTTGGGGGCAGCAGCACCAGCAAAAAAACACTACACTGACATAATAAGACATACAAAAAAGGTAAGGTAATTCATTACGGGTGCAGATTTAAAAAAAAAAGACAAAGTCAAATTACATATACATTTAGTAAAAATGGAGATTACTAGTAGGATTACAACCTTAAAATAAAGAACAATATCCTACCATGTACAGTACACACACAGCTTCCAATTCATTATTATGGCTTCTAGTGAAAAAATGTATCACTGGATGGAAATTTCTAGACAATTTTTTGTCTTTAAATCGATCAATCAAACAATAAATTGTGCTCAATAAAGGAAAGAACAGCTGGACAAACTAATAAACCTAACAATGAACATAAAAGACTTCCCCTTTATCGTCTATTAAATCAATCTGCAGCAATTTTTTAATAAAAAAATATCAAAATTTTCTGATTTCAGCTTCTTATCGTATTTTCTGGTTTCTTTGCCCCTCTCTGACAGTAACCTGAATAGTTTTAAGTTGAGGACAAAACAAGACATTTGAGGACGTCGTCTTTGATCAACATCTTTTACCATTTTCTGACTTTTTATGGACCAAACAACTAATCAATTAATTGAGAAAATAATCGACAGAGTAGCCTGTATACACATCCACAGACTCAGAGCCAAGTTAGCATTCATTTGACATCATGTTTGTGTCCATCTGATTAATCTGAGTCTGATATTTACTGTCTAGTTTGCACCGTTCTAGTTTCCACCAACCAAGTTCCCCAGCTAGTCTCTTCAGTTTATCTGCCTGCTGTTTGGTGCCAATTTTCAACTTATTCACTAGTCATTAATGTTTTTATGTCTTGAAACCTGTCTGCAGGAGATTTTCATTATAAAAATAGTGTACCCTTTAGGGATGGTTTTTTCACAGATCAGTCGTGATGGTTGCTTCTTTCTTGTCTCACCTCAGCTCCAACATACTTACATAATTGGGATTTTCAGGGTCCAGTAACTCACAAAGATGGTAACAAGTAGTGTAAAGCCGAGACCAACCTTCAACCAGCCATGAAACAGCAGGTGACATCACAGTCTGGTGTCTGGAGATGCTTCGGTCTGTCAGATTAGCACGACACGCCTCAGTAAACTCCAGGCAGTCATGCACATGAGACACCTGTTAGCAAATTTAGTTTTTAGTTTAGTGATGATGAAGAAAAACTTTCTTACCTCTGATCAGACTTCACTTTGATGAAGAATAGAATAAACCAGAGCAGCCTCAGTTCTTCTTATCTGTGTACACAGAGGATCTTGGTATAACAATGGTGGCAACAGTACACAATTTTTGCACTCAAGTAGAAGTACAAATACTTGTTTAAAAAGAGACTCTGGTAAAAGTAGAAGTACTGATTCAACTTCTTTTGTTTTCGTCTTGTTACATCTTTGACGTTTTCGTCTTGTTACTTCTTGTTTGCTTGTTGTTTCCTCCTGTTAAGTATTGTCACATCTTTTACGTCATTTTCGTCTTGTTATGTCTTTTACATAAT
Organism: Lutjanus erythropterus; assembly: GCF_056507025.1. NCBI lineage: Eukaryota > Metazoa > Chordata > Actinopteri > Lutjaniformes > Lutjanidae > Lutjanus > Lutjanus erythropterus. The sequence goes on along the minus strand of NC_139323.1, from coordinate 4,856,887 downwards.
TCTCGTCTTGTTAGGTCAGTTATGTGTTGTTACATCTTGTTACGTCACTTTGGTCTTGTTAGGTATTGTTATAACTTTTTCATCTTGTTATGTCTTTTACGTCATTTTTGTCTTTGTCGTTTTTGTATTGTTACGTCTTGTTCCATCATTTTTGAGGTGTCTCTTATGTAATTTTTGTATGTTGCATTTTTGTATTTTTTTGTATGTTGTATGTGTTACATCATTTTCAACCTGTTGTGTCTTTACATCATTTTTGTCTTTTTATGTATTGTTCATTGTTTCCGTTTTGTTTGACCTTTTCCATCATTTTCGTCTTGTTACACCTTTTAGTTGTTTTTGTCTTATGTTGTTTTCACCTTGTTAAATCTTTGTCATCATTTTCATCTTCTTATGTCTTGTTACATCAATACTAACCCTTCAAATGCATTTAAACTAATGTAACTAAGCCTGATTTGTGAATGTAAAGAATAGAAAATACTGATGTGGGGAGAAAAAGTAAAAAGTTGTACTTAAGTAAAGAACAGATACCTAGAAAACTTAAGTATAGTAAAGTATTTGTGCTTCTTCTTCCCATCTCTGGTATACAGATGAGCACAGGTCATACCAAAAGCATAAAGATACCATACAGAAACACATATCATCAGGACGCTGGACTGGAGGGCACTACATTACATAAGCAACAATGTCAAAAAAGCTGGTCAACACATGATAGGCTTAATTATATATCAGGCACTTATTAATATTATTAAAAGTTGTCTTTACTCATTAATTCTCTGACAACTGACATAATTTCAGAAGATTTAAAGATGATCAGATCCAGTTTGTTACCTGTTCTGAACATGAATATTACAGCTCTCCTGACCCCTGGCTTCTTCTCTATTGGCCACACTTCCACTTCACCTCCTGACTGCCTCACTGTGCATTCCCACTTTGAATAGACCTTTGACTGTCTCTGTCTCTGCTGCTGTCTTTGATTCCCCTCATGTCTTTTTCCTCTGCCTGCAGTTCCAGCTCAGCCGTCTGGTTTCGACGCCGAGGCCGAGCTGGACTCACGCATCATGCTGTCATGGCTCTGGCCTGTCCAGGACCCCATCGTCGGCTTCGAGCTGCACTACTGGGAGGCCAACAATCCCACAGATAAGGTAACAAACCTCCCTTCCAATGAGGTAGTTTGATATGATGGATTTTACTATTAAAATATTTCTTTTTTTGGTCTATTTATGTTGAGGCCTGTAATGATATGTTCTACAGTTGATTTGTGTGTTTGTGTTGATATATTTTATTTTATAAATCATTATATTCCTGCCTCACACACTCTTTGTTTGGAACTGGCAGTTTCAGGCTGCATTTAAACCCCTTTTTAGCTCCATTTTCATTTATCTGTTGTTGTTGTTTGCTCCTGGTTTATTGCATATTATGCCCAAAACATACCCATGAATTAATCAATGCACTTGTGCACAGTTGATAAGGTATATCTTGCCTCATGGGGCAGGACAGGGCAGGATACAACTGTGCGCTCATGGTGCAAAATGGCAAAGGTGGATTTGAAAACACTTTGAATAAATTAACACCCTTGTGCTTTGAACCATGCGCTTTAGATCGCCATGAGATAGGGCTCTATGTCTCTTTCAGTCTGGGTATGTTCCTGTAACAGAGCAATGGGGTATTTACGTGTTGTCTCCTAATACATCCATGATCTCAGGGAACCACATAAGCTAATGGTATTGAATATTTCTATGTACCACAGCCTTCATGATCTCATGGTTTCCATGTCTCCACAGCATCGTGTCACTTTCGACCCAGCAGGCTCTTACGCAGTTGATGGTCTAAAGCCAGATACACTCTACATGTTCTCCCTGGCAGCGCGATCTGACATGGGTTTAGGAGTCTTTACTCAACCTATTGAGGCCAGGACCGCCCAATCCAGTAAGTACTGCAGTCTGTTCTGCTTATTTGGTCTGGATGAAAAGAAAAAATGATCCATTGTTGCCTTTTAGTTCTTGTCGTTTTGTTTAACCTATTACAAGTGAACCAGGAGGAGTAAACATGAGGTCACTGACAGGTAAGTCATTCATTGGACAATGCTGATGTCATCCTTCATTATCAGCGAAACATGGGCATATGGCTCAAAGGAAGAGCGGGTCATTTAAGAGCTGCTGGGAAAGATATCAAACCCCAATTGCTGTCAGTGTCTGTGCCATTTGTATGTGTGTGTGTGAATGGATTAGAAAATAGATTCATGCACTGATGGCTCCTGCCTACAACCACTGTGGACTTAGTAGTAGTAGTAGTGTATGGCATGGGAGGTAAGGAAAGACCTTCCAGAGTGAGATACAGACCAGCGCTCATTGTAGCAGAAACAGCTGGTTGTCAGAGCTAACCACCCATGAGCAGCTGCCTCAGACTCTCTGAGCCCGCTGGAGCTTTGACAGTCACTAGAAGCATATTCAAATCATGACCTGCATCATTCAAATCATTTTAGCAGAAATGTTTGTGCCCTGACAGATGTGAAAATTTGCTTAGGTTGTGCAAAAGTAAAAAACCTGTAGCACACCAGACACCAGGACTGAATTCAGTTCCTAAATGAAAGGTTTTCTCTTTTGGGCTGCGTTCAGAATAGATTGCTAATATACAATTCAGTACTGCGTGGTTGAGCTCATTACCATCATCACTGCACATTTTATTTTGAAGGGTCAATCTCATGTTAAGATCAGCACATTTATGGATCAGTGCCAGTGTTTCCCCTATCCTGGTCCTCCTGCATGTTTGGGATGTTTCCCTGCTCAAACACACCTGATTCAGATGATCAGCTCGTCATCAAGCCTCTGCCTGATAGCCTCAAGCCCGATAACAAACTGATCATCTGATGATCTGAGCTACGCTACACTAATGACAGTATGCTTCAATAAAATCTGATAAAACGTAATTATTAACACAGCTGTGGTAAACTGCCATCCTGCAGTAATATGTTGCTTTGTTATCGCATTAAGAAAAAATTCATACTATCACAGCCCTAAGCATGACATCTAATTGCATATGTAGTGCATTCCAACTTTATAGTGGGATATGTGCACTTTGTGTTTGTACGAAATGGCCAGATATATACTAGATTAGCAAGAATTCCTGATTATGTGCCATGAGCACACTAGACATACTCGACTGCCCCCAAAAATCCAAAAATGGGCAAAAAGGTGTGGCTTGGGTGGAGCTGAGGCAACCAGATGAAGCAGCTACTTAGCAGCTAGCCACCTGTGACCATACACATACATACGTAGACACTGCATTGGTCTTCGGATTGTATGTCAACATAGCTGCTGGGTTCCCTAGGTAAAGCCTGGCCTATAAACAAATACGGGTAGACAAGGGAGCTACATTTTTTCTGAATAAAAAGTACTATAACATTTTATTCTATGGTTTATGATCTATGTGGTGTAAGTTATAAAAAGAATCAAAACTTTTTTTGCTCACTCCATGTAGATCATAAACCGTGAAGTGGGAGTTACAGTTCAATTTTCTTTTTGCATGTTGGTGATTCAAGCACATAAACTTTAAATGATGTATCTTGTGGTTTTAGATTTAAGTCAACTAGGCATTTACAATACTTTGAATTCAGTGAATATTAATCTTTACACAGGCATATGTCAAAGAGAATGTTGGAGGACATTGTTCGGTGTCATCCGTTTGACAAATGTAAGTAGAGATTAGCTTCGTGACTGTGACTCCCACCTGAATAAGGCAGCAGAACCTCCTCTTCTGAACCGGCCCCTTTGTGTGTGCTCAAACTATTCTAACACAGTAATGGCAGCAGCAAACGGGCTGTGTAGCTCACAGAACTGTGTAATTACAAATCTCGAGTGTCGAGCTCACAAAATGTAATCACCAGTGTAGCATTAATTATGTAGACTTCTTTCCACATGTGTCAGTCATGCTCGATTTTGCTCAACATGCAACTCAATTATGAAGTTCAAGCTCCAAGGCAGCAACAAAAGAAAATGTCATTCTGAAGAGTTTTTTTGTCAGGCGTAAAATCCACTATTTTCACCTAAGCCATCATTCAGAAGAACCAGTAGTATTGCCTGATATTTATATATATTTCTGCCTTCTGCTGCCTATGCATAACAAATCACCAGGCACTGCACATTGCACATTTTGACGAATAGTCTAATAAAGGCATGGCTTGGATACATACTGTACAGTGTGTTATGATGTAAGATGAGGAAAGCCAAAACAGACTGTTTCACAGAAAGACAGCTTTTATCATGACTGTCATGTTCCTTCAACATGATTGTCTGTTATGTAAAACATGACATATCTACTGCTAATGTGCAGGACTCTGACTTCTGCTTCTGATCAATCTTCCCACAATGACACTAATACTATTGAACATCTTTAAAGGTAGGGTGTGCTATTGTATGCAATACAATGCAATTCAGCAAACATCTCCTGCTGCAGAAATGTTGAGTAGCAAGAGCGAAGATAAATCTGTTTTTTAATCCCAAAATTTTGAAACATAAACTTTAAGCTCCCCTTCTGCTAATAAAGGGGTCAGCATCAGGTCTGTCCCCGGCTCTCTCCCCCAAAGCTCCTCAGCTCCCAGCAGCTGTCTGTTGGCTCTTTGCCTCAGCTCTGGCCCGGACTGTCCCCAACTGGCCCAACCTGGCCTGTCCCCGGCTCTCTCCCCCAAAGCTCCCCGGCTCTCGGCACCTGTCTGTCGGCTCTGTGCTTCAGCTCCACCCCGGTCCACTCTACACTTGTATTGTAATAGTGGCTTTTGACTGATGGCAGGGGTGGATTTGTTTGGCTGCTGTGTTCAAATATCAGCTGTCTTTCTCCAAAACTCAGCCCACCTTTAATTCACAGCCTGACTGCATTTCTAGTTTTGGATATATCCTCTGAGGCACTTTGAGAGATATGTAATTGAAGCTGCAATATGTCTGACAGCTCCCAGAAGGAATCTTTGCCCTCTCTAAACAACTTGATTTAGCTGCCAGGATTGAAAAACCAGAGTCAGCAGTCACATCGCAAACAAAAGCGTTTCAAACTAGTTGCTTTGATTTCCAGTTTCTCATCACTCCTCTGGCAGCTAAACCCATCATGTCAGAAAAGTAGCCAACATGTCTAAAGACCCTGACTACATTTGGCTCTTACTGCTTCTCTAGCTCCTCCGCCTTTCATCTGTCTGTCAATCTCTGCTGTCTTTGTTGGGTTGATTTTACTGTATGTATCTGGAGCTTGTCAGATTAAAAATCTTTAAACTGACAGGCCATCAGAGGAGAGACACTGCAACAGAGATAAAGGCATAAAAAAAGGGCATAAAACCCAACGTCCCCATGGATGGCACCTATGGAAACTAAACAGTGCCTTTGGACAGACTTTTGTTAAGTATTTGGTGTGGTGTTTCAGCTCAGTTGTTGAGTGGCTGGGGAACAGATAGCATCATGATCCCATAGACATCCAGGAACTGAGCAGCACTAAGTACACGAGTAAAGGAAGGGGGGAGGCCCACAGTCTCTGACTTTGAAAACCCCTGGGTTAGGCAGTCTGGTGAACTGCAAGCGCATCATTTGCTGTTTGTCTTGTGTGAAAGTTATCGCTGTGATGCTGTGATCAGGTTCTGCTGGGAAGTGGCAGGATCCCATTTTGGGGCTATTAAATTACGTGACATCAGATCAGCGCAAAAGACTCGCTGATATCCGGTCCAGTGTTTTAGGCTATATTGGAATACTGGTATCGATATATGAGCAATTCTAATAAATATTAAATTTTTTTTGTGTGGTCACAGTCTGGTTTTGACTTTTTAGATGTAAAAAAACAGTTTAAATCCACAGGTTTTGGTTCTTCGTGATGAAAAGAATGGTTTATTTTCCCTGAGTATAGCTTTCCTGTGAGATCATGATTGTCAGTCTCAGTCCCAGATATATAACCTCATTCTTGAGTTTATACAATCTGACCTGTTTCTCAACGTGACCCCACTTTGTTTTTATCTCAGTAATAGTATCTCTCACTTCCTTGTGGGTCAGGATCATTCTTTTTCTATCTTAATTCATTTCCTCTCACAGCCACCCGCCTCTACTTCAAGTTTTGATATTTTTCCTAACCCCGTTTCTATTTTACAACTAATCGGCGGCGGTGCATCTCCCACACATGGATCTCTGTCTCTTTGATCTGCTGCACCCCTGCGCGGATGTATCCAAAGGTTCTCGCATGTGTGATGGAATTACGGCTGTTCTTGCGCGTCTCTTTCAACTCGTCACGAGCACCTCTGCTGCGGGCGAACGAACCAGCCTCCAACGCTGTTCAAACGGTGACCTCAGCGGGTCCATGCGCTCTGCTGGGGCTGCCAAACCACAGGCGAGCATGATAACGGTCCCCTGTGTTATCTCTCCCACCTGCTCCACAACTCATTTCAACCGGTGCTTTTGCTCTCGTATTTTGTTGTATTCTGCTCTTGTGTGTCATTGTGCATTAATGCATTCATCTGTGTTGTGCCTGTTTCACTTTTCAGTTGGTGAAACTTCACACTGTGTTAGCTATATTTCTGTGAGGTTGCTGTTGTTTCACAGACAGGTAGTTTCAGTGTGAAGTGTCACCCTTGTTTTTGTCTGTTGTCTGGACTGCAGAGGATGAAACCACAGGCTATCAATTCATATAAAATGTGTTTTATGTGAATTATTGTGTCAGTTTCACAAAGAAATTGCATTTATTGTTCAATGAAATGCATGTTTCATATTAAATCTTAACAATTAACCATCAAGTTTTAAGCCGGTCTTCTAAAAATTCCATTTATATACAACTAATTTCATTATCAATATGATTTGTAGAAAATCTATGCTGCCCAAATTATATACCAAGGTCATTAGTCAGATATGAGAATATTATGTGCACAAGCCAGACGTTCATAGGTGCCTAAACAATGGAGGAAGTGGAGCAGATGCACATTGACTGTTTTTGGGGAGCTTTGTGCCTTTGCATCTCTGTTTTTTTGGTCACATAACTTTGCTATTTTTAAACATTTGAGATAATTTGGATTGAAAATAGCTCATAATGATAATAAATTCATACATGTTTGATGTTAGTGGAAGGTAGATGAGCTCTATCCAGAACCAAACAGGATTCAGCCAACCAGGTAACAACCTAAACATTTCCTCAAATAGTCACTATAGATGGCAAATTAACAGTGTTATGAGTCTGTGTTTTACTCGGCGTGTATCTGATGTACCAGCCAGCACCCATTTTAGTGAGAAATCTGTATTTTTGAAACAGTTTGCCTTTCATTCCCACTGTCTTCTCCCACTAAAAAAGTGCCACTAAGCAAGGTACCCGTGGACTACACATACATTTACAAGACACAGGATAAAGAATAAAGATGCAATATAAGAATATAACAACTCTCAAAACAAATACAACAAACAGTATAAACACAGTCTTTAAGTTGAGGTTGATATTAGAATCAGTGTCATGCAGGAGCCTCTCTGAAATCAGCCCCAGCCTGCCCACAAACATAGGATAGTATGTAAAACATATGCTGGGACCTCAAAGAAGCTAATATATGTTTTTTTTTAAGTATTAAAATAGGCTACTCTATTAAATAAGTGAGCACAACTTCAAGCCAAGTATACTTAAAATTTATGCATATGGTACAAGGATACTTAAATATACTCTTCCTCAGTATATCTTGATCTAAAGATTAAGTACAAGTATAAGCCAAATATACTTAGACTTTCTGTATACTTTTCAGTGAAATCCAAATATACTTTAGTATAATTTTATTAAGTATATCTGATACGAAAATAAAAAATAAACTAAAAGCATACTCTCTTATTTTTAGTTTAAAATAAGTATACTAATAACACACAATTTCTTTTTTATAATTGAATCCCTTGATGCTCCACGGCATCTGCTTTCTGTATGACTTTAAGCGGCTATATGTGTCAGCTACCCCAGAGGGTTACAATTACCTGTGAATGTGGGTTGTCATATGGTGTCATCTATTGCTACAGTTGGCTTTGTAACGAATAAACTTTACTGCCATCTACTGGATTTTAAGATGTATGGAATTTATTCCACTGAGGCTAAATGGCTGTTAACGAAAGTGCAAAATAATTTCTTCAAAATTGAATGGGTTCTTTCTTGGCGTGTGCTAAACCCTTCCACCACCTGACAAAGAGAGACAAGTAAATGGCAAAAAATAACCTCCCTGGTGGAGGTAATTATAATTGAACAATAGGTGGGCTGCAGTAAGGTTTTCTCCAAAACATGGCAAAGCAAATTAGTCAGACATAAACACATTTTGTTTCCCCTGTCAGACCCAACTCATCTGTCTTTGTCACTCATCATCTCTGTGCAGTCCAGACTGTCAGTTGCTCTGTCTCCATTATCCACCCTGCTTGACCATTACCCTCCCTCCTCCCCTCCCATCAGCCCCTTCAGCCCCTCCCCAGGAGGTACGCTTGCTCAGCCTCAGCTCCACCAGCATCAAGGTGAGTTGGGTGGCGCCGCCCACAGACAGCCGCCACGGGGAGATAGTGCGCTACTCCCTGGCCTACCAGGCAGTGATGGGAGAGGACATGGAGCGCCACGAGGTGTCAGGGATCGGTGCTGATGTCGCCAGCTACGTGCTGGAGGACCTGGAGAAGTGGACTGAGTATTTGGTGTGGGTCAGGGCTCACACTGACGTCGGGCCCGGCCCGGAGAGCCCCGCAGCCCGCGCCAGAACCAAGGAAGATGGTATGTTGATGATGTCATAGGATCTCCAAGGAAATACTAACCTTCCAAAGCTCGCTCTGACCCTCTCCTGCTGCTGTTCTTCACTTTCACAAACCCTAAAACAAACTTTAAAAATACTTTCTTCTAGAAGAAATTCTTTAGATGAACATGAGCATGGGTATGTTTGATTTGCTTAAAGGACCAGTGTGTAGGATTTAGTGACATCTAGTGGTGAGCTTGCAAACTCCTCCCCTGTGGTCACAAAACCTGTGCAAAATGCAAAAGACTGTATCTAGAGGTGGTGCTTATTCATTCATGATGGACACCATGGAAGAGGACCTACTCCCTCTGTGGATATAAGGAGTTAATTCAGTAGTGAAAACACAAGAATTATTATTTTCAGGTGTGTATGCACTAAGGGAAATATAGTTATGAATGTTATATTCCATTTGTGCCCCTATATCTTATACACTGGTCCTTTACCACTGAACTTGAACAGAAAACTTTGGAAACACTGGTTTAGTTGCAGTTGTAAGCATAAGCTAAGTTCGCTCCGTGTGGTAAGATCAAAAAAGACACTGCGGTAGACAGTAATGCAGACTGCCATCCATTTGTTTAAAGTCAACAAACTTCCTCATTCAATCATCCCAAGACCATTGGTATTAGCAGTAAGTCGTGGTTGCTGGAGCCTGGATAAGATCACCCACTGCTACAGCTTGGCCTGTTCCCACAGAAAGTTCTGCCTCTGAGGCAGGGAGGTTATGGGTTAATGGCACTGCAGCCCACTGCAGATAAAGTTAGTCAGTTGCTGAAAAACTTCCTGGTTGCCTTGGAAGAGTTCATAAAGTATAACCGTGCCATTAGACCGCATTCATGTTCACTGCAATTGTTTCATTTTGTATAAACAAAACTTTAGATTAATTAATAAGCTGCTGAAACCCGTATCATTATTACATTAAAGCAGTTGTACTAGATTATTATTCAGCATGTGATTTAGGCCTAGTGCAAACATTCAGAGGCAGTGCAGAAAGCAGTGTAGCAAAGAGAAAATTAGGTCAGTTTTAGCATCTTTGTTTATTACACTATCACCAGAATTATTCACTAATCTTAACCAGGTGATTCAGTTGGAACCAGGGCCTCTACTGGCTATTTAGGTGCTGTGAGCATAATTGTTTGAAACCCTTATATTTCCAATTTCCCCGGGAAAGACTTACATCCCAGGTCACTCCAATAAAATGGCTACTAAGGGGACTGACTACATCACACATGAATACATTAATTAAACTCACCAAAGTCTCCAGTTCCTGGGCTGTTCCACAAACTCTGAAGTTGATACAAAGTTATTTAGGGCCAGAATCACCTTCATTGATAATTATTAAGGGCAGTGTATGTACTCACATCTAGGGGAGAGCAGTGTGTCATTATTTATGAGGCGGATATATCACCAATAGTAATCTACCTAAATATACAAATCCTCTCACTGTTACACCACAGGTTATATTATTCAGCCATTTTCATATCTCAACTTTGAGGATTTTTTTTTTTTCAATTCTGTCAAAATAACTTATTTAGATAACAAGTTTCAGTGGAGTGAAAACATCATTTTAATGTCCAAATTTAAATTTAACTGTCCTGCAAAAGTAACAGCTACTGACAAGCAGTGACTGTTTGAAAATGTAGCATTAAATAATTCTGAAGAGCTGATTTAACTAAAATATTAATTTAAGGATGCTTTATTGTCATTCCACAACATGTAAAATGTGTGAAGTTCTATATACCTGGATATTCCTGCCTGAGCCTCTCTGGAAAAAAACTCAGCTCTGTCTCTGCGTTGGGGGTCTGGATGCTGTTGCATTCCCTCCTCCTCTTCCTCCTCCTGTCTTTTCTGTTACAGCACAGGTTCTCTTTCCTGACTGTTTAAAGTTGTAGCGAACAGCCTTCCAGCCACACACGTTTTCATTCACAGCTGTGAAATATCTCCAAACGAAGCGCCTCTTTCGGTCAGCTAGCGCCATGTGTTGGATTAAATTGGTCAGGGTGCGTACCACGGCGTGCTGCACCGGTGTGACTTCATGTGTTGTTTGAGTGTGCACAGACGCAAACAGTGGAGAAGCAAAGAGAACAACTGAACATTGTTGGCACAGTTCTGCTCCTTGAAACTGAAACTGATCTCTTCTTTGGTATCTATCCTACTGATGCCAGAATCAATCTTCAAAAACAAGGCATAATATCAGAAGTATTTACATTTTGGGATCGATCCTCCCACCTCTATCAATTGCATTAATTCCCAATTTATTGTATTCCAATACTGATTAGGGACCCCAGCATGCAGAAATATTCAAATAGTCAAAATCAACACATAAAGACTGCATGAAAAACTACATGGGATTAGCATAAAGTGGGCGTATCTGTAAAGAGGATACTCTCGCCCACCAACTTGTTTTCATTCAGATATCTGAACATGACAGTTCAAAGGACCCCTTTGAAAATAGCTATTGCCAGTTTTTACCTCACCAAAATGTAGCCTTTGGAGGATTATTTAGCTCCCTTCTTGACAAGCTAGCTAGATGGATGCATCTTCACTCAAGCTTGAAAGACAGTAATGTCGGCCAAGGACGAGGCCTCACCCTCAGAGTTTATTAATGCAGTAGGTAGATCTGTGACTGCTTTGGTGCCACCTCTGTTTTTGACACTGGGTTTATGACCACATTAAATTCTACGCATAGGGGCTTTAAATAACTTGCCAAAATGTCAATTTTCAAATATTATACCTAGTTTGTATGCTTGCTGTAGATCTCCTTACACTGCATGGTGGAGAGACATGATTATAAGTCACAGTACAATCTTGTGCTCATTTCTCCACGTTTTCCTGCCACTGATCTTCTGCCTGCCCGGCCTCTCTCTCTGCCAGTCTGCCCGTCTTTTTCCCAGCATGATGACACGGCCTCAGCCTGCTGGACCGCCTCCCTGCTGAGCTAAGGTGTCTGGAGAATTGCCTGAGTGGCAACACGACATGCTCTTTCTCTGTGTTCAGTCAGATAGCAGCTCTGAGGCGCTAGCTAAATGGCCACTATGATTCAGTCCGTGGGGAGGCTCTGCCATTCACGCTGCGCATTGGTTATTACTGTCACTGCCGAGGACGAGTCAGAGGCAGAATGCAGCTCAGCCCCGGCGCTCGCAGCTTTAAGACACACACAGCACTACAGCAAATCCTTAGCAGAGGATTCACCTCTGTCTGTGAGGGCACGATTGGCCATATCATGAGCAATGAGAGCAGAGAGTAATGGGCTCTTTGCAGGAGCCACTAGAGGAAATCAAAGTATCAAAGGATGAGTCCTGGACTCTGTCATGGAGGCTTAGAAAGTCTAGCAGCATGGCGTGGAACCTCTCACTCCTCTGACCTGCTCAGGCCTCTGACTGCTTACAAATGAACCGCAGCTCTGCCTCAGTCATCTTCCTGACTCTGTCCTGTCATTTTCCTCCTAATCGCATTAGTCGTACCAATGTCCGCATTAATTTGATTGCCTCCTGCTCTTATTGTGTTTAAATCGTCTCTGTCTGAATGTAAATATGGAAGGAACACAGACAGGAAGAGTGATGGTGCTTATGTGTATGTTAATGACTTAAAAAGTAGGTCTGTTTGCTGTCTGTCCACTGAGTGACTGAAGCCGTCTGATTCTCCTGTTCAAAACAGAAATTGAGAATTACAGAGAAACGTCTAAATACATTCTCTGAAATAAAAGTGCAGACTAGAACCATTAAGGTCTCTTTGGCTTGTCCCCTTCGGAGAACCCTTTTTGGCTCCTGGCAGAACTTTTTAAAACGGTTCCACTCGGAGCCCTTTCAGATAGTTATACCAAACCCCCCCAACATAAATGGTAATATATGTAACCGTCTGTGTTTCATCCACAACCCCCTGTGAGAGGTTCTCCATAGGCTCTCCATCCTCTCTGGGTATTCTCTCCAGGACCGTTCCACCTTCTTAGCGTGCTAAGAAGAAGCCACTTCTATCAAGTTCTATCATGATTACAAGGGTTTTATCTAGAACCCATCTGCACTGTTAAAAGGCTTTATAGAAGGGCTGCAGTTTATTTCAAGGATCTCTACAATCCTTGAAGAACTTTCTTTTCCAGAAGTGTTCTTTGATGAAAACGGTTGTTAATAGTCTTACAAAGAACCCTTGACAAACCTTTTCTTCAGAAAAGGGTCCCTAAGATGCAGAAGGTTCTGTGAAGAAGCAGTTTAGAACCCTTAATTCTAAGTGTGTGAATATGAAACTAGAAGATCTAACACATCAACATTAGTGCTAACTGTGCTAGCTTGTCCAGAAGGCTGCTAAATAATGCTCCAAAATTATGGGATGTGGTTTTATTCTCCCTTGCCTTAGATTTTTTTCCGAAATATATATGTATAGAAAAGGCAACTTTTTTTTATGCAATTTTCACTTGCTCCTGCAATTTCATCACAAAAATGCCTACAAACATCACAACATGCATCACAGTTTTTTTTTAGAAAAGCTGCCTTGAAATCAAGCATTTTAGTCTACAACAATCCCCAAAACCATCTGTAAAATCCTGGAGGCACGGCTTGACGTATTCCAAGGGTTTCATCTAGAAGCTAGAATCTTTGCCGTTAAGGGGATTTATAGAAGGGCTGCAATTTTTTTCAAGGATTTCAACAATCCTTTCTTTCAACTTTCCTTTCCTTCAACTTTCTTTTCCAAAAAGTTTTCTTTGGATAAAAAGGGGCTCTTAACTCTTTCCCCACCAGTATTTTTTTTTTTAAATAAAGTTCAGTTCTATGAATATGTTAACATGTAATATATCAAAACAAAGAACAGATCTGATAGTTTCAGACACAAAAAATCTTTGTTATGAGCACTTGAATGTTGATCGGTTGCAAAAAAAAAAAAGAAAATCCGCCTCTCAAAAACAGAGAAAGCAGCATTTTTGTGAAAGAGACATTTTTAAGCAGAATATCGACTTCAGGTTTTTATTTTTTGTTTTTTTTATTACTTCATATTACGTGTCATCAGTGTGGCGGTTAGCAGTTAGCAACGTTAGCAGTTTTGGACAAAATCCATGCATGAGAAATGACTGAGAAAAAATGCAGAAGATAGGTAGACAGATAAATAGATAAATAGATAGAATTCCTGTGTAATTCACAACACCTTAAGTTACATTACTGTGTCTAACCCAAAGCTAATTTTTTCTCAGAGGAACCCAAATTTAACCTCATTTTATTGAAATGAATTCTCATTTTGTTTGCGTTGTTTTAACACTAAACCTCCTACCCAGCAGTGTTTCAGTTGCCTGATTTAACTTTAATGATTCATTGGCCAAAATTCAACAATGACCTTCCCCTTTCTTGGATTCAAACGTACGTTGTCTCTCTCTGGACAGCGCTGTCTTATAAGTTAAAACCCCTGGAATTCTTGGATTTTTGACACAAACCTAAATAGTGTTTGGAGTTTGTTTTCTTCCTCCCTCCAAAGCATTCACCCTCTCCACCTGCTGCCCTTCTCTCTCCGTCTTCATTCTCTCTCTCTCCCACCACTCTTTATTTCTGCACACCCACTGAATTTTAATCTCACACTCTTTTCATCTCTTTCCATCTCTCTGCACACCATTTGACTTTGAGCTCTCATCGCTGACTGGATTTTGCAGCATCTGTCCATTCTGCACACAGTGTGTGTGTGTTGCAGCTTTCTCTGCGCTCTGCCCACGAATCCTCCTTCCAGCTCACAGCGGTGTCAGCCTGCTGCCTGACTACACATTCTCATTGTGCTCCCTGACACTACGCTGGCTTACAGCTCAGCTCTGAAGGCTGCTGGCTCACTATTCATTTATTCATAAATAAATAATAAACTTTATTGAGGCCAGCTCCTCATAATCAGAGAGATTCAACATTTTTTTTCCAATACAATCATCATATCATTGATAGTACAGACACAGAGTAGCAGTTTAGTCGTTTTCTGTAGCAGATTTCTGTCAGATGTCCTCGCCTCCACGTTTGCACTTTTCATCAATCATTTCCCTGCTGCCCTGAGCCAACATGTCCATTGTGTGAACTTACTTTTCCTTTCATGTTGGGTCCTAGACTATGTAGACTCAGAGCTGTTATTTAGCAGACTAGTTTGGTAGGTTGGCGAGCTAGCTTGGTAGTAATGGATGTGTTAGATCTTTCAGTTTTATATGAATCCAGTATTCACTTTAGCTTTAAACCAGCTTTTAAAAGACAGTAATGTTGGCAGAGGACGAGGGCGTCCCAGCTGTAGCTGCAGCTCAGTATAAAGCTGAGAGGCTGTTTTGGTGATCCCCTCCAGCACACTCTTACAAACAAGGGTTCCAAAATGGTTCCTCCTGAAGGCCTGAGGTTCTACCCTGAGCCATCTGCCTCTTAAGAACCCCTTTTTGAAGAAATGGTTCATGAAGGGCTCTTTGTAAGACTAAAGGTTCCATTAAGAACTTCTCCAAGGATTGTTGAAAACCTTGGGAAAAAAATGCAGCCCTCCTGTAAAGGCTCGTAACAGTACAGAAGGGTTCTAGGTTAAATCCCTTGAATAGAATATGTTCTCAGTAGAACTCCCTGGGTGAGTTCTAGATGAAACCCTTTGTATGTACAAAGCAGTCCCTCCAGGATTTTGGGATTGTTGTGGCCTAAATTGTCTGATTTTAGGGCAGCTTTTCCAAAAACAAAACAAAAAAAAATGCATGTTTTCAGGTGTTTTTTTTGTGATTAAATAGCATGAGTTAGTGTTTTTTTGTAAATGAAAAGTGTACCTGCAGGGTATTCAACAAAGAAGCAAAATCTTTTTTGAGCTCAAACTCAGTCGAAACAGCACAAAATTATAAATATATATATGTGATATAATATAAAATATAAAAATACACAAAGTGCTCAGAGCATTGATAAATGTCAGAAACAGTGACAAATGTGTACTTTTCAATCCCTGTGACAAAAAAGAAATCATAAATAATAAAATATTGAGTTGCTTTATTGTGACATACATGCATGATGTTTGTGTGGGGAACTGCTGTGATTGGTGGAACTTGTAGGAATCTACAGGGATTGGTCAAATTTGCAGGAAAGTTGTGGTGACAAAATTGCAAGGTTGTGCAGAATTGACAGGGATTGCTTGAATTTGTGTTAATTTTTGAGATTACAACTTCCTGGAGAGACTGATAAAGGTTCTCTGTAGAACCCCCCGGGGTGAATTTTTGTTAGCACCCTTTGAAGATAGAAAGAATCTGTAACGAACCCCCAGAGAGGGTTGTGGGTGGAACCATTTCACTATAAAGGTGTTCTCCTTTAGAACCTCTCATTGGGGGTTCTGAGTGAAACGTTTCACAGATGGTTCTCAGCAGGCCAGCCATTAGGAATTATGGACAGGGGGACAAAATTTTCACTGGAAATTTCAAATAAGCTCTTGGCTGTCAGCCTTGAAGTGACATAGATGGAGTCTCTAACATCCAGTGTTACAGACCCATCCAGACCATCCTCTGTTTCACATAGATATACACAATATAATTCTTAAGTATTATACTTAAAGTCAGTTATGTCAAAACACAAAGAAACATTTTTTCTTTCAAATTAGACTGTGACAGTTAAGTCCCTCCTTTTTCCTTAAAAAACAAGGAGAGAAAAAATGTCCAACAAATGAGTGATCAGAGAAATGTCAAACCAGAATCTGACTGAAGAAATTAAGACAAGGCATTAAATCATAAATCAAATCATTGGCTAACAAATATATTACTCTTCATCTATCAAATTCAGTGTTGAAGACTACATTAATCAAAGTAATGATCAAGCTGCATGCACACCTGGAATAGCCACAGTGTCTTTTTAGTGCTGAATTGTGGACCCCCCCCCCCCCCCCCCCCTCCCCTCACCCTCCCTAACTGTCAGTGATGAACACAGACACAGAAGAAAAAAAAAACTGTCCTCTGTCTCTGTACGGAGCATCAGTGTTCGTTTTCAGGTCGTACTGGTGTTTGACAATGAAACAACAGAGTGGACACACCTTCAGTGTAATGTCAGAATGTTGTCCTGATCGACAATAAATATTAATCAACTTTATCCTTTTTTAATTATATAACTCTGTTGCTTAATAGAATATTATGGCTGAAAATGTTCAGTTTGCATTAGAAATAACTTTGCAGAACTTTTGATGATCTTTTTGCTGATATTGACTTTTAATAGGCCCTCAGGGGGCATCTGGAGAGGGGCTCATCTGTACCCTTTGACCCTTGTTTCTAGATATGACCCTTTATGATGGGTTTCAAGTGGAACTTTAATAAAAGGTTCTACCAGGAACCAATGGGGACAAGCCGAAGAACCCTTTTTGGTTCTAGTTAACACCTTTATTTCTAAGAGTGCACTTGGCGCCCTATAAATCTTATCTTGTGCATACAAGACAGAGCTTGAGATGTGTGCCTGAACTCGATGGGACCCAGCAGGACCTGATGGGTTAAGGTTGGGTTGGGCCTTATTCGTCACATATTTCACGGGCTCATGTCAGGTTTGGGCTGTATTATTATTTAATTTTCTCATTTTTCTCCCCATTTAGTCGTTGCCAATTCCATTCCTTGTCCCTTTCACTGCCAACTCCTGCTGTTTGATCTAATTATTATTATTTTGTATCGTGCACGATTACAATAAGCAACGTGTCGTCTCAGTCAGGTCCGTTTCAGACTTGCAAGGCAGGCAGAGCAGCCCCACCCCAACCCTTCGCACGGAGGTGCACCGTGTTGAATAACCCTAACGCTTAGAGGAAAAAGATGGATGCTGAGGAGGTGAAAAAAAAATACCACTGGGCTCAGGTGATTACAGCTTGTTAAGAAACATGTCAGGCTATAATCAGGTTCAGGATGAAATATAATAATGAGTGTTGGGTTAGGGTTTGTTTTGTACAGAATTTTATCAGACTTGAACCTTGCTGGGCTCAACTTTTCAGGCCTGATTAAAGCTCTAGTAAAAGATAATAACTTGTGCATCTTCTTTGCAAGATAATATGTTGTGCTGAAAATATTCTTTTGATGATTATATTCAGATGTGGGTATTGGGAAGTGACAACAAGCTGACTGTTGCTCATGACGGTAAAGCTCAAGGTCAGCTTTTTCAACATTAACCCATGGTAGTATTGGGAGCAGTGGGCAGCCGCTGTGCTTTTACTGTAAACTGGATGAAATATTTTTTGTAGCTGCAGGATATTTAAGAACAATACACATGTACTGAAAACACATCAAGGTTTATTCAATGACCTGCCACATTTTAAAAGTTTTCTGAGAGTAAATTTAAAAAGTAAATTAAAATAAAATTGAAGCACAGGCAGGGTGGATAAATGCTACACTCGCTAAATCAGTCAACAGCTAAACAATTGTGCTTTTCAGTGTATTCAAAACAAGACTGGCTGCCGCCTGTCATACTGCATATACTTAACATTTCCAGCCAGCTTTGGAGTGGGTGGTCTTCAAAGATGTGAGTAAATGCAGTGAATCACAGCACCGTGTTGAGGTCGTTCAGGTTGTGGATTTCTGTAATCCGAGGTAGGCAGAATGGAGGCAGACGCACACACTGGACACTGTGAGAGAGATACAAAGGAGACAATTAGTGGCTGCCGCAGCATCTGACAGCTGCTGCAGAGAATCCACAGCACCCACACACACACGAGCTGGCCTCATGCTGTCAGGCAGGGCGGCCCTACAAGTTTCAAGCCAGCGTGAATGATGTAAGCCTCACGAAGTCTGCATTAAGCTCACACATCTCCTCGTTAGAGTGGGAATTAACAACAAATAAATCTACGGTGGCATTATGTAGTGTTAGTTGAAGTGAGAACTCCAACATGAAAAATCCTGCAGACAAAAAGACTTTCTCAAACTGGAAGTCAGGCAAGCAGGTAGATACAGAACGCAGCCTCCATGTTTGAAACAACATGCCCCCCATGGATGCCCCTATATTAGATAAAATGTGATAAACTGATAAAGTGCCCTCTAGAGTGGCTCAGTGACCAAGACAACATGTTTAAGTGCCCTCTAGAGTGCCCTTCCAGTAGACAGAACATGATAAAGTGCCCTCAAGACCATGCTGCTAGTGGACAAAACATGATGAGGTATCATGTAGAGTAGGCTTCCAGTGGACGAAATGTGACAAGTCCCCTCTAGAGTGTACTTCCAGTGGACCATATGTGGTAAAGTGCCCTCTTAGACTTTGCTGCAAGTGGACAAAATGTAATAAAGTGTCCTCTAGAGTGCGCCTCTTGTGGCAAAACACGATAAAGTGTCCTCTAGAGTGCGCTTCTAGTGGCAAAGCGTGATAAAGTGCCCTCTTGAGTGTGCTTCTGGTTGACAAAATGTGATAAAGTGCCCTGTAGATTGCACTTGCAGGTGACAAAATGTGATAAAGTGTCGTAGAGTGCACTTCCAGTGAACAAAATGTAATAAAAAGCCCTCTTGAGTGGGCTTCTAGTGGACAAAACATAATAAAGTGCCCTCTAGAGTGTGCTTCCAGTGGGAAAATCGTAATATAGTGTCCTCTATAGTGCTCTCCTAGTCGACAAAAGTGCCATCTATGGTTCTCTTCCAGTGCCTCTTTGGGCCCTTCTAGGAGATGAAGTGTGATAAATTTCACATGTACAACTTTATGCATGCTGCTGCCCCACTGCACCAGCTTGGTGTGCTTTTCCCCTCCTTGCTCCTCAGACAGCCTCAGTCCACTGTGACAGAACACATATTGTTAAAATAAAGTCAGAACTAGTCCAAAGCCATAGCTGAGATGTAGATAGTCTTACATCATTGCAAATCTTGCATTTGATGTGTGGTTCAAATCGCCATCATTAGCACTCACTCATGCAGCCCTCTCATCCAAACACATCCCTCTGCTCCCTCAGATAAATGTTGTCACTGTAATGTGACGGGGGATGAATGCCTTATTTCAGAGCGTGTCCTCACTAAGCCAGCTAAATCTGAAAATGCAGTTTAAATGGGAATAAGATGTGCAATCACGCTTCTGCTTGGGGAGGTTTTTCTAAAGATCTCTGTCCATGTTGAAATGTGTTGGAAAGCAGCTAAGCCTGTTCTATTACAACAATGTGTGCATCACAGACAAAGTGTGGTCACAAACAGGCAGCACCTCAGCATGGTAACCCTACAGATGATCATGATTTATAACCCTTACCAATGATCAGTTTCTCTTCAGGATGTATACTGCAGCTAGTAAGCTAATTTTAGTTAGCCAGGCATGCTAACGCTTGCAGCTTATGTTAGAGCAGATGAAGCTAAACCGTTCGCCACACGTGTGCACTCGTGTTTCGCGTTTTTGAGAGACGACAAAAAGACGTCCAGACTCTTCTCAGAACCTCGTGCACTCTTTCAACATGTAGAGAAATGGAAAGCTTGACAGCTCGAGTTGCAGTTGTTAAGCTGTGATTGGACAGTTGCTGTTTGGAGGTGGGGATTAGCAAAGGGTCATTTCCATGCTTGTCTAGTGATAGAAGTGCCCAAGATAAATGAAGTGGCTCAGTGTAAATTGGATATATTTGCAAGGAGGTGTTTACCAAAGCGGCTGCAGCAGCTCTGAACATCTAGAAGTTGCTAATACGTCCTGATGAATGGAGCTCATTTCAGCCCACAGCAGCAGACTGACTTCAAAGCAGTGTTTAGTCTGCTGTGAGGGTTCTCTTGTCTGCTACATGCTTCTTTTGCTCTTCTTCCTCACTGCACAGGCTGTGGCTTTGTATTTTGCTGTTAACATGGAGGTTTATTGACATTTTTTGCTTGAAGCCTGATGATTCTGGAAGCCCGCTGATGCTATATGAGGTTAAATGATTCTAATTAGTCTAAAGTGTGAAGTGCTGACACCAAGTTACGGAGATTTTCTTTGCCTGCTGCGCCGAGTGATACTTGAGCTGCTTTAACACTTTTCTCTCCATCTTAATCTCTTAATGCAGGACATTCTAACCTTTAACGCTTCCTTTCCTCTCCTCCTCTGTCTTGAATTTCATTAATATTTGCACAACCTCATTCAAATCAAGTCAAATTGGTATTCATTTACACCCCCCTCTGAAGCTGACCAAGCATTCTCCATGAATCTTCATAAGCTCGTTTTGAGATTCTGTAAAGTAGAATAAAACCTGCTCCCAGCATCCTCTTGAGGCTCCATGTGACAAGCTTTGATGTGCATAACCTGCAAAGATAGCTCGCAACCTTCACATTACCTTGAAACTACCCCAGGCCTTTAACTATCATCAGGTCAGGAGAATTTTAAAACTCTCTCGTGTATCAGATGGACACTGATAAACCAACTTAAATCCAGCACATCTGCTGCTGGCATGTTGACCGTTCAAATACACTGTATTTAAGCTACTTCAACTTAACATTCCTGGCTGCCTTAATATGATGAATTACATAACCTTAGAAATTTAGTTCCTTAAACTTACAACTTACAATTTAAGTTTAATCAGTAAGCTTTTTGGTGATACTAACAAGACATTTCAAGTTCTGACAACTTTTTACTTTTGTTCCCTGCAATTTAACGCAAAAAGCTGTACTTTCTACTCCTTGCATTTTAAAAACAGGCTTGTTACTTTAGATTTAATGCATTTGAGGGGAATTATTGATTCTTTTTATTTTGCATGATTGCACGCAGATGACTCCTTGGAGTATTCATCAGTGCATGTTGGACAGGACAGACGTAACAAGGCGAAAACAGCGTAAAAGATGTAACAAGACATAACCAACAAGAAAATGTAAAAGATATAACAAAACACAAATGGTGTTAATTATGTTATTAAAAAGAACTAACGAGGTGAAAACAACATAACAGGACGAAAACGATTTAAAAGACATAACAAGACGCAAATGACATGCCAAGACAAAAACAACATAAAGGTTGTAACAAAGCATAAACATGGAAGTGACATAAAAGACGTAACAACAAAAATGATATAACAAGATGTAACAAGACAAAAATAACTTAGAAGACATAACAAGACAACGACCTAAAAGACATAAAACGTAAATTATGTAACAAGACAAAAATGACATAAAAATCATAACAAACTGTAAATAACATAAAAGATAGAAATGACATAAAAGATGCAATAAGACAAATCAGACAGAGAGGGAGACTCGACTTTGGAGAAAATGTGAGGTTCAGTTAGCTTCACACAGAAACAGTCAGTAGAAATGTCCTTCAGAGGACAAATTTTTGCTTTTGTACTCTGAGTACATTTCAGAGCCTGTACTTTTTCACTTTTACTGCAGTAAAGAAGCTGAATCAGTACCTCTACTTTTACCAGAGTCTTTTTTACACAAGTATTTGTACTTATACTTGAGCACAGAATGTGGGTACTTTTACAACCTCAAATTTGAGGTTTTGAATTGTGCAAACATAAATAAGGTAAGCTCAGCTATGTGTCTTCTTCAGTTAACTTCATTTTTTAAGGCGGGTTACAGGAAAAGTTCATCTTACATTAAATCTTAAAGAGATAGTTCACACGAAAATGAAAATGTAGTCATTATCTTATCACACTCATGCCGACTGGAGGTTGGCTTTAGTTTTTTAGTCCATAAAACATTGGAAAACAGTGTTACAGAATCTACCAAACATTTTAGGTGAATGACTAGACTTAAAATGCATTCTGCTCGCCTGGTCTCCTAAAGCCCTGACATGACTGACATGGAATCGTCTGTCATTACACAGAAAAATTAAAGAAATATGGGTTGGTGAGTGTCTGCCTCCACCGAGTGGCCAGAAGTGGCATGTTCTGACTTACACACTGTAAAAAATAAATAGTTGAGATGACTTAAAATTTCAAGGCAATAGACTACAGATTTTTGAGTTTTGAGCCCAATTCAAACTCTTAAGTCTTGAAATAAACTTTGAAAGTTTTGCTGACCTATAAATTTTAGTTGAGTTAATTTATTTTTCTTCTTTAAATAAACTTTAATCGAGCTCTAGAAACGGAAAAAAATAAAACATTGTCAAAAATTGGTCACATTGAGATTTTTTAGTACCTGAAAAATTAAAGTTTTAATTAAAAACATTATATTTTTAACATTTACTTCTACTTCACAATGAATTTACTCTTTTTTTTAAAAAAATATATATATATGAAATTTTAAGTTTCTTAAATTCAAAGCTTTAAGTTTATCTAAAGAAAAAAGTAAATTATCTCAACAAAACTGCAATCTGAGTTGGGCTCAAATCTCAAAAATCTACTGCAGTCTGTCGCCTTGAAATTTTGAGTTTCCTTAACTTTTTCATTTTTAGACGTACAGTGTAGACGTACCTTATTGAATCTCCAGGTGATGAATTTCTGACACTGACTATTTTGCTGTCTCAGTAGTCTGTCCACTTTAGTGTTATGGTTAACTGATTACATTGCCAAGATTTTTCACCCAAAGTGCAACATGGTTGAGGAAAGTAACATGTGACTGCCCCAAGCCATTACCTACAGTACATGACAGTCGACATGTGCTCAGTTTGGAGAAGCAGCAGGAGTACTGGTATAATAAGCTAAGCAATATTCTGCTGTAGACAGGGTCAGCAGCAACAAGTATCTTAGACACCTAAAAAATCTGTAACAGTTGAAGTGTAAACTATATTTAGGATATTTTCACAGTTTTACCTTGTTGTCTGTCAGTCTTAGTACATCTTTTTTTGGTCTTGTTTGTCTTAAACATCTTTTGTCTCCTGAATTCCCCCCACATGCATTAAAATGATTTAAAACTAAAGTAATACGCCTGTTTTGAAGATGCAAGGAGTAGAGTGTACAGATATTTATGTTAAAAGTAAAAAAGTTGCCAGAAAAATAAAAACGCAAGCAAAGTACAGATACCTGAATGTCGACTTAAGTGCAGTGACAAAGTATTTATACTTAGTTTCGTCCCACCTTTACTATTACACACCTGGGTGCAAATAGACACTCCAATCTTTTAATGTCCTCTCCCTTTTAATTTTAAAGTGCATTTAATTATTTATCCAAAGGATCTGAACAAGGTCAAAACATGATCATAAATATGATCAATAAATATGAAATCATGCATTGTGTTTAGCAAAAGGACAATATTAGCAAACTTATTTATGAGTCCTTTCTAAACCCAGAATACAACTACCAAGTATGACGGTCTGCTGTCAGTTTCCTGAGCTCAAATCCAGCATCAGGTTTGATCATCCTTCTTTTTTACTGATTGGTATTGTTTGGTTAAACACAGATCTTTTTCTGATCCTTCTCACTGTAACTCTTCTAAAATCAATGGAACCATTTCAAAACACAAGGCACTGCCAGCAGGTGAACCAAGACAAGAAATAAATAGCAGCAAGTAGTTTCACAGAATGATATCCACACAGACAGCGTGCGTCAGTGAGCAGTCTGAGAAAAACTGACATCATGACATTTCTCAGGTGCGCTCCGCACCTCCGTTTTGTTCATGCTGGAGATAAAGAGAGACTCTTCAAATCCTGTCAAAAACATCCTGCTGCTGATACATCTCTCTCCATGCTTATTATAGAAAATAGTCTATACAAGGTATTATAGGAAACAGATAAAGGAAAGCTTTTCTGGAGGTTATTTTTCCTATAACATTGGAGCTCCTCAACTGTGAAACTTATCTAAATATTGACAGATATTCAATAAGGACTCAGACGTTCCCTAAAGGCTTTAAGTTGATGCTGTGTGCTGTGTTGTGCTGCAGTGCCCGGAGCTCCTCCCAGGAAGGTGGAGGCGGATGCCCTCAACTCCACTGCCCTCAGGGTGACCTGGAAGCCTCCGCTGTCAGTGAAGCAGCACGGTCAGATCAGAGGCTACCAGCTGGTCTACTCCAGGCTGCAGAACGGGGAGCCTCACGGCCAGCCGGTCATCATGGACGTTGCCCTCCCTGATGCCCAGGTACTGTCACTTTCTTTCAGTAGAGCCACACGTTGACACATGAAGCAGGTGACTGATGTTTATTTAAAGGGTTAGTTCACCCACAAATGAAGATTCAGTCATTATTTACTCACCCTCGTGCCAGTTGTAGGTCGGGTTTAGTTTTTTAGTCCATAAAACACTGCAATACTGTTTTTCTGTGATACTCCAGCAGTGTTTGTGGACTAAATAACTAAACCTGACCTTCGATCAACGTATAACTTGGAGGAAACAATGGCCAACTAAACAAGGGGGAGTTTGTTTTCAGACCCTGGGAAAAGCTATTCCTTAACAAATGTCAGCATTTGTTACCTCTGGTAAGTCACTGTGCCTCATGCATGGATGTTTTCTTACTTTACTCTGATATTTATTCTGAAAGCACTAAGACAAACTTTCAAAAGTAAATTACATTTTCTTCATTATTATTTCACAGCACAAAACACAGGTTGACTTTTGTGCTTACTGGCTTATGCATGGTCTTATATTGATCTTACATAATTATGAAAATACTGATGGACACAAAAGTTCTTAAATTGTTTGCGCACACAATTTCAGATCAAGTCTGTTCATACAAATGATTTGTGCATGAGGCCTGTTGATTTTATTTTTGAAGGATGAAAAAACATAGTCTAATGTACAACAATAATCCATCAAACAAGATAAACCCCTTTGTCCATTTAGTATTGCACTTTGCATGAAAGCAAGGGACATGTGTCCCTTTACCTTTCTAAATCATGTTTTTGTCCCACGAGTAAAATGTCTCTGAACTAGAGCTTGAGATCTGTACCCAAACCCTACAGGACCCCGTCGGGTCAGGTTGGGTGTTATTTCTCACATATTTCATGGGCTCACATTGGGTTCGGGCTGTGCTATATTAATTTATCTATTTAAGTATTTATTTATTTTTATTTTTCTCCCCAGTTAAGTTGTTGTCAGTTCCAATTCCCCACATGTATTGTCCCTGTCAATGAAAACTCCTACTGTTTGTGATGCATACAGGGAAGCTTGTTAAGAAAAATGGTGGGCTGTAATTGGGTTTGGGCTGAAATATGCTAACGAGGGTTGGGTTTGGGTTGGTTTCAGACAGAATTTTGTTGGCATCGGGCCTGGGAGACACATTAAAGCACTACTCTGAACACTATCCTCTCACTGTGAAACTGCAAATACAGTGAGCAAAATACTAAGTTGATAAAATAGCTGCAAAAAAGTTGATACACTCATCTGGAACTTCAATTATCACTGTGCACACACAGCTCTCAATTTTAGCTACAGAGAGTGTTTTGTTGTTCTTTTTTGCCCTGGTTTTTGCCTCTCAGGCTGCATGCAGGCGGCCCTACCTCCCCTCAGATTCATGGAGGGTGTTGGTATGCATGACGCCTGAGAGGACGATTCTAAGGGCTGAAAAAAGTACCACCCTCAGGCTCATTTATGCTCCCTTTACCTACAAAAATAGATTTGTATGTTTTAAACAATGTAACCATCATCGCCCACATGCTTTAATCCATCCTTTACAATGGTATAGATGTTAAGCAACACATCCACTAGAGGGAGAGTCAAACCTCGAAGAAGGAGAGTCAAAGGTTTCTGACAACAACAAACATGGCAACCCTGGAGGAGGCTGTCATAATGTATCTCTTGAAAAGAGGCAAAAGCAGAGGCAGCATTGTAAACAGCAGTGGTCTGTGCGCCCTTGAATACATCTTGACATGTGGATGGAGAATTTTGTTCACCGTCTTATTGACAATGAACCTCATTTACAGTGCTTCAGATTTTTAAAACTTCTCCGTCGTGTCCTGTGGTCGTGTCTCGTTTGAAGTCCCACCTACACTGTGACACTGCCCCCACGACCACCAGAGACACTGTTCTGTGTCATCTGTATCCGTAAGCTTTCAGAAAACATGCAAATGTACAGGCTAAATGTACATTATGGACAGAGCTTTCTGCCCGTATGCATATCTAACATAGTACATAAATGAGCCTTTATCATCTGTATGAGCAGCTACAGTCACAGTGCACTGTGTACATCCACAGGACAGGTACATAGATGGTTAGATGGATATAAATGTATATAAATTCAGAAAATAAACTTTGCGCAGTTGGTATTTTTTGCTGTTTTTGTTTCTATTCATATTCTTTCATTAATTTTTTGTTGCAAATAAACTGATATATTAGAAAACATGAGCAAAGAAGGAAGGAAGAGGAAGGAAACAGATTAAAATAACTAAATATATTAATAAAATTAAGCTTAGAAATTAACTTCACTATATGTGCTTAAAACAAGGGTTTACACAACAGAATAACGAGATGAGGGTGTTTTTGGTTGTTTTCCTCGGGATCTGTACAGCATGTGCCTTTCCAACCTAATATGTGCAAATGATTTCTTATCTTCTCCTGAAATAGAAAAGGGATGAAACAGATTAAAATAAACTGTGTGTGGTCTGCTGTATCCTCATGAAAATGCATTTGTGATTAGATCCACATGCGGTGACATTTTTGTGATGAGAATGCACATACAATGCCTTGTTATTTCATCACAATAATTGCATTTCATGTTGGTTGCAGTTATTTTTATTCCAGCCTACAGTGGTAGAAAACAGACACAAATACCAAGGTGTGAATAATAGAAAGCCCAGATAATCCTGTTTACGAATGCAAAAGCAAGTGCGTGCATGTGTTTGAGGTAGTTCAGTGGGCAGTGAACATTAAAGGGATAGTTTTTAGTTTTTTTTCACAAAGTAGCATGAGTTACTTAGAGGTAAAGGGAACTAGAAGCAGATACACAGTGAATGACAAACCAAAATGAGCCAGAGAACATGAGGCCAGAAGATAAAACAATTTTAAGTAGAGTTTTCACTCCTTATGACATGTCTTAGTGCTGACAGGGGCTAATCTCCCCCTTGTGTTCAACAAAAGCATCAAAAGTACCTTCCTGGTTGCCCCTGTGGTAGATACGACATGATAAAGTGCCCTCTAGCGTGCCTTTCCAATGGAGAAAATGTGATGCAGTGCCATATAGGCTGCCCTCCATGCTAAAAAATTAGTTGGCTGGTTTGGTTGAATAATTAATATTTCCCTGAGTGTTTTTTTTATTACGGAGGTGTAGGAGTCGATGTACTTTAGGTCACAACTTTCAGCAAGCTGATTCCCCAGTGCATATAGTTGTGAAGTGGGAGAGGCTGTTACTTGTGCCTCTGACATCAGGCAGGAGCTCAAGATTACACTGCTTCAGAACTGCAAAGACAAAACGTTTTATATTTTCTACCGTCCCGATTCGCATCGCTGACTAACATGTTCTCCATAGCAACAGTGGCCAAGGCTCAGGGAAAGGGGTTTCTGGCCCCCTGCACCTCCTCCCTCCAGCCCACGACATGATTTTAAAAATGTTATATTATCAAATATCATAAAGGTCTGAAGACTTTTCTGACCACATTTGAGTTGGATCTGGTCAGCCTGTTAGGAGCCATCAAAGTATATAACATGTCATTCCCTGTCACCAGTAGGTGGCGCTGTGACAATGAGTGAATATTGTAATGTGGATGTTTTCAGGCTGGGACTTTTATCAAACATCTGAAGCTTTGGGCAGATCACTTATACTCAAGTTATGGCAACTTCCTGTTTCATGAATTAGGCACCACACAAAAACAAAAACAGACTCTTTTCATAGCTTTTCATTAGAAAGGTCTCTAGATGGCACACACCGATTTTGAAATCGATAAGTTTAATTCTCTAGGAAGAGGTGTTTTGTTTGTTTGTTTGTTTTAATGCAACACATGGCAAATGCCAGAAATTAATATTTAATTCAGTTAATTCAATATCAATTTCCTACTGGGTTTAGTTGATGGCTTTTTCGACTTTTTCGTACCTGTCAGCGTGATACGTGTGTCAAACAGTTTTCGTGCATGTAAGTGAGACATGCCGCAGGGGGTGCTGTTTAGGGCAAAACCCATATCATGTGTAGTGTTCACCATGACTGATGCGTGTGGCACATTTGGTGAATTTTCGAGTGTGTTCAGCCTTTCAAAATTCCAATTCATTTGGGGGAAGAAAAATAAGAAAGGAAAAATAATTTCTTCGGTTTCAAATAGGGTCCTCACACTGAAGTCAGTGGTCAGACCCTAAAAGTGGTACAGCATTAAAACATTCCTCCTGAAATGTTAGTCACTTACAGGAAGCAGCAGATTTTCTGCTCCTTTTAACCCCAGCAAGGCAGTGGTGACATATCAGCTGGACTTTCCTTTGAGTAAAAGCAAGGTTGAATAGGTCAGACCACTCAAATGAATTAATCTTTTAAGCTGGGGCTTTTCTGCAAGCAATTTTTTTTTTGGTTAATATGGTGTATGCCATGACCTAACAATACACTGATGACAAGCATGGTTCCATGTTTTCAGTGCTTTTTATGAGGCTGGAACAAGAATCAGCTAACCTGACATACGATGGTCGTGGGACTTCCCAGATGGTTTGTTACACAGAACCATCTGGGAAGTTGTCCTTATAAAAACTGTTTTGAAAAGGGCAGGCACTTTCTTAAAACACTTGGCATATATAACGCTGGCTAACTTCACCCAATCAGATCAAGAAACCGTATAATATAGTAGGAGAGTAACCTTGAGAGATAGCTGGATTCACAAGATCACGTGAAAATCTTTCAGTTCTGCGTAACAAACCATCTGGTGTTTCAAATTACTCCCAGCAGAGCGGGTTGGTAAACCAAACTCTTGCCAAAGCCGGTCGAGAGAAGAGTGAAAACTTTCAGTGTCATTCTTTGCTCTTCTTTCAGTGAAGAAATACTCTCCAGTTTTGATATAACTGATGCTATCACATTATCTATGCTAACCTCTTCAGGAGCCGCCGTGGTTTGTTTTAGAGAAGTTACTTCCATGGACGCTTCTCACGGCTGTCACACCTAAACAGGCAAGATGGATTCTTGCATGATCTTGCAAATCCAGCTGCCTCGCAAGGTAAAGGATCAGATCCGGAAGCTGGCAACCTAGCTCTTTGACCCTCAAGAACAACTGTTTGTTGTTCATTTTCATGATTCATGTAGAAATCAGAGTGGGACAAGTTAACATGAGCACCTATGCCCAGAGGAACTGAGGAGAAACAGTTAGGAGCAACACCTACGAAATGCCAGCACAGAATTTAAGAGAGCAGACTGCTTCAATGACAGGAGATGAATCTTTGCACTGAAGAAAAAGATGGAGTTAAAATGGAAAAAAAAACAATGTGGTGGATAAGGAGGTTTAGCAGCAGCAGTGAGCACTTGTGAGCCTACTGAAGCAGAAGTGTAAAGGTGGATGTTTATAGGCACTCGGTTAGGTGGTGTTCAGCTTGTTTTGTTCTCCTGGAGGAGCGTCTCACCTGATTTCCTTTATAAGCAGGATTCCTGTCTTATCTGTGCAAGGCAGGAGGCCTGATAAAGGGCCCGCATCTCACAACTCATCTACAACTCTCCCTTAACACACACACACACACACACACACACACACACACACACACACACACATCCCTGAACCGTTTCCTGCTGAGGGGACTTTTCTTTAAGGGACTGTCTTGAAGCCTCACCTGTGATAAGTTTAGTCTCTCCCCCTGGCATCAGCAATGGTGATGAGACTCAACACAAAGACTGTGGACAAACTCCTGTGCACCACACACACAAACACACACACACACACCATCCGCTCCAGGGCCATAACTCACCATCCACTTACTGACCTGGTTACATCTGGACAAGCTGGACTTTGTAGCAGCTTATTTGTCCTTTTCTTTCTGTTATTTTCTATGAACTCCATAAATTTGCCCCAGTGGATTGTTTTGCATCAGAATAAATAATCCTCTCTTTATCTTGTCAAGGTTATGTTGATGAAATGCAGTCTGTTCACTGTCAATTTAAAAGCTCTTACTATGAGAGCATATCTAAAGGAATGACTAAAATGTAAATATAATCTGATATAAAGCACCTGAAAACTGTTTAAATTTTAACACTCCTTACTTTAAGGTGGAATGTGCTGTTCTAATCCAATACACTTTATCAAATTTAGTGAATCTTGCCATTCTGTGTGTGCGCTGACAGAGAGAGACTAATTATCTTATTGTAAACAACTGAGTGCAGTTTGCCGGTTGATGCTGCAGACAGGTTGAGAAGCAGGAATGCAGATAAATCCACTTTTTAAATCCCAAAAGCTTGAAACATAAACTCTGAGCTCCCCTTCTGCAAGTAAAGGAGTCAGCATCAGGACTGTCCCCAGCTCTCAGCAGTTGTCTGTCAGTTCAGTGGCTCACCTTTGTCCTCTCCGCACTTGTATTTTCATAGTGATAAAATATTTCTCTCTCTAATTGAGGCCACTGGTAACTTTGGGCTGCTGACACACTGGATTCCACCATATTACTCAGTTAATGTTGTTTCCTCAGCAATACGTGTTTGCAAATTAGAGAGGCAGAACGGAGGAGTGCATTTAAATATCAACTGTCTTCCTTCAAAATGACTCACCCCACCTTTAACAAGCAGCAGCCAAGTTTAACCTGGTTTTTAACTTTTGCCACAGCGCAGCATCATCCAGCAAGTTGCTGCATTGGCCAGTCACATAAGTGCAAGTGCCCAGTCCTGGTGGATTACACCAAAATATGAACACAATATGTCTACTAGTGGCCCACTGTGTTTTATCAATACTTAGTCCAATAATCGAAGCTACAGTTGTTAAGAGAGTGTCTACTCCATACAGCAGCAGAAGCAGAAGAGAGGCAGAACAGAACAGCAGGAGTCAGATTTTTAAACGTAACACTACAAAAAGGAAGTGATCACAGCTGGACATGATAATTGAATATGGTTATATTTACTAAAATCTGCTGAAATGGCAAATAGTCATGCGGGTATTCTGTTGTTCAGTACATTACCATGGAGGTGTTAGCTGGTGCTAATCTGGCAAAACTAAATCTAACTTGGCTAAACCAGGCTACCCCTGACAGGGAGCTAACATTACCACCAGCGTATTCTAGCGTTACATTATAACTCATCTGTGGACATCAGCTACTGTTCAGGTCAGTGTAGGGACGATTGATAGACATGGACCAACCTTCTAAGAATTCATGTTGTTCAAAGTAAGGAGAAGATTTAAAGATCCAACGTTAAAGATCAGAGTTAGTGCTCAGATGTTATTGAGCATAATCAACGAATACCTTCTTTCCTGTCAAATGTCCAGTGTAATCCGTAACACTGGTGTTAACACAAGTTTATTAACTAGTGGGAAAATTTCAAAGTAAAGTAAAGTCTTGTCTAATGGTGTTGTAAACCACTGTGCAGAGATGTGGTTTGTGATAAACTACCAAATTCCCAGATCTCTTCCTCAGACTGAACCTCCTAGATTGTATAATGCATACTTCCTGCAGCAACACATCTCCACTAACACAAGTTCCCTCTATTATTTTGGGAATCGTGGGAAAATTAGCAGTTTTGTCTGTTCTGAAACACTGAGGGCGTGTCCGCTATGATGACCTGAAAACGATCTGAAACATGGACATCTAGCAGCTTTTATGGTCATAGTTTGTTTATTGGTTCGTGGACCTTATAGTGTAGGGTGACGATGGCTCTGGCATGTCACCCAGCCATGTTTCAGGTCCACACAAAAAAATCTGCTAAAAACACTGCACAATCATGTTCATTTCTGATTTTATTGTATTGTATGTGTTATATCATTGTTCTCACCTGCCCACAATTAGTTCATTTTTAAGTGTTACACAATGTTTTTGCTGGTCACCTGACACACTGCAGGATTCTAATATGGGATATTTGATAACGACTAAAACTATTTAAATAAAAACTGAGCGAGTCCCTCCAAAGTGAAGACCATGACATCTTCTTTGTCAACCTGCTGTTTCCAAGAGTCTCAAGAGTGAACCTTCATGCTCAATAAATGATCTGCCTTGGCTCTTAGTCTAAAGAAAATAAAACTTTCACCTCCTCTGACTATTGGCCTGATGAACGTGGCAGGTAGTCTCACCCATATGACCTAGACTGTTCAAACAGTCATGATCCAGAATAGGCCTATGCAGCATTGTGATGTCTATGTCAGGGCTGTCCAAACTTTTCATGCCACACTTGGACAAAAAGTCTATAGTCCTGGGCTTTGAGCTTTTTATTTCAAAAGGTTGTGAAATAAGACAGCTGGAAAGAGAAGTTCAAACCCTGGTTCCTTTCTCACCACTGCACAGCTGGCCAGTTGGGATGTAAAGTCGGTGAGTGAGTGTCGTGAGTGTCGGTTTTGGAACGTTAAGAAATGGTCAGAGACCCATCCCCACCCCCACAAACTGACATCAGAAGGTGTGCTGGGAGTTGGTTCCTGAAGCTATGTGCAAATCTGACAGTTCTGAAGGAGTATTCTGGCCCCTGCACAGTGCGGAGAAGCAGCAAAGAGTTTCTAGATGGGATTGTGTGACGCGCTTTGTGCGTTGACATCACACATTCTGTGTGATGAATGGACTCAGTCTCTGGTGTGCTGATGAGTCATTTCAGAAGGAGCCTCAGATCTCTGTGCCAGCAGAAGCAGTTGTGCCCCAGCTGCTCGTGTCCAGCCGTGTTTACAGCCCATGTGTCCTTGTCAGGGCGACGGGCTGCAGCCTCCAGTTCGGCTGATGAGCTCCTGGAGTCCGTCACTGGCTCCGCAGCTTCGGTGTGACGTCACTGAAGCAGAGAGCAAAAAGCTGTCTTTTTGAAAGTCACTGAGCTGGGCTGTGAGTGTCTCCAGTGGAGCTGCTTGAAAATCCCTCAGTTGTTTCGCTGAGGCTTGGCTTGCCAACAGTCAGTACAGATTACTGCTTTTTGTCACAAAAAAGACCTTGATGACAGAATAAATTCAGTTATGCCAAATTATCGGAGCTTTCAGGCAGGGAGCAAAGCTTTAATTGGCTGCTCATTCCCAGTCTTGGCTCTCTGTTTGCTTTAGACTCAACTCTCTCCATCTCTATTGCTTTTCTGCTGGCAAGCTCACGGGTTTTAAGATCTCAGTGAGGCGTATTTTTGGACGGCTGAAGAATGCTTGAAGGAGACTCTTATCCCTCTCAGCACTGATGGCTGTGAAGCGTGAGCATCGCCTGATCTGATAAGATATGGCAACCTCTCTGTGGCTCAACTCTGTTTGTTGTAGCCCAGAAAAACATAGCCAGCCCGTGGCAAAGTACTGAGGGTGGTGCCAATGTCCTCATTGTCTGTCTTGTTGGTCACATAATTTGACGGTCTGTTGGTTGCCGTCAGTGCAAATCAGAAGAGGATGCAGGGAAAGGTGAGAGGACAGGCAGGTCACAATACAAGAATGGATGATTTTTTAATGACTCCCTCAGGAAAATGGCAAAGAGAATATAAATTTCACTAATTATTCCACCTCTTAAATGGCTGCATTTTAGATTTCCAGCAGTACAGGATGGTTGGACCCTGTTGTGAACATCCATCTACAAATGTGTTGTCACACTGTATTGTCAAAACAGTTTGATGTGAGGCTTTGTTCACATGGAAATGTCACCAGTTGAATTGACAGTTGGAACCAAACCTGGCAGCCTCTCTTCCTCATGTAATGTTGTGACACAGACCTCAGATTCATGCAAACACTGCAGTTTTCTTTTACTTGTGCACTTTAAAACATTGACAGCCATCGCTGCACAGAAAAAGCTCTATTTTAGATAGAGGTAAAGAGAAAGGTAATTCTATGTTTGGATGGAACTTCTTCATTTCCCCATCTAATGCAAAGTATGAACACCCTCCTGTTTTAGACATGACAGACGGATGGTTCATCCAATCATCTGCCAAGTATTTTTTTGAGAGTACCTGCCCTTTTCCAAAAAGGACAGCTTCCCCGACGGTTCTGTAAAATAAATCATTTGTTCTACTTCTTGTTCAATTAGTGGAACGTAGTGCCTGAGGCAGATTTTTAACATTAAAAGTCTTCCAGCCACAAAAGAACAGTACAGATTATGGCTTTGCTTTGCAGACAATGACCTTCCTTGTATATTAGGATGTTTTGAAGCACAGCGTGAAGAAGTTGGGTTGACAGTAAGTGCCATCGAGTTTGTGTGGATTGCTTAATCTGCTTTTGGAACTCGAGCAAAAAAAAAAAAAACACACCTGTAGCTGCCAGTAGTCCCTCGTAGGATGCTGATTGGCTGCACCACTTTTGGTGCAGACATAAACAGATAACTTGAGGCCTGGATTCTTACGTGATCATGGGAATCCAGCTGCCTCACAAGATAACTCCTCCATTGTATAGGGGTGGTATCAGGCACCACAGAGGCAGGTATCTCAAATCCTGGACAAATTAACCACAAATATGTGAATGACTTGATACCACTAGAGGCAAGTAAAGCACTTGTTTGTTTTTTCTTTGGTAATTTGTGTGAACGAATCCTTTAAACAGAATCCTACATGTGGTGATTTAAAAATGGTTTAATCTATGGTCCTTTTCATTAGATGTCATGAAACTGGGTGCTGAGTGTAGAGAGCTGTTTTTGTTGGCTGTGAGTGAAATAAAGATCTAATGACCTTGTGAATCCAGTCCTGTGTGAGTCAGACATCTCTCCGTTTTTCAAAGACTTTAGTATGTCAAGATAGGCTTACTATAGCAGAGAGTCTCCCCCTCCAGGCCAGCGGGGAACTTTGAGCGGCAGTGTAGCAGGGAGGTCAGTCATCATGAGTTCAGAGGAATCCATCCTCATAATGTACAAGTTCAGTGACAGAGCCAATGATACATCAAGGCGTGGAGCACAGTAATGCATCAGTTACTGTATGAAAGAATGATGGTTACTCAACACTGTGGCCACTTTTAGTCTCCCCGCTGCTCTATATAATGGATCTTTTTTGATTTAGAGCGCAAGCTGCACTTTGGCCGAGAAATAGAGCTGGTTTTCACTTCACCGTTAGCAGCTTACATTGTTTATGATAACGCCTTTTATTTATTTCTTCTATGAAGATGAGAAAGCAAAGCCCTTTGTCTTTTATTTCTGGTTAGTCAGCAAGGTCGTGGAGCAGAATACAAATGACCTGAGCCCCTGAATCACCACTGCTGAAGTCGCTCATGTGTTGGGAGTGAAACAGGCTGACTAATGTCTTTTGGCCTTCATCAGTAATGCAATACTTTAATAACAATAAGGCTTCCTCAAAGTTAGTAATAATTGTTATTCAGGCTAATTACAATGAATAATATTCCATAATGGCACCACCTTTGTGGTGTCAGACATCTAATAGTGCTATAACCTTTATTACAAACCATTTCTCTGTAGCTTCATGCTGTAGAGTTCTACATAAACTTTAACAATGCAGGTCCACTCACATACCAAATGTTCTCTTTTAAATATTGGAATGCGACCATAAAATAACCAAAATGGAACCTTACTATTGAGTCATATTCCAGGATAACAAGAATTCAAGGATGCTGTACAACAAAATTAAAGTTGTAGTTACACACAAAATACAATCTGTATATAGATAACTAATTAAATTAAAAAAAAAGACACAAAATAAATACATATACATGCATACACCCAGAAAACAATTCTGTTGTGCCTTGATTCTTTGAAATATCACAAGTAATTTTTAAGAATTAAATTACCTAAATGACTGTCAAATCTACAAAGTTTCAAATGGAAATATATAAAAGAGGAGACTCCTTAAATAAGTTTCGACTTTCCTGTATCTTTGTTGGAGAATATTCCAAATATGAAATTAAATGGATGACAGTGAAACACGCACAAGTGCTGGTTCCAACTTCAGAAGTTCCCATGGTGCCTGACAGCACCAAATGGCACAAAACCAAAGTGCATTTTTTAAACTTGCGTCAGTGTGAATGACGTCAACAAGACACTGGTGACGTTCAAATATCAAATATCAAATATAACAGATTTTTTTAATGAGTGTGCACCACATATTATCTGATATGTAATTATGTGTCATTTATGTGTCAGGCAGAACTTTATGTATATTTGATCATCTTTTTTTGTCATTTCTGTTGAATATATACATATATTTTGCCCTATTTGTTTCTTTTTTTAAATTTATATCTATTTGTAATTCTTAAAAATACCAGTCAAAGTTTCAGTGCCCTGATATTTGGACATTAGAACAGTAAAGATTATCATTAAACTGTAAAATATCCTGCCTCCATTACATATCTATGTCACAAGTGTTGTATAAAAAAGTATGTTTTTATTTCTATAGCCTATATTCTGTATATTATATTCTGTATAAAGGATATCGGCCAGTATATCTATATCAGAATTTCTGAAAATCTCTAATATCAGTATCGGCATTTGGCCCAAAAATCCAGTATTGCTCGCAAGGGAGAAAAACACATTTGCAATTGCTTGGTATGAGGAAAATGTTAATGTTTTTTAATAACGATGTAGGATTGAAAATTGAGAAGGAAAGCTTCCTTTTGTTCGAAGGGTTAAAAGAACTTCAAATTCATTTTCATGCACAAATGGTTTTACATTACAGCTTTGCTTGCACTGCTGCTAAAACCTTGAAATTTTCCCAAATCAGCACCATTCTACTTTCGATCCATTTTTTGTTTGTAAGGTTCAGTGATTTTCAGACACAGCCCTGACAGAACCTCTGTGTGTCTGTTTGTGGGTCGGGTCAGTTCAGAGTGCAGCAGTGACGTTCTGTGGCTGCTTTTTGTAAATGATTAAAGAACCGTGCACGAAGGAGAAAAGCGGCGTATGCGCAGACCACCCACCACCACATCATTCCTGGCAAAGCAAACAGGCTCCGTGCGTCTGAAGGCGAAATATAATCCGACTTCACAGCAGTACAAACTTTGAGCACTCTGTGTGACTT
Organism: Lutjanus erythropterus; assembly: GCF_056507025.1. Taxonomy (NCBI): domain Eukaryota; kingdom Metazoa; phylum Chordata; class Actinopteri; order Lutjaniformes; family Lutjanidae; genus Lutjanus; species Lutjanus erythropterus. The sequence goes on along the minus strand of NC_139323.1, from coordinate 4,819,460 downwards.
TATCTTCCTCCTCTTTTTCCTCCCTCTCTCTTCCTATCTACCTCTGCATCTTCCCTTCTTCATATCTGTCTGTCTCTCTGTCTGTTCTGAGCACAACCTCAGGGATACGTCTAAAGAATAGATGAGAAGGTGAAAATATGATTTTCTGCTCTGCCACAGAAAGCTGAGTGTGAACACACCCCAGTGACACAAGACATACAAGCCAAATAACAGTGCAGCTACAATTCTTCCTCTCTCTCTATTGACTCTATCATAATGCATCAGTCATTAGATTCATTAAACACATGGAATTATGATGCAGTTTTTAATTATTTGTGATTCTTTTTTTCATTTACACAGTGAAAATATTGATTTGATAAGGATAAAATCAAATACAGTGAGTTTAATTAACACTGAAAATAATAATTGCATAAAACAGGCAATGAATCTTTCAAATTAAGATTTTAAAATATTTAGGCTGCTGCATATTAAGTTTAATGCAACAGTAAATACAACAGTACAGAATTTTGGGGGGAACAATAAAAGAGGAAGTGATCCATAATTAAATTATCAATGTAAACTCCCATTATTGGACTTATATAGGATATTCTACGTTATTCTTACTGTCAGTAAATTCAGTATACAGACTGAAAGCAACAATGAATTATTCCTGTGAATGTATCTAAAGCCTAATATATTATTTCAGTCCTTTGTGCCAAAGACCTTCATCACAAACACAGCAATGAGCCACAGTGTTGCAGTGGGTGACATGTTCCTTCATTACTATGAACACACACACACACACACACACACACACACACACACACACACACACACACACACACACACTGTGAGTAACGTTAAAGATAAGTAGACCTAATTTTTAATGAATAGGCTGAAACACTCAGAAACACTCGCATTATCCTTTACAGCCTTCCCACTTCAAATCCCTCATTGAATATCTTAAACATTATGGAATTTATGCCCATTATTACCAGTTTTAATATCTGTAGAGAATCCAGGACATGTCATGCATTTTAAACACCAAGTATTCTGTAATCCATTTCATACAGTCATTGTACTGAATGGTTTTCACTCAGCTGCTGTGTTCATAACAATCTTTAAAGATGACAAGACAATAGAACAACAATTTTAATCTTCATAAATAGGCTAGAATGCAAATAGGAGGCTACAGCACAACTATAAATCATTTTTCCATTTCTGCCCTCTGCCTTTAAAATAAAGAAAAAATAAAGGGGCAGTGCAAAGTACATAAAATAATAGGTTTTTATCAAACATGTCCATGCTATCAAACAGCCAAACAAATAATGATATTGAAGTGTTGCTTTACAGTGTTGGTTTCTATAAAATGAATATATACATAGATTTCTGCAGATCTCCTCTCCGCACATTAAAGTTGTACTGAGTGACTGGTAGGGATGTGCACGATTGGTCGATTACATGATTAAATGTCAACACCCTCGCCAGTCGGCACCAAAAATACAAGTCAGTTAAACTATTTATGAATATTTCATTCATGCACAATGCCACTTAACTGTTGCCTTCATGATGTCTTGCAGCTGCTCACCACTAGTCAGGGCTGCAGCCCCATCAGACAGCAGCTCCTCTCACCGTACGCTGTGAGTGTGTTTGCCCCGATGGCTCAGCCAACCCCAGATGTTTATATCAGCATTGTTGGACAGATGACAGCTCATAAAAAACAGCACAGTTTGGCAGTTTTTTAATCTAGAAAATGGAAATAATGTTGAATGTAGACTGTGACTGAATTAACTGGTATTTAATCACTGGAGTGGAGCAACATGTGACCACATTCAGCACAGACACGGACATTAACCTGCAAGCAGAGCAGCTTCAGGTTGTTTACCTGCAGACACTGTGAAGCATTTAGTGAGTTGTTGTCATGTTTTGTAGGTTAATGTGTAATGTTTGCATTGCTCAGTGCAAAGTGACACGCATTTCAGCAGCATTAAGGTACAATTTGGTGAAAAGCTTCAAATGGCTCTTAATACACACAATACTTTTTCAGACAGTGTTAACATTATCAATTAATAAATTGGGCTCAATTTTAACTGCTTTCTGAGTGTTTTCTTCCTGTTAGACTAGTTGAGTAGTCTAAATTAAATTTAGTATTTAATCAATAGGGACATTAGTCGCCAGGAACAGCCCTAGAGACTGGGTGTGTTCAAATAACAAGGGAATACAAGTTATGAATATATTTTAATACACTTAATATATTTTAAAACCAGCCCAACTTACGGTAAACCACCCCAAATTCTCTACACCTGCCCAAGCCCATTTTTACCTGCACAACCCAACCTGAAACAGCCAGAAAACTGCACACTCTGGCAACGCTGCTGCGAGGTTGAGTCAGAACACATTGGTCATAGAAGCACTCCAAATTATTATCAAGTTTTTCATCAGGTAACAATGGGAGCCATGACAACGAGAAGTTACAAACAGTGTGTGGTTGATAGAGGAAAGTGTTAGCATGTTTGGTTCCCAGGTGAAAGAGACTGGGTTCATGTTGCAGGTGAGTCAGTATTCTGGGCTCCAGACCCTCTAGAACCCCCTGGGGCGACCCTGGCAGGCTCACACTGGCTTCCTTATACTTTCTCTTTTGAATTCCTCCCTGCCGAGTCACCCAGCAGGGAACCCTCATCAGCATGGAGCAGGCCGGTCTCACCAGGTGGCACTACGGAGAAGAGCCCTCATTATACACACACACACATCCACACATTACCACCATTACCACATGCAGTTTAAAGCAGCCCCGTCCCATCAGCTCCGTCTCTCCTTCAGTCACTAATCAGTGCGGCGGTCCAGCATGCTGATAAGCTCGCAGAACAGCCTCGAGGAAAAGTTCAGTCTGTGTTTCTGACTCCTCTCCCCGTCTGTCCCTTTCATCAGTGGACTGATGAGGACTCGGCCGACTATGTGAGTAGCCACAGTGTGTGTTGGTTGGACAGGGGTTATGTTGAGTGTGTTTTCCATCATAACATCTCCTGACCTCTGCGTGGTTACTAACCCAATTACTTTTTCCACCTACCTTCCTCTCCTTTAATCAATCTGAAATGAGAAACCTGACAGAGTGAGCAGCAGACACCCAAACAAGTCTGATCTATATCTACAGATATGCACATCAGAGTGTCTCCGTTTACCAGTCTCTCCGTATCGCAACAGTTAACGCAAATTCAGCCAATCCTTGTGAATTCTGCATGACCTTGCAAGTTTGTCCAACTACACTTGTGCCCGTAATGTCGTTGCAAAAAAACATCACAATGTGCATCGCAATGTTTTAGAAAAGCTCCCATGAAATCAGGCATTTTAGGCCACAACAATCCCCCAAAAAGCCCACGAAATCCTGAAGGGACTGGTTTACACCTGCTATTAACACGTGGTCTGTATTGGGATACAAGATATGGGAATTAGGGTTGGGCAATTGGATGAATATATCACTTATTGACACTGGGCTGAATCCATTGGTTGACTGTTTCTTGGGCAATATTTGTCATATTATTTTGTTAATGTAATGGTTTACGATGAGTTAACAACAATTAAGCTTGTCTTAGTTTGGTAAAACGGAGAAGGTTTAATTCAGAAGGCGTCCAGTTGTATTTTTTGTTGTTTGTTTGTTTAAGAAGGAAAATAGGTGTGAGAATGTTTAATTTCTTAACACTTTGTGAGTTTATTTTTGTTTACTGGATGTAGCAGACATACACAGCGCACATAACGTAGTGATTTCGCTGCTTGTATGCATCTCGCTGCTCAGAGGACAGGATAGGCTGGTGGTTGCCAGTTAGAAAATGTGAACATGTTGCCCAACGCTAATCTGAATAATGACATCTGATCATGGAGACTTTGCATGTACCACTAACACTGCTGCTATGTAATGTAATGTAAGGATGGAGGGTTCCTCACCTCACGAGTTATGTCCACTGCCAGCATCCAGTAATGTGTCCTTTATGCAGAGAGTACTAAAGACATTATAGAACTTTTATTAACAATAACCTCAACTTTTTCCATAACTGAACTCAGGTGTTTTAGTCTGTTTTTTTAAAAGTCACCCAACAATTACACTAATATGCCTCACTTAGGCGACCATCCACACTCATGAAACACAGAGTATCACTCGTCTTACAGCTGAAATCCACGAGGCGCGGCTGGGTCATGTTACAGCTGCGGCACGTCAGCTGGAGCTCGTAGCAGCCATTCTACACAATGCTTGTGATTCCACCAGCAGCGCCTCAGCGCGTTCCAGAAGTATCTCTGCGCTCCGCTCCGCTTCAGATATGCAGAGTCCATTTTTGACGGATGCTGCATCAATCAGCACAGAGCACATCGAACGGGCAGGAAGTCAGACACAGAAAAGGCAGGGAGAATCTGGCTTATTTTCAAAATTAAAGACTCGTGCAGACTCATGATCATTAAGACTGACAGAAAATAAACTATTTAACCATGTAGCCTGCTGATCCATGGTAGAAGCACAAAGAGCAAAGCAAAAGGACCTGATCAACAAAATCTGAGCAAGAAAACATAATCAATCAGGCAAAATGCTCCACTGCTGAAATGCTTCTGAAACGTTGTTGGTGAGGCTTGCAACTGTGCGGAGGATGGATCAGAATGGTGGCGCAGACGTGCCGTGCTTGGTGGAATCAGCCAGTTAGAAGCCCATGTAACACTGCTTCAACATGTAGAGAAATACATGTTACAGAAGTGCAATGCCTTAGTAACAGTTGTTAATCTATAATTGGACAGTTGCTGTTCATAGGAGGGGCTTAGTGAAGGGCCATTTAACTTTGGTGAGTACAACACTATCATAACCAATAGAAACCACAAGCCAAACTATGAGAATAAGAGCTATGTTATAAGAAACTGCAATTACCTTTTAATACATCATGGTATAAAAATATATTAAACAAAGACGCAACTTATAATAAAAGAATAAAAATACACAGTAGTCAGCTTTCACTTTTATTTCTCGTCTTTCCTCAATCCACAGTTTCCATTTACAGTTTTTACTGTTAACATGTTCGACTGTATTAATGCAGCCCTAGAATTTCAGGGATTAGTTTTTTGTTTTTTGGTTGAACGAGCTGACTTTGGGACATGCATGAAGTGTTTTGGTTGTCTGAGTGAGTTTTGGAGGTGTGTGGCCAAGATGCATGTTATGTTAGTCATGCAGACTGTATGAAGAGTTTTGAAAAAGTGGCGTCAGTGTTGACCGATGCTTGTTATTGATTGAAAAAAAAAAACAAAAAAAAACTAAGAGGCAGGATTCTTTCACTTCATTCTGTCTTCATCAGAAACTCCAAACCACTGACAGCTCCTCAGGTCCTTTTAAACTCCTAACTGACTTTTCTTTACTCCTCTCCCTGTGTGTCAGGCTTGGTTCTAGAGTGGATTTTGGTGGTGTGTGGGGTTGTTACTGTGTGTGTGTGTGTGTGTGTGTGTGTGTGTGTGTGTGTGTGTGTGTGTGTGTGTGTATTGTATTGCCTTTGGTGTGTGTTGGGTGGTGGTGTCATGCATGAGGATTTGAGACGGTGACATAAGATGTTGGACTTCATGGCCCAACGTTCTCTGGTAACGAGGATGACAACTGATTACTGTGTGTGTGTGTGTGTGTGTGTGTGTGTGTGTGTGCGTGTGTGTGTGTTTGTGTGTGTGTGTGTGTGTGTGTGTGTGTGTGTGCGTGCGTGCGTGCGTGCGTGGGTGTGTGTGTGTGTGTGTGTGTGTGTGTTAAATTATATTTGTTCTTGTGGGGAACAACATTCTGGACTCCACAAGTTTAAAGGGCTGATTGAGGGTTAAGACTCAGTTTTAGGTTGAAGGTTACACTCTAAGAAATAAGGGCACTAACTAGAATCATAAAGGGTTCTTCGGCTTGGCCATGGGATAACCCTTAATGATTTCTAGTAGAACCTTTTATAAAGGTTCCATTTGGAACTCTTTCAGAGGGTTCCACCCAATATAAAGGGTTACACCTAGAACCACCTGTGAAAGGATTCACCCAGATCTCCATATGCGAGGTTCTAAGGGATCAAATTTCAAGGGAGATCCCTTCACTAGTTCCACCCAGATCCCTCTTAGGAGTTCTATTAAGAAACTTTTCACTTTTTAGGGTGCTAACAAGAACCCATCCAGGGGTTCTACCAATAACTATTTTATATTTCAAGGGTTTAATTGAGAAGCAACTCAGGAATTGTACTGAGAACCCTTTTGTATTCCAAGGGGTTTATCGAGAACCCACCCAGGGGATTTAGCTGAGAACCCTTTTATGTTCCAAGAATTTTATCTAGAACCCACCCTGGGACTTTTACCAAGAACTCTTTTATATTCCAAGAGTTTTATCTAGAACCGCCAAGGGGTTCCATTGAGAACCCTTTTATATTCCAAGGCTTTTTTTTAGAATCCATAATGGGGGTTCTACCAAGAACCCTTTTAAATTCCAAGGATTTTATCTTGAACCCATCCTGGAACTTCTACTGAGAACCCTTTTATATACCAAGGGCTTTATCTATATATATTATGATACAAAGAACCCTTGAGGAAAGAGGGAGGATTGTTTAAATCCATGAATATCTCCTTCTTCCAAAAAGTGTTCTTAATGGAACTTGACAAACCATTTCTTCAAAAAAGGGGGTTACTTCAGCAGCAAATTGTTCTTCATAGAACCTCAGACCTCAGGAAGAACCCTTTTGGAACCCCTGTTTCTAGTGTGTAGAATTAGGTTAGGGTCATGCATGTAGTTGTGATGGGTTGGGTTAGGGTCAGGAGCCAAGGAATGAATTAAGTCAATGACAGGTGCCCACAACTATAGTATAACAAGGGTGTGTGTGTGCGTGTGTGTGTGTGTGTGTGTCTGTCTGTGGATCACAGACTCCAAGTCTCTGAGGAGTTGCAGCTCTAAACGCTCTTTTGATTTGAATCTGGAAGTGAAGTTGGGGTTGTGGTTTTATTGTGCGTTTGTCTGGGCCCTGGGATGAATATCTGTATACCTGTCATGGTATTACAGAACATTTACACACACACACACACACACACACACACACACACACACACGTATCCCAGAGTCTACAGCAGTAATTGTCAAACAAGTGCTGAGCCTCAGTTCAGTTTCTGTGCTGCCTCCTCTCTGCCTTCACTTGAATCCCTGCGATCACGTTGTTATTTTATTAATGGCAGAGCGTGTGCAGCAGACGTTTGTTTTCTGGTACCTTCCATCCAATAAAGGCTGAGACTGCTTGTTGATTCTACCTGAGTTCAGCTGCTGTTGGTTTATTCTGCAGTAAAAATCCACAGAGACCAGCAGTGCATACAGCTTTTGTTTGTGAGCTTACATCTCCTGTGCTGAGCATCTTTAATCCTTCTCTACAACACAGATCTGTTTCTAACTCCACACATCATCTCAGCATAACAGTTCCAGACTCTGTGGTACAAGGTGATGGTCACTGATGAAAGATTAGATAGATTAGATAGTTCAGATATTTTGAAGTGTGGCTGTATGAGGTACTTATTCATAGTCAGTGTATTACCTACAGTAAATGGTGGGTGATACACCTCCAGTTTGGAGAAGCAGCGGGAGCACCAGTGTAGGAAGCTAAGCAATGTGCTGCTGTGGACAAAGTCAGCAGGTATTTTAGACGCCTAAAATGAATCAAAATTATGAGCTAAAAAGTCCTAAAAATTAGATAAGACATCAAAAGTATGAGATGAAAAGTTAAAATTATGAGATAAATAAATTGAAATTATGAGATAAAAAGTCATAATTATGAGAAACATGCCATAGTTGTAATATTTCTAGTTTTATCTCATAATTCTGACTTTCTTTCACCAACAGAAATGGGCATCCATAAACATCAGTTTAAGTGTGCACTATAACTAGAATATTTTCAACACTTTATTTTGCTGTCAAACAGCCTTTTGTGGCAGAAAATTAACACTATAAAAGCCAAATGTTCCTCTCTCAAACTAACCAGACTCAATTTGCAAAAATATTAGTTCTGCAGTGGTAGTACATCACATGACGCAGGAGTTGCTTGTCTACTGCTGCCTTGAGCTGTTAGCTTGTTCGTGTTATTGTGTGATTTACGCGTTTTATAAGGCTAGTTTGGATTTACCAAAGTCACACAACAGCACAAACATGCTGACCAGCAACCCTTGTGTTCTGCAAGGTAATATTACCGTTTTTGCAAATGGAGTCTGGTTGAGCAAGAGAGAGCGATATTTGGCAGATATAAAGACAGTTTCCCTTCAGAAAAGTCTGTCTGACAGCAAGGCACAGCAGTGAAAATAATTAGCATACACTTAAAATAAAGTAGATTGTTTTTAGGTAAAGCTAAAAACAGCGCTGTCAAAAGCTTTAGCAGGTCCCTTAATTCCATTGTTGACACTGTTAAAATGATCAACGTTCCTTTATGGGATTATGAAAGCAGGACTTTAATTCCCAAACTCGTAAAGTCCTTCTTTTTGCTCGTTGATGCCATTTTCATGAATGAACACTTCCTGACACATGGGGCGGGAAGCATAGCCGTATATGGTGTTACTGGAGCGTTAATTATGCTAATTTACACATTTCATGCACGTGCACTCAGATACACACAGGCATTTACACAATTAACTGAAGTTAGGAGCATTTACTGAATCTGATGTGGCATACTTGTAAGAACCTTTCAGACAAAATAAAAAGGAAGAGAAAGTTGAGATAATGTCCCCGTTAGTCTGGATAATCCACAGAATACTCTGTCAATAGGGACAACTTCTGCAGTAGAAAGTAGTTTCAGTGAAATCTATCTGTTTGGCTAGAAACCTCTAGATGGCAAGAGTTGAGGGGGGAAAATGCTTTTCTTGTGTTTTTGTTGAACTGCCCCTTTATGTCCCAGCATCATGTCCAGTGAGCAGAAGCTGTCTGATGCTGCTCATCCACACTGCAGCTGACTCACTGTGACTGAGTCAGACACTAATTGCATGCGGTGATCTTTTGCAGCTACAAAGTTTAACACCAGCACATCATTTATTCTTCACAGCTTTGATATTGCCTTTCATAATGTTACATCATTTTGATGAGGTAACAGCTAGCTAGCTAGTAGCTAATTAGCTAGAATTAATGGGAAATAAACAGTGGGAAGTTCTGTAAAAAAAAAAATGGGATGGGTACAGCCCTTCTTTTGAGACATTTTTAGACACACCCGGACACTGATATCACAAATGTGACAAATTCACAGCGGGAAGAAACAAGAGAGGACGGAAATCTGATACTGATGCTGTCAGCAGCTAATGACCACGGAATGTTTAGCCACGGCTGGTCTCATTAGATCTAAGTCAAATGTCTAAGACACCAAGCCTTTTCTTTACAGTCCTTTGAGTTGTTAAAAGCCTGCAGGTTGTAAATATCAGTAGTACAGGTATATTGGTTTATCAGTCCACTGGCTAAATTATTGGCTGTCAGTATGTGTTCTTTCTGAACGGACACAGGCTCTCACTACAAAGTCAGCAAACATTTATAGATTACTTTAATTTGTTCTGTTGTTCTATCAGCACCTTTTAAGAACTGATTACTGTACAATACCATGACAAAGAGGTCTGGGATTGGTTGCAAAAGAAAACACCTAAATCACATAAGAAGCAAGTGCTGTTTCTCGATCCAGTTGTGCATTTTTTTTTTTTATTATTATTGTGGCCTCTAATAAATCATATTTATTTAACATATTGAGTGTGAAAATACTTAAATGAAATGCTTATTTATGACTTGAAACCAAAACCTGCCAAGTAGCGTTAAAAAAAAATCCCAAAGTTCTGATGTAAGTGTAGTGTCTGGAGTTTGTGGGTTTCTTCCAGTTGCTCCAGTTTCCTTACTGTGAGAATCCGTCTCACCAGGCTTCAAGTTATTTGTCTGTCTCTGCAGCCAGTCATGACCCCAGGAGGGACTACTGACAGCTGCGTATGGGCGTGGTTTTAGGTGACAGTAAGAAGCATCCATGGAAGCAGCTCGTCTCGAACAAACAATGGCGGCTTAGCATAGATACTGTGATAGCATCAGTTCTATCAGAACTGGAGAGTATTTCTTAGAACCACACTTAGGCCTGGACAATATAGCTTAAAAAAATTATGATAGTGAAGATTCATATCGGTTAGTATCAATAATTATTGATCATATGACTGATGACATGGGTTGAAGTGGCTAAGGTGATAAATTAAGAAGAGCTGCAACAATTTATGGAATAATTGATTATTATTAGATTATTAAATTAATTCCCAACTATTTTGACAATCGATTAATCGGTTTGAGTAATTTTTTTAAGACCAAAAAAAGTCAAAATAATCTGATTGCATCTTCTTAAATGTTAGTATTTTCTGTTTTCTTTCTGGTCTGGATGTCATTTTATGGACTAACAGCTCATTGATTAATCAAGAAAATGATCAACAGATTTTTCAGGTTTTTCAAGAGACAAGATGGTGACAGGATTAATTAATTGATTAATCGAAAAAATAATGATAGATTAATCAACAATGAAAATAACTGATAGTTAGCTCTAAAATTAAATTTTGTTTGTTTATCACTGGGTGATAAGGACAGAATCAAATATCACAATATTTTTGACAAAATACCTCTATATCAATATTGCAACAATAGTGAAGGTATGACTGTTAACACGAGGGTTGCAGATTTTGAGCATTTTCCTTCCTGATAGTTGAAAATGAAAACAATCAATCTATCAATCAGTAATAATTAATAAGATAAATAATGCACCTTTTTTTCCTGTTTCCTCTCATTTTAAGTTTAAGTTTCCTTATTCAACAAATTACTTGGCAAGATAAAAAATGACAAATTAGGCACAATTACTGCCATTTCTAGACTAATGATTAATTACTGATTAATACAGTTTTCACGAGTTAAATTTTTAACATTGATTAATTGATTAACCATTAACATCCCTAATCAACACAGCAAGATTTCTGATAATCAGCACTGTGGATGTAATGACTAATTAGGTGAAGACAAATAACAGAACAGTCTGTAAGGTAAGAAAATTATATCACTTCACTGTAATACAGCATTTAAAAAATGATCAGGAAAAGGCGACATTTATGTGATATCATGATGTAATGATATAAGACGATATCTAGTCTCATATCACAGAACAATACAATATTGATATACTGCCCCGCCCTAAAACCGCACTGAAGGCTTTGCCAGACGGAAAGCAGTACTCTTTCAAAGTGTCTGCCCTTTTCCAAACAGTTTCTAAGGCTGATTTCCCAGATGTGTAACATAACATTCCAAGTGCCATAGTGAAACAGAGAATGGGTGCTCTAGGGATCTATGGGTTCCAGCCACAACTTAGTAACCCTAGGCTGATAAAAGTTGGAGAAACAACTCAAACGAGACTTAATGTAAGGTCTGGCTGCAGGCAAACCTAAAGGAGTGACTAACTACAGTAGCCTGCTGAACTTGATATTATCCAAGCTTCCATGGGTGCCATTTAAAATGTCAAATTCTAAATTTAACATGCTGAATTTGACTGTGGTTGAAACTTGTCCAACATTCATTTAAGTGTGAGTAAGAAATGTCCCTCTCATCATGTTGGTCTCACTGGGGATGAATCTGCACAGTGTGCTAACTGCTAATGAGCTTTTGTAGTGGAGTTGTTCCCAACATTAGTGGAAACCCCCCTGCTGGTGATGAAGGTTGAAGAGGGGGGGCTGTGGCGGACAACAGCATGTGATGATTGACACATCGGAAGTCGCTGCCAATTGATTGGCTCCTGTTGAAGCGGACTCTCCCCTCACAGGAGCGGTGTCTCCTATCTTAATGCAAAAAAGTTTCATCTGTTCTGCCGCTGGTAATTTATCCCCACATCCCCACAGAAAAGACAGATGAAAGACCAATTAGATTTTTTTTTTTTTTTTTACTTCTTCCAAATGCATGAAAGTCTCTGGCAACAAAAGTGAAAAGGAATAGCAGCAGATTAAAATAATGAGGCTTTTAAAGGAGTTCAGTAGCTTCGCAGGAGTCACTTTGCTCTGTTATCTTTCACCTTCTTTGCTCTGCAGAGAAGACAGGAAGGAGGGAAATATCTCTTTAGGCCCTAGCAGAATTCTGCTCTGTACATGTCTGTTCTTAAATTAGCAGAAGAAGAACCTTTTAAACATCCTGTGATAGATTTAAAATTGCCAGCCATAAAATAATAATTAGAGCTTTGGTTGTTTCTTGAACCCCTGGCTGCTTTGGCAGGGCCTTGCTAATTTGCACTGTCATCTCCACGGCGCAGCCAGCCTTGGGCTGTAGGCGGAGGCGCCAGTCTGATGGGGGAAATAGAACCCGCTGGGTGTTCACTGCTGGAACTATCATCCCCCCGCACACGCTCGCACCTCCGCCACCATCCCGCTGCCATTTTTCTCTCATCACAAGCCGCTTCATCTCCGCACCTCCTCCACTCATCAGTCAGGAGCTGCACTAGAAAGGAACCCTCAGCTATCTGAGAGCGGTGGGCCTTTTCCAGGCCTTTTAATGGACTCTCGACAGCTGACAGACTGTACGTACAGCTGCATTAACAAGGCTTTTTGAACACCGGAGGAGCATGTATGAACATGTGTGGGCAGAAATATGGGACGTATCAAGTTTGAAGTCTCTTATTGCTGTTTTTGCCTTTGTGTGACTCGTGTTCAAGGTGTGTGTTGTCGTACAGACATGTTTATGAGTCTAACATGTAAATGAGTGGGATAAAATTACCAGTTTATTTAATACGTTTGTGCATTTTTTTTTTTCTAATAGATTTCTGACTTGCAGTCTGGTTCTATTTACATTTTGTTGGCTCGGGAAAAATCTGGAGTCTGGCCAACACTTAGTCAAAAAGACTCTGAAAAGTTCTTGCTAGAACCTCAAGACACTTGGAAGAAAGTAGTCTAGTCGAGCAAAGTCTAATGTGAAAGGGTTTATTGGTTTACAAGTATAAAAGAGAAAAGCCCTGGGATGCCTCTAGAGATCAAATGAATTCAGCTCCCAAAAGCTCTTTCTTCTACATTATACCCTGTGGCTTGGGCTAAACCCCACCTTCTTTTCCGAAAGAACCTCCCACCGAGCATGGAAAGAGTAGTGTTGCGTTGGTACACGCCTGACTTCAGGAAAATGTTGTGTTTTAGATGTATGTAGCTATACACACTTCTATTCAGGGCCTGGATACCTCAAGCCTCTGTTTTAGCAGAAGTCCATATTTTGTCATATTACTGCATCTTCCACTGGGGTAGAGTCTAGGGGATTTTTGCTGAAAATGTCTTCTATCATGTTTGACACTACAAGTCCTGCTGCCCCTTGTGGTATATTTTTTTAAAACCCTCATAGTGTTTTTATACAGACAAGTTAAGCATGGAGAACACAACATAACATGAGACATGTTGTCAGATAATGTCCCCACAACAATTTATAATTCGTTCTTCATTCCTGGGGCTGGAGCAGGGCCTTTCTGCATGGAGTTTACATGTTCTCCCCGTGTCTACATGGGTTCTCTCATGGGTTCTAAGGCTTCCTGCCACAGTCCAAAGACATGCAGCTCAGTAGATGAATTGGTGGCTCTAAATTGTCTGTAGGAATGAATGTGAGCAGGAATGGTTGTCTGTCTCTATGTGTCAGCCCTGAGATGAACTGGCGACTTGTGCAGGGTGAACCTCTCTCGCCCAGTGTCAGCTGGGATAAGCTCCAGCCCTGTGGATTACAGATAATGAATGATGACATACTCTTCTCACTGCAACATAGATCCAATGCACCCTGTACATTGTGGCTTTGTGCTTAAGTCATCAATGCAGAACTGAAAGCTAAGCTGTCAATTGCTGCTAAGTTTTTAAGTTATTATCATCACTCCCTGGTGCACTTAGTCGATCTTTGAAGGAGGCCACTAAAGTCCTTTTTACACTGGAAAAAATACCCATCAACACCAACTAATATCTGGTTTTTGTCATCAGTGGTACAACCAGCGTTCACTCCTGGGTCAAATGACTCTGCAGTGGTCACAGGCAATTACTGCCCTCAGCTCTGATGGGTAGTGATGGAAACATGACACCCATTGATTTTCACCCTTTTTTCCTGAGGAGGCATGAAGGTTTGCCACCCAGCCCAGCACTGCAGAGACTTGCATCTTCATTACAACAGACCTTGAAGGTTTGTCTATAAGTGATGAAATGCTCGTCTTGAGTCAAGCGGCTGTGAAACGGTCAATAAACACATTTCATTTCCTATAAATTCTCTCATTTTGTTATTTAGAACAAAGGAACACCTCTCACATCAGTTAGATGAGACAGGTGCGTAGGAGAGAGGTAAGTAAACCAAAAGTTGCAAAAGGACTCCTGCATACTAACTTGCAATATAACATTTATTTGTGACGTTTACTAGACCTTTGTCAGGCAAATTTTGTTATTTAAAAGCTTTATTATAAAGCAGCACAATGAGGAAAACAAAGATTCAGTTGGATACTACAAAAGTACTGAGAGCTGAACACAGAGACCTTTTTCTCTCTGGTCTCCTGCGCACACATGAGCTGAGTCTTGGCACACATAAGAAAAAAAAAACAGAACAACAGGAAACAAGTGGTCGTAGCTGAATTTCATCAACCCTGTTTGTATTGTACATTCACAAAATAATCAGTTGCAGATGAGTGGGTCAACTGACATAACATGGTGCTACCCTTATTTCTTATTTCTATATTTCTGAGTGTTTTTTGTAACATTCTTGATGTGGTTTTTAAAGCTAAGGTCTGAGTCAAGAGTAACCCCTAGACTTTTTACTTTTGGCTTGACTTGTGAGGCAAGATGACTTTAAATTCTGTTTATTTTCAATAAGAATTGTAGTTTTCTTTTTATTTAACTTGAGGTAGTTTTCACTCATCCATATTATGACACTGTCTATAATATTGAATGCCGTAGTGAGATCAAGTGATACAAAAATTTAAATATTGTTGTCATGCAGATATCTGTTGTAGAGATTAGTTTACAACCTGTTTGTTTGTATGGCTGCAAGTTTCTTAACCTAAAATACAAAAATGCAAAAACAAGAGCCAAGTTGTAATTAACTAAAAACAGTTTAAAGCATCGTTTACATTATTTAATGAATACTATCTGTGTGACTGATATATAACCAGTGTAATATAGTGTTTTTCAATGTTCCAATGAGCTGATATACCAACACTACAGTCAACAACCTGAAGCTTCATTAACGATTTCATCTGAATGCACTCCAGGTTTACCTTCATGGCCTTCACTTGACTTTTTCCTCAAAAGAGCAGTTTAAATGCCTTGGGAGTGTTGGAAATGTGAAGCATGTTGTGTACGCTTGACTTGTCTAATGTGCCTGAGTGCCTGGTACAGTAACCCGGCTGACAGCACGCCAATTCAACTGAGGCCGTCGACTCAACCTGAATGTTGTTGCCCTTTTCTTTCCGTCTTTTCCCTCTTCTTCCACTCTGTCTCTTCTCTCTCTCTCTCTCTCTCTCTCTGTCTCCCTCCCTTCTCTTTCTTCTGCTCCCCATTTCTCGACCGACACAGGAGGCCATCATAACAGGTCTGCTCCCAGAGACGACCTACTCTGTGACTGTGGCCGCGTACACCACCAAGGGCGACGGAGCTCGCAGCAAGGCCAAGGTGGTCACCACCACAGGAGCAGGTGCGTTCTGTGTGCACATCCATCTTCCTGTTAGACGGCTCATTTTGAAAGGAACACTTTACAGTGGAGTCCATCTTCATGTTTCAGCAAGATTAATATCACACATTTAGTGGCCAGCTGTGACAAGACTGCATTCAAATGAAATGTGAATTTTTAGGTAATAAAAAAACAACCTCTATTGTTCTAGTATGACCATGCCTTTGTTGGCTAGCTAATGTTAGCAAACTTGTGATATTGGCAACAAATCCAAGACCCAAAAAAGTGTCTGATTTAATGCATCTATTGCCATGACAACATTATTTGCAAGTACATTACAATACATTACACAATCATAACGAATCACTATTACCAATGGGATTTTTGTGACTGTTTTATGATGTGCTGTTGTCTAGGGTCAGGGTACTCAAGTTGCTTTTCCTGGGTACCACTTTTTCAAAATGATGTTATTATAAGAGCCACAAGCATTTATAATAACATTATATATCAGATAAAATGACTTCTTAGTTCAGTTAACTTGATGCAAGCATTGACACTTAAATCTGATATTTAATAACTACAGCTGCATTTTATTTGTAAATGCCTCGGTCACATTTGAAAAACTTTATACAACACTTAACATATCTGAAACATCATTCCGGTATGCAGTCACTGAAATGTTGGAATGACACATAAACCACTCATACCAGGGAAAGAATGAAGAGTATTTATTAGTATCAAATGCACATTAATGCAATCAGAATTATCCTTATTGCTACATAACTTTTGCTCCTCTTCAGCTGATAGCTGTCTTCCTCTGCATAGCTCACAGTCTGATCCTGCTGCACTTTGCAAAGCCTGAAAGGCCATCACACAAAGATCAGCCTTCTGTGTTAATAACAACCTCATTTATCCCATCATACTGTACATACCATTAAATTGACATATCTGTCACTCCCTCCTGGGTCAAACAGTGTGAATCAATTTATTTTCATCGTTCAAGAATTTGCTCGTTACTCCCCTTATATCTCTATGTAACTTAACCTGTGGGAGTGATGAAGTCGGAGCCTAGACACCAAACGTAAGTCATGTTCTGCTGCTGAATAAACATATAATGTGAGTTGTATGACTGAACGACGATAGTGTTGAGTGATAGCTGTGGGATCACTTTCAGAGAGATTTGATGAACAATAGAAACACTAACAGCCAATCAGAGTCCACCCAAATTTCCAGGATATAGCCCACAAACTTAAAACGCTTAAATAACATAATTATAATAAATTAAAGCCTGGCTAATGGATTCTTGCATGATCTCATGATTGCTTATCAAGGGACCAGGCAAAGTAAGATCTTTACCAGGATACATCAATTTAAGCTATAAGTTATGCAAAAGTATGAATAAAAGTTGTTTTTATTTTCATTGTTCCAGCCATTGGTGGTATTGATTATGATAACACTGCATCCACAACAGAAAAATAGATGCAACAGGGGAAACAAGGATGAAGTCAGCCTCATGCAGGTTGTAAACAAATCCACAGCCCGGCCAAACTGAATAAAGGTGAATGTTAAAATTACAACTCACACTGTCAGTGCTGAACATTCATTAAACCCTCTGGGGTCAGCAGTCCTGCTACTGGTATAAAACAAGAATTTCGCCAAACCATTTCAAAACCCCCACCAGTTTTTGTCCTGGGAATATTAAACAAACAAAACTGCGTGAGGAGAATAAAAAGACCAGCATGCACATTTTCAGTCAGGAAGCAGCTCTAGATGGCCCACCCATTTGAAAATAGAGCTATGATAACAGCATGGTAATTTGGTAGTTGTTACTGGATCATTACAGGGCAAGAAAATGTGTGAAAACGGCCAATTTGACTATAAACAGACCTGCAATCTCATAAGAGGTGAAAAAGGTGACGTGTTCGGAAACTGGTCCCCTGCAGGGGGTCTGGGAGTAAACAAATCATTCTGGTGCCTCGGTTTAAACAGGGACCTACATCTTCTGTTTGTGTTTTCTGCAGACATTACTACTTTTACTTTTACCTTAGTACTGAATTAAAAAGTTCTAAGTAAGTTACTAAAGTAAAAGTAAAGTAAAAAGTACTAAGTAAGGTAGTAAAGTAAAAGTAAAGTAACTTAGTAGGGTACTACAGTAAAATTACATTACTTAGTACTTTACTGTTATTTTAGTGCATTATGTAGGACTTTAAATGCAGGATTTTTACTTGTAATGAAGTATTTTTACATTGTGGTATTAATGCTTTTACTTCAGTAGAGGATCTGAGTATTTTTTTACTCTTTTACCTTCAAATGAAGTGGCAGCTAATCTGGCAAAATGTTCAGCTCGTTTACAACCTGTGTGATTGACCGACTGCTCGTGCTTGTCGCTGCATCTGACCTAACGTTGAAGATGTCGCCACGTTCTTAAATCTCAGGAAATACTTTAGTGAGTAAGATGTATGAAGAAAATATCATGACCTGGCTGCTCTGGTAGGTCAGTTGGAAGCGCACACGCCCGATGCTGCAGGTCTTCCCCGCTCTCTTCCCCATTTCCTGTCCATTTATAGCTGTCATATCAAATAACGGCTAAAAAGTCCAAAAAGGAATCTTTAAGAAAAATTGTTTCCTTTTTTCCTTTTTTCACACTTTTCATACACAACATGCAGCTCAAAACTTAAATCAGAGTCCAAGAATAAATTTGCTCATGTTGGGGACTGTTTGCTGTCTTCCAGTACCTGGAAAGCCCACGATGATGATCAGCACCACCATCGGGAACACTGCCCTGATCCAGTGGCAGCCCCCTAAGGAGATGGTGGGGGAACATGTGGGATACCAGCTGCAGTACAAGAGATCAGAGGAGGAAGCCTTCACTGTCAAAGACTTCAGACAGACAGATGATCATTTCACAGTCACCGGCCTGCACAGGGGAGCCACCTACATCTTCAAACTGTGTGCCAAGAACCGAGCAGGCAACGGGGAGGAGTACGTGAAAGAGATCAGCACCCCCGAAGACATCCCCAGCAGCTACCCCCAGAATCTGAGCGTGGTCGGCCTGACCGCCACCTCCACCAAGCTGGCCTGGGACCCCCCTCCCCTGGCCGAGAGGAACGGGAAGATCGTCAAGTACGTGGTGGTGTACCGAGACATCAACAGCCAGCACAACAGCACCAACAGCACCACGGAGACACAGATGACCGTCCAAGGTCTGCAGCCTGACACCACCTACGACATCAGGGTGCAAGCTTTCACCAGCAAGGGAGGGGGACCCATCAGCCCCAGCATCCAGAGCAGAACCATGTCCACCTCCATGCCAGGTGAGACTGTTTTACTGTAGCTTCATCTGACCACAGCACTCCATACATGACTCCATCAATTGGACATTCAGGGCTCTATTTTACTGAAATAAACGCACATGGGCATCACCAGAACATTTTTCGGTACGTTATTAGGAGGAATACAGAAACAGTAGATGATCAGAATGACTAATGACATGAGCTCGTCCATCCCCTTTAAGCAGTGCAACTGAAACGGAGGAGAAAGAGAGAGAGAGAGAGAGAGCTTGAAGTTCCAAAATTACAGTAAGAACATCCCAGATATTAAATTGCATCGGCTGCAATTAAAAGAAATAATCAAGCCTAATGCACAATTTTAGTCCTTATTTATCCCCCCCAAAAAAATCTTTAAAAAACATCTATGAATAAAATAAAGGTTTGAGGTTTGCCAGTTTTGAAAAATGCACAAGGTCAGTCACCATTAAAGCTGCAGTAGGCAGAAAAACTAGAAAAGCAGTTGACTGTTGTCATCTCCAGCAACAAAACGTAGGAGGCTGTCCGTCCTGGGCCGCTCCTGTCAGGTGAGCACGTGCAGATGCACACACTTCATGCACACACGCGACAGTTTACCAACACAATCGCGGCAAACGAGCACCAGCTGTGTGTGTGTGAATGTGTGTGTGTGGAAACCCACCAGAGAAGCCTCCTGTCTCATCTTTCCCCCCTTCCTCCTAACAATATTTGTTTGAGCATCAGCAGCTCAGTAGTTGTTGGTGCTGGATCTGTCAAACTTTGATGCACAGTACCCATATTTGTCTACTACAAAGAAAACTGAAACTATCACTAAAGCATTGAACACAGTTATGACAAAAATGAAAACTGAGTTCCACTGACTGAAGCTTGGATAAAACAAAACAAAAACAAAAGACTAAAACTCACTAAGACTAAAACTAAGTTTAACATAATACTGCTGGTGCACACATCAATCTTTACAGGTCTCTGCCAAATAAATCCACCAAAATTTGCCCAGCATCTGCATTAAGAGGTGGCTTGAGCAGGTTTAAACAGGTTTTTGAGCCAAAACGAGCACCAAAATGTCACTGCGCTGCCTAATCAGCAGAAATTCAGCTGCAGTTCTTGTCCCACCTCAGTGCAAACACATTCATTTGGAGCCAGGAATTACCAAACAGGTGCAGACACCAAAAAAGCACAGCCCAGCGCCCGAGGAAAGATGCATAAAATCTGTCTGCCCTGCTGCTGGCAGGTTATAGAGCCCTGAGTGTTTCCAATGCAGACTTGAGGGTAAAAATATAAACATGTTTTTTGTAGCTGTCATCCTGCAGCAGGTTGCATCTTCATCGGTATGTTTATGATCTCACCAGTGTTTGCAGCATTTAAAATTCAGTACTTCCACAGACTGTATATCTACAGCCACAGATCCACTCTTCTTTTCTTCAGTATATGCTGTGTCTCAGCTCCGTCTGGGACTGTCTCATCCACTGGAGGGGAGACGTGTCAGATGCTTCCGAAAGAAATGTTTATGGAAGCGGTTGTACGTTATACTTTATCAGACACGGGGATGTTAGACCCCATCCTTGAAGTCTTTTCTCTCGTAAAACCAAAAACATGTCAGATAAAGCTTAGGCTCTATCTTTGTGTTGATTATCCGAGTACGTTCTCAAGGCTGAGGGGAGAAAAACAGCCACTGCAGGTACAGCTGAGGACTGTGAAGTGAAACATCTCAGACTGGAAAACAAAGATTGGCAAGATGTACGGAGCTTTTATTTTGAACCTTTTTAACAGGATGTTTCAGTTCATAAGAGAGAAGGTTTCAAGGATGAGGACTAGCTAGATGGTTTGGTAAACATATGTCACTTTAACTTGACCCACATCCAGGGTTGGGAGGGTTACTTTAAAAATGTATTCCAATACAGTTACCTGTTAACCATTGTAGTCAGTAATGTAATCCAAGTATCACAATATTAAAGTAACTTTTGGATTACCTCAATATAAAATATGGTGAAATGTTTTAGACTAATACAGAGTTTTTAGGGCTGCAACTAATGATTATCCTTGTCACTGATAAATCAGTCAATTATTTTCTCAATTAATCGATTAGTTATTTTATCCCTGAAAGGTCAGGAAATTGTTAAAATTTCATTAAGTCCAAGATGACGTCCTCAAATGTCTTATTTTGACCATAATCCAGAAATATTCGGTTTACTGTCAGAGAGGAGTTAAGAAACCAGAAAATATTCACATTAAGAAGCTGAAATTTTAAATAAATATTTTTTTTAATAAAAAAAAAACAAACTCAAATCCACTGATCAGTAAATTCATCCTGTCACAATCTCGTCATCTGTGTGCTCCACATGTTTGAAGCTATTTTCCAAGTAATGCTTATTTTCATTATCTATTAATCTGCCAAGCAGTTTCTTGATAAATCAGTTATTTCAGGCGTGTCCAAACTATTCCATAACGGGCCGTGAGGCTGCAGGTTTTCAGTCCTGGAGCTGGAGCACACTGGGCTAGACTCATTTAATCAACTGATTTCAGTCTTCAGCAGCTGATTAGTGGAATTAGGTGTGCTGTTGATTGGTCCTTTATGGAATAGTTTGGACATGTCTGAATTAGTTATGTGGACTGTAATATGTCCAAAAATGGTGAAAAGCTGTTTCTAACGGTGAGTCCTCAAATGTCTTGTTTTACCCACAACTCACAGATATTGAGTTTACTGTGAGAGAGGAGGAATGAAACCAGAAAATATTTACATTTAAGAAGCTGAAATCAAAAGCTGAAAATGACTCAGAATGATTAATCGATTATCAAGGAGATGCAGTCAATTAATAATAGATTAATCGTTGCAGCGCTGAGTGTGTTATGTTCAGTGTTAGGTTTATTAGTTTGTTCAGCTGTTCCTGCCTTTGTTGGCACATAATTTTAGACAAAAAATGTTGAAATTTCCACCCAGTGAAGCATTTTTCACTAGAGGTCATTATAATGAATTGGCAGCTGTGTGTTTTTTATTTTAGAATCATAATCCTAATAATCTCCATTTTTATTAAATGTACTTGTAATCAGAACTGTAATGGAATACAGTTACCTTTTTTGTATCATTTACGTACAGATTATGTAATCTTGTTGCATGTAATCTGTTACTTCCTAAAGCTGCCCACATCACACTCAAGCTTCTATCAGCTTTTCAGGCAGCAGGTCTCCCACACAGTGGATGAAATTGTCCCAATTAGGACAATGGCAAGACCTGCTGAGAGCAGCAGACAGCAACAGAATGGAAGTGTTGGACAACTTGGTGCAGTCAATTAAACTCCTGCACTTAAATTTTACAGCACACTCTGTGTGGTGTGGCGCCACTCATGCTAGCTTGTATGGGTCTTGTAGTTCAGACGTGTCATGTGGTAGTTCTGTCTGTCATTTTTCACAGTTTAACCAACAGGTGGTCACTTCTTTTCTCTGACAGACTCAGGTTGGTTAAAGAGAGTCAACCAGGCTTTTTATTTTCAGTTCATACTTTTTAGAAGTTACATTTTTAAGACTGATATAACTGGATTGGTATTGATCCTGTGGAATTACAGTATATTAAAAAAAATCTTTTCTTTTTCTCTTCTGTTTTTTTTCATGTAGTTGTTTTGATAAAAAACAGGGGCTGCTTTAATGCTTTAATCCACTTAGTCATTATAACCACATTACTAAAGATTATTGATCAAAAATCTCATGTGCCAGTATTTGTTAAAGCACTAATAATCATCCTTACAATGTTGTCACAATACTGATACTGAGATATTTGGTTAAAAATATTTGATTTTGTCCACATTGCTCAGGTATATTATTAGAGACAGTGTGTGTGTGTGTGTGTGTGTGTGTGTGTGTGTGTGTGTATGGAGACAGATATGTTGATCCATTATAGATAATATATTGATTAGTGCAGCTTTAATGCATGTAATTGATTGAAATTATCACTGGAAATAATGAAATAATTAAATTGAAATGATACTGTGTCTAGATAATACAGGGTCTGTGCTCTCATGTTGATAATTAGTGCACAGTGTACAAATTGTTCTCTGAGTTTAGTCCTTCATTTTCTTGCTCCTCGTCAACTTTGAATCATCTCAGTCATGTCTGCTATTAAAGTAACCACCTAATAATCAT
This sequence comes from Lutjanus erythropterus, assembly GCF_056507025.1. Taxonomy (NCBI): domain Eukaryota; kingdom Metazoa; phylum Chordata; class Actinopteri; order Lutjaniformes; family Lutjanidae; genus Lutjanus; species Lutjanus erythropterus. Next base: position 4,796,396 of record NC_139323.1, on the reverse strand, counting down.
CCAGACCTTCCCTCAGTGTTCACCAAGAACTTTGCTGTAAAGGCTGTGATGAAAACCTCTGTCCTGCTGACCTGGGAAGTGCCCGAAACCTACAAATCTCAAGTGCCTCTCAAGGTAAGATCAGACTGCCAGACAGCAGCTGCAGCACTGAACTCACTGAAAGAGTTTTCTAACCCATAATCCAGTCAAGTCAAGACAGTAGAGACCGGAGAATTATTGTTTAATAACCACAGTGACTGAATTCCCATAAAAAAAAATATTACTCATTCTTGAAAATTGGGACAAAATTTTGAGCAGTTTTGATTTTTACTCCTCAATTATGCTGGAAAATATATTTTAGAAGATGAAACTCTTGGCTGTTAAACCATGTAATGGGCCAACCTCCTAGTGATTTGATTTTTGTCATTAAGTGTCAATGGAATATCTGACTGAGTCGGCTTCTTATGGAGTTGACAGAATGTTATTTTTTTATTTCATAGCATAGTTGTACTGAGTAGCTATTTTATTTTTTAAAGTTGCTCAGAGTTCTCTTAATACTAATCAAAATACATATTTTTAAACCATAATTATTATTAAGCTTTGATTTAGAAGGGCTACAGAGTCGACGTGTTATGGTTGAGACACATCTGATAGCAATATTATTTAATGAATTTGTGAAAAATAGAAAATTTAGCAGTGCTTGATGAGTATTCTTGCTTTTTTAAACCAGAAAGTGAGACGGGAGTTTTTAGAGTATGGCTAACCCTTTTTCTGCCTGATTAAATCATGTTTCTGTAAAAATTGGAGTCGACAGAAAACTCTGACACAACTTTAAAGATCTAACACTTTAAGAAAAAATCAATTTCAAAGCAAAAATGATTATAATAGCAGTTTTTTTGTCTATGTTATCAGTAAGGATTGTTAGTTTTAACATGTTTTTTAATTGTCTGAAGTTGTGAATTCTTGTTTTCTGGCACAGAGCAAGTTTAGAAATTCAAAAAAAATAAACCAGAGCAAAATATTTTATAAATTACATGTATTCTACACATATAAAAATCCTTTTCACCAAAATAAAGGGATTAGAGGTGGAATAGGTGTTAATACATTTTAAAGTTTTATTTTGGTAGGACATGTTTCATCCCAGTTCTCATAAAAGTGGATATAAAAACAGCAACTCAATAACTAAAGTGAGGAAAACCATACAGAGGTTGTAGTTTCATGTTACATGATTTCAGTTGTTCTTTTAATTTAGGAACCATACATGCAGACATAAATTTGCATCATTAACACAATGTTATAATAACTAGAATAATGTTTTACTTCAATGAGATTTTTAAGTTACACAATCACTAAACAAAACACATACTTTGTGAAACTTTTTGCTCTTTCGTCCTCCCTAACAGAACAGCTGCTCTATAAATCTTTAAGAAAATCAATTGACACAGTATTAAAGTGTGCCTCTAACTGTACTTTATGACTGGCTATTTGTTACGGGACCTGTCTTTGTTGTCACTCAGCCTTTGGCACTGTGTGGCTCTGATGATAAGCTAAAGTACAAAAACAAAGCTTTATGACCATGGATCAGCTACTAAATATTAGTAAGCAAGTAAATCAAACTTTATTTATGTAGCACCTCTAATGAAGAACAATGAGTTGTGAATCAAAAGCAGAGAACACAGAGATCAGCAAGGTTACAAAGTTTCACTCTACTGTAAAACAGGAATAGGAATACAACAAAGTGAATTGGAGCCATAAATAACAGTGGTGTCGTATAATACTTAAATCAATAGTAATGAAAGTTTTCACAAAAGGCCAGAGAGAACAAAAAATTGAAAGATGTGTTTTAAAAGTTTTTGGGAATACACTTCACAATGGCTGTCTCTTCGAGGGTGAGACTAAAGTCATTCTCCTGTCATGTGCATTTAGTGTGGAGTTGGACTGAGGACGTAGTTAAGTGTCCAAAAAAATTGCTTTGCAGATGTCCTTTAGAAAAGGAAATATGTGGCCTTGTGGATATACCATGTGGACCCAATGCAAGAAGATTTGAACTGTTTTAAGACTGGAAGCATGTGGAAACAGCTGACCTGGCTCGGTGGAAAATGAACTTGATCAACCAACACCTCAAGCTTTTAGAGGGAGTTGTTGTTTGTAGAAATATCAAGGAGCAGTGACAGTGAGCAGCTTCTGGGGATAAATTCACGTTTAAGTTCTTGCACTTAAATTGCCATTTTATAGTTTGTTTTTTGTACAGATTAAACATCATGATATAACATTTTAATCAGGGAGTGTTAGAGGTATTGGTATTTTCCAGAGATGGGACCAAGTTATTGTTTTGCAGGTCACAAGCAAGTCTTCACATTCAAGACCAAAGTCCTAAACTGTGACTTTCGAGTAATGCGCTCTTCATTAAATGTAATGTCATTTTAACAGCCAAGCCTCAACTTACCGTTTTTGGTTCAACTTCCATTGTGAAATGAAGTTGGAAGTTTTTGTCAGCAGCTCTTTTTATACACTGCCTTACCTAACTCTGGATGGGAAAGGGACTAAGTGTATTTCCCATAATGTTGAACTATTCCTGTAAGGTCAGAAGGAAAGAAATAATAGTTCAAGGAAGAGAGACAGGAAGTCATTAATGTGTTACTTTATGCTGATGACATTCAACTTTTATAATGTGTGTTTCCAGGGCATAAATCTGTACAAACAAACAGTATCAGTGTCAGTAAGAGTCTCCATCCTGCCTGCAGATCCTGTACAATCAGCAGAGTGTGGAGGTTCAAGGGAACCTGAAGAGGAAGCTGATCACACAGCTGCAGCCAGATACCGATTATTCCTTTGTGCTAATGAGCCGGGGGAACAGTGCCGGAGGCCTCCAGCAGCAGGTTTCCATCCGAACAGCTCCAGACCTGCTCAAGACGAAACCGGCTCGATACCAGCACGATGTGGAGGAGGGGGGTAGAGTGACCATCACTCTTCCCAGGGTCCCTGCTGGAGCCCCCGTCAGGTCTGTGCTGCATGTTCACCTGAGGGGAAACCGAACTGAAAGAATAGGAAAGATTAATGATTTCTGAGAATCTTTTCTGTAAAATGTTTAAGATTATGAGTGTTTTGCTTGGTTGAGTGGTGCTATCCATGTTACTGAAAAGGAAATTGACTATAATTTTGGCATGTTAAATTAGCATTTAATGTTTTTTTGTCATGTATGATCACATTTCCTGCGGCTCCGGAGCTGCATGTGGCTCCTTAGCTCCTTCTCCTGTGACTTTGGCAAATGGAAATGAATAACAGTTATATCTTTAACATTTTAATCTTGATTTATCATTGCTGTAGGTCTATGAAAAAATTTCAAGGCAACATACTGCAATAGATTTTGAGTGTTGAGCCCAGCTCAGACTCTGAAGTTCTGAAAAAGTTTTACCAACTACCAACCGTTGTTGAGATCATTTTCATTTCTTCTTCGGACAAACTTAAATGTTTGAGTTTTAGAAACCCCTCAAAATTGTATTTAAATAATTAAGGGACAATGGTCAAAATTGTAATATTTTTAATTGAAACCATTTAATTTTCAAGCTTCTTCCTTCTAAAGAGGAATAATATATTATCTATTTAGAGGCTGGCAAAACCTTTTGAGACTACTGCCTTAACCTGTGTGTCTGAATGAGGAAAGGAGAAGACATAATGGTGAAAATATTGCACTAATTTACAAATTAAACAATTTGAAACGTAAAATATTCCTTAAAATATTTCTTCTAATGCAGTGGTTTAAATTCATATTCTAAAACAGTTTCATTAAAGCTGATCATTATTCTAGAAATGTTACTTCATCAGCTGCAAGAAACAGTCTAACAGGCTTTGTAGTCTGTTTAGGCCCATTATGGTTCATGATTTATTATTATATATATTATATACTTTTATTAAATAAAAGTATGTCAAAAACACCCCCCCCCCCCCCCCCTCTGATTTTTGGATAAATTGCACCCTGGGCGCCAATATAGGTCTTAAAGTTTAATATAATATCAGTATCTTCACTCTAGCTGTAAAACTGAGCCTCCTACAGCCTCTGACAGACAGTAATGTTGGACGTGGGCGTCCTCATGGAGTTGAAGAGGTTAATATGAAAATATTGTTGAGTGCAGCTTTTAGGTTAGTTGCATCCCACTACTATATTTAAAAGCAAGAAGTATGAAAGTGTATGAGTCTGACATTTGAAAAAAACAAAACTGTAGCTGCAGTTGAGTAGTGTTTAGTATTAAAGTACGGCTTAGGCGGCGTTGGTCGGTGCACCGAGCGGTTTGACAACCTGAAACAGCCTCAGCTCTCAGCAGCCCTGTGAGGCCGAGTCAAGTGGAGACACACGACGATGCACACGGACGATGTTTTTTTGTGTTAAATCAATAACTCAGGCCGAGCTTGTCTACTGCTGCAGCCAGTTCATAACCAACCAATTATCAGCTGCAGCAGAGTTCTTTTAGGTCGGAGGAGTTTCAAGAGCAAACAAACATTTGGTCCCACAACCCAACAACACCGTGATTTCAACCTCTAACCACATGGCCATATTAACAATAACCCTGAGCTCTCCTGATACCACAAAGCAATTTATTTAAGAGTTGAGCTTTAAAACCACAATTGATCAGCAAAGAGGATCTCAATGCAAGGGCCGCAATTCACTAAAAGGTTATTTTTTATTATTGCCCAGCCTGGTGAAGGAGACAGCCACGGCAAATTACTTGGACTTAATTGTGTTTCAAGTGTTTGTTTCTCTGAAGAAGTCGCCCACAAGTAAGCTGTAATAAGTGAAGTGGGACTGATGGGGAAAAAAGAAAACTAATACCATCTGCTCCAGACCAGTTCATCAGTCCCACAGCCGCACTTATCCCATCGGCGCTCAAGAGAGGGGACGAGGAGGCGTGAAATGTAAAATGTTTGGAACAAATATTAAGAAAAGTTGACTGAAATGAGCTAGAAAATTTCTGTTTCCTGAAGGAAACACGTCATTGCCAGTGTTGTGCAATAATGTGCTAAAAGAGCTCCGTTAATTATGTACTCATATTTTTTGAGAACATTGAACTGAACAGAACAATTTGCAATTAATGAACGTGAACATGAGCGACGTTCACCCCTGAGAGAGATAACAGCGCTCACATCACCAATGAGTGTGATCGCAGCAGAGAGAGAGACAGAGCGTGCAAATATGGACAGAAATGTCAGTGTGGTATAAAAACTTTGGTTGATCCTGCAGCCTCAAGTGTCTGAACCACACTGAAGTCTGGAGATTGTGTTACAGTGAGACACAGACTGATAGATCTGCGTTATTTTCGCTCTTCTCCTCTGTCTTGTCTCCCTCTTCATCTCCTTGCAATTCTCATGTATTATGAGGCCTTCAAATTGCACTTGAAAGTCGGAATTTTGAGTTCTCAGTTGGGAATAATGCATTCAAGAGACATGACGGTGTCTTATTAATGGCCACAAGGTAGAGCTATTGGGGCAATGCTTCAAAAAAAAAAAAAAAAAAAAAAAAACATTCTTCTGGAGCAGCTGTGTATAAAGTTTTATAATTGTATGAAATTTTAAACATTCACAAATTCTGTTGCAATCCAAATCAGCATTGAAGAGTCATGGCCTGTTAAAAACATCAGGCCACACCTTCAAAAATTTGATAACTAATTACAGACAAATGATAAGTGATATCAGAAAACATATGAGACGTTTTGTTCAGCGTCTTCTAAATATGATATGTACCAAATTTGGTGATGATTGGATGAAATATGTGCCAAAACAAGAAAAATGTGTTTACCAAAATGGCCGAAATTCTTGATAGGTGGAAATGGGCGTGGCCATTTCATTTGAATTGGCTTCATCTAAGGAACCTGCTGTACAAAAGTGTTTCTTCTACTCCTTATGGTTCATGAGTTCCTGGCCAAAACGTACATGGTGGCACTATTCAACGCAAGCACTTGACAGCATTCGCACACATAACTCTCACATTGAAGCTCTGTGTGTTTTGTATTTATTTATACATAATATATGTGTTTATAATGCAGTTGTGTTTGTGTTTTGGACACAGATGGTACTACATAGTGGTCGTCCCCGTCACCCCGACTTCACTGAGGAGGTGGGAGAACCCTGAAGACATGGACATACATGAGGTGAGTGCAGGGCCGCTGCTGGACATTTAGATGCCCTGATTGTAATAGGTTTGAGGTTTAAGGCTTCTGTTAGAAAATAAAAATATTCCACTAAATTTGTTTGTAAAATCACTTTAAACTCAATGCAGATAATTAAAATCCAGGACTATCTGCATATTTATGAATCACTGTACATGTACGCCATGTACGGACTTCAACTATATTAATAATTTTTGAACATATTTATGTTTCTCATATCAAATGATTGGTGTATTTCAGGTCTGTGAGTTATGAAGGAAAGTATTTTTAAAATGTAATAATTGCCCCAGGTCTCCCCTATCTCATATTCTGAGTATTCTCTTAATACCGAGCAAGTCTCTGAATATAATGACTTCAAATCACAATGACTGGTATGAAAGTCATTTTGAAAAAGTGTCTCATATTTTTTGTCATTTTTTTGAGATACTAACCCAGTATTTTGAAATACCAAACCATACGTTTATATTTTAAGACATTATTTTGACAGTTTTTCATTAATGACCTACAGGATCTTCATTCATAGAGGACGAGCATTACACGATCTATCTATCTGTCTTACAGAGACTCCAGCCTGCAGTGTAGTTCATACACTTCACTGATACAACACAGAATTACAGAGAAACATGAGGCTTTGTGATCAAATAAAGTTTTTATATCACATCAAGACTTTTGTGCATAGTCACACGCACTCATCCTGAACTCAATTTCTCTTGTGCACACTCTGCTGTGAGTTAATCAGTTGACGATCTCTGTAATACTTCCCGCATCCATTGTCAGGCTGTTTTGGTGTCCTCTTAAGCACTGCATATAGCAGCAACTCTGGGTGAGTGGACATGTGTTTGCAGTAGCCATGTAAAGGGGACAAAGTCTGTGCACACATTTGCTTTTCAGAAACTCACCACACATTTGAGGAGGCAAGTCTCTAAAAGCTGCTCCTGAAAAGGTCAACCACTCAATGTAAGACTTGTTATTTAAAGACTTGGTTCCTGGTTAAACTCAGGGTCAGTACTGGAGTTTGGTGTGCAGAGGCTATGGTTAAAGGTTCTTCTCCTTCTAAACTGAAAAACTGTTCCTCACCAAAATTCTTTATACAAGAGCCTCTTTTACAACCAGTACATATTTAGATGTTCTTTCCTTTCTCTTTCTCTCAGTATGAAGTTCTTCTTTTTACTGTAAGATACATTTGACATTTAAATGAAACCTGCCCACAAGTGGAGAGCAACAGACAGCCTATTATGGAGCTTTGGGGGCGTTGATTATTCGAATGATCAAACTTCAGTGACGCCACCTGTTCATAACCAGGTGGCATTCAGCAGTTTGACACAAGCAATTAACACAAGTTTTGCTGTTGAGACAGTTTGCTGAATCTGAAACATCATACTGATGAAACGATGAAAAATCTTCTTGTCTGGACACAGTGTGAACATCCCTGAGGCCTGTGTTTGCAGGGTTGGGTTGATTTTGATACAGTTATTACTTAGCCGTTAAAAAATTATCACAGTGTTAAAGAAATGTAACTTGATTACTTTCCGTTCCTTGTTGATTACCTCATTATAAAATATGATGATATTATATGGTGTTTTTAGAGCTGCAACTGACAATTATTTTCCTTGCTGATTAATTGGTGGTTTGCTTTCTCAAGTCACAGATTAGTTGTTTGGTCCATAAAATGTCAGAAAAATGTTGATCAGTGTCAAAGAATGACGTCCTCAAATGTTTTGTCCACAACTCAAAGATATTCAGTTTACTGTCAGAGAGGAGTAAAGAAACCAGAAAAAAATCACATTCAAGAAGTTGAAATTGTCTTTTTTATTATTATTATTAAAAAATTACTAATAATGATTAATTGATTAATTAATCCTGTCACAATTTTGTCATTTGGAAAATAGTTCCAAACATGTGGCAGACAAAGACATATGCCCACCTATTCTGTTTCAGGGGATTCAGTGTCCCCCAGCTCAAAAAACTTTAACTTTAACTTTAAACTTTAACTTTAAAATTAAAAAAGAGAGAGATAAAGTAAGATGATGTGGAAATATATTTCATAATTAATTATATGCCAATATTAAATCAGCTTGATCATTTGAAGGGACAACAATTGCCAATGAATTTTAGATTAGAAATACAACACTGCCCAATTTAACGTGACTTCTGTATAAACCAAACCCACTTCTGGTTGTCTGTCCATATACAGATACAGATACAGATAACCGCGGTTGAACAGATACAGATAATGGTGTCTTTGTGCCCCTCTGATGCAAATATGGAGCTGTAGCTGAATTACCAAGTTACTACAAAATGTATTTAAATTCTACGTTTAATTACATGTACACCACTTCTGCTTTGCTTTGTGTGTAATTGTGTGTGTGCTGGTAGAACATGTGATCCAGGGAAAAACAGGGACCTGCTCATGAAAAATAATGAGCCTTTTTCAAAGCAGCAGCAGAAACACAGGTGTTACTAACAACATTAACTTTGGCTCTGTTCTATCCAAGTGTCCCTGACAGTGTGACAGTGAGCCAGCATGAACAACACCAGGTCCTTGAAACTGAATTCACCCGTCATTCATTTTATTATTTACACCCGTGTTTGTCTCACTGTGACATGTCAGTGTGTCCTCTGTGGCTTAACACCAGTTGTGGTGAAAAACTCACCTGGGTGCCTTTGTCTCCAGGGAACACACAGCTGCTTGTTCATTATCATGGCCTCTAGTAAAAAAAAACATGCTTCCTGGAAATTTCGCCATTTTTTGTCTTTAAATCAATCAATCGATAAATAAATTGCATACAACAAAGGCAGGAACAGCTGGACAAACTAATAAACCTGACAATGAACATAAAACTCTGAGAGCTGCAACGATTAATCTATTATGAATCGACTATTAAATTAAAATCTTTTTTTACATTTTTTTTAAAAAAGTCAGAATTCTCTGATTTCAGCTTCTTAAATGTGAATATTTTCTTTCTTTTTTTTTACTGGAAATGGAAATTTTTTGAGTTGTGGACAAAACAAAACATTTGAGGACTTTGAGATGCACTGATCATTATTTTTCACCATTTTCTGACATTTTATCGGCCAACTATTAATCGATTATTGGTGAAAAAGGATTGACAGATTGATCGATAAAGAAAAATCCTCCCATCCCTGTGTGTATGTGTGTCCAGCACACATAGAGCAGGTCGATATCAGACATAAACAGGGATCAAGTATTGTGATTTTGGGGTCTCTGCCCAGCTGCCCCTTAACATGAATGAAATATCACTGTCATGGTCTGATCCAGGAAGCCTGTAATCAATTATAAGTCCCTGAAGAATGCACTGCACTAATTGTTTATTGCACATTATGATCTTACCCCATGTCATTTCATGTAGCTCTGCTCAGCCTCTGTGCTGTGTCTTCACAGCCAACGAGACTAAAAGTCTAAATCCCCTTCAGCAAGCCTGAGGCTGCAATATTCATTACACACAACAATGTGAAAATGTTGGATGGGACAAACAACATACTGATGATTTATCTATCCTCACAGCCTTGCTGTGGGGGGGGCTGAAAATATAATGTTTGACCTCAGGCTGATGAGCAGAAGTGTTCACCAAACTTTAGTGGGGAGCATTAATGTGCTCAGAAACTGATAAAGAAAGCAGCATTTTGTTTTATGTAATATGTTGTATGTAACTGGAAAGGTAAATGATAATAAAGATAGAGCTCGACAGAGCTTCAGGCAAGTCGACAGGGTTTAAAAAATTATCATGATCTGGGTTCCTATACATGCATGATAGTCTGGCCGAAGGTGTTTTAGCTCAGTGATGGTGCCAAAGAGAAAACTCATCCTAATACCAAACTGTGGACCTGATCCTGGAAATGTGGATATTTCAAACATGGACATGAGGATTGTGATAGTTGAAAGGCTGAGCATGGAGTCACCAAAAGGTGATACCACCAACATTTACAATGTAATTTCATTTTAATCCAACAATTCAATATCTTCTTTATAAAGTTGAAAGTTGGATCTGAGGGTAGCAGAGGAGTAGAAGGAGGAGAAGTTTTCCGTAGTGTTCCAACTGTAAAGGGCTTATTCCCTGAGGAGCACGAATCTGCCCAATAGAGATTTAAATTTGTTGGGCGATATAAGTAGAAAAGGAGGCCAGATGCTAAGCTCAAAGATTCTAAATTGACACACCACATGGTTTGTTACACAGAACCATCTGGAAAGTCATGCTTAGAAACTGTTTGGAAAGGGGCAGGCACTTTCAAAAAACACTTGGCAGGTGATTAGATGAACCATCTGTGTGTTCCATCTAACACAGGCTTAATTTCAACCAGTCAGATCAACACTTCCATAGACACTTCTCGCTGGCATCACACATAAAACCACGCCATAGCTGACAGTAGTCACTCCTAAGATGCTGATTGGCTGCACCACGTTTAGTGTAGGAACAAACAGATAACTTGAAGCCTGGCAAGATGGATTATGGCATGATCTTGCAAATCTAACTGCCTTGCAAGGTAACCAGGATTTTACCTCTAAAGGGATATTTTTTGCATGGAATAGACCAAAAATGTCATACAGCCCAATATCCCTTTGGGACCTTGGTTACCTATGTCAAATTACATCGCACAGTAGCTATCAAGATAACTGTACAGAGATACATCTCTGTTGATGAAATGACAATGCCATTCATCAGAGGGAACTGTCAAGTCTTTGCACTGAAGTCCCAGGTCAAGTCATAAACAAGTTCCAAACAAGTCATAGTGAAACAGTGAGTTTCCATCTTTATTGATTCACGAAGTTTCTGAACTGCTAAGCTAATGTTAGCTAAGGACTGATTCAAGTATGTTAATGTCAGCTTTGACTTACTGTTTTTGTACAACTTAAAATGTCAAACAAAGTTGAAAGTTGTAGTGTTATTTTTTGACCTGCATGACCTCGCCGTTTTTTGAGTGACCAAACTCATATTTGGTTCTTTCCTGCAACTTGATTGGATGTCGATGGAATGAATCGATTCATGGATTCACACTTTTTTAAATAACAGACTTTTTCATGTTTAGGCTTGGGGGAAGGTGTCAAGTAGTTTCATTTTAAAAGGCTTAAGTCCAAGTCAAACCATGAATCACTGGTGTTAAAGCCCAAGTTAAAGTTGCGGGGTCTAAAGTGATAAAGTTTGAGTCAAGCCTGATTCTAGTCCAAATCATGTCCGTCTCTGGCATTCATAGCCCCTGCCATTATCAGGAAACTGCGTCTCTTTCCAGTTCCTAAAAATCAAGTCTCGTACCTCACTGTTGGTTATATTTTTTGGCATTTGGAATATTTCTCATTATTTTCTGAATTAAATTAAATCTTTTTGGGAAATTCTGTTTCCATTCTTACATGAAAAAGCTTTGGAAACCTATCTTAAATGTAACAAAAAGGGCTCCCAAGGTTCCTACAAATGTGGAAGGTCTGTCTGTACCAGTAACTCTGATTTATTCTTTGTACTGAGGTTCTATGAATACTCACAGTGTCCTAGCAGGCTGATGGTTTTGGCCTTTGCTAGTCAACAGCTTCATCAACTTGTTATGAAAGTAATAGTTCCATTTAAAGAGTCTGTTTCCCTGAAATATAATGGTAAATGATGTAAGCAAGATAATTCTCTGCTTTGTGTAAGGCCGGCATTGAACATTCTGTTATATAAAATGATATCTTACATATATCATTATCAGATTACTTTTTATTATTGTGTTCTCCTTGATCCCAGGTGCAGTTCCTTGACAGAATTTGTAGGTTTGGAGGTGCAGTGCTGCACCTCCACGTTGGCAGAGTGCCTGATTTGGGGTCTCATCTCTTCTTTTCCCCCTCTGTAAAAGATATGGTGCATGTTGAGCTAAAAAAAAAAAAGATAGTTGGGGAGGGAATATGGTGAGTCTTATTGTTAGAATAAGTCAAAAATGACTTGAGGGTAGGGCAGAGTTTATTCATGGCTGACCTGAATTTGGCTCTTGATAAATATGAAAAACAAGTCTTACACAAGTTCTCGTATTCAGTTTGCATCACCGCGGTCTCAGATCACCTTCTTGGATTATGTTAGACTTCGCTCTGCAGGGGTGGGAGATTAAGTGCTGAGTCATCCCTGTTACTGAAATGTAAAACAACCACTGATGAATGCAAGGTGTCACCATAAATCATCAAGTTTCAGTTTGTACAGACAGCAGCTCTAAAGATGGGCTCCTTCACTTTTCCTTCAATTGTATGTAATTACCCACTGTCAGTAAGTCCATTAGCCATTGTTTTAGTCCTTCACTTTTATGTGCTGCCTAACCTACAAGACAACTTTTGTCTCGTAGGCAGCTTTTGGTGTCATTTACAGAGGATACTCACTCTAATGAGAACTATGCTGGACTCCCTAGAACCTTTTAGTTTTACTTTATATAACCTGACTAGGGAGGTCGTATGACACGATACGATACGATACGATACGATACGATACGATACGATACGATACGATACAGTAACATAATGATACCAGACAATACAGTACGATATGATGTTATACAGTATGATACAATACGATACAGTACATGCAATACAGTACAATATAATGGGCTGCCATATGATACAATATGATACAGGTTAATATGATACAGTACTGTACATTATGATACAAAACAGTACAGTATGATTCACTGTGATAGTACAATAGGATACAGTACGATATGATATGATGCAATAAGATACAGTGCTATACAGTACAGTGTGATACTTTGTGATATGATACAATACAGTACAGTATGATGTGATACAATTTTATTGTCACTATACACTGACATTCATTTTGTGTAGGGTACACAGTTGCAACATAAATATACAGCTCAGATGTACAAAAGACCAGCATGACTTGCTCTCAGTCATATTTTGATTTCTCCATGTAGGCACAGATGATGAAGGATGACATTTGCCAAAACTGTCCAATCAGTGAGCTACCTGTCAGTCTGTATACTGTCATGTTTACTCCTCTTGGTTTCTTGGTTAAAAGTCAATGTGAGCATGAAGCAGACCAGAACAGACATGCAACAATGCAGAATGTTTTCTTGTGGTGCAGACCAAATGAACCACACTACAGGTGTAAAAACACTCTAAGGCCCTTTTCACACCTGCCCTGACTGGTCTGGACTTCAGTTCGATCCAAACCAAAATCACACGTGTGAAACTCTTAACCAAACAGCCAAACCTTTCTTGAACAAAATTTGACTGGTTCTGACTGGTTGGTAGAGTAATTCTTGAACAAAAAGACAGGAACAGTCTGAGATTAAAAATGAGTAGGATCATTTAATGAAAATCTTGAATGCAAAGGAACAGGTTACATACAGGAGTCTGCAGTGTAAGTGTTCGAAGAAAGAATGTTCACACAGGATTTTTATAATGCAAAATAGACAAAATATAACATTCTTACTAACAGTCTCGTGACAGCAAATGGGTACGGTGTCCTTGTAAACGAAACAACTTATTCTGTTACTCTGTGGAATGTCAGTTTCTCCTTTCAAGGATGCAGCTTCTTCTTCACATGCTCACACAACCATGTCTATGTACAGCATAGTTATTTCAATTCATACAGTTCAAACAGTATATAAAGTATAAAATCACCATATTTTTCTAACACTGGTTCAGACAGATTTTTGCATGACAAGCAAATTTGAACTAGTCTTGAGTATTGAGCTTGAAGTTGGTGCTGCTGGTGGTAGTTCCATATTGATATTATAACCCATGTTTACATGACGTTTACATGATTTGCATTTTAAAAAAAATTGCAGTTAAAATGACAATATTGTGCATAGATCACTGTGGAAGCGGAGCCGCAAAAATGACTGAAAACACTGCAGAATGCATGTCAGGCCAGTAGTTGGTGGTGTAACTTTGTAATGAATCACCACAGAATAACATCACGCACCTGTGCACAAACGCTTTCTTCTACAGAGTGGTGAGGACAAACAAGAATGTAACGGGGAATATATGCTCGAAAACGGATCATTTTGTCAGCATGAACACTGAAGTGGTGTTGTTACTCCAAGTGACCCTGGACTATAGTAGACTCTGTAGTCCGCCATTGTTTTTGTTGTCTTCCTACTCGTACATGGCTATTTGACTGAAAACGTAAGACGCATGTGTGTGACATCACCACATGACATTTTCACATTAGATGCAAATTGCCAGTTTACACAGAGATGGTAATGGTGGTGTTTTCGAAAGATTATACTCTGAAACACAGTTTCAGAAAACACAAAGTTTGAGTTTTCAGGACCTAAAATGTTGTTCTTGTGTGAACGAACGGCCAAAACGCAACAAAGATTTGCCATTTTATGCTGAAAACGTTGTGTAAACAGCATCATATTGGCAACAAAATAAATGTTCATTAAATTCTCTTTCATTCATCCAAACTGTGATAGAAGCTCCCCACCGAATTCACAACATGTCAACATCTGATGCAAACCCATTTACAAAGCAACACGTCCTGAAGGTGATGACAGCAGGACGTATGTATGTGATGGATTTTTCTTTCATGCATTCGCTTAATTGCAGTGTGAAACTAAAACTAACCAGATAGAATGCATACATTGAAACAAAAATGTGAGCCTTAGTTCAGACTTTCAAATGTGAAAAGGTCCGATGAATTAGAAGAAGAAGAAGCAGACTGAGAGTACGGTCAGATAGAACCACTGACACTCACCACAGGGATGGATCCACTCCATTCTCTTGTCAATGCAAATGTAGTTTACTGTTCCTTTGATAAGTTTTGTATTTTAGTTGAACAAAGCGAGTCTGTATGGAGTTTGGTTGAATCTAACATTGCATGCAGGACAGGTCTGGGGTGAGGTTTCTCTTCCTCATTCCGATCACGGCTCACTGATTTGAATTGGTGTGATTACAGTAATATTTGGTGTCTAGACTCTGACCTTGTCACTCCCAACGATGACAGACCGAGCTCAGCGCAGCAGGAAATGAGAGCAACAATAATAACCCTCCGCAGGGGAGCCCACCCAGAACCTACAGGTGGATGTTGGGTTGGATTTGAGTCTTTTGAAATTCTGTGAACAGCAGCGGCAACAACAAGGGACATGATGGCTGTAATTACACCGGTCCAATCAAACAATGACCATACATCATACAGGCATCTCTTGATGATTTGGTTTGTCTCTCGTCAACAGTCACAGTGAAAATTACCAAAAATAAAGGCATAAAAAGCAATGTTTCAATGTCCACATTACATAATCCAGTTACATGTAATCTGTTACTCTAGAATCTGGGGTCTATGGATGATTGAAGCTTCGCCACTGACTGACTATTTTCCCTGCATGTCAGTGTCACCTTGAACATTGATGAGCGGCAGGTAAATGTGACACTAAGATGATATGAAGGGAACAGCTGGTGGAGGAAGATGTCACACACAGAGAGACACACACACACTTGGAAAGAATAGAAACAGCTGAGCGTCTGTAATGAAGTCATGGCCCTCTGGACTCCCTCTGAAGGCCACATTCAGTCCCGTCCAATCATCAAGTGTCTGGTATCGTCCAAAGCGCACCAGGACAGCACTTTAAAAGGATAGTTTTATAAGCCGCATGTGTCTTCACACAATAAATAATAACATATGTTGTTACTATGGATGCATTATGAGAAGATGGACCCCTGTATGTAAAAGACCCCACCACATATGATGTTGTCTTGCCTCTTTTTGTAGTTGTCCATTTTGTGTGTTCTTGTAGTTTTGTGACTCTTTGAGATCATTTTATGTGTCTTTATAGCAGTTTTGTGTCTCTCTATACAGCTCATTGTTTTGTCATGTTGTGTTTATCATTCTGTATCTCTTATTGCACACCTGTACAGTTATTTTGTGTTGCTCTGTGCCCCTTTTTACTCATTTTGTGTCTCTTTGTGGACATTTATAAGGACATTTGTGGTCGTTCTGTGCCTCTTTGTAGTTGGTTTGTGTCTCTTTGAGCAACATTTTGTAGGGGCCCTGGCCACTTTCGCCCCTGGGCCTGTGCCTGGTAGTCCCATTCAATAATCCATTCATTATTGATACCTCAAATAGATTTTGGATTGACCCATAATGATGTTTTAGAGCTCAGTCAGTAAACTGAAGTTTGAAGATTAAGAGATTGAACCTGAACCACAGTAAAGCTTTATATATGGTACTGCTCCACTTGTGCAGTGGTTACATTATTGAACTGGGGTCTGATCTGAGCAACGCTAAGTGTTCTGAGAATGTAATTACACTAGATTGATCCTAAAAAGGGGAATTAATGTACATATCAAAGCATTTATACTCACGACCTTACTATGTCCTTCATGTGAATCAATATAGTCATTTTTACTGTCTGTCAAGACTGAGGAGTAGACGAGAGTAGAGGGGGATTTCTCTCTGTTTACTGTTTCAATATAGATTCAGAGAATCACTAATATATAGGACTATTTTCAGAGAGTGGAGCTTTGATCAGACTGCTGAGACATTTAATGCAGAAGCATCAACATAATAACTGACATTTTTCGGTTGCTTGTTGACAAATGAATTATTGACCAATAAAGGTTCTGTGGAGACAGAAAGACAGCATGGATTGTACACGCAAGTGTCTTAAGTTAAGTTATGTTTATGGTCAGATGCAAAGCATAAAGTAGTGTGACATAAATCAGCCTCACTTAAAGATGAAAAATATGTTTCTAATAAATGTTGAACTGTTCTTTTAACTATATTTTATTTGACAGGCAACATGTAAACAGGCTTGGGGAGTAACAGATTGCATGTAACCGGATTATGTAATCTGGATACAAAAATACAACTGTATTCAATTACAGTTACAGATAAAAAAAAAAAGATTGCAATTTTAAAATAAAAAATAATATCTTACCATGCACACAGCTGTCAATTCATTATCATGACCTCTTGTGAAAAAATGTATCACTGGGTGGAAATTTCAACATTTTTCATCTTTAAATCAATCAATCAATCAATACATTGCACACAACAAATGAAGGAACAGCTGGATGAACTAATAAACTTAACAACAAACATAAAACACTTAGAGTGGCAACCATTAATCAATTTTTAATCAAAAATTAAATTAATCTCCATCTACTCTGATAATGAATTAACCACTTAGAGGGATTTTTTGTGGGGAAAAAAGTCCAAAGTCTCTGATTTCAACATCTTAAATGTGAATATTTTCTGGTTTCTTTACTCCTCTCTGACAGTAAACTGAATATCTTTGAGTTAACAAGACATCTGAGGACGTCATCTTGGACCTCGATCAACATTTTTCACCATTTTGGTGAAAAATCAATCAATTAATTGATGATGAATATAATCATTAGTTGCAGCCCTACAACACTATATTAGACTAAATAATTTCACCATATTTCATATTGAGGTAATCCCAAAGTAACATAAAGTAATGAAGTTACATTACTGTGCTGTTTTGATACTTGTATTACGTTCCTGACTAAATTTTTGAACAGGTATTTAGTAACTGTATGGGAATACGTTTTTAGTAATGCTCACACATGTAAGTGTTTGTTGCCAAAACATGTGAGAAAGTTTGTCATATTGTCTGGAGTCTCACATCAGCTGAGGACGTGTTTGTTGAGGAAATGTAACACCCAACATGTGAATGAATGAATATTGAAAGTGGATCAGAATTAAAAGCCACTGAAGTTGGATGAGATTGGCAACAACAAAAGCCACTTGGGAGGAGAAATAAATGAAGCAAAATAGAAAAAAAAAAACCTCCTACAGAGATCAATTTTGTGGTGTCAGATTGTGTTATGTTGCACTGTCATGCCACCTCCTGACATGCCTGTTCCTGTTGTCTCCTGCTGTGTGGTCCCTGCGGCAGCTCCTGGAGGCCGGCGCTGACAGCAGTCTGCAGAGGAAGAGGAGACAGAGCCAGGACTTCCTGCAGCCCTACATCGCTGCCAAGCTGGACACTCTGCCTGAGACCTTCACTCTGGGTGATGAGAAGAGATACAACAACTACTACAACAAACCACTGCCTGGTCAGCAGCAGTACCGCTGCTTTGTTCTGGCTGACCTGATGGACCAGGAGACTGTGAGTCACCTCTATGTATTTATAAGCTTATTATGAGCATTTACACCACTTTAAATACATATGTATGGACCAGATGTAGGACATACTTAAATACAAACTCATATATATACTAATACTGTACTTCAGTAAATTTTTCAGGTATCTGTAGTTTAAATGAGTATTTACTTCTCTGACAATTTGTTACTTGTACTTCCTACATTTGAACACAAATATCTTTACTTTCCACTCCTCACATTTTCAAAACAGACTTGTTATTTTAGTTTTAATGCATTTGAGGGGAATTTTTGATTATTTCTATTTTACATCATTGAATACGACCTTTATCACCACTCCGACTGATTTCATCTTAAATGGGCGGGACAGTAACACATGGAAAAGATGATTACTTTGTGTATCCATCCTGTTTGTGTGTCACACACAACACATGTAGCAAGATGTAAAACAATGAAACAAGATTAAAAATCAATCTAAAACACATAAGACAAAACTGGCGTGAAACACGATGAAAACAATGAAGACGTAACAAGGTGAAAACAACGTAAAAGATGTAACAGGACAAAGTGACAGAAAACGTAACAAAACAAAAATGATGATAAAAGACATACGATGAAAATGATTTGAGAGGACATGACAAGACTAATTTGATGTGAAAAGACATGAGTCAAACTACGTAAAAGATGTAATGAGACACAATGACCTGAAACACATAAAATGATGTTCCAAGGTGAAAACAATGAAGACATAATTAGATGAAAACAACGTACAGTAAAAATGATATATCAAGAATCAAACATCTAAAAGCTGTAACAAGATGAAATGACCTAAAACACGTACAATGATGTAAAAGACGTAACAGGGTGAAAACATCAAGGAAGTAACAAGATAATGACCGAGACAAAACAGACAGAGAGAGAGAGTTGGAGAAAAGGTGAGGCTCAATCAGCTTTACACAGAAACACTCAGTAAAAATGTCCTTCAGAGGACGACTGTTTACTTTTATACTTTGAGTACATTTCAGAGCCTGTACTTTTTCACTTTTACTGCAGTTAAGAAGTTGAATCAGTACTTCTACTTTAAGTCTTTTTTTACACAAGTACCCATACTTCTACTTGAGTAAAGAATTTATGTACTTTTGCCACGTCTGGTATGGACTTCAGAGGATGGTGCACTTTTGGTCACAAGTCTCGTTGGTCAGATGCGGTGCAACCACAAGGCAGTCATCAGAGGTGGTGGATATATCAGAAACAACAAGAGGTTGGTAATAAACTCCAAATATAATTCATTCAATTTGTCAATTCAGAATATTTAAGCCAGTTCTGGTAAATTATGTTGATAAAGGCCCTTTAGAATGAAAAGCATCCACTGAAATGTCAGCTACAGTGTGCCTTCTTCACAGCTTAAAGTGAGAATGTCATTATTGATTCCTGAGCAACCAGATGACACAAAAATGACTACTATATTCATACAAAACAACACAAATGGGGTATTATTCCACATAGAGTTAAACTTCCAAAGAATTCTACTTCCTGTGGAAACATAGGTCAGCAGGTGATGACATGGCTGACATGCTGCTCCACACCAGGTGACCCTTAAGACCAAGAAAAAATACTTTGTAAAAATAACTTAACATTACCTTTGAATTCATGGATATTAAATGCTAGGAGCCAAATCTAACATAGCAGAGCTTTCTTGCTATTTATCTGCAAAATTGTCATTTCCAAAATAGTTATGGGTGTTGCAGTAAAGATCTTGTGTTGTTGTGGAGATAATTTCAAGGCAAACAAATGATCATTTCAGTATTATTTAACCTCGAGACTAATTGACATACTTTTGTGTCTAAGTGACTAATGGGAACAACAATTTTGGACACTGGTCCAGTACTGAGCAAGACCTCAGTGTAGTCCAGCTAATGTAAACAGTAGGTTACATTTTTACCACTTAACATTCAGATATGTTGTCATTCCTGCTTCATTTTAGTTATTAATATGAATTTTATTTGCAAACATAATTCTAACACTTAAGTAGAAATGATTTATATATAAGAATTATAATATCTGTCATAAAAAGCAACATATTTTCTTTTGTGTGAAAGAATACAATAGGTTCTGTCTAAATGAAGTAAAATATACATTTTAAATTATTTCAGTATTTATAATGATGCACAAAGCTCGATGAAAATACATTTAAACTTTTATAGAAAATTAATTTGCAAATGTATATGAACAAATGGTGAAAAACATGAAAAATCAAACATATTCCAGATTAAATCTTAATGTCTGCATGCAAGTTTGAGTACCTTTTTGTATTTATTACAAACCCTGATGCTCAGATTAAAATTCACAGTAGTTGATTTTTACTGATTTTGGAGAGTCAAAAATGCTCGTAGTTAAAAAAAAACCCTTAAACGTGCCCTTTCCCCTTTATCATGTGAGTCCGTGTATCCTGTCCTACAGTGTACCCCAGAATGTGTTACCTGACTACTGATACATGTTCAAACGATCCAACACATATTACAATTCACTGCTCACACTCTGCTGCTCAATCGACCGGTTACAATGTGGTGCTCACGCTGAATGTAAACACGGAAACCCCAATCAGTTTGTTCCGTTGAAAAAACTCTGGCAAAGTTTTTTTTCGAACATCACACCGTCCTCAAAAAAAGGCAACATTACTTTGTGAGATTCTGCTTTAAATGGAAAAGCAGGAGGGAGAAAGATTAATACGAAAGTGCAGATGTCTGGGAGAGATGTGGACAGTCTGCTCCGTCTGTCCCGCCATGAGGTGAAGTTTTATTTCACAGTCGCCCACAACATGTAAAATAC
The DNA here is from genome assembly GCF_056507025.1 of Lutjanus erythropterus. Lineage (NCBI taxonomy): Eukaryota > Metazoa > Chordata > Actinopteri > Lutjaniformes > Lutjanidae > Lutjanus > Lutjanus erythropterus. The sequence continues at coordinate 4,775,362 of NC_139323.1, read as the reverse complement.
GGCTGCAGTAATATTAAACTCGTCCCACTGTAGTTCATAACAGATCTCTGACAGCAGCCACGTGGGAAATCAGAACAGCTCAAAGGGCAGACAGCTGATCATAACTCCTGACCTGCCTGAACTCCACCTGATCATCCACCTGCCACATCGTCGATCGCTCTGGGAATTAATCAGGCGCTGTGGCTGTGTCCTCAAACTGAACGTCAAACAACAGCATAGTTCTGATTCGAAAGTTAGGCAGGGACGACCAGTTCAGGGTTAAAGGGACAGAACTTATCCATAGTCAGTGTGTTAGCTACCGTAGATGGCAGTCGACGCATCAGCAGTTTGGAGAAGCAGCAGGAGTGCCGGTGTACGAAGCTAAACAATGTGCTGCTGTGGACAGAGACAGCTGCTAAACCAGTGCAAGAAGATGCAAGAAAACATAGGAAGGGGGTCAGGATACTACACCAAATACCACGTGCGCTATATTACACAGAGGCTCTGTCTTCTGAGCAAGACAGCTAGTGCTACAATCACTCCTTCTGTTCTTACCTGTCAAAATAAAAGTCCCAGACTGTGTGACTCCTCTATCAGGCGCTTTTGTCGCAGGTTTATCATTCATCAGTGCTTTTTTGAAATTTTTGATTGTATATTGTACAGTTGGTAAAATTATGGTACAAATATAATAATTATCGTACATCTAGCAAAGCTGAGAAAAACATATATCAGTTTAAATTAGTCATAATATCAAACAGCATTTTCTGACAGCAAACCACCGTTATATAAGTCAAATATCACTCCTTATCGCTCAACCAGACTCCATTGGCAAAATCAGTCATTTTTCCCCACAGGACACAGGCCTTGCTGGTCTACCACTGCCTCCATCTGTTAGTTTTCTTGTGTTCTTCTCACTTCGAGGAAGTGGTAGACCAGCAGCTCCCACGTCCTGCAAGGTAAAACTGCTGTTTTGGTTGCTTTGGTCTGACAGCAAGGTAAAGTGATGAAAGTATTCTAAATATAGTGTTCACATAAACGGATACTGATTTTATTGGGTGTTTAAAGCGCATTTTGCTGCTAACCCTGTCCACAGCAGGACATTGCTTAGCTTCCTGCTGCTTCTCCAAAGGGGGCTCATCAACTACAATCTACTGTAGGTAACACACTGACTACGGCACCTCAAACACATCCACTTCAAATAATCTGAACTATCCCTCTATAACCTTGCTTAATTCATTGCATCCATCCATTTTAACAACAACCTGTTTATTCACATGTAATCTATAAAAATATAGGGATTAGAACAGTTAATGTACTCTTTATAGCCTTGCAGTTAAGACAACATTTATGAAACTTGTACTTAATGTTTGTGAACCTTGCAGTTGTGTGCCAGAGTGTTTTGCAGTAAGGCCACAGTCTATATTGTTGTTATTATGCTGTATTGCATTATGTATGATGGTGGTTTTGTTATTCTCTTCATGCTATAATGATTCGGCCCTCTTGATCAATGGTACCTGGGCTGGGCTGTGCTCTGGTAATATTACGAATAGATTCCCAGAAGGGGCCTGACCAATGGCCTCAATGGTTTTATGTCATGTACTTGTTCTGCATTCATATAGCAGTAAGATACGCAGGGTGTTTCCACGTGTGAGAGTGGCAGGGTTGAGTATTAGACTGGATTAAGCTAAGTTACAATCTGCCTTGTATGCTGCAGTCCAGTGTCAGGAAAAGTTCACCAAGACCAAGGCTGCGCTTGACACTTCTTGCCCTTTAATAAATCATAAAACTACACCAGAGGACAAAGGGATGAGGCTGAGGCAACGTGGAGAGGTTTTTAATATGCCCGTCTATTGCTGTTTTGTCCGCCTTTGTGGCCTTTTAAAATAGATGAATAGTTTTCATAAAACTATGTAAAAACTTCTTCTCTGCCCTGTGGGTCACATTCCAGTACTTACAGCTGCAGTGTGTGTCCCATACATTTTCCACAGGCTTTGCATTGCAGAATAAACAGCAGAGTTTTTCATGAATGGCATTTTTTTTTTTCCGCCTCTCCAATGTTTTCTCTCTCTGGAACAAAAGAGCAGCCCCTCAGGCAGGCAGTGGTGCACACACTCCAGGCACTGGTGCTGGCACTGATGCGAATCACGTCCTTGAGTCACGCGTGCATCTGCAGGTATATCTCTGAGGCGGTGAAGCCGTGATCCCTGCTGTCACTCACAGGCATTTTGCTTCCAGAGCGCAGCATCTTCAGACTCCCTCTCTTATTTCAAGTGCTTCTGTGGCTCAGATCAGTCTTTTGCCCTTGTGACATCATCGTGGATCTGAGGGAGGGGTTTTGGTGCAGAATAGCAGACATGATGTATGGCTTGTACCTTTAGTAGTGTTAAGTGAAGTCATAGCGTTTACAGAATTCCAGCAGCTACCAATGCAACGAGGGCTGTGACAATGTGGATTTTACATTACCACGGGATGGTAGTTTACTGTGACTGCCTTAATAATTCATTTTATTGAAGCATACTGTCATCAGAGTAGGGCAGCCCCTTTAAGGAACAGGGCAGTATGTAAGTGTGCATGGTGTGCAAGTGAGGGAGAGCGAGCAGCAGGCGAGTGAGGACGCTGCTCATAGCAGAGCAGAAACTTAAACTTAACACTAAGCTGTCAATCTGGCAGTAAATGTACAGTTCAGGTTACAGCATCAGTGTCAGTAAGTTAAAAATCGCTGCGGCTTCTCAACACCAAAGTCTCGTCTGTTCCTGCAAACGCAAAGAGAAATATGCAAAACAGACTTGCGGTTCCCAGTTTAACTGACTTCAGTTCCTTTGGCTTCTTGGTTCCAGGAGCTTCGTCAATGAGGGTCGGTGGTTTATCAGGTGGGCTTTGAATATCTCCTTCCATACCTTTGTAATTTAGGGTCTTATGTACATAAGGATTACAGATTGAATCCGAATTCATGTCCAGTCAGGTTAGTATGGATCAGTTTAAATTAATGCAATAAAACTAACATTCAAGGGTCATTCAAATGCATGCAACTTTTGTCAAGAGTGTGTAGCCACGGAGGACAACTCTTGTTTTATTGTGTGAAGCAGAGCCCAGATTCAGAGCCCAGATTCAGTCAACGACACTGAGCAGAACGTGATTCAAGCCCGGACAAAAATAGAAACCTAATCACATTCATTGAAAACAGGGAAGTAAGCTTAGCTTTTATTGCTACTGCAAAGCTGCTGGCAGGGTGGAGGCAAGAGGAGAAGGAGGGGGGGGCTGGAGACTGAAGCAAAAGGGCACTGCGGCTTTCCGTGGCCCCCACTGCTGGTAAACAAGCTGGGACGTGTGAAATTGGATAAAAGAAAAAGGCCATATAAACAGTGTGATCACTTACAGCAGAGGAGGGAGGGGGGAGAGCAGCAGAGCCCTGTGGGAGTGACAGAGAGGTGAGGAGAAGAGTGAGAGGTGGAGAGAGAAAAGAGGGAGCTTAATGGGGGGATAAGATTGGGGGGGGTTACACGGACGTATTTGAGAAGACAAGAAATGCTGCAATCATCGGAGAGAGAGAGAAAACGACTCGGATGCTGGAATGAGCTTGCGATGTAGGAGGGAGAGGGAGGCTGAACTTTGAGGAGAAAAGACAGTGAGGAAGAGAGAAGGATGGCGGCGCGGAGAGGACTGGGGATTGTGGGGAAACGCTCTGAGCCGACTGGAGAGCATCCAGTTTGTCGCGGATAGATGAGCTGCGAGCAGACGGCTCCAGCTGAGGTGGAAATCTTTGGAGTTGTGGGAAATAACAGAGCTGTCAAAATACATTAGAATCACGCATTGTTTCTGCTTATTGTGTCAGCCGCTTGCTCTTTTCTGGGGGAGATTATGGACAATGGAAACAATAGCAAAATGTTCATCCTCCCACTGCTATTAAAGCAAGTTTTTCTTCTTTGCACAACCCGCCCCCTCTCTCCAGCTTGCAGATGTAGCAGCGGTACATTTTTCACCCCTGAAGGATTGCTATCTATTGGGTACGCCACTGAGATTGATCACTCACGAACTCCCCCCCCCCCGAGATTATCTAAATGTCCTTTAGAATATGCTTCTGTGCCGCCTCAAAGCTGTGAAAACTGTCATTTTTCAAAAAAGAAAAAGTTTTCTGAGTTGTAGGCAGCACTTTGCTAAAAGTGCCAAAAAGTAGTACAGAGAAAAGAAGAGAGGGCTGAAAGAGCTGAGGAGACAGATGAGCTGAACATGTTATCGAGCTCCACACCTTTTTAGCTGTTAAGGTTCCAAGGTTTCTTCTGCACACTGTGTGTAACAGAGTTGGACAAGTTGGCTGCACTTCTTAAAGAAATGTTGCGGTTTGTTAGAACTTTGCAGGCTGCATGGCTGTGTATGTGTGTGTTAGACTCACCTTAATGAAAGGAACAAATTGAATTGATTATGCTCGTTTTGAGCCGATCCTTGTGTGTCTTTTGGATTAAGTTCACTTCAGCCTGTGTAGACTTGCCTACTTTCTCCTTAGTTTCTCCTGCCTTAACATAACTCCAAATAAGTTACCTTAAGAGGCAGCTGGATTCACAAGAGCATGCGAGAACCCATCTTGCCAGGCTTCAAGTTATCCGTTTGTGTCCGCACCAAAAATTGGTGCAGCCAGTGAGCATCCTACAAGGGTTTTCTGGCAGCTATGGGTGTGGCTGCAGGTGTGACGACAGTGAGAAGTGTCCATGGAAGCGACTCATCTCAAACAAACAATGGCGGCTCATGAAGAGGTTAGCATAGATACTGTGATAGCATCAGTTCTATCAGAACTGGGGAGTATTTCTTCAGTGAAAGAAGAGCAAAGAGGCTTGGAAAAAATGTTTTCACTCTTCTCTCGACTGGCTTCAGCAAGAGTTTGATTTACCAACTGACTCCATTAGTAGTAACCTGACACGCCAAATGGTTTGTTATACGAATCCAGCTGTCTCGTAACTCTCCTACTATGTCATGTGGTTCACTGATCTTGGCCCCGTTTCCCAGAGCCTTCGTAGCGCTACCTGCATCATAAGTTGTATTTTATGGTCTCCCGGGCTGTTTTCCAGAGTTCAGATACAACTTCTGGGAAACAGGGGCCTGATCAGTGGATCAGGGATCCCCATTACAACTGATGACAGGCTTGTCTTGAGACAAGTGGCTATAAAATATAATAATTTCCTGTACATTCTTCAAAATAAAAGCCCCCCCCACCTTTACTTAAAATCTTTTGTTATGAAGCAGCAAATTCAGGAAATGTTGGGTTTTCACCTGCAGTAACTTAACACAACGCCTATCCACATAAAAGCAAACATGAAACAGTAAAATAAAGCAGAAACCTGAAAGTGCAAACAGCAGAGAAACTAAAGTTCAAACCACAGAGATTCAGTTAGAAGTTACAAAAGCACTGAGAGACTGGATTGGCCATAGCGGGCGTGATGTCACTGCAACCCACTTGGAAGTGGGTCGCATGCACTTTGGCCCTGCTCCAGAGATGCCCCATGGAACAGCTTGTCGTGCTACAAATTGTAATGGAAATGCAGAACAAAAGGAACCTTTTATCAGTTTCTCTTTGATGTCATGTTAACAACATCATCTGTCAGTCGGTGGAAAATGGTGAAACCAGCAGCAGGAGGGGCTTCTCCTACCTTACATATATGTCCTCATAGGTGGTGAAGCACAGGCTACAAACACAACAGGAGCCCAGTCAACAAAATATCACTCCAGAGCACCACTTGAGACTAAAAAAACAACCCTAAAATATTTTTTTTCTCAAACACCCTCCTCTTAATGATGAAAAATCATTCCATCAAGCCATCTCCACTACTTAATCAACTTATCACATTATTCTACTCGACTTCAACTTTAATTTTTCTCACCACTGCACCAGTGGCCGCAAGACAAGAAGAAAAAAAAATGAAGCAAAGTTATCCAGGTAGCAAGCAGAAAAGAGAAGCTTTCCTGAGCTTTTTTAATCATACAGTAAGAATGCACATCTGCTCATGCACAACATAAACATCAACAGTTCATTTAGGACTTATTCGTGCCTGTGGTGTGAGATGGTTTCCTTGTTGCCACGGCAGTTTCTCAGTGCTTTATTCGCTGCAGTGTACTCTCAGTTCCAGGAAAAAAAAGGATAAAGATGAAGATTAATTGAGATGGGGATTAGAAAATAATAAGAGGTAAATTGGGACCAGAATCATCAGTAACCAGTCAAATCACCAGAATCTCCTGCCTCTCAGTTCCCACACTTTAAAAGCAGTGTGTTGTATAGCTCTGCTCCACAGTGCTGTAGTTATTTGGCAATGGAGCAGGACAGAGCAGATCTACCACAACAGACAATACAATCAAACTACAGACACCAGGGAAATAAGACATTTGGTTGCCATGTGGTTGTCAAAGTGGTTGTAGGAGATGGTGCAGTGATATCAGAGGAAGGAGCAGAGACAGTTTGGCTGTGGGAGGATAAGCCTGGAGCGAGCCGGCTGCCAACTGGTGCACACCAACTCTTCTGATGTGGATGACAATGACTCACAGGCCAGATACACGTGTACAGTATAAAGTCATTATGAAAAAGATGACAATATAAGCTATAAACAAGAAAAACTACTCTGACTCATTGTGGTGTTGCCAGGTTTGGTGGCCCTCTGGAGTACCATGATGATAAAACTGCTGTTGGACATAAAGTTAATGGTGGCTGGTGAGGGATGATTGGAGTGATTTAAAAAACAGCATATATATCAGTCCCTCCAGGATTTTGCAGACTGTTTTTGGAGATTGTTGTGGCCTGAACATGTATGATTTCATGGCAGCTGTTCTAAAAAAAAAAAAAAAAAAAAAATAAGGCAAAAGTTTTTAGGTGTTTTTTGCAATGAAATTGTGGGAGCCAGTGAAAATTGCAAAGAAAAGTTGTAATCGTTTTTGAGATACTTGAGAATAAAACTGCACTCTGTTTTGAGCATCTTACCAAAACGGCTCAGGATTACAAAACTTCTGATAAAACCTGCTTTATTTGTAATGAAGAAATGCACCTGGGGGGTGATTCACAAAGAAATAAAGCATCAAGCACAAATTATAAAGTATAAAAGTTCATAGAGCATTTATAATGTCAATAACAATGACAAACCTTGTGTTCTTTTCAGTACCTATGACATAATAAAGAAATAAAAGTGCAAAAAATAGTTTTTAAAACACTGAGACCTGCATGTTTGCGTAAAGGAATGTTAGGTCAAAGATGCGGAAAAGTTGCAGCGACTGAACAAAATCACAACATTGTGCAGAATCCAAAGAGATCCACTGATAGACAGTACTCTTCACTATAAGTGCACAACCTTTTCATTTATATTTGGGCTTTTACTAAATTCCTAAATATTCTACCAATTTGGCAGCACTGTTAACTTGCAGTAGCGTCCAACATGCTAGTTACAGTAAGAAGTAGCGCTTAAAAAAAAAAAAGGTACAAGTCATACAGGATGAGCAGGGCTGGGAGGGAAACTTTACTTACTGATTATCTAAAAATGTAGTCCAAATAACACAATGTCAGAGTAATGTAACTTGATTACTTTCCATTACTTTTGGATTATACCAAATGTTGAAATTGTTTAGCCTAATATAGTATTTTACGTTTGTTATATGTTTAATAATCGTTCATCCAGCTATTTCTTCCACAGTTAAGAGCAAACGCACATTTAGATAATTATGCATATGTAAAAGTACTTTGTTAAGTATGATATTCATACTTAAACTTCAACTAATTTGCCATTAGTAGTAGAAGTATTGACAGGTTAGCTGGACTTTTGTGTAGCTAACGTTAGCAGTTTTTCTTTCCTGTAAATGTTTCTTTAAATTAGACGTCAAGTCCTCGGATGATGACAGTATTTTCACAGCTGGAAGGCAGAATTTGTACTGTGAGGTTGTTCCTCTTTTCTGATTTAACGGCAAAATAAATTCCACCTAGTGAAAACTATTTTTTTTTTTTTTACTATAGGCCATAACTGTAAGATTAGCTGGTTTCACAGGAGACTTGTGTATTAAGCTGCCACCCGCCCTGTATAATACTGGACTGTCCTGTGATGAAAAATAAAATGCACTGTCCCTTACTGAATCGATACAGGACACGATTTGTCCCATATTTTTCTTTGCACACCCTACTCTAACTACTCTAACTATGTTTTATGTTTTCACATGCTTGGAATGATGAAAAATAATAAAAGCAAAAGAGTTTCACAAGACATAACAAAGACGTATTAAATTAGTATTTGCAGGAAGAAAATGACACCTACAATGATAGCCAAGCAGTCTGTCACTCAGTGTAATTTGTAGGTTACCCCACCTGCTATTATCGACTTTTCATTTCCTCATATTCATGTTGAGAGTATCAGAGGACGTTGAACTTCATTCATAAAAGTACAAGTTGGTGCATGAAATTTCACCAGAATGCAGGAAATAAAGTTTTTGACCCAAAATCTGGCAGAGGACCTCAGGACTCCCTGCCTGATGTGTGTCTCCCAGGCTTAGGTCCACCGGCAAGGTGTCTCCTCTTTTCCCAACCCTCTTGTTTTAGTATATTGTTCTTTATTTTTGAACATATGTATTTATGTATTTTCCTCTGTAACCGTAATGGAATACAGTTATATTTTTATGTATCCTGATTATGTAATTTCATTACATGTAATCCATTACTCCCTATGCCTAAAGATGAGCACAGGAGAGAAATTAACAGATTAACATTTTTGATTTGACCTCCACAGATCCAACCTTTTGTGTCTAATATACAAAATAAAATGTAGGCCTGTAGTGTTAGTTGGCGTCATGTGGTGAGGAGTCTCTCTGTGAGCTTGAGCTCTAGTTGAGTTTTTTTCTTTAGTTATCACTGTGCCTGCAGGCGCTGCTCACCAACACAATCAAAACAAAATCAAAACAGCAAACAAAAATTGTGCGATCAATCATCCGATTCGCTCCCTCAACACACAGGCTACATGGTTGTTGGCTGTCATATGTGTGAGCGCTGGTTACCACGGGAGAGAAGTGATGTCAGCTTCACGGAGGATGATGGGAAAGATGGTACTGAGGACAGCTGGATGGAGGTGAATGGGAGAGCAGCCGGGGTGCTGGACTGATTGATCTCTATGGATTTGTTTTATCACCACATTCTCACTAGATCATGTCGTCTGCTGCTCTAATTCTCTTCTTTCTCATCTCAACCCATCCTCCAAACCCCCACCTCCACCCGAGGAAAAAGACATCATTATAAACATATACAGGCATAAATATGTATGTTTCAACATCTACATACTAACTGCAAAAAAGTCTGTTGTCTATCTATCTATTTAACAGGCCGTCCTTTCTAATTTTATAGAGATATTTTAATCAGATTTTATCCAGAAGCTTCCCTGTTTTCAGATCTATTCCTGTTTTAATTTCAATGCCGTTCATGTTATACTCAATTCTCTGCTGCTCCTCTCATACAGAAATACTGTTTTCATTCACTATTTTTTCTTTCAATGCTTCAATGATACATTTTTTAAGCGGCCTTTCATCAGCTCATATGGCCTTTTCTTTTTTTTTCTTTTTTTCAAATACACAGGAAGTCTTGATGTTCATTTAAATCTCTGGAAAGGAAATTCAGAGATTTTCTTTTAAACACATTCTACATGTTAGAAAATAGTACCTGAACCTGAAAAGACTGAGAACTACGTTGTACTGAATTTGACCAGTAAACTGTTGTTCAGGATTTCTGTGTTTAGGATTCTTTTGGCGGATTTGAAACAGCCGGTTGATTCCACTGAGCGCGGCTTGTCTGCGCTGTGGTTTTGATCTGTCCTGCACATGCTCATGCTCCCACCAGCAGTGTTTCAGAAACATTTCAGCAGGAGTGTTTTGCCCACCTGATTATGTTGACTGGCTCAGAATTTGTTGATTTGCTTTTTCCCAGCTTTTTGAGCTTCTACCAAGGATAAATAGATAACATGGCTCAATAGTTTCTTTTTTGTTTTCATGAATAAAGTAATGAAACTCGATTACTTTCCTGTGCTCAAATTGTTTAGCTTAATATAGTGTTTCTAGGGCTGCAGTCAATTCAGTTTACTGTCAAAGAGGAGTAAAGAAACCAGAAAAACATGACTCAGAATGATTAATCACCTGAAAAATTTATCCTTTCCAATTATTTTCATCATTGATTAATCAATTGACCATTTTCTCCATTAATCAGTTAGTTATTTGGTCCATAAAATGTCAGAAAATGGTGAAAAATGTTGATCAGTGTTTCCCAAAGTCCAAGATGACGTCCACAAATGTCTTGTTTTGTCCACAACTCAAAGATATTTAGTGTACGGTGGCCCAGCAGCACAGCTGGTAGAGCATTCACCCCATGTACAGAGGCTGTGAATCCTCTGCAGCAGCCGTGGGTTCGACTCCTGTCCGTGGCTCTTTGCTGCATGTCTCCCCACCCTCTCCTGTCATATCTTCAGCTGTCATATCATTAAAGGCATAAAAATCATCCCCCCAAACAAACATTCAGTTTACTGTCAGAGAGGAGTAAAGAAACCAGAAAATAATGAATTGGCAGCTGTGTTTACTAAATGCATCTGCAATCTGATCACGTCTTTAACTCTAACGGAACACAGTAACCCTTTCTTTTGCATCCAGATCATGCAGTCCTGTTGCATGTAATCTGTTACTCCACAAGCCTGATTACATCATGTTGTCAAGGCAACAGATGGAAGATACAATCAGATTTCTTCTAGAAAGTAAACTTACACACATTTCCAAATATACTGGATTGTATGTGTAGATGTGTTTGTAGGGGTCTGAGACCACGGCATGTCAAAATGCATTTGTTTCATTTTAGCATTCCACAACATGACAAATGTTCAACAAATCTCTTACAGCCACAAAGTTCATGTATAATTCATCTGTAGCTGTCAGCCCTGATATTACAAGCCCCACAATGAATGTGAGAGGGAGAAAGTGCGTGAAAAATGTGTTGAAATTAATGAATCAATAAGGAAGCAGCGCCGGTCGTGGGGTGACATTGTTTTAACAAGCAGCATTCTTCAATTGTGTTTACAGCTTTCACCCAGAGGAGCTGCTGCTGCTGCAGCCTCGTCCAGCCGCAGCCACGTCAGCCTCACACCAATATTTATAGTCTCATTCGCCAACACAGTCCAACTTGCTGCACTTGTCTCACAGAACATAAAGTGACAAGCAGCACAGTTACTTAAAGTGAATTACACCCCGCAAATTGATCCATGGAGCTCCCGTTTAATGTTTATTATGTTGCCGATATCCAAGTGCTCACACATCTGCAACTAACTAATCAGGACGGATAGATTTTTCCAGGAAGAGAACTAAAATTGCTTTCTTTAAACTTAATGATTCAGGGATATTTTTCATATCTTCTAATGACGCAATGTTTTGCACACACACACACACACACACACACACACACACACACACACACACGTACTCATCACACAAGGCAAGTCAACCATTAGTCCAACAAATGTGGTGTTTATCTACATTTGTTGGCTGATAGTCAAGTGTTTTATGGTGTTAAAAAGGAGCACTCCACTATTTTTACTTGTCAAAGTTGGTTTAACACTCAGTGAGTGTACTGTTCAGTCTCGTATAATGAGCTCTGTGGCTCTGTGAGTTTGTCAAGTTTGAGAAGATCATTGAGAAGATCACCTTTCAGTTCAACACAGGCGTGTTGTTCACAATGTAGCGTTATCAGCGAAAATCAGAGTGTGTCCCCCGGATACGATGAAGATGATGATGATGATGAGTGTACTGTGTTCTGCCTGGTTGTATAAAATCACTGAGGCTGAAGTTGCCCTCAGGTTTTTATCTATGAATGCCATGAAAAACACGAGTTGCATAAAATCACCACATCTAATGACGTCGTAAGGGAAATCCCTTTGGTCTCTACACTGTAAAAAAGAAAAAGTTGAGAAAACTCATAATTTCAAGGTAACAGACTGCAATAGATTTTTGACATTTGAGCCCCAACTCAAATTCTTAAGTTTTGAAAACATTTTACCAACTACTGACCTTTTGTTTGTTGCAATTTATTTGTCTTCTTTAAGTTTATCTAATGCAAAAAAGTAAAAAGTAAGCTTTACATTTTAGATTTTTTTTGTATTTAAAAAAAATAAAAATTCAAATTTTAATTTAACATGAAGTGAAAGAAAATGTTATTTTTTTTATATTTTCAATTAAAACTTTAATTTTTAAGGCACTGAAAAAAGATGAATCAGGTTCGCAGCTCACTGTGATCACTTTTTGATATTTTTTTTTGTTTCTAAAACTCAGAGATTCAAGTTTATCTAAAGTAAAAAGTAAATAATCTCAACTAAAGATTATAGGTCAGCAAAAAGTTTTAAAGCATATTTCAAAATTTAAGAGTTTGCGTTTGCCTCAAAATTAAAAATCTATTGCAGTTCATTGCCTTGAAATTTTGAGTTTTCTCACCTTTTTCATTTTTACAGTGTTGGCTTTCTTTTTGTTTTGTCTTTGTTGTCCATTCTGAAGATGCTGCTGTCAAGTGATGCTAAAGAATGATAAAGTACACATGTAGCTATATTATCTAAGAGGCTTTATGTAACACCACTATATGAACACTTCAGTCAAGAGAAATATTTTGCTTTAGGGACAAACTTAAGTTTACAACTTTATGCAACCAGGCGTATCTCATGAATTCTGTCTTTCACGAGTTCACTAATGGAGGTGAAATATTGAATAAGTGGGCAGCAACAGATGTCGATGGTTTTTATGATAACTGACAGAAACAGACTTGTGCTCATATTTATACTCATTACTGACTGGAGGTCATATTTATCCTGTCTTTATCTTCCACACTGCGCTGCTGCTGGAAAGCAATAAACAACAAACATCCATCGCCTACAGAGTGACCGGTGCTGCAGCTTCAATTAACATAAGATCACTAATTTACACAGCATGTACTGTGTATAGCAAAATTTCTAAAAGAATAAATAAAAGAAAATAATAATTATGAAAATAAAGATTGCTGAGAATGAATTCAGGCTCTTGTGATTGGTCAGACTATTTATTTGATGAAGAAACTTCCTTCACTTACAAACTGACTGGTGCTGCAGCTTCAAGTGTCATTAGATCACCGTTTTACACAGCATGTATGGTATATAGCAAAATGATGAAATAGTCCAACAAAAGTTCTGACAAACAACAACAGCACAGAGTTACCCTGCAGAGATTGTAAATGCAGTCGCAGAGTTATTTCAAAATAAACTTTGCTGGCTATGTTCATCGCAGTGGGGGGATTTGTCACTCAGTGCAGTGTGCAGAGTTCCTCTTTGTTTTTGAATGACTATGCAGTTTTATGGCACTGTGCTGTAAGATGAAGTAAGCTGTAGAACATTGTTACTTCTATGGTTGTACTTACACTACAGTGGTTGAAATTCGTTAAAGTAGGATGGATTGATTGGTTTTCAGCAGCAATAAAAAGATTAATTATTAGCAGCATTATCCTGAATTGCTTGATGCTGAATGGAGCATGAAGAAACTAATCACAGGTAGATTAACCCTGCAGGCACCGCTGTGCATGAACGCGCTAAAAGAGCAGCCTAAACGTTTTGCATGAACCGAACAAATCAGTTTGCAGTTAATGAACATGAACGTGAGTGTTGTTCGCTCCTGAGAGAGATAACGGTGCTCACATTGTCAGCCGATTAAAACAAAGTGTGACTGCAGAGTGTGAATATGGACAGAAGTGTCAGGGTGATACGAATCAGACCACACTGCAGGCTGGAGTCTGTTAACAGAGAAACACACAGACGTTACACACTCACCTACACTGTTTCCACAGATACACTGTCTGTATCCGTGGAAACACATTTCTGACAATATGATGGAAAACAATATACCCTGTAAGTCATTATAATGAGAAGCTTTGATAAAATAATGTCTTGAAATTTCAAGATAATGATTTAGTATTTCATAGTATTGACTATATATCTCAAAATACTGAGAAAAACTTTTTCAAAATGACTTACATATTACAGTCATTCTTTTGAGATAGTGAGTTTCTTTTCAGAAAGTTTCTCGTTATTTTGAGATACTAACTTAATATTTTAAGATAGGGGAGACCTTTTTTTTTTTAATTTTCCTTCATGACTCACTCACCACTGTAATACATATATAATATGTGCACTAATTAATAATACAATTGATATATTTTCACCAATAATTCAGAGCAAAAGTTTGTCTCTTTTTTTGCAGAAGACCAGGCTACTATTGTAAGATTCCAGTGTCCCTGGAAGGAGAAAGTTCTATTTCAAATTAAATTCAAAAAATAAAATAAAATTTAAAGAAAGAATGTGAACTAGTTTATTTTTGGGACTGTGAACTTTATAAAATGTGAACTATGAATATGAGCTAGTTCATTTGAATCTGTGAACTGAACTTGCACAACACTGCCTCCAGGCTCTCAATCGCAATACAAAGCTGTACAAAGCACAGTAACAAAACATCCTCACACTTACATAAACAACAGAACAGTTTGATTGTCAGTGACCTTCAAACGATGTGAAGCTGAGTAGATGATAACTGACTTTTCATTTTTGGGTGAACTATCCCTTTAAGTAACTTGAACCTTTAAATAAGTCATGCTGTCTTTTGATTCCACACAAGACACAAACCCCAGTGTCCTCAGTAAAAATCCTGTGTTTGTTTGACTCATCAATCCAGCCCAGACCTCCTCCCTGTGCAGACCTTCTTGCTCTTGATTCCTCTCCAGTCATAATTACTACAGCCACTAGAGATCCTAACAATAAATGTAAGTGGGTCATAATAAGCTGCTTGTACAGACGATCTCGGTGCCCATTTTTCTGGTGAGGAGGGCAGGGTTCTTACACCTCTCCCAGATTCAAATTCAAGCACTTTTCAAGCATTTTCAAGCTTTTCCAGCACAAATTTATGCACATATCTTTAGACAGTGGACATTTGAGGACATCACCATGGTCTTGAGACAACACTGATCAACATTTTTCATCATTCTGGCCAAATTCTCTGATTCCAGCTTCCTAAATGTGAATTTTTTCTGCTTTCTTTACTCCTTTACTCTGACAGTAAACTGAATGTCTTTTGGGTTGTGGACAAATCAAGACATTCGACACAGTCTCCTGGGACTTTGGGAAACATTGATTGATATTTTATGGGCCAAATGACTAATCGAGAAAGTAATTAATAATTTAATTGACTATGAAAATAATTGTTAATTGCAGCCCTCAACCTTTTCCAAAGTGAAATTCAAACATTTTTCAAGAATTTTCAAGGTACATTTTTAAGCTTTTCCAGCACCTTACAGCTGTGGTAAGTCAGATATTTATATACATACAGTCAAAATGATTATTTCACTTCTTCATCACATGAAATCAGATGCTATGGCACTTTAAAGAACAAAAGTTATGTTTCGTAGGAGACAAATTAGTTTCATGTTTCACCTGTCTGTAAGTAGACTTGGCTTCCTCTGTAACCTGGCTGAGCCAATATAAACAGTTACTAAACAAATAACTTCAATTTCAATAAAATCCTTTTACTTTTTTAACATTCATTTTCATTTTCAAGCCAGCACTTATTGAAACAGAAAGCTCTCGCCGTGCTGTCAGCTGTTAGCCTCCCACTCGCTGTTCCATCAGATGGCGTACATCTAAAAAGTCGTCTTCATTTTGTGCAAAAAGGCAAAAGCAGTTCGGCTCGCTGACTCATTTTATGTCTTTATCTAAAAAGTGAATTATTCAGTTAGACTGCGATTTATTTTGGATGTGATTCAATGACAGTTTCAAGCAGTTTCAAGCACTGTATCCAAAATCAAACCCTTGAAAATATGACATTAGAATTCAAGCATTTTCAAGGGTTTCCAGCACCCATAAGAACCCTGGGAGGAGCTGGGTCGAAAGTTTTCAGAGCAAGAGAGACTGTGGACTTTGTTAAGTATGTACTGTCAAGCTCGACAGATTTTATTTTTGTTGGACTTGGATGGTTTGTTGAGCAGAACCATCTGGGAAGTCATCCTTAGAAACTGTTTTAAAAAACACTTGTCAGGTGATTGGATGAACTATTGTCCATCACGTTTAACACGGGCTAACTTCAACCAGTTAGAGCTGCACTTCTCGCTGCCGTCACACCAAAAACAAACCACGCCCGTAGCCGCCAGTAGTCCCTCCTAGGATGCTGATTGGCTGCACCACTTGAAGCCTGGCAAGATGGATTCTCACATGATCTCGTGAATCACGGATACAGGTGACTGAGTAAACTACAAAAACAAGACTGGTATCGTATGGCATAATCCAGAAATACACTAATATGGCACTAAAAACACTATATAATTGGTAAACCTGGTCAGAATAAAAACTAATAAAGATAGGTGATGAAGAAGCAGCTCAGTCTGACACCTTCTGAGACAGTCTGTGTCTCCTGGCAGCGCTGTGAGTTCGTCCTGTGTGGTCTGTGCAGAGGAAGCTGCCACGTCCTCTGGTGACGGCAGGGAAACAAGCAGGGCCGGCCTCAGTTTTCTCTCTGCTGTTCAGAGGGCGTAGTGAAGTTGTCTGCTTTATTGGATTCGTCCTCAAAGGATGTCACTGATGTGCATCCTCCGCTGCGCTCCTTCCTTCCTCCCCCCTCCTCCCCCCGGCCTCAGCGGGGACTCTTCACAATGATCCGTAGACTCCTGCATCCAGCACGTCCAACACAGCAGCCTGCCTCACTCTCCATGTTCTTTGAAGGGCTCATGGTCAGACTGGGATTTTTTTTTACTTGATTTATTTTTTCATCCTTTATTTATCCAGAAAGGTACAGTGCATACGGCACAAAAGCCAGAGTAGGTGAAACTCAATATATGCACTAAATTATGGTCAAATTGTTACACATCTCATCAGTGGTTGTGTTTATAATGTGAGTTCCTGGATATTAAATGTTCATCTGCAGTTTTCTGTAGTGATATTTGTTCTTGAAGTGTGCTGAAGTAGCAGATCACATGATGTGGCTAAGCTACATTTCAGTCAAATGTTATGAATGCAGTTTTAAGATCAAAATGATGTGATTAACAATACATAACACGATGCTAATGTGAAAATTAAAAATAATAATAATAATGAATAACACACATATGATAAACAGGAGTATACAAGCAAGGGAACAAAGGAAAACAAAACAAAACAAAAAAAACAACAACAAAGCATACAAAAAACAATATACATAATAGGATGATTAATGATGATGTAGGTTAATGACAGAGTTTAGAAACGATGGAGGGTAACGGTTGTTTGTAAAGCATGAAGATCACACAAACATAAAGTTAGGTGTAATTCTTTTCAATATGCTTAAGTTCTTAATTGTCATATGCACAGTAGTTATGTTGTTGTTACGTTGTCATTGGCGATGAAGATCTTCCTCTTTGCCCGTCAGCGCAGGTTTTGTCAGCCTCTGGGCTGGTTTTGACTTTAGATTTGTCTGATCGTGTCAGACAAACCTGGCAACCCTGCTAGGCTGACTCCAGAAAACTCCAGGCTCCCTGAACTGACACTCTTTAGCTCTGACCATTCAACAAAAAACAGCTTCAATGTAGCTTAATGACTTAAAAGGGAAATGTCGGTCTTTGCTGCATATGTACTGACTGAACTGATGATTGACAGGTGACAGTGATCACACAACACCAGCAGACACTCTTTCTCTCCTTCAAATGAGTGACCTGTGGGTCATGTCTGCTTTGAAAACATAGTGTGGCTTTTAGATGCAGTTCAAGTTTAATCTGGCCGTCTCAGCTGTCTGTCAAGGACACAGAGAGACAGACTCATCCTCTGATTTTTCACCTACAGTGTAGATGAAACCTCACATACAAAAACATCACAACCAGAGATTGGAAGTAACTAAGTACTGGTACTTTGTTATAAATAAGCACATACTACTTAGTTACACTACTCTGTACAGACATATTCACACCAGGCTTGCCATTTTACTTTTATGCAAGAAAAAACACAACATAAAAAAGAAGTGACAAAACGAAAATGACATGGAGGACGTAAAGAGACAAAAACAAAACAAACAAAAGGTGTAACGACGAATCAGACGAAACAAGATAACAAAAATGATGAAATCGATGGAACAAGACAAAGACAACATAACAATAAACAATGAAAATGATGTAAAATATGTAAAAAGGCAAAAGAGAAAAGAGAAAGATGAAAAAGACAAGACAAAGACGTAAAAGATGTGACAAGGTAATAATGACATAACAAGTGATGAAAGACAAAAATTATGTAACAAGATGTAACAATACAAATACAACATAACAAGATGTAACAAGATAAAGATGATGCAAAAGACGTAACAAGATGAAAATGACCTTAGATGGAAACAAGATGTAAGAAGAAAAAAACAAGATAAAAATAGATAAGAACAGACAGAGAGGGAGACTTGATTGTGAAGAAAACTTTAGTCAGCTTTGCACAAAAACAGACAACAGACAGCTTTTTATTTTTATACTTTGAGTACATTTCAGAGGCTGTATCACTTTTACTGCAGTAAAGAAGTTGAATCAGTGCTTCTACTTTTACCAGTCTTTTTACACAAGTATCTGTACTTCTACTTGAGCAAAGAATGTGTGTACTTACTGAACTGATTGTGTGTCCTCTTCTGCTCTGATCTGCAACAGAGGACGTTTGCAGCCAGCCCGTTCTCCGAGCCCATCATGGTGAAGCTCCACAGCGGGATGACCCGACAGACTGAGGACCCAGAGATGCTGTGGGTGATGGGTCCAGTGCTGGCTGTCATTCTCATCATCATCATAGTCATCGCTATTCTGCTCTTCAAGAGGTGAGCCTGACGCACAAAACAGCAGACAGATAATGACAGATGCGTGTTATTTTTGGAGTGAAGCCTCTGAAAGGCCATGTTTGTCTGGGTTTTGAGAATAATTGCACTGTCACGCAGAGTTTTCGATATTAATTCCCCATAGAAACGCTGGATGTAACCCGCAGACACCCCCTAATATTGTGATATGTGAAGTGAAAGTGGGGGGCCACTGTTGTGTCCTACAAAAGTGTTTTTGAAGCACTTATTTCAACACATTCTCAACTCATCAAATACAGCAGTTTGGTCAGTGACCCTATGCTTCAATCTGTGAAGATGTACGTACTGCTGTGGTGCACATGCAGGGCTCAACAGTAATAAATATGCAACATCCAGGTAGACTTTCAAAATAAAGGCACAAGAACTACTTGAGTAGGTTTAAAGAAACAATACAGTGGTGGACAAAGCACTCAACCCCAGTACTTGAGTCAAAGTATTGATACTCCTGGTCAAATATTACTCAACTACAAGTGAAAGTTGCTCAATTAAAATTTTACTTGAGTTAAAGTACTAGAGTTCTTGCTTTTAAAAATACTTAAATATTCAAAAGTGCATGTTTTTAAAAATACTTAAGTATTCAAAAGTACAAATTACAAAGTACATTTTCTAATATCAATACATGCTGTATTGTTTTCATGATGCATTTACAGAACCTTGTAACTCTCTGAAAGCATCCATTGATGCACTGACCTGCTGTAGAACCACTCTGCTACACAAAGTCTATAGAAACACCTATAAAAACTTCAGCATTGAAATGTAATCAAAAACAAAAAGGACAGCTATTGTCATTTTCTGATGTATCTGTATTAAAATCGCTGTATAAAAGCAGATTGAAGCCGACTGTAAGGAGTTCTCCAAGTCTGTTAAATAACTGAGATTTCTTTCTGTCTTCAGAGGCAGTATATATACATGAATTATGTGGTATTTTTCACAAACATAAAAACAATCCAACTTTAAAAGCTACCTGGAATAATTAATAATTCTAATAACATCTTGAGATTTAATTTTGTCTTTCTCCTGCCGTCACCATTACTGCTTTTTGTTTGAATAAAAGAGGGAGAACTTGCTTGTTCTTGTTACAGAGCGCCTGGATGTATTTCCACTTTTACATCAGTCCCATTTGAGAGGAGCTACTGTGATTGGTTTCCTTTTGTGAGGAACACAGCATGTGACCAACTGCATTTTAGAAAAGAAAAAAAACACCAACAGCTGACTTCAAAGATTAGTCGAAAAGTAACAACAACCTTCCTAGAAATGTAGTGGAGTCAAAAGTACAATATTTGTCTTTGAAATGTAGTGGAGTGAAAGTAATACGTTTCCAAAAAAAACAAATACTCAAGTTAAGTACAGATACTCAAAAAATGTACTTAAGTACAGTACTCAAGTAAATGTACTTCATGACTGTCCACCACTGCTGAAATGTCACTACACAAGAGGTACTGTATGGTATGTATGGAACGTCTGTTCAACGTTCTCTGCCTGATGTTTCCTGTAGTACATATCATGAAGTTGCAGCAATGCTGCTAAAATGTCACGGGTTAGCAATATCAAGTCCGCTATAATAAATATGCAACATCTAGGCAGACTTTCAAAATAAAGGCAAGAAAACTACATGACAATTTACTGGATATGTTCTACCAACGTCATAACTGTGCCATTTCATTTGTGACAGTGTAACAACACCGCAACATTACAGTTTCATTAACATTAGCCACGTCACTGCAACATTGCTGAAGCTTCACAACACATTTTTGCAACATGTGTTCAGCATCCTCTGCGTGACGTTTCCTGTGCTTTATATCATGACGTTGCTGCAACATTGGTAAAATATGACTTTTGCAACTTTGTTGAAGTGTCATATTTAAACAGCGAACTATGTCCTTAACAATATCACACTATGTCAGAATACAAGTGAAGAAAGAAGAGGTTCCTGAAAATCTTTATTATAATTGTAACAAAACATAACTCTAGAAGAGCGCCTCCAGAAACGACACATCCAGGCACTGACCAAGCTGTCGTATTTGACACACTGGGAGTGAGAACGGACAAAATGTTTGGCTGTGGTGTTTCTACCAAATAAATCTCACAAGGCAAGACAGATATAAAATATAAATCTGGTGCTGCCCTCCAAAAAATTCAGACTACTTTCTCTCAAACTATTTCCTTCAGCAACAACGAAAGGAAACAAAAACAAAAACACTGACCCTTTCCCCTTTAAAAACTTGTGAATGAATATACATGTATGGTTTTATGATTTTCAATCAGAAGTCTGCATTAGAGTCGATTCCGGTTGCAGGAAAAACTGAAATCTTCATAGTTCGGGCAATATGTTGATATAATATCAATAGTGTGATATGAGATTAGATACAATCTTAGATTTTGGATATCAGCACAGCAAAGGGCCTCAAGCAGGAATCAAATGGCTGCTGCCGAGGACTGAAGGCGTGTGCAAAATCAGCAATGCAATCCACCAAATGAGCCACTGGAGCGCCATATGAGTAGATTTTCAAGTCTGTACTTTTAATCAAAAATGCATCACACTATGTAATCTACTCTGGTACTTCTAAAATCACAACTGAGTACTGAGTACAATTCGTGTCTGCATGTTTGTAGCCAATAAGGCGATCTGATCACAAACAGTCCAATGAAAGCCAAGACACAGCGATGAAAAACTTCAGCAGCACAGGTTTGGAGTGAGGATGTTAATGATTATAAATGAATGGATTAATTGTCATTTAGGATTTAACCAAATGGATTCATGGATTCATATAGGGGACTGTAGTCATCTGGTGACACTGTTATGTAAAGTTGAGTATGAGGGAGCAAGAGGGAGCATGTAGATGTTGAACAGAAGAGGCCCAAGGATGGGCCCTTGAGGAACTTCACATGTCAATTTTGTTCTCACAGACTCATAGTCCAGAAATATCAGTAAGTTCACCTCATTTGACATTGTTTTGTCTGGCAGAGCCATTTGTAGAGCAAAGATTCAACTTAAATTGAGAAAAACAGAAAAAAGAGAACAAATTTTAAAGAACGTGTTTTGAATCTTATAGATTATTAATGATTAATTGATTGTTAGAATTTTCAACTATCGGTTCAGAAACATGCACAAAGTTTGCAACCCTAGTTTGCAGAGGAGATTGTGACCATTGAGCAGAAAAAAGCAGAAGATTTGGGGAAACAGAAACCACTTTGATTGAATGTCTACCATTGATAATGAATTCAACATAAACACTTCAAACATAAGATGAATACTTTGTACTTTTACTTAAAGGGATAGTTCACCCAAAAATGAAAAATAAGTCATTATCTATTCACCCTCATGCATTTTGTTAGTTCACAAAACACTGCTGGAGTTTCACAGGAAAACAGTGTTGCAGAATCTTCCAAACAATGGAAGTGAATGGTGACCAGTTTTCAAATGTAAAAAAACAACTGGAAATAAACCATAAAATGCCTCCATACTGTTCGTCTGCTGTAATCCAAGTCTTCTAAAGTCCTGACATGCTGTTTGCACACCGTCACAACACACATACACAGTTCAGACAGTGTGTATGTAGAGCTAAGGATCTACAGTGAAGATTCAGGCTAAAAACATGGTGTATATAACATTTGTTTTAGTTAACTTGGCATGTTGGGGCTGTAGGAGATTTAGATTACACCAGAGGAGCAGTATGTTTTTATTCTGTGTTTTTTTTTACATTTGAAAACTGGTCACCATTCACTTCCATTGTCTGGAAGATTCTGCAACACTTTTTTCCAGTGAAACTCCAGCAGTGTTTTATGCACTACAAAGCCAACCCCCACTTCCATTGACATGAGGGTGAGTAGATAATGACCAAATTTTCATTTTAGGGTGAACTATCCCTTTAAGTATTGTGTTAACACTAGTACTTTTACTTGTAATTGAGTAATATTTTAGTAATGTAACAGGACTTGTACTTGAGTACAGATTTTCAGTAGTCTTTCCATCACTGGACGTATATAAATTTGGGATACATCAGCCTTCTCAAACCAAACCTGAGGTTTAAAGATAGTCTAAGCATCAGCTGTAAAAACGTTTGCACTCTTCCCCTCTTTGTGAGTGAAATACATTTCAACAGTAGTGCGAGCATACAAATGTTCCTTTTGTGTCATCTTTTATGAAAATAATAGGAAGAGTTTGCGTGTACCTTGCAGGCAGTGCATGTTCATTGTGTTCCTCCTCATGTCATGTAGCTGAGCGATCACTTCAGCACAGTCCACAGAGAGACCCCGAGCATTTTCTTCAGCGCAGCAGATGACAAGAACATTTTACAAGAGCCGGGCACCGAGAAACAGTCAGAGTGGAGTATTTCAGAGCAGAGACAGACATTCATCTTGGCTGAGCCGGCCTCAAGGCAAAGGTCCTCCATGACATATGGGAGGAAGGCGCTGTGAGTTGCCCTGCAGCCCTGCTCTTCCAGGCTAACAGTTGGTTTGTGCTTCCTGTGCTTGAGTCAAACATCTGGAGCTGCTGACTGGGCTGACGGGGGCTTCCATATGGCTACTGCTCCACTCGAAAGGCAACACTTAATTTTTATCAGATTCTCATTCCTCTTTTTACTGTGATTCTCTCTTGATGTTTGGATTAATTCAGTAATATTTGTATTGGGAAGTCTATGAGGAAAGCTTCTCTTGCTCTTCCAAGACCAAGGTGATATTTTACATATTTTATTCTTATAAACAGGGTTGGGAGGGTTAATTTATTTATTTATATGTATTCCAATACAGTTAACGGTTTCCTGTTTAAAAACATGTAGTCAGTAACCTAATCCAAGTATCACAATAATAAGTAATGTAACTTGATTACTTTCCGTTATGTTTGGATTATCTTAATATAAAATATAATGAAATTGTTCGGTCTAATACAGTGTTTTTAGGGCTACAACTAAAGATTATTTTCATCATTGATTAATCAGCGGATTATTTTCTCAATTAATCGATTACTTGTTTGGTCCATAAAATGTCAGAAAATGGTGAAACATGCTGATCAAAGCTCAAGATGACGTCCTCAAATGTCTTGTTTTGTCCACAACTCAAAAATACTCAGTTTACTGTCAGAGAGGAGGAAAGAAACCAGAAAATATTCACATTTAAGAAGCTGAAATCAGGGTTTTGACACTTCTTTAATTAAAAAAATGACTCAAAACAAAACGAACTGATTATCACAATAGATGCAGATTAATTTAATAGTCAATCAATAACATCAATCATTGCAGCGCTAAGTGTTTTATGGTGGTTGTTCGGTTTATTCATTTGTCCTGCTGTTTCTTCCTTTGTTGTGTACAATTTATTGATTGATTGATTGAGTTGAGTTTCCACCGGTGAAGCATTGTTTTACTAGATACCATGATAATGAATTGAGAGCTGTGTGTAACTGTGCATGGTAGCATATTGTTCTTTATTTAAAGTAGTAATTCGACTAATAACCCCCATTTTTACTCAATATAATCTGTATTCTGATTGTCTTTTATTAAGTCTGTAACTGTAATTGGATACAGTTACCTTTGTTTTGTATTCATATTATGTAATCCCATTACATGTAATCTGTTACTTCCCAAGCCTGCTTATAAATCAAATATATATTACATTACTGCCCAACATAATCCTAAACATATGTTATTGTAGATAGCTGAATATGTTTCTCTGGTTTCCGGGCAGCCAGTGGTTTCCATTTATTTCTGTACACTATGAAAATTAACTTTCAGGGACAGAAACCTGCATGAGTTAGGTAATCCATCACAAGGAGCATAAAATAAAAGTCTGCTGCAGACATATAAGAGTCTAAACTCTGAAGTATCAGTAGGCTGCTGAACAGAGTTTCACCGACAAACTCTGTGGAGAGAAAAACAAACCCAGAAGGCAAAACAAGTGAAAACTGACGTGGTGGGAAGAAACAGCAACTGATTTATTGTGTTAATATCCAATAATATTTTAAGCTTCAGGACAATGAATTCTGAAGGTCACACAATGGCCTATTAAATGGCTTCATTAGCCAATGAAAAGGGAGAATTGTCTCAACCTCAAAGGAGCTGTAATCATCCAGCTTCTCCATACTGAGTGTGAGGTGATCCATTCTTAATGCAACTTCAGTGTAAGTGATGGCCAATAAAATCCACTGTCCAGTTCTTATGCATTATAGACATTCTTATGTGTTATACTGGCCTTATAGCAAGATATAATATGTTATTAGCACTCATAAATATTCAAAAAGGTTTATAACAGTAATCTTAACATGTTATAAAGCATTTTATAATGACTTATAAGGTCAAGTATCATATTTCCTTATTTGACAAGGATCATAGTGTATAATAATTCTTATGGTTGTAATACATTTTAAGTGTTTTATAATGCATTATAATCACTGTGAATACATTATAATGTGATTTTAATGTGTTACAGCTATATGTTTTGGGGGGAACTTTAGATTAATGGGAAGGTAAATGTCATTCAGTTGTTCATAATTTTGTGTTGCATGTAGCTTTAAGCTTTAGTTTAAGTCAGACTGCTGCCTCATATTAACCTCAGCTGAAGACATGCATTTATACACAGATCAAAGAATGGATTTTCCCCATACTCCCCATCTTTGGCAGTGGAGTTTTTGCTAGGAAGTTATGTTTTTGACTGTAAGTATGGACAGGAGGAGAGATTACATTGATACACAACTCAACATACACATGGGAGTGTATGTAAGTCCATTACTGCCAGTGTATTCCCATAGTAAATCAAAATTAAAAGATAAAAGTCATGATTTATTGATGACTTTTTGACTGTGTATCTCATAATTTCTATTTTTCATCTCATTATTTTGATTTTTTTTATCTGACTTTTGTCTCACAATTTTGAATTTTTATCTCCAAATTATTTTTTTTATCTCATGACTTTTGTCTCATAATTTCGACTTTTTGTCATAATTATGTTTTTTTAATCTCACAATGTCAAATTTTGATCTCATAATTATAACTTTTGTCTCATGATTTCTTTTTTATCTTACTATTTCAACTTTTTATCTGATTTTTGTCTCGCAATTATGACTTTTTATCTCATAATTTTGACTTATTTAATCTCAAAAAAGTGGATAGGAATGTGATTATTGTATTAAGATATGTTTTTTTTGTTTTTTGTTTTTTTTTTGTTTTTTTTTAAAGATACCTATCATTTATTTTTAACTCTTCGAATTTGAATATATGAAGAGGTAAACACAGTCACAGTGTCTTGGCTGCAGTGAAACAGGGTATAATGTGTAACGTAGGATGTAACAGATACTGTTTCCTTCAGGGTTACAGCACAATAACTGTGTCCACTAACCTGGCTCAGTGTCCCCACACCTAAAACAGAGGTTACAGGAATACGTTGTTAAAATGACACTAAATATAACATCTGTATTTTGCTCAAACTCTTTCTTATTTGGTGGTAAAGAAGTGAGACACCTGCCTCCAACTCAGTCTGCTTCTATAAACACGCAGGGAGGGCTGACGTCAGGTGAACTTCTTTAAATTCAGGTTCAGACACGTTCGGATTTTCAGGAGCATTCAGAGCTGCTCTGCTCTTCAGATAAAACAGCCAATGTGTTGACATGAGAACAGGCAGACACACAGAAATCAATAAAGTGATGCAATTTTACACCCTCACTTACATCTCTGAGTGCACAGCTCATCTCTGAATGTCTAAAAGTTTGGCTTTTTTGAAGTTTGGCTGTACGACGTACTTATCCATGGTCGGTGTATTACCTGCAGTAGATGGTGGTCGACACGCCCGCGGTTTGGAGAAGCAGCAGGAGTACCAGTGTAGGAAGCTACGCAATGCACTGCTGTTGACAGGGTCAGCAGCAAAATGTTTTTTAACCGTTTAAAAAGGTTCTGTCCAATGAAATCTATATTTAAATATTTTTACCTTGTTAACAGACAGACTTTTCTGATGGGAAACTGTCCTTATATAAGCCATATAACACTGTCTCCCAAGCAACATCATCATTTTACATAAAAAAAAAAAAAAAAACAGGGGTTTCTTTTCTACTGCTGCCTTGATCAGTCAGCTTGTTTGTGTTATTTTGTGGTACTTTGGTCTTTGTTCAGATTTACCAAAGTCAAAAAGCAACACAAACAAGATTAGGACCAATACATGCAATAATTAGAATTATTTTAAGAATATGGATACAAAATTGAGGACTTCTGGAAGTCTTTTAACTCAAATCACAACCTTTTCCTAAACCTAACCAAGTAGTTTTTGTGCCTAAACCTAAACAAAATGAGTTTCCACTTGTCACATGCCTACGCTGCTAGTACTCTCCACTGGTAATAATCCGTAATAATTTGTTCTGCTGTTTAGGTATGAGGATGTGTGCTACTATTAACATTACTAGCTACAACCACTTGGCTACAGTGTTGTATAATATTTAGACACAATCCAGCATTTGCTGACATCTAGTGTTAATAAAGATACTTACCTTGCGAGATCACAAGATCACACAAGAAATTGCCATGCCAGGCTTCAGATTAGTTGATAGTTCCAACGGGCTCTGCTGGTAGAAACCTGACACAACAGATGTTTTGTTACACAGAACTGAAGGATTGTTGCGAGTCCAGCTGCCTCGCAATTTAACTGTCTCATTGCATTATATGGTTCGTTGATCTGATTGGTTAAATTTAGCCTGTATTAGACGTGATAGACAGATGGTTCACCCAAACATCTAAACTAGTGTTTTTTGAAGTGCCTGCCCTTTTCCCAACAATTTCTAAGGACGACTTCCAAGATGGTTCTGTATAACAAACCATCTGGTGTTTCAGGTTAGCCTTTCAGTACCTAAACTCATAACAAAGCCGGGATGCATCTTGGGACATGTAGTTTATGGACTTATTTATTTTTGTACTGTATAAATTATATTCTTTGCAGGGCCAGATTCAGCCAGCAGACCTCAGGTTTGACATGTGAAACAGATCAATAACTGCCTGTGTGCTCTTGCTTGCTCATGTCCAATTCAATTGAAGACTGATGTATCAAACTGATGGATGTAGCACTTTAAACAGTTGTGAAAGGTGTTTGTACATTTAACTTGTCACAGAGAAGGAGAGTCTGCTCATCCGGCTGTAGATCAGATAAAGAGTGCAGGGAGGAGCTGTATGTTTGGTGCTTTAACGTCCTCTTTATTTCCTGTTCACTGCCGTCCTGCTGCTGACAACTTGTAAATGAATCCTTTCTTCCTCTGCTTCTTGTTCTCTCTCTCTCTGCCTGCCGTCTTTCTGTGGACGCAGCAAACAAGAAAGGTTAGTGCCTCTGTGTTTCTCACACCGCTTCACCCCCCCCCCCATCCCCACCCTCCATCCACCTTCGTCTTCAGCTGTGGGCGAGCCTCTGACAAACCTCCCCGCTGTGTAAAACACACTGTCGGGCTCGACATGTCCGTGTTTTTCTGACAGTGATGATGTGAAGTGACGGATGCACGTTGTTTCTGTTACATTCTCAGAATCACACCGCCATGCCAGCTTCTCTGAGCTGTCTTCAAGCTTTTTTTTTTTTTTTTTTGCCTCAGACAGATCAGCCTCAACTGACAGCACTTGAAAGCATGTGTGTCTTGTGTGTCAGGGTGTGTGAGTACATTTTAGCATGTTTGTTTCTTCTCCGCTGTTCAGCTCTGAGGGCTGAGTTCACAAATCCCGCTGATCTTCCTCTCAGAATAATCCTCCCTCGGTGCTTTCTTCACCTCTCAGCCGCTCGCACACCTGCAGCTTCACCGCCAAAACAAACCTGAAAAATCCAATCCTGATATCACCTACAGGCAGTAACTGACATCACAATGACCTTTTCACTCCTCTGTTTGTGTTCCCTGCCTGACCTGCATAATACATGCCGACCATCTCTACACAGTCAGTCATTTGTAGTTTTCTGGTTTGTTTGTTTTTTCAGAAAATTGATGCTTGAACTGCATTATACACTGATAAAAAGTAACTTTTGTTGCCATAACAACCAGCTGCAGTTACTGTCATGTAACTAAAACTTTCACTCTGCAGTAGTTTGTAACCCCTACTCTATCATGTTTTATTACAAGGCTTTGCTAACTACTCAATTCTCGGAGGTTTGTTATTTTTGTATAACAGACTGTTGTTATGAAAAACAAGCCATCCCTATGGACACAGGTCTGGTCATAGACTCTGGAGGAACAATAAAATCATTGCTAAATCACTAAAACCAATTTAAAATTAATATTGTGTGTCAAATTATTTTTTGGTGCATAACCATGTAACAAGCAGGATAATACACAGTGTGCAGGGCAGTATTGTGAAGTCCAGCCATCTAATAAATGGGATAATGTACAGTAAGCAGGTCATTATTGTGAAATAAATCCAGACAGGATGATGCAGAACCCTGAAGCTCACTCTTCATTATCCCAAAGTGTTGTAGGGGCTGTAGTGAGAACTCTAATATAAAAAATATTAATAATTATAATTAAGGGGGGAAAACTAAACAATAATAATAATAATGCTGGTTGGTCTAAGCCAGGCTGTTTGTGTCACCATGCTAAGCTAGGCTAACTAATTCCTGACTCCTTTACACAGACAGGAGACTGACATCCATCTTAACATGACACTCACAACAAAAACAGTATACATGCATTTCACAAAATGTCCAGTTATTTTATTAATTCAATGAGGCAGCAGGTGTTCTTCACAGCTCCAATAGTGCAAATCACAACCGATTCATAGCCTACAGTTATCTCTAATTATACAACATTTATTACACTGCTTTGTTAAATACTTGATTAGTCAATTGCAGCTTTCTAAGGTTTGTTAATTCTTTATGGTAGTTCTGATCACAGACTCTGGAGTTATTGTTTTATTTTGGTAAGTAACCGTGTAATAAGCAGGATAATGTACAGTGAGCAGGTCATTATTGCGAAATAAACCCCTACAGGGTGATTGAAGACCAAGTCCTGCATCACCCTATCTGAGTTTATTTTATAATAATGACCTGCTCACTGTACATTATCTTTTACTCCTTTACTTACAACAAAGTAATTTGATTGGACAAGAGACATTCCATGAGTGTTGACATAGAGTACAACATCACTGGGACTTTTAACTACATGCATCACTCTGCTTAGTGTTCTAATAACTATTAGCTTCAACATTAACATTACAAATAAGACTAACAGATAGAGACCATAGAGACAGAAGGAGACAGGAGGTGTCTTGTACATGATTCAGGGATCTCTGTCACACACATTTTAATCTGACAGTTCCCAGAGTTGAATACAAGCAATTTAACAGCTTTTGATCTGTTCATCAGGGAAAATACCCAGGCTTATGTGCATACGTTACCACTGTTACAAAATGATTTGTATAAATATAGTCTATAGTTAATGATCAACAGATGGATTTATTTGTAGTTTAGCTTCTTAAATAACAGACCTGCTGTGGTAAAATCTTGTGGTTGGTACGTTTGCTTTCACGCCACAAACAAACTGAACCAAAGTTCGTTTGGAAGCAGCAGGGCCGAGACCGAGTGAAAAGGTTGCTCTCAGTCTTGTTTCATTCGCACCGGGGTGAGTCTCAAAATTTCAACATGGACATTCAGTCTCTTGTGAAGTCTGAGCTGAATACTGAGGCAGTTTCATTGATCCGTTGGGACAACTAAGCTGAGGAGCTCTACTGCAGTATGTAGCTCTATACAAAGTAGCTAGCAATCTAACATTAGTGCGCAGGAAAATGTTTTTGTTGCTTGGCAACAGTCCAGTCCAGTGGTGAAACTATTTGTTTTGGCGGAGCCAAATAAGTGAGTATATAAATAGAAAAATGATCATCTATTTTCAGCTGTTAACCAATAAATGATACTAATAACTAATGATAACTGTTTTATAAAAGCAGTGTCACACTCGAGGTCTTGCTGTTGGATTAAATATCACCTCAGCTGTGACTGTCTAATAGTGAGTCCAACAAAACGACCTCTTGTGTGATATTGCTTAATTGAGTCTTTACACCACCAGTGTATAGAAGTGTGTATACTGACATCAGTTGGAGGATAGCGGTCGACTTCTACTTTAAGCAAACCCACTTAGAGCTGTTAAGTGGCCACTTGCTTTTCTCACATTTAGATTAATTAAATTATACTGGTAAAGAGCGAAAATAAATTGACTGCAACGGCAGATGTTAGAGTCATGTCTTTCTGGCTTTTTTCCTCGCCTTTTCCATCCTGAAAAAAATTCAAGGTGCCAGACAGTATTCAGTGTTTGAATGTTATTCCAGGTCAAGTGCTGATCGTATCACAAATGAATGTTTTAGACTGTTTTGTAGTGACAAGTTAAAACACAATATGTGCCGAGCAAGAGGAGACATCATGTCGAAGTGTGGCACTGGAGAGCTTATTAGCAGATGATGTGGCCTCCTTCAAAGTCCATCAAACTTGCCGTGGCCTCGCTTTGTTTGGAATGTAATGTGAGTGTAATAAAGCTTTCAAAACGGACCGCGCTGAACACATCTGTATGCATTATCAGCACTTAGTAGCAGGATACTCAGCCCTCTGTACAGCCACCACGAGCCAACTCTGTGGATGTCTGCCATCACTCAAACTGTTTGTTTTCACACAAAATTAGGGATTTTAGCAATGGCCAAAGCAGAACTTTCAGAAAATGGTGAAACATGTTGATCAAAGTCCAAGATGACATCCTCAATAGGCTTGTTTTGTCCACAGCTCAAAAATATTCAGTTTACTGTCAGAG
Organism: Lutjanus erythropterus; assembly: GCF_056507025.1. NCBI lineage: Eukaryota > Metazoa > Chordata > Actinopteri > Lutjaniformes > Lutjanidae > Lutjanus > Lutjanus erythropterus. Next base: position 4,743,774 of record NC_139323.1, on the reverse strand, counting down.
AGGAGTAAATACACCAGAAAATTCACATTTAAGAAGCTGAAATCAGAGAATTTGGACATCTTTTTTAAATTAAATAAGGACTCAAAATGATTAATCAATTACTCAACACTGTCACAATCTTGTCACTTGAAAAAATAGGTCCAAACATGTGGAGCATTCATCATTTAGTTGTTTGGTCCATAAAATGTCAGAAAATGAAAAACAAACAAAAAAAAAAGATCAGTGTTTCCCAAAGTCTAAGATGATGTCCTCAAATGTCTTGTTTTGTCCACAATTCAAAGATATTCAGTTTACTGTCAGGGAGGAGGAAAGAAACCAGAAAATATTCACATTTAAGAAGCTGAAATCAGAGAATTTGGACTTTTTTAAATTAAAGAATAACTTGAAATGATTAATCAATTATCAAAATAGATGCTGATTGATAATAGATTAATCATTGCAGCTCTAAGTGTTTTATGTTTTATGTTTATTGTTAGAGGTCATGATAATGAGTTGGCAGCTGTGTGTGAACTGTAGTATATTCTTATTTATTTTAAAACTGTAATCCTGACAATCATCCCCATTTTTACTAAATGTGTATCTGTAATCTGATTTAATCTAAATGTGTCTGTCTTTTTTATATGTAACTGTAATGGAATACAGTTACCTTTTTCATATCTAGTTTATGTAATCCTGTTACATGTAATCCATTACTTTGTTAGAGAGAAGTAACAACCTGCTCCAACATACTGTGAAATTCACTGCTTTCCATGTCTGACACTGATTTCACTGAACATCACGAGGGATGTTTTTTTTCTTTTTTACGTCAGCTTCAACAAAAGTGTTTTAGCAACAGTGACGTAAAGTTTTTCACATTATTTTCACTTATTTTTAAAATGTTCCTTAACTGAGATACTAACTTTTATTCATTTTGTCCTCTCCTGACTTTGTCTCATGGCTACTGTCTCTCATCGAACCACCTCTTCTACCCTCCCAGGAAACGAACGTGTCCAGCCAAGGACGAGCACATGGCGGGGGTCAAGGACTCACTGCTGGCCCACTCCTCAGATCCTGTGGAGATGAGGAGACTCAACTATCAGACACAAGGCATGGACACACACACACACACACACACACACACACACACACACACACACACACACACACACACACACACACACACAAACACACAAACAACTGTCCTCAGCACCTTTAAGCTACACATACTGTCTTACCTGCCAGTTGACCCTGTTGTCTATAAAGTTAGGATTCAAATCTTGACATCATAGTGCAAAGTATTTGAATTCTACATACTGTTGTTATGAATATGCTTAAAGACTCTCCTCAACTAGTTGAAAACAGGCTATTGCAATTGAATTTTGCTATTGGCTGATCTGGTGACAATTGACATATATGGTACATCAACAATCAAACCAGCCCTCCCTGCGTATTTGAAATGACTGCGTTAAAACAAAATAATAAAGCAGTGTTCATTTTGATTTGTGATTTGTGATTTTACAAATCACAATGATAACAGAACAGAAAAATATTTTCCCCTCTCCTGAACTTTCCCTGCACTAGTCTTGACTCAATATCAACTTCAGTCCGAGTGCAGCAATACTGGTAAACAGTGGTATTAGGTAGTACCACAATATTGGAACATTTACAGAAGACAGACTCAAGCTCAAAGCCTCCTGTTAACAACTCTAATGAACTTTAGTTATAAACTGTATACTAGACTTGACTAGACAAGCACTGCTGCGCCCGGTCAGAGCATGGATTCACCCAGAGAACAAGCTGCAGAGAGACTCACCGTGATCGTCTCAAGTGTGGGAGTATTTTAGACAGAGACACAACAGTTTGGCTCTTTAGCTTCACAAACTGGACGTGACTCATCACAGCAGGACAAACTGCTCCACACGAGAGCTGGAAGTGAATCAGCGAGCGACCTGTCCTCCTCCTGCAGCTGCAGCATCGTCCTCTTTACTTTCTGAACACATTTCTTCCTTGAAGATGAAGGTTCACCACTGTCCTTCCAGGTTTTAATAATGTGTTGGACAGTTCTTAACCCAGTTTTAGTATTTTTGTCAACATCCTTAGTTGTTTTCTTTGCTTGATGCAGGACAATAATTTGACTCTTCTGAAAGAGAGTAACATCTTTTCCTCGACCACAGGATATGTCTTCTGACATGGTTGTTTAAGAAATGAGAAGCTGCTCACTGCATCAGTTAGAGTTTAATAACTTGTTACCAGCTGAAACATATTTATCCTGTTTGTTTAGTTAAATCCAGGTGGTGACTTTTTTCTGTCCAGGCAGTGTATTTTCGTAGGTAAAGGGAGCATAAATGAGCCTTAAGGCAGGACTTTTTCAGCCCTCGGAGGAGTGTACCAGTCGTCCTCTCAGGCATCATACAGTACTTTTTTTTGTAACTCTCTTCTTCTGTTTTTCAGCACTTTAACTTTGTGTCCTTTGTCACTCTCCTGTCTGACTATTTCAGTGATTATTACTTTTTCTTCTCCTCTACATCCGTCTAACTACTTCTCTTATGTCTGTCCCCCCACCTGTCTTCCAGTGGGAGGCTTGAAACTCACAGTTTGTCATTGTTTTTCCACCGTGTTCCCCTCTCAATCAGATGGGCGGCATTTACCTCTGGTAGCAGTAGGAGGCAGTTTGGCAGATGTTGTTTACACCAACATAAATTCATCAACTCATTTGGCTGCCAACCTTTGTTCCCCCCTCAGCGAGAGCTCACTGGGTGGCCTCAAAGCCTCTAAAAAGTTTTCACCACGAACACAAACAAACTGACAGATGATATCTTGTTTATTCACGCTATGAAGTCAAAACTGATGAAGATGTTTTATTGTCCTTCAGTATTTCAATCTTATGCTTCTTTATTTCAAGACAATGAAGGCAAATACACCACAACTTTGATTTGTAGGGTTGGGAGGGTTACTTTAAAATGTATTCTGATACAGTTACTGATTACCTGTTGAAGAATGTGATCACTAACATAATCCAAGTATCACAATATTAAAGTAATATAACTCCATTACTTTCTGTTACTTTTGGATTACCTCAACATAGAATATAGCAAAATTGTTTCACCTGACATAGTGCAACTAATGATTATTTTCATCACTGATTAATCGCTTGATTATTTTCTCAATTAATTGATTAGTTGTTTAGTCCATGAAATGTCAGCAAATGGTGAAACATGCTGATCAAAGCTCAAGATGATGTCCTCAAATGTCTCATTTTGTCCACAACTCAAAAATATTCAGTTTACTGTCAGAGAGGAGTAAAGAAACCAGAAAATATTCACATTTAAGAAGCTGAAATCAGAGAATTTTAACTTTTTTTAAATAAAAAAAAAATTGACTGATTGAATGATTAATCGATTAATCAAAACAAATGCAGATTTATTTAATAGTCAATCAATAATAGATTAATCATTGCAGCTCTAAGTGTTTTGTGTTTGCTGTTAGGTTTATTAGTTTGTCCAGTTGTTCCTTCCTTTGTTGTGTGCAATTTATTGATTGATTGATCGATTTAAAGACAAAAAATGTTAAAATTTCAACCCAGTGAAACATTTTTTCACTAGAGCTCATGATAATGAATTGTCAGCAATGTGAACTGTGCATGGTAGGATATCATTCTTTATTTTAAAGTTGCAATCATAGTATAATCCCCATTTTTACATCTTTTTTTAACTGTAACTCTAGTTGAATACAGTTACCTTTTTTCACGTCCAGATTGCATGATCCCATTACATGTAATCTCCAAGACTGTTTATTTGACAGTTATGATTAGCACCAAATTAGTAATTAATCAAACTAGGCAGTGCTGATTAAATATGAGTCTAGATTCTGATACTGAAATGTCTATTTCTCCCTCAAATGTTTCCAGGTGCACATATTGGTGTGCTGTTAAGATGTAGTTTGAGAACATTTGTCACTGGGCTGACATTTATTCCTGTTTGAAAATGGACCACATCACCCCAACTTGCATGTGTAGCCCAGCACTACATCACATGTTCTGTTGCCCTGATTGGTGGTTAATGAGAGAACTTTGCCCCCGAGTCACGCCCACACCCCTTTTTTGAGTGAATGCAGTCTCTTTAATTAGACTGACCTCTAGATGTAAATTGTAAGATCCTCACTGGTTTAATACCATGGAATAAGAATATCATATAGATTTTTTTTATTTGAGTCTAGATCCAGTCAGGCAAACAATTATTTGAAGTTCATTATATATAAAGTCGCAGAGTTTTGGACGTATCAGCATAGAGATGTCTGCCTTCTCTCCAATAAAATGGGACTAAATGGCACTTGGCACCAAAAAAATAAATTCAAAACCTGTGTCTCTTTCCAAAAATGATGACCCAGTTACTATCCACAGGTTCATTTTTTATGTTGTTTTTTTCTCTCATTAAAACTAAAGTAACGAGGCTGTTTTGAAAATGTAAGGAATAGAAACTACAGATAGTTGTATTGAATGTAGAGAGTAAAAGGAAAAAGTTGTCAGAAAGTACAGATACCTGAAAAATCTACTAAACTACAGTAACTAAGTATTGGTACTTAGTTACTTTGGCACTCTGCTCGTTCATAATGCCCCTCCCAGATTTATATACACTTGCAATTTAGTCTGTTGATGGCAGGCTACTGTCCCACGGCTGGAAACTGAAGTCACTTCATCTGTGTTAGGATGTAATAAACACTGAGAGATCTTTTGCACAGAACATTGGAGATGACAGAACAGAGTCAGTGCTCCCTGTGTTCTTTTCTTTCCTCTGTCCTCTCCTAACTGACCCCTGTGCTGTTTGTTTTGCCTGGTCTTTCCCCCCACAGGTTCCAGTGCCCTCAGTTGCCCGAACACTCCAAGTTAGTTTTCATTCCTCTTGTGTTTCACTAACATGTCCTCCCATTCCCGCCTCCTCCTTTTCCGTTGTACACAGCAGCCATTTAAATTAGAGCCCTTGTATTTAACCCCATCACTTCCTCCTCTTCCTCTCATGGTCTCTCCATGAGTCATCAGACCTGTGGGTAGAAACGAAATCATCGATAAATCAATAGAGATTATAAGATCAGTGTCACTTCCCCACTCACCTGTTGCTTTATGGGATTCCTTTAACCAATCAGCATGCTTGTTGCTGCTTACATCACCAGTGTGATTCCAGCATGCTGTTGAAGAGCTGCACAGTCAGACGTCATCCCTCTGCTCAGCACACAGCACCCTCACTGTCACCGCGCAATACTTCTGTGAGCAGTCAGCTCTGAGCCTTCAACATGCATCTGCACCTGGTTACACTGTCCTCTGTGTGTGTGTGTGTGTGTGTGTGTGTGTGTGTGTGTGTGTGTGTGTGTGTGTGTGTGTGTGTGTGTGATTGCCTGTGACTAACCACCCCCCCTCTCGCTGCAGGGATGAGGGAACATCCTCCCATCACTACCTGTGATCTGGCAGACCACATAGAGAGACTGAAGGCCAATGACGGTCTGCGCTTCTCTCAGGAGTACGAGGTAACTCTTCACACTCTAAACCATATTCACTGTGCAGCTGCGGAGGGTTGGGAGGGTTACTTTAAAAATGTAATCTGATACAGTTACTAATTACCTTTTAAAAATGTAGTCAGTAACTTAATCCAAGTCTCCCAATATTACAGTAATGTAACTTGATTACTTTACGTTACTTTAAGACTACCTCAGTATAAAATACAGTGAAAATGTTTAGCCTGGTAGTGTTTTATAGCTGTAACTAACAAGTGATGTTCATTTTCTCAATTAATCGAGTAGTTGTTTGGTCTGTGAAATGTCAGAAATAAGTTACTCTGCTGGACTCCTATGGTTTTGCTGCATGTGTTGACTATTTTAGCCAGTGCATTCTGAGCTTTAATGCTTAGATTACCATACCAACCGATCAGGGAAAAAGATAACACTGATGATTTGTAAAAAAGAGAATTCAACCCAATTACAAAGCATGCCGGGATTTTAACCCAAATACAAAGCATGCTGGGAGTTGTGCTCACAAGCTTACCATGTTCTAATCAGCATGATTCACATCCAGTTAGACATTTAATGAAATGGTTCCACAGCTAAACAGCACACGTCACTTTTTCATGCTCCTCTGAAACACATTTCAAACTCAGGCTGCAGGACTCATCACTACACTTTGTGTGCTCTGGTCAGATGGTCCTCACTTACTACATGCAGGCTGCAACACTGGTATATTTTAATGTACAAAGCCATTTTAGGCAAATTATCCATGTGCATATGCCCTCAGTTTGTATTTGTGTATAATCCCCGCAGCCTTAGATCCAACAAAGGCTTAAGGGAGCCACTCGTACAGACTGAACTGGGAAAAAAGAGTCTATCTTGGATTGACCTTCAGGCGAGACTCGATCTACCCTCCCTCATCTCTTTATCCAGTTTCAAACTGAAATTTTCATTACAAAATGCTCCTGCTATAACAAGCACTTCATTTTCTGCATGCATTTGATTGCATGCTGCTTCCATTCTGACCTTTTCTGAAGTCTGTGACTTCATGGAAATCACTTCAGGTAATTATTAAATGGAGCAGGAAGCAAATGACAAACACTCTCATGCTGGGACATGTTGATTTATTAAAGCTGGTGACAGCATAAACTTAAATTTATCTTTTGTTTTCCTTCTTTCAATGAAAGCACCGATTTAGTGGCGAATAAAAAAATATAAATAATACATTAATTTCTCCTTGTCAGGGTAAATGTCTCTGAAACAGCAACTGAGGGACAGTAAAACTGTCCACTGAAAGCCTGACTTATGAAACAGTTTACTGTGGGTGAGCTGCTCCTCAGGCAAGGTGAGGCAGGTTTCATTACAGCTTTTACACACTGTGCTCTCTGTGCTGATCTCTGAGTGTGTGCAAGCGTGTGTTTGTGTGTGTTTTTAAGCTTCATATTAGACTGGACAGACAATGATGTTTGACATTTTAACTCAAAATAAAATATATTCAGTCTGTGGAGTTTTTTTGTTGACCACAGGTTTCTTATTCTAGTCAGACCAGGGATAAATATATATTTACTCATGCCCATCTGGAAAATCAACATTTTATTTTCTCACTTAAAGTCTAACAGTACATTTTTTTTCTGCGTGGATAGAGCTGGCTTAACGTCACAGAGTTAAAGTTCAGGATTGGTTAAAAAAAAAAAAAAAGCGGATGCTGCTGTGTGCATAAATTCTCTGCCTTCTTTCCAAGAATAATATCCCACTGCTTTTACCTACTGTAAAAGCCAGTGAGGGATTATGGCTTGTTGATGTCCTACAAAGGAAGGTAATTTGCATTTAAAGTGGTGAATTTCCAGGCGGATAAAGCAGGACAGATGGGTGCACTGTTTATGCACAGCAGAGGGAAGGGGGCATATAAATTATGAAACAGCAACTGAATCAACGTTTCTACCTTTCCACGTTTTTTTTTTGTTGTTGTTGTTCTTTTTTTTTTTCTTACCCGGCGTGGTGAGATGGAGGCAACTTTTTGGAGACAGATTGTTGTGTTTACCAAACAAGATAACACTCAGATTAGAATATTTTGGTGAGCATTGCTTCAAACTTTGTTCTTAAAATCTGCTTAAATAGTGACATTCAGTTGAAACTAGCATTAAATAGTGTTAAGCCACATCTCCAAAGATAAGCTGTATTATTTACTGTGTATTTACTTCTCTAATGATTCCAGTGATGTCATGTATAACTGTAGTGCAAGTCTTCTGCAGCCCAACTGTGATCAACAAGTCTAAGACCCTATATACTTATTTATATTTCTTATTTCATAAACAGAACTATTTGAACAATGTGAACGTGGACATACAGCAATCCAGAGCAAACTGATAATCCATCTACATACCTGTCACAACTGGCATATCTTTACATTTTAACACTTGTCTGCCAATGATGAGGTGTTCTATCAAATGAGTTCCTACCACTGACAAGGAATAAGATGTGTGATTGTCACCAAATTTGGTGTAACACCTGTAAAATTGGTAAGAATAATGCATAATTTGAATCCCATGACTTTGTTACAAAATTGAAAATCAAAACTTTATTTTTAATGACCATCTGGCCGTCTTGACTTAATGTCCAGATTTTCATAACTCCTGGATCTGACACTATACAAAGACAAATTAACCCACTTATTCATACGACACTGACACCAGGAATCAAATAGAAAGGTCACTGACATGGTGCAACAGGAAAAAAAAAACTAACTTAGGCCCATAACAATGTAACTTTTGCTCATTTATTCATTCATTGTTCGTAATGGCTTATCCTTGTTGGGACATGGGGGGGCTGGAGCCTATCACAGATGACATTGGGTGAGAGGCGGGGTTCACCCTGGACAAGTCATCAGTTCATCTCAGGGCTGACACATAGAGACAGACAACCACTCACACTCACATTCACACCTATGGCCGGTTTAGAGTCACCAGTTAACCTAATTCATGCATGTCTTTGGACTGTGGGAGGAAGCCAGAGAACCCGGAGAGAACCCACATGGACACGAGGAGAACATGCAAACTCCACACAGAACTCAGGACTTTCTAGTTGTGAGGCAGCAGTGCTAACCACTGCACCACCATGCTTTCCTCTAACTTTTGTCATTTTCAAAATTGTAAAAGTTACATTTTCATTAGTCTTGCATAGTTTGACATCTTTCCAAGACGCTCAGTGCTGGAGAGAGGTCCGTCTCCATTTATACACATTCTGCTCTATGGGAAAAAATGCCCTGCCTTGTTTGCATTTCTTTAAACCAATCACAACCAGGCAGTGTTAAGTCCAGGATCCAGCGACGATGCTGCTGCAAAATAGTGTTGAGAGGGAATTTGTTTTGGTGGAACATTTGCACATCTTGAGGTGAGTTCTGGAATTAAAATGATGACATCACTGCAAAAAAGCTGCATCCCAGGTGTTAATTTGCCAGTTTAGTGGGGACTTTGAGTTTGAAAACTTTGTATGAAAAAAAAACAAAAAAAAAAACACAATGGTGTATTTATACTGGCAGTGTGCATGCAGTGAGTTAGATGACATTGTTATGCTCCACAAATTTATTATTTTCTTGTTTTTCACCAATAAAGAGTTTTTGTTTCATAGGGTTCTTCAGCTAGGAGAACCCTTCTTGGTTCCAGCAGAGTTTCTAAAGGAAAACCTTTATATGGTGTAATGGTTCCAACCATCTCTGAGTGTTCTATCCAGAATCTTCAGACCTTCTAAAGGTTCTAACAAGAGCTCACCCTTTTATATTCCAAGGTTTTTTATCTAGAACCCACCCTGGGGGTTCTACAAAGAACACATTGCTCAAGAATTTCAACAACCCTTGAAGAACTCTTTCTTCCTAAAAGTGTTCTTTGGTTGAAAAGGGCTCTTAATGGAACCCTTAGTCTTACAGAGAGCCCTTGATAAACCATTTCTTCAAAAAAGGGTTCTTCATGTAGAACTCAATAAACTTTGATCAGGAGGCACTGGGTCTCTCCCTGTCAGACACACACACATACACACACACATACATACTGTATGTCCTCCTGCGTCCTGTTGCAGGAGCAAGCAGCCATTAGTCCATAGTAAGAGCAGCAGGGCTTGAAATGAAAAGCTGATAATGGCTGTGTTTAAAATGAGACCTGCCAGAGGATCTCACAGCTTGTTACATCTGATGAATGAGTCAGTCTGTTTGGGGACTCCTGGAGAACACTTCATATACTGCATATGGCCTCTAACAGCAGTTCTCTTCATTGCATAATAATGATTACATCTATTTCTTAAGCGTATCAAATGAGTAAAAGCTGGTTTGTACTAGTAAAAATATGAGCCTCAGGGCTCCTTAACACCGCTCCTCTGAAGTATCTGTTTCATATCTTTCATTTCCTCTTCATTGGTGAGGAATGCTGCCCATTCTGCTGCTGTTATTAATGCCTGTTTCTGGGATGGACAGCTGCCCAGAATGCATTGTAACTGTCTGTTGATGACAGCAAATATGCTCATTGGGCCAATGCATGGACAAATACACAAACACAGTACACTCATACATACATTTACACTTATTTTATAGAATATCATACATATGGACCCAGCTCATTTTGGAAAATAAAAATAAAATAATAATAATGACAACAACAAAAATCGTGGCGACATGTCTGTCCTCATAGGTGCCATCTGTTGGCGGGCATTTGGTTTTATGCCCCATCAATGTTCTAGATGGGAGTGCAGCGACCCCCCAGCCCTGAGGCAAAGCAGGAAAAAGCAGTTGTAAAACTGACCTAGACTCATAAATTTCATTGATGTATGAGAAGACCAGCATATGCTATGTTATTCTTCATATGATGAGGTCTTGTGTGCGTCCTGTGTGTTTCCGGCTGAGCTCACCAAGTGCTTTGATTAATTAGTTAACAAGCACAGAGCGCCATGAATTCAAGCACTTCTGAATCTTAATGCAGTTAGTACAGTAACTCATGGCTCTACCATCTAAATTAGACTGACACAACACAGCATCTGTTACCAGCTCTGCATGGAAATACTTCAAAAGATTAAACGATGAGGATGCAAAGTGTATCAGACAAAATTCCAAATGAAGCCCAAATTTTCAAGAACACTTGATTCATACTTTATTCAAAACACTTCTGAGTTAAAAACTGGCAGAGACGGCAGCATATGATGGATTTACCTCCAATAGTTGGCTGCGGTGAAATGTGCCCCGCACTGCAGAAAAGTTCCTGAAGAATCCGTCCAAAATCTCACACTAAGTGAGTGACAACTTTTTCCAAGTTTTGCTTTGTAATTTTGAATGATTGTTAAATTTATTAGGCCTTTGAACCTGAACCAGCCTCTGAACGCAACCAGAATATGGAACCTGCCTCAGCTCAATATAATGACTTTGAAAACAGCAAATAACTTGTTTAATTGAATTTTGTTTGTTATAATTTGGAAGAATTGTAAAATTTCACTTCCATGAGGTTGTTCAGTCAGACAGTGACAGATCGCAGGTAATATACTTTGCATTTCATCCTCACAGCTGTGGCAAAGGTCAAGCTGCATGCAGTATGCACTGTTTCATTCATTCATTCTTTTACCTCAGTAATTATTAATATCACCAGATAATCGACTGAAGTGGTTGGGTTTTGAACCCACAATTCACCGTGTTAAATATTTGCCTGAAATAGGCTCTGATCAATGTATTTAACGGTATAGCCAAAGTTATACCTTAAAAACTTTATACCAAGCATTTCTTGGCATAGCTTCCAGGACAGACAATGGCTCATTTGATTCTTTCTTTAATTAAACCCTGCTCCTCACCACTTCACACCATTTTACATTACAGGGGCCAACATTATCATCCCCCCCAGTGTCGGCCCAAGTCGGCGCCCATGTCTATCCCATTGTTAATACTTGCCAGTGTTCTGTTTTGCTGAAGTTCCAGTTGCTCACGAGTATCAACAGGATGCCAGTCAGTGTGCTGCAGTGGCTGTCACTGTGAAAAGGTTTTTTTTGGTTTTGTTTATTATTTTTGTGTTTGCAGCACAGCAGGGGGGGGCTGGTGTGTGTCACTATGGGGGGTCTGAAACTTTGTTCAAAGATATATACCAGAACAAGAAAAAAAAAACAACAACAACCAGAAACAACACCAGCAGTCTACTGAATAAGAATGTCTGTACCTCATATGAGAGTATATTTGAGTCCAGCCGCTGATAGGAAGGTTTTACACAACATTGGGTAACATTACTTTAAAAGTAATTCTTGCACCACAGGATTACTGCTGTTAAAAAGTAACCTGTTACAATACAGTGTTACTTCGTGAGAACACAAATTAAAACCACTTTACAACTTTGTACTTGCACATATTGGTTTTATTGTCCTGACGAGAACCAGGCATTAATCAAACATGCCTCATAAAGCCAACAGTACATCATGTTGTAACATCCAACCAGGGGCGTAGCATGAAATTCTGGACCCTGTCATTCTCTATCCGCCAAGCCACACATTCATGGCTATTCATGCTAGTGACTGAGTGGGCCCTCCTCACATGAGGGCCCTGTATGCTCAGTCCCCTTTTTACCCCCAGTCGGATGCCCATGCATGCAACTAATGAACCAGTCAGCATCTCAAAACCAACTACAAAAATATGAAAGTAGGTAGGTAGGCACCCCTGTAGTATCATTTCTGGAGAAGCCTCTTTAGCATTATGTTTCGATGTGCTGTAGATGTCAGGTGACACATGAAAAGTCTTTGTATGGAGGAGGTGCAGTAGGTGGAACAAACACAGGACTTTTACCCCAGTGACTGGGGTTCATATACGTGAGAAACCATTAATGTTGACTTCTTTTTAAGATGTTACATTTTATGTTAGATATTTATCTATGTTCCACTTTGCTACATTACCTCACATTATGGATGTGAACTGGCATAAGTAATATACTGCAATTTTAACCCAGACCTTTTATTTTGAAAGTCTACCTAGAAGTTGCATTGTCATTATTGCTAACCAGAGATGGAAACTAATTAAATACAAATACTTTATTACTGTACATATGGATATTTTTCAGTTATCTATACTTTGAGTATTTATTTTTCTGACACAAATATCTGCATTTTCTACTCCTTACATTTTCAAAACGTCCTTATGAATCTGAGGAGAATTATTGATTATTATCATTGTGCATTATTGTGTGCTGCCTTCCTAACATCAAGACTGATTTCAACCTAAATAGACAAGAACACATAGAGCAGACGTTTCATTGGTGTATATATTAGTGCATATCACGGACAACTGACGTAACAATATGAAAATGACGTAACAAGACATAACAAGATGTAACAAGGCGTAACCAGATGCACCAAGATGTAAAAGACATTAAAGGATGAAAGGAGAGGACGTAACAAGATGAAAACAACATAAAAGACAAACATGTCAAAAACAATGTAAAAGTAAAAAAAATGGAACAAGAGAAATACTGTGTAATAGACATGACAAAGCAAAAATGATGTAAAAGATTAAATAAGATGAAAATGATGTGAAAAGACAAAAGCTGTATAAAAGATGTAACAAAACAAAGTAAAAGGCGTCACGAGGCAAAAACCATATAAAAGACATAAAGTGGAAACGAAGTAAAAGACATAACAAGGCACAAGACATATAAGATGTAACAAGACAAAAACTAGGTGGTAGATGTAGCAAGGTGAAAATTATGTAAAAGATTAAATAAGATGAAATATGATGAAAAGGACATAACAAGGCAAAAACTGTGTAAAACACATAACAACACAAAAACAGACAAGAGGGAGACCTGACTGTGGGGAGCAGGTGAGCTTCAGTTAGCTTTACAGTGGAAATGTCCTTCAGTGGACATTAAAAATCACCAGTTTGTGTTTTTTTTCTGTTCCTTAATTCAAACAAAGTTCACCACAGTGAATGTGATTGTGTTCACGGCGTGAAGAAAGAGATGAAAGTGTGTGCCGGTGCAGTAAGCGAGGTTTAGAGTTAAGAGCAGCCAATCAGGAGCGCTGTAATGTGCATTAAAGCTAAGTGAGTTATTATTCTTCAGTCAGTGCCGGGTGTGAGCCCGGCTCTGCCGTACACACAGCCACATGCTTCATGCCCGGCTGTCCCTCTGTCTGTGTTTACCTGCTCTGTTTTGTGTTGGTGAAACTGCGGCTCCGTCGGCGTGATTACACTGACATGCTCAGTAACTGATCTACACATCGGCGGAGCACATTAGCAGTAATGTGAGTGGTTTGTCAGCGTGCCGCGGTGGAAGCCTTACCTAACAGGCTGTTAAATAAGATGTGCATTCAACCTCTTTCTCCATTGTCATTATTATCAGTTGTAGACTGGGGGCTGAGCAGCCATACAGCCAGTCAGAGGGAAAAGCAGCAGGATATTAGAGTTCTCATCGCTGCACTGGTTTGCCTGTGCATGTGTGTGTGTGTGTGTGTGTGTGTGTGTGTGTGTGTGTGTGTGTATTTGCACGACCCTGTGTTTGTTTCTCAGATGATGTAAGATAAGTAGCAGGAGCGTGAAAGGTCAGTCATGAAGAACAATCTTCAGCATGTCATTCTTCAGCTGAACCTGTGTCTTGCGTTCACAGCCAGCAATCGATAGAGACAGATCATCAGGCAGCAGAGTGAAAACCTGTCACTCAGATCAGCACACGCTCCGGGCCACATTTACATCTACATACAGCATGTATAAGTACAAAAAAAGTTACTAAGGAACGAATGAGGAATAAATTAGGAAGGACCTGATACTTAATGATTTGGTGATATATATTTAATAGATGAGAAACTAGAGAACAGACTGTAAGATGCTATTATTAATGTGGCATTATGTCATGATTAGTTAATTATATCTATGAATCCACATACTAGAAGCTGAGGCAGTTTTTTAGGAATCCTGCAGAACAAAGGATTTCCTGATTTCCACAGAATGGCAGGTAATTTCACTATTGATCACAGGACTGGGGAAAAAAGTCAACTGGAACGGGCAGGATCATAATAACTTTAGGTCATTTTTTTTCTTTTTTTTTGGCAAATATAGAAAAAGAGAGTTTCTGTCTTGCACTGTTCAACATTTTTCACACTTCTCTGACATTTTATGGACTAAACTAATCGATCAGTGGAGAAACTTATCGACAGATTGATGGATAATGAAAATAACAACTACAGGAAAGACTTGAAAAATAGGACCCACTTTTCAACTGACAAGATTATGACAGGATTAATTAATCAATTAATAAGTTTGAGTCCTTTTTAATTGTTTTCTGATTAAAGTAACAGAAAGTAATCAAGTTACATCACTTTAATGTTGTGATGCTTGGATTGAGTTTCTCTCCCAAACCTGGCTACAGGGAAACACACGTCTCAGACCGCTGAGCCAAAAGCTCTGCACATCGCTCTCCCTCCATCACTGATCTGTTGTGAGGCAGTGAGCTGGGAGGTGGAGAGCTGAAGGGGATTTTAGGAGTGTCCACACAGTCCAGTCCAGTATATCCAGGAGGCTTAAAGATCATCCAGGGCTTTTCAGGGCTGTAGGAGGGCTGACGAATTAGTTTCTGTGTCGCATTTATTGGACTGGACTCTTCGCTCTGAGCTCAGGCTCAAAGCACAGAAAGAAATACAGACGCTGTTGTAATAATGGTTGCCTGCTTCCCTCCCCCTCCCTGTCCCTCTCCTTCCTTCCTCTGTGTCAGTCGATTGATCCAGGACAGCAGTTCACCTGGGAGCATTCCAACCTGGAGGTCAACAAGCCAAAGAACCGCTATGCAAACGTTATAGCCTACGACCACTCCAGGGTCATCCTCACACCTGTGGATGGTGAGAGACAAGAATTCAGACGTCTCAGCCTGATTCAACTCAACTGCACAAAAATCAGGCCTTCATTTAAAATAATTATACCAGAGACAAATCTTTCTTTCTTGTTCCTTGCTGCAGGAGTTCCAGGTAGCGACTACATCAACGCCAACTACATCGACGGATACAGGAAGCAGAACGCATACATCGCCACACAGGGTCCCCTTCCGGAGACACTGAGCGACTTCTGGAGGATGGTGTGGGAGCAGAGGACCTGCACCATCGTGATGATGACCCGCCTCGAGGAGAAGTCACGGGTGAGAGTCTCATGTTGAGAACTAGTATAAATGATGCTCTGATGACAGTGGTGTTGATCTTTTCTGGATAAAAAGCATGAAAACACATTTACATTTACATTTCTCAAGTGATTTCAAGCAGTCATTTTTATATTAACAGGGATCAGGATCTCTGTGGAGTGACTTTTTTTCCTGCTCCATCTAGATCATAACAGCTCTAGTGTTAAAAAAAAGCAAGAAAAAATCACAATAAATTGTAATATCATATCACAATACTTGTAGAATCACAATACTTAAAGAGAGAGTCAGTAGGATTTGTCCGAGCTGTTCATTAATGCATCATTGACATCAAATATAAATATATAAGTAATATAATATAATAAATATTTAAATAATTATCAGTTGGTGAAATGTCCCAAGCACAGCAAAATAATGAGAAAAATAAGGCTTTATAGGCAGGGGGCAGAGTACAGACAGATACAGATACAGATACAGACACCACACACTTCTAGTGCAGAGGTCTGCAACCTGCAGCTCTTTAGCCCCTCTCCAGTGGCTCCCTATGGCTTTACCAAAAATGAAGAAGATTTGTTGTTTGTTTGTTTGTTTTTTTATATTTTAATTTTCGTTCATCACTGCAAAAACGAAAAAAGTTGAGAGAATTCAAAAATTTAAGTGTCAACGTGCAATAGACTTTTGAGTTTAGAGCCCAACTCAAAGTTTTGAAAAACTTTTACCAGCTAATCTTTTGATGACATTTGCTTCTTCTTTAGACAGACTTACATTTAACTAACTAAACTTAGTTTTAGTAATCCCAAAGAAGTGTATTTAAGAAATGATTGAGTAAATGCATCAAAGTGAAAGTGAATGATGTTAAAAAAAAACAAAAAAACAAATCAGACAAATCAGGTTCAAGCTTACTGTGACCAATTTTTTCGTTATTTCTAAATAATATATATAGAAATACATATATATATATATATATATTTCATGTTTATTTCAAAAGTCAAAAAGTTTGGACTTGTCTCAACTATTTTTTACAGAAAGTTTTAATATTTACTAAAATGTGTGTCATAGCCTACGTCTATGGCTCGGTGCCTTTTCTTGGCAGAGTCTCCACAAGCTATGGATGCCAAATCAAAAAAAAAAGAAAAGGCTTAAGGAAAAAGAAAGAATTTAATTGTTGTGGCTCCAGGCAGATTTCTTTTTCTTTTTTGGCCAAAAATGTCTCTTTTGTACATAAAGGTTGCAGACTTTTTTTTTTTTAGGAAAATGTTGCAGATTTTTCCTTTAAGAATCACAATACATACTGAATCAGCACCAAAGCATTGTGATAGTATCAAACAGAGACATAAGCGCATATGTCTATGGATTAGAGCCCATGTGTGCAGCAGGAGGCGGAGCTTGTTACAGACATAAAGGGGCAGGACGCCATGTTTTAGCCGTAGGTAAAGCAGGGCCTTGTGTGAGGAATGTTATTATCACAAGTTGCATCATGTGGTTGGAGACAAACTTCTTTAGATTTAAACAGTGGTCACCCAAGTGTACTTGTAGGTCTGACATTATGGTTAACTGTTCTTTCCTTAATCTTATTTGCACTCAGTGTGTATGTGAAGCTAGAGGAGATGACAGCATCACAAAGAGCTGCGGCAGTGATACTCTACTCTAATTCAAGCCCGTGGGCTAAATCTGGCCCCCAGTAGGGTGCTGGGTGGCCCTCCAAGCATTTTCTAATTGGCAGTGAAAATAAACAGTTTCTCAAAGGGATTTTTTTTGTTTCTCTATACTTCAGTAAAAGTTCAATAATGTTCCCTGGCTGTTACTTGGGAAGTTGCCTATCAGCCTTCACACAGTTTAAGAGCTTAAATACACTGTTGGTCCTGTCCCTGGCAGGAGAACTTTATAAATCTAATATTTGAGCATTAGAGCATGATGGAAAAGGCTCAGTGCTGTGGTTAATGTTGTTAGAGTCAGACAGATAGATCAGTCGGCCGATATTACTGACCCAATATTGGCCTAGAACAGCTATATTCGTCTGTATCGTTGTACGTGTTGTCTGTCAGAAAAATAAAGTTCCTATTTTTTTTCATAGGTAGCATTTTTACAACATTTGATCCCTTTTTTCTTCTTTTTATTCTCTTTATGTATTTATTTATAGTTATTTATAATTATTGAAAGTACTGGTGAAAGTCATTTTGGACTTTGTTTACAAAAATAAAGAATTTGGATTGGATTTTTTTACACCCTTTTATTGGCATCTACCCTAAAAATCCAATATCTGTAGGGCTTTAAATATTATATAACTTGTTAAAATGTTGCCTAAACGTTTGCAGTTAAATTCATTTGCAACTATTAAATGTAGTAAAATGTCTGATTTATCTGTCATTCATAAACGTCTCGTGTCAGTCTATGTACCAAGGGAATTTAGGTAGTAAGTTAAATTAATAAGTCATTTAATTTGAAAACAAAGAATTTCAAAGAAAGATAACTGGCCTTTTCATCTTTTTTTCATTTCATCTTATAAATAATATTCATGTCTAGTGGCCCCCGGGCAAAGCAAGTGAAGTACCCAAGAGCTGAGAAAAAGACGGTCCCACAGTTTTTAGTCCGTACTTTTGTACACAAATAAAAATATATCATCATGTTCAGCCACACTCACTGCGACCCACAATTTAAAAAATCTACGAGCTTGTTTCACCTTTTGAGCAATTATTATATATCGAATGAGGGCTGTCCATTCTCACACAATGGGACATAAAGTAGGCGGAGCTGTCCCATCCATCAGTGGAGTGATAAACTGCTCTGTACCTGGTGTACCAGCTCCAGCAGTACAGATGAGCTTGGCTCTGCTCGTGGACATGAGGTATGAGGCGTCCACAGGCCGCCACATGGCAGATGAGAGCGAGCGGGGCAGGGACAGTGTTCATATGAGTAATGATGTCAGCCCTCTTTCACACTGTTAATAATTCTACAACCAAGGGGCAGAACTGAGTGCCACAGCGGCGTGCCATTATTATTTGTGACAGAGACCATCAGCCCTCTGCTGCGGCCAATAACAGCCATCCGTAGTTCAAGCAGAGGTGCAGGAAATATTAGATGTTCTCCAACCTGTGGCCGAGGTAATGGCTGCTGTTGACACCAAACACAAGCTGTTTGTCCCTCTTTCTGCTGATGTAAAGGACTCAAGTGCTGCAGTTCACGTGTCCCCAGAATGCAGCCATGTTGAAAACTGTGATTAACTGCAAAAAGATTTGAATTTTCAGGCCTAGATTTTAGACTTTGTGTAGTCATTAGCAATGCATAACACTGTTAGGTACACCCATGGGTGCCAACTTGGGTTAAACATCTCGGGGGCAAAAATGTTGCTGGCTGTAATGTTAGATGGTGTGATGTGGTGAGGAGTACGGATTAATATTTTCCCAGAAAAGGAGACATTTCCTATCCTGGGAATAGAAGCTCACTATCCTAGGAAATGTATTTGTTTTTAAGGTATAATTTCAGCTATGCCCTCAGAACTGGTTATAGCTGATTTCAGGCAAATATATAACAAGAAGGATTGTGGGTTCAAAACCTGACCACTTATGTCTATTATCTGGTGGTATTAACAATTATTGAAGCAGAGGAGCACCATTTCAAGATTAACCAACAATGAAATCAATATAAACTGGATGGGGGGGGGGGGGGGTTGTTGTTGCACCCCCATTCATAACTTAACTCCATAAGTTTCCACAAAATATTTTCAGAGTAGTACCATTGAAATCCATAACTTACCCATATCTACATGTACCTAAAAATCAGAAGTCAGCTCTTCACTTTTCTAGCCGTTGGGAAACAACAGACAACACTTTACTTGGTCTAGAGAAGCTGCAGCATTTATTAACTAACATCCTGTAACCTGAACTGTACATTTACTGCCAGACTGACAACTTACTGCTAAGCTTTTCCTAAACCACACACTGGACACACACATTTCATGTTCTGTCTTCTTAGTCTGTGGTTGTTTATTACAACAAGGAAGCTTTGTTTGAGAAAACACTATAGGCAGCAAAACAAATGATGGCTGGAAAAACAACAGTTTGGGAAGTTGTTGGAAAGATGGGCCAGATAGGCCGAACCTGCAAATTCCACTAGGTGCAGTTGCGTCGTGTTATGGTCACGCCGTGGCAGTCCGAGCGATCCGTGGCCATTCTAGACAATGCTTGTGATTCCACCAGAAGTGCCGCACCACATCCCAGAAGCAGCACTTTACACTTTTCAAATAAATGCCAAGTCTATTTTTGACTGATGCCGTGTCAATTAGCACAGAGCAGATTGAATGGGCAGGAAGTCAGACACAGAAAAGGCAGGGAGAATCCAGTTAATTTTCAAAATAAAAGACCCCGTGCAGACTCACAATCATAAAGACAGACAGAAAAGAAACTATTCAACCACGCAGCCTGCTTATCCATGGTAGAAGCACAAAGTGCAAGGAAAGAGGACCTAATCAACAAAATCTGAGCAAGAAAACATAATCAGGCGAACAAAATGCTCTGCTGCTGAAACACTTCGTGCGGAGGACGGATCAGTACCGTGGCGCAGACAAGCCATGCTTGGTGGAATCAACCAGTGAGTCCTCAGGTCCTCTAAAACATGTATTCCTTGAAGGCTTCTTAGAGAAATCAAGAAGCAGATGCAGTCCAGCTTGATTCAGTTATAATTCAAGTTTACTACAACTTAGGCAGACACAGTAAACTGAGGGCTGGTTCAGACAACAGCACACTGAAGAGAACCTGTCAGGAGTCTTCTTTTATACTCTGTGGGGATCCTGCTATTATGGAGCTTAAGTTTTAGAAATTTTCTTTTGATCCACCGTTTTTCACAAAGTCGGGAATCTGACACCATTATTTGTAAGACATTTCATTAAAATGAATTTTATTCTACTATTATTCCTGTGGTCTAATACACTGTGGCATGTTTGGGGTTTCAATAACAGCTCCCCCTACTGGTCATTGGACATTTAGCATACATTTTAACCCAGGGTTCCTTTGATGGTTAAAACAAAAACAATGGTACAATTTTATTGGTACCATCCAAAATGAAATTGTGAAAATAGCCAGTCTAATGTGGCCTAAACTAAACTGAACTGAACTGGACTGGACTGGACTGGACTGCCTGATGGTTAAAGAGAGCACTGTGGATATCTCCCTCACTGCTCCCAGCAGCAGGATCAGCACCTTGGAGAGCACTGTGACACGGTGCTGACAAGGACAAGACACTAATAATCCTCAGTAAATGTCTCAACATGCTGAGTTTGATCTCTCATGTGTGTGAAGTGTAAATTTGGGCCTGATGGTGGCACTGGGGAAAAGGTCAGGGGCACCGTGAATATCCGCTGCAAGTTTTATTGAAATCTAGCCAGTAGCTGTTGATCTGTTAAGCAGACCACTGACTGAGCACTGATAAATAACACCGCAAAGTTAAAGTTTTTCAATCAGAATAAATAACTTAACTGCTTAATTTGTATAATCCAAAAGTAGCAATTTTCTAAAGGCATTACAGAGTCAGCAATTTGCATTACAGCATTATCAGCATGTCAGTGAGCTGTTTATTCATTTACATTTTAAGCAGGTAATAATGTTATGGATTATCTGAAAGTAATTTCTCCAGTCCTTGGAGAGAAAACTCAGAAAAGAGCTCTCTGATTTCTGAGCTGAAGCCTGATTCCTCCTAATGACTAGAAATGAGAATACAAGTACAGATTTATTTTAAAACCATGCAATAAGTATGAAGCAGCCAGAGAACACGTCGCCCTCCCCGTCCAATGTCATCTGCTTCTATATATGAACGCGCTTCATGTTCAGTAATGTCACACGCTGACATTTACACTTTCAGCTTATTACAACATGTCACTGTGAAATGCCACATGTCTACTTAAAATATCAACCGGCAGAAGTCAGTCAGGAAAGTGAAGTTCTCTGCCAGGCAACAGATGATGAAGCACCTGCTGCAATGTCACCACATCTGCCAGATGTAACCAGCAGAGATTTGCAACGTTTTGGATAAATTCTTTTTGTGTAGTATAGTTTCAGGTTTCTTTAAGAGACATAGAACAGTGTAATGGTGTTGTAACCAAGCCTCCATCAGTCACCTAAGTGAAAAAGTAGGAAAAAATAAACAGGACAATAAGTCCAAACTTGTTTATTTGCTCTTTATTTAGAACATTTCCTTCTTTATTAATAACATTTTTCTCTTTATTAAGAACATTTTGTCATTTATTTAGAAGATTTACTTCTTTATTAAGAAAACTTTGTTCTTTATTTGGAACATTTTCTTCTTTATGAATAACATTTTGTAATTTATGTAGAACATTACAAGCAAGCAGGTGGCTTTACAACAATATAACAGACATAATTCTACATATTTAGTGAAACTCACAAATGCTGAAATTCAGAATAATTGAGACTTGTTGTTGCCTTTTCAGAGGTTGAAGCTTTCATGTCTCAGTGGAAGTTGTGTCTGTTCAGAAGATTACTTCAGTAACTGAATTTTATTCCAAAGTAACGGCTATCATTTTAATTTGTCATGTTTATAACAAACCAAATTTCATGAAAATAGGTTTAAGTGAGTTATAATCAATTTTTTAGTGAGGTCTTCATCTCTCATTTGTTAAGTAGTGAACCTTAAATGCTTCAATATGGTGACTGCACAGATGCATAATGAGGTCGTAGTGAAATGAACAAAATAGGGATGTATTAATATGGTATGGTGCCTAACTTTAGTGGAATTAATCTGTAGACACTCTAGTTTAAGATGAGACCAAACTTTGTCTGTGGATGTAACTTTTTGAAAAAGGCCAAAATGTGACCTGCAACAGACAAGGCATGCCTTGTTTTTATCCTAGCAGTTGTTTATGACTTGTGGCCGGCTGGTGAAGAGGAGTCAGCAGTCACTATAAACCAGAGCAGTGAATAAAATGGGTTTTTCAAGGTTTTTCGAAAATGGTGAATCACCACAACCATGAAAGGTCCTTGAACATATAGTCATAAATGTGCACAAAAACTGTTACGCTGATTGGTCCAGTAGTGTGCAACATTAGCTGCAAGCTAAGCACACAGGCAGTCATGCACACACACACACACCATTTATACAGTATACTGTATGTGATTGTTGTGCCCATTTGTGCCAGTGCCTCTGAGTTGAAAAAAAAATGCAGAATCCTCTTGGATGCCCCTGTGGATATGATAATAAAGATATGATGATAAAGTGATCTCTATAGTGCCACAATGTGCAAGAAAAGTGTGTTCCTGCAGCAGGTGCCCAATTTATCTATCTGACTCTAATAAAATCCTGTGGGAGTGGGAAAACCACCACTGTCTCCCCTGAAACAGTCTCACTGTTTTGTATCACTTCCTCTAATGTGTATCTTTGGTTCTGTCTTTCATTAAGCAGTTATTAAGTGTTGACCAAAGTGTGTTTGGGGGCATGCACAGCCATGCTTTTATTGCTTACATGAGGTGTCAAAGGACGCAGGGTTTGAACTTCCTTTTTGCGTTCTTCACAGAACTTCTTCTGCCACTTTTTCTGCGCACAAATGAGTGCAAAAAACTTGGATAGCGCCTCACTGGTGATGCAGTGAACAAAAGGCATGCAGAGGCTGGTCACCACAGGTTACCATGGTAGTAACAAATGACCAGTTGTTGTTCTGATGAGGGCAGCCTCACACATCCCTAGTTAACTTTGTATTAGCCTGTAGGACTTAATGAGCTGTGTGTGATTTGTCCAGGTGGTGAACCGGCTCTCACACCGCTTCGACCAAAGGCCATGTGGCCCCGTGCTCGGCCAAAGGCCTCGCCAAATAACCCCAACCCCCTCCACACTGACACCCGCACCCAGGTCTGTGAAGCGTAATCTCCCCATCTGTTATGCCAAACTCCTGCGGCCTGTGGACATCAGTCCCCTCGAGTCAGCACTGATGTCCAAATGTATGCTCTCCCCACCCTGTCTTCCTCTGCGTCCATCCCTCACACAGCCAAGAGAGGAGTAACAAGAGCCACGCTAACAGGGCACATGCTGATTGTGCCAGTGTGTTGTATGACTCAGTCTTTGTAATCTGAGGAACCCTGTTTGAACTGTCTCACGTTGTCCTTCCTGGATTGCATCACAAAGCTCTGAAAGTGTGCATGTTTTACTGATAGTACACTTTAAATTTGCCACTTCACTTAGATAAAATCACATGCATTTACTAGATTTTTCAGGTATCTGTACTGTACTTGGGTATTGACAGCATTTTACTTTTACTCCCTACGTTTTACCACAAATATCTGTACTTTCTACTACATTTTCAAACAGGCTTATTATTTTAGTTTTAATGCATTTGAAGTGAATCACTGAGACAAAGATGTAACAAGATGAAAAACAACGTAGAAGACATAAGACTAAAAAGGCATAACAAGACAAAAACTATGAAAAACATATGACAAGACAAGACAAAAAACTATGTTCATGACACAACAAAACAAAAATGCAACAAGATTAAAACCAGTGTAAAACACGTAATGACAAAAAAGACAAGACAAAAACGTTAAAGACAAAACAATTCAAAAAAAGATTTAACAAGACAAAAAAGACATAGCAAGACAAAAAAAAACTATGTAAGAGACGTAACAAGACATAAAAGACATAAGACAAAAACAACATAAATGACATAACAAGATGAAAAATTGAAAAGTAGATAACAAGACAAAAAAGACATAAAGGACTTAACATGATTAAAACAAGGTAAAATACCTAACAAGACAAAATGGACGTACCAAGACAAAAAAAAGACTTATCAAAAAAGTGTTGCAGGATAAAAAAAAATGACATAAAAGACTTTTATACTTTGAGTACATTTTACTTATAATTATACTTTCACTTTTACTTGAGCAAAGAAGTTGAATCAGTACTTCTACTTGTGAAAAGAGTTTGTCTATTTTTGTAGGATGCCAGGACGTCTAGATTTTCAATGTTAATGCAGGAGGTCCAAAAGAACTCTATCAGAAATGAGTGGCAGCTTTATTAGAGCTAATTTAAGCTTATTTTGTCTGTGAAGTGCTTAAAACAACAAAAATCTTTATTTATAGAACAACAATGTATCAAATGACAATGTGACGGGAGTCATTGTGATAAACCCACAGAGAATTATCACTTGAACCTGCAGCTTTACTGAGCTTCATGTGAGTTTCAGCTCATTGTTTAGCCGTCCAGCCCACAACTTTATTGTTTTGGTTCTCTCCCATTGCTCTGATAGTGTCGTTTTCGGCTTCAGCAGGCAGTTAGTTTCAGTCAAAAAGCTCTAAAAAGCCTGTGTGCACTACCTGCCCAGAACCAACCAACAGACACAGTTAGAGACCAGCTGGTGAGCATACTGGAGCATTTAGCCACTACAGAGCCAGATATTGTTCCAAAGACACCGAAACCAGAGGTAAAAGGAGAGTGAATATATATATATATATATGTATATATATATATATATATATATATATATATATATATATATATATATATATATATATATATATATATATATATATACCTCTGTTTCCAAATGATGTTCAACAACTGTTATTTTACTATTTTACCCACACAATGATCTTTCCCTCATTCTGACCAAGTTGTTATCGTGCCCAAACCTAACCAAACCTTAATCATAACAATATCCTGTCATAAAAGCAATGGTGCTGACAGAGCTATCAGAGAAAAGTTGATGCAGAAGATTTGTTTTTATCTCTGGGTGTATAATAATAATGCAATGTACAACCTCCAAACAGTCTCCAAAAAAGTTGGGACGTTGTGTAAAACGCAGATAGCTAACTGAATGCGATGAGTTGCAAAAACTTTTTGACTTACATTCAACTGAGTACTGTACAAAGGCAAGATATTTAATGTTGATTAACTTTATTGTTTTTTGTAAATATACACTCATTATGAATTTGATGCCTGCAATATTTCCCAAAAAACATCACCACCAACATCAAGAAACATCGCCTTTTTTTTTAAACAACACTCAGTCAGTGTTTGGGAAGTGAGGACACTCATTTTTGTGTAATTCTTTCTTATTCTTCCTTGCTTGATAGGTCTGGACTGCAGGCAGGTCAGTCTAGTGCCTGAACTCTTTTACTACAAAGCCACACTGTTTTAACATGCACAGTGTGTCTTGGTGTTGTCTTGTTGAAATAAGCAGGGACGTCTCTGAAGAAGACGCCATCTGGATGGCAGCATATGTTGCTCCAAATCTTGCATGTACCTTTCAGCATCCATGGGGCCTTCACAGATGTGACAGTTACCCATGATGCCATGGGCACTAACACACCCCCACACTATCACAGCTGCTGTCTTTTGAAGTTAGTGCTGCTAACAATCTGGATGGTCCTTTTCCTCTTTAGCCCAGAAGACAGGGTTTCCATGATTAGTGAAAACAATCTGAAATGTGGACTTGTCAGACTACAGCACACTTTGTGTCAGTCCATCTCAGATGAGCTCAGGTCCAGAGAAGTCTGCAGTGTCTCTGGATGTTGTTGATATGTGTCTTTCTCTTTGCATGGTAGAGTCTTAACTTGCAGCAAACTGTGTTTACTGACAACAGTTTTCCTGAGCCCATGTAGCATCCTTTATGTAGCTGTGTGTTTTTAATCCAGTTTTTCATGCAGTGCTGCCTGAGGGGTCAAAGGTCACAGGCATTCAGTGTTGGTGTCCAGCCTCGTACCTTACATACAGAGAATCTTTTAATGATATCATGAATCGTAGATGAGTTCCTGCTGTTTTGTGCTGAGAAACATTGTTCTTAAATTGTTGGACTGTTTGCCCATGCCGTTTTTCTCGAGGTGGTGAACCTCACCCCCCCTTCATGCTTGTGAATGACTGAGCCTTTTGAGGTTGCCCTCTTTAACACCTAGTTATTACCAGTTAACCTGTTTACCTGTTCCAAACAGATGTGTTTTTTTAGCATTACACAACTTTCCCAGTCTTTTGTTGCTCCTGTCCAAACTTTTTTGAAATGCATTGTAGACATGCGTGTATAGTTACAAAAAACAAGACTTTGAGCGTTGCTATCATGTCTTTGTACTGTATTCAACTGAATACAAGTTGAAAATTATTTGTAGATCGTTCCAATCTGTTTACAATGCCTACTTTTGGGGGGAATTCAGGTGATAAAATAAAAACCATTTATGCAAGAAATCAGACAATGTTTAGTAACCCAACTGGAAGCAAGTCAGCAATTAGGTTTGTCCCCTACCACAACTTTAATTTGGAACCATGGATTAATTATTTTCAGTGTACTGTATGTATATATGAATCAGGTTATTGCAGAGAGGCAACAGTAACCTGTTTGTTCAAGTATAAACTCACAAAGTGATTCCCTGACACTATGAAGTCCCGTAATATTAACGTCTGTCATCCAAACAACACAACTTACTGACAGTCAGGGGTGGATGGCAGTTATTTACCTGGTTGGGGTCAGAGGCACAGAGGATGTCTGCTGACACACTAGTAATTTTGTTGTCTAGCTCGGTGCACTGTCTTTGACGAGGCAAGCAAGGGGGTCAGCAAAATCATAGGAATCATCCTCTGTGGATCATGAATGTCCACAGTAATATGTCAGTCTGACTAGTAGTTGCCAACATATGCCACCCGGGCTGGACAAAAGCGCCATCACCAGAAACATTCAAACATTCGAAACATTCAGAGCAGTGACCAAGACACAAATCATTTTCACTGCTCAGTTCTTTTCTCCTCCCTCTGTCCCTGTAACTTCAACAATAATGCTAAAAATACTCTGGTGTGTGTGTGTGTGTGTGTGTGTGTGTGTGTGTGTGTGTGTGTGTGTGTGTGTGTGTGTGTGTGTGTGTGTGCGCAGGTGAAGTGTGACCAGTACTGGCCCAGTCGAGGCACAGAGACATATGGGATGATTCAGGTAACCATGCTGGACACTGTGGAGCTGGCTACGTACAGCGTACGCACATTCGCCCTCTATAAGGTAAGAACTCTTCAAGTGTTTGTTTGTGTGACTGTGTTTGGCAGCAAATCAAGTCTTAACTCAGAGACAGCAGATCTGGTCTGAAAGATCATTAAAATCATTTTCTGACATGTTCCTCATTACTTTAGTCTGACTGCAATTTAACAAGTCTGTCTCATGTCTAAATAAACACCCTGGTGAGAGGGTTCTGTCATGTCTGAATAAAGCTGTCAGTGTAAAAGACACCTGTGTCTGAATGTCAAAAAACGTGAGTTTAACAGACAGATGAAGCCAGCAAAGTGTCTCACTCTGTGTCTGAAAATGAATTCAGAATGATTGAAGAGAGAATAAGTGAAAATTGTGGTTTACTGAAGTTATTATGCATTTATTGTAGATTTGATGAAAAATGATTTGCCCCTGATAGTGCTATAGCAGTGCACTTAATGCAGAATATTACTATTCATCAAGGCCACTTTATTCATGCTTTTGAGTGGTGCTCAGACTGAATTTGTATGTGTGGTAATTATATCATGAGAGATTCTCACACTAATCAGTCTGATGATTGATCAGTTAGTTATTGCAATACATTTGTTGATTAATGATTTACTAGATGGCTACAAAATCAAATCATGGAATTTCCAGTGTTCTGAATCACATTTTTATGAATGACAAAATGTGTTTTAAAGCATGTACATATATATGTGCTCTGACAGAATGGCTCGAGTGAGAAGAGAGAGGTCCGACAGTTCCAGTTCATGGCCTGGCCTGATCATGGAGTGCCTGAGTATCCAACCCCAACGCTGGCCTTTCTACGCAGAGTCAAGGCCTGTAATCCTCCAGACACCGGACCCATGGTGGTCCACTGCAGGTAAACTCCTCCTCTTTCATCTAAACAAAGGTCTCAACATGCCTCAAACATCAGTGTGTGTAAGAGCTAACAAGCAATATGTGTAACAACACATGCTCGGGAGTTGTGCGCACCCATGGGTAATTTTTGAGGGTCCATGGGACTGACGCCTGGCTTACAAAGCACCTGACCCCAGTGCATATCCCTGTTGGTAGTGTATACAGTATGGTATAGTATAGGCCAGTGGCTCCATGTTGCATCTTTTGGGCTGTGCCAAGTGCCATGGGTCAAAGCCTGGCCACCAGACGCTTGCTGCAAGCTCCCGTCCCAGGTATGGCTCCAGGAGAAGTCCCTGGTTTTCCTATTCAGTGCAAGGTCCTGAAGCCCTTTTTGATCTATAAGGTCTGTGAATCGCTCTTAGTCTGACTCGTTCTCCTCTGGAACCAGTTTGCCTTGGGAACACCACAAGGGAGTATTCCACCCAACTCTAAAGCAACCAGGATCACACAGACATGCAACCCCTCCGTCATTTTAAGTTGGTGATTCTTCGGTGTTGCATAGAGGTCCAGGGCATTACCTGTAGAGTGGCAGACCAGTTCTGTGGTTCCCATTTTCAGAAAAGGGGACTAGAGAGTGTGCTCCAGTTATCAGAGTATCACACCACCTGGCCACTGCAAGAAAGTTTTCGCCAGGGTGCTGGAAAGGAGGCTCAGGCCGATTGTCAAACCCCAGATTCAGGAGGAGCAATGCAGACTCCCTCCTGGCAGCAGTGGATCAGCTCTTATTCTTGTGGGGTTGCTGGAGGTGTCACAGGAGTTTGACCACTTACATGGCTTACATGTATTTTGTGGACTTGGAGAAGGCTTATGATGGTGTTAACTGAGGAATTCTGTACTGTATGGGGTAATGGGGCAGTTGCTATGAGCCAAGTAGTCTTAGTCCATTAGTCCTTAGTCCACAAGTCAAAGATGTTTTCGTTGGCGTTGGACTCTGGCAAGTTTGCCTTTGTTGTCCTTGATCCTGTTTGTGATATTCGTGGACAGGACCTCAAGGTGCAGCTGGGGCGAGGATGACAAAGTTCTTTTGGCATTATCAGACCGTGACCTTCAGGACACACCAGGGAGGTTTGCAGCTGAATGTTAAGCAGCCAAGATTAGATTCAGTACCTCTAAGGCTATGGTTCTCTGCCAGAAAACAGTTAATTGCTCCCACCAGTTGGGAATGAGTTGTTATTCCAAGCGAAGGAGTTTAAATATGTTGCAGGCATTGTATTGCATTGTTGTGGCAAAAAGGGAGCTGAGCCAGAAGGTAAAGCTTTCAGTTTACCAGTCGATCTCTGTTCCAACACTCGCCTGTGGTCATGAGCTTTGGGTAGTAACTTAAAGAAATCTATTGTGAATACAACCAGACAAAATGAGTTACCTCATTAGACTGTAAAGAGTTAAAGTGAGGAGCTCAGACTTCCATAGTGTGTCAAAAGGAGCCAGCTTAGTTTGTCTCCAAGCTGGCCTCCACCTAGTTGCACCTCCAACTAGGTGGAGACCCTGGGGTAGACTCAGAACTAGTTGGAGGGATTACATATATCAACTGATCTGGGAACACCTCAGGATCACCTAGGAGGAGCTCAAATACCTTGCTTAGCCTGCTGCCACTGTGATGCGATCTCAGGATAAGTGGAAGAGGATGGATGAATGAATGGATGGACAGATGGACACAAAGACACAGAATTCTAGGTGTTAAATCAGGGAGGCAGAGGCAGGCTTTCACCCCAACTTCCACTGTGGACATTCATTTGCTTTGAGACATCGTCAGGTGAAACATTAACCTCATACAAACTATTTCATGAAAAGCGTATTGAGGCCTTAAAGGTACCAGATGTATGTACTTGGCAATGTTAGAAATAAGGGTTTCAAGTAGGTTCTTCCTGAACGGCTGAGGTTCTACCCAAAATCCTTTGTTTCTGAAAAACCTTTCTTTAAATTAAGGGTCTGTTAAGGGTTGTCTGTGAGACTAAAAGTTCAAGTAAGAACCCTTTGCATCCAAAGAACCCTTCTTGGAAGAAGAAGTTCTTCAAGGATTGTTGTTCTCACTAAACCCTTTCAGTATAAAGAGGTTATTGGTAGAATTTCTTGAATGGGATCTAAATAAAATCTTTAGAATATAAAAGGTTGTCTGTAGAACCCACTTAAGTTTGTTCTAGATAAATATCTTTGAATATAAAAAGGTTCCCATTAGACCCCATCAGTGGGTTCTTGTTAGCACCCTTAGAGGGTGGAAAGGTTCCAGATAAAACCCTTGGAATATAAAAAGGTTTTTGGTAGAACCCTTTGATTGGGTTCTCAATACACCCTTGGAATACAACAAAGTTTTTTGTAGAGGCCCTTGAGTGGATTCCAGATAAAACCCTTGAAATCTAAAAAGGTTGTCAGTCAAACTCCCTGGGAGGGTTCTTGTCAGGACTCTTAGAAAGTGGAAAGTTCTGGATAGAACCCCCAGAGAGAATTCTAGGTGGAACCTTTGGTTCTAGGTATTACCATTTATGTTGGGTTGTGGGTAGAACTCTCTGAAAGGGTTCCAAGTGAGACCTTTAAAAAAGGTTCTACAGGGAACCAAAAAATGGTTCTCCTATGGGGACAATCCAAAGAACCCTTTATGGTTCTAGATAGCACCTTGCATGTAATGTAGAAATACTTTTACTTTGCTTAATATTATTAAGAGTGAAGTTAATCTGAAGAATCTCACAGAATCTCACAGAAATGCTTGGCAGTGTTACTCATACACTGCACACAGAACCATCCTGTTTACCAGCCCAGCTGCTCTGTGAAGTTTTATACCAAACATATCAAAGGAACAAGAGAAGCAAAGATCTGAAATCCAGTCTACAGTTCTCCAGGCAGAGTGCTCCCTCCCCGCTGTTTAAGAGACCCTCACATCACTTCTTCTGTGGAGTAATGAAGTCAGTGATGTCACAGTCTATCACTGTGCGCCATAATGAAGGGTTGAGGCAATATACTGGTACTCGCTACCCAGCATGTGTCTGGCATGGGTCTTTGTTATGAGTATTTATTTCGATTTTATTCTCAAAATGTAAAAAAGGACTCAAACATCTTCCTCATCTGATTTCTGTTTTCTTAAGGCTGGCACTAATACTGAAAGTCTGCTTTATTCTTGACATTTCTGTTTTATTCTTGAAATACAAAAATAAAAAAATCTCCCTCCTCATATTTTTTTCCCTTACTCCTGTTCCTAAACATTGTCAAAATAGCACAACTGAACTTAAGTTTGAAGAAATTATATTAATAATAGATCTGGGTATAACACACTGTCTTTGATTAAAGAAGACGAGACTTATATTTTAAATTATCGCCAATCATTTGAATCAATACTTTATGGAGACAGTAGAAAAACTCAGAGATGGAGTTGTCACGTAACAAAATGGCTTAAAAATGAATCAGACATTGTTTTATGAAAGATAGTGTCTTTAAATCTAACTTTCAGTCAGTCAATGTACATTTGTCACAGAAACTTCTTAAAAGGCTTAAATAAAGAAAAGCCATCAGGACTAAACAGAATGTGAATCAGAATCAGGGTTTTATTGCCAAGTAAGTTTTCAAAAACAAGGAATTTGCTGTGGTATAATGTAACTACACACTTACATTGAAGTGCTGTGAGTGTATTTTGACTTTATTCTGACTCAAACATCTTCCTCTGATTTATGTTTTCTGAAGGCTGGCTCTAATACTGAAAGTCTGCTTTATTCTTGACATTTCAATTTTATCCTTGAAAAACTGAAAAATCTCCCTCCTCATATTTTTTCCCTTACTCTTGGCCCTAAACATTAAGTTTGAAGAAATGACATAAGTGGTGGATCTGTCCTTGATTAAAGTAGATGGGAATTTTATTTCAAAATATTGCTAATCATTTTAATTAATATTTTATGGAGAGAGTAGAAAAACTCAGAGACTGGCTGAAAGTATCACATAGCAAAACGGCATAAAAATGAATAAAACATTATTTTATGAAAGATAGTGTCTATAAATCTGACTTTCAGCCAGTTAATGCCAAATTCACACAAAAACCTCGAAAAGGCTTGAATAATGAAAAATCATCAGGACTAGATAGAATCAGAATCAGCGGTTTTATTGCCAAGGACAGTATCACTACACACTTACACTGAAGTGCAAGTGCAAACTTTGTAGACTATATGTATTTTCTCTGAATATGGACCTCAGAAAGAGTAGCTGTTGCCAAGGCAACAACAGATGTGGATCCCAGTAATCACTGGTGTCAACCATGTTTTGTCTCTGTGGTCTGTCAGTGCTGGCGTGGGCCGGACCGGCTGCTTCATTGTGATCGAAGCCATGCTGGAGAGGATGAAGCATGAGAAGTCCGTGGACATTTACGGTCATGTGACGTGCATGCGAGCTCAGAGGAACTACATGGTGCAGACGGAGGATCAGTACATATTCATCCACGAGGCCCTGCTGGAAGCCGCAACGTGCGGCAACACAGAAGTCCCCGCCCGAAACCTGTACGCCCACATCCAGAAGCTCTCCCAGATCCCCACTGGAGAGACCGTCACCGCCATGGAACTGGAGTTTAAGGTAGGGGTTTTCTGTTTTCAGCTGGAGCACATGGTGACTTTGTACCCGTTAGTAGTCTCTTTAAAGGAGCACGCCAATCACACATCTGGCTTTGTGTTTGGCTTGCTGGATGGACTTAATGATGCTACATGGCATTATGGCATTAGTAACACTACTAACAAGTGCCAGAATTCCTTAACTACTAGATCGGCCATAAGTGGTCAATTTGACCTTTGACTTCCAAACTCCATTATCTCTCATGATAAATATCAGACCAAGTTTCCTCTTAGAACCATCACAAAATAGCAAAGAAAGTTGGAAACATTGTTTGTAATAAGTAAGAGTACTTTTCAAAAATCTAAGAGCTTTAACACAAGGTGTTACAACCATCCCAGGTATCCCCTACTTTTTAATTGAGTCTAATTAATTAAATATTTGTATTTTAATGTTGGGAAATTTGTGCAAAAAGTAACATAACAGTGGCAATTCCTGCGTGGTCAGTGTGACCACATATGGCCAAAACAGGTAAAAAATTATTACATTGTCTTTGCCATTTGTTTTATTTATGTTAAAAAAACAAACAAACAAACAAACAAAAACATTTAAAATCAAAATATAGACACTTTTAGGAAAAGTCAGTACCTGCAGCATTGCAAAGTTATTGCATGTATAAATTTGAAAACGGTCAAAATGATTGCCTTGGCTGTTCTAATGTTAAAAAGCTTGTTGAGAAAAACGACATTGTAAAATATAAGCAGACACAGTAAAAGCATAATCAATTCTGAAGCTAATTAGAAAACAATGCAGCGATCTGAGACGAGAGGTATCCTGTCCAAATTTCCCCTTTCTCATTAACACACTAACAAGAGCAGGAGAGTTATGCATGAAGTAGAAGGTGCAGTCTTTTTTAGGTAGACTACTGAGCAGGGTGGTGCAGCAGTCCAACCCAGTGGTTCCCAAACTTTTTTTGTCATGCTCCTTCCACTCTGACACATACATTCATTCAGTTTTTATCAGCCAGTAACTAGGGAAACAAGCAGCAGACGATTCGAGGGGGGTGTCATCGCCCTTGTTAGCATCCTTGTTAACCTTCCATCCCCTCACAGCAGAAGAGTGCAGGGGCAGAGAGGTTGTTTAGTTTAATACGTTAGTCTATTCTGTCAGACAGGTATGAGAGATGCCAGGCTTTTTAAATTCAAATCGAATTATAATTTCAATTTTTATTGCAATTTCTTACAAAATAAGAATAATTTAAATGGGTATGTAATTTTCAAAATAATGGTGATTTTAAATAAAGGATCCAAAACTCAAATGACATATACCAGCCATTAATAACAAATTTATTACCATTAAATGATCATGTTTTTACTAAAAAGCTGTAAAAATAGTGTATTTTACAGAGCTACTATGATAAAATGATAATAAAATAATTCTTATCTTGTTTTTAACTGTTTAGAAAAAAAGAAAACAAAGATCTCATGTTGACCCACAAGGTCTGAAGTGGACCCTTTGCATGGACAATGAGAAATTGTGGTATCACTGATTTCAGAATAATTTAATACGTTCGCCTACTTGGATTTGTTAAGACATTTGTTATAACATGTAACATATGGTATAAATGACACATTTATGAGACTAGAACAGGTGAAAGTGTTTCTGTTGTGATTTGTGTGGGGTCATGTCATATAATGCCTGTACTACTGCTGCCAAGGTCTATTCAGGGGACTAAAAGTCAGAATACCTCAGCCTCTGACTGACTGACTCACAAGTCTTCCCACATGGAAGCTCAGCACTAAGTGGCTGGAGTGGCCCTTTAACTGCCTGATGCAGTGAGAGCTGGCGAAGAGGAAGGATTTTCATCTCCAGCCTGTGTAACAGAGATGAACTCTTCTCAGAGGAGGAGCTGTGACAGCTTAACTTCTGAGCTCCAGATGACAGGCTGGAGGAGAGGCAGAGGCCCAGAGTGAAGGAGAGACGGCCGGGACAGGCCGCGTGTCTGACAGCCTGAAGATAAGGTCCTACTGGGTTAGGTGGTTTTTACACGGGATGAGCTGCATCCTCGACCGCTCGCTCCACGCGGTGATTTAACCGGCCCCGTCTTGGCGGGGGCACGACTCACAACCCGAATTATGCTGCTTGTTCGAGGAAGCAGGACGGCTGTAAATCCGGACAGAGCATAATTAGGTTTTGATCCTCAGCTCACTGCAAATTTCTTTCACCAGCACTTCTCAAATTGACATTTGGCCCTGCAGCACAGAGGAGTCACATCAGGGCCTGTCAGCAAAGCTCGCCCCAAAAAAACACTCTTGAAAGTAGTATCCTTCAAATTTGTTTTAGTCTGTAAAGTTCAAGTATATTTTATGGAGTAATTATCCTAATATAAATGTACTAGCAGTATGCTTGAAAGCTACTAATTATTGGGACTATATTGGTGCATTTTTGAAAAAAAAAAAAATTGTTGGATCAACTTTAAAAATTGCCTTAATTGGTAACACCCAAATTAATTAAGGCTTTTCAATTCAAGGTTACAAGTTAGATGAACAGAATTGCTTTAAATCAGATTAATAATCTGATTGCATTCAAATCAGTAGTTTGCATTAATGCAACTTAAATAAATTGAAATCAGGTCAACTTTTCATTGTCCAGTTTTCCACCAACTCAATGATTTACTTTGCCCAAAAGTAATAAATAATTAAAGTAATGCCACAGCTCTTTAACAACCTAATAGTTTAGTTTCAAGAAAAGTATCTTTTATAGTAGCCTTAGTTTGTTTTTGTGTGATGTTAGCATGATTTAACCTTAGCAATAGCTGGTTTTGTTCAGTGAGTTTATTAAAACTTAGATGGACCATTTTATGTCTAACATAACGCATTATTAGATCACTAAATATAATTTTGTCTTGCATTAGATTTAACCTTCTTTCCAAGACACCAAGAGAAAATGTGGAAGTCTTGACATGAGACGTACAATACCAGGAGAAACCTAAATGATACACTTTTACTGGAATAGGAACAGCAGGTTAAGGGAACAGGATGTAATTTCCACTTGTCATAATCCACAAAAAGAAAGAAGTGTAGACACTAAAGCAGAAAGCTAAATGGGACTCAGAACATTACATTACTTCAACTACTACTCAAATACACTTTTTACACTGTAGTTTATAAAAGTATACTTGAAGTATGAGAGTAGTAAACTTAGTTACTTAATAGTCTACATCTAGGTTTTAGTTTACAAAAATATACTTATATAAATATACTTATACTGTAAGTGAACTTAGATATACTTTTAGTTTCCTAGTTATGTAATAGTAGTCCACTTTCTAATTTGTAGTACATAGTGAAAACTTTATTTATTGATTGATTGATTATAGAGGTTCTATTCTAACTTAAAGATGTTGAGTGCCAATAGAATTTTCTTTTGTGTTTCTTAAACTCATGATTTTTGAGTAATGAGGGAAATCAGGTCCCTAAAAAGCTTCCTAAAACACAAATATTTTAAGAAATTAAAAAAAAGAAAATCTATACATATATAGTAATATCCTATAATATCCTATATACTGAACTATAATAATGAATTCAGTTGTGTTTACTTATCACAGTTAGAGGGATAAATAAAATCCACATCCCCACATTTAGTCAAAATATTTGAATGGCTTTAATCAATCGTTTTAATTTAACTTTAATCAGAGAGTACATGTATCAACAAGTCCAAATCTTTAAGCTCTGATAACATCCAACTTTTGAATTTATTATCTCAAGAAAATTGTGACAACTACTTCGATTTTTCTAAGTACTGTGAACTAATTTGGAAGTTAACTTATATGTACACTATCAGTGGACTAGACATAAAAATTCACAAGACTCAAGATTAAGAACATAATTTTCTTTATAAATCAAAACTTTAAAACAAAAATATTGGATGCTATATAAGATGCAATGTAAGAACATAACAACTCTCAAAACTAATACAACAAACAGTATGAAGCAGGGCCGTTTCTAGCTTTTTGGGGGCCCCTATTTTTTGAAACTACAATGGGGGAACTCCAAACCCTCTAACGTGTGCCAAGAGCAGGCCTTTAACATTTAATACATTGCATCTGGGCGCACTTTAAATGGACAGGTGGCTAGATCCCAGAAAAAAAGAAAAAAATCTCTTTTCTTTCAAATTCAAATCACAAATCTCAAGTTATCCTCAGCAATTTAAACCTACGGAAAATAATAACAAATGTGAATCACTGGAGCTGCCCTACATGAAGAAAAGCACAAAAACTTACTGCAGGCTTACAGAATCTGCATTAAAACATCTGTCAAAATGCTGCATTTTCTTTAGAATTAAATTATTTTAAATGTCAGGAACAAATTTATACTAAATAACAATCTCACTATATCAAAAAATACATACAGAAAAAGCTGCTAGCATTCTTGTAAAGTGTGCTCATGTGAGTAACATAGTGATACCACATTTTGAATAGCAGTGGTGACACTGACGGGTGGACCTGGCACTTAACACAGAACATCACTCCATTACACTGTTTGGGGGCCCCTGGTGCCTTTTGGGCCCCCTGTGCAACCACCACATATGGGAAGAAACGGCCCTGGTATGAACATAGTCTTTAGGTTTAATGCTCCCTGGTTTGCACTGGCGCAGGCCTCTCTACGTCATCTCACAGTGAATGTGAGTTTGTTTTGACTTTTCAGTGTCTTCAGCATGAGTTTAACACTGGCATCCGTCAGGATTTTATTTGAAGTCAGAGAACAAAGAGGATCAGCTCAGAGAGCATCATTTTCATGCGTCAATAAGAGTGTTAGCTCCCCGTGCCCTTTAACAACCTTGTTTCACGCACCACATTCCACCCAGACTGCTCGTATTAGCACTTTAAAAGAGCGGAGACGGTGGGTGTAGTTGTGGAGCTGCAGTGCAGTCACCTCTGGGCTGAGGGGTCGGGAGTCTGAGGAGCCTCAGAGTCTAACGTGTCCTCCTCTCTGCCTCCCGCAGAAACTGGCCAACTCTAAAGCACATACCTCAAGATTCATTAGTGCCAACCTACCGTGTAACAAGTTCAAGAACCGCCTGGTCAACATCATGCCTTTCGAGTCCACCCGCGTCTGCCTGCAGCCAATCAGAGGGGTGGAGGGCTCCGACTACATCAACGCCAGCTTCATCGATGGATACAGGTGAGTGCACAGGAGTCATTTCACTGCAGAATGTGAACAGAAAGAGGAGTAGTCTACTGGAAATTTGTGGGACCCAGTAATAATGTTTCCTGTGAATTTTGATTGAAATGTCATCTGTAGGTCTGTTACAGGTGTCTGCAACCTTTACTATCAACAGAGCCATTTGTAGCCAAAAAGAAAAAACAAGATCTGTCTGGAGCCACAACTCTTTTCTTCAGAGACTGTTTTTTGGGGAATTTTAGATGCAAGACCAACCACAGCAAAATGTAGAGGAAGAGACACTGAGCTGTGGATGTGGGCCATGATGCACATTTTAGATGACAAAATATTAAAAGTTTTTTTTGCCAAAGCCACAGGCTCTGGAGCTGCAGGGTGCTGACACCTGGCCTAGTAGATGAAATTTATGCAGTTTGCATAATTAGCATAATTATCTCATTATCAGGTTAAGATAAATATGAAAATCAGGAATTATCACAGTCTTCACAGAGTTTTCTTTAATGTTAATGAAATATGGTGTATATAAAATATAAGAAAACACTGTAATGCCCCTTATTAATCATTAACAACAAGACTATATTTAATGAAAAAATTATGCAAAAGCAAATATTTGAGTTTTTTTTACTGGTACATTGTTATGTTACTATGCTAGCAGTATCATAATAGTAAAAACTAATAGTTAAAAACAACTAGGTTGCATCAAGAACGTTAAATGATGTTGACATTTGCAATCAGCGATTCATGTTGGCTGACCAACTGCAAGCAAATAGTAACACAAGATTGTGTTGTTAACAAACATGCAGTTGTATAACTGTTACATGCCTTTATCCTGCACTCCTTTTTCCCTGTTTCCCTGTACTTTCTTTCATAAGGTTTCTAATCATTCATTGTGGGCATTTCTTGGAGCATCATGGGGAGGTTTAAGGAATAATGGATTATTGTGACAAGATTACGCAACTGGGATACAGCAAATACAGTATTTGTGTTACAGAATTACAATTGGGGTGCCTGTTTCTAGGCACCATCCATTAGTCTACTGCTTCCCCCAAAAAAATTGCATGTGCATGTATGTAAACAAGCCTGTGTGTGTGTGTAAAATAATTAGCAATGGAGTGGAAAAAAAAATAATTTTACCCAAGATGAACTGATAATGAAGAACATTCTCAACATCTAATTTAAAGAAACATTTAACATTTTAGGTACAAGAACAACCACTAAAGTTAGGTACACACACTAACCACTAACTTTAGCAACACAGACCAGCTGTTAATGTTAGCTACACTGACCAAATGCTAATTTTAGCTACACAGACTAACCATTAACAGTAGGCACACAGACCAACAGCTAACATTAACGACACAGACCAACAGCTAACTTTAGCTACACAGACCAACTGCTAATGTTAGCTACACAGACCAACAGTTAACTTTACCTACACAGACCAACAGCTAACATTATCTACACAGACCAACCGCTAACATTTGCTACACAGACCAACTGCTAATGTTAGCTACACAGACCAACAGCTAACTTTAGCTACACAGACCAACTGCTAACATTATCTACACAGACCAACCACTAACATTAGCTACACAGACCAACTGCTAATGTTAGCAACACAGACCATTATTGTTACCTATTTATTGTTACATATACAGGAAAACAGCTAATATTAGCTACACAGACAAACTGCTAATAATAGAGGTAATCAAAAGTAACGGACAGTAATCAAGTTACAATACTTTAATATTGTAGTACTTGGATTAGGTTACTGACTATATTTTTCAGCAGGTATTTAAACTGTATGGGGATACATTTTTAAAGTAACCGTCCCGGCCCTGGGTGTAAGGATGGTAGAACTCCTGCAGAACAGGATGTGTTCAGCAGCTGCACCTCTAATGAGCGTGGAGGTGGACCTTTTCTCCAGCAGCTGACAGCGGTAAATTACAGGCTGACATGGAGTCCGGTGTTTCTCTGCCCACCATCCCGTTGTTGTGGCACTTGTCAAAACAAATTGCTCTTATTGTCAGGTCTGTTAATTCTCTCCTGGTTTTTGCCTCTTGCAAATGGATAGCCTGTTTGAGAGAGCTGACATGCCTGAGAAATGAACTGATTAATCCAAAATTTTTGTGACGCCGCTCCTCTCCTGTCTGTGTCCACAGGACTTTTTCACTCATGGGCCTCGGGACACAGACATCAGTGCATCCCTTTGTACAGAGTGAAATAATGAGGTTTCTTTTACATTCATTACAAGTTAATGAGCAAAATCCACATTACAGCCCAATTTAGTATTTACCAATTTTTACATAACTCGATTGGACTTACATTCACTCTCTGTGGTAGTTCTTGTCAGTACAGATTTTGGCAGCGCTGTTTCCCCTGTCGGTTTCCCTTTTGGATAAAAAATAAGGAGATTCTGTTTAAATTCAATTCAATGTAATTTTATAGTCAACAAAGCAACCTGCAGGCACGTTTCACATTTGAGTGACAGACAGCGCAGCGTGCAAGGGTTTCTTTTGTTCTAGAAAGAAGTTAAGACAATCTTTTCATGTAATAAATTAATGATTCTCAACATTACATGAGCAAACTGTTTTTCTAATAGTTAGTTAAATTAAGTACAAGCTGTGTTTATAGCCTGTTCTCATTCCTCAGCAGGGTTGGGAGGGTTACTTTACCTGTTCAAAAATGTGGTCAGTAACATAATCCAAGTATCACAATTTTAAAGTATTGTAACTTGATTACTTTCCATTACTTTTGGATTACCTCAGTTTAAAATGTGGTGAAATTGTTTAGCCTAATGTAGTGTTTTTAGGGCTACAACTAACGATTATCATTGATGAATTGGTTGATTATTTTCTCAATGATCCGTGAAATGCCAGAAACTGTTGATCAGATTCCAAGATGACGTCCTCAAATGTCTTATTTTGTCCACAACTCAAAGATATTCAGTTTACTGTCAGAGAGGAGGAAAGAAACCAGAATATATTCACATTTAAGAAGCTGGAAGAGTTTTTCTAAATTAAAAAAAATACTCACAACGATCACTTAGATTAATTAATCTTGTCATAATCTTGTCACTTGAAAA
Organism: Lutjanus erythropterus; assembly: GCF_056507025.1. Lineage (NCBI taxonomy): Eukaryota > Metazoa > Chordata > Actinopteri > Lutjaniformes > Lutjanidae > Lutjanus > Lutjanus erythropterus. Next base: position 4,702,539 of record NC_139323.1, on the reverse strand, counting down.
ATACCCTTACAGAAAAAAAAAACATGAATTTCACATCTGCAAATTCATTTGTGAAATAAGTGGGACGTGTTTTTCACATGTTAAACATGTTCTTAGCACATGGGAAACGTGGTTTTGGAACATTTTCTTGGTGTAATATGTATATTCCGAACATATGTGGTAACATGTTTCCTACATGTTTTCCTCATGTTGCCACATGTGGAAAACTTTTCAATTCATGTGTTTTTTTCTGTAATGACTATTTCCATTATTGAGTACCACAAACTGTGTTTTAACCTCGCCTACATCAATATGACAATATGTGTTCGCTATGTTTAGAACATTTTCCCTGCTTTACTTTGCTGTTAGACAGACTATACAGATGGCAAACTGAAGCTGGCGTCTGTGCTCTCTTCACAGCCACAAAACTCCATTGAAAAAAACATTTTTCGTCACAGAACACAGGAGCTGCTGGTCTACCGCTGCCTCGATCTGCAGCAAGTAACATTACATTTTAAAACACCAAAGTCAAACAATAACACTAACTAACTAACTAACTAACACCAACACAAACTCCTACAACTCCTGTGTCCTCCAAGGTAAAAAGACTGTTTCTGTCCATGGAGTCATGGAGTGTTCTATATATATATTTACACTTACTTATACTACACTTATACACTTAAACTGATGCTGATTTTTTTAGGTGGTCCTTTGTTTAGGTGCTAAAATATGTTTTACTGCTGTCCACATCTACAGCTGTCTAGAACAGGACATGACTTAGTTAGTGTTGGGACTCCTGAGGCAGCTGTCAATCAAACATGAGCTGACACGCCCACACAGTCTTGAAAAATAGTCTAAACAGCAAAATGAGCTGTTTTTGAACCAGGTTTTTTAATAGTTATGAATTATTTCTTTTCATTCAGATCTTTATGGATGATTAGTGAAAACTAAACTTTGACATCATATATGCATTTTTACTATTTCAAGCCAAGTTTTCAGCAGCTTTAAAAAGGCTTTCTGGCAGAAAGGCTCTCTGGCCGAGGGGCGTGGCTATGCAGCGTCAGTATGTGACGACCTGGGACGAGAACATGTTGAAATGTAAACACTAATTGGAAATACTTTCCAGTGCTCCAGCAGAGTAAAGCTTGGTCTAATGAATAAGGACTTCCCCTTTTACTTGCAGCGAGGGTGGGTGTATCTTGTTCTCGGCTGTCAGCGCCTAATGAAGTCCCCTGGGCAACCCCACCTAAGGGAGGATGGGGAAGGAGGCAGGGGTGTCCTGTAATTCCTCTCTAATTCCTGCTGCAGTAATTAAGAGTGGAGTGAGATACGGGGAGCTGCAGCTCTCTCTGAGCTCAGCCTTTAAAGCGCACAGTGTAGATTAGGATAGATTAAGGTGAGGGGGAGAAGCATGATTATGATGATTAGTGGAGGTGTCCAGTGACCTCTACATATATCAGCTGTAGTCATTCTCCTCAGAGCCTGTCCATGGTGATGTCAGATAGCAGGCTTACATCAATATATCATTACTGCTACATGAAATAGGATGGACTGCCCGATTAAAACACTGATTATCTTTTAATAGCACTCTGTTATGGTTCCCTTCAGAACAACTTAATAACTGTGTAACTGTTAATTGGTTACAAGGTGACTAATATTAATGGAAAATGTTGTTATTATTCCATTATCTATTACAACTTCAATCTTATTTCTGTTGGTTCTGCCATTGCTTTTGTCAGTTTATCCAGATTATCATTATTTGTAGGTCAGACTGAAAGTAAGTACATTTGGAATCAAAGGTGAGACCAAGTCACAAGTCCTAAACTCTAAGTTTTGAGTCCTAAACACGTCATAATGCGGTATGCATCAAATGCATTTTAACAACAGACTTATCATATTTTGTGCAGCTTCAAATGTCGAACAAAGTTGGAAGCCGTTGCATCCCAGCCTGTCATTTTTTTGACCTGCAAGTTTTGCCTACTGCAGTTCGTTTTTTGTTGACCATCCCATCATTTTTGTACAAACTTATACCTATTCTGTACACCAAAGGGCAGGAGGTCTAAAAATGAAGGCAAAATGAAGGCACATTTGGTGCCTTGTGCACAATGCAGTAAAGTCTAAACCAGATGCACTAGAGACTGCTAATACCTGATCAAAGCACAAAGTCTGTAGTGCAGTATGTCCGTCTGCACAAGATGGCAACTGGCGCGTTTGGCTGAGGCGCACACACACATCTCTGCAACCACAAAACACCTTCATTTATGTAAAACAGCATGCACATGTGCGTCTGTAAAATTATTCTCACTAATAAGGAATGAAAACCTGCAAAGTGCAGGCAGGACAGTACACTTTGACTCAAGTTCACATCTCTGCCTGTAATGCTGTTAATAATGTCTCTTCTCACAGGTGTCCACATAGCTGCAATAAGTAGTCAATAAGTATAGTAGGTTCATGTCGTTAATCTATATTATGTTGCTGTAGAGACTCCTGCTGCTCTTCCAGACTTTTTATGGCGACATTGCACTGTTCTTAAGAATCACATTTAACTTAGTGAGTACAGTGTTATGACTGATTGGAATTATGGCCAGAACTGGGAAAAAGACCCAAGTTGTAATAAACTGGAATGATGCTTTTTCAGCAGGATGGAAACGCATTACTGGGGGACATTTTTGCTTGACATCAGCATCGGCACCCAAAAATGAAAATTCAGTCATTATCTGCTCACCCTTATGCCAATCGAGGGTCGGGTTTAGTTCTGAAGTTCACAAAACACTGCCTGTCGAGATTTTAGGAGACTTGGATTATGCCAGACAAGCAGTAGGGACTCATTTTATGGTTTCTTTCAAGTTGTTTTTTATGTCTGAAAACTGGTCCCCATTCACTTACATTGTTTGGGAGATTCTGCAACACTATTTTCCTGTGAAACTCCAGCAGTGGTTTTGTGGACTTCAGAACTATACCCGACCCCCAGTTAGCATGATAATGACTGAATTTCCATTTCTGGGTGAACTGTCCCTTTAACACTACTATACAGATGTGCTTTTCTATACTCTATATTTTTTCTTGTCATTAATAAATCGTCCAAATTGTCCAAAAAGCTATTAGGAACATGAAGAACATTCTCACATGATGATTGACATGTGTCACACAATGTGTGCAATGCAAATTACAGGAATGCCAAATATGCATTAATCCAGTCCTGAAAATAGTCCTCCACAGGTGCACTGTGTCTTCCTGCCACAGACAGGGGAGGGCAGTTGCTGGATTTGGTATTTTCACAGCTTGTTTTTTTTTCTGCTACCAATATAGTAGCTTAAAATTGTTAAAAGTACTGTCTGCTCATTAGCAGCCATGCTATTTGTTAGCTTAAATGCACAGAGGTCTGCAATGACACAACAGTCATATTGAACCTCCCTTATCTGACCTCAAACAAACCCACCAAACACCCAGGATCAACTGATACTGGTCCCATTTTCTCCAGTCATTGAGCAGTGGTGAGTCAGAACAGACTGCAGGTAACGTGACAGTACTTTGGTTTCTACGTTGATTATGAAGTATTGAAATAATAGTTGTGGAGCTTGTTGCACAGAGGTAAACCTGAGAGCTGGACGGGGCGGACCGAAAAACAATACAAACAATGGAGCTATGATGTATACAGATAGCACAGATACTGTGCATGTGTGCTGCAGCCCTTCTCCTGATGCGTGCTTCAACACTGGCCCCTGGTGGCCCTGTCCTGTAACTGCCGCGGTGGATGGCCCAGAGCGAGGCTGAGCAGCTGGGACGGCATCTGTCATTTTAACAGTGCTGTTAAAAAGGGTCTGTGTTCAAGGAAAAGCATTTAAATATCAGCGCACACATTAGCAACAGCTGACTCATCAAATTTACTTTAAGGGGGTGTAAAATTAAATATTTAACACCTGAGAGCTTCATTTAACAGTTATGGGATGTCAGTGCCTGGAACTAGAAGCTAATAAAGGAATGTGGTGATGGGTAAATACAGATAAACTGAAATCCAGTTTGTTTTTGTAGTATTATTACAGGTTCACATACTGTAACTTTGTGTGACAGTTAATCTTAAAGGGACAGTTCACCCCAAAGTCAGAAATACATATTTTTCCCCTGGCCTGTAGTGCTGTTTATCCATCTAAAAAATTTTTTGGTCTGAGTTGCAGAGTTTTGGAGGTATCACCCTTGGAGATGTCTGCCTCCTCTCTGATATAATGGGACTAGATGGCATTCTGCTTGTGATGCTCAGGATGCCAAACAACATATTTGAAAAATTCTTTCCAAAAATCATGACCCTGTTACTCAAGATATCTCAAAGCAAGTAGCTAGTAGAAAAGATTCATAAACCTTGTAGTATAGATAGATAAACAGCACCAGAGGAAAAAAAGTGTAATTTTTATTTTAGGGTGAACTGTCCCTTTAATATACGATATAATTGTAGGTAGATGTATAACATTGAAAGATCACATCTTTTAAAATAACAATCAAGAGCTGAGAGATGTTCCTCTACCATTTTATTTTGATTCTCAACTACCTTATGGACCTCGACCCCCAAGGGCCCCAACAGCCCCAGGATCACTGTGTTAGTTGGTTTATAGATATGTTAGGAAATATGTGCCACTATAATATGCATGGCTGCTAGTGGTGCTATGAGGCTGTTTTGTTTTCTTCTGTTGTCATTTTGATTGTCTGCACAAACACGTGTGTGTATACACACTCCTCCTGCCAGTGGTGTCACACTTTTCCACTCATCAACAGGTGGCAGTAACACTGCAGTGCCCCATAAAAGGCAAAAAAGAATAAGTCTGCTCAAAAGTAAACAGTGTAAGCAATACTGAATGTAAAACACTTAAAGGGACAGTTCACCCCCAAATATTTTTTTTTTCTTTTGGCCTGTGGTGCTATTCATCCATCTACTAAAATGTGTGTGTTGGTCACAAGCAGCTTATTTTGACTGATATGTCCATTGATTGTCAGGCGGCGCCCCCTAGGGGATGTAGTAAGTGTGGCAGGAGAAGTATAAGGAACGTGAAAGTCTGCATTTGAAGGACTTTCAGCCAGGAGACTCAGGTTTGAGTCCTGTGTGAAAAGAAAAATAAAAGTAGAGTTATTTATCCTATCTTATTATTTGGTTGATATTGTGTTTAAATTGTAAGTATTCCAAAATTTGCATTTAACTGAAATTTCTCTTGTTAATTGATTGTCAATTGATGATTATATTAATCAACAACTAATGTTGTAATCAATTAATTGGTTTGAGTCTTTTTTTTTTTTTTTTAAGGAAAAAAAGACTAAATTCTCTGATTTCAGCCTCTTAACTGTGAATATTTTCTGATTTCTTTACTCTTCTCTGACAGTAAACTGAATATCTTAGGTGTTTGGAAACACTGATTGACATTTTTCTGACACTGACATTGACAACTACTAATCAGTTCATTGAGAAAATAATCGACTGATTAATTGATCATGAAAATAATGGTTCATTGCTGCCCTACTGTTGCACGGACTGAAAATCTCTTTCCTACATGCAGTATTAAAAAAAAATCAGGCCTTGTTGTTGAGGTTCTGATAAGCCTGTTTAGTGTTAGTCAAATCTGGTGACACTGACAGAGAGCAGGAGGAACGGGGGCCAATAGGGGCCCTCAGCTTGTTTTAGCCCCTGGCCCCTCGAGCAAGTTCATCTGGCCCTGCATGCCCTCAAACAAAACGCATCTGATCACAGCCTGGGCAAAACAAAGTAAAAAAACAGCATGTCAGAGCTTTTTGATGGCTGTTGATGATAACATAAATGTCATAATTTAGCACAGCATGATTATTTATTTGCCATCACCAACAGTATATTTTTATTGCAGTAAAATGAAATTGTGTAGCAGAACCACAGCGGGCTGAAGAGGAAGAGAGTCGAAATGGAATCCAAGTAAGAGCAGTGCTGGCAGGACCCTGAGGAGTAAACACAGACGTGTCTCTGTTCCAATTTGCAGGCAGCAGAAAGCGTACATGGCCACCCAGGGACCGTTAGCCGAGACCACAGAGGACTTCTGGAGGATGCTGTGGGAACACAACTCCACCATCGTAGTCATGCTCACCAAACTCCGCGAGATGGGCCGGGTAACACGCCACCACCACACCTTATGTCATGTCATTAAATATAACAGTGTTTCATCAAGCAGACTAACATTAAAGCCTTAAATCATATCAAACTGTTCTGGTTTTAGATAAACTACACTTCTGATAAAAAAACGTTGTGTGAATTTGCTCATTCAAAATACAAATATTGTTTCTCAGGGGGGAAAGCAGGCACAAAATATCAAAATACTGAATGCATTTTAGGATAGAAACCAATTAGAATTTTAGCATGACTGATCATGATTTTTAAAAGGATATTAAATTAATTTAAAAACTGTTAAATCAAGCATTTAAAAGGGTCTTTAAAAAGCTTAAGGGATTTGCCAATACCTGCAGATACCATTTAGTACTGTGTTTTTCTTATAAAAAAAAAAAGATGACCTCAGTGTCCTAACTTTTATTATACCAGGTAACTCTTCTATCTTCTATACCTTCTCACAATTATTGTGTGCTATTTTTGACACTATTTCAACACTTGATGTTGAATGTAGTAAATAAGATCTTGTCTTTTTCTAGCCTGTGTCTCCTAGAGATAGATGAGCTCAATTTAGGACCAATATGAGACTTTGACCATTTTCTCAAACTTCTTATTTTCTGCTCCTGAGAAATAGCCTTTGTCTCGTGTCAGCCCAAGACCACTTTGAGCCCAGTTGAAGATCTTTGTCTCACTGCACCGATCCAAAGTTCACCTTAAATAATCAGCTCTTGAGATAACAGTGAGAGCTAAAAGAAAACTCAGTTGTCTTAAATGAGATCTTAAATTTGTCTCAGTGGTCAAATTAAAGTCTTGGTGCTCTGTACGGTCGTCAAGGAGAAACCTCTGAAAAACTCAGCAAAAGATCTCCTTTTGCTTGCTTTTATCTTGTTTTTGCTCCTTTTTTTTTCTAAGCAGGGGTTTAGGAGAGTGATGTTACCGAGAACAAAGTAGTGAGTTGGAGACATAAAACATTTTTTATTTGCCCATATCCACATACACATCCAATTCACTTACTTAAGGCTGGATTACCTAAAAAAAAAGAAGAAAAGAAATAGGCAGCTGCCCAGGGGCCCCATTTACCCAGGGGCCTCAAAAACCCCAGTTCACTTTGTTCCAAAATAAAAATTTGTCAAATTTCTACACTTGGTTGACTGATGCACAGAACACTTGTAGCCATGGTAGCGCAGGAGTACTGGTTATTTATATCTGACCAAATAATGAAGCTGTGTGCAATGTACTTTCAGTGTGCACACAATGCACAGAGGAAGGGAGGCAGAGAGGGAGGTGGGGGTGGTCAATAGGGGCCCAACAGGTAAATCTGACCCTGCCTTTACTACAGTACTTGACCCTTTAATGGTGACTGCTAGGGTTATCAGATGAGATTGGGTGAAATTTAGGACAGGGGGTTGGGCTGGGCGTATCATGTGAGAAGAATTAAGATAATTCTGAGTGACATCATTTGTTATTAATATTATAAAGATCAGTTACAAATTCTGAGTGGTGGCTGCACGCATCGTCATCTGGTTTAGATGGTCGATTGACATCAACAATACTCATTTTAGCCTAATCAGTGAAATATCAATACTTGGACAGCAGTAAAAGTCCTACTTATTCTACAAAAACAACAGAACATTTTTAATAAATAAAAACAGGATTTAAAGCCTAAAGTGATTTGATCAGAATATTTTCACAAATTCAAATGCTGTTCATATTATATATCACTATAATGGTTAATTTTCGGGACAAATAGGACAACATTTGGGATTCGGGACAATTGTTTGTAATTTGGGACTGTCCGGAATCTTCCAGGACATCTGGTCACCCGAGTGACTGCCAGTTTCAAAATGTTCATCTGTCACATATGGGTTTTTTTTATAAGATTTATAATGAATATTCTGGTGTCACTGGCTGTTCTAAGCAAAGCTGAAAATGTCAGATTCCATGCACGTTCGTATTGTCACACATGTCCTCTCTCCGCTCTTTAGGAAAAGTGCCATCAGTACTGGCCTGCCGAGCGCTCCGCACGCTACCAGTACTTTGTTGTGGACCCGATGGCTGAGTACAACATGCCTCAGTACATCCTGAGAGAGTTCAAAGTCACAGACGCCAGGGTAGGTCCTCCTCAGCCGAGCGTCACTGTCGTTGTTGCGTGAGGCAGCAGCAGCAGGAAGATGCTTCAGCTCTGCTCGCTTAAATTGGACAGGACATCAATGTCACTTAGGAGGCTATTTTTGTAACAGAGTACGTTTGTGATGGCAGAGTGGCATTTTCATTGCATGCAGATAGTAAGGAACATTGATCTGGTAAAGCTGAATAATGTATGCACCTCTTTTTTCTTTTCTCTAATGAGTATTTCAGATGGGTTTTTTTCTTTTTTCTTTTTCTCTCAACTTACTTTGAAATCATACTTGCTGTATTCATGTATTTGTGCATGGGCGCGGACTTGGGTTAAACCTTGGGGAGACAAAAATGTTGGCCTTAGTAATGTTAGATGGTGTGATATGTTGAAGAGTAGGGATTTTTCTCGTAATTAGAAATTTTCTATCCTCGGAACAGAAGCTTACTAGGATATAAGCAGGCAGAAGATCACCATTCCCACATTAATCAACATTATAATCAACAGAATATAAACTATGCAAGCTGCATGCAGCTTGACCTTCACCACAGCTGTGAGGATGAAATACCAGGTTTATTGCATGTGAGCTGTCACTGTCTGACTGAACAGCTTCATGGAAGTGATATTTTACAATACTTCATATTATAAAGAAACACAATTTGTAAAAACAAGTTGTTTGCGGTTTATAAAGTCATTCTGTTGAGCTGAGACAGGTTCCATATTCTGTTTGCATTCAGAGGCAGAAGGTTGGCACTGTGCGCACCACTATGTTAGGAAGAGGCGGCCTAATAAATTTAATAAACGTTCAAAATTAAAAAGCAAAACTCGAAAAAGTTCTCGCTCACTTAGTGCGAGATTTTGGACAGATTCTTCAGGAGCTTATGTTTGTCTTTCTTCAGTGAGGGGCGCATTTATCTGCAGCCAACATTTGGAGGTAAATCCATCATATGCTGCCATCTCTGCCAATATTTCACCCAGAAGTATTTTGGATGAAGTATGAATCAAATGTGGTGAAGCTTTGGGCTTCACTTGTAATTTTGTCTGACATTCCAAATGTCACAGCAAACCTCAGTCCAGTGGCGCATTTTATCCCTCATTGGAGCGCAGCACACACTCTTTTTAAGTATTACCACAAAGAGCTGGTGACAATCCAACCCAATGCCCTCCTGTAGATTGCCCCTATGTATATGTGTAAATATTTTCAAAATAAAAATTTAAAACAACATGGCTCAGAGATTAATGGAAACTCTCAATCTGTGTTGTGCGCTAAAATTGGCCTTGATTTACAAGAAAAAGTAATAGTAATTATAGTAATCCCTTACTTGTTGGTAATGTGTTACCACCCAGCACCAGTCTCCTCTTCATCTAACAGGAGTGTTCCTGTGTGTTTGTTAGGACGGTCAGTCGAGGACCATCAGGCAGTTCCAGTTCACTGACTGGCCGGAGCAGGGAGTGCCAAAAACTGGGGAGGGATTCATCGACTTCATCGGACAAGTCCATAAAACTAAGGAGCAGTTTGGACAAGATGGACCAATCACTGTGCACTGCAGGTAAAAAAAAAGATTCAAGGAGAAAAAGAGGAGTTGTAAATGAGTTATTTGATGTGACTAAGAAGCTAACTTGCGTGTGTGTCAGGTGTTGGATGCACAGATTTATAATTATACAATGGAAATCAGTCACATTTGATCATTATTTATTAACAAATCCAATCTTGATCATTTGTAATTAGTGTAAAGAGTCTTAACAATGTGTGTGTCCACCAGTGCTGGTGTTGGTCGGACCGGTGTGTTCATCACCCTGAGCATCGTCCTGGAGAGGATGAGGTACGAGGGAGTGGTCGACCTCTTCCAGACCGTCAAGACTCTCCGAACTCAGAGGCCGGCCATGGTGCAGACAGAGGTATGACATGCTGCTGCTGGAGGGCATGAGCAGCAGGACACAAGGCCGAAAAACATCACTAAAAATCCAGCATGTTAGCATGATAAGTCCACCATGTTAAATCACCATATTTCTACAATAGCCTAGAATGGACAAATCAAACAGTGGCTCTAGATACAGCCTATTGTGTTTTTTGCAATGCCACTGAATCCTACACTCTAGTAATGGAAAGTACTTACCCCACCCAGCAGAATTTGATTGAAAAGATGTTGAAAAAATGGCTTTTCCAGTCATCTAAGAAATATTTGATTTTTGTCCTGCCTGTTACAGTTTAAGTTTCTCTGCTTAATTATTAAAATTTTCTGCAGACACATTGCACATACATGGGAGAGAAACTGAAAACAGCCTCTCTGATGATTAAACCATTGTTTAAATGATGTAGGGCGGCACGAGATTTTGAGGTGACAGTTTACTTTAATGATAAGAGAGGCTGTTTTCAATAGTTAATCTACTGCAGTAATGTTTCCATGTGTGCTGTAGTGACACAGCAGTCATCCCTCTGTGCCTTGAAGCATGCATAAGAACACAGACACACAGTTAGGACAGGGAGAGACACTTCAGCCTACTTCACCCACCTGCAGCCCATCTGTTATTAATGATCATGTTCATTTTTATGACCCAGCCCGCCCGACCCGCGGGTTAACCACGGTGTCTGCATCATGACAAGTGGGTCATTTCAGCGTCTGTTTACTTCTCCAACCTGCTGCATCCGTCATATAAATAGCAGAGGCAGGCAGACCTGGCTCTTCTAAAGGGAATGGGAGAAGCATCCTTTCGGAGACCAAATACAGAATCTTTGTGCCTTGCACCTTAGTTTGTGCCAAGAAATAGCAACATGAAGTTGCACGCACCCTAAATGCCCATGTGCCATGCACCTCAGACCATAGATCATCTAGATAGGGCTTCTGATTTTATGCATGTGCAACCACAGTGTGAACAGTCATATCAGAATTCATGTGAATTTTATGCCTGAAGAGTCTCTCCATTAGATGAATTGTGGAGACGAGCTGACTGATGTAGTTACAGTAAAAGTAGCCCTTGACATTTTGAACTCTCGGATGAAATCTGTTTCCGTGAAGCCGTTTGTTATCTGCCCACCAATATGCTGACTTCCACTGCACATCAGCTTATAAGTGAAACAGTCAGCAGTGACTTCAGTGGCCTCCATGTTTACTGTCGTATGAGAGTGTGCTGTGTGGGAAGTCTTTGTTATTGTTCTTTTGCATGTGTGGGTCAGCACAAGACCATGAGCAGTTCAAACTGAAATCAGATTTTGGCCTCATTTTAAAAATAGCAGCCAAACAAAAAAGATCTGATCTGAGCATTAAATCAGAATTAAGCACCAGGGTGTAATGTATTCCGCTACAGTTACTAATTACCTGTTAATCCAAGTTTCACAACATTAAAGTAATGTAACTTGAATCAAAGATCAGAAAATTTTGACTTTATTTTTAATATTTATTCTTTAAAATGGCTCAACGATTAGTCAAGCCTGTCAAAATCTTGTCAGTTGAGAAATATTTTCACATCTTTCCTGATTATTTTCATATACATTATTATCTGTAATCTGATTACATATTTTTTTATCTGTAGCTGTAATTTGGAGTACAGTTGCCTTTTTTGTGTCAGATTATACAATCCTGTTACATGTCATCTGTTACTCCCCAAGCCTGTTGAGGCCTGCAGTGTGAACGTAGCATTAGAGACCAGCTGGTGAACATAGAGGAGCATTTAGCAGCTAAAGACACAGATTAGGAGGCATTAGGAGTTTTTGGAAACCGAATCAGAGTGAATATTGGACTTAGATTCATCATGAGGACAGAACTTCAGATGAATACTAATGTTGCTTTGTGTTTGCTGGATGTGGAAATAGATAACTGTTTGCTAACAAGTCTGCTTTATCAAACTCAAAGTTCAGACTGAAGTCCACCACACTTTGATGCTTTCAGCTGCTGTAGACCTTATTATCCATAATTTATTATTTGTTTGACCAAAAACTGACCAAAACAATGCTTTTTTGTCACTAGGACCAGTACCAACTGTGCTACCGGGCTGCTCTGGAGTACCTGGGAAGTTTTGATCACTATGCAACATAACCCCACCCAGAAAGACACCCTCAGAAGAGCTCAGCGTCTCCTCTGAGCCACACCCACTCGGCTCCATCAGTCCCTGCAGGCCTGATGAGGAGGCAACGAGGAGGACTGATCACGGGGTTTACCACAGCAGGACACGGGAGGGGAAAGGGGAGACGATGAGAGAGAGAGGGGACAGGACGGGACAGGACGACCTCCACCTGGACTGGTGCCATGATTCTGCCACAGACCCCCCCACACCAAAATGTCACAAAAAAAACAGACCCTGAAAAACTTGTAGTCACGCCTCATTCTGATTCTTGACTGAATACTCCCGTCACTCCCCAATCTCTGCCTCCTCCTGATAGCAAAAACTATTTTTCTGCTATTTTCATTTATATTCATCATTACTATGTTGTTATGAATATTTAGAGTTTATTTTATAATCACTTACACTGGTTATTATATGTCTTACTGGGTCTTTTTTAAATGTGCTTATCTTTTTATTATTTGATTAGCACAAAGGACATGTATTTTCAACATGCTCCGAGTTATTAATACTGGAGAGCGTATACTCACAGCTGCTAATAATTTTATTTTGTACCATAGATATGATAATCTAATGTTCTCATTACTCAGTTGGTCTTATTTAGGGGGAAATGTGGGTTCTGACTTCCTGTCTTTACATTCAGGAGAATGATGATGATGATGATGATGATAATATCTACCAAACACATCAAATAAACAGATCAAGTTTGTGAACTGCAGAATGAAATAAACCTATGGCTATAAACATGCAAAGACTATTCACATCTCAACAACTGCTAGCATGTGAGACTTAACTGTGTCGATAACTGTTGACCAATTTTCTTAAAGCCTTCAGTAAGGAAGTGTTTTGCTGCCATGCTAGAAAAAGAAAAACGAATCAGTGTCACATTACAATGTGAAAATGATGTTGTTATAATAATGTTTTCATGTCATAACAAGATCATTTCACATTTTTACAACATAAAAACATCACATTATACTATTTATACAATATAATATTTATCTTGTTATAATCCAAAATGATGAAACTGAAAAATGAAACTGAAAATTACAAAACTTTTCACATTATAATGCAAAAACTTGTTATAAAACATTTCATTTATTGTTATAACATGACAACTTCATCTTTATAAAGGTTTTCACATGATATCACAAAAAGTCACTGTTATAAAGCTTTCCACATCATAACGTGATAACTTATTGTTAAAACACTTTTCACATTATATCACAATGTGAAAAGTGGTTACAGCCAGGCCTTATTATATTATTATATTAAGATTATGTACTAAAGGGACCAGATCTCATGGAATGAAAAGTTAAATGAGTCTGGATGAGAAAATGTTTGAGGAGAATGAAGGGCTAGAAAGTTTACGGCTGTTCTGCGACACCGTCAGCTGCTCAGCTGTTGCGTCTCCTCGTAGACAGTCTGTCTTCTCTTTATCCTGTTCTTGGACTCTATGACTAACACCGACTTCATGCAAGCATGTGTCTGAGTGTGTGTAGCTGCGATCAGTGCTTTTGTGGGTGTTACATTAGGTCAGTGTCTGCTGCGCACATAATGTGACCATCATGCAGAACGTGTGTGAATATGACGGGCACAGAAGTGGATATGTGACGCTGACTGGCTGCTCACCAGTCAGGCCTCTGGTTGGTTGATCGGTGCATCCCTACTTTTCATGTTATAACATTATAATTTATAATGTTTTATAATGTTATAATGTGATAAGTTATTGTATAACATAAAACATCTCATGTTGTAGCGTGATAATTTATGACGTTAAAAATAATATAAAAAATAATACTAAAAATAATGCTGCTGTTAGGCGCAAACCTCATATCTTCATATTTTGACATTTTAATTTTTTTTTTTTTTTTTACATAAATCAATGCTTTTGGTCATTTTTATGCCTGCCTGTCGAAATATTTACCATTAAAAAATAAACAGCTACTAAATTTGACAAAGTTATTACATTGTAATAATATCAGGTATTGCATTACAATGTGAAAAATGTCATGTTATAACAACAAGAAAATGTTGTTGTTATATAATGTGATAAGTTTGTATGTCATATAACATGAAAATATCTTGTTATAACATGAAATACGCATTGTTGCAACACACCTTTTACATTGGGTACGTAATGTGATAGTGATCCATTTATTTTTCTGGGGTGGCAGCAATGTGCTTTCAAGAGATCTGGAGACTTCGAACAAAAGAAATACAAAGCTGTTGCAAAGGTTGTGCGCTTTCTCATCTCCTCTTAAGGTGGACTCAGGTAGACTAAACACGGACAGCCTGTTCTTGAGAATTTTTGTGAAATAAGTGTGATGATGTCAGATGCTGATCACAAGCTCCCTGTATATAAAAAAATAAAAGAAATACATAATGACATGAGAGAAGAACTCTAACACCCCAAATTTTGTCGAAGTGTTACTGGGAGCATTGAACCGAGGTTCAATATGGACCTTAAATCAAATGGTTTAGTTGCTCAACCTTGAAGGATAATACTGTCCTTATTTTGTATTTTCTTGTCAACAAATCCCATGAACACACCAAAACCAACAAATTGTTAATCCGTCTCTCAGTGGTTTCTGACTTCCTTGTCTGTAGCACCAAGTCCACTGGTTCCTATTGACAACATATGTTTTTAAATATGGCTGACAAACAGTAGGCGATATGAGGCTGGATGCTATCCCACTTGTTAACCTGCCACCCCCCTCTCCATCAACCTGAAACATCAGATGGTTTGTTACACAGAACAATCTGGAAAGTCATCCTTAGAAGCTGTTTGGAAAAGGGCAGGCACTTTCAGGAAACACTTTCCAGAAATACTCTCCAGTTCTGATATGAATGATGCTATCACAGTATCTACGCTAACCTCTCCAGGAGCCACCATTGTTTGTTTGTTTGAAATGAGTAGCTTCCATGGAAACTTCTCATTGTCATCACACCCAAAACCACGCCCATAGCTGCCGTTAGCCCCTTCCAGGATGCTGATTGGCTGCACCAAATGACACAAATGACACAAATGGATAACTTGAAGCCTGGCAAGATGGATTCTTGCGTGATCTTGCAAATCCAGTTGCCTAGCAAGGTAAACAAACTGCGCTGTGTATTGAGAAATCCATGGAGCTCTCCATGGTGCTGAAGTTGCAGATGCATCTGTAATTGCACCCTTTTCTGAGTCCCGCCCATCTGTCAGCTTCATCTATTTACAACCAAAAAGAATCGTTAACAAGTCGGGTCATCAGTGGCAAGTGAACAGAACAAACCAGATTCATCACCCCTGTTAAAAATTATCAAATTGCCTGCTGCTCACAAATATAGTTTACATTCTAGAGGGTTTAGTTATTGTCCTATAAAAAAAAAACGTTACTGAAATAACTGTGCTCTGGTGAGTATTAGGGGCAGCAGGACAGTATGTGTGGGACTGAGTCAAAATACACAACAGTGTGTGTGTTGATGGTAATGAAGGAATATGACAGCCAGCAACAGTGTGACTCACTGATTATGACAAATAATTTAGTTATAGTTTGGGGACAATAATGGAGCTCTATGACGCAGAGGAATAAGATAAATTAGATTGTTAGTAGATACATTCATCGTTGGTTTGGGTCTGGATATGGGATTTATTGACGCACAGTCCCTGATTTTGTTATTACAGCAAACACCGCCCTAAATCCCAAACTGTCTGACCTGCTGATGTTTTTCAACCCAACACAGTTCACAGCCAAATTATAAAGCCTCTGGAAATTTGGCATGAAATAGTAAAAATGCATATATGATATCAAAGATTAGTTTCTTATTAAGCATCCACAAAGATCAGAATGAAAATAAATGTTAATAACTATTAAAAAACCTGGTTCAAAAACAGCTCATTCTGCTGTTTAGACCATTTTTCAAGACTGTGTGGGCGTGTCAGCCCACGTTTGATTGACAGCTGCCTCAGGAGTCCTAACGTGGAAGTTAAGCAATGTCCTGCTGAGGACAGCTGGGCAATGACATGATGTATTTTAGCACCTAAACAAAGGACCACCTGAAAAAAAAAAATCAGTATGGGTTTAAGTGTATGTTATATGTTCACTGCTTCACTTTGTGGTGAGAGCGTTTTCCAACGGGGAACTGAAGCCGTCCTCCCTGAGAACAATTACAAAAAAACAAAACAGATTTTATCACACACCCTTAGGTTGCTATCATGTAATCTGGTTTTTGGTGCTCATGCTCATTTCACAAAATTTTCAGTCATTGTATTGAAACAAAAATAGCCCTGTTGCGGTGAGGCAATGGACAGTGCACCATTACATCATGGACCAGACATAACTGCACGCAACATGACTCTGACATCACACAGGGAAGTGGTTTACTGATTCCCACTCATCTTATGACCTGCGTCTTTCTGTTTGCATACATGGCTTTACACACAAGCAGATACACTGGATCCACATTCATGATATATTATAGCTCAGCTGTTCTATCACTGTGTTGCAGACGGACATATGGACAGAAAGAGAAAGCAGCATCAGTGTTCAGTGGTGGATCTCGGAGGTTTTCACTGGATGAGGAGGTTCTGGATGAAGTGGACCATATAACGGATTCATTTCAGAGTAATTAATGCTGTCGGGGTTGTATCTGTTGTATACATGATCTGTTTTCTATTTGTTAATAAAAAGCAGAGAAAAATGTCTTGAAAACCTTGATGTTAATAAAGTTGAATAATTGGGTTTTTAATATAAAAGTTGTGGATTTCTTTCACTTTTGAGTCCTTTGTGTGTGAGGTGACACTTGCTGGACCTGCTGCAGCCTTTTTACTTCTCTTTTTTTGATACACGGGTTTCTGAGCCCTGTGTAACATCAAGACTCCTGAAAACCCTGTTGTATGCAATCTGAGACATGTCTTCTGTCACCTGGTGGATTATCAGTGCACTGCAGGCAGCAGCCGGCCTGTGAATGCAAAATACAACGTGGCTGCCTTCATATAGTAAATCACACGTTTGGCAGGGGAATCTTTGCTAATATTTAAACATTTCCAGTAAGAATAAAGCCTGATACAATACAATAACTACTAAAGACAATAATTACTTAATTTTATTATTTTTCTTCAGCTGGATTTTCGGCACGTGACTAGCACACAAAAAACACATCAAAACATGTGGAAAATTCAGGACAAGTGTGCTTTGACTTTTTCTTTTCTTTTTCATTTCTGCAAAAATCTGCAAAAAAATTCTCATCCAAAGTGAATGGGATTTTTGTGAGAGACACTCAAAAATCGCCCCTCTTCGACGCCATGTGGCTTCGCCATACTTTAACGAACGTGGTCTGCGTTTCTTAGCTGTAGTAATTATAGTTTGAGAGGTACGTTGTCTCAATTTTTGCCTCTTTTTGGAGTATTTAAAATTGACTGTGCCGTTGCTCACAGGTGATTGATCAATTTCACCAACCTGAGTTTTTTGCAGTCTAAAATTTCATACAGAGACAATTACCCCTGAAGCAGCTCAAGGTTTCAAATGATTAACATCTTAAAATGACTGTCTGTCTGTCTGTCTCTACACAGTGGACACATGTCCACTCACAGTTGCTGGGCAGAAATTGACAAGTCTGATTGTGATTGGCTTAATTGAATGTCTAGCTCTGAGTCTAATATCCATGGCTGCCTACTGACATTTTCAATGTCATCCATATTGTTCTTCTGTCCCGCTTACACACACAACTTCTCATATATACACACACAACTTCTCATATATACACACACACAGACACACAGAACCTCAATGATACATCTACTGCTATTGATACTTCTGGCAATATGTTGGGGATACTAGTCAGCAGCGAGCATCAGGCACACTCAAAATTTCGTTTGAAATTTTCTAGTATGTTACTTATATTTTGATATGAATATTTGCTTTAATGAAACAACCTATAATTACTTAATATTTTGTCTTATTTTATGGTAAAATCAAGTTGAAAATGTATGTATCAAACATGATACAGCCAGTACCTAAAATAATTTATTTGTGAATCCCTCAGTCATTATTCAAATGCAATGTAGTGATGTAATAATCTAATTTAATAGTTCATTTAATAATTCTTTATTTTAAAATTGCAATTCTAACAATAATCCCAATTTTTTACTAAATGTAACTGTAATCTGATTATGTCTTTTTTTTAATCTGTAACTGCAATAGAATACAGTTACTTTTTTGTATTCTGATTATGTAATCATTTTACATGTAATCTGTTACTCCCCAAGCCTTTCACTGAGGAATACATTTTCACCATAAATTTAAGATGTGAAGCATTAAGTCCAGTGTATTATATTACTATAGCACTTAGCACAGACCTGGATGGCTGTCCTCATTTACATTTTCAGCTGTGCACTACTGACTCGACATTACAACAATATTGCACAAGAACTCAACAGTGCCATTGCAGTGCAGAGCTCAAACTAAATAATTCCTACATTACTTTTTTATTTTGCTTTTTTCTATTTTTTATGTACTTTGCTCTTACATATAATAGAAAAAAGAATATATTTTCAAATAGTACTCATTTGTAATATAGCTTTCTGACATTATTATTGTTCGATTTAGTTATTATAAATTGTAGTGTTTTACATACTTTTTATACACGTATTATAATTTGTCTATGGTTATATATTATTATATTAATTCTTGAAAGGAGCATCTGTAAGGAGACCCAATTTTCTTTAGGGGATCAATAAAGTATTTCTGATTATAGCTTCATATGTGCACATATAATCTGACTAAGAAACTTTAAAATAGTAAAATCACATATCAAAATTTCTCTCAAAGTATATTTTTAATGTGGGACAGACTATCTGTCAGGTGAGCTCTCATACTGTATGAGGCATGGTCTGGAGCAGAGGACGTTGTGATTGGTCGGGTAACTACGGAAGCCCCTCCCGCTGAGCCCCATGTAAACAAACACACACTGGGCATGCGTCACTGGAATAATGGAGGACTGTCTTTTCTACCCGGACTGATGATGTCTGTATTTCTACTCTACTACCTGTGACCAGAGAAAATAACAACTCGCCAACATTTCAGCGTGTGTAAGTGAACGTCTGACGCTTCGGAATGAGTTTGTTAGTCTGAAAGTGGCACTAACTCTAAGTTTGTGCAGCAGAACTGACGGTCAGCAGCAACAAGCCATGTCTGCTGGTCGGTGAACGTTAGCTGAGAGCGGAGGAAGGCAGCTGTCAGATGAGTCCGCTACACAGTGAGCGCGAGCTTCTGCTTCCATTCAATTATCCTCCGCTTTGACAGGGAGACTCTCGGTGTCTGTAACTGTTGGCTACTGTCGGTTTCCTCCTAAACATGACAGCGTTTTTGTTTTTTGTTGACTACACTTTGAATTGCAGAGACGCAGAGTAGCTATGTTACAGTTAGCATGTTAGCTAGCGGTCTAGCTAAATATTTTTCCGAGGAGCAGCGCTGTCAGTGGGCCACGGCGCGTGACAAGCGTGCTGGTCAGCCAATCACAGACTGAGGAGCAGAATTCATCAGGATTGTATCCAATCACGTTACGAGGCAGACCCTCGAGCCTTCAGGGTTTTTGCTAGTAAAGTCCGTAAAGACAGAGTTCTGGGTATGTTGACTGTTAGCTTAAAGTTGAGCATCTTCTCGGTTGGTTAACGGTTCTGGAAAAGATTCTTGTAATGACCATCACATCAGTAATGCAGTCAAACTGGAGGTTTATCAGCTCTCTGAACTCTTAAGTAGCATAGCTAGTAACCTCGTTCAGGGGGAACTTGGGTGAATGCAAAACAGTACTGACTGTTTATTTTATGGTACAAGTTAGGGCTGCATTATGAATCGATATATTATTGAAATTGCGTTAAGTGCAATCAAGTGCAGTAGCTAGGTTGAATCGCAGAAGCTGTATTTTTTGATAGCGGTAAAATGTGTGGGAGTTGTTTGGGGGAGTTGTTCGAGGGTCCAAGGGCCAGGGGATGTCGCACAATCTCCAGATTATGACTGCTGTAGCTGTTCTGTTATTTACTTTTAACTAGTTAGTCATTATATCCACATTACATCCATATTACTGATTGATTGATTATTTATTAAAAAAATTCCTTGTGTTAATATTTTGTGAAAGTACCAATGGTCATCTCTCCAGTATTGTCGCAACGTTGATAAATATCTATTAAGGCAATTGGTCAAAAATATTGTGGTATTTTGTCCATGTCACTCAGCCCTGCAGTACTACGTGTAAATATTATGGCTTGTGTTCTTGTATGGTATGGGATGTAGAAATAGAACAAAGGCTCTACAAATCTGAAACTGACCTGGCTTGGAAATAAACTTCAGGTTTGACAAGTTAGAGTTAAGTGGTTTTTGATCTGGACCACGTCTAATGTGGTCATGATGGAGAAAGATGGTAAATTTTCTCTTTTTGCAGTTCTAATGAATAAAGTAAAGCTTTCATAAATCTACGACAGAAATAGGGTTTTGCAGTAAACAGTCTGTAACATTAATTTTGTAAACCTAGTCCAGGTTTGATTCATCTAAATATGGTGTTTTTTGAGTTAGGTCTGGTGTAGATGGAGAAAAAGCACTGAATTCAGACTTTCTGTTTTGACAAACAGAATAAAAGTTTGATGAATCTGACATGAAGTTTGACCGCATTACAGCTGTTATTGTGCTATTTAGAAATGTTTTAACCACTTAACGTGGTGTAACAATGGAGAATTGGCCAAGAAATATTATCCCTTAACTCTGCTTAAACTCCCAAATCAGAAGAACAACTTAAGCAGTGTGCTTGAGAAGGCCTGTTACTGTCAAGTGATGGCACAGAACTGATGCATACTGGCTCATAAGCTGAAAAGAGTTAAAAAAAAACAGACACTGTCAAACATTTAACAGTCATACATGTAATCTCCATGTTTTCATGTCCATGTTCTCCACTTGTCAGAGTTGAGGTCAAAGAAACAATCCCAAGATGACCACAGACACGCCAGCACAGAGCGTGGGCTCCAAGATAATGACGTTCAGCCCCTCCAAAGAGGAGTTCAAGGACTTCACCCGCTACATCGCCTACATGGAGTCACAAGGAGCACACAAGGCTGGAATGGCAAAAGTAAGTAGGGTCTGATGTGTTTTAACAGATTATTGTGATACAGTGGTTTGGCTGATTATTTCTCCTTAACCACTTTGTGTGTTATAGTTGATACTGTTTGTAGTTGAGATAATCCACATTTTTATAATAAAATACATCATTATTGGCCATGGTGTTTGGCTCACTGAAACTAATTTCACTGACGATATCAAAGTTGACACCATTAGAAATAATTAGTGAACACTACTTGTTGTCATGTCATACTCACCACTCTCAGGGTTCCTATGCAGTATGGAATTTAATTTTAGTAGTCAGGGGTGGTGAAAATACTGTATTCTTAGATGCAACACAATGCGAACGTGGAAGATTCTGAATCAATTCATAAACACCACAAATTGATTTTCTAAATGTTAATTAACATGATGTTGATGGAGTGAAAAAAGGCAGAACTCAGCTGCAGGCATCACTTTGTTTTTCTAATACAGACAGGAGACTGTAGGATGCTTTCAAATTGATTAATTAATCAAGTTAACTATTTAAAATAAAAAAGGCTGTAGACTATTTAATTGCTAGTTAGGTCTCATATTGTGTTTCAAAGAAATTGGAGCAAGAGACTGAAAGATGTGCCCCCTTTTCTATTCAGTCAGTCAAGAATAGATTCTGAATCAAATGGGACAAAAAGATTCCCGCCTTTAAATGAAAGATGTGCATCATGTTTACTTCTAAACTAGGCCACTTACTGAGTTTTGCTGAGGATAGCTGAACGTGAGCAGCTGTAGATGGATACAATCTGACCGGCACCCCCAATTTTTTGATTTTGATGCATCGAGATGTGGTGTGTTTGTTGTGGTGTGTGTGAAGGAGCTCTACTGCTCTTACCTTCTCTTCTCCTGGAATTTCTTTCTGTTCTTGCAGGTTATTCCACCTAAAGGCTGGAAACCCAGACGGACGTATGATGACATCGATGACCTGGTGATTCCTGCTCCCATTCAGCAGGTGGTGACCGGCCAGTCAGGACTGTTCACACAGTACAACATCCAGAAGAAGCCAATGACCGTCCACGAGTTCCGCAAGACCTCCAACTTGGACAAGTAAGTTTACATAGTCAATTCACAACCAGAGTGGATGATAAATGTTTGCAAGACCTCATGCAAGAACATTTTTGTACTCATATCTTAACTTTCTCTTATTTGCTCCTAACTTCAGACAGCTGGTAAATGATCTGCCTGTGTGCATTTGATTGCACATTCATAACACCTGTAAATTAGCATAATTAACGCCCCAATAATACCATATAAGGCAATGTGTCATGCCTTATATGTCAGGAAGAGTTCATTCATGAAAATGAAATTAAAGAGTAAAAAGAAGAACTTCATGGATTTTTGAAAGCAGTCTCTGAACTGATAAAGGAAAGGTTATCATTTTAACAGCGTAAGCAGTGGAATTTAAAAAAACCTTCTAAAGTCAAAGAACTGGAAAAAACGAGTGCTGTTAATGCTGCGTTACCTGAGGCTCATCCTGTCACTGGAATAAAGAACAATTGTTTCGTCTGAAAATGGCTCAATAAAACAAAACATTGACGACTACAGTGGGGGTCAAGGGGATGTCTCCATCACTGAGATGGGGAAAAAAATGGGTGCCATAATGGGTGATGTTGCACTGTCAGGCATTACAATGGATTATGTCCCCCTGGACAGAGACTTCTTAAACCTGCATGAGAAGATAGGGCCAATATATTACCAGCAGATAATAGCCAATTTAAATGAATGATGATATCGTTAGGCTATATGAATACATTTAGAATTATATTAAATAATTTGAATTGCAGAGACAAGGAGGACAAGGTTTGCATAAGAATGAAGTGTAATTTATACAGGATTTTCAAATTCAAAATTGCCTCAGAGTAATGAAATATACATTCAGTAGTGAAAAGCTTTAGTGAGGATAACAGTACATGACTCCTATGACAGGTCTGGACCACTCGTATATTGTGTTTATGAAGAGAAATTCAAAATACAAATGTCTTAGTGAATGTGGAAAGTTCTGCTAAATCACTTGTACAAACCACTTAAGAACAAATCTTTTCATACAAGTGCTTCTTGGATGAGGCCCAGCGACTATGTAAGGGATAATGAACGAGTAGTTTTGCAGCCCTCAATATGAAATAAAAGCATTAACAGATTTTTTGGTCAAAGTTTTGCACCCCAAATCAAAAGTTATGAAACAAGAGCTCACTGTTGTCATGACAATGAATAATTTTAGTCCCTTTTACAACCAAACTCAGCTCAACGAGTAATGCTGCTTCCTAACTAGAAGCGATGCCAGCAAACAACAGTCCGCATATACAAACTATGTCGGAGTTGAGACACCTGCCTTTGTCGATGATCAAATTAGGTGTCTGAGTTATTTATTCATAACTATTGTAATTTTCCTTAATCAGCCTTGTTTCTATATAGTTTGAGGACAGTTTACTTACTTGTAACTCCTAAAAGGTCCCTTTTTCCTTCCAAACACCTTCACTTTTGAGGATATTGCTATAAAAAGCCTGTTGTGGATCATGTAAAAGGAGAGGGGAAATGCAAATATCAATGATGTCACATCAATTTTAACCAGAAGCTTGGTTGAAATGGAGCCATGGCAAGACAGTTCTCAAGCAAGTGACATGTCTCTCAGCCTGTTGTCTGACACAAAGAGCAGGTTTGGATGTCCTCATTGAGCTGAACTATGTGTGCATTTAACAGTTTTAATACACACCTGCCCACTAATCAGAAAAGAGTATTCACTCAGACCATGGTAAAAAAGATTATAATGCAGACTGTGTGGTACAGTACAGGTGTGTGATTTCCATAAGCCTATCACTTTGATTACTAAACAGACACAAGGACTGCAGATGATTTTCACTGAACATTTCCAAACATCTCATACTGCAGGTTCTGTAACCCTCGGTATGTGGACTTTGACGAGCTGGAGAGGAAGTTTTGGAAGAATCTGACTTTCAACCCGCCCCTTTATGGTGCTGATGTCAGTGGAACACTGTATGATCCAGTGAGTAGTAATAGGTTGGATTCATTGTGTTAAAACAGACCTTACAATGTTATGTTCACACCCTTGATCATCTCTTAGTAATACCTGGTTCTCTTGATCAGTTAAAGCTTTCACATGTTGCACTTGTACATCAGTGTGAATGCGACTCACAGTCTCCGCTGACTCCCTCCTCTGTAGGATGTGACTGAATGGAACATTGGCCGTCTCAACACCATTCTGGACACAGTGGAGAGCGACAGCGGGATCAAGATCAAAGGAGTCAACACACCATACCTGTATTTTGGCATGTGGAAGAGTGCCTTCGCCTGGCACACAGAGGACATGGATCTGTACAGCATTAACTACCTGCACTTTGGAGAGCCAAAATCCTGGTACAGTCAGTGACACACCCTCACACTGCTGGATACACACATGGCACTCATCTCACTACTGCACATGCATTTGTAGCATCTGTTTAATAAAACGATTTTTATTCAATATGGAAAAGCATACAATTTTTTCCGGGCCTGGACAACTATGGAAAAAGCAGAGAATATGGGAAAAATACTTGTTTCCAGACTTTTGCCCTTACTCTGTTTTTTTTAATATAAAATTTAGACTTCCAAAATGCATACATTTATCATCAGCCATAAACAAGCAGAGATCTCATTCAAAGTAAAATAAGTTTCAGTCTGCTGATATCACAGCCAAATTTTATTTGATTTATTTGTATTTGTGTTGCTCTGCAGGTATGTTGTCCCACCAGAGCATGGGAAGAGACTGGAACGACTTGCCAGGGGTATGTGATGGATTCTTCCAGCACTCTACAGATGGATTTTAATGTTAAAACAGGCACATTTGTCTCAGAAATAGATCATTTGTTTTCATTCATATTATGGTTGCTCAGATTTTAACCACCGGCCACCACGAGTCACTTAACCTGTCATGCTCAGTGGATTTGAAGAGGAAGTCAAAAGTGCTTTCAGTGAACCTCTGTGCTGTATGGAAAGTACCTCAGAGACCAGCAATTATGTTTACACATCCTGTTTAAGAGTTTGACTTAAAATACATGAACACATGCAGAGAGGGGCACCTTCACTGCTGGTGTTGATGGTCTTCTGTGTTTCCAGGTTTCTTTCCAGGGAACGCTCAGAGCTGTGAGGCCTTCTTGCGCCACAAGATGACTCTAATTTCACCTTCAATCCTGAGGAAATATGGCATACCATTTGAGAAGGTGAATGTTTATTTACTTTGTGCTGGCCATCATAATGAGATTAAAAAATAGTGGAAAGGTTTCAGTAAAATGGTTTTATAATGGTGGAGCTCTTGTAATTTAGTGTTGTTTTCATATTCAGGTCACCCAGGAGGCTGGGCAGTTCATTGTGACATTCCCATTTGGCTATCATGCTGGTTTCAACCATGGATTCAACTGTGCCGAGTCGACCAACTTTGCCACCCAGCGATGGATTGATTACGGCAAACAGGCCACACTGGTACACAAAAACATCATTTACAACTACAGCTGTGAATCTAGTTTCTAATCACATGCAAAGGCTCCAGCTGCATCTATGTACTGGTCCTCTGCTACATTTCAAGAGTGCACAGGGATTGTGGTTAATAACGTCACATTATTTTGTTAACACACCAGCATACAAACACAAAACAGTAATTACCAAAACAAGACTATGAAGTGAAATGAATGTGTTAGTGACGTATAGTCAGTCTGATGCCAGAGATTTCAATCTCACAAAGGTTGCAGCTGTCTTTGAGTATGGTTAAATTCTGCCATGAATCATCATTCAACAACATAACTTCTGAAGAGCATCTAATGTCTGAGCCACATGCTTCTGATAGACATTTTGTTATTTGTTCCCAGAAGCTTGTAACTGGTGGACATTCCCACACAATGTGTAAAAAAAATCACATAAAGTGCAGTTTGGAGAAGTATATAAATTCATCATGAAATGCTGTTTTACTGTCAAATAAGTTTGATATATGAAATTTAAATGTATTCATTTATGATTTGGGTTTTGAGATGAGCGAGCAACATTCCTCCAAACTCTGGACCAGTCTATAGATGATTCTGAGCTGTCTTTATTCCATACCTGTACTATGGCTAATGGATTCTGTGTATATTCTAACAATGTATTAGAAATTACAGAAACATGTCCTTTAATTGATCCTGATAGTTTCTTAAATAAAACCATTATGAGATGCCTGTCCCACAGAATATTTGCAGCTCGCATTGCGGAACGTAACTGCAAATATAGAAAAAGAAAAAGAGTTAGATGACACATTATGTTTCTTTCAAATCATGAAAGCTTCTTAAACCAGCATCATTCATAATATCTCCTAAATTGTGCATGCCTGAATTATACTGTTGCGTTGAAATAAAATGTTGTCCTCCAGATTTTAATAAATTGTTGTAAAATATTGGTGTATTAGCATGCCAGTTTGATTTCCAGTCACATATTTTTCCCAAAATTTTGAATTGCAGAAGCAATGAATTAACCATACTTCTGTCTACACTTTGTCTGAGAAATCCCAGTAGATAAAATGTCTTGTAATGAGACTGGGGCCACCAGCTTCTGCATGGGACAGTTTCAGACCTAAATGCACTTCATGTTTGAATGTTTCAATGTTAAAATGTAAGAACTCTAATAAGAAGTTAACAGTTAGTGGTAAAATAACAGACTCTGCCTCTCTTGTTTTTTTTTCAGCAACAGTGTTTTAGAATATTCCTCATAGCTCTACATTATATCAGCCTGCTAACAAAGAAAGTCGATAACTGCTGTTGTGATACCAGTTAACTCTGACTGGAGTTTTAGGTTTTGTCATGCGAGCTGAAGAAAAGAAAGCCTAGCTATGTTCAACTAGCTTCATTGTACATCCCTCAGTCGTATGATCATTTGGCTCAGACCTGAGAAAGAAAATCTTTTGGACTCATGCCAGAGTCACACATCTTTCACCATAAAATGGTCTTTGCTTCCACCCTACAAGCTCACCAGAGTCTGACTGGAAGCACACTGAGACCCTCCTTTTCAAATGGTCTTGGTCTTGTTGTTTGTGTGCACTAAACCTTGATTTCTACATCACGAGCAGAACAAGAATGCAAACTAACCATATTTTGTTTGAACCAAATCAAACCAAAGATGCAGTGTTCATTACACCCTGCAACATGTAAATCAGTGTTTAATGGAACATACAAATGATTAGAAATGTTCTTAAAGCCTTACAGGGAGGCTGAAATATCAGTTTAGGTTCACAGAGGTCAAGGTTTTTAATAAAAAGGATCATTGTCTTCATCATAGACATGCCTAAGAGGGAACATCATGAAGTGTCTACACTTGAAAGGGTTCATCCTCTGAGCTTTCACTAGTGGGAAGGTCAGGGGCCTAAACCTAGATTAAACTGTTGATCTGTGTTTTCTTCCCAGTGTTCATGCCGTCAGGACATGGTGAAGATCTCCATGGACGTGTTTGTACGCAAGTTTCAACCTGATCGTTACAAGCTGTGGAAAGCAGGGAAAGACAACACTCCCATCGACCACTCCAAACCTACACCAGAGGCTGCTGAGTTCCTGAAAGAAGCCAAGACAGAGTCTTCAGAGAGTCTCAAGACTGAGTCTTCAGAGAGTCCCAAGACTGAGTCTTCAGAGAGTCCCAAGACTGAGTCTTCAGAGAGTCCCAAGACTGAGTCTTCAGCGAGTCCCAAGAACGAATCTTCAGCGAGTCCCAAGACCAAGCCTTCAGAGAATCCCAAGACCAAGCCTTCAGAGAGTCCCAAGACCAAGCCTTCAGAGAGTCCCAAGACTAAGCCTTCAGAGAGTCCCAAGAACGAATCTTCAGCGAGTCCCAAGACCAAGCCTTCAGAGAATCCCAAGACCAAGCCTTCAGAGAGTCCCAAGTCCGAGCCTTCAGAGAGTCCCAAGTCCGAGCCTTCAGAGAGTCCCAAGACTGAGCCTTCAGAGAGTCCCAAGACCGAGCCTTCAGAGAGTCCCAAGACCAAGCCTTCAGAGAGTCCCAGTGAAGCTGGACCTGAGGAGCCCACTATGCCTGTCCAGGAAGACAACAGGTAAACTCTACTCTTGCTACTAACACATCTCTCCTGACATTCATTGATTATTCTACTATGCTTGTTAATTGTATTTAATTCTGAGTGGCATTAAAAAAGTCTTGCTTTAAGCTGTAGGAACCCTGTACAACCCTGCTTCACTCAGAATTGTTGCTTGTGCTGTGGGAAACAGTGTTTCCCTTTGAGCCCTGTCAGACATGTCCTCACTGTTGTCTCCCATGCATCAGTCTAAAGCCTCAGACTGGGACAAAGCGTCAGCTTGAAGCTGTTGAAGCCTCTGAAGACATTAAACCTGAGCTGCCCATGAAGGAGACTGAAGAGGTGGAGCCAAAGAGGGCCAAGCTGTCACGCAAGGAGTCTCCAACTAAAGTCCCTGTCAAGTCAGAGAAAGGTACAGCACAGTTAATAGGAGAGTTTTTTCAGCTTGTGTGTTCTAAAATTCTAAAAAAAAAAAAAACAACTGCCTCTTGAGTAGAAACTGATTGTCAAACCCTAAGAGTAATCATAGCCCTGGCCTCTTTTGACCCAATTGTTTTTTTTTCTTTTGTGTTATGTGGTTTGGAGTTAGTACACACAGGTAAGCGAGGTAAAAGTAATCCTACAGTGAATCAAAGGACGGGGTTTTGGGAAAAAGAAAAACTGTGTAATTAAAATGTCAAAATTCCCCTTAGTTCAACATGATAATAAATTATTGCTGTATTCTTCTTTCAGACACAGTGAAAGTCAAGCCGGAGCCTAAGAAGGAGAAAGACACGAAGCAGCAGACTAAATCTCAATCCAAGGGCAGTACGAAGAAAAGTTCAAACAGACGAAGCCCGTCAAAAAAAGAGAAGAACGGCATTTTGGCTACGGACGTTGGTCCTCCTGAGCCTGTTGAGAGCCAGGTGGTGGCTCCATGCTCCAAGGAGTCAGGCAATGCTGAGGAGCCCCAGCTGGGCAACAGCAGCAACAGTCCAGCTCACAAAATGTTTCAGAGGACGCTGAGCCCTGCAGACGTCCTGCACGTTCATAGTTACGCCAAAGGAGACTACGGAGATGGAGAAGCCCCACTCAAGGAGGAGAAGAAGACCGAATCCAGTGACAACGAGATGGAGAAGGACAACAAACAGGTTAGCAAAGCAGTGAGTGGACACTGATGTTACACATATTTAATACTGTACTGCATATGTCAGTTACCATGTCTGAGCCTCTCAACTATAAACATTGTGCACTTGACACTGTTGTTGTTAACACTTTTTTCAGCCAGTTCAGTACACTTTACAAAATCCATATGAAAAGACTTGAGATTTGAATCCATTGCAGAGACCATCATGCAATTTTTAGTTTTCAAGTAGGCCCAGATGTCAGTTAGACGCATTGGACTGATCAGCCATCAAGTCCACAAAAGCAACACACAGGATATAAAAAGGAAGAATATCTATTTGTTGTTTGTTGCATGTAAAAGGATAGTTTGGATTATTTGAAGTTTGGTTGTATGAGGTAATTATTCATAGTCAGTTCATTATCTACAATAGATGATGGTCAGCACATCCCCAGCTTTCACTGTGATGGAATACTTATGTGTTTTCAGGTTGGTAAGCAGGCAAAACTGAAAAACTAGCAGATTGTTTTCTTGAAAACTGTCCATCCTGGATGTTGATGCTGACAGTAGCTGTGTCTCTCCAGCAGGTGGCAGAAGAGGTGTCTCTAGACGGAGAGCTGGGGACTGATCTAGGGCAGCTACCAGGCCACCATCCACTCATAAAGGATGGCATGAGTGATGAAGGTCTGTCACTTCAGCTGCTCAACATAGTACTTAACACTGGCTGAATATGAACCCCCAATATGTATAAATATGCTTTAGGTCTCTAATATCCTCCCACTAGTCTGAATGTGTGTGTTAACTTTGCTGTTGTGCTTGTCTGTCTGTGCTTCAGAGGCTCCACCGGAGCCTCCTCCAGTTGAGGAGGGCGGTCTGGAAGGGGAGAGCTGGGCTAAACCTCTGGCTCACCTGTGGCAGAGCAGACCTCCCAACCTGAAGAAAGAGAGGGAGTACAACCAGCGCATGGGCTCCAAACCACCGTACTGCTGCATCTGTACGCTGGTCCACACATACCAGCAGGTAATCTGCACCAGAGACAGACATTAGCAGTTGTGTTGGGTATCGTTTGGGTTTTATCTCACACCAGTGCTAAAATGATACTTTTAAAACGGTATTGGTGCCTAAACGGTGTTGGAACTGATACTTTTTTAAAATAGAAGCACATAATGATGGTCGATGACAGGTAAATGTGAAATTGAAATGGAACAATATCTTTGCTGTTAACGGTTTAAAGTATACGTAAATATATAAATATAAATAAATCCTAATCACAAAAAAAATTTACATAACAAATTCACATGATAAATAAAACCTAGCACAACTACAATAAATCATCACTACATAACAATTAATGTACTAATGACAGCAAAATAAAGAAAAATTCCAACTTCGAACAGCAACTCTTTTGAAGAATGTTTATAAATTATTCTAAATTTTATTTATGTTCTAAATATTTTTTAAACTGAGGAAAGACTGCTGTCATCATCATCATCAGTAGGGATGGGTATCTCTTGGTACCTGTGATTTGATTCTGATTCAGAGGGCTATGATTTGGTGGAAAAAACAATTCTCAATGCATCAACATTTTAAGCTTTTAAGCCATGGGGTGCCAGTCAGATTGTATCCATCTGCAGCTGCTCACACTCAGCCATTCTCACTAAAACTCAAGAATTAATCTAGTTAAGAAGTAAACATGATACACATGTTACATGTAATGGTGGAAATCTTTTTGTCCGATTTGATTCAGAATCTATTCTTGAAAAGGGGGCACAGTTTTCTGCCTCTTTCTCCAGTTTCCCTGAAATACAACATGAAACCTATTTGGAATAAAATGGTCTACAGTCTTAACTGCATTAATTAATGAATTAATTGATGTGAAATCATCAAGCAGCTGCCTCTCTGTTAGCACTGAAGAAAGGTATCACTGACCAAGATACACAGCAGGTGAAACAGACTGAGCAGAAAGTTATTTTCATCACCACATCATTGGTTGAGGTTGTTTAATGCCACAGAGCGTGTCGCTCAGCTGCTCACATTTGTTACAGCTGACCGCTGCTCCGCTCTGTTCACGACTTAATGTCATGGTGACGTGGGTGTTGGTAAACAGTATTCACAATACACTTCACATTAGTCTCGCAAATGCAATTATTTAGACACTAAATCAAAACATGATGTCAGCCGCTGCCTTTAGAGAAGATTAAGTACTTCTCTCCCTCTCAAGTGCTGATAACTCTCGCATGTGCATGCTGTAGACGGTCCTGGTGTTTTTCGCCCTGTCAACATCTCATTAATTGGTATTTAGAAAATCAATTTTTTATATTTGGGAATTTTTTTCCAATCTTCCACATCCACATCCGCATCGCAGTGCATCTAAGAATTGAGTATTTCCTCCACCCCTAATCATCAGTGCTCCCCCTGTCATAGATGTAAATGGTGAGTCATTATGACACATCTCACTTTGTGTTTTGTATCTATGCCCTCCATTTCTGGGACATCTCTCTGCCTACAAGTGTGGCCATTTGCACTTTATTTTGCTGGGATAGCGAAGTCAAAATAAGTCAAAATTGTGTGTCCTCTGTGTCACCAGATGCTTCTCCCATTTACACACAGTCCTGACTGGTGTTTTGAGTGAAATACAGATACACTTTTGTTTAAGCTTGGCATTTTAACCTGCTGCCAGAGTCATGTAGAGAAAGGGTGCTGTAATGTTAATTAGGCACATTTGGTGATGTGTCTTGAATGTCGGCACCAGAGGGAAACTATTTCAATAGACAGTGAAAGTGTGTGGCAGCGAAATGAGGCACCGTAATTTGTGTTGTGATTCAGTCCAGTAGGTACTGATTGTGCAGTAATCGGTGCAGTGTTGGCAGTAGATTTTGGTGCCCAACCCTAATTAGCAGTAATCTGTTGAGCTGTACCAGCGTGTACACCATGCATTACAGAGACCAGCAGGTGTCATGGGAAAAAAGTTATTTAATTTAGTTTGTGACTGAAACTATATTTTTAACAGAAAGCCTACATTATCAGCAGTTTGTTTAAGAAAAAATGTCTTAAGCAGTGGCTATTTGGGGGGGAGGGGTGTCTGAAGAAAGAAACAAACCAGTAGCATTATGGGAAATCTAGGAACATAACTTGTTTGACAGTGTTGTAAGCTGTATGTTTGTGTGTGTGCTGTACCTGCTGTCAGACTGAATGTGCGAACAGTGTAGACAGTCCCATCATTGTGGCCGGTGGGTGGATGCGGACTAAACCTCTGATCCCCGAGATGTGTTTCACCACCACCACAGAGGAGGACTCTGAGTGCGAGGAGCAGCCCGTCACACCTCATCTGGAGGAAGATGGAACCAGCCTCCTCATCAGCTGCTCTCAGTGCTGCGTCCGCGTTCACACCAGTCAGTACACACACTCATCATCCCAGAACATATTGGTTGCAAATATGTGACACAGGCTGTTAGTACATGAGCAAAGTGTTTTCACAGAAACCCCATCAACCTCACACATGTTTCATTTTCTCAATTTACATCACAGAAATGTGTTCCTGTAGAATTAGACAGCAACATTTGAGGACAGATCTTTGGTTCAAAACTACACTGACAAAACACTGCCTGTAGGTGGCAGCAACTGCTAACATACTATCTTTGCCTATGTGTTTGTATTTTCCAGGCTGTTATGGTGTAGATCCGGCCACTGTGACCAAGGAGTGGAAATGTGCACGCTGCAAGGCCAACGCCATGACTGAGGTCTGTGAACACACCATGGGTGGATTTATTCTCCATAGATTTACTCAGCCTTTATAGACAGAGAGGGTACAGACAACACAAACAAGTTCCAGCTTCTGTAGCTGTACTTTTATCTGACTACTACTAGATAAAATAATGGAATTTTGCTCTTCATTTTTGGTCTGTTACAGGAATGTAGAATTGATGTACGTGAAAGTATTTTTTTAATGCTGTTCATCAAAAGTTGATTATATTATATATTATGTATTGAGAATTTGAGAAAACAAGCTTTGTTATCTTGAGATGAGATTAAGTAACAGGAAAACGAATTTTCTCATTCTGAGATAAGGTTGCAATTAACTTGTGATCTTGATATAACAGCATTAAAGAATATATGCAAGTGTGACCACTATTAGCTTCCATATTCTGGACAATTGATTGAGCATGTTTCTTTTTGCAGAATTGCTGTTTGTGTTCCCTGAGAGGCGGAGCCTTGCAGAAAGCCAACAACAACAAGTAAGTTCATCTAGCTATTTTGAAACACTTGCACTTTGTAAATTGTACCTTATCGTTGAATTGGGTAAGTTCTTCAAATCAAACCAAAGGTGGCAAAAGTACACATACTTGTGTAAAAAACTCTGATAAAAGTAGAAGTGCTGATTCAACTTCTATATTCAAGTAAAAGAAATGTTCTGAAATTGTAAAAGTAAAAAGTCAATTGAGGGATGTTACTATTGACTGTTCCTGTGCAAAGTTAACTGAACGTCTCCGTGGTTGAGTCTCGCTTCCTGTTTCATCTTGTTACGTCTATTCTTGTTACTTCTTTTTTGTCTTGTTGCATCTTTTGGGTCATGTTTTGTCGTTAGATCTTTTTCCTCTTGTTGCATCCTTTAAGTCTGCTTATGTCTTTTACATCATTTTGGTCTTGCCATGTCTTTCATGTCTGTTATCTTGTTATGTCTTTCCATCTTGTTGCATTTTTTTGGTCTTGTTGCATCTTTTATGTAATTGTCATCTTGTTATGTCTTTGACATTGTTTTGGTCTTGTCACGTCTTGTTGCATCTTTTTCATTTTGTTATGTTTTTCAACGCATTTTTATCATGTCTTTTTTCTGTCTTGCACTGATGGATACACCAAGGAATCATCTTTTCTATGTGTTATTGCTCCTGCGTCCAGTTAGATTGAAATCAGTCTTGATGTTGGGAAGGTGGCACACAATGATGCAAAATAAAAATAATCAATAATTCCCCTCAAGTGCATTAAAACTAAACTTACAGGCCTGTTTTGAGTACAGATATTTGTGTGAAAATGTAGGGAGTAAAACTAAAAAGATGTCAGAAAAATAAATAGTCAAGTAAAGTACAGATACCTGTAAAAATCTACTCAAGTAGTACAAAGTATTTTTACTGGCTTAAAGTGCTCATTGATTTTTTTTTAAACACTTCCTTAACAGCCAACAACATGTGAGTCAAAAAATGTGAGTCTTGGTCTAACTCATTGAGTTTTACTGCATGCAGAAATACCTCTTGTCCTCTGCTCTGCTGTTTGTGTCGGTGCCTGTGCTTGCATGTGGACAGGGCTGAGCTTGGTGGATAAAATGAAACGATTATATAGATATCAGCCACAAGATAAACTTGTTTGTTAGTCTTCTTTATCTACTCTGCAGTCCAAATCAGTGCGCATGTAGTTTTATCTTTTTAGCTGTTTGCACTAATAGATAATGGTGAAAATTACACCTTTAATCATGTTTGTGTAGTTCAGGACCAGTATGCTGCCAACATTTAACACTTGAGCACAGTGGAACAGGGATGTCCAAAGCCATGAATTGTATTTAACAGGAATCAGCTGTTAATTCAAAGAGCTGTCAGTGTCTCAGTCAGCAGTCAGATCAGAGTTAAATATTTCAAAGGTGAATATGATTCCTGGAAAACTTCAGAAAAGAATGAGGCCCAAGTAGTCCCATAAACCATATAATACAGTACATAAAAAATATCACAACACCCCACAAAACAAAAGAAAAAGTGGGCAAAAATGAGCACAGCAGTCCAAATAGTGAGTTGTTAAAGAATTAACAGTTTGGAATAAAGCCAACAATGTAAAGTGACCAAAAAAGATTATGACTAAAGTATACGAAAATTAAAGACTACTGTGCACCTGTCCTTTTTCAACAAATAGTGCCACTAAACAAAACAATGTCAAATGGGGCTCAGTTATTTCTAAACTAACAGATCAGAGCAAACCCTGTGAGCTCCACAGAAATGCTGCACAAAACATACAGTGTTGTAAGTACATTTTTGGCCAGTTAATTTCCTCACAGCAATGAATTATTAACATCCGTGACACAAACACTACGTGTGTGTGTGTGTGTGTGTGTGTGTGTGTGTGTGTGTGTGTGTGTGTGTGTGTGTGTGTGTGTGTGTGTGTGTGTGTGTGTGTTTTGCAGGTGGGTACATGTGTTGTGTGCCGTGGCTGTGCTGGAGGCACGCTTTGTCAACATCACTGAAAGAAGTCCTGTGGATTTAAGTGGAATCCCTTTGCAGAGATTTAAACTGGTGAGTTCAAACAACAGTCACACTTTTATGGATGAGCTGCTGTTTCTTCACTGAAAGCTGCTGTTCAAATAATGGCTGAGTCCAGCCAATGTGAACAAATAAAGGCAGGTTATTAATAAAGGTTAGGGGAAGTAAAATTACATGTACCCTTGTAGTGTGCATAGTAAAAATAAATTAGAGCTGCAAAGATTGATCAATTATTAAATTAATCGCCAAATATTTTGGTAATTAATCAGTTTGAGTAATTTTTTAAGAAAAAAAGTCTGATTTCAACTTCTTAAATGTGAATATTTTTCTTTACTCCTATCTTTGGGTTGTAGACAAACACTGATTTTTTTTTTATAGACCAAACAACTATTAATCGATTAATCAAGAAAATAATTGTCCGATTTATTGACTATTGACTTTTCTTAAGGCCTGGTTCTCTCTGTTGGAGAGGTAAATAAAGGCCCCATCCACTATTTGGGCATGGACGATATGTATACATCCTAAACTTTGGTCCTCTCAGTACTGCTGCAGCCCACTGAACTAAAATGAGGACAGACTGGAAACTAAATGAATATTTTCAGCCATTTCATCTATAAAATCTGGGCCAGTTGATCTAGCAGGATGTGTGTCAAGTCTTCAACTACACTCAGACTAATACTGCTACCTTCACTGAGTACAGTTTTCTGATCCCCGGGTCCCTTGTTTTCACCTCTGACAGAAATGTTACTACTGTAAGAAGCGGATGAAGAAGGCGTCTGGCTGCTGCGTGCAGTGCTCTCATGGCCGCTGTCCCACTGCCTACCACCCCACCTGTGCCCAGGCTGCTGGAGTCCTCATGCAGCCAGATGAATGGCCGTTTGTGGTTCACGTTACCTGCTGTCGACACAAAGGCCCCACTCAGATTGAGGTAAGGACCCTCTGAAGGTCTGCTAATCTCTTCTTTAAGGACTTGCTGTCAACTAGAGATGCAGTATTCACACTGCCTGTACAGCAGTGAGAGCACTGTACAGTTCTGTTACATTGAAGTGACCCAAATACCAGACTACTTAAGAATTTTCCAGCCAACATTAGTAAGACATAAAACTGTGATATCCTGTATCTCTTCTGACAGCGCAATAAAGCAGCCATGCATGAGCTGACTGTGGGACAGAAGGTGATATGCAAGCACAAGAACGGCCGGTACTACCAGTGTGATGTGGTGCAGCTGTCTAAAGAGACGTTCTATGAAGTCAACTTCGATGACGGGTCCTTCAGTGACAATCTCTTCCCCGAAGACATTGTGGTAGGACACACTAGTTCATCTCAATCTAGTCATTCAAAAGAAATCTCTACATGCAGGTTGGGGGACACCCGCACTGTAGGTATATGCTTACACACTTGGTACACAGGTATATGCTTACAACCAGAGCAGGAATCCATATGTATATAAAAGACAGGGCTCACAAAGACCAGTCACCACAAACTTCAAAAAAAATCTTTAGTGGCAATGGATGACACCTTGTGGCTCAGAATAAACTCCTCCTAATTAGTCATCTTGAAACTAAAATTGTTTCATTAAAGGGTCAGAGGCCAGTCAGTTGTCAATAAACGAACACAAAAAAAAATACAGCAAAAATATATGCAATAAATTTAAATGTATGATATTACATACAACATCATCTAATATTTTTGTAAGAGCGGTAGAAAAAAGTATTTACATTGTTGCGCACCTAGATATTCATACTACTAGCATGAGATTTTCTATTTTTTTCTGTACATCAAGGAAATAACTTGTTAATAATTTGTTGTACTGTACTGGCATTTTGTGACAAAACTATTGATAATATCCTAAATTCTCAAATAGTGGCCTTAATTTACCTCCATTGTAGACGAAACCAGGCCTTTATTTGACAGGTCTCTATTTCAGACAGGCCTTTATTTCTATTTTAGTTATTAAATTAAATTTAATTTTATTTCATCACACATAAGAAAAGAAGATAGATCAGTAAGAAAAGAAAAGAGACACATAAAGTACATTGTGGTTGAGAAACATGTAGGAGTAGCAAAAAACAACAACATCAACAAAAAACCCATAAGGGCTTGTTGGGTGGTCTTCCTAATTTGAGACATTCAACGAGAACAGTAGTAAAAAAATGCATGACACAACTACAGACAAAACATAATTACTGAGGTGTTAAAAATAATGGTACATAAATTATGACAGAATGATTATGGTGTTGCTAGTCTGAATTATTCTGAATTGGACCAACAAAAAATGTCTGGTTTGCCTCCTGATTGAATTTAGGCGATTTCAGTTTTTATCATGTCTTTGTAAACTGTTCCAGCAGTGAGGTCCTCAGAATCTAACAGAACATTGGGGAAAAAGTTATCCTGAAGAATGTGGGATGAAGATTATTGGCTGATCTTGTGTTGCAATAATGGATTTGGGAATTGTACTGAAAACAGACAGGGAATAAGTTATGAATAGACTGAAAAACAAAAATCCAAATTTGAAAATGGTTTTGATGGAAGATAGTTTTGGTATTTGCCCTGATTGGATGTCATATATTTGTTTTGACAAATTGAAACCGTTTAGTACAGATAATCACCACTGAGGATTTTATTAATAGTTAATGTTAGACATAAAATTGGGTTCAAATTTGTCTCAAAGATAAGATGCAATAACATTTATATTTACATTTTACTTTTGCAAGGTTGAGGGGAGAAAATGTTTTGTTTCCCTGTGAATGTTTTAATGCAATGAAACACCACAGAAGTCACAATGTATAATCTGTGCCTTTATTGAGTTTACTCATAACTCTTTGATGTGTGTTTTGTCTGTCAGAGTCGAGACTGTGCTCAGCTTGGACCTCCACCCCAGGGTGAAGTGGTTCAGGTACGATGGACGGACGGCCTGGTATACGGGGCCAAATTTGTGGCAGCTCATGCCGTCCACATGTACCTGGTAAGATGTTTGTTTGTTTGTTTGTTTGTTTGAAGCAGAGGTAGGAAGTAACTAAGAACAAATACTTAGTTACTGTACTTAAGTAGATTTTTTCCAGGTATTTGTACTTAACTTGAGTTAACTTGAAGATGTTTAGTTTACTGTCAGAGAGGAGTAAAGAAATTACTTAAAGACTTGAATTGATTATCAAAATAGTTGTCGATTAATTTAATATTTGATTAATAATCGATTCATCAATTATTATTGCAGCTCTAGCATAAATTGAAACTGCACAGTTGAGCTGTATTTGTGTGATGACTATAACGTTGGTACATGTGTGGACTGCAGGTGGAATTTGAGGACGGGTCGCAGCTAACAGCCAAGAGAGATGACGTCTACACTCTGGACGAGGAACTCCCCAAGAGAGTCAAATCCAGACTGGTAAGTTCAGCCCAAAGCACACACATGGACTCTTTATTCCAACAAATACACCAAGCGCTCCACTTAACAAAGAGTGAGTTTGAATTCTCAACGTGTCTGTCTCTGCAGTCAAAAGCGTCAGACATGAGGTTCGATGGGATCTTTGAGGAGAAGGAGATCATCCAGGAATCAAAGAGACAGAGAGTGATCAACTCACGTTACAGGGGGGATTACATCGAGCCTGTGATCTACAGAGCCATCATGGAGTAAACCCCCCCCCAC
Organism: Lutjanus erythropterus; assembly: GCF_056507025.1. Taxonomy (NCBI): domain Eukaryota; kingdom Metazoa; phylum Chordata; class Actinopteri; order Lutjaniformes; family Lutjanidae; genus Lutjanus; species Lutjanus erythropterus. The sequence continues at coordinate 4,663,134 of NC_139323.1, read as the reverse complement.
CACTCCCTGTCTGCTCACCCACACACCAGCAGCACTGACAGACTGAACTGTGCTCACTGTACCTTAACTTAACTTAGCAGCTAGCCACTGACAGAGTGTAGCTCCACATGACTTCCTTCAGGACCCACTTCAGACTGTTTTTTTTTAACTTTCTTATTCATCCACCTCTGTTCAGTCTAAAAGAATTCTGTTTAACTGCCATCAAGGAAACAGCAGTGTGTTTTTTATGTTAGTGTTTCCATAGGATTCACACACAGTGCAGTAGGCTGACGTCCAGCCCTGACAGGACAGTACGGAACAATAGGAAGCAATATATAAAATAGGCATTTGTTTAATAAAGTAGCATTGTGATAGTACAGCACCTTTAAATAACTTTAAACTACAGTAATGTTAAAGTAATTGCTCTGGACTTGACATTTCAAGAAACTCTGCCACTGGAGTGTTTACCTGAGTTTAAGGACATGCTGCCATCAGTGCCTATGATACAGAACCAACAGGCATCAAAGTTTCAAAGCTTCATTTGTACCCTCATATTTAGATCTCAAATGAATTCTTTCAAATTAACAGCCTGTAATTATTCCCTCAGTTTCTGTCCTCTCCACTCTTTAGTTTAATAATTAATCTGTGTCCAAATTGTCCATTTGAGCGCATGATTTTCTAAATTGTGTCCTGGAATGATTGCAAAAAACTTTCAGGGTCACAACTAACAAATCTGTTCATTATCTGTTAATCCGCCAGTTATTTTCTTGAATAATCAATGTCTGGTTTTGTCGACACAGTTTCAGAAATTGGTCAGTCCCTCCAGGATCTCGCAGGCTCTTTTTGGGATTGTTGCGGCCTAAAATGGCTGATTTGTCTGCACCTTTTTTTAGTGAAATTACAATGCATTTTTTTTATGTATAATTCCTTAAAAACTCAGTCTAAAGAGCAAACACAAAATTATAAAATGTTAAAAGTACACAGTAACAACAAGCCTGGTGTTCTTTTCAGTGCCTGTGACAAAAAGAAAACAATGAATGACATAGTAAATAAAACAATGAGTCATAGAGAAATGCACATGTAAGACGTTTGTGCCGCTATGATTGGTAGAACTCAGAGGAAGGAACAATGATCGGTCAAACGGGCGGAAGAGTTGCAGTGATGGAACAAAATGGCAAGATTGTGCAGACATTGGTTTAATTTTCATTAATTATTTGCAACATTGCAACTTCCTGGAGGGACTGATTGGTGGAAAATGTTCATCACACTTCCCCTGAGCTGTAAACCACTAAATATTTGAAAACTATAACTAAAACTATGAATGCTGATAGATTTTCTGTTGATTAATTCATTGACAAATCAGCTTCATTTCAGCTTTAAAAATGGTACATGCTAGGCTCCATATTCTGAGGACTCACTAGATTTATTGAACAGGATTTAATTTGCACCATATAAACATAGTATAATGTAAAATAAATAAGGCCTTAAATCTGCGCTCGAAGACAAAGCCACAACATTTCTGAAGAGTACTTTTTGCTTCATTCGACTGATCTGCTGGCTTCTGTCTCTTTTGCTCTTCCTGCTGGACATTGCCTGTCTACTTGCAGTCAGAAAGTATTTCTCAACAAATTTTATTTGAAAATAACCAAGCCAACACATGTCTTCATATCTTAACACAATGAAAATAGTCTCGTATTCAACTGGAAAGGTACCCAGTGGGTCAGGTACAGTAGCAGAGGCTAGTCTAAACCCATCAGTGACCTCGTCAGTCATCATTTACATGCTGAAAGTCTCATGAGCTTTAAAGAACCTTTCAAACAGGCATTTTTCCTAATATGAGTTTATAAAGCCACAGTCTGTGGAACCTGTCAACATGTAAATCAGAAATCAAAACTGCACTGCTATCGTCCTTTAATTAAAGGAATACTTCACTCAAAACGTTTGTATCCATTTGCCTCTGATAGCCTGGAAGGATGCACAGAATGTTTGTACTTGAGATTGTTCATGAAAAACAAAACTAGTGACGTGAAACGGTGAAGTTACAGGTAGATTATTTGTAATAGCAAACACACACACACACACACACACACACACACACACAGAAACATGTTAAATGTCAAAACACAATAACTTTGCCTAAATGACATAATCTCATTGACAAAATTGTTATTGTAAGCAGGAACTATCTGGTCAAAGATTAAAGGAACCAGATGACAAATCTGATCAGATATTCATTAATCAGTATATATTGCTCACTACTGCGTTTTGAAGTGAATATCAATATTTGAGATTTTAAAATACTATTTAAACAAACATATTTTTTAAATATTATGACTGAGAAACATGGTTAACCAGGGCATTCATTCATGACCTTAGTATCTGTAGTGTAACAGTATCATTTTATTTAATAATCTTAAAAAGGTCCACTTGATAGCTTTTCTCTGGGCTTTCACCTGTTTTGAAGCTCTGAAAAAGCGAGCAAGAGTTGAGATTATTCTGAAATGTACCATATTGACATTTAAAGTGTGAATACGTTTTGTATTGTACATTGACATAGTAGAGCCATTAAGTAAAAAAAAAAAAAAAGAGCTGGGGGAGGAGGAAACTCAGAATTGATCAGATTAAAGGTAAAGGTGGTAAATTTACAATTAAAAAAATTCACAGATTTAGAAAAAACGTAATATTATCTGAGATTGAAGTGATGAATTTACAGGAAAAAAAATCACAGGTTTATAAGAAGAAAATAAACTTAAATATTATCTGAGATTAAAGTGGTAAATTTGTGAGAAAAGAACTCATAAAAGTATGAGAAAAACCTCTGAAACCTGACAGATTTTTTCTTGAAATATTACTTCCTCCATCAGCTCTGTATGTTGTTTTTTTTTTTTATTTGTTTTACCGACAATGGCTCTAATATGCATATGTGTAGTGTTAAGCAGACATTTACATTTTACACTGCAAAAATAAATTTGGTTTGATTTGCTGCTTTGCACATCTTACGGACACGAGTGGAAAACTGCAAACCCAGTATGTCAATAAAGTGCTCACACTCCCCCCCCAGCAATCCAAACTACACGCTGACACAAATACATACCGAACCAATAATATATGGATGAAGTATTTCTTTAAGTGGGAGCAATGCCATTGAAACCACTGATTATGTCTCCTGTTTATTTAACTATGAACTGCATTCCTTCACATTCAGTGTGGTAGAACTGAATAGAGCTTTTCCATGTCGACTTGTTTTTACCAGCCTATTTATTAAGGTGCTTTGAGAAAGTCACCTCTGCGTTGAGACAGGAGCGTGCAGTAACACTGCGGAGGTTGAGCTTGTTGATGTATGTTCTATTTTTTATATAGATGAATTTTAAAGAACCCATTCAGATTTTTAAAGGGCGTTGTATACCCAGTTGTTTCCTAACTCTTCTACTGAAAGTTGTGCATTGCACTTTTATTTAAGTCCAGTTTGCGAGGACATTGGAATAGTCGTGTGCTGCCATTTGCTAATTTGTTCTAAATCTGTTTTAGAATGTTAACTGTACATTTATAAAATGTCCTCTGAATTGTGCGGCCCTCCCTCTTGCACTTGTTAGCTGAACAAGGTGGCCTTCAGACGTCATCGTTCGCCTGTGAACTTGTTCTTGCTGTGGTGTGAGACTGCAGACAGAGGGACGCTAGCTTTCTAGTTAGCGGTTGCCAATTCAGAGACACTGCTTTCATCAGTCCAGTGGAGAATGAATTTATTTTATTCATAAAGTATCAATAGAGTTGTACATGGGGAGGGGGGATTTTCTATTCTATTTTATTGCGTTGTTTTGTAAAACATGTTCTATGTGTATTTTCACAGAAGCCTGTTAAGTGTAAATGTCATGTTGTCTATTTTAAGATGTTACCTGTTGACTGAGGAGAGAAGCTTGTCTGTCCTTGTCGTCTCCTCCTGAAGAGAAATAACTGAACTTCCAGATTATCATTCAAGCATTTTGTAAAATTCATTTGTTTGTTTCAGTAAAGAAATTTGCTTCAGCGCTACTCCTCTGTCTTCATTCCAGTTACTCGCTTTTTCTTTACATTTCTTACCACCAGTTTTTCTCATAAGGTATAAGAAGAGTTTGCTGCTTGTAATGTGTTAAAAACCTAATAAATCTCAATTCAATGTCTTGTTAACTTGAGAGCATCCTGACTGGAAACATCACAAAGTGGCATCATGGGATCTGATGCTCACCATGTTTTCTGTTTATAGTAGTGGACAATTTTATGATCCATACAATGAAGTTAACTATCACCATAGTACTATACATAAAATTAGTAGAATTAAAATGTTCTCTAGTTTTTTTTGTGTTAAATTACTGTAAAAGTTTAATTCAGTCTGATTTGACTGTTTTACATAATGAGCTACTGCTACTAATGTTACTATTTAATCTGTGGTTCTAACATCATTTTTCATTCATTTCTCTTTTTACTCAGTCAGGAAAATAAAAACAATTAGTAAAGCAAATAAATGAATATGAATATACGACTGAATAAATATACAAATGTATAACTATAAAAAATTAATAAATACATAAACAAATTTAAAGGGATAGTTCGGCCAAAAATGAAAATTCTGTCATTATCTACTCACCCTCATGCTGATTGATGGTCAGGTTTAGTTTTTTAGTCCATAAAACACTGCTGGAGTTTCACAGGAAAACAGTGTTGCAGAATCTCACAAACAATGGAAGTGAATGGTGACCAGTTTTCAACATGAAAAAACAACTGAATAAAAACAAAATGCCTCCATACTGTTTGTCTGGTGTAATCCAAGTCTCCTAAAGCCCCAACATGCCAAGTTGACTGAAAAAAATGTTATAATATGTTTTTAGCCTGAATCTTCACTGTAGGTCGTTAGCTTAGAGCCACGTTCACATGCACACTGTCTGAACTGTGTGTGTGGTGTGACGGTGTACAAACAGCATGTCAGGACTTTGGAGACTTGGATCATGATAAGCAGTATGGAGGCATTTTGTGTTTTTTTTTTGTTTTTTTTAGCATGTGTGTTTGAAAACTGGTCACCATTCACTTCCATTTTTTGGGAGATTCTGCAACACTGTTTTCCTGTGAAACTCCAGCAGTGTTTTGTGGACTAACAAAATAAACTGGACCCTCAATCAGCCTGAGGGAGAGTAGATGACTGAATTTTCATGTTTGGATGAACTATTCCTTTAACATTTATGTACTTAATGTATCATTTAATTTATATATGGTGACAAGCATTAATTACTTTTTTCATTTATTTAAGCATTTTAATGTAGATTTATATGTTAATTTATTTATTTAAACCACTTTGCTATGTCATTATGTAATTAGTTACGTATTTACATCTTTATGGCCCTTAAAACCCTCCATAACCTTCTTATACAATTTATGGACTTACAAATACATAAACTGGTGGGTGAAATTAAAATGTACTGTAATGACAGGAGGTCATGTAACATGAATAAAGATGCTTTGAATGGTTTTGAGAGCAGCATTTTAATGACAAGTGAGTTGTTGAGTCAAATTAGTTATTTTCACCCTAGAAATCATTCAGATAGTAATGGTTTGTTTCCCGTAAAGGAGTCAGACAGAACCCTGGTCCCCCCTCTCTTCCACCCTTCTCTGGTCTATGGTATAATACACTTGTGTTTTTGGTATGAAAATGAGTGAAACCAGTGGTGGACTCAGACTGTCTGAGGGACAGGGGCGAAAGAAAATGAAAGGGGACCAGCACACAGAAAGTAGTGATGCATTTATGGTGAAACAGTTCCAAACTCTAAAGTCAATCTACTACACCTCTGTAGTAACAAAACACAATGAACTATTAACTATTTAACCATTTAGATGCATGTAGGGCAGCCTGTATGGCACTGCATCATGTTTTCTTGTACACTCACCACTATAGAGGGTACATTATCATGTTTATCTACCACAGGGGCATCCAAGAGGGTAACTGTCTCATCTTAAATGAGTTAAAGAAGGTCACAGCAACCATTTTAAGTAATTATCCATAGTCCATAGTCAGTGTATTACCTACAGTAGATGGCAGTCGACACACCCCCAATTTGGGGAAGCAGAGAGGAATACCAGCATGGACGCTACGCAGTGTACTGCTGTGGACAGGTATGAATCACGAGAGATAAAAGAGTTTTGATCGCTTATAGCCATTCTAGTAGTCATGGAATCCTGTCACTTCTAGTGTTAAATAACCTACTACAGTATTTCTGAGTGGGGACAAAAAATTTATAGAGTTTATAGAGTAAGTTTTGTATAGAGACCTCTGTCAAAATTGTGACTTCAGTAAACATGTGCAAATCTAATTTCAACCACCTCAAAGCAAACAAAATCTTGGGGACCCCATGTTTGCCCACTGGAAGGGCACCCTCTACCACAGGGGCATTTATATTCCAAACATATTTGCCAACTCTCACCATTTTCCCACAGGACTCACGATTTTCATTGTCTTCTCCCTCTTTCCTCCAAGGATCACAATTCACCTGTATTTCTCCTGATTGATGACGAATTTTCACATATTCTTTTTCCTTTTCACTATCACGACTTGTTTTCCAGTACTGTACAGCATGTATAAGCCTTACAACTCCAAAAGTCTACTGTTTCCCTCTACACAACACAGCTACACCAAGTCATACGTCATAAGAAGAATTCCCATTTCTTAAGGAAAATTTCAAAGAAAAGCGACATGCATTTTGTAAAATCAGCCTTGCTAAGTTTCTTTATGGGACAGAGCAAAAAAATAAATATATGAAATACAAGTTATGAATATTAGATTATTCCAGAGATTTGCGCACAAGTTCACACCTGAGAATTATTCTGTATTTTTTCCTGAGAATTCAAAGGAACAGCAGCTTCTTACTTTTATACGTTGAGTCTGTACTTTTTCACTAGTATCTGTACTACTACTACAGTAAAGAATGCGTGTTCTTCTGCCATCTCTGATCATTATTGATTTGTACCCAGAATCTTCACTGACTCCATCAGACCGGTTTTCATCATTGGTGTCTTCATCCACACCTTCCTCTTCTGCATCCTCATCATCAGAGGAGAGTGGGGGCATGAACCCACCTGGAATACCTACCCTCTCCCTCACCCCCCTCTTCTTCATCAGAAGAGATGTAGATTGGGAGATCCTCTTTGTCACTGTCGGTCTTGATGTCCTCAGGGAGGCCACAGTCTGGACGTTCAGTGATGTAATCCACATCATCTGAGGGGAAAACAGTTAAAGCAAAGATCAAATTTTAAATATTTCTCTAAAACAACATTAAATATTTGGGATTAAAACAAAATATAAAGCTAATTCTCCTGCATTTCTCCCAAATTATAATTTTATTTTTTTCTTTGCAGTATCACAACCTGCTTTCTGGTACTGTACAGTGTTTATAAGCCCTACAACTCCAAAAATCTGTTGTCATCTGGACAACACAGCTACACCAAACCATACTTCCTAAAAAACAGGGGCATGCATTTTATAAAACCTGCATCTTAGTTTTCTTTTAGAGACAAGACAAAAAATAAATGAATGAAATACAACTAATGAATATTAGTTTATTCCAGAGATTTACACAAGTACACGCCAGGGAATTATTTTGTATTCTTTTTTGTATTCAGAGCCTGTACTTTTTCACTTTTACTGCAGTAAAGAAGTTGAATCAGTACTTTTACTTATGAATGAAATAATGAATATTAGTTTATTCCAGAGATTAACACATTCACACCAGAGAATTATTCTGTATTCTTTCCTGATAATTTTGCTGCTGCATAATATTGACTTTATTATTTACATATTATTTTCTTTAAAAGTCACCAAAATGCATGAAAAGTATGAAAGTGACATTTTTTTGGTTTAGAAATCCACTCTATTTTTGAGGTCTAAAGGTAGTAAGTATGACCTCCGGTGAGTTAAACTATTCAAAAAGTTGACATTTAATCGCAGCTTGACAAATTACTTGTATGCGGATTTTTTCCAATTGCAATTCAAGATACTTAAAATCATATAAAACTCTTTAACATCTGTGTACAAGTCCCCATCGGCGAAGCGTAATTACATACAGATATTTTTAAATGGAGTTTGGCGTGACGTTGTCTCCGTACAGAGCAGCTGGACGTAACGCTGGCTGTCGGGTACCCCCACTAAAAGGCAGGCTGCCTGGAGCATGTACGGAGGAGGGGAGGGAGACACCGAGTCTGTCCCTCAGTGAGCTGATGAAATGCGGACCTAACGTCTGTTCTGTCCACAGGCATGTTTCATTTTGACTCATGTATATCAGCAGCTCGGTGTCCACCGCGGCGGCAGGAAGCAGCGACCGAGCTGAGGTCAACTTGGAAATTAACGGTATCCGTCTGCGGGTAAGACTCACTCTGTACATGGCTGCTCGCTAGCGCAGCCGGCTAGTCATGCTTATTATGTACCTGTTATAATACATGTAGCTACCTCTCCTCTTGTCCCTGCTGTCTTAACGTGTTCTGTGTTGAGGGACAGCGCGTGTCACCACAGCTCGAGGAGGATGATCCCGGTCCCGGTGACAAACCGCTCGAGCTAATATGCTAACCTATCATTTACATGGATAATGAGCTAACTTAGCTGCTAGCTGCAGTAACATCACTGCTGTTATTTCCCACTGCTTTTCCTAACGGTACAGTGTTAATGCTTCTCCAGTGACAGTCAGTCATACAGACTCTGTCCCTTAACAATAGTCCACTTCAGTTCATTGTCAATGAAATGAACTGACCTAACGTCAGTGGTTAAACCCATTCACCCCACTGACTCACCACTTCCGCCCCCAACTTTTCATCACTGTCTGCGGTTTTTTACTTATCTACATCAGACTGTACTGGACATCATAAGTGACAGCAAAAAGTTTCTAGAATGTATAATTTACAAATACTTTATCATCACAAGTATTAAAGGACAACTGACAGACTGTTATACAAGTAATTTGAAAATACAAAAATAAAGTCTGCAAACCCCAGTTCCAAAAATACTGACACTGTGTAGCGCTGCAATGATTAATCAATAACTAAGTTAATCGCCAACTATTTTGATAATCAGTCACTCAGTTTGAGTTTTTTTTTTTTTTGACAAAACAGGATATTTGAGAATGTCATCTTGGACTTTGAGAAACACTGATTGACATTTTATAGGCAACCAATTATTAATTAGTTAATCGAGAAAACAATCTACCAATGAAAATAATTGTTAGCTGCAGCCCTAATGTTGTGTAAAATGTAAAGAAAAATTTAATGTGATGATTTACAAGTACTTTTCAAACTATATTTAGAATTGAATAAAGTAGAGTAAAAATTTATTGTCCACCTGGGTGGAAATTTGTCTTTGGCTCACCAAACAAATGTAACAACAAAGAGAAAATAGAAAATAAATAGAGCTGAAATGATTAATTGAAATAAATCTATTCTAAAATTAAATCTCACCTATTCTGATAATCAATTAATTGGTTTGAGTAATTTTTTTAAGCAAAAAAATGTTCAGTCTCTGATTCCAGCTTATTAAATGTGAATATTTTTTTGTTTCTTGTGGACAAAACAAGACAAGCCTTGGACTTTGGGAAACACTGATAAGCATCTTTCACCATTTTTTGGACGAAAGAACTGATTGATTAATGGAGAAAATGAACAACAGATTGATTTATAATTAAAATAATTGTTACAGAAAGAAACCAGAATATATTCACATTTACGAAGCTGGAATCAGAGAATTTGAGCTTTTTTTAATTACTAAAACTGATAAATCAATTATTAGAATAGTGGGCAATTAATTTCATAATCACTGATGGAATGGAAACAATCATCTGCAGGCCTGAAAATAAACACATGGGGAAGATGTCATCACATTATAAATATTAACCATGAAACACCAAAAACAGTTGATGTAATGTCTCTCATCTCAATCTCTTAAGAATATTGATGACACTTGGAACGAAGGACATCTTAAATACATGTTTTAGTCCCAGAAGTACTTTTTTCCACCTTCCAGAGATTAAAAATGTTGGGTCAAGCTTTTTTTTTATTATTATTATTATTATTATTATTACTTATTTTACAGGCCATTGACACAGTCACAATTATCAAAGCTTATTCTGAAGTCTACAGTTTAGGTGACTGTGGGCAGGAAAATGAAAAGCGAAAACACTTTTCACAGTAGTTTTGTACATAAGCTCCAAAATCTGCTGACTGGCACAGTGGCTACTACTTTCCCAAGAAGATAAAGTCGCTGTTAGCATCTTTATTGTTTTGTGTAAATATACAGTCATTCTGAATTTGATGCCTGCAACAAATTCCAGTGAAGTTTGGATAGGGGCACGTTTAACCCTGTGATACATCACCTTTTCTTTTTTAATGCCATTTGTCTGAGGACACTAATTGTTGAGGTTCTGAAAGGGAAATTCTTTCTCATTCTTGCTTGATACACAACTTCAGCTGCTCAACAGTCCGTGGTCTCTGTTGTTGTACTTTGTGCTTCATAATGCGCCACACATTTTCAATGGGAGACAGATCTGGACTGCAGGCAAGACAGTCTAGTACCTGAACTCTTTTACTACAAAGGCTTGGTATTGTCTTGCTGGAATAAGCAAGGACATCTCTGAAAAAGACATCGACTGGATGTGGTATGTGGTGTGTATCCTGTGTGTGTGTGTGTGTGTGTGTGTGTGTGTGTGTGTGTGTGTGTGTGTGTGTGTGTGTGTGTGTGTGTGTGTGTGTGTGTTAATATGTCTTTTTTTTAGCATGATAGTCTTAACATGCATTTGAAGATGCAGCAACAAATTGTTTTTACCAACAGCAGTTTCCTGAAGTATTCCCAAGCCCATTGTAGTAATGTGTTTTATACAAGCATATGATTCATTAATGCAGAACCACCTGAGTGGTTCAAGGCATTCTCTTTTACTGATATCCTGGGTTCTAGATGGTTAAATCCCTAAAGTCATTCTTAAACTGTTGGGACTATTTGCCAGCGGAGTTTTCGCAAAGTGGTGAACCTCACCCCATCCTTGCTAGAGAATCACTGAGCCTTTCGAGGATGCCTCTTTCATGCCAAATGTGGTGCATCAACGTGGCCATCATATTGGTCCCATCAAGACTGGCCTGTGAACAAATATATGTAAACAGGTGAGCTGCATTTTTTCTAAATAAAAAGCACTATTAAGTTTATATCTCTCAACCGAATTCCAGTGACTCAGGTTATATTTAAGGTATATGATCTACACGGAGTAGGAAAAAACTTTCTCATTTTTAACTTTTTCCATCTATATCATTAATCTTTGAATATAAAAATGGTTGAGAACTGTAAACATTATAGTGATTTTTATCCCGAAGAACCGCAGCTCATCATTTACATGTATTTATTCACAGACCAGTCCTGACGGGACCAGTATGGTGACAATGAATGGACAATTCAAAGCCTAATGCAGCATCTAGGTTTATGTCTATGTTCTGTCTACATACATATACACTCATTATTTCCATGTAAAGGATGAAAGATGAAATCTCAGGATGTCAGCAACTGGAGCATTTGAGTGTGTGTTCTAAGAATACTCCACTGATGATGCTTCTCACAATATGGACGCTTGGAGAACAAATTAAAATGATAGATGGCAAACCTTTGTAGCTAATATGCTATAATTGCTGTGGCAACAGTTAAACAAGGATACTGACCTAACTTAGCCTCTCACTGCAATAATAAACATTAAACTGTTAGCCAGTTCTTCTTCAGTAGCTTACACAAACCGTTGCTGTAGCATTTCAAAGTGTTGTAGGTTTGAACAAGATTGCAGATTGATCCAGTTATTTCCATTGCACAAATGTCAGGGTTTGTACTTGTGCTGGAAACACTTGAATTTTTAATGTGGTGTTTTCATGGTTTGAAAAGTGCTTGGATTTGAGATAAAGTGCTTGAAACTGAAATTAGATTACTTTTAGTAGTTTTTTTTAGATAAGAAATAAAATAAGTCAAATATTGGCTCAGTCAGGCCATGTTGGATGCCAATTGGGCTGCAACTAATTGTTTTCATTAGCAATTAATTTGTAGATTGTTCACCTGATTAATTGATCAGTTGTTTGATCCATAAATTGTCGCTTCCCATTGCCCAAGATGATGTCCTCAAATCTCTTTTTTGTCCACAACCCAAAGATATTCAGTTCACTGTCATAGAGGGCTAAAAACAGCAGAAAATATTCATGATTGAACAGCTGAAAGAAGAGAATTAGGTCATTTTAAATTGACTCAAAATGATTTATCAATAATTACAATACTTGAAGATTGATATACATATATACACATATACATATAATGTACATAAAAATGTAATTTACAACAGCTGTAAGATGCTGGAAACGCTTGAAAATGCACATTGAAAATCCTTGAAAGTGCTTCAATTTGACAAGAAAAAGGTGTAGGAACCATGAAATGTGTTTAAAAAAAAAAGCTTAATATTTTAAAAAGTATTTTTAAATGCCCAAAAAGAGCTGAACATTTTGATATGGAAAAATAATTGGTAGAATTTAAGAATAAAAATTATTCCACAAGAATATCCAGTTTCAGCTTGTTTGGTCACAGATCATCAGATGGATGAATATTTCAACAGCAGGATTGTAAATGACTACTTAAAACAAAAGAAAATTTGGTAGTTTGACTGGAGTCAAGTAGCCTAATACTAAATCATTTTATATTGTGATTACACTTTTCATTTGATTGGCTCTGTGCTGCTGTTTTTAGTGTGTGTTTATGTTGTATTAGGGGGTAGAAGCCAAAGAGCTGCCAGTCATTTCTCATACAGTACTTTACAGCAGAAGCCCATAGACCATCTTCACAGTCACTGATCACATCAGTGTGGTTTCTCTTGCTAAACTGACATTTTGTGTCAGCTGTTCTGAGAAGCACCAGCCCGTCTGACAGAAAGAAACCCAGCATGTGGTCATTTACTGGGTTTGACTGATATTTGACCGTGTGTTTTCTGCAAACACTGCCTTTGTTTAGTAATGACACACATCTATGTTGTCTTAATCAGTGCTCAATGTTGTTGTTAGTTTAGAGACTGTGTATGAACGCTGAGAAACAGGAAATTCAATCAGGGAAGTGATCAGTGTTACTCACCATGCTGCACATTTTAAAAGTTTGAGTTTGCCAATTAAGTTTTTGTTAATCAACTTGAACTGAAATGCACATTTTGCTTTTTCAGAGTAGAAGTTGGGGCTTTCAAATTCTTTGTTTTAGTCAGCCAACATGTGCATTACATTTTGGCCACAATGCCCCAATATAAATTAGCATATTTTTAAAGGCCAAAGTGTCCTTATCCTGAAAATGACTTAATGCCAGGCCTGATACACATATTTAATATAATATAACAATACATATAAACACAATATAAACTGGTCTTAAAACTATTTTTACTCAAAGCCCTCTATCAGATCATTCTTTAGTAATGCATACATTATTCAGAAATGCTCTTGAAATGAATTAAGTAACAACAAACTTACTGTCACAGCAAGCCTGGTACAGGATCCTACCTGATGAGATAGGACTAAATATGATTTGCACCAGGTCTGACTCGGATCCCAGGTCAGGACTCGATTACTAGGAAATGAGGGTGAGTTCCAGTCGCTGAGAAGTTGGCTACAAAGTGGGCTGATGGAAGCTGTATTCGTGTCCGTTGGAATTTTGGATTTTTGTTAATGTAATGAATGTCGGGGCGAGGATGTTCTAAAAGTGTTTATAGAACTCAGCCATTATTTATTCTTTGGCATAAGTTTGAGTGCATTGTTGAATTCTGTGATTGTGAATGGTTTCTTAAGGTCATTTACTTGGTCTACAGTGAGTTGAGGTAAATCAGTGTTGCTTAAGAAAGTGTTGATGTTGTCTTTGCTTGGCATGGACTGCACAGCCATGTTAGGTGAGATTCTAAACCAGAGGGAGCAAGAAATCCTCAGTTCAGTGAGATTTGTGAACTATGTAGGGAAGAACTGAACAACAGCCCTTCACTTTGCAAGAAGCTGACCAGGGAGATTACCCATCAGTCATTGTGACAAAAACTTTTTATTGTTAATTTAAAATCATTGATCTAACAAATTCAATCTGATTTAATAATATATAATAATCCTTACATCATAATAATAATAATGTTTTTATAGTTTAAATATGTCTTTAATTATTGTAATTGTAATTAACATTATGAGTCATAATCAAGGACAACATAATAAAAATATTACATAATAGTTGTCTGTATATTGTCAGAAAATGAAATAAAAAATTTGTATATTATTCTCTCTTTTGGAATGCACCATATGTCTTGTAAATTTATCAAATCACATTTATTCACAACTTACATTGCCTACATTTCAATAGAATATGTTTTGTAAAGTATCCGTTTTTGTTTTGTTTGTTTTCTTTCACTCAGTATTTTATTTCAGTCATATAAGATTTCCACAGTTGGAGCAAAAGATACCATTGTGTTTTATGTTAGCAGGCTAACAACCAGAGGAAGTGGTGTGTGTGTTGGTGACGTTGCAGGGTGTTCCGAATGGAGGACTTTGTCAAGGGAAGTTTCCTTAACTGACATTTCTGGAGCAGGGAGCATGGAGTACAGTCTAAATATGCTGTGGATTGGAACCCAGCCTGAGTGACTCTGTGAAGACCTCTAGGTGGAGCTTATAATGTGGACAGGACAGCCTGGATCACTACAAATCAAGTCTCTTCTTCAGGAGAACATGGTCAATCAATCTGATACTTGTGCTGACTGCTGCAGAGTGTCACACACTCAGTGTGTGTATCAACTAACAACACTGTGTGTATGAGAGCAGCCTAACCAGATTATGTCCTACTCTACAGGCTCCAGTCTGGGATCATGTGCCATGTGTGCTAGCTGGAGATGAGAATGAAACCCAGTCGCAACTTCCTCCTGGTCCTGTGCTCCATGCTGGCCCTGGGATTCCTCTACTACTCGTCAGGGAGGATCAGCTTACGAGGCTGGGGCCACAAATCATGTGAGTCTCCCTCTGATAAGGACATAATGAAATGTACAGACTGACCTTTATTAACTTATTTCAGTGATGAGTGCCAACAACATTAACAATGATAGAATGTCTCTCCTCTACGCACGTATTAAAGGAATAGTAATGAGGATGTAAACTAACAATGAAAACAGGATCTCCCAAACAATTGACGTGAATGGTAACCACTTTTAAAACATAAAAAAATCACCTCCATACTGTTCATCTGGTGTAATCCAAGTCCCCTAAAGCCCCAACATGTCAAACTGACTTGAATCTTGATTTTAGATTCCTTAGCTTAGAGCTGTGTTTACCTTTACACCATCTGAGGAGTGTATGTGCGCAGGTGAACTGCATGTCGAGGCTTTAGGATTAGGATTTTTCCGTCAATTGTTTTTTTCTGTTTGAAAACTGGTCACCATTCAGTTCAATTGTTTGGGAGATTCTGCAACACTGTTTTCCTGTGAAACTCCAGCAGTGTTTTGTGGACTAACAAGATAAACATGACCCTCAGTCGACATGAAGCACAACTGAATTTTCATTTTTGGGTTAACTATTCCTTTAACATGTCACAGTAAAAGTAGATAGGAACTTTTACTGTTTGCATAAAAATAGGAACATCTGAGTAAAATATGCTCAAGTATGTTCACATTTGTTGTGACTATCTGAATAATTAATATTATAAATAGATCCTATTAACACATGTGGCTGTTGTTATTTGATATCTATCAGCAGTGTGTTTTAGGACTATTTTAAAAAAAGTTTTTAGAGGTGACGGCTACATCAGAAACTCTACAGAACCATGGCTGAAGTTGTAGCTAACTTCCGGGTTAAACCTCATCACTGCACCTAGCTGCTGGGAAAGAAACCTCTGAACTCTGCGCGGTTATCAAGAAGCTGTAGTATTATTTTCTGAGAAACTGTTGTGCATACTGAACATAGCAGCACAGAGCAACGGCCCATAGCAAACTCTGACCGGCTTTGTATTCAGGCCTATACAGTTGGATTCTTTGTTGTACTTGAGGAGTAGACATCAGATCAGAACATATTGATTTGATTGAAATTAGGTTGGTTATAGGGGTGTAAGAAAATATCAATACACTTGAGTAGTGCGATATGTTTTATGATACTGTATGGATTCTCGAAAACACTGTATACATGCAGATTAGTGGCAGTGGTTCATTTTGTGTTGTATTTAAACCAAACAGGAGACAGGGGGAAAAGGAGGCATCTGGTACAGTGATGATTCAGAGCTTATCACTGTGGGATCACTGTCACACAACTTTTAAAGGACTCCTCAGGAAATATACCCACCCTGATAAATGTGACACTGTATAACATGCAAGATAACTTAATTGCAAAGAGTTGTGGCATCACATAAAGCAGCAGTTTGTTTTTTGTTGGGTTTTTTTTCACAATAAAATCAACATACACACATTCTTCTATAACTTTGTGGTGTATTATTTTGCAGTTAACAAAAATGCAAGTGAATAAATAGTCTAAGTAATCATTACAAATAACACTGATCCAAATATAATTTAGAAATTTAAAAAGAAATAATGATTAAAATCAACATCAGTAAGAATGCTGTTAATAATCTGCTGTTTTAAACAGTTTACAGATTTAAATGAATACTGTAAGGTTTTGAAATTGTTCTTAAATAAGGGGTTATGTGGACATTTGTACCAGTCTGTTTGACAGCAGCTTGTCATAAGTAGCTGACGTTGCTTCAGACTGATGCTGTGGAATGGAGGAATTCTCATTTGACAGCTTCATCTCCTCCGTCCTCGCGTCTCTCTGTCATATCCTCCCTGGGAGGAGCTCAGACGTGAAAGGAAGAAGCGACAGGAGGTGATGAATTTACCAAATGAAAGCACCCATTGTTAACAGGTTGTTAACAAGCTGAAAATCTTTAATAAAAAGCAGAAGTCTGTAATGGTCTGTCTAATGATTTGACATTTTATTGTAGGGCTGTCTGCCTACCCACACCTCCACATCTTTTATGTATATTTAACAAAGGAATGTGAAAGAGACTTACATGTCGACTGAAATGAAAACATATTCATCTGTACTAGCAAAAGTGAGACTTTGTCAAGTGTCTGTTCGCCGATGTAGCTTACCTTTTTACCAGATGGGGGAGCCAGTTTATTTGTTGGGATATTTTTCCATTAGGAGTTACAGTTTGCCCAGACTTTTACTTGACACTGTGTTTTCTCTCCTTCAGAGCAGAAAAGCACTGAACATGTATCATATGGACTCATTGCTGGTCTTAATTGAAGTGGTTCATTTCTTGATTATTTCATCTTTCAGAAAGTGTCCAGTGAAAGAAATATTCAAGCTAGTTTGAGGTGCTGGTGCTGATAATTGGGGATTGCCTGGGTTTGAGTTCTGAATATTTTCCTGACACCACTGAAATTAATTTTCATTTTTGTACTGTTTTTTGATTGGTTGACACTGTTTTTTAGACTTTTTAATGGTTTTTATTCTGAAAGGTACATTTCTTCTTCTACTGCTGAGAGTAAAGCCAGTGTTAAGGTCACATTTTCTTATAACGATCAGGCTGAATATATGTAGAAAAAACATTTGAACAACTAAATAAGAAATTTTGAAAAAAATAATCACATGAATACATATGTACTCTAACTATGAAATTGTGAATTATGTATTTAAAAGTATTTCTAAAAGTTCATTCTGCTTATTTTCACAATAAGAGTTTATTGCCAGCATTTTCATTTCAAAAATCCCCTAAATTCTATTGTTGTTTCACTTTATTTTCCCCATTAGCTCTCAATTATGTTTCCTATTCCCACTTTGCATCACAAAGTCTTTGGACTCTATCTTCCGCCTGGCACAAAGCAGCACAAAGCTGCATTTCTGACTGATGCAGTCGTACACTAACTTTGACTCTGACTGTGAGACCTTCTGGATGGATGTGCAGGA
Source organism: Lutjanus erythropterus (assembly GCF_056507025.1). Lineage (NCBI taxonomy): Eukaryota > Metazoa > Chordata > Actinopteri > Lutjaniformes > Lutjanidae > Lutjanus > Lutjanus erythropterus. The sequence continues at coordinate 4,645,185 of NC_139323.1, read as the reverse complement.
GAACACGGCACATTAATTATCAGATTCTGACAATCCTTTCACATTTAAACAATCATTGAAGTTACAGCTGACATGCATAATTGGCACAGCATCTCTCTTATGCACACACAGTTTCATCCTGTTTCACCCACCTGCAACCAATCTGCTGTTAATCAGAAGGTCACTTTTTATGGCCCGTGGAATAACTGCAGTGCTTGTGAACCCACCTATGTGTGCGCACCTTGCTATCTGAATAATGTGTCCTTTTAAATAGCAGGAAAATGTGGCGCCATTGAATTTAGACCAGGTTTCTGCTGGTCAAAGGCACAATCACTTCCTGCCTCGAGATAGCAGTGCACGCGCATTGCGCCTGACCACACCTTATATTAAGACCAACACACCCATGCGCGCACAGAGTGGCGCAAGTACATTTGTTATCTACACAATATCAGCACTGGGTGAGGAAATGACAACTGCGTGGGTCAGACAATAGCAATGACGTGCTGCATTGTGTTGCTTTGTGCTGAACAGAAGACAGAGCACTTTGGGTCTCCATACTAAAGAGAGCAAGGTTTGATTGTGTTGAACTGATGCAGTGCCACAGTATCTGTATGTGATGTGCTGCTGACTTTGTCCCACCCTGACCTGTTTAGAATATTATGAGGCGTGTACTGCAGTGCAGTCCTATTTTAGAACATTAAACAAAGTCACATAAACACTGCTGTACACATTGGCACCTTTTTTGGATTTGAGTCCATCCTGCACCCAAAAAGATTAAATTGAGGCAGCTCATTTTGGCTTTATTTTGTTAATTCTGCTGTAAGTGAAGTTAATTTTTTAAAGTCTGTCAGCTGCAACTCAAGTATTCTGATAATCTACTTATTTAAGAGAAGAAAATTACTTTTTTACCTCGGGCACATCAGCATTTGTTAGCAATTTGTGAGATGGTTGGACTGAATGTTTGCGCACTGCTTGCTAGGGATGAAGGCTTAACTCAAAGTTCATGAAAGGGTTGGAATTGAGGCTGGAGAACAGCTGAGCCTCTGCTAACCTGCATCCTGATTAGAAAATGGTGTGTTAAGTGGAGCCAAGCAAATGCTTATTCTTTATAATGCACTTAAGCTTTTCCTGTAAACTTTTGGCAGCCAGAAACGAGACTGTGCCAGAAAATTCAGCCGTACATTTATCTTTTCAAATCAACCTTATAACAGCTTGTACTGTCTGTGTAAATACAAATGAAGATAAATACCCTCTTACACAGAGAGAAAATGGGATCTGAATATTTTTAATCAGTCATCAATCTTGGTGTCATGATATAGAAGATGATATTAACAAACATATTTGTGAATCTATGAGGCTTAAAGTTTAGGATCAGTGAGACTGGATAATGTTTTTTAAACAGTGGCTATTGACCAACAGAAAAAGATGCAAAATGTGCAAAAAGCAGGCAAAAAGGAAATGCATGGTTTTATCAATATACTGTAGGGGTTGTAAGTTGTAAGTTATCTTTTTTATCAGCAGGCAACATCCCTGCTTCTCTACTGCTTGTATTATTTGATTAGAAGTTCTGTAACAAGCATATAAGTACTGTCAATAATATCAATATTACCTGAAGTACCACAGGCTGGACATTAGGGCGGAACAATGCAAGAAGAATTATGATACATGTGATTGTTTGACAGATATTGTGATTGATATGACATGATTTTAGTGGGAATGGTAAGTTTTGCATTTCATTTTTACTGAGAAAAATCTAAAAATGTTGATGATGTGACTTTTGTTGGGGTTTGCACCAAACCAACATGTTTACCTACATTTGCAGAAGTGTAGGCTCGGACATTTCTGCAGCACTACAGTTCATAAAAACGCTGTCAAAAAAACTGCAGCCCCTTTCGATTTTAATGTTGCACTTCCCTATATGGCAATTTTGATAATATTTCTGTCAACCATTCAGCCCTCCTGGACATCAGTGAGCCTTCTGATACCTGCCAAATCAGGCAGGGTCAGTTGTGAAAACATGTTGCCCTGTTCCTCATCGTAATAATACACATTTTGATATTAATTAAGGTTGTGTTCTATTCAGGTCAAACAGAGTCAGAGTGTTGATACTGTGCGTACTGGCTCACTAATACAGGCCCTTATTTAGTCTCTTTGGTAACACTTGTGTTAATCCTACTATTTCATATCAATGCGTGTTCTGTGAAAAACTTTTATGAAGGTGGAGATGTTGTCTAAAGTTCTTAAAAGGAACTAAAGACTGTAGTCATTTTTAAGGCATAGCGTGTGATATTCTTGTATAAGGAATGGGAACTATAGAGCCATCTAGGGTGGCTGTGCCATTTTTGGAGGATCGCATTAGTAGCTGTCATCATCAGCTCATCTGTCATCTGTCAGTTGGTCATAATCAGAAATGTATAAAATAAGTGCAACAGACAAATGCCCATATAAAGAGCTGCTCCCAACTGTGGGAAAGGAGCAATGTATCGCAGGATTGAACTTAGTTAATGATATCTGCTAACTACATTTAGCTGGTGATATTTTTGTGTTCTGACTGTCAGTAAGGATGTTTATAGGGCTGAAAAAATCATTATTTTCAGCATCAATTAATCTGTTGATTATTTTCTCCATTAATTGATTAATCGATCCTGTCACAGTCTTGTCAGTTTGAAAGACTTTTCCTATTTTTCACATCTTTGCTGTAATGATTATTTTCATAATAAATTAATCTGTTGCTTATTTTCTTCATTAATCAATTAGTTGTGGATGTGGATTAATAATTGTTAACAACCATAACTTACTGTTCATAACTGTCAATGACTGTTAATGACAGTTTATGTCTGTCAGTGATGTTAATAATGTTCAATGAGTGTCAGTGATGTTGATAGTTATTAATGACTGTTGGTGAATCAGAGAATTTGTACTTTGTCATTAAACGTGAGGTCAAGGTTTCGTATCCTCCAAAACTGGCCAACAGTTTTTGGTGATATTGTCACATTCCCTTTCCTGTCGGATTGCATTATATTGTATGGTGTTGATCATGTTTTGTTTCCAGTGAGGTGAACAAAATAGCAAACATGCAAAGGGCTGCTAACATACACTTGTACTGTATGTTGCAGACACAGATGAGGATAGCATATTCTCCGTGGGACGAATAGTAAAATCAGGTATAGGCAGAGTCCTCCGGCTTTTCCACATTCAAACCAGAAAGCCACGTTGGACAGTTTTGTTGGTTAAAAACTGTTCCAACAACATGTTCATCAATTTATAACAGCTTGTTAGTGCATATTAGTACATTAAAACATCAAAGGTACAGGAAACCTCTAGAATCATGTTTCAAAGTTACACAAAACATCAAATTACAGCCAGAGTTTATTCTAACTTTTGTCATGTATGCCAGGAGGGTGTGGATGTTTCAATTGGATGTAAATAAACTGAAGAAGACTGCAGAAATAGCCGCAAAGCCGTTTTGCATGGGTTGCCAGGGCAACACACAAACATGGCACACTGTAAAGGTAACAGGAATCTCACAGCTCTAAACTGTATGGTTGAGCCAGATGAGCCCTAATGATCAGAAATGAAAATACAACAAGTCACCCAACATTGACAGAGTATCAGTTCACCTGAGGAATGAGATACAAACTTATGAAACGCATAACAAATCAAATTCTGTATTTCACTGTTTGTATCTGACGCAGATAAAGATGAAACACAACAACGGCCTGTTTTATTTCCAAATCATTTTCAGGTTTCCTGTACCTTTTTTAAATGAAGCAGTTTCATTCCTTGTCACTTTCTGGCATGAAAGCACTTAACAAGCAGTACAAACAGTTGGCAGTTTGAGGGGGGATGCCATCCCTCTTGTTCACAAAATGGCCAAACCTTTCTTGCGAACCTGCTGTCACCCCTCTCCATCCCTTATTAGCAGCACAAGTGCAGGACAGAGGGGTTGTTTAGTTGACCATGTTAGTCTTGTCTGTCTGACTCCTTGATCCTTTGTGTGACTGAGGCTTGTGACCGTTAGAATCTATGGCTCTGAAATATCAGTAGTCTAATTGTGCTGTGAGTTAGGACCTGTTTTTTCCAGATTTGTAATACAATACAAAATGTATTGGGTAAACATCCCTGTTAAGGTCTATTAAGACATATATAAAAAAAAAAAAACTACGTCAACATATTTTGTTGTGATGTTTCTTCAAATTAAGCTGTAGCTGTTTGTTAAGAAACGAAGTGCTTGAAACTACTTGAAATTGCACTTACATTACTTTCATAATAAATTGCCACCTGACTGAAGAGGTGGCTTTTTAAATACAACCTGGCTCAGCCAGTTTGTATAGGATGCCAAGTCTACTTACAAGCACGTGACACATTTAGAAACATGAAGTTTTTTTGTTTTTCCTTTTAATTTGTCACCCTTCTGTAGATGCTATCATGAAACATCACTTTGGTTCTTTATAGAATACTACCATCTGATTTAATGTGATGAAAAAGTAAGGTAATCATTTTCTGTACGTCTTCTTATGTTCTAATTCTTGAAACATGCTTGAATTTGACTTTGGAAAAGGAAAGGAACCCTGCTGTCAGTCGGTTTATGTGTTAACAGATGACCTCCCCAATTTAATCCAGCCCGAAAAGTTCTGATTAGATAATAGCTGCTCCAACCAGGAAAACAGCAATCACCGAACATAACGAAGATGGGGGTGGTGATTCAGAGGTGTGGAAACAGACTTTAGGGCTCACTGAATTTTTTAAAAGGAAATTATTCATATTAAGTTCTCACATATGTATAAGTTTTGTGTTTTGGTTAAAAGTTTTTGGTGTTGTCCTGATCTGTGCTTACCTTGCAAGGTAGAAGGATTCATGAGATCACTCTTGAATCAATCTTGCCAGGGTTCAAGTTGGCTAGTATTTTTCACTTAATTCTCCTTCCTCAAGTGTGTGAAGGTGAATGAATATACTTCAAGAACAGTGTTAAACATGCAACGTTTTATTTGACTGACATAGACTGAGAGCCAACGTGTTAAGATTGAGGTTGATAGTAAGTTGGCTGTTTATTTGATGCTACAGCAGGGTATGTATACTCCCACTCCCTCACAGTCCAGAAACAACAAGAACAGCTTATCTTTCCTCCAACCATCCAAACATCACACGCTGTTCTTTCCCAGAGATAGTGTCAGTTTGGCTTACAGTACATGTATGCGCCTCACTGGCTTATCTGCACCATGTTCTCTTCTTTTTCACTTCATCTCTACTGCAGTAAAAGGTTTGCTTCAGTGAGAAGATAGAACAATGAAAGAGCTTGATAAGTGTTGAGCTTTGTTGACCCCTGCAGTTCCAGCTTCGTTAGTTGTATCGGGGTCTTTTTCTCTTTACTGGATTTCACCCTACCAATCTCTGCCTATGTTAGGGTTATCTGCTTGTGTATGTTATGCTTATATCTGTCCTCAGGGAAAAGACTTGGCATGTCCATAAAGTCAGACTGATTTATCTTTCTTTACCAACTCTCCCTTTTCTTTACCTTCATACTGAAACCATGTTCAGAGCAACATGAGCACTGTGTCAAAAAGGCAACCTTTCATTCATATTAGTAAATGAGAGGGCTGTTGTGTTGACTCGGTGACGGTGCACAAAACAATGCTTCATCAAAAGCTGGCCATCCAGCCAAAAAGTTGGAAATTTTTCATCAGTGCTGCACAACATTGTCCAGTAATGCCAATCAGATACATGTGAGTGCACATTCCAGGTAGATTTCTTTATTCAGGGTTTGACTTTCTCCTGACACGGACAGAAGCCATGCAATCAGGTCTCTTTACTACATTAGGCATGGAAATTCATGCATGTTCATCAGTATATGCGGTAAACAGAATTTGAATAATTTGAATGTTGGCTCACAATATTCAAGATGGAGGAGGAGGATAAAAGACCTTACCTTGGATCCATCTTGCCAGGCTTCAAGTTATCCATTTTTTGTCCACACCAAAGGTGTCCTAGAAGGGACTACTGGCAGCTATGGGCATGGTTTTTAGTGTGATGAGAAGCGTTCATGGAAGCGGCTCATCGTGAATAAACAATGGTGGCTACAGAAGAGGTTAGCTTAGATACTGTGATAGCATCAGTTATATCAGAAGTGGAGAGTATTTCTTGATTGACAGAAGAGCAAAGACAGATGCTTCATCCAATCACCTACCAAATGTATTTTGTACCTGCCCTTTTCCAAACAGTTTTTGAAGATGACTTCCCAGAAGCTTCTGTGTAACAAACCATCTGGCATGTCAGGTTGTGAAACAACAGTTGCTGTTGTAACTTTGACTTGTGAAGTCCTGTCTTTGAGTATCATGAGTCGCTGTGCAGTGTTTTTATGTATGATAAGCCTTCAAATGGATGTGTCGGTCAAACTGAATTTTCTGAATTGTATTTCAGCGTTTCATAATTACCAGTAGCAATATACCCACACCACTTTAGACTTGTTGCTGAGCACACAGCTCTGGGGGGGGGCTCTGGTGTTGTGCACTAGAGTGAAGAACCAAGTGAGTGAGACCACCAATCTTAGGGTGTTGATGATTCTGCAAAGCCCTGGATCATATTCATGGCAATGTTCTTGAATTATTCCAACTTAATTTGTGCATGGCAGCTACTGCATGCTCAGTGTTTGGTTGGGGTTAACCTCCAACTTGGTCCTCACACATTTCACCACATTCCAAAAGCAGCACACTGCAGAATACCATTTGGAGACTCTACTGTGGTAACAGATTTGCAAGAATATTTTTACATTCTTTGCAATTTAATGACTTCATAAAAGTAACCAAACTGATATTCTAAATGTTAAGGCATGCCATTTATTGTCATCATATTGACCTTCCTTTTCTTTGTCTAGTGTATGACAAACAAGGATTCCTTCTGAAGCTGGACGCTACTCTGTGAGTATACATTTTACTACTTTTACAAAATTCCCTTCCCATTTGAAGTCTAGGAACTACAGTAATGCCTTGGGGGTTGTTTTCAGGTGCGTGTCAGTGATAAGGTACACAGACTTTACCTTGTGAAACAGCTGGTCTCGCAAGATCACGCAAAAATCCATCTTGCCAGGCTTCAAGTTATCCCTTTGTGTCCGCACCAAAAGTGGTGCATCCAATCAGCACCTTAGGAGCCACTGGCAGCTATGGGCATGGTTTTAGGTGTGACAACAGCAAAGTGTCCACTGAAGCATTGATCTGATTGATTGAAGTTAGCCTGTGTTAGATGTAATAGCCAGATGATTCGATGAGTTGCCTGCCAAGTGTCTTTGAAAGTGCCTGCCCTTTTCCAAATAGTTTCTAAAGACGACTTCCCAGATGGTTCTGTGTAACAAACCATCTGGTGTGTCACGTTAGCACAGGCCAACACTGTTGAGGTGTGCACACCATTATTTACAGTATTTGTATCATATATTTTGTACTGCATGTATAATGTGTGTGTGAATACTGAATCTTTGCTTGACTTCATTCCTCTGTGTCTGCAGGCCTCTGGAGCTGATGTACAAGTATGGCAATCTGAGTGAAGGAGCCTGCAAACCTGGATTTGCAGCTGCCAAGATGACCGCCATTTATCCAAAGTAAGAATACTAACCATATGTTTCTGCACACGTGAATTGAGCTTGTAGCATTTTAGACTTCAAATGTGATTATCAGACATGTTGCGATCACTGTGACCCTGGTGTTACCATTTTAAACTCAATCGCTGGTCCATCCTGTATCTCTGGCATTGTTGGTGTTTGTGTTCTACTAGAGCGTGACCATATTTCAGTTTGGTAACTGATTTAGTTCCTGCAAATGCATGATATCAGCAGTGTACAGCAAGATTATTAGGTTGTTGCTTTCTACAAACAGTTCTAAGTTACATTTATGATTTCATTAAATACACACTCTGACGTTGTTATTTTTTAGCTATTTGGGTCAACAGCAGAATTCTTCGTGTTTGCCTATCACGTATGTACTCAACTGTACTAATGAATTCTTATTATTTTATGCCATGGCCTTTTGAAGTAGAAAAGCCTAACCAGGTACAGGAGTTGCAAATTGGCCTTGGCAAGAAACCCTGCACGCAACACATCTGTATCTTGTTACTGTAATCTGCTACAATGTGTCTTGCATTGTCCCAGACAGACAGAAAAAAATAAATATTACTGACTCTGAAAATAACTGTATTAATTCATATAACTAATTATTAGTTATTCCAGAATATCACCCACCAACTGAACAAAATAATGAGAGTTTTTGATTAGAGTCTGTCTATATTGGCTCTGTAATCCATCACAATAGTTGTGTATTTCATTTTTCTTTCATTATTGTGGTTAAATTGGAATTGATTAATTTATCCTAAGGGATTAATATCATACAGCACATTGCATTTTTCAATTTCAGCCACCCACTTAAACGTTTTAATGTGGCAGCATGTGGTCCTTGTCATATATTTTGATAGAATTTGTTAAATTTGCCATCTTGAGGGCAGACATAAACTATAAACATGCGTGCCGGACATACAGTAGCATACTGGTCTGCCTACAGGAGATGCTACATCAGCTGTAGGGTTGTCACAACTAATATTAAATTAAAAATCACCGGAAATTAGCTTTCAAAGGCAGAATCAGCTATTCGCTGAGTATGTTTTTTTCTCTTCACCCCACTTACTTTTAAGATTAAGATGAATGTGTCAAACAAATACAGGAACAACATCATAGCAGCTAAAATAAATACATATAAAATTGAGTGCATAAACCATAAAATAAATAAGTCAAGTATGAAAACAATTTAAGAACATGAGGAATAAAAAAAGAGTTCATGTTTGTTTTTCACTTGTGGTGACCAGCACTTGTCCAAAGAAGAAAAAAAAACTCTTCCAAGATGACACAGTGTAGTTTAGGAGCTGTTATATTTCAACATTTTAAAGTGCTATCCTTCTAGAGGTGCTGAAAATTTAATGCTACCTTTTTTTGTTTCTATTGGCTTTCCTGAAGTTTATTCACAAACTTTCTGCATTGTAGCAGCACAATAGTAGCACATGATTACACTGTGTTCACACTCTCCAACAGGCTGATCCTGCATCTGGATAAGAGAAGCTGTCAGAGTGTTTCTCCCCCGCTCACAGTAGTGGGAAGATCTACACAATTAATTAGACAGAAAAATTGTTCCAAATGTGTTCATCATTGTTGAATAGCAACAGACAAAGTAGGCCTTCAACAAAGACATGAATTCTGGGTCTTGCTTTTTCTTCCTCTCATTATCTCTCTCTTTTTCCCTTCATCCTGTAATAGTGAATTTTAACAGAATAGTAGTCCACATGTGGACCTGGTGCCCACGGTTTCTGGATTAAAACCTATCATGCTTTGAGCACATGACATCACGCACTGGATGTGCTGCTGTGCGCACATCTGCAGTACCAGCGGTTGTGCATGTTTGAGAAAGAGGGAGACAGATAAATTAATAACTTACTCTGACAGATACTTAATCTGCCCACCCAAACCTGAGATATTTTCTAATAAATGACCCACACCCGCCTGGCCCATCAGCTAATGCACACATCAACACATAGCACATTACTTTGCAGCATATAACAAAACACTTTTAAATTGTCCAATTTAATATGGACAAAAAGTGATTTTTAAGGTTTTTAAACAGAGTCAGTGAGGTTATAACTAAACCAAATATTATTTGTTGTGAAGTTGTGCACAATGAAGAAACAAGGCACACAGATTCACAAATCTAAGGTTCCCTTCTGGACATGAGTACAGGGTGTGTGTATGCAAATTAGCCGACATATGTGGCCAGTCATCAACATTCAAGGCGCTTAACCCAACACTTAACAGTTAACATCTTCTTTTATTGTATTTTAGTCTTTTGTTTTATTGAAGATTTAGTGAGTGAAACTCACTAATTTTAGTCATAATTTAGTCTCTAATTTTCGTCATGTTTTAGTCATAGTCCTGTTTGGTCACTTTAAATTGTTCTTTCATTCAGAATTAATTTTCCTCAATGAAGTGATTTCATAAATTGGATAATGTGGATCTTCAATCAGCAAATTGCCTCTCATTGTTACATCTATCCCCAGCTACAGTAGTGGTACAACTCACCCCAGTAGTGAGGCAGGTTGAAGCAGTTTAACTCCTCCTATTTGTAAAAATGTGTCAACTGTGTCATCTGGGAATCATCACACTTATTTGTTCAACATGGAGTATTTTAAATGTGTTCAATGAGCAAGTTAGTGTCTGTTTGTGAGTCGTAAGAAGTCATAGATTTAGAAGAAGGAGATGTTTTACTGTGAGTTCAGCTCTGTTAAATTTAACAATATGGGACAGTATGAAGTACGACACTGTACCCTGAATCCACACAGAACTTGAGCTCCACCTAGTTTTAGTTCAAGGGAATGAACATACATGTTATCGACTTACGTAACTGATAGGTGTCTTTTGTCTGTATCTTTTCATCCTCGAGGCACTCGGTCTTTTCTTGATAGCTGCCAGTGAAGGTGAAGCACTTTGCCTGATTTAGTGGAGCTTTGAAATGCTGATTATTGCTGCAACTATTTTCATCAGTGCAGAATGAACCGAGATTTTGTCTAAATTTTTACATCATTTATATCATTGAGACAATTTAGTCAAAATAAAACCATCAAAATTTTTGTTACACTGGGTTGCACCCCTGTGTTTGTGCTGCTCTGGAGAACCACGTATTTTACTTACTCTATGCCTGACCAAAATCACATATTCTCAGTCAAACAGTTTTATCAAAAGCAGAAAGCTCTCTGAGCTCAGAGTGGTATGATAGAGGAAAGATCCCATTTCTGTCTCTGCATTATTTAAGAGCGTACAAGTCCCCACACCATGAAAGCCCTTCACCTGCTTGTGTTTTTAGCACTATGTATAAAAAGAGCCGGAAGATGCAGTGTTCTGAATGGGCCTGTGTGTTGCGTAGATCTATTTTCGTCCTCTTGCGCTCTGCTGTTGTCCCAGTGCGTGAGAACACCCGGGCCAGTTCACTTACCCACTTACTCTCTGAGCATCAGAGACACGCAACCCCCGAACCCGCCAGGGCCTTCAGACGGCAGCGTTAATGAAGTATGCTCAGAGTCCAGATTGTAACCTGTTAAAATAACACAGGAGGATTTTTCTCTAGAGAAAAGAGTGGTGAAAATGCCCCGGGCATCCTTGACCCATTTATTCTGCTGGCTTTGCTCAGCTGGTTCCTGCTGCAGCTGACAGCAGGTGATGCAGGTGAGAGAACAGGCCAGAAGCTCTAACAGAGATGGAGTCATTCAAAAACTCCTGCTACTTCATCAGAATTATCCTCAGTCTGTACGCCCCACTTTCTTCTGTCCTTTTAACCTCCCTTCATCTAATCTGTCATTGCTTCTGTTCTTTTTGTCTCTTATTGCAGTCAAAAACTATTTTGGTAACATTTCATTGCTGCATTTGTATAATCACTTTCATTACTACATTTTTAGTCATGCAAGTGTCATGGCTTTAGGGATGGCAATAGGCTTGGGTGGTATCCATTTTTTCATACCCTCCTCACATTTTACTTGCGTATGTACAGCATTATTCCTGTATTTGTGTAAAACTTGTGGAAACGGGTTAACTCAGCTGTACTTAACTGCACCGAATTTAGGAATGGGTATCGAGTGCCGATACTAAATTGGTGCTGCTTTCTGATTGGTCAGCACCAAATTATTGATAAGCTCCTGGACAAACGGTGCTGCTATCGGTTTTTATGCAAGTGGTCTCTTTGCCCATCATTCTGTACCCGACACTCTTTCCCTCTCTTCCTCTCAAACACATCAACACAAACCAAACAAAGCATCTTGTTGTTGCTATTTTGCAGCATAAACTGAGACCAGACGCAAATGTCAAGGCTGAATACATGAAATGAAACTCTGCATGCTGCTCTCCTTTTTTTCTGGCGTCCTCATGTCACCATGTGAGTGTGCAGTTACGATGAGAGACACAGAGATGGACAGACAGTAAGCGTAGCAGTGAAGTACAGTGTGTCCGTATAATTCAGGCTGTTTGTCAGTGAATAAATGTTACAACTCCTCAAGATCCATGTCATGGTCCTGTGTTTTGAATGCTGCTGGTTGCGGTTAGCCCTGAAGAGATGACAGCTCTGACACAGGCTCATTTAAGGTGGGTTGACCTTTAAGGTGGACCAGGCTATTCTTATTTCAGTGACAAGCTGCTCCTTTGCTCAGGAGATGACCACAGCCTTTACTCTCGGTTACCAGTTACCCCCCTTCAAAGTCTGATTTTTTTTTTCACATCTTTGCATATCATGTCATGTCATGATTTTTTTATAATGTCTTTAGTATGGAAAGTAGTATCAATAAGAGTATCAACAAGTATCGCTATCATTAAGCAGATTAGTATTAGGCTTGGGCGGTATCCATTTTTTCATACCTTCATACCCTCCTGATATTTTATGGGGGTACACGGTATTTGTGTAAAACGTGTGTAAAACAGCTCAACTGCACTGTCCTCCACTGTACTTAATACTCCCACAACATAGCCAGAACTGACCATTATAGCAGCACTATTCCCACAGATGGGACGCAACACCCACACACACAGGAGCTCCACTTCAATGCAGCTTTTATTCACTGACAGAGTCGAACCTAAACTGTAAATTTGCAGCGCCATATCTGTACATATTCTGCCAGAATGACAACTTCACTGCTCAGTTTTCCTCCACCCAGCATGTATTCAAAGTAACTCTGTCACCAGTAATTAGTCTGACCCTCTGTGATGCTCGCTAAAGTTACACACTCACAATGAAATGCTACTTGCTTGTCTTTATCATCTGGTGTGAAGCCAATATAATCCAAAACAGGGACAGAGGCTTTTTTGCTCTTTTTAATTAGTTAATCCTGTAACTTTATTCCCAAAATGTCATGTTTCTTCTTCACATTTAAGCGATTTTTATCTGCTCAGCTGCGCTGCCACACAGAGACTGACCCCTGGTGGCATAAACTGCACACTACAATACAATGTCTCAGCATCAGTGTAATAGAAAGCATCTGTATTTATGATGGTATTGAAAATCATACCATCAGGATTTCTTAATTCCCTGGTGTACCATAATACCTTTAGACCACCCAACTATAGCCATCCCTAATTGTAGTACTCCATTGACATAGAAGGACTTGATCATCATAGCAATGATCACTGCCCAGAGCAGGGAAACAACACACACACACACACACACACACACACACACACACACACACACACACACACAGAGGAGCTGTGCTTCATTCTTGAGACGCTGTAGCTTGTGTCCACTGACAAACTCAAACCCACACTGTACATTTACTGCCAGGCAGAAAACTTCAGTGCTCACTTTGTCCTCCACTCAGCACACATTAACCATCATTCCCCAACACTATAGACAATAATCAGTCTGCCACTCGCCTTCTCTCATGCTCACTAAAGTTACATACTCACTGTGATACGCTACTGCAAGCAATCAGTAGCCTGCAGTGTTTGCTGGTTCACCTTATAAGGAGGACTGAGTCCAGAATACCATGTCCAAATGGACAGAGACATTTTTCTTGTTTTCTTCTAGATAGCCATGTAACTTTACTCTACTTAGCTGTGCTGCAGTAGAGAGACTGACCCCTTGTGACCTCTGCTGCACCCTACAATACATCATCTCCATATCAGTTTAATAGAAATTCTTTTAAAAACCCCTAACCATCAAAGTGAACCCCGGTTTTGTCATTGTTTCCTTACCTGCACACTACAGACTCTGCCTCTGATTGGCTCAAAGGGTACCCTTTGCATAATGGGTTATTTTGCATGGATATGACTACAGGTCTGCCCCTTGGTGTGCCTTGGTCACAAAAAATTTGAAACTGCTTTAAGCGTTGATGTGAAGTGATGATGCTAGTACAAGTAACAAGTTACATGTAATTAAATTACAAAAAAAAAACTGTAATCTGTTACACTTACTGAAAAAAAATCAGTAATTACATTAAAATTACTAATAAAAAATTTGGTGATTACAAAGGGTTTACATCCGTTCCAGCCCTTTACATCCATCCTTTTCAGGTTCCCTGGCAGAAATCTGCACTCTACTGAGTGACCTCCAGTTTCATTTGTATCCAGGCAGGATAAATACATCAAACACTAAAACAATATGGAGACAGAAGGGCAAAATGCATCATTAGTAGCTGATTTCTTAACTGTGTTTAAGTGTTTTCAGGAAAATTTTTCTTCCCAATATAACCCTCCAGCATCCACTGATTAGCAGCTGTTTTGTTTTGCCAAATCAAAGCTCATTTGCTGTTCATTACGTGATATTACACATGAAAAGAAACAAGCTGCCAAAGCTGCAGGGGTTGACTCGGTTAAAGAAACACAGTTTTTCTCCCACAGTAAAATCCTGTTTGGTCTTTCTACATGTGAGTTTTTGTAGGTTTCATTTATCAAAACTGGACTTATTTTATTTTATTTTTAACCAAGTTTATTTTTTGTGAAACATTTCATAGCAGAAACTATTTTGACTAAGAGTTGATGCATTTTCTGATTAATTTTGAATTATATTTTCCAAAGGGATACTTATTTGTAGATTGCCTCAAAGTATTGTGAATGTGGTTGGTCCTGTCAGAAACTCTTTAGCAGTTTATGTACAGTCAGTGTCCTGACAGAGCACATTATTCATTTTCCCTCCAGTATTCCAGGAAAGTCAATTTAGCTTTTGGAACCAAGTTTGTGTCTCCTCTTTTTAGTTGCTGACAATTTTCAGATCTTTAAAGTGTAAATTAAACTATTTGTCATATGGGATTTGGAGGTGGTCAGTTGATGTCTGAAGACATCATGGTAAATTCTGATTATATTAAGGTTATGAATTCATTTTTGTTATGTCATCTTTCGCCTGGGGATCTTGACTTGCATGCACACATATACATTACATACATTCAGTACATGTCCAGTTGTGCTTAAACAAGAAGCTCAGCTGTATCTGCACTCATTAAAGCCTAATCCCCCAAAGTGGAGACAGATGTGAGAATTAAATAGAGCAGAACATGTTTAATGCTGCGAAGCAACAAACTAACAGAATACACTTAACTGTGTTATTTCAGTTTTCCATGCAGTGTTAATCACACCTTCATTATAAATGTACAACTGTAAACTATAGATGGTAATCAGCCAGACTAAGTTCATGAGTAAATCATCAACTTATTATGTGATATATTACCTTATTATTACTGTATACATCTGTTTAAAAGATAATCATTTAAAGTTTATTCATGCTCTAGTAACCTGCTGCTAATTGTATGCATATATCAGAAATGAATGCTGAATACTTCACAAGTTATCCTAAAAAGGCTATGCATACTTAAAATAACAATTCTTAAGGAATCACTAAGAAACAGAATTTTCGATTTTGCTTGATTCCTACACCGTTTTCATTCCCACTTATGTTTGTGCGCTTATGTTCGCCTCACATATTATATGATATGTACTATCACAATTTGTTAGTAGTAGTTACCTTGACATTGATTTCAAGCATATAGAGTGTGCTGGGGACAGTGACGCATATGTGATGAAATATATTCGACCCCTCACTCATGGTGTCCACTAAAAAGCACAAAAATGACAGTTACCAACATAGACCACCAACACATTACAAACACTAACAGAATGTAGAAACTGTACATTAAAAACACTAACAAAACACTTTGTGTTGCAGTGACATTACTGCAACATAACACTTTAAACATCTCAACAAAACATTGGGACTACATAGCAGTGACATCATCTGGGTGCTCGCACTGCACCTCAGTTTGTTGTAAATGTCATTGTTAACGCATTTATGCAATTGAAACTGGAAGTGTAAGTACAGAAGTACATGAACTGAGACTCAGCTTCTGAAGTGTTGAAATGTGTGTGCACTGCACATTGTAGTATATTGTTCTTTATTTTAAAATGTAGGTTTAAATTGTAATCTTGCAAAATAATCCCCATTTTTACTAAATGTAGCTGTAATCTGATTACATCTTTTTTTCTGTTATTGTAATGGAATACAGTTACCCTTTTTGTATCCTAGTAACATGATCTTGCCACATGTAATCCGTTGTTCCCCGAGCCTGCATACTGCAATATAGAGCATTAGCCAATGACGTATCTGTATCTCTGGTCACCACTGATGAACTTCCTTTCAGCACAAACTTCTCCCTTGTGGCTGCTGAGTGGTCAGACTGGATATCTGCTCCCAGCCTCACTGTGTGAAGTTTCCAGCTCCGTCTTCTCCCTCACACTCGTCTCTGAGTTTTGTTTGGGTGACAGTAAATTCAGACAGGCTGGATTAAGTGGAAACCCGATGCTCTAAATCCTCTTAAGCATTCTGCCATTAATCAGTACATCTCCACACATCAGGGCTGTAGGGGTCCTGGACAGATATTACACTGATGAATTCCACTTCTTTGGTCTTACTTGCTGTAACATGTTGTCTTTTATATCAACAGGTTCAACAAACTGGCGCCCATGTTCCTCGATCCAAATTATAAACGATTCTCCAAGATTGGGGATTATTCGCCGCCATTTGGTGTAAAATCACAAGGTAGGATCACACATTCTGTCTTTTCAGTTGAAGTAATACCAGTTAACTCAAGTGTAAACTGCACTGCATTTCTCACCAGCTAAGACGAGTCAGCTAAGAATACTCCAGCACTGTCAAGACCTCAGTATGCTTCAGACAAACTAGTTTGCAGAACAAACAGCAACATTTGAAAGCGGGGTGAAAAAACTGCTGTTATACTGTCCTCTTGGCTGCATCCCACTTCCCTTCCAGTCCTACTTTCACACCTCCTAACCTCCTGTGTGAAGTGGGCATTATTGACCCATTGATAAGCAACGCCCTCCTTAGTTACTGTTGCTACGCCTGTCAAGCTCTCCATTCTTGTGCTGCACGTACACCTTTTAGTGACACCTATTACAGATTCAACATAGAAACTGGCAGTAATTGTTGAAACAGGAGGTCTTTGATTCCACAGAGAAGAAAGCAAAAGCACAAGGCAGCTTCTCATCTCTAGCTGGCGACCATGAATTTTCTCGACTAAAATGACGACTCCCACAAGCAGATTTCCTAAGTGTAACTGGCTAATGTAAGCTAATGCTAATGCTTGAACTCCTTGAGTCAGCTGAGTCCATCTCCAGCTGACTCTTAAAAGTTTTAATCTGACACATTTTAAAACAAGAACCCTGTGAACGTGTATTAAATATGCAAAGTAAGATAACAGCAAGGTATATGGTCAAACTTTAATGCTAACAAACTGAAGGTAAAGCTAGCTCTCAGCAAACAGTGGTCGACAGTGAAATATAACATTTATATGTATATAAGAGAGGACAGAAATACACTCACTGAAACAAAACGTTATTGCAAGTTAAGAAGACACTGTGTTGAAGTCTTTTGTTCTGTATTCTTGACCCACGATCTTTTCCCAAGCACCTGTCGATCTACAGGCATGTAAAAATTCTGCTCTTTCAAATTCATACATGAAACAAACCTAAATGCCGTACTTCATCATGCTTTCCCAATTTCCCCCCATCGCTTGAGGTTGTCACATTGTTTTGCCTTCTTCCTCTGCTCAGTAGTAACAAACAGAAACATGTAACAGAATTTCTGGAAATTTGTTGAATATTTGCACCACTTCTGATGTGACCACTGAGAGTTAAAGCAGCTGGGACTGTAATATGTTGAGAATTTACCAACTTGTCCAACTTTGGACAAAAGGGAAAAAATTCAAAAAATGATTCATGTGTACAGAATTCATCCTCTGCTATTAAGGACTGTAAAGTGACTGTTTTGTAGATTTTTATGATGAGCATCTAGAGATCAAAATTACAGCTAGGGCTGCAACTTGAATTATGTTTATTATCAATTAATCTGTTAATCATTTTCTCAATTAATCAATTAATTAATCCTGTCACAATCTTGTCATCTTAAAAATAGGTCTAAACATAATGTACATCTGTGTGCTCTACATGTTTGGAACCATTTTTTAAGTCTTTCCTGTAATGATTATTTTAATTAGCCACCAATCTGTTGATTATTGTCTCCATTAATCAATTAGTTGTTTGTTCCATAAAATGGTGTTGATCAGTGTTTCCGCATCTTGTCTTTTGACCACAACCCAAAGATGTTTAGTTTATTATAACAGAGGGGTAAAGAAACCAGACAATATTCACGTCCAAGAAGCTGAAATCAGAGAATTCAGACTTTTTTTCTTTTAAAAAAATGCTAAAAACTGATTAATTGGTTAGTAAATTAGTTGGTGATTAATTTAATAACTATTGGTTCATCCATTAATCATTGCAGCTCTAATTACAGCCCATGTTTAAAAATAAGATGAACAATATCTGCAAGACAAAGTTCCTGAATGAAACATGTCACAAAACCACTTTGTTTTTCCACATTTCTGATCTGACTCCAGCTCTGTACTTAAGACACCAACATGAGATTGATATCCTTCCCCAAACCTGACGACAGCAAGGTTTCTCTTTCAAAACTGGGACAGAACTGTGACATAATGTCTCTCTGGGTTGTCTTCCATCAGGCAGAGAAAGTGTTGTTTAAAAACCCTGGCTGTTTCTGTACAGCGTCTCGCACATATCGGCCCCCGGAAGGAAGGCCCGTACCTCGCTTGGCCACCCATCTTTAATGGTTGTATAACACTGTAAGGGGAAGAAGTGTGAGCCCACCCAGCTGCTGGCTCCCAGCCTGCCTCATTCATCACAGCTAGTCGAGTCGTGCTGGAGATGAGGGCATCATAGCTGAGTGGAATGTAGAGGAAAGAATGATCACTTTTAATCTTCATCTTTCTTGATGTTTTCTCACTGCCTCTTTCTCTCTCATATATTTGCAGAGAAGATCATAGATATTATTCTGGGAGCTACTATGAGCTACAGCCTAGGGGAAGAAATTGATAGGTAAGTCGGTGCAAAGTTGTCCTGTCATGCTCTGATCCAGTCATCACAATGTCACCTTCTTCCAGGATCTATATTTGGAGAATATGTAAGATGTTCACAGAGTCAGCCTTAAAGCCAGTCCATTCAAAGTCAACATGTTGCTTAAGGCTGATTAGCTATCTTAGTTTCATCAGGGTCATGTCTCTGTGTGTTTCATATTTCTCTGTCTGGTCTATCAATTAGTCATCTGACTTGTTATCATAACTATTAGGTATTGAAAACTTATTGAAAACAACTTATACAACTTATTATACATTTACAATACTTTGCTCTCTTTGCTTCTCTTTCAATTGTTTGTGACAAGCTGCTTCCAAGGACGCCTCTCACTGTCGTCACACCTAAAGCCACGCCCTTAGCTGCCCTCCTAGGATGCTGATTGGCTGCACCACTTTTGGTGCGGTAACACCAAAAGTATACATATGCCAATAAATCAAAACATACAACAATATATACAACTTATTATACATTTACAATACAATACTCAATTTTTTGACACAAAATAACAAAATGTATGCTTCTTAACCTAATATTTCAAACTTATTTACTTATTTTATTAGTACACTAAGTAAATTTAAGTATATATTCACTATATATTTAAATTTCCTTCGTCTTATATGTTTATGACTGACCCAAGCTAACTTTTAACACAACCATGAGTTTACATTCTCCGTACTAAAGTTCATAATAATCCATTGTAGTTGACCCTCTTGGACTTAAAAATACCCAATCAGGAAATCAAAAGGGCCTTTGACTTTAAAGGACAGTTCACCTCAACATCAAAAATACATATTTTTCCTCTGGCCTGTACTGTTATTTATTCATCTCAAGTTTTTTGGTGTGAGTTGCAGAGTTATAGAGATATCAGCATAGAGATGTCTGCCTTCTCTCCAATATGATGGCACTAAATGGCACTCGGATTGTGGTGCTCAGTGCATCAAAAATAATACATTTGAAAAAAATCAAAAAAGTTGTCTCTTGCCAAAAATTATGAAAAAAAAGTATATAAAATTATATAATTATATAAATGAATCATGAATTATCTTGGTAACGATTTTTGGAAAGAGACACTGGTTCTGAAGTTTTCAAATGCATTTCACAAGCCAAGTGCCATTTAGCTAACCTGACTCACCAGATAGTTAGTTTGTTACACAGAACCACCTGAAAAGTGGCCATTTTAAAAAACACTTGGCAGGTGATTGGAAGAACCATCTGTCTATCACATCTAACATGGATTAACTTTAACCAATTGGATCATACTTTTGCCGAAGCCGGTCAGGAGAAAAGCGAAAATATCTTTTCCTTTATCTTTGCTCCTCTTTAAATTGATCGTGACAAGTCGTTTACAGGACTTCTCGCTGTCGTCACACCTAAAACCACACCTGTAGTCCCTCCTAGGATGCTGATTGGACACAAACGGGTAACTCAAAACCTGGCAAGATGGATTTTTGTGTGATCTCGCACATCCAGCTGCCTCGCAAGGTAACCATTTACTCCCATTATATTGGAAAGAAGGCAGACATCTCTACAGCCGATATCTCTAAAACTCTGCAACTCACACCAAAAAAATCAAGATGGATAAATAGTGCTACAGGCCAGGGGAAGAATGTGTATTTTTGATTTTGGGGTGAACTGTTCCTTTAAGGAGTACCTTCGTCCTGGAGCCATGTTTGACCCTTGATGTACACACTGATGTACTGAACGATGAGAGCTTTTGTATCCAAACATTGCTCATGTCTCATCTCTTCTCAGGGGTTTGCCCCTCAGTGTTCCACTGTGCTGGTTTATTCCAGCGGCCGCTGCTTCTGTAGTCTAAACCAAATTTCTGTGGTTAAATAGAAAGTCTGTCCATTTACCCTGAACTCCAACATTAATGCCTGGATCCCAGATCACAGTTATTGGACTAACTGTGTTGTTTGATTTCACTTTGGGTGGAAGCTTTTGTCTTTATAAGGACCTGATCAGTTCCATGGACACTGTGTACTGAGCCTGTTTCATCAGCCAGCTAAGACAATTAGGAATGTGTTTATTTTTCCACCCAGAATTAAGCAGCACAGACTAAACACAGGACACATGTTGTACTGAGTCTGCAATACGACTTTATAATCATAATAATAACCAAAGTGTGACACATTGACTTGTGTTAACTGTCTCACTTTTGCTGTTAATGCTTCATAGAGTACTTTACATCAGAATAAATACTGAGTAAGAGAAGAGAACTGTGACCGTAATCCTCTGTACAACTCTCTAGGAAAACTACTTTAGTATGACACTCCAAAATGACCAGTCATACAGTCAGTTGTTTTTAGAAGTTGCAACTGTGTGTAATCAAGTGATTGTGTTAAATGACTCTCTAAAAACACATTTACAGATAAAAACTGCTTCATGAAGACTAAAGAATATCTCATTCAAATATTTTTAATTAATTTTCAGTTATTTAGCTTTTATTTAACCAGGTCATTCCCATTTAGATCAAAGATCTCTGCTACAAAGAATATTGTATATAATGTATATAATATAATAAGGCCTTAGCAGGAGCTGTAAATGTACCAATCAGAGTAAGGATGCAACAACATTTTCAAGGTGCTGAATATCAGTCATAGAGAGTCCTTTACAAGTGAAAACATTGTTTTTTAATTTTTAGTTTTTGGGTTATTTTCCTTCCGTAACATGTCTTCTTTCAGACAAGTCGAAAGAAAACGTCCAAAATGCACATTTTGATGTTTATTTTAGGTCACATTTCTGTTGTGGAAAATTATGCAAATTATTGCGTATTTGTATTTGTAAATATTAAAATTCCAGAAGTATTCAGCTTTTCCAACCAGCCACATCACACCTATTGTCCTTTTTAAACAGAAAAATACCACCGCACACCTCCTGAATTCAAGTTTTTACTGTTTTATATTAAGACGAGCTTAATTAACTCACTTTATTCAGACTCTTCAGGAAAAACATCTACAACTCTATGAAAGGTCTTTGTTAGACTTTCTACAGACCGTTACATGTGCAAAATAAATTGACAAGTATCAATCAGCCAAAAGAAAAAAAAAATAACCAGTGATGGATTCATCCCATCATTGATAGGTGATACGTTCCTCCAATCACCCAGCCATAATCTGTCTCCTATGCTCTTGCAGAGTCTTGTCTTCAAATAAAATGGCCCAGCTGTAAATCTGTCTTTTTCAAGTATTAGACATAAAACAGAATATGAATCCATGACACTATACTAAAAAATCCAAAAACAAATAGGATAGGTGTACGTAGGGATTAATTTCTCCTGTTGGGTAGATTTTCTTCCCCTGCTTGCTCTGACATTTAATTTTTTTCCCGGTTGTCACCTCACCTCCAGTGGTTCCAATCAAAGAGACAAACCTATTAGTTTAAATACACACCTTTAAAAGTGGAAATTACAGTAAGACATGCTGTACTTTCAAAGTAAACACATGAAATAAATGACTGGAGTAGTACTGCAGTACCACATCACAACAGTGCATCTTTTCTGTGTCGCAGTATGAGCTGTAAGACGTGCATCATAGTCGGGAACGGAGGAATCCTCGCCAACAAGTCTCTGGGACAGAGGATTGATGAGTTTGATGTGGTGGTCAGGTATGTTGTGACACGCAAGTGCTACACAGACACAACATCCTTTACTGACACTTTGATACCTAGACCTTTGATTAAAGGAACACAAATGTTAGATGGGTCATAATCATATTAATAAAACAAATCAGGTAGCAAATTAAATAATTGACAATGACATAAATAACTGTGTTATTATTTGCGTCTTCGTCCTGTGAGCTTGAACCAGTCCAGCTGTTCTCCTCTGACCTCTCATGAACAAAGTGTTTTCACCCACATACCTGCTCCTCGCTGGTTGTTCTTTGTTCTTCATACTATTTAATATCTATTTGATATCTAAGTACATTAGTTTCTACTGAAATAAATACTGAATTATTATATATTGATTTGTTTAGTCTTTGGTATCCACGGACAGAAGGAGTCGTATGTTGTACAAATTGTAAAGCAGTGATGATGGACTTTATATTTTACATTGACTTGACTATTAAAACTTCATTCTGTAATGGATCACAGTTTCTCTGTATCAGCTGTTTCATATCTAGAGTTTGAGTTAATAAAGTAAACTTTATTGTCCCCAAAGGGAAATTTATCAGAGCTACAGTCCATTGCTTCACAATAAAGACACAAACATCACAGAAATATAAACATTTTAAACGAAGCTAGACAGGTGCTTCACATAAAACAAAGAAGGAGACATCTGACTGTGCATTTGACTTTGACGACATAATGGCATAAGTTAATTAAAGTGCAAAAGTGCTAAAGTGCTTATGTATTTATTGCACAAAGCTTTAGCATGAGAGCCCAGCAGCTTGATGGAGGCTGGAACAAACGATAGCGGTTTGATTTGCACCGTGGCACACAGAGTCTTCTTCCTGATGGCAGAGAAGAGGGGATGCTGACAGTCTGAAGTGATTTTTGTTACTTGTTTCATGACTGCCTGGTCACACAGACTGTATTCTTACTGCACTATTATTTTCATTGCCGTTTTGTGCGTGCTAACAAGCCTGTTTTTCAGTTGCACTGTTAGGTTGCCAAACCCTACTGTAATTCTTTATCTGATAATAGATGAATAGTACATCAGCATGATCTGTCTGCTCACTCCATACAGCCTAAATCACCTTTAAAAATAAAGTGTTGCTGTTGCAGACGATTGCACAGGTTATCACTGTGTATTTTCCAGTAAATAAGGTTGTCTATGTGGAGTATTTATATGAAGACACCTGAATGATATCCTGGTTTTTAGTGACCACTGGCTCATGGTCAGACACTTTCCTCCGTGACATTTAGAATGAGATGTTTGGTGTCACATCACTTGATAAAGGTGCCTGTGTTCTTGTGGAGGAGGCTTAAAATCACAGTATCTGCAAATTTAAAAATAAAATTATTGGGATGTACTTTCCTGCAGTCTTTTGTGTACGGTGTTAAAAGTAGGGATGATACCACGAAACCTTGTGGGACCCCTGTATTGCTGTATCTGGTCTCTAAATATGTCTCATTGACCTTCACTTGTTGTGACCTTGCAGTTAAAAAAAAAAAGAGTAAAACCATCTAATCAGGGTAGTATTGACATTCATGTCCTTCGGCTTCTCTAAGAGCAGGTAGGGTTACACAGTGTTAAACACTGAACTAAAATCAATACAAAAAAGACTCAAGCATAGGTTTTTGTGTTCTCAAGGTGCTTGGAGATAAAGTGTAACATGCTGAGAATTTCATTTTCAGTACCGCCTTCATGTTCGTAGGCAAATTGACATGTATCTGGCACAGGCGCCACTTCTTTTTTGAGTCAAAGCAAAATTTCTCAAAACAGTTTCATGATAGTCGAGGTCAGAGCTACAGGACAAAAATCATTATTCGCTGTAGCACAGGGCTTTTTGGCCACTGATGTTATTATTGACTTCTTCTGTAAACCTGAGACAGTGTGGGTGTTTAAGGACTGTTAGAATGTAGGACACCATGCTGATGTCAGTTGTTAAGGACTTATGAACATTAAAAAGTTTTACAAAAGAAGCTTTTTCATTTTCGGATCATTATCCTCCCATTACATGTTCTACATGTCCTATAAGCATCACCACTGCCAGTCCATCAATTTCACTGCTCTTACAAATAAGAACAAATCAGTGAATGAAGATTAAAATGGACATATGCTGTCTGTTGAACAAGCATCATGAGCATTTATCATAAAACCATCTGTTTCTTTACTGATTTGACATTGAAGCAAGATTAAAATATTTTTTTCTAAGGGCGAACTGTCCAAGATGGCACCATGAAGACATTGTTCCAACACTAAATACAATATAAAGAACTTATATCATCTAAGACAACTGTCATATTATAAAATAGCATTAGGACTCTGACATCCATGTAATGTGATCTGATCTAATCCATCATTTAAGCTTTTATATTTTGCAGTTTGACAAATGTTGCACAGTTGCCGGTTCAAATGAAAACTTGAACTTGTTCAGATTATTCCGACAGTGCGTTTTGTGATTGATTGTGCAGCTGTGTGCTGCAGGTTAAACGAGGCTCCGGTGAAAGGCTTCGAGAAAGACGTCGGCTCCAAGACCACCATGAGGATCACCTATCCGGAGGGTGCCATCCAGAAGACGGAGCGCTATGAGGCCCAGTCCCTGTTTGTCCTCTCTGCCTTTAAAGCTCTGGACTTCAAGTGGCTCCGACACATGGTCTTCAACCAGAGGCTGGTAAGACAGCAAAAGACTGTTTCTGTCACCACCGGGGGTCATTCACTCACTCAGCGTCACAAGTTTTATTTGTGATCTGTTTAGGTTGTCCACCTGAACAGAGACAACTATTTCATCTTGTCTTTACTTGTCACAGCATATTGAACAGATGTTTTGTTCACACTTTAGTCATAAAATAAAAGGACGTCAGTGAATATTTATTGTCAAAATTTCCATTCACAAAAATAACACAGTCGTGAATGAAGTAATTTGCAGGAACAAAATAGCGCTCTGTTGAGTCAGCCTAAATAACCACAAGGGAAGTTCCATCACCATGACAACCCCAACATCCTTCCACCAAGTGTCATGAAAATCCTGCCACTAGTTTTTTCGTAGTTCTTCTGACAGACAAACAAACAAAAACATGTCAGAGGTAAAAAACAACTGTGACCTTTCCTCTGTTTCACAGTTCCACCCCACATCACCAACAGCATTCCTCTTTCACTCCACCATCAACGGTCTTGCATTTGTCTTGGGGTGTTAATTAGTGTGAGTGTGTGTGTGCATGCTCTATTCTTGAAGGTCTGCATAGCACAGTGCAGGTACTGTTACCACTGGTATCTTTAACTCAAGGACACGGCTTCATTCTCTGTGGCAGAGCTGTAGTGGTGATGTGTGCTCCACAGTTCCTCTTCCACTCTGCTGAAATGCATCAGCAAAAGAAACAACACCAGAGACCAGCGTCTTGATTTGAACATTGCGTGCCATGAAGAGCAACTCTTCCTCATCGCCATCCATACAATGTAGCACAGGACAAGAGCACAATAAGTCAAGTATACTCAGAGGCCCTGTTTGCACCTGGCATTAACATGTGTCTTGGTGATCTGATCACAAGTGAACAGCTTTTAAGTGCAGGTGTGAATGCACTCAAAACACATTATGGACGCATTTGGATCCCACATTCTTTCAGGTTTGTGTCCTGGGCCACATTGAAGTGGAAGCAGACGTGTACTTAGGCCCTGTCCACATCTACATGGGTATTTTTTCAAACATAGTTTTTTTATGCATTTGGGCCTGTCTCCACACACACATGGTGTTCTCCACAAACAGAACTTTTTAAAAACTTGCTGAGGTGAAGATAGGGGACAGGGAGTCCAAGGTTTTAGGTTTAGTAGACAGCTTTAGTAGACAGGATCTTGTTGGCAACTTTTCCCTAACACGTGGCATTGACTGCACATGGACGTAAAACAACTCCAATCTAAATCCACAGATTACATGAACAGAAAGGGTGAACAGTTTTTGAGTGTACAAGTGTTGTGTGACTACAAGTTCTGTTTCGTGGACGCTGTAAATAATGGATTTTTTTTTTTTTTTTTTTTTTTTTTTTTTTGTTGCATCAAAGTTTGCAACAGCTTTTGTCAGTCTGCTGTTAGTGTGTTCATTCTGCATGTGTTATTTAGCATTAAGCTCACTAGCTAAATTACAGTCCTTTTGATAGCATTTAGCGGTGCAGCTAGATACAAATGTATTATAAACTGGTTCTATAATAACATCACTGGTCTACAGTAAAGAGAAAAAGTGATTCTGCTGTAAAGCAAATAAAATTCAAATGCAGTTTAAAGAACAGCCCAACTGAGTTTGTGGCTTTAGACATGATCTTGGAGTTTGTGTTTAGATATTGTGCAGTATTTGAGTCTGTACATTGACAGAATGGATGTGATAACATATAAATTTAGACAGACACAAACAGAAAAGAGAGACAAAAACACATGATGTGTATTTAATTAAAACTATAATTATCCAGTAGGATACTGTGAACAGCAGTTACGTTTCCTGTCTCATCATTACATTCTGCTTCTTGTTGTGAGGACACATGACATCCATCATGGCTGACTTGGTATTTTCTACTGGGCATATCAATAAGTGGCTGTGATGTGGTCACTTGAGAAACGTGGAGGCATATTCTAATGTCAGGTGTGAACGGACATACTCAGATCTGTCCACTTCAGATCAGATCACCCAGGACAGAGTGTAAAGAGTGCCAATGTTAGGACTGTAACCAAATCAGACTTTTCCTTTTCAGTCTGTTCTAAGCTGCCAGTTTTTAGTGGAAGGTAGGTGGTAATCTGACACACTGGATGGTTTGTTACTCAAAACTATCTGGGAAGTCATCCTTTTGGAAAAAGGGCAGGCACTTTCAAAACACACTTGGCAGGTGATAGGGCTGGGACGATCACCAATTAAATCATATATTGGCGATTGGAAGGTTGCCAAGCGATTTGCGGTTTGTCAAGGCGATTTAAAAAAAAAAAAACGGCGCTCTACTCTGCATTAAGAGATGTTTCTGGAGGAGATACATGACTGTTAGAGAAGCCCCGTTTACAACAGACCTACAGTCCACATTCTCTCTTCTCTCCTCTCCTCTCCTCTCCTCTCCTCTCCTCTCCTCTCCTCTCCTCTCAGCGCAGGGTACACTGTCAGCCAGCCCTGTGACAGTGACAGGGCGCATGTCTTTGATTCGAACTGACACTGCCCGTTTGCTCATGCTTCGGGGTCGTTCAACAGAGTAGGCTAATTGCAAATAAATATTGTTTTAATGTGTAACTACTGAAATGTTCACACAAGGGCTTTCATAAATTCCTACAGTGTTGCAGCACTGCCGCCTTTGCAGGTTAAAAGTTAATGACAGCGACTTGAAGTGAGGAGGAGCAACACGTCTCTGGCTTGTCAGCGCAGCGGTGTCGCTCACTCTTGCATGTGATGCAAAACATTAAAAATAACGTCATTATAACAAAAAGTATAAACGTGCAGTGCTTGAAGTGCTAGCTTGGGGGATCGGGAGTTTTGTGGCTTCAGCAGGATGATGAAGACGAAGGTGCGCAAATAAATTGGTTGTCTGAACATTTTTCACGGACACACATTTGTTGCATATTTTGCAGATAGGCTTTGTTGTGTCCGTCGGCTCACCTCTGGCATCTGGGATAAACCCAAAAAACTCCCAAATTGGAGATGTGGCATTTTTCTTTGCCACCAAAGCCACAGCAGTGTCAGTGTTGGCAGTGTTGCTGACTGGTAGCGATCAACATAAGACACGTGCCAAGGACACGTGCCGCCCCTGCCCCTTTGCCACTTTAATCGTGTATTGGCAATCTAGAGCAATGACAATCTACAATTTGAAATTTAGAGGCAATCGCACAGCCCTAGCAGGTGATTGGATGAACCATCTGTCTATCACGTCTAACACTGGCTAACTTCAACCAAGGAACCTCATGATGTAGTAGGAGAGTTACCTTGCGAGGCAGCTGGTTTCGCAGAATCATGCGGGAATCCTCCACACTCATACCTACCAATAGTTCCTTCTTGGTTGCTGATTGGCTGCACCACTTTTTGTACAGACACAAACGGTTAACTTGAAGCCTGGCAAGATGGATTCTTGTGGCCTCACAAAGTAAGAGTAAAGGTAAAAGAGTATTTCTTATCTATACATTTTGTTTTAAATACTCAATATTTTCACTGCACCATTACAAGGACTATATTATTCAGTGCCTGCACCCAAATACACTAAACCGCTACAACAGCCTGAATTAGTCTGCCTAAATGTTTTCCCTGTACGACTTTAATGCTCTTGTTCAATATCTGTGATGTAAAAAGTTCCACACAGTTCCACACACAGATACACTTTTAGGGACAGCCCTCTTCACTCTCATATGGCTGACATACACACCCCACAGAGATGATATTCTGTATGTGGAGGTGTCTGTTGATCACAGTGATGCTGCTCATTCTAGATACTCATACCTGGGATTTTAGTAGAGAGGGAGGGTTACTGGTGCGTGTATGAAAATAATAATTATGCACCTGGCTGCACATCAATATTGTCCCTTTGTTTAGGCCTTTAGGTAGTTATTATTACCCCTCAACATCAACCCAGCATACCAAGGCTGCCTCCTCTGCTGTCACATCTGCCTGTGTCTGTTCCAACAACTAGTTGTGGGTCCAGACTTTATGGTCGTGCATGCTTGAATGGGAATGTAACACATTCCAGCGGCCGGAGTCACAACATACCTGCTTTGTACTCCCTGACAGCAGAGCAGACGGGGCCAAATGCTCATAGAACTCCAAATAGATCTAACTAGGAGGATAAAAGCAAGTAATGGCTGCTGTGCTTCTGTGTTGAACACTCATCTCGTCACTCTATTGGTCCTGTTGAACTTCAAAAACACACAGTCCTCTTACAAGCAAAAAGCGTGTAGTGCTTCTCCTGCCTCACAAACAGTCTTCTCCCTGGATGGACACAGATTTGCACCAGCTTTGACACTACTTACAACTAATAGAAAAGTAACAGGCAGTTTCAACTAAAAGGGAGAAAGTGCTTCCTGGACATTGCCTCCTGCTAATAAGAAAGAATGACGAGAGATAAAAGGGTTTGAGACTTGTTGCTGACTTCTGATCCAAAATGGAATCAGCTATAGTAAAGTCTAGAAGTAATGGGTTACACAAGACGTTTATGGAAGAAATATGAAAGTAGAAAAAGAAGATCAATAACAATTAATACAAAAAACAAAAAAAAGGAAAAAGTGTTTCTTTATGAAGCAGCATGTCAATAAGCTTCTAACAGTCCGTCCCCAGATTTATTTAAAAAGGACATTTTTTCCCCTAAGAATATAGGTTATTTTTCCATTGAAAGACAGCAGAAAATTTCTCTCAACCAGCAACCTGTTAGAGGTCTGGTAGTGATTTTCCAAGAAAAGGCAGTCCAACGTCTTGCTTGTGATAGGCACATGTAAAGGAGGGATTGTTAACTTTTTTGTCAAGGGGTAACTATGTTAAAGTATTCCCAAAGACAGTGGACCAATGTTCCCTGTTCCCAGTTAAACTTGAGGCATGTATCTAGATTATTGCTATCAAATGTATGTAGTTTAAATGGAGTGATATCAGTGCGCATTAACCAACTATATTGTACCAATTTATGTCAAGTATTAGCAGAGTTTGTACCTTTTTTATAAACATCCTGACACTCATCTGGTGCAATTTCTACTTGTAGAATCGTATGTGGGAAAAATGTGGTTCTTGCCTTAGCAGGTGTGTGGTAAAGTTTTCATTACTAGTGAATTAAACTAGAAATCTCAGCTTTAAGTAGATGTGATAAAACCCTGGCAGATCTCCTAAAATAATATTTATTTGTCCACCCCTCATTGTCTTATCAATGATGGTAGAGGAAATATAGTGCAGTATAAAACCAACTGCAGCCTGGAAAAATGAACATAAAGTTGAATCACCACCTCTCCAAATTTTAATAAAAAATAACATTCATAATGAAAGCAGGAGTTATTGCTAGGTTGTTGCATTGGACCGCATTAGTTTTTAGCAGGGTGGATTTAATGAACTGGCAACTGAGTGTAAATGCAGTGAGGTTCTGAATGGCCTTCTTCAGATTAATTGACTGAAAACACATGTATTTAAAAGAATACATTTGTTGCCCCTCCCCAGACCCAAAGATTACAATGTCTGTGATTTACTTTGTGAATCCAAGAGTCAATTTATTTTCCTAATTTCCTGAACCAACTAACATTATAACGCTATTCATTCTCAGCTATACTTAATTCCCATAGATCTTTGTTTGAAACAATTCAGCAGCACCCAGTCAAGTTGCAGGAGAAAACCATGAAGAGCGAGCACCAGTTGGAAAAAATTATACCTCATAAAATGTTGTTTGAGTGCAAAAATGATGAGATGATCAACAAAAAGCGAATTGCAGTATTTCAAGTGTGAGCTAACACGGTTCAACTTCGTTTGACATTTGAAGTCGCAGAAAGAACACTAAGTTAAGGCTAATATTAATATAATTAGCAAGCTAATGCTTAGCAGAAGCTTAACAGCTAAGAGTCAGTGAGGCTGGAAATGAGTTGTTTGGAACTTGAAACTCAAAGTTTAGAATTTGGAACTTGACTTTGGACTTGAGTTGGAAGACTTGAGAGTTACTTGTGACGTGCAAAACAATGGGCCTCGTGCATGACCACTTGTACGCACAGATTTATTCTTAAGTGGTGTGTACAAGTGATTTAAAAGAACTTGTTGTTGTCCACCAGTCAAGACCTGTCAAAGAGTCATTCCAGAGTCAGCCTACTGATATCCAAACACACTATTGACTGTATCTTTCATTAGTTAGAAGACATTTTTAGTTTGAAAAATAAACTACACTTAATGATTGTGTCAAAACTATCCTGTTTGACTGCAGTGATCCCCTCCTCTCCTTGCAGCCATAGATCACTTTGCTGTTGCGTTTTCTTTTTTCATTGACGCCATTTTCATATGGAGACTTTTTTTCTTTATTTTAGTGACAGTCCAACCCTCAGGTAACATAACATTAACAGCACTCGTTTATTCCATTCCTCAGCTTTAGCAGGTCCCTTAATTTCACTGCTGATGCTGTTAAAATTATAGACTTGACTTTATGGATCTCTGAAAGCAGGATGTCAGTCTTCAAACTCGTAAAGTTCTTCTTTTTACTCTTTGATGCAATTTTCATGAATGAGCACTTCCTGACATGGGGCAGGAAGCGTAGCCTTATATGGTATTACTGGGTATTAATTCTGCAAATCTCATGCACGTGCACTAAAATAATGCATGGGTTGATTATTTACACAGTTATCTGAAGTTACGAGCATTAGCTGAATCTGATGTGGCATGTTCATATGAGCATTTCACCGGAAAAAAGTAAGAGAAATGAGTTGGTCCCACCTCTGGGTTCTTACAAGCTTCTTTGATAGGCAAATATAACTGTTAAAGATAATTTATCAATCATGGCACTATTTATAACCACTTGAATGATACCAAACTGCAGGACATCTTGTTGTAATAGCTTAACTCTCCACCTATTGACCCTGAGGGGAAGGGAGAAAAGATAAATACATTCATGCCAACATATTTTTAAACTATCTTTATAGATCTACTCCAAGAATACCTTAGATATTTTTATTCCGTTGCTTGATTTTGATCAATGCACGTTTGCAGAAGTGGTGTAAACATTTTTTTAACCCTTTGTCAGCTTTCTTAGAACTGAGAATCCCCTGAATTCTAGTGTGTGTGCCTATCCAACCCTCAGACAGAGGGTGTAAGTGGGGAGACTTCAGCTCTGATGCACATCAGAAAGCAGCACAACATTCACGCTGCAGCACCGGAGGCACAGCAGGAAGCGCTGTCACCAGGGTGGTCCCAACCCTGGATCGCATTTCACCTCCACTGACAGGTGGAAGCATAGACAGGCTGCACGCTGTAGCAGCTGTATCGCTGCATCCCTTTGTTGTTAACAGGTTTGTGGCTTGTCTGCAGTGGAAGTTTTTTTAGCAATTGCTGCCATCCACACCGGCTCCCATCACATTGTTATTTCAATGACTTGAGGTGCGTTTTACGCTTGGAAGTCTATTTTTTATTTTACACAGGCATTTAAATGTGCTCGTAAAAACATATATACTTGAACCATTTTCATTGCTGTGCATAAACTGGACAACAAAGAACATCTTCTCAAACTGCTGTCTTTATGCATATGAAGGAATTTGCAAGTTTAACAGTAAACACACAGGCTCAAGTGCAGATTTAACAGTGGTAGTTTTGATTTTGTATTTATCAGAGGTGGGAGACTTGAGTCACATGACTGACCTGAGACTTGACTTTGGCTTGGTGTTCCTGACTTGAGACTTGAGTTAGACTTGAAACAGATGACTCAAACACTTGGCTTTTGTGAAACAAATATTTGCGTTTTGTAGAAAGACCTTGAGAGTCCAAAGCACAAGGCAGCTATCACAGAGGGGCCAAAATTGTAAAAAAAAAATGTGATTCATAGCCACAAAATATCAAACACACAGGAAGATTTATAAGGTGCAAAGAGACTGCAACACTGTCTTTTAGGGCTGAAACAAATGAGTCTTTTCATTGTTGATTGTTTTCTCAAGTTATTTGGTCCATAAAATGTCAGAAAATGGTGAAAAATGTTAATCACTGTTTCCCAAATTCAAAGATGATGTCCTCAACTGTCTTGTTTTGCCCACAACCCAAATGCATTCAGTTTACTGTTAAAAAGGAGTAAAGAAACCAGAAAATATTTTCTTAAAGAAATTGTTGGCTTGGTAGCTCAGTTAATAGAGCATTTGTCCCATGTACTGAGGCTGAGACCTCCACAGGCCTTTTCCTGTCATGTCTTCAGATTACTTGCGCAGATGAATCACTTATCAAAATAGTTGCCAATTAATTTAATAATCAATCAATAGTCATTTAATCGTTGCACCTCTACCGTCATTTAACTTATTTAAGTGTAGAAACTGGGGGGGGGGGGGATCATCAGAATGTCTTATGACTTGACTTTTAACTTGTTTGACTTAAAGCAGGGACTCGACTTGCTTTATTCTCACCACAGTAACTTGGAACTTGCTTGAGACTTGAAGGTTAAGACTTGAGACTGCACAGACTTGCACATGTGTGACTTCCTCTCACCTCTGGTATTTGTACAGTAGACCTTGTGTCAGTATAATCCAATATGCTTTTAATGATTTCCTGAAAGCAGGCAGGGTTTGAAGCTTTCCTTTTTTCATTCTTCACACAATTACTTCTGTTACTTTTTGCGTGTAGCACAACGCAGTCCAACACCTTGAATAAGGGAAAGGGAAGCTGCCAGGAGGAAGCTTCCAGTGTTTCTATCAGTCAAGATTGATAGAAACAGAATCAGACAACATTTCAACTAGAATATCACTCTTAACGTAGACGTCTCCTCTGTAATTGCCTGTGGACACTCATCAGTGGAAAATAGCTTAGGTACAGTCTGTATTTGTTAGCAGTGTGAAGGCAGTACAAGGATGACATTTGACACCGCCACGAAGTTAGGTTGAATAAACACTAATGGTTTTAAAGGACTTTGAAGCTGATGGTACTGGCTTCATTTACAACAGCACTTCACTAAAAGAGATCAAATTCCCACCCCTGCAGCAAAGGAGTACAGACAACACACCAGTTAATGAATTTATACACACATACACACACTCACTAGTTACGAATGGGCAAGTGCTGGCCGGACAAAGACTGCTGGCACCAAGGTGGGTAAAGTGGCAAAGCAGATACTGAGTTGGTATTTTGCTGTAAGGACTCCAGGATGCATCACACCATGACTGTGATTCTGTATTAGTAGAGAAGAAACCTGCAAACTGAATCACACACACAGATTCTTGTCAGTTTTAATCTATACTTACTTTCTTCAACACATACTTTTAAATGATAAAATAACATCAAATGTACTGAGCTAAATTCTGACATACAGCATGTTTGTATGCTAACATTTGTTAATTATCATTAAACACCAAGTACGCTAAGATGAGGCTGATGGGAATGTGATTAGTTTTGCAGGTATTTGATCAAACCGACAAATGACCTGATGATGGTGCAAAACGAAAAGTAATTACGATTTATCGTTATCGTTATTTTACTGTGAACCAGAAAAGCTCATCCTCGTGTTGGCGCTAGTGGAAAGAGGTGATCACCAACACTATATAGTAAATAGAAATGGACATGAGAGCTTGCTAAAAGTGAAACCATAGCATCTTTATTGCCTCCTGGTGGTGAACTGCAGTACATCAAAGTACACGTCAAGTAAATATTTCCCAAAGACTGTTTCTGTCATTTTAGGTAGAACCTGATGTGCATTGTTAAAGATCAGTTTGATTTTAAATAGTTATTTGCCGTGATTGACAGCTGAGCTCTGCTTGCTATTGAGTCTTCTGGCTTGTGTGGGCGGGACCTTGATACCGTGGTTCCAAACCCGATCACTGCTATGCAGACTTTGGCTCCAAATGATGCCACCAGTGCAAGATCCGAGGTTCTTTGGCTTAAGTTTTAAACAGTGGGAAGAGGTGGAGCCGTGGCATCCATATTTTATTTATGTTAATAGGTGATCATGAAAGCTGTGAGGATACTGTCTGGGAACCATGAATGTCTCAACACATTTTAGTCAGTCTATCCAGTAGATGTAGAAATATTTAACTGTATATTTGACAGTATAGTTAATGAACATACAAATTACATAGTAGTATGTTCTATAAGTTGTCCTTCCCATTACTCTCCCTGCTTTTAGTCATGCTAGTGGCACAGCTCCAAGAGTGGCAATATTGGTAAGTCCAGCCTGAAGTGATTCAGTTCAACAGCTGCTGAAAAAAATTATATATATTTTTTTTTTTTTTCTTACAGTCACCATGTCGTGACAAAAAGTCTCAGAAAATAGGCCAGTGTGGTCTGGACTTAAAGCCACAACACCTTATTAAACTTGCTGGAAAAATCAAACATCAAAAATATTTCAAACTCCAAACCAACAAGTATCACTGGAGGAGAAAAAAGTTCTGCCAAAGTTTACTGATCTCTGATTCAACAAAAATCAACAAGCTTGAGCCAATCCTGGGATTAGACTGAAGAACAATG
The DNA here is from genome assembly GCF_056507025.1 of Lutjanus erythropterus. NCBI lineage: Eukaryota > Metazoa > Chordata > Actinopteri > Lutjaniformes > Lutjanidae > Lutjanus > Lutjanus erythropterus. The sequence goes on along the minus strand of NC_139323.1, from coordinate 4,609,500 downwards.
GCCAATGCACCTTGTTAAATAGTATTTGGAGGCTCTAAAGAGTCTCTTCCTCCCTTAAACATTTTGGATCACACTCGAACATAATCGTGTATTGTTTTCTTTATCTCTCAGCGCTTCTTCTTATCTATTTGCATGGAGAATATCTGCTTCTGTTAGGTTTGTGTGGCTTAGTCAGCTATTTTATAAAAACAGGTATCAAACAGATATCCCCTAACAGCTGACTTCTTGTGTGCCGCTCACTATCAAATGTACTTCAGGCTAAATCAGCCAGTTAAAAATGCCCTTAAGATAAGTAGCACAAGGAGGGCACTGTCTCCAAGGAAAATGTTTAGGGAGAGTGCCATGGTGAAAGATATGCTACTACAACCCTAAGGTTGACATTTTGAGTTTTTAGTCAAATGTCTTGGTGACTATTTGATGGATTTTAATTAAAGTTTTTGTCCAAATAGCCATGGTGCTCATACAGTTGGACAGATTTAGATGAGTTTTCACTTACCCAAAGAACCACTGTGAGCTTACATGAAAACTACTGTGACTACAGACTGTCAGTCTTGTTAATAACATATATCCTAAATGTCCTTGTCTGTAAAGTGCAGTGTAAACACAGGCAGGGAACAACTTCATACTGAAGCCTCCAAAGGTTCAGGTTATAGGAAGTCCCAGGTTACACTTAAAGTTCCTGCAGTGTAAAATGAATAGAGTCGGATGCTGTTACAGCTCTATTTTGCAACACAGACTAGACTGGTACTAATGTTGCTTGATGTAGATTTATCTGGAGTAAATGTACATTAACATATTCACTGATACTGTTATTAAAGGGATGTGAGAATTGCTTGTCATTTGATGCCGTCTGCTGTGTACAGATGGGCTTTCCACAGACTGTTGTGTCCTCCAAGTGCTGCCAGCAAAGCAGAGGTGTTGGGTTTCCAGCTCGGATAGAGGAGCAAAATGGTCTCAGTCAGACAGGATTACCATCTGATCCGTCAGCGAGGAGCTTACAGTCTAACAGGGTAACAGTGCTATGCTAGTAAGCTAATAGCTCATATCACTGCTGTTTGGTTTCTCCCTGATCCCCACTCCAACATACCTGAGCAAACTCAGGGGCAGGTATCCCAGTAACTGTTCATAAAGAGCCATCAGGACTGCTGGGCAGGCTGCTGGTAATTAGTGTAATGGCCCTAGGTATAGTGATACAGGGTCTTCCTCCTCTGACTGGCTTTGTTTGCTCCGCTTGTTTTTCATCAGTGTTTAAATGGTGTTGACCTCTACCCCCAGGCCTCAGCTCAGGGTATTGCTTTCACTGGGCTGCTCAAGCGCCATCATATTTTCCACTGCTGTCCGCCTTACATCACATCCCACCAGCTGATAGAGTGATCACTATTTACAGTGTCAGTATTAATGGCAGTTATCCAGCATTAATATTTCAGATTACTCCTACTATGCTATTACTACATCAGTCAGTGATTATGTTGGTTTTTGTTTCTTTGAGAAATTATCAGTGTGAAAGTTTCTCTCTTAAAGTCATAGTTCTGATTTTTTGGAGTAGTGATGGTCAGTAGATAACGCAGCACAGTCCCAGTTAGTAGATGGAGAGAGGAGTCCCACCTGGGGAGTTCAGCATTGTACTGTTACAGATGGGGTTGCAGAAAAAAGCATTTTAGCCATAGAAGTAAATCCCCACCTAAAAAACTCAGTATTGGTTTAAGTACGCTAAATTTAGAATTTTTTAAACCCCTTTACGTTGCTGTCAAAGAGTTATTTATTTTGGTACTACACTACTAGTTAGGGATGCACCAATCAACCAGCCTGACACAGATGCTCTGCACGATGGTCACATCATGCACTCAACACACACTGACCATAATGTCACACCCACAACAGCGCTGATCGCATGCATGAAGTCGGTGTTAGCAATAGATTCCAAGAACAGGTTAAAGACAAGACAGACAGACTACAACGAGACAGAACAGCTGACAGTCTCGCCAAACAGCCGTAAACTTTGTAGCCCTTCATGCTAATGTTAGCCAGCAGCAGACTGCTGTTCACAGAGGGACAGTTAAAATCTCACCTCCTGTTCTGGCTGAAGAATAAACAACCTGTGTTGATGTGTCTCCTCAAACATTTTCTCATCCAGATTTGACTAACTTCTGCGTCTGTTTTTGTCATTGCAAAGTTTTACTACAGCAAACTGTTGCACCGCGTCATTCTCCAGTTTGTTTACGTCTGCTTCTACACGAGATCATGTGAAATCACGTCCCACGAAATCTCGCACGATCACATTCCCTCTGGTACATAATATTAATATAATCATATAATAAGGCCTGGCTGTAACCTGGACCACTTTTGGAGAAAATATTTAAGTTATTTAATAGTCAGTGTTTTATTATGAACATCCAATTTAGTTTTACAAGAAAAGTTGCAAATTTTAAATTATAAATTATATTTCTTAGAAAGACTGAAAATCAGAATTGGCCAAAATCGGAATCAGCAGGTCTGACCCTTCAAAAATCGGAAATCGGAAGTGGCCAAGAAAATTGGAATCAATGCAATTCTACTACTTGTGGAATGACATGCTGGCAAAGATCTGCAGCACAATTTCACTGTCCCCTCAACGACTCCATTTGACTGCATTTGAGCAAATGTGCTGATATTTAACTGAGGAGGAGGAGTGCTGTTGCACGTCGCAAGCAGAGTGTCGGTGCATTGTGAACCCGCCTATGTAGATGCAGCTTACTATCTGAATAATGTGCCCCTTAAGTAGCAGTAAAATACTTTGTCCTAAACTGTAGGCCTTTTTTTGTCAATGGCACAATCCCTGTCTCCCACCTCAAGATAGAAATGTGCCAACAAAGTGCCTGGACATCACCTCATTTTAAGCAACATACCCATTTCTCTACTAACTAACAGTAAATGTCAGTACAGAAATGCTAACATTGAGAAACAGTGTCAGTGCTCTGTAAAATGTATTATTTGTTGATTGTGCGAACAGTTTGTTCAGTATGGGTCACACTGACCACACTGTGTAATTTCTCACTCTTTGTCTCTCAGCGCAGCACTGATGGGTTCTGGAAGTCGGTGGCCAAGTACGTTCCAAGGGAGCCCAGCGACATGCGCATCCTAAACCCCTACTTCATCCAGGAGGCCTCCTTCAAGCTGATTGGCTTACCTCACAACAATGGACAGATGGGCAGAGGGGTGAGAGACCTGTTGTTTTCCCACCAGTCAGTTTCTATAGAGCAGTAGCGGGAACAGCGAGCTGTTTCACACGTCGTGCGAGTTAATGGTCAGGAGCTGTGGTGGCTGCATGCACTGTGTGTCTGTTTGCATTATGAAGGCCTCTGTGAACACACAGCAGATGCTGCAGGCAGTCTGCAGTCCTGTCCGGAGCCTGAAAACAGCGTGAAAACAAACAGTGTTACCATTAGGCTGTTATAAATAGAAGCATACTTCAGATTTCACAACATATTCACATAATAACCAGACAGTGCAAATAAGCTACAGGTCATGGCTCAGTAACCTGTTTCATACAAACTCTGTTTTTCAGAATATCCCAACCCTGGGGACAGTTGCCATAACGATGGCCCTTCATAACTGTGATGAAGTAGCTGTGGCCGGATTTGGCTACAACATGAGCACCCCCCATGCTCCTCTGCACTACTATGAGAAGATCAGGATGTCGGCCATCAGAGAGGTAACTAAAGACCTGCTCTGGTACAGCACACTGACATGTCAGTACTGTCATACCCCCATCCCACCTTGCGGCAGATAGTTTGTTACACAGAAGTCTTCCTTAGAAGCTTTTCGGAAAAGGGCAGGCGACCAAACTCTTGCTTAGAAATGCCTTCAATGCTGTTCTTTGCTCTTCTTTCAATGAAAACATACTTTCTAGGTCTGATATGACTATTGTAATATCTACGCTAACTTCTTTGCTTGTTTGAGTCACTTTTCACTGTGGTCACACCTAAAACCACGGCCATATCCACCAGTAGTCCCTCCTAAAGCACTGCACCACTTTTGGTGCAGACACAAACAGATAACTTGAAGCCTGGCGATATGGATTCTCACATGATCTTGTGATCTTGTGAATCCATGTGTCTCGTATCTAGATATGATTTGACCTGATTACATTTACACCTTGTATTAATATGTCTCTCATGTCCACCAGGATCATTTTTCCCAACTCTTAAGCAGCTAGCACAAGCTCCAAGTCACCAGACAATGCCGTACGCTCATGTGTATGTTTATGATGTCGACACACATTGATTTGCTCAAAGCTTAATATTTGTGTTGGTTGCAGCAAGAGAGGCTTCACCTTATGCCATATGACAGTTAGGTCAAGAAATCTTCAGCCAAATAATCACAGAAATACTACAGGGACATCATATATCTGAAGTGAATCGATTTGAACTTCATGGGAACTTAGACAGCACAGTGTGTCCTCCCAAATGTCTTTTGTGAAGGGGCAGACAGATTAAATCATTAATGGTTGTTAGCCAACAGTATGAAGACTTTTTGAAAAGGGCGGAACGATGGTTTGGTTTGTGGGATATGCAGTCTGATGTTCTCCAGTCAGTAGTAGACCACAGCTCGTCTCCTGTTAACGCCTGAGATGCTAAGATGCTAATAAGATAGTATCCTCTCATGAACAAATTAAACTTCCACAACAACTGCAGTATCATCATAGCTGATATTTCCTAACATACAAATTTGACTGTAAAAAATAAGTGTCACTGCTGAAATTTAAAACTTTGCCTTCATTGGACAGAAACTTTGATTTGCTTTTTCGCTGGGTTTATGTAGAAAATCTGAGAAGTCTGACCTCACTAAACCTGAGTGGTGGATTTATAGTTTAGGTTGGTGATTCATCTCCTCCATCCATGAGCGTGTGTGACCCTCTGTTTCCTGCCCATTTTACTCTTGATAGATGATACTCTCACACAATATTCACAACTGCCAAATTTGTTATCATTCTGACCGACCTGTCGAGAAACATCCTTTCTGTTAGCTTTCCAGGTTTACGCTGAACTGGAACAGTTTACTGTGACCTTTTTCTCATTTCAAATGCCTCTCAGGAATCTAGGAGGAATTTACCCAGCATGCTAAGTAGTGGCCTGGGATGTGTATGAAATCTCAAGTGTAGGAACGTTTGCAGGGTACTGGTTTTTGAGAGCAGTGCGGTCAAAGCACACTACATATAGTAAAGTGTCTAAGTTGCCATTCACTCCACTTCAGTCTCCAGCCTGCTGATAAATCACTCTTAGCCCAGGTTATTGAGACACACATGCAATCCCCTTCATCTTAGGTGGGCGGGGTAGATGGAAGAATCCAATCAAGATGCCAGCGCCACAATGTTTATGAGCCTTTTTATTCCGAGTTCTCGTAAATGTTAGCACAAAGTCCAGATTACAAAAAAAATAGCGTTTCTAGCAGAATAAAGCTTCAGCAGCGCAGTGGTTCTTCATGTTGTGAGTGCAACCATGTTGCGCTTACTTCTAACGGCCTTCTACAAGTCTTGACTGCCTTGAAGTCCTTCACAGTCTCCATGTTCAGCTTCTCTGCTCAAGTCATTCTCAGTGTGTAATTATAACCAGTCAACTCAACCTCCCTGCTCCTGCTGAGCTCCACTAACCGTATCCAAGAACGTTGAGCTGAATGCGGCTCTGCAGTCACAACTGTGACAGAGAATGATTCAAAACTGCAGAAAAACCTCACACACCTCAATGAAGAGCTTTTTAGCTTGTCCCAGCATGCACCTGTTGGTCAGGCCAAACTGTGAATGTGTTTGAGTCGGGTCATTTTGCAGTGGAATACAATACTTGGCATAAAAAAATACGTTAAGTAAAATTACTTGTTTTTGAAAATATTTTTAAAAAGTGAACCAAAAATTGACTTTCTTACACCAATGAGCAGGGTTGGAAGGGTTACTTTAAAAATGTATTCTGATCCAGTTACTAAATAACTGTTAAAAATGTAGTCAGTAACATAATCCAAGCATCACAATATTAAAGTAATGTAACTTAATTACTTTCCATTACTTTGTGATCACCTCAATATAAAATATGATGAATTTTTTAGCCTAATATAGTATTTTTTAGGGCTGCAACTAATGATTATTCTCTTCATTGATTAATCGTTTGATTAATTTCTCAATTGATTGATTAGTTGTTTGGTCCATGAAATGTCAAATAATGTTGAAAAATGCTGATCAAAGCTCAAGATGACGTCCTCAGATTTCTTTGTTTGTCCACAACTTACTGTCAGAGAGGAGAAACCAGAAAATCTTCACATTTAAGAAGCTGAAATCAGAGAAATTATGACTCAAAATGATTAATTGATTATCAAAATAGTTGCAGATTAATTTAATAGTCCATTAATAATCAACTAGCAGATCTAGTTCAGGTTACCCACAAAGCCACCTTCCCTGGGGTTTGGTTGCTTTTTGCATGTGAGAACTCAATAGTCAACAATGACACACCTGTCGCTGCTGAAAAAATAATATATAAATCAAATCATGACCTTTGAAATCAAAAGTCAAATCAAATAGTGGATTTGGAGAATTGTGACACCCCTAGTCTTCACCAAACCTCCAGTAATCTCCCTCCTGTCCCGTGTGTCTCTGCCCCCCCTGCAGTCGTGGACTCACAATATATCTAAAGAGAAGGAGTTCCTGGTGAAGCTGGTGAAGGCTGGAGTCATCCAGGACTGGACCGGTGGGATCTGTGGTGCAGGATGCTGATGCTCCGCTTCTCTTAGCTTCAAGGCTCCTGGATGCAGCTCTGCGCTCACCTCCACCTGCTCCAGCACCTGCAGAGGGAAACTCAAGGCTCTGTCGGCCATATTCCCAGCAGAGAGCAGCAGCAGCAGCAGCTGTCTCACACACACAGCGGTCAGTGCAGCGACTGTGAGTATATGAGGCTCAGTGACCAGGACATGCTGCCCACGGTGTTGCATATTGGCCTCTGCATTGTATCGCAGTATTTAGCTCATCCTAATCGCAGGTTTAGTGTATATTTCCATGGATCTGGTATCCTGGCTCAGGGCTACATCAGCAGTGCTGGGGATCAAACCAGCACCTACACCAGGCTGCCCTCCTATTGAACTGCTGCAGGCTGGAGAGAGGAGGAGAGGTTTAAATATTGAGCCTGTGCCAAGAATACCTCTACAAGTGTCCTTCTGCTCACACATGTGAATGTAATCCGAATCAAACGTATAGTCACTTATTTATATCTGCTGTTAAACAGGGTTCACACTACATGACACATAACTCAGCCGTCCTGCACCAGTCTGTGACCTCTGAGGGTTAAACCCTCCTGACAGAGCAACATGGCAATCAGCAAAGTTGTTAAAGAGTGGGTCGGAGTCAGTATGAAGCTGGGGAGCACGAGCAAATAAGAGCTTCCTCAGCACAGGCATGATCATCACACTGATTAGACAGACGCAGAGGAGTCATATGATCCCTCAGGACTCCCCCCGATGTCCACTGGATGTGGCTGAGTCGCATTTTGCTTCCCATGCAGCTGGAGCAGCTTGTGTCTGCAGCATGAAATTCGCTTGACAATGTATATAAGTGTCTGTATTTATTGACAATTAACTTGAAGAGACAGCTTCCCCCAAAATCATAAATACATATTTTTCCCCTTGCCTGTAGTGCTATTTATCTGTCTAGATTTGTTTGGTTTGAGTTGCAGAGTTTTGAAGATATCAGCCATAGAGATGTCTGCCTTCTCTTTAATATAATGGGACTAAATGACACTTCTGCTTGTGGCGCTCAAAGCACTTTATTTTCCCCCAAATCATGACCCATTTCTCAAGATAATTCACAGACCTTGTTGTGAGCACTTTGATGCAGGAACTACTTTCTTTCTGCAGTAGAATGTATTACTTTCTATCTCCTAGAAAGAAAGTACAGGGTTAAAATGTTTTAAAATGTTTTAAATTTACACTTATAAATAAAAGGCATGCATAAGTAAATGTTTGGGAGTGTCTCCTAAATATTTATCAAATGCTATTATGTGGGTCTAAAATTTACTCCAAGGTGAGTTCTTTAAGTTTTTGGTAATAGATGTGTTTGGACAAAATGCTGTTTAAGAAGGGATGTTAGGGATTAATCATTCATTGATTAATCTTGGTTAAGAATTTGACTGATTAAAACTACATTAATCAAGAGTGTAGAAATGGTAGTAATTGTGCCTAATTTAACATTGTTTTGTTTGGCACAGCCATTTGTTGGATAAGGAAACTTGAACTTAAAATGTGGAAGAACAAAAATAGACAAAATTGAAAATGAGGGTGTATCTTATTTATTAATGATCAATTGATTAATTGGTAAAGGGAAATGAACAACATTTGCAGCCTTATCTTAAACTCAGACAGTTATTGTCATTTTGTCTGACTTATAATTTTGATCTGATAATATACATATATATATATATTTACTCAGAAAGCCATGTCTTTATTTTCACATGTGATATTTACTTTCACTGCAAACAAATTTAATTCAACAGTGGCATTAAAACTTACTAAAAAGTCTTGCATTTCATATTCTGATACATGTAGACATCCTGACGTAGTTCCTACGTGAAACTGCTCACAACAAGCTGTGTGGAGAATCTTAAGTGACGAGGTCATGATTTTTGGAGAGAGACACTGGTTTTGATTATTCAAATGTGTTTTTTCAGTGCTATTTAGTCCCATTGTATTGGAGAGAAGGCAGACATCTACTCTGCAACTCACACCAAAACTATCTAGAATCTAGATGGATGAACAGCACTACAGACCAGGGGAAAAATATGTATTTTTGATTTTGGGGTGAACTGTCCCTTTAAACTAATATTTAATGATGCTTTTCATTGGTTTGCTGACTTATGTACAAATAGCAAAGCTATTTTTTTCTTCTTTGTTTCTGTCACTTCTCCTTTTAAGTTTGTGAAGCAGGAGAAGAGATGCTCAGCCTGTTCTCATCCTCAAGCTGTCAAATACAGATGTTTTGTCACAACTGTCTGTGACTCACACAGACAAGGTACCAGTTAGCAGCCATATGACATGCAACAGGCTTTCAACATAATGCTACAATGCTATCACAGTATCTACGCCAAACTCTTCAGGAGCCGCCATTGTTTGTTCAAGACGAGTCTCTTCCATGGACACTTCTTGCTGGCATCACACCTAGAACCTCGCCTGTAGCTGCCAGTAGTCCCTCCTGGGACACTGATTGGCTGTATCACTTTTGGTGTGGACACGGATGGATAACTTGAAGCCTGGCAAGATGGATTCTTCTGTGATCTTGTGAATCCAGCTGCCTCACAAGGTAACCATGTGTTAAAAAGCCTCTCTGGCAGCATCTCATGCAGATTGCTAAAGGGTACTTTGTGCATCAGTATTTGTATTTGAGAGCTGGAATGAGAACCTGTTGAAATATTAAACTCTGCTAATATTTACTGTTGAGAAAATACACATACAAAATAGATTATAAGACAGCATGCTTTAGTACAGTGATTATAATCAGCCACAATGTACTACCAATCATTAATGAGCTCCAAACATGTTTCAAATCTTCTGTAAAACACAAAAAATGTTGACAAAACAGCTTGAAACAATATCGAAATGTATCTGATGAAGAACGGCTGTATTCCAGTGGAGACATGAGCAGAATGTGGTGCGACCACATCCAGTGGGCATGAAGGGGTTACCTCACCGAGTCTTAAATGTTCATTTCTTTAATATGTGACCTGTGTCTAGGGTCAGATTGTTGAGTATCAAGGGCTACATTTACATGCACGCTAGTTATGACAATATTCTGAATTTGATGCAGGAAATGTAAACAGAATATTCCAGCTGGATATTCTGAATTAAACCATAATCTGAATGGAGCATATTCTGATTAAGACATGTGGGATACGCTGGTGTTATTCTGGGTTTAGGAGCATTCTTTGGACATGTATACAGCATATTCAGAACATGTATCTCAGTTGGGGTTTGTATTGCAGTTTGTGACACATGGCCTCCTGCTGGTTTACAGTCAGCTGTAAACAAAACAACTAGCTTACAGTTTGCAAGGCTTGGGTAGAAATGCACAAGAGAAAATCTCACATTTCTGGTCGTCATCTACTAAACATTTGATATCAGCAGGTTTTTGGATACATGCAAATTTTGCTGACGTTTTCAAGAAGGTGATTAAATCAATCAAACAGGGAGGCTGTGTTTGCATCAGTGGAAAACTTATGTTGATGCAAATCAGAATATGCTGTATGTAAACAGAAATATTAGAGGAATATTCATTTCATTAGCCATATAAACAGCTTAGAAGGAATGTTGTCTTTTTCAGAAAAAGAGCAAAAACCGGAATATTGTGTGCATGTGAATGTAGTCACTGTTGTATAGGTACAGGAATAATGTAATACAGGAAACAGACATGTTTAACTGAAACAATACAGGCTCTGGGTTTTTCACAGCGGTGTGCTTTGTATTAGACAATCTAAATTAGACAGGAATATGAAATATCCAGTTTTTCTTCCTATGTCATCGGTCAGTGTTGTCAGTGAAGGTGGGCATCATGTGTCCAGCCCGCTCCAAGAGGACGAGCAGCGCCTTGTTCCACAGTATTATGTTATGAGTAACTGAGAGTATGTGCAACACTTCAAGCACCTATAAATCACAATTGTATCTATCTTTCTGTCTGACATGTGATACAAATAGCTTGCATGACTTGATATATATGACTTTTATCACACTGCAGTGTGTTCAATCACACCGGGGCCCTGTTCTTCACACATGGATGCTGGTTATTTGATTTGATGCCTGATTTGTTTTTTTTCCCCAAGTCTGGATTTTTTTTCCACTCCTTCAAACCTGGAATGAAGTTCATCTCCTGCAGACTTTTCAAGGTGAACTCAAGGTGAAAGTCAGTTTCAGATACAAATGACTCCTTTCATTAAAGTCAAAACAAGTAATAATCATTTAGGATAATACCTGTAAGTTATAGATATCATTTAGATCTGTTGGTGGAGTTATCATTTAATTTTCACAGTAAAGACTGAAATGTCTATACATGATAAAATAGTCTGTAAAAAAAAAAAATGGTTAAAACAACTCAAAATTCAAGGCAACATACTGCAATAGAAATAGAATAGAGTTCTGAGCCCAACTCTGACTCTCAAGTTTTCTACTTAAACGTTTTGCCGACCTGTAATCTTTGGTTGAGATGATTTACTTTTCTTCTTTAGAAAAACTTGAGTCTTTGAGTTTTAGAAACTCAAAACAAAATATATTTAATAAGTGGTCACAGTGAGCTTTGAATGTGATTTTTCATTATTTTGGTGCTCAAAGATATTAATTGAATTTTCTTTTATAAAAAATATTTTTCGATTTTAATTTAAAAAATCTTAAGATTTTAACCATCATTTGCTTTTACTTGAATGAATTTACTCAATATATTTTAATACAATGTTTGGGGGTTTCTAAAACTCAAAGATTAAAGTGCAGTTAAAGAAGAAAACTAAATTTTCTCAAAGATCAGTAGTTGGTCAAACTTTTTCAAGAATTTGAGTTGGGCTCAAAACTCAAATCTATTGCAGCAAATTGCTTTGAAATTTTCAGTTTCCTCAACTTTTTCGTTTTTACAGTGAAAAGAAAATGAAGAAACCGATCCAAATGTACTTTGGGATATACACATGCTATGAGCAAATTAAATGTAATTTAATTAAACGTGTCTGATTGTTACACTAGACACAAGAAAATATTAAAGCTACTACAAGGAGTTCCTTCTCCTTCCTCTATATGATTCTCCTTGAAATCTTACGAAACAATCCTGTGTTTACATTTTCACAGAAAGTTTCAGTGAGTGGTGAATTAACCAGTAAGAAAGAAGCAAGAGTTTTGAAGATCATTTTAATTTTGACGTGATATTTTTGTGGGCTTCACAGGTGGCTCCAAAATGAATGAAATATGACAGTTCCTTGTAGTAGCTTTAATTATGACATGTCACATAAACACTAAAATGTATGAAGTGTTGCACATTAAGCTAAAAATGAAACAATCCATTTCACTTTCATTTAAATTAAGTAATCAGTACATTTTCTGTGCACACTGTAAATGATGTAAGATTGATCGCTAATTATCAGGTTTCATTGTTGTGTCTGTAGCCACAGTGTAACGTCAGACATACAGTCATATGATCAGCGCTCAGCCAATCACTTGAAAGATGACTGTTTACAAAAACAGAGTTCACTGTTATTCAAGGTAACTTGATCCAAGATGAACGAGAGCAACCTGTAAATCAGCGATAAGACTGTGATGTCAGCCTGAGGATGTCCAGACCTGACAGAGGAGGTCGAGAATGAAAATGAGCGGTGTTTGCTGCTTAACTGCTAGTTTGATCCAGTCGTAGCGTGTCACAAGCGTCTGGTGCTGAGACTAGCGTGTCAGAATTTCTTTTGTCTTCCACACACGACTGTAATCATGGAGAAGAGAATGAGGATGTCGACATTGTCAGGTGGAACAGTGACATCAGTACCTGGCAACTCCCTCTCCATCAACTTTGTAGGTCACAGTGAGCTCTGATTGGCTGGGTTCCAACATGTATTCTTCCACAGAAAAATGTCTGACTCTTATGACCTGATGTGACACAGTGACACACTGAAAGGCAATAATGTTGTGTAGTCTGATTCTGGCATTACTGAGTTCTGTCAAGGAAGAATGAGATTATTTAAAGGCTCCCTGTGGACTTTTTGGAGCAGTTTTTTTATGACAATAATGGGGGATTTAAAATGACAAATGCAGTTAGCACGCTGGTTTCCTTAGACAGACAAACCATGATCTCTTACTAAACATAGCAGAGTACTTTGCTAAGAGTACCTGAGTCGCCTAAATCGAACCAAAGTGTGACTGAAAACTGACAGTAATAATTTGGAAAAAAAAAAGAAAGAAATAGGGACTTAAATCTCCTGGGAGTACGTCCTGTGTTTAATTTATCCAACACGACCTCCCTGCTACAGAGACTTCGTTTCTTCTTATAGCTAAACTGGAGGGGCAGGTACAAATAGTTAAATAGCTGTTGGGTGACTATTTTCGCCCAGGTTCAAATAGACACCCTGCTTTAAAAAATAAAAAAAAACTGGCCTGGCAAATATTGTGTGCACAATGAAATTTGCTCAAGTTGTTTGTTAAGAGGTGAAAGATGAACACATTGTGTTTTGGTGAGTAACAATGAATCTAAAAATAACGTGTTATGTATAGATGAATCCGGTGAATGCTTTGTGCGATGCTCTTCATCATCAAGTAAAGCTTTGTGTATTTTGCATTCCTGTTTTTTTTTCCCCAGAGTTGAAGTTTGACGTGACTGTTGGAGCAGCCAAACTGCACAGGTTCTTTCAGACTTCTTAGACATCGTTTTGAAAAGTAACGTTGCATAAAAAGTGGAAAATTGTAAACTTGATATGACAGCTCAAATTCATTTGCACTCATTCTGTAGGGAGATGACACCGCCGTAATGACGGCTTGTTACAATCCTGTTCTTTGCTGGATTCATCTATAAGACAACTCCACAGGGTCCCTCAAAACTGGCATGTTAATGAATTGATCCACAGATGAAGAACAGGGTCCAGCTCTGAGTTGAATCATATTGATAATTTGCTGGTATAAATGTATTTTAGGTGCACTGAATGATTGGTTTTGTACTGATGTGAATGAAGTGTCAGGCAGGGTCATGCTGATACTGGCTTTACAGACAAAAACTCACTCTGATCTGACATTTATCTGTTACAGCCGAACACGTCTTAATGATGATTTGTGTCTCAGTAGAACACCAAAACGTTCCCCTCAGTCACCTCGCTCAGCCCCGCTGAAGGCTGCTATCTCAGGCCTCCCACACATCAGTCACCATCAGTGTCACTGTCAAACACCTGAGCTTTATCAGTCCATCTCACGTTATCTACCAAGATCAACCGTGTTGTGAAGTCTGTATGTGTGTTTGTGTTGCTTTATACACTCTGGCCTGTATGGTCTGTGCTCACCTCACTGTAGGTGTTCAGAGACTTGATGCAGGTCAGATGCTCAAGCCAAAGTATTCATTTATTCACTGTAGGCTGTGTACAAGAACACATTCAAAATAAAGATATAAGGATGCTGTATTTTTAACTTGTCTGTTGTTTTGTGTCATAAGAATAGTCTGAAGTGTCCCGTTTGAAAATCATCCCTGTTACATGCTCAAGTGTTTGGGAGGAAAAAAAGGAAATTTAAAAATCATAGTAAATGTTCTGTTAATCCAAATAGAAATAACAGCACAGCAGAGATGTTGTCATTTAATTAAAGTCTTAATTTAATTAAAGACTTCTCCACTAATTTCTCCCCCAGCCTGCCTCCACCCTGGTTAATTTGACATAGTGCAAACATACTCTAGTTTTGACACTTTGCTCACCAGAACCACAAGCAAAAACACACCTCAGCTCAGCAGTCGCCTGGACGCTCTTAAAAATCATCCTGATTTTTGTGAAGCTGTCTTACTTGAACTGCACAATTCAAACAACAGAAACAGTCTGACAGAAAGCCAGCCTGTAACCTCCACACAAGTGTTGAGACAACATTACATTCTGATTCCTTAAAGTCTTTGAAAAGTTGATTTGTACTGGAAACGGGTGACATGATGATGTTTAAACGGTGTTGACTCGTACACTGCAAAAACAGCCTTACCAGAAAGAAGCCACATTATCTTAAATATAATCAGATTGTCTTGTTTTAAGCGCAAAAAAAGATCTGGTAAATGTGTAGAATTCTTAAAACTAGCCATTAAAGATTGTAATGGACTTTAAATCTAGAAAAAATGCCAATTATTTTTGCTTATTTAAGAAATACTTTCTTAAAAAGAGAAATGTGGTCTCCTCAAGAATTCTTGTCTTCATGTAAGATTTATAGTTTGCAAAAAAAGCTTATAATAAAACAGAATGTTTAAGTTTCTTGACTGAGCTGACTTTAAGGATCTTCATATTAAATGGAGATTAATAATTGGCACAAAAAGACCTTACAGTAGGACACAGTTTCTTCAAAAAGCATGATAAAAACAAGTCACTTTGTCTGAAATTAAAGCACTACAAGCATTCTTATTTTTAGCATTTTTTTTATTCAGTTTGAGAGGAGCTGCTGCTTCAATGAAAAATATTGACAACACTGAGTCCATCATCCAGGGAGAAAACAAAACTCTGACTCAAGCTGAAACTTGGTGCCGTATGAAAGTAATAAGAGTCTTTTATATTTTCATTTCTGATAATGATGGTGCTGCAGGATTCAGCTGTGTCACTGCACGGTGACTTCTGCTGTCTGTCGTGCATATTTTTAAATGGCTCATGTTAAACTGTAATGTCTTACTGAGCCATTTGTATTTTATTTTGCTATATGTGTGTTGTGTGTAAACCAGACCAGACCAGGTTCTCTTAATAATGTGAAATATGAAGCAGAAGTTTGTGTTCTCCATACAGCCTGATGCACTCACACTCACTGACAATGAATAAAAGTAGATTAATTCAAACTTTAATTGGTGTCATTTCATAGGACTCTTAATTTGAAAAGATGTGGAAATGATCTTACTCTTAAAATAAGAAAAACAATCTTGTTGCTCTGCTGGAATATTATATAAAACCACTGTTGTAGCTTGTCTTTGGGTAAATATAGCTCAGCATCAGCTGTAATATCTTATTAAGACAAATATATATTTTCTTAAAAATAACATTATTTCTAATGCAAAACTTGCTTGACAAGATTATTTTTCTTTTTGGCTCAAATTGTCTTTTTTGCAGTGCGCAGCTGGACTGATGTGCTGCAGGGAGCCTTTGTTGTCCCTCTGTCCTCCACGCCGTCTCTGCTCCTCAGTATCCAGGTGTTGTTTGATATAAAGGTCGAGCAGTAGTCAGATGTTTATGAGTGAATGGAGGTAAACATGAGGCTGCAGTGAGTCATTATGTGCTCAGTCGAGTAAAGGCACATCTGTGTTGAGTAATTACCATTTAGAAAGGACAAACAAGCTAAGTGAAAACACTTGTCCTTAGTGTTTCTCATCACAGAACCCACATCAGTGTGATTGAAGAATCCCAAGGCTGCAGAAGTGTCTGATTTTCTTAATAAAACATCTAATATTCTCCTTGTTTTTCTAACATAATTACTGTTCAAGTTAGAATACTTCACTGTCGCAATGAGCTCTTTGTTTCTTCTTGCTTTTTATTTGATTCTTTAAACACAGTCTGTCTCTTAATAGTGATCCCGTCAGTAATCAGATATTTAACTTTTTAAATTAAACATGTCACTGTCTTGCAGGTACAAAGAGCTTTTGAGTTTAAGTTGTCCTGAGATCATCCTGACAACTGGGAGTCATTCCCTCTGAAGTTTACAGCTGACTGTAGGGCACCGCCTCGGACTGAGCCTTTCATCTCTCCTTTAGTTCCAAATAAAATCCATTTAATATGGAAACCAGCCTTTGTTTTCAGCTGTTCAAAACAGTTATAATAGGCCAATATTTTCTTTCAGACTTTGAATAAAGGACACCTCTTTTCCTCAGCAATTTAATTTTGTCCTCTGTGGAGGACTAGACACAGAGGCCTTTATTTCAAACACCATGCATGTAATTTGTTCGAGTCCTGATGCCCTCTAACAAGCACATCCTGGGATTTCTAGTGATGTCACACACATGTGGGTGTGGCCAACACAGCACATCTTCTGTCATTTCTAAATGGCAGGCTTCATATTCAAAATGACGTTTCAGAATTTCTGCAAAGATGTTTTTTTTTTTTGACTGTGAGGGAGTTAAATGATCAGATTTATAAAGATAAATTGTTCTCATCTACATGAGGATGTTGCCTTTTATTTATGAGAGTCTTAACTATATTATATTAAGATTTTGTAAGTTAATGTCAATTTCAAGCTTTTCATGTCCATGTCCTTTGTGGGGGACAGTGAGACTTCTCATCTTCTTCTCATCTTCAGCTGTTTTCATCCTTCAGAAAGCAGAGCTCTGAGTGAGTGTGTCTGAGGTTAAGTCGTCCAAAGAAGTGGGCTTTCTGCACCATCTTGTATTTCTTTTATCTGGCTGCTGATCCAGTCCAGGTCAGACCACCAGGCCTCTGGGAGACCTGCAGAGGAGAGGTCGCAGTCTGCACTTCATTCAGAAATGGTGCAGGAGAGACAGAAGATGTGTGTGAAGTGTGTGAAGTGCAGCATGTGTCTCAGAGGCCAAGAACTGCTTCCTAATGTAGCAGCTATGACATGTAAACATGTTCATGATGTGTTTTGAGTGATTTCCACTGTCACGATGTACACACTCAGCAGATTTTTTAATGAAATAAAGACTGAATCATTAAAAATGTTTGTTAAAATAACAAATGATACAATTTATTTGATATTTTTTCCAAAATTCATCAAATGAGAAAGAATAAAGTAGAGAAGCAGAGCAAAGGAATATTAATCATTATCAAATTGATGCCTTGTGGAAAATATTGACCCAATGTCCACTACAAGGGACAAGTTATAAAAAAATAACATTATGGAAAAGAAATATGTGATATGTTTCTTTCATCCCAACTACTTAAATTTTTCTTCCCAGGAGGGTGTGTGTAAGACTTTTGATAATGCAGATCACTCCTCAGAAATGGTCTCTACTTGAACAGAACATAATGCAGGATCAAGAAGAACCAAGATCACAAAAATAGAAGAGCTGCACATTATGTGATGTGTTTTCACTGACTGAAAACATGAACCATTATTGCGGGAGATTTTATGACTCCTTTGATTATTGCTTTACAAAAACAACAAATAAGTAAACTGGTCTTATTAAATATTTACTGGCTGCTTCATTAAGAGCATATATTACTATTATCAGGGTTACTAATTACCTGTAAAACTATGTAATCACTAATGTAATCCAAGTATCATAATATTAAAGTAATGTGACTTGATTACTCTGTTACTTTTGGATTACCTCAATATAAAATACGGTGAAATTGTTTAGCCTAATATTGTGTTTTCAGGACTGCAACTAACGATTATTTTCATCATCAATTAATTCGTCAATTAATTTCTAAATTAATCGATTATTTGTTTGGTCCATTAAAATGTCAAGATGAATAAAGATATTCAGTTTACTGTCAGAGTGGAGTAAAGAAACCAGAAAATATTCACATTTAAGAAGAAACATTTTTTTCTCAAAAAATGACTCAAAACAATTAATTGATTATCAAAATATATGCAGATTAATTTAACAGTTGATTAATAATATATTAATCATTGATTTATGTTTGTTGTTACATTTATTAGTTTTTCCAGCTTTCCTTCTTTTGTGTGTGATTGATTGATTGATTGATTGATTGATTGATTGATTGATTGATTGATTGAGTGAGTGAGTGAGTGAGTGAGTGAGTGAGTGAGTGAGTGAGTGAGTGAGTGATTGACTGATTGATTTAAAGACAAAAAAAATGTTAAATCTCCTCCCTCTAGCATTTTTTCTTTCTTTCTTCTCTATAAATCCTGAGCTCAGTTTCCAATTTAATCTCTAGAATTTATTCCACTGAGATTGTCCTTGTTTTCAAAATAAAAGCTCAGTGTTAGTCCAGATAATATCATGCAGGATTAAAAAATCAAAAGCTGGGTCAACATAATATCAAGCTAATAAGAATAAATAAGAATAAGTGTCAGCCATGACAGTTGTTGGTTTATTTAGTATTAAAATCATCATTTTGACCCTGAAATTGTGCTGCACATTCAAAATATAATCCAACATGATCTCTGGCTGGTGGGAAGAGGCTGATTGTTACAATAATTGTAAAATACACAACAGTGATTTTCAGCTTTGAAGGTAATATCCACACCAATATATAGTAATGTAGCAGAAGAATGTTAGCAGAGGGGGGACATGGGTAAGTAAGGACAGCCCCTCTGAACACTACTGGTGATTTAAAAAAAGAAAAAAACTGACTTGTGTGAAACATGTTCAGTTTTCCACGACACTGTATTTATTTTCATTCTTAATGTGTTTTGCATGAGTGCTCCTAGATTGTCAGGTATTTGAGGACGACCCCGTCACAACCAGCAGATCAACTTGATCCAACATGCTCCTAAAATGACTGAGCTGCTCTGGCTACAGGCAACATGTGAGCCTCTGCACTGCTGCTCTGCACTGCTGCTCTGCACTGCTGCTCTGCATAACAGTCATAACTCTGACTTTTTATCTCATAATTTCCACTTTTCTTAATTTCATGATTTTATCTCATATTTATGACTTATTAAAAATCTCAATACTATGACTGTCTCATAATTTCACCTTTTTCATTTTTTTTATCTCATAAAATATGACTTTTTAATATCATAATTTAGGCATTTTTTTTTTTTTTTAATTACTTTTTTTTCAGAATTTCAGCTTTTTTATCTAATAATTAGGACCTTTTTATTTCATAATTATGGCTTATGATGGGGATATTTTTACTACAGTGGTGGATTTGGTCTGTCATAGAGAAAAATATCCAGCTCTTTAGCTGCTTAATGCTCTTCTATGACTAATAGCTTGTCTCTAACTAAGATAAGATAACGTAACATTAGATAGACATTTTTGTCCTGAAGGAAATTTGTCTTGGGTATAAACAGTATCTGCTGTTAACAGTGTCTGTCTGCTGTTTGGCACTGAGCAGGTCGTGTTCAGTGAAAACAGCTGCCTGCTGCTGCTGGAGACCAGGTGGATGAGAGCAGTGAGGCTGAACCAAAAACAGAGAAGCTGTGGGCCATGAAACCAAAACAGTGAGGTAAAAGAGACTAAAAAGCTCCACAGAGCTGAAGGGAACTGGCTTCATCATGACAAGTGTGTTGAGTTCACCTCAACACAAATACTGTACATGTATGTGGTCCACTGCATACTTGACAAGTCTCCTGTTTTCACAGAAGACTCCTGTTTTTCAACACCCTCTTCATCTCCTGATTTCAACCAAATTTTCCCGCTTTTATTTTCATTATCACAACCCGTTTCTGTGAATAAGCCCTGTACAACTCTAAAAGTCGTCTGTTTCTACCTGGATAACAACAGACACCAAACCAGACTTCCTAAGAAGAGGTCATGCATGTTAATTGCAGGGCAAAAAATCACGTTCACAAATGCAAGTTCATGGATTATTCTGTAGTCTTTACTGAGAATTAAAAGTATTCACCCTAAAAATGCTGTTGCAGTGTAGAGCTGCAACAATTAATCAATAATGAATCAATTATCAGATTAATCTGCAACAATACTGATAATCAAATTAATCAGTTTGAGTTATTTTTTTAAACAAAGAACATCTAAATTCTCTGATTTCAGCTTCTTAAATGTGAATATTTTCTGGTTTCTTTCCTCCTCTCTGACAGTAAACTGAATATCTTTGAGTTGTGGACAAAACAAGACATTTGAGGACATCATTTTGGACTTTGGACACTGATTTTTCATCATTGTATGGACCAAACGACTAATCGATTAATCAAGAAAATTATTGACAGATTAATTGATGTTGAAAATATTTGTTACAGGAAAGACTTGAAAAATAGGCCTGAACATGTTTGGACCTATTTTTCTAGTGACAGGATTAATTAATCGATTGATCGAGAAAATGATTGATAGATGAATGGACAATGAAAATAACAGTTAGTTGCAGCTCTGCGCTTTTGGTACTGAAATCCTCCATGTTTTTGACGTCTCAAGGTTGACAAGTATGGTCCATTGTTATGAAAATGATTTTGATTCGTGCAGCTTTAACCTGCTGGTTTAATGACTGTGTTCCTAGATAATGATGAACAGATGTCACATGACCACCATACAGATGAAAGTACAGTGACAAACACTAAACAAACACAGTCAGAGTTGAAAGGTGCTACAGTAGTGTCATCAGACAGAGCTGATCCTGTTGTGTACTGTAACAGTGCAGTCAATAGAAAACACATTTGGAAAGTGTGAGCTCACAAACAGCTCTGCTATGGACAGAAGGAGCAGGTGGACACTATTAAAAGAGGATCCTTGACCTGGACATGTTCTCAGGCTGTGTGCTGTGGGGGTCACTGGGTGAGTGCACACAAACAGAAGCTCCTCACTACTATGTAGGTGGCCTGGAGATGACAACATGGGAACGGTGAGGACACAGAGGGACAGGGTCCACATACCAGCCACAATGGCCAGGCCGGCTCCGCTTACAGACGGAGTTTCTCTCTTTTCATGTGTGGAACCTGATCCGGGACGATCGTCCCAGACCATCATTTTGTTTTAATTAATGTTGGGGCTGGGGGCGGGGCTGAGCCGCGCTCGGCAGCAGAGTGTGGCTGCACAGGCTCAGGTTGCGTTCTCCTTTATTCCCACTGACAGTGCGTCTGTACTAGGTAAGGCTGCGGCACGGTCCCCTGTGAAAACCTGCACAGCCGCACATGTGGGGCCCCTGCAGATGGAATCCATGCATCTGTCTTTACCTGTCATAACAGTCATCTCACAAGGAGGCTTTTTTACCTTAATGTCACATGGAGGTGAACAGCAGAGGAACCCTCGCTACAACCTGCAGGCCTGGGGAGTAACAGATTACATGTAAAGGGATTGTAATCTGAATACAAAAAAAAATAACTGTAATCCATTACAGTCACAGATACAAAAGACAATCAGATTAGAGATGCATTTAGTAAAAATTATGAACATTGTGCTTGTTGCACCATACTTCGGACAATATCTTTGATAAAGATGTCAAATCTCTTAAGGGTTCTTTTATTTTTGACTAAAAAGTGCATCTTGCCTCGATGGTCTGACCCACAGGTCTTCATCACACATATCAGCTGTATAAATAAAATAAAAGAAAATCATTAAAATAATTGCATCTATTTTGATAATAATTAATCATTTTGAGTTATTTTTTAATTTTAAAAAGTCTTGATTCTTTGATTCCAGCTTCTTAAATGTGAATATTTTCTGGTTTCTTTCCTCCTCTCTGACAGTAAACTGAATATTTTGAGTTGTGGACAACACAAGACATTTGAGGACATTGTCTTGGACTTTGATCAATATTGTCACAGTTTTCTCACATTTTATGGACCAAATAACTGATTGATTAATAGAGAAAGCAGTGAAAATGTGACGTCCTATCAGGGTTGTCACATTTCCCCTGCAGTTATTTAGCTTGGCTCAACAGTGTGGTACATGATATTATCATTCTGTTGTTTGTTTTTACAAATCACTTCATTTATGATTAGGGATGCACAATACCACTTTTTTCAGACCAACTACAAGTACTTACATTTGGGTACTTGCCAATACCAAGTACCAATACAAGTACTTAATAGTACCATTACAGTTCTTACAATAACTTTAAAAACATGTTTTATTTTCATCAGATGTTCCTCACTTTTTAAATGTAACAAATCTTTGTTGCCGTTTCCTGCTGCTACTATAACTGTAGTTACTGTACATATAACATTTTTTGGTTATTTGTAGTAAGTTACTTCACTAATTTTGTGTTCCCTTACTATGCTGTAGTTTCCTGTGTACATGATATATTTCAGTAGGAATAATTCCACAACATTATTATGGACTTACCGAATTACAGTAAGTTTACTGTTACATATAATTATTTTATTATAATTCACAGCACTTTAACTAGTATTTTAATGACACATTTACATGCGTAGTATTTAACTTCTTCATGTCTCTCTTGTCTAAAAGCTAATTAGTTCCTACCTGTTTGTTTTAGAGGGGGACAGGTATGAGTGTGGTGCCATGTGTGCAACAGTTTTGTTGACCGTGCTGTGAACCACAGAGAGTGAAGTTGTGTGTCCTGTGCTGTCAGGACGTGTTGGTGAAGATTAAGTACACAAAGAGAAGTTGTAGCATCTTATTACCAAGAAAAGATTGTTACAGACTGGTGACAGTGGTGATTTTTTTTGTCTTCGGATTAATTAGCTGAAGTATTCAACTAGTTTACACCCACCGGGACTTTTTGGACAGTGGCTGTGTTTACTGGAATTGGACAGTTTCCAATGTAGCTGATGGACAGCGAGTCTCTCACTGATAATGACGCCGCGACCAAGAAAACAGGATAATCAACAGCAAACTCCTGGATTTCTATGCCATGTCGGTTCTGTAGGTGTTTTATCAAGTTGCTTGTGTCAAACATTTACTTTTTGTGACGTAGTATCCGGTGTGGGGTGTCCGACTAGTTTTATGACTATGAGTAAATGAGGACAGTGTCAGACTGATACCTGATGCTGGTATCAGTGCATCCCTACTTAGAACTGCAACGATTAATCTATAATTAATCAACTATTAAAACAAATGCATTTATTTTGATAATTGATTCATCATTTTGAATAATTTAAGAGAAAAAGTCTTGATTCTCTGATTTCAGCTTCTTAAATGTGAATATTTTCTGGTTTCTTTACTCCTCTCTGAAAGTAAACTGAATATCTGTGAGTTGTGGAAAAAAACAAGACATTTGAGGACGTCATCTTGGACTTTGATCAACATTTTTCACCATTTTATGGACCAAATAAGTAATTGATTCATGGCAAAAATAGCAGTAAATCGGAACCATCAAGTAAAACAGCAGTAAAATGGTGCTTACTGTTACTGTATTTGCTGTATTTGTCCTAAATGTGACGTCCTATCTGGGCTGTCACGGTTTCCCCTGCAGTTATTTAGGTTGGCTCAACAGTGTGGTATGTGATATTATCATTCTGTTGTTTGTTTTTACAAATCACTTCATTTATGATAAAGTAATTTTCTGCAGCAGCACTAAGTGTGACATTATCTGTGGATCTCTAAGCGGTCTGAGCAAGCTGACTGCTGAGTGCCAGTCATAGTTACACAACGCTGCAATCTGATCATTTCTTTTTCACACATAGCTGCATCATTACCTTTAGGGCACGTCTATCAAGTACAGCAACACACACACACACACACACACATACACACACAGGAGAGAGGATCACAAAGCAGAACCGACTGCCTTTCGCGTAACAACAAAGCTAATGCAGCTCGCACTGCTGGAAACTAATACAAAAAGCAGCATGTTACCAACATCATTATTTAGTTGGTTTTAAATGAGGCTTAATGTTCACCCATTTTCTTACTAAATACTAAATTCAGCAGTTTAACCTGTGAAATAAACATTAAAACAACATAAAACATGGTGAAACTCACAGCTTCCAAGTTTGAAGTTGTGTCACAAACACCTGGTATCCTACAAACACAGTGTGTTGCTGCAATTTTGTCAATATGACATTTGTTCATATAAGATGTATTGACATCTCTGCAACATTAAACTTAAAACATAATGTTGCAGTGACGTTCCTGTAACGTCACACTTTAAATGTTATTTTGCAGCTATGTTCCTTCAACATTACACTAAACATGATGTTGCAGCGACATCCTGCAACATCACGCTTAAAATGTTACATTGCAGTTATGTTCCTGCAACATCACACTTTAAACATGTTGCAGAGGCGTTCCTGCAGCATCTCTGTCTTGGTAGGGACATTGCATGTAACATCCTGACAATATGAATTGACAACATCCCCAGAACGTAGTGGAGATGTTAGGACAACACACCCGTGACACCTTCACTCGGTCAGTCACTACAACGTTACGTATGATGTTCCTGCAACGTCACAAATCACTAATGTCACATTACAGCGCCGTGCCTGTGACATCTCTGTGTTCGTTTGGTGTAGATCCATCCTCAAGCTTTAACCAATACTGGCCCTTGTTTTGCTTGCTGAATTTTCTGAAGCACTGATTACTACTGATACATGCACATCATACATAAAATACACATATTGATACATTGATCAAGCATTGATACATATCAGAGAGGAGTTTTTTTTTTCCAAAATTTGAAAAATTTTGCCCCAGTTTCCAAACTTCAACAGAGACATGACCCTTCCTTCTGGGGGAAGAGAATGATTGTGCAGTGTTTGCTACCAAGTACTTAATTTCCTGCCACAAGAAAACACACAACTAGTAGGACACAGATATAACCTGTAGAAATGTATAAATATAAATTATACTGTATTCAACCTATAGCCTCCACCATCATTTGTTTGTTTGTTTGGTCCTGTTGATTGGAACAAACTACATAATGTTAATAATGGGATAAGACAAATGTTATGTGGTATATAGTATATATAGTATATGTAGCTGTACTTCATTTAATTGAAAAATAACTCAATTGTTTATTTTATTGATATACTTTATATTTTTAAATGTATCTGTTTAATTTTCATTTTTGTTCTGTTAACATTAATATTGTTTATAGTCTTGTGATTGCAGTTGTGCTTGATTGCAGTTTAGGACCTTACTTAGTACTTTTTACTTCACTTAGACTTTTTTGTTATTTAGTACTTTTTTTTTTTTTTTACTTTACTTTGACTTAAGTACCTTACTTAAAACATTTTACTTTACTTTTACTTTAGTAGCTTTACTTAGAACTTTTTTTTACTTTACTTTTACTTTATAGCCTTACATTTACTTTAGTTCCTTTACTACAACTTTTACTTTACTTTTATTTTAGTGCCTTTGCTTAGTACTTTTTACTTTACTTTTACTTTAGTACTTTACTCAGTACTTACTACTTTACTTTTACTTTAGTACCTTAGTTATTCGTATTACATATATACGTATTCATGTCTTCAGAAAACACAAACAGAAGATGCACCAGAATACTTTGTTTACATGTTAGAATGTAGTATAATGATGTTGTTCTGGGGTAAGATGCCCACAGACCCCCCTACAGGAGATTGGTTTGCGAACATGTCACCTTTTTCACCTCTCATGACTTTGCAGGTCTGTGTTTGAAGCATGCGCGGCCACCCAGAAAACAGTGACCCCATGTCACTCCTTTACACTCTGGCTGGACCCCAGGGGGCCGGTGGGGTCAGTGACAAAAGGTTGGCCTGGACAAAGCGACATTAAGGTATCAGGTCCTTCAGAGCTATTGTGAGACTCCTTGATAGCAGCAGCAGCAGTGAGCTCTGTGAGACGCAGACAGATCCTGGGAGGTACGGCATGAGGTGGCGGGGCCCTGACCTCAGGCTGCGTGCTGATTGCAGGGTAATGTTCGCATTTCAGGCACACGCTGATCAGGGTTATTTTGTCAGGATGCTTCTGTCTGTGCCTGCCCGCTCCCTAACATCGGCTGCCAGTTGTAATTGGCCATGACTGAAGAAGCATGTGAGGTTTGGCAGTGGGCTTGTATCGCTCCGTCACTCATTCACTCTGCTCTATTAAACACAGGCACATGTGTTGCTCTTGGTTCTGTAAGTAGCAGCTTACAAGCAAAAGTACAACAAATCACTGTGTGCGTTTTGATACGAGGTCAGGTTGTGGTTTGTGAGATCTCATTTCCTCCACATTATTCATCCTGCACTAACACACTGTTTGTGCAGCTGATAACCATACGCCTGAAAATACATCATACTGGCAGGGGCTAAATTGACTTTAAATGAGTATTGAAATAAAATTATTTCAGCCATCAATTCTTTTCTGAAGGGTTAAGCCATCATTCTGTTGGCAAGGAGAAGTTAATGATATCCTCTGGGAGGTGTGGAGGAGAGGACTGATGATGTAGTGCTCTGTGTTAGGTAGAGATTTATGGGAATATAATCAGGTGCAGGCGGTCAGACTCACACAGTAGGATGAGTCGGGTCGACATATAGAAGTGCTACAGATGAAAGGTGTAACTCGTCAAAAGTGGATTTGGGATCATGCAGAAAAAAAATCTGTTCAAAAGTGACTGTGTTCTCAAGAATGTAAAGCTGCCAGAGGCAACAAGGTTTAATGTAATTATCCGCTCATCATGTCAGTATGAATCATGAGCAGCAGCCCTGCACCCGTTTGAGACGCTGCTCGCTCAGGTAAATTCCACTGTTGCCACGGTTACAGTGAGGAAATCATCCATCCATCGATCCATCCATTGATCCATCCATCCATTAGTCTAATCCATCCATCCAAGTCACATGACTTGACTCAAGTCAGTTGTAAATTTGAGGACTAACAATGATAATGACTCCACTTGGACCTATTTTTCACCTGACAAGATTGTTGCAGGATTAATCAATGTCATTAATCTTTGTTAGTCGTTTTTCGATAAAAAGAAATATCAAAACATCTGGTGTGTCAGGTTACTACCAGCAGAGCCAATTGGTCAATCAAACTCTTGCCAAAGCTGGTCAGGAGAAGAGAGAAAACATCTTTTCCATAGAGAAAAGCCTTTGCAATTGCTGACCTTTGAACCCTTTCTGAGCAGCCTCAGATCCATAGATAAGGCCCTTTTGGTTGTTCCACAGTCCAGGCTCAGGACTAGAGGTGATACTTGTACTCTGGAACAACCTGCCTGAGGAAATTAGGCTAGAAAAACCAGTTTCATCTTTTAAATCCCTTGTAAAAACACACTTTTATAGACAGGCTTTTATGTGAATTGCTCCCTGTGCACTGCCTTTCAGGAGTTTACAGTCACTGAAGGGTCTTTGTTTTTACTGTGTTTCTGCTATCTCTCAGACTTTTTGGCACACACTTTCTATGTAAAATTGTGGTGTGTTCTTTATATTATCTCTGTTTGGCAAGTTTTTAGTTGAATTTTTGCTGGGGGTGGTGTTGTTAATGTTTGTGTAAAGCACTTTCTGCATTTTGCTCTTGAAAAGTTCTGTTAATAAAGTTATTATCATTATTATTATTATCATTATTATTGGGACAAATGTCTCCCTTAACTTTTCATCTGCATTTCTCAAATGATATGATGATAAAGAAGTTCTTTTTGTCAGTCAAGTCAATTTAGTTTTGTACAAGATGAAACTTGAGATCAAGAGCTGTTCTTTACTCATCTTTCAGTATAATGCATCAGAACTGGTGAACTAAATTAAGGGTCTAGACAAGTCAAGGACATGTGGACTTCTTGTCCTCACCTTGAGGGAAGGATTTTCTGAGCTGTCCTCACTGCGAGACGATGTTAGTCGCAACAAACTGTGGTGATCAGTTGAAAAAAATGTTGAAAATGTTTAATTAATTAAAACAATGTTAAATCTAAAACCAGTGGTATCTTTTTTCACTAGGTTTGAATCATTTTAATCAGCATTTGAAGTGATCCAGCAGCACTTCCACCTGACTCCGGTATTTTTGTAGAGCGTTGGACGTCTGAGCAGGTGGACAGTGTTGTCTCAGAGGCTGGGCAGGGTGGACCACGCGTTGGTTGGGCAGACTGAGAATGAGACTCCCTGCTGAGGGGCCACAGCCTGGACACTGGGAGGGCTGGAGCACCTCTGCTGGTGCAGCTCAGGAATGGTTTCTTGGAAAGCAGAGGTCGAGTTAGTGAGGGCAGTTAAATAGAGAAACATCCGGTTTAAAATCCACTCAAGTGAAGACTCGACTGGTGTCCATATAGGGCTGCTCAAGCTCAAGGATGACTGTGGGACACATCAACCATATTCTTCCTCTCACCTGTAGTGCGCTTTATACAAGTTGTATTTTGGGCTATTTTGCCTTTATTTGACACAAAAACAGACATTGACATTTGAACCGTGTTTAGTCTGTCCAGTCTGGTTCAAATTTAGTTTTAGACCATGTTCAATTTTTTCATCCTTCACTTTCAGCTAAAACTGGATGTAGGTGGACCTCCTTAAATAGCTGTCTTTTCAACAACATGAAAATGACTAATTTTCACCTTTCACTGTCAGTCAGAACCAGAAGTAGATGGACATCCTTCAGTAGTTGCCTTTTAACAACGTGAAAAAGACGTCTTTTGATCTTTCTACTTTCATTAAAAATCAAACGTCTCTCACATGACAGGCAAAGCTGCTTTTTCAACGTCTCTTCAACCAAATTCTGCTGGATGGAATGTCTCCACTGGTGGATCATGTACTGAAAATCAGTTATCAAGTACAAGTACTGTTACATTACTAAAATATTACTCAATTACAAATAAAAGCACTGGTGTTAGAACAAATACTTCAATTGATGTACAAATTATGCATCTCAAAAGCTCCTATGTCTTCAAGTGCAGTTGCTTCAGTTTCTTGATTAAAAAGCCATAAACACATTTTTAATTGATCGAATTCTTAACAGTGATTAATTGACTGATTGTTATTGATCGTTAACATTCTGACTCTAAACCTATGCTGCTGCAATGTTTAGATTTTTGTCCACATGTCCTGGTTTTCATGTTCCTGTTTGTGATCAGATCACCTGATTGGCCACAAAAATGCAAATGAGAGATTTGGACATTAATTGAAATTCTACTACATTATGATTTTAAAGGTAATTAAGTAGATTACATAGTAGAGTGCATACTCAAGTGTGAGTAAAAGTAGAAACTCAAAAATCTACTCATAACGGTACAAGTGCCCACAACTACTTTATTATAGTAAGTTCCACTTTCACTCCTGGATGTCTTTCATGATTTCTGAAAAGAGACATTGCTGTTGAGTTTTTCAAATGTATTTTGGATTTTTTTTTTTTTTTCCACTACTTACGCTGCTCTGTCACAGCTCTTGATGTCTCATACACAAGATACCCTTTGGTGGCTGTACTTAATTTAATCTTTATTTTGTCAGGCAGTCTCATTGAGATTAAGATCTCTTTTGCAAGAGAGGCCTGAGAACAGAAAACACTCACAAGAACACAAAGAGCAAACAGAACAACACAACTACGCAATGACATAGAATGAATAAAAACAGTTAAAAGAATCACAAAAATCACCAGACAATGAAGCTTTAAACTCGACAAGAGGACTGAAAGATTCTACTTTGAGTGAGTTTGCAGGTAATTCCACATGAAAGGTGCATAATACCTGGAACCAGTTCTGCCAACATTAGTGTGTACATGAGGGATGTCTCAGGTTAGGAAATTACTGGATCATGTATTGTAGTTTTAAAAGAGAGAAGGGATGTGTGTTATACAGCTGCCAACTTCATGCTTTTGTGTGAGTTGCTGAGGGGTGCGATAAAACCATCTAGCTCCATTAAATTGGACAGAAGGCAGACATCTGCATCAGACGTTTTGATTTTGGGGTAAACTGTCCATTTAATAAGATTATTCTGCCCGAATTAAATTATGTTTCTGATTCTATACTGGTCACGAAATAGATCTGATTTTACTTCTTTTATTTTACATTGAGAACTTCAGTTCCTTCATCCCACCCCAGAAAACTTTGGCTGAAAAACAGCTTTGCCACTCGTCTCAGAAAGGTCTGATTTTGGTTGAAAGTTAAAGATGAAAAGACGTCCTTCTCATGTCACTGAAAAGACAAATTTTCAAAGTCGTCCCATTTACGTCTGGTTTTGATTGAAAGTGAAAGGTGACAAGACCTCTTTTTCAAGCCAATTAACTATGTCTATCGTCATTTGATTTAAGTTGAAAGTGAAAGTTGAGAAGTTGTTGTTGAAAAGACAATCAGATGGACTAAACACAGTTCAAATTTATATGTCTAGTTTTGGGCTACATTTTGACCAAATCAGACATATCAAACAATATGCAAATTTCAGTGTCTAATTTTGGGTTATATTTGGATATTTTGGTTTGACTGTCCCGAGGGTCTGCAAAATTTACTCTCAAAAGAGTCCTTTTTGGGCCAAAAAATCTGCCTGGAGTTGCAAATAAATTTCTTTTGAGACTTTTCTTTTTTGGATTTGGCATCCATAGCTAGTCCAAGAAGACTAGCCACTGACGAAATTGAAAGGAAAAGGTGCTTAGCCATTTTAATTGACGAAATCTTGACATTTTTTATAATTTGGTGTATAGGCTGCAAATATTTACAGTTGAAGACTGCAAGAATCACTTAGGCCTACATAAATGATGGATACAAATTAAATTTAAAAAAAATAATAAGCCAGAAGGAGCCACAAGAGAGGGGCAAAGGAGTTGCGTTTAGCTCTAGAGCTGCAGGTTGCAGATCCCTGGACTGACCAAACAAGACCTAAATTTCACCGTCTAATTTTGGGCTAAGCCAAATTGGATGGAATTGACCGTGGGTGCTTTGTGGAATGTTTCCTTCACATTACCAATATTATAAAGACAGAATGATCATAAAGATCATATAAAATAAACTGAATAAAAGTAGAAAACAGAGATTGGGAGTGGAGAGAAGATGACAGACACTTGTTGAAAATCATTCAGTCTTGTGACACTGGATGTTTTGTGAAGGTCATTCCACCACAGCGGAAGTTGAAAAGTGAAGAGGTCTCTGGTGTGTTTTGGGTAAGTTTTTTTTTTTCTCCTCTGTTCACAAGTTTTTACAGGTATCTTGGGCTGCTGGTAGCAGTGGCAGGTGGTGAAGCAGACGCAGCTCACTGAGCAGGTTAGTCATGAATAAATGTGTGGCTGCAGAGATGTGCTCCAGGTCACTCCTCAGTGCCTCTCTGAGCCGCTGTCTCCTGCCCCGCTGCCCCTGCCAGGCCTCCACCACCATCGCCTCACGCCACACCCGGCCGTCAGACAGCCTTTCAAGTCGAGAGCGGTCCCTGGTTGGTGGAGGGTAGCGGGGTCAGGCTCCAGCAGCCATCACCCAGCCGTCGCTGCCCATAGAAGGAGCTGCAGCCTTCAGAGGGGTTTAATCTCGTGTTTTTGGCTCGGTTGCTGCTGGAGATGCTGTGTGGAGGGTGGAGGGGTGTTCCTGACTGGAGGGCCACAATCAGCGCAGGGGTTTAAAAGGCTGCAGTGGAGTTTTCCTTGAGTCCCAGCCAATCTTGATAAGTCACACAGGATTGAGGGTTGCACATCAGCGCTTGCTAGCGGGAAATGTGTTCCTGAAAACCTGCTCGCTCTTTACTGCGCTCTCAGAACAAACATTTTGTGTGTTTATCATTTCAAAGAACATTGCAGTGTTCTGAGTGACTTCACAAATAAAGGTACTGAGGTCAGATATTATCTCACTCCTGTGTTTTACCTATTTTACTGGTAACACTTTGAAAGTCTTTCTTTATTCTTACAAGCACTGATTGGACCGCTGTTCACCCGCAGCGCTGACGTTGCTCCAGGGTGCTAAACTTTTAGATGAACTCATGGTGTGGACTGAAAAAACAATGTGGCCCAGTGTTGTTTGGACACTGAATTAACTCTGATTATTTTGTCATGTCTCAGCAGTTTTACCATTTGCCACTTGAGTTCTCTCTTTAAATATCCCCACAAGGCGGAGAACTGGCTGATCAGTTTGAAAGACAGTTTGTTGGAGGCTTTCAAATCACCACACAGTCAACTAAGAGAGAGTGCTGTGTCCTGTGTGTGCGTGATCACTGGACCTACAGCTTGTCCAGAGCTAATCTCAAAAGCTACGATCAAGCTGCAATCAGTTTTTGCAGTAGGTGCTTCACCATCTCTTTCCTGGTGGGGATCTGCACTCTACTGAGTGACCTCTGCTACTTAAATATGATTCTATTTGTGCAGCAGCCAAGAAAAAAGAAAAAGCATGTGCTGCATGTAAAGAAAAGACAAAATACACATTTACATGTATGTGCACATCTGTCAGCTGCATTTCACTGACAGAATGTGGACTATGCCAAGGGGACCTTGGTTGTCATGGTAACAATAATAACCACACAACTAGGGCTGTCCCCAACTTAAGATTTTCCAAGTCAACTTAGTCAACTAATTGTCTCATGCTTATATTAATTTACATTTATTATATATATATTTTTGGGGCATGAAGTGACCCACCTGTTAAATGCTAACTGTAATCCTGCAACTAACAAATAAATGCAAACTTGGTCGACTAAAACTCTCCTCACCAACTAACAGATTAGCAGACTATAAGGGAGCAGCCCTACACATGGTAACGTTCAGGAAACAATCTAATTTTGCTCCACATTTTATCGCTCTCTAGTAACGTCACCTCATCGCCTCCATAGCTGCCGACAAACAAGAGTCACATTTCCTATGGCCACTAGAGGGTGCTGTCACTTGACCATAAACAGATGACATGTTGAGGCATTTGCTGAACCAGCTGATACTGTTGTTTATTTTGAGAAGATGGTTCATGCATGTAAGTGGTTTTGGTAATTAGATTAGTTGCTCATTTCTTACAGACTTTTCTATGCTACATCTGCCAGACAAGGCAGGTCCTACATTACTAGGCAAGTTTGTGGCCGTGTCTTACAGAAGCTAAGAACTACTGTAATTATTTTTAAAGCGGGTTTTTATAGAGGTCACAAGTTAATTATTTTGTTTCACACAAGAAAACAAGTTTTGTTATCTTAAGATAACAAAATGTTAAACTCGATGTCATGAGGAAACTTCATAAAATGAATAATAAACTTTTTTCATGAGAAGACAAACTTTGTTATCTCAACGTAACGAAATAATAAATTATCTTGAGAAAATTTGCTTTACCATCTTGAGATAATGAAATAATAGACCAGTTATCATGACAAATCAAGTAGCGTTATCACAATATAGTAATAAAGTAATAAAGTTAATATAGTTATCATAAAAAAAACAAGCAAGCAAAAAAAAAAAAAAAAGCGACTATGGACATTTTTGCTTCCGCAGTGTTTAATGTGTCATAATCTAGTTTAACTTGGTCTAATGGTTAAGATGCACCATAACCACAGCAACCCTCCTTCTTTTACTATATTACTTTATATTACAGTGTGATCACAGGGGGCATATTCTTAAATAAAGCTGTGAAGGTAACAGGGCAGATATTAGTGGGTGGGCAGTTTACAGGGCCCCTGAGAACCATAACAGATTATTGCGGCCATGTAAATACATTAAGCCAGTGCTTAAATGCATGCATTAATGAATATATGATTATTATTTCAACCGTCTACTGTAGGTTTTTCCTAATAAATAAAAGCTGCACTTATTTGGGAATTAGTGTGAAGAATGCTCACATTGTGAGTCCTAAAAAGTTGTTGGAGTGTCTAATAAATTCATTCTTTTTATTGTGAAGTTATGAAGATATGCAGCCGCGGTGAGTTGATTTTAATGATACAGTAAGGAGGGGGGAGGCAATATGACACCACACACACACACACACACACACACACACACACACACACACACACACACACACACACACACACACACTCACACACCTGCAGCAGGACGCACGGCCTGGCGCAGCGCAGGGACGGCTCTGCTCGGCAGCTCTCCGGACTGATCCTCTCTCCTCTGACAGCAGTGAGCTCAGTCAGCTCAGTCCCGCAGGAGCAGCTCTGCGGTCAGTGCTGTCACTCTCTGACAGTGCGTCAGCCATGAGGAGCAGCAGCACCGGGATCAGGAGGACTGCGCCATGCCGCGGGATGTGACCGAGGAAGCAGCGCAGAGCCCCGCAGAGACCCTCACTGTGCGCCTGGATTATTATCATCATTATCACCATTATTATTACTATTATTGTCGCAGCAGCAGCAGAGCAGCAGTTTGTTTTCTTCACCTCCGTCCATGATCGGCAGGACGAGCTCACTGAGCAGAGGTAAGACGTGTCCATACTGACCGGAGTTCAGCCCAAAGTTTCCGAAGCCTGTCCAAACCAACGAGAGGAATGATCCTGGCAGAGATTTGATCCGCTTCATTCGTTTAGATCAGTCACGTTAAAATCATCTGCCACTTTGTGTTGTGTAGACAGGATTACTTTAAAAATGTATTCTGATACAGTTACTAACGCAACTGTAACGCAATCCAAGTATTACAATATTAAAGGAATGTAACTTGATTACTTTCAGTTACTTGAATCAGAATTCAGAGAATTTAGATTTTTGTAAATTATTAAAACATGACTCAAAAGGATTCATCCGTATATTAACGCTGTCACAATCTTGTTAGTTGAAAAATAGGTTTTAACACATGGAGCTCATAGATATACAAAGGTATTGGTCCATAAAATGTCAGAAAAATGTTGATCATTGTATCTCAAAGTCCAATATGATGTCCTCAAAGTAGAAAATATTCAGTTTGCTGTGACAGAGCAGTAAAAAACCAGAAAGTATTTATATTTAAGCTGTAATAAGAAGAATTTGACTTTTTATAGTGAAAAAAAGACAATCGATTGATTAATTAATTCTGTCACAATCTTGTCAGTTGAAAAATATGTGGAGCACATGGACATGTCAGCTTCTTTCCTGTAACCAATATTTTTATTATCGATCAATCTGTGTATAATTTTCTCCACCAACCAATTAGTTATTTGGTCTATAAAATGTCAGAAAATTGTGAAAAACATTGATCAGTGTTTCCCAAAGTCCAAGATGACGTCCTCAAATGTCTTGTTTTGTCCACAACTCAAAGATATTCAGTTTACTGTCAGAGAGGAGGAGAGAAAGCAGAAAATATTCACATTTAAGAAGCTGAAATCAGAGAATTTGAACCTTTTTCTTTTAAAAAAAAATGACTCAACAGATGTGGGTTAATTTAGTAGTCGATTAATAATAGATTAATCTTTGCAGCTCTAAGTGTCTTATGTTCCTTGTTAGGTTTCTTAGTTTGTCTTAGTTTTGATTGCTTCCTCTGTTATCCACAAGTATTGATTGATTGATTGATTTAAAGACAGAAAATGTTGAAATTTCCACCCATTTAATCATTTTTTCACTAGAGGACATGATAATGAATTGTCATCTGTGTGTGAACTGTGCATGGTAAGATATTGTTCTTTATTTAAAGTTTTAATCCTACTAATAATCCAAATTTTTACTAAATGTAATGTAATGGAATACAGTGACCTTTTTCGTATTCAGATTACGTAATCACTTTACATGTAATCTGTTACTTCCAAAGCCTGTTCATAGATTATAATAAAGAAAGAAGGAAAAAGACATTACAGTTCTGCTGATGTTCAGTAACTCAGATCTGACTGTGGGAATCTCTCTGCTCACACTTCACACATCTCCTCATCAGTGACTGATAAAGACTGAAAGAGAGAACTTGGTGAGGGATGGAGGCTTCAACTGGACTCAAACCATCATCTTACTTCATTCAATACATATGTTGTAGTTCAGAGTAGAGACTGAAGTGGATAATAGCCTGACCAATATTTGATTTTTGGGGCTGATGCAGATACCAATATCACAGACTCAAAAATTCTGATGAACATATCAATCACTATTCTTGATTTATATATTTATAATCCAAAATGATATCAGAGCGCTGAAACAATAAATTTCACTGGTATTTTTAATACTCATAATTAATTGTAAATATCAGAATTACAAAAAAAACCCAAAAACAAACTAATATTAACAACTTTCAGAAAAAGGCCAATCATAAAATGCTGCTGATAATACAAAATGAATAAATAAAAATAATGTGCAGTATGTTCTGCAATAAAAACACTGGACAACATATACTATAACCAGCATATCATGTATGTACTAGCTAATATCAGCGTGATAGAATTATCGACTGACTGTCTAGCTCTAGTAGATTTTTATTTTGGGACTTAAACGTTAAACTATGCAGGTACAATAAGCAAGCATATCCTATATGCAAAGATCTATCTCCAATGCACTAAGTATGTATTATTACTATACTATATACAGCCTACAGAGAGACCTGAGCACATAGTAATATCTCTACAGTCACACTGTCCTGGGGAGCTACAGTGCAACTACCATAGATGAAAATGAGTTAGTATGTAATCACAACACATTGATACAAATTTTAGGAAGATCATCGTCACTACATTCAGTGGAAGAAGTATTCAAATCATTTCCTTCCCATGTGAATAAATACATTTACAATTAAACAGTGGTGGAAAGAGCACTGAAAATCTGCTCTCAAGTACAAGTACTGTTACATTCCTGAAATGTTACTCAACTGCAAGTAAAACTACTGGTGTTAAAACAGTACCTAAGTAAAAGTGCAAAGTATTCTTAGATTAAGTATGACTTACTTTTTAACTGTTGATACTTAATGCATTATCAGTAATCGGAAATGACTTTCTGTTTCTCCAAATCTGCTGCAGAGTTTTTTTTTGTTTTTCTCATCTGTGCGTTCTGGTTTTCATTGGTCCATTTGCAATCAAATAGCCTTATTGGCTACAAAAGTGTAGATGAAAAGATTGGATATTAATTCAGATTGTACTTTTCTCATTCGTACTTTCAGCCAGAAACTCCACATTAACTTTATAATGTCCCACATCTTTAACACATGGTGGTTTATTCAACTTTTAAATCCTATTCATACAAATTAGAC
The DNA here is from genome assembly GCF_056507025.1 of Lutjanus erythropterus. Classification (NCBI taxonomy): domain Eukaryota; kingdom Metazoa; phylum Chordata; class Actinopteri; order Lutjaniformes; family Lutjanidae; genus Lutjanus; species Lutjanus erythropterus. Next base: position 4,572,371 of record NC_139323.1, on the reverse strand, counting down.
CCTTTCCCACTTTTCCAACTCTTCACATTCCTTCGACTGCTTCTATATATAAAATTATTAAAGCCAGCAATTCCACTTGACATCAGCTTCTCAACAAATCTTAAAATATTCAACATCTTTCATACTTTCTCTGTGTTTTTCAATTTTTAAAGCCAGCAGTGCAGGTTAGCATCAGGTTTTCAATAGCCAGGATTCACACGTGAATTTCCTCTCTAATTCAAACTGTACTCAATTATGATTTTAAAAGTAACTAAGTAGATGAAACTACAGACTGAAAAAAAGACTTAAGTCATTTTTAGTGTACAAGTAGTCTAGAAAATGACTTAATTACAGTAATTTGAGTAATTGTAATTAGTTACTTCCACCCCTTTTATTAAGTACAGATAAACATCCTGTATTCAAGTGAGTTTGAGTAAGTGAAGTATTAAATATTAGCAACACAGTGTACTTAAACTATCAAAAGTAAAAGTACTCATTAAGCAGAACAGTGTATGACACATTATTTGATCATTATTAATGATGTATAAATATGAAGGAGCATATGTGTGTCTGAAATGCAGTGGAGCAGAAGTATAATACACCCTAAAATAGATTTCCTAAAGTAAAGTACAACTAGTGTCCTTATTTAGTGAAATCTCATAACAGGAGTCATAAGCACATCTCTTTAATTCTTTTTTTAAACAGCCTCTTTCTACGTCTTGCAGTGTGGACACGCCATACAAGGAGGAAAACAAAGTGCCTTTTTAACCTTTAATTTCTATAATCTCTTGTTTCTCATACATTCTTCCATTTTGTAATATAGATAACAAGTGTGGCTGGCGCTGACAGAGCAGATTGTGATGAAATGGAAGTTGGGGATCAGTTTTGGACGACATCACAGACAATGATTTGTTGGACTGAGCTTCAGCTCAGCAGTGACTTGCTTCCTCGTTCCAAGAGTCTATTTTAGGGACATCACTGTAATGTGTAGAGACAATATTTAACAGCTCTCTGTATTGTTCACAGTCACAAGAATCTATTTGCCAAGAATATTACAAGAGGGAGGAATTGGACTTGAGATGCTTTCACTTGATAATCTTTTATTTGGACAGGATCACATAGGTTACACAAGGAAGAAATGGAGAGGGTACACATCGTATAATTTATTTAATATTGATACATCATTGATTGATATTCTTTTATAATAATGGTGAATCTAAGCTTGTTGGGAGCTGGGGGCTCTGATGGAAATGCCAGCATCTTGTGTTTCTCAGTTTATATCACTGCTGTCGGACTTTGAGAAGACTCACCTTGAGAAGCTAGCTGTGTCTCAGTTTGGATACTTCTGTCAGTACGCTGTTGTGCAGCACACTTTTGCACACTGTACTCACTTGCATAGTGCGCAAATTTCAACAGGGTAGTGCTATCTCAAATTGAGGATGGCCATTGTGCTCTTACCAGAAATTTGTTGTGTTTAATCTCACTTAATTCAACACGTCCTTTTATAGTTTTTGCTTTTCTTTGCCCTCTGTTTCTTAGGAGGTTAAAAATACACTATAATCTCCACTGACAAAGACCCGACCCTCCCTCCCCTTTGATTTGTGTTACAAAATCTTTACATACTTAACTAAATAAGTTAGTATTGGTGGCTTCAGTCTGACAACAGCATAGTGGTACTAACTAATAAAAATACATGCATGATTTTTGTCTGTATAATAACGTATTCACTGCAGCCACTGTAGTCACCATGGCTGCTTCCCCAGATGCCTGGGCCGCCATCTTCACAAGTTACGAACCCCTACCTCTTCCACTATGTAGACAAGATGGCAAACATTCAGGGTAACAAGTGTCCAGCGTTCCACACTTAACTTTTTGGCCATTTTGACTGCAACATCCAAGTACTTGCAGTGCACTTCGTCCTGCCATGTCAATATGAACACACTTATTTTTTCTAAACAGGAAGTGTAAGTACAGAAGTACATAAATTGAGACACAGCAACAGTTCTCGTTTCCTGTCCTGTCTCTTGGTGGCCCAAGTCTTGCGCTGAAATACTTTTTCTGAGAAGACATCACTCCATTGTAGTTGCTCCATGTGATAGTTTGCAAAACTGGCTACTTGATACTGTGACACAAAAGGTCCACAATGAAAGAGTTTTGTGTGTGTGTCCTGTCAAAAGTCATGTGCCTGCACACTTAAACTTTCACCAGCACAAGCAAAAAAATCTATTGTAAAATATATCACTGGTACAGGCGAAGAAATGTAAAGACCATTCCCTAATCTAAAATGTGGCCCTCATTTCCCATCATGCTCACTGAGTAGGTTACTATTTTATCTTCCAAAATGCAAATGTTACCTCTTGTTAGTGGTTGTGTCTGTTCAGAACATGGTGGTGAATAGCTTTAGCCATTAGTGAGAAGGTTGTTAAATTAGGTTTATGCAGCTGATGTCAATATGAACTTAACCATCTTGCTTAAAGTTATCCATTTGTGTGCGCACCAAAAGTGGCACAGCCTTCACCCAATCGACTTCGACAAGAGTTTGATCTGACTGGTTGAAGTCAGCCCTGTGTTAGACGTGATAGATGCTTCTGAGTTTTTTTTTGTGCCTGCCCTTTTCCAAACAGTTTTATAAGGACGACTTCCCAGATGGTTCTGTGTAACAAACAAACCATCTGGCATCATTATGTTAACTGAGAACCGAGTCTTGGCTGTAATTCTGTTCTGCTTACCGTAATATTTTAATTTATTCTCAACAACCATCTGGCAACCCTCGGAAATGATCTCAGATCCCAACCTCCAGGTTAAGAACCTCTGTTATAGACCACAAACCTCCTACCTATCCATCTAAGTATCTGTCTCTCTGTCTGTCTGTCTACAAGCTGTGATAAACCCACCACCTGCCCAACATCAAACAGCATCAGCATGTCAGCATTTGCATTTTAGCTTTTTGTTCACGCAACAGCCTGAAAATGCAAACTCTTGCAACTTTTTGTCTCCATGTAAACTGGCAACATGCAATTCCAGTGAAAATGGCAACATCATGTGCATGTGTATCACGTTTTCAGTCAAACAGCCATATGTAGAACACGAGTAGAACAACAAAAACAATGTCAGACTACCAAGTTTATTAGCGCTCCTCCAGCAAAATACAGATGTTTTAGAGTATTCATTCGCCATTATCTTTTTGTTTGTTTGTACTCACCACTCTGCTGCTTGGTTTCATTACAAAGTTACACCACCAACTACTGGCCTGGCATGCGTACTACAGCGTTTTCATTCATTTTTGCAGATCTATGTGCATGGAGATTGTCTTCATAAAGTTGTCGTCTCAATGCGAACTCTAAGGAAAAAGTTTTCTGTTTATAGCAAGGCCCGTGTCCTGTAAATGTGGCCCAAATCAGCAGTAATAAGCAGGGAAATGTTGTACTTGACCAGACTTGGTCACTATTTGACAACTTGTTATGCCATAAATGTATAAGGTGGAGATACTGTATGTGGCTCTGCTCCCACTTGTGAACCACAATATCTGCGCCAGAGCACCAAAGTACCTCTGACAGATGAAGAGAATTTTAAGGTCAGGAAAATACCAAACTGTCAGAGCTGGTCAGGGTGCTGCCACAGTAATGAGGCCCATAGGTTGCTTTACCAAGTCAGCCAGCTGTTAGCTCCAGTGGGCCACCACTGACAGGTTTACTGCACTGACTTGTCAAGCTGCAACTCAAACTGATCCGCTTTAATTTTTTGAGATCAGTAAAAGATTGATATTTTCAGGAAAGACTGCTAAACTGCTTTGCAGTGCAACCAGAACAGGGTGCAGTTCCTCCAAAGCAGGCAGAGCTCAGACATGTGGCAGAGTTAAAGGCAGATGTGGGGTAGAGGTAGGAGTCGGATCAACAGGCTTTATGGAAAATGTGGTCTTAATTTGGAAAAACACCAAAATCGACAAGAGTCGATTACTGATCATCCTGTCTGATGTTTACCGTGCCAAGCTCTCCTATTAAGTTAAAGCTGTGTTAGACAATACAGTACATACCTGTAAGACCACTGGTCAAAGCAGAGCTAAGATGTGCTATGAACCCACACTGTATACTACTACTACTAATAATACTATCAGGTTTGGGGAGTAACAGATTACATATAACAAGATTAATCTGGATGCAAAAAAGAGGGAATTGTATTTTATTACAGTTACAGATGAAAAAGATATAATCAGATTACAGATACATTCAGTAAAAATGTGGATTATTAGTAGGATTGCAATTTTAAAATAAAGAACAATATCTTACCATGCACAGTTCACACACAGCTGACAATTCATTATCATGACGTCTAGTGAAAAAATGTTTCAATGGGTGGAAATTTTACCATTTTATGTTTAAATCAATCAATCAATCAATATATTGCTCAATACATTGCTCAGGAAGGAACAGCTGGACAAACTAATAAATAAATCTGCGTCTATTTTTGATCACTGATAAATCATTTAAGAAAAAAATTGCACAAATTCTCTGATTTCAGCTTCTTAAATGTTGCAAAATGACGCTGTCTAATTTGCAAAATATCATTTATTTGTGACGTTTCGGTACTAGACCTTCATCGGGTAAACAGTTTTTTGTTCATGAGAAGCCATCTTAAATAAGGACTGGTCGTTTCTCCACAACCAATCCAATTCCCACGTGCAAACAAAGAGGGACAAAATTATCATGGGATTATTAAATCAATAACCCTATGATAATTTTGTCCTTTCTTCTTAAATATGAATATATTCTGGTTTCTTTACTCATTCTGGAGGAGTAATAAAACAATTGTTTTTTTTTACAAATGATCAATCAGTTTGAGTCATTCTGGTTTCTTTACTCCTCTCTGACAGTAAACTTTAAGTTGTGGACAAAACAAGACATTTGACACCCTTTTCTGAAATTTTATGGACCAAATAACTATTTGATTAGTGGAGAAAATGATCAGTAGATTGATTTGTAATGAAAATAATGACAGGGAAGACTTGAAAAATAAGACTGGGGCAGGATCAATTAATTGATTTATCATTTCAAGTTGTTTTCTAATTTAAACCGACTACATTTTTTTAAACAGGTAATTAGTAACTGTATTGGAATACATTTTAAAGTAACCCTCCCAGCCCTGATAATAACACTGTGCAGTGTATGAAGAGTGAATGCAGCCAGCTGTGGGTCACTGGGTGTTTTTGTGGTGAGACACTACAGGAAAGTCACAACATTTAGTCTCGCCCCTGGTGAAGTTCTCCAGAGCAGCATCTCTGGATCATGCAGTGTTGTGAAAGGAACAGAATACAGGAAGTGTGTATTAAAGCAGCTGTTACAATAATAGAATTTTAACACAACCTCTTACCCCTCTATGTTGCGAATATTGGAGGAAATCTGGTGTTTCTACAACCCCCCAGAACACTTCGTCTGTCTACCATGAACTTTTCTTTCATTCATTCATTTTTTGGTCCTGCTCCTAAAAGAAACTGACACAGCATATTTTACAGAATGCATCCCCTTTTCCATTCAAACCATCTTAAGAAAGAGGAATTCTTCTAAGGAAGTGTGGTTTGGTGTAGCTGTATTGTTGTAGAAACTGTACACTCTTAGTGACACTATACAGTGAAACAAGTTGTGACAATGACAGGGAAAATGGGGTGTGAAAATCTATCAGGACAAATACCAGAGAATTGTGATCCCAGGAGGAAATGTGGAGAGGGCAATGAAAAGTAGGATTCTCCTGGGAAAGTTAGGAGGGTTGGCAAGTATGCATTAGGCAGAGATCTGGGCTGTGAGCAGCTACTGGCAGATCAGCAGTGGTCTGCTTTATTACAAAATGTGCTAATGATCAGCAAAGTTTGGCAGGCGCAGAAACACCTGTGTGTCTGAGTCAGGCTGCTGTAGTGTCCATTAATGCAGCAGCTTACATTCAGCAGACAGTGCTAATTTATGCACGTGGCTGCTTTTAGAGTGAGGCCTCAATGAGCAGCAGCAGGTTCACCAGGAGCAAAGGTGAGCATTTGTGAATCCTTTAACCTTGATCCTTGGAAGGAGACTCTGTGACCACTAGCAGCGTTGTTCTGAACGTGCTAAAGGAGCAGCGTTCTTTGAACATGCTCATATTTTTGGTGAACTGATGGAATCAGTTTGCAATTAACATACGGGAGCATTGTTCACTCTGGAGAGGGATAACGGTGCTCACATGGTCAGCTGATTAAAAAAAGTGTGATTCCAGCAGAGCGTGTTTGTGAATTTGGACAAAAGAGTCGACGTGATATAAAAACTTGATTTGATCACGAAGCCTCATGTTTGTCTATAATTCTGTGGTTTATCAGTGAAGTGTCTGAACTACACTGCAGGCTGGAGTCTGTTAACAGTGAGAAACACACAGATAGATCCACGTTATACACTCATCTACAAACATCTGTATCTATGGACATGCATTTCTGACAATTTGGTGGAAAAAAGAAGATTCTGTAAGTCATTATAATGAAACACTGTCGAAATAATGTCTTAGAATCTCAAAATGATGATTTAGTATCTCAAAATATTGAGAAACTTTCTCAAAATTACGAAGACACATACATACATACTAAGATAATGATATTAAGTCATTATTTTGAGATAGATTCAGAAAGTTTCTCAATATTCTGGGAGACCAGCTCAATATTTTAAGAAAGGGGAGACTGGGAGCAATTGTAACATTTTTGCAAATGTCCTTCATAACTCAGACTACCCAGAATGCACAACTCATGATTTGATTTATGAAACATAATAGTACAGTTGATGTATTTCCACTAATAAAGAAAAGACTGTAATATTAATTTTTATGCAAGAAGTCAGATTTTCCATCTGACGGAGTTGACGTCTACATTTACTGAAAATTTAAATCACTAGGCACTTGGCCTGTTGCAAGGTTTAAGAGTTTGATCTTTTTTGTTTTCCAGAATGATTAAACACTAAAAATCAAACCAAAACTCCCCAAAATATGGTTTTGCTCTAATTACAAAGAATGAGTGAACAGATTCTACAAATCTAAGCAGGAGACTTTGGAGTTGGACATTAAGATCCCCATCAACAGGTTACAACATGTTAGCAGAGTAAGTCATGAATCAGGACAGGAGCTGTGAGTTTATCTGCATGTTATCATTCTGTGTCAGAGCTGCTCTGTATCAGCCTGTGTGAACCATCATATTTCAGTTACAGTCAAATGTGAAAGCAGGTAGTGAACAGATTACATGTAATGGGATTACTTAATATGGATTTTCACAGATGCAGATAAAATTCACAATTTTCTGGCATTTTATGGACCAAACAACCAATCAATTAGTGTAGAAAATTACTGCCAAATTAATTAATAATGATAAATAATCATTACAGGAAAGACTGGATAAATGTCATATGTGTCCGTGTGCTTCACATGTTTGGACCTATTTTTGAATTGACAAGATTGTGATTGGTTTAATAAATCAATTAATAATTTTGAGTAATTTTTAATTAAAAAAGGGCTGAAAATTCTCTGATTTCAGCTTCTTAAATGTGAATATTTTCTGGTTTCTTTACTCCTCTCTGACAGTAAACTGAACATCTTTGAGTTATGGACAAAATAAGACATTTGAGGACGTCATCTTGGACTTTTTTTTCACCATGCTCTGACATTTCATGGACCAAATAACTGATCAGTTAATTGAGAAAATAATCAACTGATTAATTGCTGATAAAAAAAAATGTTTCTTTCAGCTCTAAAAACACTTTAATAAGATAAACAGTTTTCAAGATAACATTATTTTATGTTGAGATAATCCAAAACTAATGAAAAGCAATCAAGTTACATTACTTTAAAGTTGTGGCACTTGAATTACGTCACTGACTACATTTTTTAACAGGTAATAAGCAACTGTATCGGGAAAACATTTTTAAAGTAATACTCGTAACCCTGTTTGTCTTTAACTAAATAATGTTTCTTGATATAGAAGCCCAGGGTCTTCTGCAGAATATTGAGTTTGTTCAGTTCTACAAACATGAAGTTGTGGGAATGATGGCTGAAGTAGTTTCTGTAAACAGAGCTAACCTCTCCCAGACCGCCTGAGACAATGACGTCTTCATCGGCGGCTCCTGGAGCCTGGATCAGGCTCAAGCTTACTGTTTCAAGACAGTATAGCACCGAACCGAGATGTGAATTTCCTGCTAATGTGCACAGTTATGATTATTATTATTGTTATTATTATTGTTATTATTATTATTATTATTATTATTATTATTGATTAAAAAAAACTTGATTGATGTTTCAGTGAACAGTAAGAAAAGATTGGGCTCCTGCCTCATGCCTGGTGGTGGAAGCTGTCTGCCTGGTGCTGAGTTCATATCACCATCTGCTCCACACCAGTCACGCTCACACTGGGAAATCCAAACAGCCCCCACTTCATTTATAAAAGCTTAATTTATACACACACTCATAAACATGAACTGTATGTAGTTTGTTCCAAAGCGCGTGTGATTGGATGCCAGTGTTTATGCACAGTGTTAGGGACATTAAACTGACTTTGAGGCTTTGTAGGTAACAATCCCGCTTTGACCACAATGGATATTTTATGACAAACATTATCAGAAACTGTACCCATCTATCTTTGTGGTGTCCCTGTGGGGATGAGGGGTGAAAGGAACTGGAGAGTATTTCTTCATTGAAAGAGGTGCAAAGAACGACACTGAAGGCTTTTTGTCCATGGAAAAGATGTTTTCACTCTTCTTCTGTCTGGCTTTGGCAAGAGTTTGATCTGATTGGTTGAAGTTATCCCACGTTAGACGTGATAGATGGTTTGTCCAGTCACCTGCCAAGTGTTTTTTGAAAGTTGCTGCCCTTTTCCACACAGTTTCTAAAGACAACTTCCCAGATGGTTCTGTATAACAAACCATCTGTCGTGTCAGGCTGGAATCACTCCCAACACATCAAATACAGCATCTTGATCAGTGCCCCTACCTACACTTCACACTATAACGCTGTAGGAACCACTCTAACATCATTTCTAGAGGAGCCCGTCTGGCATTATATTTTGATGTGCTGTTGAAGTCAGGTGACGTACTATAAAGAGTAAGAAAGTCCATGTGTGGAGGAGATGAGGAGGATGGATGAGTCAAACAAACACAGGACTTTTTACCAGGTTGCACCAACAAGAATTATGCCTGGTCTTAAACTAAGTCGATCTTAACTTAACTTAGTTGAATCTAATAATTACAAAGTTTTTACCATCTAGGCTTGAACCTTCTTCTTGCTAAGACTGGGTGTAAATCTTACGCCTTATCAGGAGCAGCCGTAAAGTCAAAGTCTTGGTGATTAATTCAGATATATACAGCCTCTATACCATGAACGCTCAAAGAGATGAGTTATTCAACAGAACTGTGAGGAAAATGAAAGCAGCGCAGGTGGAGAATGAATCATATTCATATGAATTAAATACCATTTGCAGAATTATTTGCAGAATTCTTAGGGCCTAAGAATTAAGACTTTGTTGTGGACAGAGCTTCACGAGGTTTATCAAGTTTCTCCTCACTCGACAGCTCTCAAAATTGCAGTTGAAAAAGTGTGCTCACGTACATCTGTCCATCTATTTTACCTGAACAACCCTAGGTCCTCCATTATTTGTCTCCAAGTTGACAGCAGTCAACGTTTTCTTGCTGTAGCTGTACAGCTCTAATTTTCTTACCTCAATGTGAGATGAAATTGCCTTTTCCTTATCTTTGATCCCCCATACCGTTGCAGCAAATAAGAAGAGATTAGCTACAAATCAGCAAGACAGTGGAATATTGTTAATATATCCTAACACGCCTGCTGCCAGGCAGCAGCCATAGTCTTGTGGGCATTCATCAGAATGTGCATTGCTAAGACCAGGTGTAATTAAGACTAAGCCTAAGTCTGGTTGGTGCAATTGACATAAAGTCCATTCTAAAAACAGGTCTTAACTAAGACCAACTTAGCAGTTAGATGCAACCCACAGAAGACTGGGGCACATGTCCCCTGTGAAATCAAAAGTCAGCAGCAGAGATTTGCAGTTCAGGCAACACACCTGTGAAACGATTGGTTGTTCGTTAAGTGAAACTGTCAAACATTGAGCTACTTTCTTATCACTATTGATGATGTTTCTATCACCGAGAGACAATATCACTATTGTTTTATCACCCAAGCCCAGTCCATTAAAGTACCAGCTGGAGTTGCATGTAAATTACTGTGGATAGTCTCCAGATGGAATCTGTTTTAGGCACCACCTGGCACCATTATCAGGTTAAAATATTCTCTTGTACACAAGACATATCTAGACCTAAGAGGCGGGTTGCATTGAAATTGAATGAGTTCTTGCTGTGCAGGTTGCTGTGCTGCTGTGAGGAAGATCTATACTTACTGACCTTATTCCAAATGTCAGATTATTATAGGTTGACATTTAATTTCAATTAATCCATTTTAGCCACCACTGGAGATGCTTTAAAAACAGCAAAGTGTCACATTTTTAATATGATGTTTGTTTTATCCACAAGTTAGTACTCAGTATTGTTGGCTGTAATAAAAGGGAGGGTTGCTGCAATTGTAATGTTTTTCACTTTTCACTCTTTTATTAAGACTCAGATGCCTTTTTTTTTACCTACATTTTTATTATCGTCAAACTACCAACATCTTTCAGCCACCATAAACCACTTAAAGTTTTTCAATAGAGAAAACAAGTCATGAGTAATTAAACTGAAAGTAGAAGCTGTCTGATGTTTCATGTGGAGCACTAGTGAGTTCAGCTGTAACAGTGTAAGCTATGTTTGTAATGTGGCTAAAAACAGCATTAAACAAATCATTTTCATCATCATTTTTCAGTTTAACATTGATTTTAGACCAAGGATAAGATGCCATAATCTATAAAACATAATGACATAATAAAAACTCACTGGATGGACCAGTTGGCAAAAATACATTAATTACACCTGCATAGTCAGCACATGTAATTGATTACTGGCCAATACAATGCATGCTTGTTGGAAAGACCCTGTGCAGTTTTGCACACTGACTGTGTGTTACAGATGAGCTGCTGGTTGCATTTATAACATCAAAAATATACTCACTGGCAAAGACCGGATAGATGCACACAGCAGTGTGGATTTTAGCTCCACAAAATACAAACACTTCTTCATTTTTCTAACAAGCATCAGTCAGTCAGTTTTTTGCAACTTAAATAGACACCAATTCTTATTCAGAAAGTGTATATTGACACTCCTCCTTAAAGACCTAAAGAGCTAAAGTACACTAATAACAGGGAGCATTACATAAATGATGAACTTTTATTTTTGAACTTTGAATGATTTCAGTACTTCATTATAGATAGTGATTAATCTTTATTGACAGTACTAAGGTATCTGTGACAATAATAAATCTGGAATCCAGAAATTTGCGTCAGTATCCTGTGTTTTCTTCTATATCTTTGCAGATAGTAATTTACTTGTGAAAAATAGAAAGTTGAAACAGACAAACAACAAATCTCTGAAATTCCAGAGCTGCTACAATGTAATTACAGGTTTTTTTACATGCTAAAACGAAAAGTAACACACAGTTACTCAGGGAGCAAAACTTCAGCCCAGATCTGCACGACTATAAACATATTCTCAGCCTCACACTTTGCTAAACACTAAACAGTGTTTTTCAGATCATGAAACACTTCTCAGCATCAGACACAGAAATCTAATATGAAGTCACTTCTTTGCCCTTTCAAAGCACTGCCTTTCAAAATACAACACAATTCAAACACTTTGCTGTTAACTTGTAAACTCACCAATCAGGGATGAGCACTACAAAAAGGCAACAGGTGGATCAACACAAGTGGAAGATGTGAACAAAGAAGACAAGGACCAAATTTATCAGATGCAATTCGAGCAACATTGTTTGGCCATGTAGTAAACTTTGTGCTGACACTGAGAGAGGCTGGACAGAGAGTTCAACCCAGCCTCAGCACATACGCTAATTTGAACCATGTAGCCCAGAGCATGAGTGTAATTCATACATCATTTTTGTCTCCACAAATGTTGCTGCTGTGTTTAAATACTATATACTGTTTAGAATGTTCTGTTCTGATTTCACTTTGGAAATGCATGGTTTGATCTGGGTTTTTTTTTGCTTGTTTGTTTGTTTGTTTGTTTTTTGTGTGGTGTTTGATCCATATATTCATGCAGTTTATCCCACCAATATCTCTAAAAAAACAAAAACTCAGACTATGTCATTAAAAAAAAGTGAGCACAACAGTGTCTAACTGGTTCAAACCAAATCAGATCATATGAACTTTGTGTGCCATACAGTGACAAAAATGAGTTTTTACAAATTATTGTATAGTTTTGAATAAAGTGTGAGTTGTGCTTAAGCAATCGTAAGAAAAAAGTAATTACAAAAAATGACATCAGTCATACAGTAGAGTACTGTGCAGTCCCTCCAGGAAGTTGTGATATTGCGATTGCAACAACTCAAGCAAATTCAACCAATCCCTGTCAATTCTGTGCGACCTTTCAATTTTGCCTGAAGTCTGCTTCTTTTCCACAAATTTGACCAATCATCGTAGCGTCCCACAAGTTCCACCAATCACAGCAGTCCCTCATGCAAATGTCATATACGCAGATCTCAGTGAATAATAAAACAAAACACTGTCAGCTCATTCATTTTAGACTTTTTTTACATTTTGTTACAGGTACTGAAAAGAACACGTTTGTCATTGTTACTGGCATTTATCAGTGCTCTGTACACTTTTATTGTAGAATTTTGTGCTGTTTTGACTGAATTTTAGATTCTCAAAGCTTCTTTAAAGATTCTGCTTCTTTGTGGAGGACCCCCCACCCCCCCACCAACAGATTTTTGTAATTCCTTTGCCTCTCTGGCACAAGGTTACTGAGAACACTCAGACCAGAGTCTTTGTTCTCCCTGGAACAAGTTACCATAGATTTTTAATCACAAGTTTCTTGTGCAATTTTATTTTGGTCCATCAGAGCACATTGTAACTGTCATTGCAATTTTTTAGAAAAGCTGACTTGAAATCAGGCATTTTAAGCTGCAACAATCCCACAAAAGGCCTCAGAAATCCTGGAGGTACTGACTGTGCAACATCCCTTTTGTCTATTTGGTAACAAGACTACCACAAACCATGGCAAAGAGGACATCTTGGTTTTGTTGCAATCAGCTGCGTTTGAAACAATTATATTGCTTTTCATTGTAGATTTTTTTTAAATATATTTCGATATTGTTACTGAGTTTTGCAAGATGAGATGAAAGAGAAAAGAGTTCATACATTTTGGGAAATGTGGTCACTGAATGAATTTTGTGAGAAAGCACTGAAAAATGATTCACAGTTTGGTCCATGTACACTTCTGTTTTGCTGGCTGTGTTCAGTTTTGACCGATGCATGTTAGCAATTGAAAAAATGTAAGTGTAAATTTATACTTAATTTGTACTAAGCTGGTTTTCCAACTACCGTTCCCTGCAGAGTGGACCAATCCTGTTTCTCAGGGATGTTTGGTACGACACTGGCCACACACTGATGTGATGACGACATCGTTTTACCTTTCATTTTTACATAAGTGTTCATGTGTATTGAATGATTGTGTAAATGATTAGTTGTAGCATTAAACATACAGACAGACTCTGGCCGTCCCCTGTGTAGCTTGGTTCATGATCACTCCTCAGACTGCAGGATGGAGACTTACACATGGAATCAAACTGCAGCATTCTTGTCTGGATGCTTCACATTGTCTCTCACACTGGGATGTATACAGTGGACATATTTGTGAGGGAAGAATGAGCAGTGATTTACACAGTGTGTGTAATGGATGAAGTCTGGCTTCACTTCCTTTCCTGAGTTATTCATTTGTTTTCACTCACACGAGTTCAGACACTTCAAACGTTCCTCGGTGCTGACTGGACCCGCTGTCCGACTCATGTGTGTAGAATTGTGTGTGTGTGTGTGTGCTGCAGTCAGAGAGTTATTACCAGGAGATGTAATCATGTACAAACATTCATGTGTGGTGCCAGGATGGTTTAATGTCTCTCCTGAGGTGTTATGTAACTTCTCCAACTCTCCTGATGTTGTTTTCTGGATGAAGTCTGTAGAGAAGTAGAATCATAGAGCTGGGCCGTGATTTCCACCTGTACATGGATGAAACTTTTTCCAATTATCACATTCCGGTCCCTGATGGCCAGAGGTGGGAAATAACTAAATACAAATACTTTGTTACTGTACTTAAGTAGTGTTTTCAGGGGTTTTTTTTTTTTATCACCTGTTGTACAATGCAGAGAGGGAAGCTTGTTAAGAAAAATGTCTGGTTGCACAGGGAGGAGACTTGAGTCAATGACTTAAGTTCAGTCTTACATCACAAGTTTGAGGATGTTAGACTTGCTTGACTTTTTTAAAACAAATATTTGCCTTTTCTTGGCAGACCAGCAAAGACTGAAGCATGAGGCAGCTATCATGGAGCGGGCTCATCCAAAAATAATAAAGTTTAGGTTCATGCCACAAAATGTCAAATGTCAGCAAGATTTATAAGGCGGCAATAGTTGAAAATTAAACTAAAATAAAAACTTTTCATGACCACTGTCTTTTAGGGTTACAACAGTTATTTTCATTGTTGATTAATCTGTTGATTATTTTCTTGATTAACTGATTAGTTGTTTGGTCAGAAAATGGTGAAAAATGTTGATCAGTGTTTTCCAAGGCCCAAGGTGACGTCCTCCTCCCTGTCTTGTTTTGTCCACAACTAAATAAAAATCAGTTTATTGTCAGAGAGGTGTAAAGAAACCAGAAAATATTCACATTTAAGAAGCTGAAATCAGAGATTTTTCTTAAAATAATTCTCAAACTGATTATAAAAAATACTTGACAATTTAATTTGTTTCTGTTTCTATTAATAATCGATCAATCATTGTAGCTATGCTGGTTTTTAATGATTTAAATGTGGAAACTGCAGAATTTCACATGACTTGACATATGACTTGCTTGATCTGAGCAGTGACTTGATTTGACTTGCTTGACTGAAAGCAGGGACTCGACTTGACCTGCTTGATTGTCACCACAGTAACTTGGGACCTTCTTGAGACTTGAAGGTTAAGGCTTAAGACTTGCTTGAGACTTGAGGGTTAAGACTTAAGACTTGTTTGTGACTTGCACAAGTGTGACTCACTCCCACCTGTCAGGTTATAATTGGGTTTGGACTGAGGGTCGGGTTTGGGTAGAATTTTGTCAGGCTTGGGCCTCAAATTTTCAGACCCCATTAATGCTCTATAGTTCATCCTCTTTGGTCTCCAGCAGGTATCTTGTGGCGCTTTGATCGTGCCTGAAAGTTCCATCGAGGTCCGATGCCAACAAAATTCTGTCTGAAACTGACGCAAACCTTATTAGCATATTTCAGCCCGAACCCGATTACAGCCCAACATTTTTCTAAACAAGCTTCCCTCTATGCACCAAATAGCAGGGGTTTTCAGTGGCAGGGACAAAACGTGCAGGGAATTGGAACTGGCAACAACTAAATTGGGGAGAAAAATTTAAATAAATAAATAATAAATAAATATAGTACAGCCCGAACTTGATGTGAGCCCCTGAAATATGTGAGAAATAAGGCTCGACCCGTCAGGTCCTGTTGGATTTGGGCACAGATCTGAATTTCTAGTATCTTGATACAAACAGACATGAAATTTAAACAGTTCTGATCCGCAGATAATAAAACTCTCCATGAGCTTCCTGCTCATTTTTAATTCTTCTTGTGACACAAGATGTTTCTGAAAGCTTCAGAGGAAGTCTGATAGGTGGACCCTGACTTAAACCTTATTTTATCCAACAAGTTCATGTTGTTGAATGAGCATCTTAGTCTCAAGAGGCCACTAGTGAGACTGTTAAACATTCTTAATAATAGCTATCAGTATATTAGACTATGTAGATTACATAATAGCCTTCTACTCCAGGAAAAACACAGTTCACTTCACCTTTCTCATCTGTATCCTCAGTCTGGTCTGGTCTAAACTGTAGTAGCTGCATGTGTGTCATGCAGGCTATCATTTACACACACACACACAGTCCGTGTTGTGTAATCTGATCCACTGCTCCTCCTGTACACCACTCTCCATCCACGTCTGCTGGACTGAAGGAAACAGAAAGAGGCTGAGCTATTTTTGGAAACATCGAAAGAAAGAAACGTTACAAGCACAACAGAAAATTTACTCTTGCTGTCTCTTTTTGCTGTGTTTAAACCTTTAAATGACATCTTTGTGTCTGTCTTGTTAGAGGGTTCCACTTTGTGTTGGCTACAAAAAACCCAGATGCTTCATGGATGATTTGAAATTAATGTTCTTGTTCTGTTTATAGAAAAAAAAAATTTAAACATCAAATGCATCACTTCCTGCGTGGCAGAGGGTTTCTCCTGGGAGAGACCTACTGACCGTAGAGTGTACCAAACATAGCAACTGTAAACACTCTGATGAACTCACTACTATGAACTCAGTAATGCTGTGTCACATTTCAGAGGATGCATTAGCTGATGAGCAGGGGTCACTGAGAGGAAGCATCCTTACAACAACAGATAGTGGTCAATAGCAGTGGCGCAGTCATGCAAGCCTACAGTACAAGTTGTGATATATCACTGTCATTCATTATGATCAGATATTTTCCAGCTTTTCAAAGTAACAAGACGAAAATAATACATCATCTTGCAAGTTACAGATGTGCAATGGATTGTGGGGTATTATGAACTGCAAAGAATACACTGGTTGTATCAGATTCCAGCAAAAGAAGGCTGCATTCCTCAGCTACATTTGGATTAGGAAAGTCCAATATAATGTTCATGAACTTTTACAGATACATTTAAACTATTTTCTGAAAGACGTAACATTTTTAATTACTGTAAAATTATCACGGTAACCACAATTTGATCTTTTGTCTCCCAGGGAGAAATTCTCCAGACTTTCTCAGTATGGGTGCAGTTTGCGTTGGTTCAAGGGACTCACTGAACCCCCTAGCAGAACATTGATTCTGGTCTAATTATGTGGTATGGTAGCCTGAAGTGAGGTACAGGTTGATGGACCTGCAGGTGGCAGTTTGCAGGTCGATTTACTAGAAAATACTATGGGTGGGTGCAGGTGGGATAAGTGACACAGCAGCAGTTCAAGAACGTTATTAATAACTTGCACCAGCACATCCAGTGCCTCATGTAGAACTGAAGACACAACCAACCTGTTCAAGAGTAAGATCCTTTTTGTTTTACCAGAAACAGCTGCTCTGTTCAAAGCCGTCAGACTCCATTTATAGAAAAAGTAATTTTATCAACATAACATAAGAATGATTAAATTACTGTTTGGAGTCTGGAGTCTGGTGGCATTGAGGACAGTGATAAATCATCTTTTTCTAATTAAACAAAAAGGAAAAAGTGACTTACAGTAAACAGCTGAGTGCGCCTCATATGTGGGACAGTGCTGCAGACAGGTTGAGGAGAAGGAATTAAGATAAATCCACTTTTTAATCCCAAAAGTTTGAAACATAAACTCTGAGCTCCCCTCCTGCCAGTAAAGGAGTCTGCATCAGGTCTGTCCGGCTCTCTCCTCCAAAGCTCCCCGGCTTTCAACAGCTGTCTGTCAGCTCTGTGCCTCAGTTCTGGCCTGCTCCTCTCCACACTTGTATTTTACTTTCCTTCATTGAGGCTACCAATAACTCCGGGCTGCAGACATGCTGGATTCCACCATATTGCTCAGTCGTTTCCTTGGCAATGCAAGTTCACAACTTTGTGGGGCAGAGCCTCTGAAAGACCACTGAAGGGAGGGTTGTGGTTTTTTTGTTTTCAAATAGCAACTGTTTTTCTCAAAAATGACTCACCCCATCTTTAACAAAAGGTTGATCTCTGTGGGGATCCTTTCCATAATATTGTCACACTTGGAATAACTATCTGAACCTGTCAGTGGCAAAAGCAACCACTTTTAGTGGACGTACTTTGATGGTGCACAGTTGCCCTGAAGGATTACATTACAGCTTGTTTCATGTCAGTCTCGCTCTGGACCGATGTCATAAAAAGTCACGTAGACACAAAAACATGGGGAAACATGGTCCAGGTTGAAAAATACCAAAAAGCATTTACAGTACTTCCTTTATCAATGACATGGGTTATGATAAAATATTCTGTCTTAAATACATGTGTCTATAAATAACAGGCAGCATTTATACAAAATGCATGTGTGACATGCTGGATTATCAGAGAACAGAGCATGAATCATCAGTGAAGATGTTTTGATCAGTATTGAACAAAAGCAAATGTAGCTTGTTACTGAAGCAAAGGAAAGCTGGAATTCCTCTCACCCTGTGGAAACACCCATAAGGCATTTTGAAAACGGTTACTTAGACCAATGAATGAAGACTGCTTGTCTTCATTATTGTTATAATTATTTTCTTTCTTCAGATGGAAAAACCTGGTGGAGGCAGGAGGCGTCGACCACCCAGCATCACCTGAAGAACTGGAAGGTGAGCATGAGTTTGTGAATGTCTGAGAATCAGAAAGAGAAGTAGGCCAGTGGGATTTGTGGGCAGACTGTCTGCAGATATGTTTCACCATCAGCCAGTTTCCACTACACCTCCAATTCGATCTGAGCCTCCGGTTCCTGCCAGACACTGCAGAGAAACTCATTTCATAAGTGATGTTAAAATATTAACCTTAGCTGCACAGTGAGAAGGTGTCACATGTCAATTAAGTAATTAAAGAGGTGCAGGTGATGGCTGCAGGTATCCCACAAGGCCGAAGAGACAGGGCTCCTGCAGGCTCAAAGCCAGACGCAGGGAACCCAGACACAATTTCCATGTCAAAGAGCTGATGGAACAGGATGGATCAGCTTACCCCGGGCAGCTTTCAGTTTCCACACTGTATGTAACACTGTATATCACTCTATTAAATGTATGTCCTGAAAAAAGTCCTCGCAGAATGACTTTAGGGATGGCAAAGTCAATCGTCGGCCAGTCACTACCAGTGTTGGGCAGTAATGGATTAGTCAGTAATATATTACTGTGATACTATGACTTTACCCAAGAATGAGTAGTGTAAGTAATTATATTACAGTTACTAATCCAAGCTACTCTGAGCTACTGAGTTACTTTTGATCTTGGTAGGTTGTGGAAGGGATGATGTACAGTGAGCAGGTCATTATTGCCAAATAAACCCTGACAGAATGGTGCAGAACTATATTTCACCTGCTCGCTGTGTATTATCCCACTTCAGTAAAAAAAAAAAAAAAAAACATATGACACAAAATATTAATTTTAAAATGATTTCATTGTTTTAATTGCTGCAACAACGATTATTTTCAGTATTGACTAAGGTGTAGATTTCTTGATTGATTGATTAATTAATCTTGTCAGATGAAAAATAGGTCCAAATTTATTATTCAGGAAAGACTATTTTCAAGTCTTTCCTGTAACAATTGTTTTCATTACTTTCTTTACTAATTGACTACTTGTCCAAGTCCAAGATGATGTCCTCAAATGTCTTGTTTTGTCCATAACCCAAGGATATTCAGTTTATTTTCAGAGAGGAGTAAAGAAACAAGAATATATTCACATTTAAGAAGCTGAAATCAGAGAATTTGGACTTCTTTGTCTTAAAAAATGACTCAAAACCGATTAATTGTTTATCAGAATAGTTGGCAATTAATTTTATAATTGATTAATAATCAATTAATCCTTACAACTCTCGTTTTAATAATGGTTTTATTACTCCTCCAGAGTATGGATCATGATGATCAGAACTGCCTCTGTAGCAACAGTTTTCTATACAGAAATAACAGACTTTAGAACGCTGTAATTAACCAATCAGAATTGAGTATTTAACAAAGCCATGTAATAAGGTAAAATAACAAGTAATGCAACTCATTACTTTTGACACCAAGTAATAAGCAAAGTAATATTATTACTTTTTAGAGTAATAAGTAAAAAAGTGACTTACACTTCCTAATGACGACTTGAGTTTTCATCTAGCTTGTGCTAGTGTTGAATTGTGTTACAGTGTAGCAGGCCACAGAAATAAGGGTAGAATAAAAAAAAATGCTTTCAATGAAATTTTTTATGAACCTGACATGTCAGATGGTTTGTTACGCAGAACCATCTGGGAAGTCATCCTTAGAAACTGTTTGGAAAAGGGCAGGCACTTAAAAAAAACACTTGGCAGGTGATTGGACGAACCATCTGTCTATCACGTTTAACACGGGCTGATTTCAGCTATCAATGAACCATATGACATAATAAGAGAGCGCCAAGGAAGAAGGCTAACCAAAGATAGCCCTGGACTAAGAGTATCGTGTGTGAAAATCTCTAAAGTTGTCCCTGTTTAATAAGTGTGCCAGCATGCCGCCCAGAGTAACTACAGTGCCTGTTCCTCATCATTGTCAGGTGATGCTGTGGGTGGTGGCGTCATTGCTGACACTGGTGGAAGATGTGTTTTCTGAGGAGGACAATAAAGAGGCTCCATCAGACCTCCAGCGTGTCTTTATTCAGCCCTCCTGGTCTCCTGCAGAGGATCTGGAACAGGACAGCAGCATCCAAACACCATGGCCTCAAGCTGCTGGTAAGTTTTTCACTTTTGTCATAATATCAACAAGGTATCAGCATGGCTACAGACGTGCTCACATGAGAGTCATTGTGACAGGAAGTGTTATTGTAAAATATTCTGACCAGTGTAACAGGTCACATTAATGAGGCTTTCTAAGGTTTCCCTGTTCCCCTTGCATTGCGCACACATGCTCATCAGGGACATGTCAATGCAGCTCATCCCAAAGGTTTTCAGGGTGTCAGGGGTCAGATCCTGCAGGTCAGGTGTTGGTTTCCTGTTAGCAACCACAGCTCTTGTTTCTTCAAAAGACAAGTTTGAAAATCTTAAATATCCATGCTGACTAAAACGGTCCAATTCTGAAGACATGCAAATCACAGCTGCTAGCCATTGCTATATGCAGGCTTGGGGAGCAATGGATTACATGTTATAACATTATGTAATCTGGAAACAAACAAAAAGAAAAATGCCTAACTTTTTGTCTTTAGATCAATCAATCAATAAATTGCACCCAACAAAGGAAGGAACATCTGGACAAACTGATGAACCTAACAACAAATATAAAACACTTAGAGCTTAACCAAGTTTTAAATTAATCTGCATCTATTTTGACAATCAGTTAATTGCTTTGAGTCATTTTTTTAATTGACAGTGAACTGAATATTTTTGAGTTGTGGACAAAAGAAGACATTTGAGGACGTCATCTTGAGCTTTGCTCAACATTTTTCACCATTTTCTGACATGTTATGTAATTTTATGTATAGTTTGTCCAGCTGTTCCCTCCTTTTAGAGCACAGTTGATTGATTGATTGATTGATTGATTGATTGATTGATTGATTGATTGATTGATTGATTGATTTAAAGATTAAAAAATGCTGAAAATTCCTCCTAGTGAAGCATTTTTTCACCAGAGGCCATGATAATGAATTGGCAGCTGTGTGTGAACTGTGTATGGCAGGATATTATTCTTTTATTTTTAAATTGTAATCCTACTAATAACCTGATTACATCTTTTTTTTTTTTTATCTGTAACTGTAATGGAATACAGCAACTTTTTTGTATCCAGACTAGTTAAACCCATTACATGTAACCTGTTACTCCTCAAGCCTGGAAATGTGATATTCTTTAGTATGCTGTAGAACTTTAAGACATGCCCAGTGAGAATATAAAATATGTTCTTCCATGTCTGCGTAGGGGCCATGTTACATTATACACTGCTGGGCTTTCATAAGCTCTTCATTTTCATCCTTCATTGTAACATTACGAAGACGCTGGGAACAAAGCTTCATAAATCTGAAGTGGGGGCCATAAAATATCAGCGTGTCACTCCTAGATGACTAATATAGCCTCTGGAAATTTGCCTGGTAGTTTTCAGCACTGAGTATGGCCTTGGTCAAGTGAGCGCGGGCCCCCGTGTACGACAGGGTAAAAATAATCAATCCAGTGTGCAGGTTTGTGCCATGCATCATAGTCCTGTTCATCACAGCCAGCAGACACAGAAGATGAATGACTGTGGATTCAGTGTGTGTTTATTCTAGCAGTCAGTTTGGTAAGTAGCCAAACCAGACTCCATAAATATTACTTAACTAATAATACTAACAAAGTGAAATAAAGTAAGCCACCTCCTGACACTCCACACCTCTGACTGAATTATTATTGAATCCGTTTTAAAGGTGTGTGCTTCAGGCATCAGTCTGGTCTTGCTGTTTTAATAATTACTAATCTTTGTTTTTATTGTCATGTTAAGAGCCAGTGTGTAAGATTTAGTGCAAATGTTGATTTTACAGATTACAAACCCCTCATCTCACTCTACCTTTAGTAGAGGCACATTCATCTTGCTTTGTTCAGTGACCACTTTTGCAAAACCCAGGGGTCAGTTAATAAACAAATATAAATACTTTCTATAAGATAAAACATAAATATGAAAATAACCACTAACTCATCTGTCTTTCAAATTATTTGTTTTCAAATGAACTGACTTATTAATCAACTTATTAACTAAATTCCCTTGGTACAAGGACTGACACCAGGTCTTTATGAATGACAGATAAATTAGATATTTTACTATATTTAATAGCTACAACTGAGTTGTAGTTGTAAATGTTTAGGGCACATTTGAAGGAGTTAGATAACATTTACAGCCCTGCTGATACTGGACTTTTGGGGCAGATGCCAATATAAGGGTGTAAAAAAAATCTGAAATTGATATGATTGACTGATATTCTTTAATCAAGTAAATTAAATTCAAAATGACATCTGGACTCTGAAATAGCAAACTTTCACAGGCACTTTTAATAATTACAAATAATTCTACATTAAAAAAAAACCATAAAGAGAACTTGAAAATGCTGCCTATAAAAATTATTTTAAAAAAGAAGAATCTGCATTATTTTCTGTTTAAAAAAATAAATCTGACAACATATACACCGATACAAACCAATGTATTTGTGTTAAGCCAATATCAGGCCGATAATATTGAATTCTGTAAAAGTAGTGGAAGGTCTGTTGGTCATATTGTAAAAATTTTATGTTGTTGTTATTTTTTTATTGTTACCATTACCATGAAACCTGCCCCCAAGTCTATGTGAATTGAAAGAACGGACGTATGTATGGATGTCCATTTCCACCAGTGAAACAAAAAAATATAAATAAATAACCCAATGGTAAGGCATGATTATGAGATTTTAAAAAAGCTGAAATTATGAGCTAAGAAGTAAAGATAATGAGACAAAATGTCAGAATTATTAAATAAAAAGTTATAAATATGAGATAAAAAGTCAATTATGACTTTAAAAAAAACTGTTTCTCCTGTTCTCCCTTTTGAAGCTATATTTATGAAAGAAAAGATTTGAAAAGATTTTCTGCACTACACTAAATACAATAATAATGTTCAGTACAGTCACACATGATTGCCTGAACATTGCCCAATTCAATTGTGAGAAGAAATAGCTGTATAATTACATGAAATAATGCATGTGGCGTGTTTTAACATGGCTGAATATGGGGTCCTGTGCTCTTTGCCTGGGGAATAGCTCTATGCATTTTTCTCTCCTTTTTTTCCTTCATGATTACAAGTTTTCTTTTCGTAAACATCAAGGCATGAACTGACAAGCAGCTATGCTACAGTGGTAATAACCATCCCCTTAGGAAATGACTGCGTGGAGGCATTTACTGTAGAGAAAGTGCAGGGCGAAGCCATCCCCAGGTCAGGAAGTAGAAATCAGTCAAACACCTGGGCCAGGTCTGCACACCCGGGCGGGGAAATCTTGTTTGAAATGTTCCTGGCAACTGGGACAGCAGCTTCAGCTCCCGTTGGATCTCTGCCAGAGACTCAGCTCTGAGCTCCCCTGCTGGTAATGACCCCGCATAGTGACAGTACAGTTTGCACCACTCAGCTGATAACCGGAGGAATTTCACTCCTAGTTTCAACGCCCATGTCTGCTTTCAATTTAATCACACATGCTCTCACTTTCTAGCTCATAAAGCTTTGTTCTAATCCAGGACATAAACTGAAGTGTGAGAAATTTTTCACCTTTCGGTCTCTAAAGGCCAGAGCACACATCTGAGGCTGTCTCATCTTACCATCAGGAGTTCCAAGCAAAGATTTCCTCTGAAGAGTTCATCACTCGGCAGCTAAGAGAAGGGGGGAGTTCAACTTGTTACTTCAGATGACATCATGTTTCTGAATAAATTAACTCACTCTGTCTGAAGTGATTGGTTGACCAGTCAGTCTGCCGTATAACACTGCCATGTTTCAATTAGGGTTGTGCCTTATCATATCGTTCATGGTATATATCCTAATTTTTTTCATGATAAAAAAAAATCATATCATGATAACAGTAATATTACATCTTGTTGAAGTATGGCTGAAAGTAAATATTACAGACTTCTATCAATACATGCTGCCCATCGAGATGTGCTACTTCTCAGGTCTCTGGGTAGTGGGTTAGGTTTAGGGTCAGGATTGGTTAAAAATGCAGCACTTATAATACTTGCAATGGGAGCACTGGCACAAGAGGAAAAAATACCTTGAATTTTCCTTGGATTTTGGTTTGGACCTTCATAGATAAAATTTTAGAAAAATTGGGTAAGAAAATAAAAAGCATCAGAACGACAAGTTAAAAAGGTGAGGGAACGGTCATTAATTAGAATGCTGGGCTCTCATTGGGTGGTTAAGGTTAGTCTCCTATTGATTTGTGCTACTGAAGCATTTTTCAACAGGGCAGCATAAATCGACAGAGCACCAGCTTTTCAGGGGAGGAATTAGTTCCAAACAGAGAAATGACTTTGGTAGTGTGGAAGTGCTTTGGTTACAAAATATCAAATGTACAACAAACCACAGTAATGTGTAAGAAACATGAGACAACTGTACAAACAAAAGGGGCAATACACAAACTAATTTTACCACTTCAAGCAAAAACACCCAGTTGAATATAAGGAGAGTCCCACGATGAGAGCTGTGAGTTCTAACCCCCAAAAGTTTGTTATTATTTTATCGTCAAGAATATCATCATTGCAGAATACCCTGAAAAACTGTGATATTATTTTTGCTCCATGTCTTCGGCCACCCCTAGATTCTAAAGTACCCCAGAACAGGCAAACAAAAAAATAGCTCTAGATAGAGAGGCGAAGTCCATCACCATCTGGTGTTCCTCACAGAACCTTAATTTGGGCAGACCTGAAACATGGCTTAGTGAAATGCCAGGGCCACGGTCCCCCAACACTATATAACCCTCACGAACCGACACACAAATAACACCGATCCACCCTCCCTCACAGTCCCTAATTGTTACTTACAAACATATCTTCAGCAACTCTCTCAGTCCAAATCAGTCCAGCAATTCACTTCAGCTCACTTTAGTTCCAACAACCCAATACAGAAGAAAAAAAACACCATCCTGTCACCGTCCTCTGGCTCAAACATGTCTGGACATGTCCAGTAAAGCTGCTGGACGGAATGTCCATGTTTCAGGTCATTTTCAGGCTGTAGTGGTGTTTGACACTGAGACAGCAGAGCAGAACCAACCACAGCATTTTTTGTGATTTTGAGACCTAATTTTAGTGATTTTCCTTAATCAATCAAATTTCCCTGGGTGGTTAATAACATGTTTCTGTGGTGTGACAAACTCAGAACACACACTTATTGTTGCTTTACAAGATCTTTAAGGTTGATCCCTCGCCGTTTAACTACTTGTTTCAACAGGAATCGTATCACAGTAACAAAGTAATGGTACTATTTAAAAATGGTGCAAAAATCTGGTCACTTTCCGTACCGTTTTTTTTTTATTACAAGCACAGAAATTCAGAAATGTTCAGATACTACAGATGGGAGTTATAGTATTTGCATGTTGGGAATCAAATAATTGACAACCTGTATGTCCCACGTGTTCCTCTTTTGTCTTGCAGAAGAGTGGTCACTGATGCAGGAAGAAGAACTCCAGCAGAACAGATGGCGGCGCTCCCCCCGTGACCCTAACTCCCCCAGAACGTCAAGGAGGAACCGCAAGAGGACCAAGAGCAGTCGCGACTGCCACATGGAGAGGAAGCAGATGCGGGTAAGGGATCTCGGCCTCGGCTACGACTCAGACGAGATCATCCTCTTTAAGTACTGCGTCGGCACGTGCCACAGCTCCCGCAAGAACTACGACCTGGCCCTCAAGGCTCTGATGGACAATGGGAGCATCTCCGACAAGAAGGTCAGCAGTCACCCCTGCTGTCGTCCCACCCGCTACGAGACCGTGTCCTTCATGGACACCCAGACTACGTGGCAGACGATTAAGTGGCTCTCGGCGGCCAACTGCAGCTGCGTGGGCTGACAGCAGAGATGAGTATGTATCTGCAATGCACAGACACAGAGAAGCTCCTGTGTGGAAAAGCAGGATGCAAGGAGGCCTGGTCTCTGTAGCGGGTGACTTAACCCTGGGTCCAGGGCCTCCCTCCACTGATAGCCTGGCTGTTGTTACTGGAGGTTCAGATCCCTTCAGAGACAGCCTGATGCCACCAGCCTGGAGCTGTCACCAGCAATAAGCACAGAGGAAGAAACCAGTACTATTCCAGTCCATAGTGGATTATATTTTGTGTCCTCCTTCAGCCTTTGAAGGCTTTTGGGTAATGCAACACCCTCTGGCAGCCATGTTGGAGCTCTTCAGCTCTTTCACTAAAGGAGCTCTGAGTAGCTGATTTCTAGGCATGCAGCTTGGCTATTTCACCAGAATTCAGTTTGTTTAATTGATAACTTCTGTGTTATTTTTGACTGGGAGCTGTTGAGTTCACCAGTCATCTGTTTTCTGCAGAAAATCATAGTATCTTATCAGAAATCTAGCTAACTTTAGCTAGTCCTCAAGTAGAGGCCAGTGTTAGAATAGGCAAACTGCATGCAGACATTTGTGGCTGAAACATACAGACTCCAGCAGGTCTGAAGGGTAACATTTTTCTTTATTTATGTTCACAAATTTTTAATTTGTGCCAATCACTAAATAGGCCTGTCGATGGGATGTCAAAGATGACACAACCTCAAATCAAAAATACATTCTCTTGCCTGCAGTGGTGGTTATCTATCTAGATAGTTTAATTAGAATGAACTCACTAGGAAAAACTCAACGGTGATGTCTCTTTGAGGAAATAATGGATCTTTCTGCTGAACTACAACTGCCAACCATTTCACTGCACTAGCTAGTTCAGTGGTGCTAACATTAAAGCTCAACTGAGGATTAATGTTTACTTCTAATACTGTTATGAGCATGAGCCTTTCATCCGTGAGTAGATGCACGCTTCATTTTGCAGTTGGTGGGAGTAGTACTGCAAACAGAAAATAGTTCCTATATGAAACTGCTCACAACAAGGTCTGTGGGTTATCTTGAGGAACTAGGTCATGATTTCTGGAAAGAGACATTGCTGTTGAGGTTTTCAAATGTATTTTTGGGCAGTTTATCCAGATGGCCAAATAGCAGTACAGATCAGAGGAAAAATATGTATTTTTGGCATGACCTGTCCCTTTAAGCTTAGCAGCTAAAACCCAAAGGTATTCACTTATCTCAATCCAAAATCAAAGTAAAGCTGTATTGAAGCCAGGCAGCCCATTCAGATTGTTTATGACAACTTTTACTGTTTATTAAAAGGAACATGGAATGCTGAAACACCATTCAATAACACTAATTCAGCAACTTTAGCATTCAAGAGCCCACAATATGAACATTACAAGTGTCAAATATTTGCCCTTTATACAAAATTCTGAATTCTGCAGAAAAATCAGCAATCAGGAATACTGATCAACACTCTTGGCACACAGTATATTCAAGCGACACTAATTCCCTTTTATTTGAACTGCTGCTGGCAGCTTCTTTCTCTTACAAATTTAAAAAGTTGCCATAAATTAAATGTATAATTTAAATTTAAAGTTGGGGACTGTTGATGGTTTCACAAATGGTTTGATTCATCAGCTGCAAATGTCTGCATGTGGTGAGACATTATAACGTTGTTCTGTTAGCCTGCTGAGAACTTAGCAAGCTAACAAAGCCAAAAACTCTCCTCTGTTCAGGTCATAGTAATTACTGCATCTACCTTATGTCTTTTGGTTTGAAACTGTTGTACCATACATCCACACCACGGCGTTGTTTAAATGTTGATCTTTTCCTCTTGCTTGGTTGTTTTACAGCCTACAATACTTCTGTTCCATTATTTGCCAAAAGCCAGTTATCCAGGGAACCTCCATGATGGAGCCAAATTCTGGATCTTTCTGCAAATCGACAACACAGCAGGACATTAACAGCCTCAAATCAACCAAAAACTCACGTTATCCAGTCTAAAGACCAAATACTATGATGTGAAGACATGCTATTAAGAACTTAGAAGTATATAGAAGTTTTTTCTGTTTTGTTTTATTTTGTAAATAGAATGGTTTTCATAAGACCAAAATTTGCATTCACCATGTGATACAAGTCTACCTTTCCTTCCAGGGCAGCTCAATAACTAACTTACTATCTGGTCAAGGAAAACTCATTCTGAAACTGTAGTCGTCTTTCAATGGCCTAAATAGTCTCTCAAACACACACACACACACACACACACACACACACACACACACACACACACACACACACTCACACTCACACACACAGACAAGTTTAGTACAAAAGTATTTTGCTGTGTTTATTTTAGTGGATGCCATGTATACAGTTATACATGGCCCCGGTGGCTTTCTAAATCCAGCAGAGCACATCACATCATAACATACTGTCCTCTGGCCAACCTATGCTGGTTGTAAATGCCACAGTAGGTCTGAGGTGCTTGTTTCAGCTCAGCTTGTTTACATCTCTGTCAACAGTCTATTGTAAGATGCCATTACAAATATAGTCTTGAGCCAACCATCACTCAGAATGACAGCCTTTCACCGCACGGTCTATTTTCACAGCAGGTGTCACATGATACCCAACCTATGGGTTAAACAAAGCAAGTGTGGAGAATCAAACTGTGACATTTATCACCACAATGCAACTTCATATAATGGGAAATACAACAAAAATTGGTACTGGCTGTAATTAAGATAAAATGCTGTAGTAGTTTTTGCTAGATAGAATTATTGGATGATTTAGCAAAACCCCAGACTGCCTTCAGTGAACTTAACCTGACACGCCAGATGGTTTGTGACACAGAACCATCTGGGAAGCCATCCTCAGAAACTGTTTGGAAAAGGGCAGGCACTTAAAAAAAAACACTTGGCAGGTGATTGGATGAACCACTTGTCTATCACGTTAAACACAGGCTAACTTCAACAAATCAGATCAAACTCTTACTGAAGCTGGTCGGGAGAAGAGTGAATATATCTTTTCCTTGGGGAAAAGGTTTCCATGTCGTTCTTTGCTCTTCTTTCAATGAAGAAATACTCCTCAGTTCTGATATAACTGATGCTATCACAGTATCTATGCTAACCTCTTCAGGAGCCACCATTGTTTATTTGAGACGAGTCGCTTCTATGGATGCTTCTTGCTGTTGTCACACATAAAACCACGCCCGTAGCTACAAGTCGTCCATCTTAGGATGCTGATTGGCTGCACCACTTTTGGTGTGGACACAAACAGATAACTTTCAGCCTGGCAAGATGGATTCTTACGTGATCTCACGAACCCAATGTAAAAGTAAAACATTTGTTTTATGCAATATTTGAGCACAGTATAGTTAAGGTCTAAGAGAGATGACATGTATATGTAAAGTGTAGTAAAGAATAAAAACTGATAATAAAACAAACTGTCTATATTAAAAATATGAGCACATATTGTAATATACTGCAATAGTATTACATTCATACATTCTGAATTAGCATTACTTGATGTAATAACTTAACATGGTGTATATTGTAACAATAAGCCAAAATTAATAATGAAGTATATTTCAAGCGCAAACAAACATCCCTTACTGGCTTCCCATCCGGTGACAGTAGTGATGCTTGCCATGTCTCTACAGAAGGGATGCCACAGTGAGTCAATTTTCTGCTTTTTTCACTGGTTAATAAACTTGTGACAGCACTGATGTTACTGATTCCACTAGATGTTTTACTAGAAAAGATTAATAATATCTGTAACATTCGAGTGCTTAGAAAATTGGTTTGTTCAATTAGTTAAATTTTCAAGTTTCCAGGACCGTCAGACATCCCCCACACTGACCCCTACAACTGTAGCTGACGTGCACAGACAGGTTCTTGTCAAGGCTGTCTTGGTTTAGCCAAGTTCACCTTAGTTTTAACAAATTAGCACCAACAAATGCCTTCATGCAGCCTGGGAACCAGACAAAACGTCCAATCTCATGTTGTCATTTGCGCTGGTAGATACTGATATTCTATAGATATTATCAGATAATAATAATTTTGAATTAATCTTGCAATACCAGGCTGGGTCTGTATTGTTATACTGTAGCAGCCTGGTGTTTCAGGCAATTTGTGGACAGCTGTAAAGAAGCTGTACGAACATAAAATAAATTCAGATGTTCAAAATTAGCGATGTATTGTCCTTTCAAACCTAAACAGAGAATAATGCTTCTCTGCTGCACATGTCATCCTGCAGGAGGGATGCAACAACTAAAAGTGCAACCATGCAACATAGCACTAAACATGGCTCCGACGTAGTGTTATTACAAAAGAAGTCAATATTCATGAAAATACATCAAAATACATCAGGTAATATTTATGGCAGTTAAACTTTATGTTGCACACACAGTTGAAATGCTTATCAAAAACAAATAAAGCTCTTATTTTAGTTCATTATTACAGTATATGTTATCACATTTTTCAGAATCCACTAAAATTATAGCATAATAGCAATCACTAAATATGAACTTATTACATAATACACACAGAGCTGTTTGTTTAAGTGCTCAACAATTTCATTAAACTATGCAGAATATTAATATTTCCTATTTCAGTATCTGTAGTTACTAAATTGTGTTACCAGTTTCATGCCACATTACTTCCTTCACTGGGACTAGACGTTGGCTCAGGATGTGATTAATATGTTGCAGTCTCACAGGGACACTGGGCTGGTTACACACATAATGATCACATCTTTAAATTTATCCTCGCGACACATCAGTATTTCATTTGCTGCGAGCATCGTTTCCCTCTGCCTGCACATATTTATGAGACTGAGTGGACCACATAGCTCAGCACCAAAAGTAGTTTCAGTTTCCAGTCCTTCCACATCTGACCAATAAAAAGGATTTGGATCTTAAACATTGGAAACGTTTACAGTGGGGTATCACGTATCTTATGTCAAAGTATTTATTTTGTACATGCAGTCAGTATTCAGTCAAACCTGCAATGAAAACTAGTCTAAAAATATCACAGTGAAGCCTGTTTTGTACTTTGTGTTAGCAGTATGTATCTCAGAGTGTGATTCCTCAGATAACAAAGCACCTCCACATTTTTTTTTGTGTTACTACAGTTGGTTCTGCCTCACACTGTTCAGCTCAGTGAAAGACTTCCAACTTTTTTTTTTTTGTTGTTTTTCTTTTTTTGTTATTGAGGATCATCTGAAGAATGCTTACAGCCAAGCTCGCACACAATCTCACATTTGCTTTCAATTACACCAACACATGTTTTCATGACAGCAAAAAAGAGGCTGTAGGTGTTTAGAAGCAAAACAGAAACCCTCAAGAGAATTTTCAGACAAAATTATCACAAATAAAGGTCCAAACACAGTCCTATTGGACGAGCTCATTGTATTAGCCTGTGGACTGTGATCCATGTCTGAGAATTAGACCTGCTCTGCTCTACTGCTCCACCCTCTGGCTTTGGTCACAGTATTCATATCTGAATTCTACTTAGAGAGTTTTGATGTTACTCCACAACTTTAAACTATTGTTTTAACTACAGCAGTGTATCGCTGTCACACTAGAAAAAGAAAAACTGATCTGTATCATATAATATTGTGAAAGGCTAATTGTTATAACCAGGCTTAAGGAGTAATGGATTACATGTGATGGGATTACATAATCTGGATAGAAAAAAGTATTCCATTACAGTTACAGATAAAAAGGATTTAATCAAATTACAGATACATCTAGTAAAAATGGGGATTATTAGTGGGACTACAATCTTAAAATTAAAAAAATGATATTGTAACATGCACAGTGTGCCTCTAGTGAAAAAATGTTTCACTGTGTGGAAATTTAACCAAAATTTTGCCAGTAAATTGCTCACAACAAAGGAAGGAACAGCTGGACAAACTAATAAACCTAACAACAAACATAAAACACTGCAGCGATTAATCTGTTTGTTATCTATTAAATGTTTGTTAAATTGATCTGCATCAATTTTGATAATCAGTTAATTGTTTTGAGTCATTTTTTTTAATTAACAAAAGTCCAAATTCTCTGATTTCAGCTTTTTAAATGTGAATATTTTCTGGTTTCTTTACTCCTCTCTGACAGTAAACTGAATATCTTTGAGTTGTGGACAAAACAAGACATTTGAGGACGTCATCTTGAGCTTTGATTTTCTGACATCTAATAGACCAAATAACTAATTGCTTAATGAAGGAAAAGATGGACAGATTGATCAATAATCAAAACAATTACAGAAAAGAGTTGAAAGAAATTTTCAACTAACAGGATTGTGACAGGATTAATTAATCAATTTATCATTTTAGTAACGGAAAGTAATCAAGTTACATTACTTTAATATTGTGATACTTGGATTGCATTACTGCCTACTACATTTTTTAACAGGTAATAAGAAATTATATTGGAATACATTTTTAATTTTTAACAAAATGTATTTTATGTTAGACCAATATATTTTACAGTATACAGACTTAACACATTATAACAATACACTTACCTTTTTATAACAATAAACTCCTTATCTTGTTATAACGTGAAAAACGTTGGTGTGGCAGCAGTATGCTGCTGTATGTTACAAACTATCAGCTTCATGTTATATGTATCCATGGGCTTGATAGCTTACAAGATGCAACACATAAATAAGCTTTGGTGAAGACTTTCACCTTTCAAAGAGGTAGATTAACTGTTTCCCTCTGCTTTATGTTAAGATTAGATAAACTCAGACAATGGGTGCTTCTCATTTGTCTCAAATGTCTCCTCCTTTCCTACATTTGCATCTTGTCGTTGCATCTTCGTGTCTTCCACCGAAGACGTGAGGATGGTAAAGACCAGTGGAGGGAGCCATTGATAAAAGACTTCTTGTCTCTTGCGTCCTTGCTCAGGCCTCCTCTGGGCCACGTCCTCCTTCCTGATGATGGACCAGGTCAGTTTCTGGGTCACCTGAGGATGGTTGAGGAAG
This sequence comes from Lutjanus erythropterus, assembly GCF_056507025.1. Lineage (NCBI taxonomy): Eukaryota > Metazoa > Chordata > Actinopteri > Lutjaniformes > Lutjanidae > Lutjanus > Lutjanus erythropterus. Next base: position 4,539,029 of record NC_139323.1, on the reverse strand, counting down.
CATGGTAGGCAGATGAGGAGCACCCTTTATACCCTTTATAGAGATTTAATTGCTATCAATCTCCCGTGGATAAAACAGTGCAAAAAAGTGGAGTGTCCCTTTAAGAGCTGAAGTGTAACTAATCCAAACAGAAAAATGATATCAAAGATCGTATATACATACACTATTATAGATCTGCTGTCCTGAAGAAGTATAGTCAAGTTGCTGTGGTAATAAAACAGTTGATATTGCTTTCCTTTGCTGTCACATGTGTGCATACAGTTGAATCATTTCTGAGGCCTTCTGTCACTGTTCAGATCCACACTTCTGTGTACCTAACTCTCTGTTAGATGCTATGCATCATGTTGCCTTACTGTATATAAGAGTATTTATTGTTTAAATTATTTTATTTATTCATTATTTGCATTAAACCAGCTCATGATGATGTTTATTATGAATGAAGTAGCCATGTATATCTATGTTTTTCCATGTTTTTTTCATTTTTTATATAGAACAATCCATATTCAGTTGAGAGAAGAGTAACACTTTTCCTGAAGTATGGTTGTACATTTTGAGGCATCATGAAGCCCATTATGTCTATACTGATATAAACTCAGTCGATTTTTCTTACCAACAGATTTGACATTAATCTCATAGTGATCTTAAAGTCTCAAAACATGGTAATAATAAAGTGTATGGAGTGTTGAGCATGCCATCTGAATAACAAGTATACTTGCACTGTGTGCGCACCATTTAGTAAATTTAAACTTAAATTTACTCCACCAGTAACTTATTATAAGGTACCATGCTATATGCCTTTAAATAAAAGGCACAATGTGTCAGATGAGGTTTTGGTTAAAGGGATAGTTCACCAAAAATGAAAATTCATTCATTATCTACTCACCCTCATGCTGACTGAATGTTTCACAGGAATCTCCCAAACAATGGAAGTGAATGGTGACCAGTTTGCAAACGGAAAAACTCAACCAAAAAAACAAAACAAAACAAAAAAAAAAACCTACACATAAAATTAGGAGTCTCAGATTACACAAGACGAGCAATATGGAGGACATTCTACAACACTGTTGTCCTGTGAAACTCCAGCAGAGTTTTGTGGACTAAAAACTAAACCCTGAACTTCAGTCGGCATGAGGGTGAGTAGATAATGACTGAATCTGAATTTTTGGGTGAACTACCCCATAACACATTTTAAAATCCAAAATTTGTAAATATTTTATTTAGCCTAAAAAGTAGGAGAATGTCTTTGCCCATTAAGGAAAACTGAACAAAATTCTCAGAAATTTAAAGTCACTAGCTTTGGAGATGTTTCACTGGACAGTGATAACATTTTGACTAATGAATTGATTTATAAAAACTTTTTTTTTTTAAATTCATTACTTCATCGTTAAACTTTAATAAAGTCTATAATAATTCTGTTTGCACACTCCAGACTCAATAGAGTGACACCAGAAATAGAAACAGGATCATCCAGTTTACTGATTTACACACAATATTCAACAAAGTACATATACACAAAGTACTTCAGTAAGAGTAATAAGGAGAGATATAGTTTAATACCACCATCCTTGAGTAAAATATATCAGTTTACACTCTTAAGTTCAGAGTTGTTTTCTTTATACCACTACATCAATTGCTGTTTAGTGCAGGTTTAAACATCATACTTGTCAACTCTCTCTGTTTTCCCAGACTCCTGTTTTTCATCACCCTCTCCTTATTTCCTCCAGGGATCATAATTTTTCTTTATTTCTCCTGATTTCAGCCAAATTTTTTCCTCTTTTCATGATAACAACCTGTTCACTGAATATGTATAAGCCCTGTAGGTCCTCTGCTTCTACCCAGACAACAACAGACACCAAACCAGACTTCCTAAGAAGAGATCATGCATGTTGTAAAATGCGATGCATCAATTATGCAAATGCAAAACATTAATGAATGACACAAAGTTCACGCCAGATAGATGGATTATTCTGTATTCTTTAGTGAGCGTTAAAAGTAAAATTAAAAGTATTCAACATAGAAATGCTGTTGTAGGGTAGAGCTTCAATGATTAATTGATTATGTAAAATTAATTGATCTCTGGCATAAACTAATATTCATCAGTTTTCTATCATTCATTCATTGTTTGCATTGCCCCTAAAAGATAATTGATGCAGCAGATATTACAATACGCATGACCTCTTCTTAAGAAGTCTATGTTTGCAACTGACAAAATTGTGACAGGGTGAATGAATCAATTAATCAAGAAAATGATCAACACATCAATCGGCAAGAACGCTAAATGCACTCATGATGTCTCAAAATCCCTCACCAGCAAAGCTTCAGATAAAGTGTTACTGAGATAAGCCTTGTGTGTGTGGATAGGTGTTGAAGACTAAACTGTGACCCGCTCCGTCCCGCTCCATGTCCTGCCAGGGAAACACCACCATCTGCTCTGTGGTTCACTCCTGAAGCAGGGCTGCTACAACTGCTCTCACCCCAGGACTCTAACCTGTACTGTACATCACAACCCATCACACGGGACAGTAATTCAGCTGTGAGCCCGTCAGCTCATCACTCAACAGTCTGCACGTGCAAACTTGTTCATAGTCTTCATATATGTCGTGGTACTGTATTATCTCAAATATATTCAGAATTTTTTGACAATGTATTCAAAAATGCCTTCTGACCACTATTTTTGTACATTATAAATAATAAAACAGTCTAAAAGGTCTTTTGTCTGGCTTCAGTCAATTCAGGACTTCCTCTGCCTCACTCCTCAGTGTAACTCTGCTCTTTAAAGACTGCAGTGCTTATGATTAGGGCTGGGTATCAGTAATCAATGCCTTTACAATTGTAAAGTTTTATTATGCTCCTTCTGTGTTGTAACAGATGGATGGTACTCATTCAGAACTAATGATTAACCTGCAAACAAAACATGATTCCAGTGACGTCTTATTCAGGCAGTTATAACAGGCAGTCAAAAATGTATAACAGACCTCCCTCATATGTGCTGATACATTGGTTCCTATTACCAACCCAACCATCATATTACTGTCAGTAAATTTGAATATTTTAATAATATATAATCATAACTATGGCTGAGTATTGTTTACAAAATGACCTTTAACATGATACTGATGCCAGTAGGTTCTTCTTTAGCTGTAAGCAAAACTATATAAATAGTCATTTTTTTCTAAATCTGGGTACCAAAAGGATTGAATGCAGGTCTTGTTTGACTGGAGAGGTTTCAGTACTACTTGGTATCTTAAAGGCACAAAAGGCATCTGCAGTATTAAAAGTGAAAACACAGCATGAGATGACTGGTCTTACAAAAGGGAATGATGTTAAAAAAGAACTGAGTCTAATTTGTAAATAATAACATTAAAACTGATGAAAACACTACTGTTAACTGATCATATTATAAACATTTGAGGTTAGTTAGTTAGTTAGATAGATAGATAGATAGATAGATAGATAGATAGATAGATAGATAGATAGATAGATAGATAGATAGATAGATAGATAGATAGTACTTTATTGATGCCAAACTGGAAAATCTTGTGTTACAACAGCAAGTCATCAGACAGTACGTGGACAGTAATATACATGTAAATACCACAGGAGAAAAACAGATCAAAAAATAAAATATATGAGAATACAAAAATTTACAACAGTAAATACCAGTAATACCACAACACTGTCGGAGAATATCAAAAATGCAACGTAAAATAGAAGAACAATTAAATACACAAGACAGTGAGAAATGAGGTAGCTGTTTGTCCAGTGTGTGAAGGAGAGGATGGTCAAGGTTGTCCATGATGGATAACAGTTTGTTCAGTTTCCTCCTTTCCACCACGCCTTCAAATGAGTCCAGTTTGCAACCAATCACAGAGCCTGCCTTCTTAATGAGTTTATTCAGGTTTTTACAGGTACAATACTGTAAACTTTTATAATTCTAAAAGCCTAAAATCCTGTCTGAAATGAACAGACCACACCATATATCCACATCTCATTGAAAGTGATCAGTATATGAATTTGGATTCTCTTTCTGAGACCATAAATTCTACTGGAAACACAGACAAAAAATTATTATGGAGGATTAAACTGAATTAAATAGTTTGGATTACTGTTTTGGAGTAAAAGCATCACTACCATCAGTACAGTGCAGTCTGCATTAATGCCTGCCACAGACAGGAGGAGGGAGGGTCTCCTCTACAGAACAAAGTGTACCACTGATGATAACATCTCAGTAGGTGTAGCCAAACAGTCTGAGCTCAGCATGAAGAGACACCTGAGTGTAAAGAAAGGAGAAGCTGCCACCTATTGGTTGAAGAGGTTTGTCAAACATTTAACTATCCTGGACAAAAAAACAAATTCAAATTCCAGTACACCATTTTATCAGAGTGTTCACACTGTGAAGAACACTATAAACCTTCTAAATTCACCTGATTTCTCAAAAAAAAAAAAAAAGAAACTTATCAAATTCAGAGAATTATTATTTTTGTTTCAGAGCTCCATAATTTATCTATAATAATATTAAGAATTACAAAATAAATGTACCCCCCCCCCCCCCCCCCCCCACACACACACACACACACACACACACTTCAAATTTTTTATCAGATATTTAACAGATGTTTTTCATATCTGTTATTCTCATGAATTGAAATTTAGGGGTCAAATATTTCTTTGGATTACAGTAGTTAATAGGAAGATCTTGGTGAACATCTAAGATTTCCACATTAATGCTTTTAAATCTGTTTTTTGGTAGTGGGACACCAAAATGTAAATTACTGTTAGAGGAACTTTAATAACAAACAGTAGGGGGCATCGTTACGCCATTTCAGCGTCTAATCTGCCAAAACGAAGAAGAAGAAGAATCCACAGCGGGCGGCCAGTCACAAGCGGTTTGTTTGACCTTTCAGGCTTGCCGTAGTGTTGTGCAACATTTAGCGCGAATTTTAACACCAACCGGAATAAAACTAAACCGAGGAAGACTACACTTCAAACTAATGCCATTCTAGCTTTTTCATTGAACTACCATCACCGTAGTCCACTGTAGTAACTGTTGTGTGTTGCTGTGTGTGTGTGTCAGCTCGGAGGACGAACGTTCAGTTACTGTTTTATAAACTAACAGCAGCTCAGACATGAGAGGCTTCACTGAGGAGATGAAGCAGACACAGCTGCTAATGCTAACTGTCTCTGAGTGACAACAACAACAAAAAGTGAAGTTAGTATCAAAGAGCTGAGCACTGAACAGTGTCAACATTACAGCATCGAGGAGACAAGAAAAATGGTGAGTAAGAAAAAGGCAGTGTTACTATTAGTAAGGTATTTATATCTGTGACATGCTACAGACTGATGCGTGTCCTCTTCATAATCCAGAGAAGAAGTTTGGCCCCCAGTCAGGTTGCTAAACGGAAACAAGGAGACTCTTGTGAAGATGAAGAGTGGACATGTAGGACTGTAAGTACATTAACATCACTATTATAAATTCACAGCTGTTACATGTAGAGCTGACTGCAAACTAACCTCTATAAGGAGATGAAACTCATACATTTGGAAGAAGTAGCTTATCATCTCATTTACTAATACAATAATGTAATGAATAGATACTCTGTTACAAGTAAAAGTCCTGCATCCATAATCCCATTTAAGTAAACATACAAAGGTATCATCAACAAAATGTACTTTTACTGTACCAAAGTGAAAGTACTGTTTGTGCAGGAAATGCCTCCTGCTGTGACTGATACTTTATTCTGTGTGACACAGATGATCGATCATGCATTAATGTTAAAGCAGCATTTTACTGTTGTAGCAGCTCCAGCTGGAGACACAGTGCAGTTCAATGCAATACGCTTTTTTGGCACAAATGTTTCATAAACAATATTGCCAAAGTGTTGATGATATAATTTTTAAAAAGATCAGTACATATTAGAGCTGCAACTAACATTTTTTGTAGTCGATTAATCGATAAACAATTGTTTGTTTAAAATGTCAGAAAATGTTGAAAAATGTCTATCAGTGTTTCTCAAAGTCAAGGATGATGTCCTCAAATGTCTTGTTTTACTCACAACCCAAAGATATTCAGTTTATTGTCAGAGAGGAGTAAGAAAAAACAGAAAATATTCACATTTAAGAAGCTGAAATCAGAGAATCTTTTTTCTTAACCTATTAGTCTGACTGATTAATCGATCACCAAAAGGTTTAAACCTGTAAATATGCACACCTGTATTTATGTGTTTTCAACTTGATAATATTCAATATTAGATAGATCAAGATATATTTGTCACATTCATTGATATTGTTCATGTGTGTTTCATTTCATGACATGCAGTCACATATTCTGAAGCTAAATGTGCTGCATGTCCCTCTCCTAACAGAACCTTCAGCTTAACATTTTCATCTGTTTCTCTGGAATTAGGGATCAATACATTAAGTTTGTTAAAGTGAACAAAATAGTGATGTTGATGAAAGCTGTTAAAAAAAAAATATTCAGTACTTTCATGAATACACCCTGTTACATCAATCTCATAAGCCTGTCATATATCTTGATAATAGAGCTATGAGGTCCATGTTATTTAACAGGTGATTTTTAACTCTCCAAAGTGAAGATTTTAAGTTAATTGCTGAATCACTCAAAACACATCACATCATTCATTTCTAAAATTTCATGAAAGCTTTAATATAATGATCTTATTTGTGGGATGTCTCATCTATGGATAAGAAAGGCAAGAAACGGACAAAAGGTACAAACATAAGTATTGTTGGAGGGTGGTACTAGAAGTTTTTATTCATAATTGTCAACCTATCTTTCCCCATGCTTCTTGTTTGGGAAATGGGGAAAACTGTATTTGTGAGTGAAAAATGATAATAATTGAGTGTTATGTTGGTGATCAATAGTGTGCATGGAATTGAAACGTGTGATGCTTTTTTCACAGGAGAAAAGACGAAAAGGTGATAAAGAGGTCAGAGAAATCCATATTTCTCCTTACAGAAAGCCTCTGACACAGCTGAACAACCGGCCTGCTTGTATGGATGGTGCCAAACATGTAAGCGTTGTTGAATGTAATCTCTCTGAATACGGTGATGGTTGTAATTTGATGTCATGACTTGGGTCACATGTATAAAATCCTTTCTGCAGGAGGCGTTTATTCGAAGTATTCTCTCCAAGCCATTTAAAGTTCCTATTCCAAACTACACAGGTAACATTTCTCCTGTCACTATGACTTCTCTGTAATATTTAGTGCAGTAGGAAAAGAATGACTTCCACTGCTCTCTTGATCAATAAACCACAGGCTGTCTGGGAATCAGGGCACTTGGTCTGAAGCGTGCAGGAGTGAGGAAAGCACTTCATGATCCCTTCACAGAAGATGCTTTGGTTCTTTATGAGCCTCCGACTCTGAGCGCTCACGACCTGATCAAAGCTGACAAGTAGGTTCAAAACACACAGGACCTTTCCTCATTCAATTTTACTTGATCTCATGTGAAAAGGCTTGACTGTTAGTTAAAATGATAGCTCACCAAAAAATATTCAGTCATTATCTGCTCACCCTCTGCTGATTGAAGGTTGGATTTAGTTTTTTAGTCAACAAAACACTGCTGGAGTTTCACAGGAAAACAGTGTTGTAGAATCTGGAATCTGAAAAAAGTTTTCAAATGTACGAAACAACAGAAAAAACAAAATGTCTCCATACTGCTCATCTGGTGTAATCCAAGCCTCCTAAAGTCCTGACTTGTGTGTGCGCACACTGTCACACCACACACATTCAGTTCAGACAGTGTGCACGTGTATGTGAACTTGGCTCCAAGCTAAGGATCTCCAGAGAAGATTTATGCTAAAAAAAAAAAACATGGTGTAAATGACATCTTTCAAATCAACGTGGCATGTTGGGGCTTTAGGAGACTTTAATTACACCAGATGAGCAGTATGGAGGCTTTTTATGTTTTTTGTTTGTTGTTTTTTTTCGGTTGTTTTGTACATTGGAAAACTTTTTTCAGATTCCAGATTCTGCGACACCGTTTTCCTGTGAAAGTACAATCGTGTTTTGTGGACAATCAAACTAAACCTGACCTTCAGTCCGTATGAGGGTGAGTAGATAATGACTGAATTTTCATTCTTGTGTGAACTGTCCCTTTAAAGCTGCATGAGTGAAGTTTGTATGTTAGAGAATGATTTAAACTGGTAGTTGTGGAGAGCTTGTGCAGTTCAGCAGACAGTTTGTGGGGATTTCCCCACAAGCGAGTATATAAAAATTGCAGCATAACTTGAACAAGTTCAGTAAATTAATGTTTTTTATTTAGGAAGTACAATCCGTTTACAGAGATCATTTGGATTACTTGAAGTGTGGTTGTTAAGAGGCATTTATCCATGGTCAGTGTAGTATCTGCAGTAGATGGCAGTCAACATGCCCCCAGTTTGGAGAAGCGGTAGTGGTACCAGTGTAGGAAGCTAAACAATGTCCTGCTGTGGACAGAGTCACAAGACACCTAAAAATCAATATCACTTTCAGTGTACACTATATTATGACTGTCTTCACCACTTTACCTTGCTGTCAGACAGCCTTTTCTGACAGGAAACTGCTATTGCATAAGCCAAATATCACAGTATCCAGGCGATATCAGTCACTCCTTACAGAAGACAGGAGTTGTTGGTCTACTGTTGCCTCAATTAGATCGTTTGTTTGTGTTATTGTGTGATTTTGATGAATCCAAACTAACCTTTTAAAACACTGAAGTGGCACAATAACAAACTAACCAATCGAGGCAGAGGTAGACCACCATCTGTGCTGTGCGAGGTAAAATGTTTGATTTAGTCAAAGGAGTCTGGTTGGCTTGGAGAGAGATATTTACCTTATATAACAGCCATTTCCCACTGGACAGGTCTGTCTGACAGCATGGCAAAGTTTTGAAAATATTCTAAATACAGTGTACACTTCCACTAGCGTACACTTGGGGTGTGACACTTGACTATGAATAAGTATCTCATACAACCTCGTGTCAGAAAATCCATACTGTCCCTTTAAATATTTAACACTGATCCGATGTATGAATTTGTAGACATGAACTGTGCTTTTTGCAGCTTTAAGAAAATACTTCACAGCCTTCGTAGACACAGCTCTATCAGTGCTTGGAGTTTTTGTAATAAAAGGAAATGTTTGAAAAGATTGTTCTTTGTCCTGTCCAGAGAGAAACTACCAGTCCATGTTGTTGTGGATCCAGTTTTAGGAAAAGTTCTCAGACCGCATCAGAGAGAGGTAAACCTAAGATTGTATTTTTTTCACTTCACTGACTAAAATAAATAAATGGTAATTTAAAAGAATTACATGTTACATTTATCATAACAGTAGTGTAGAGATGCAGATTCTTACATTATTCTTCAGAAACTGATTGAGAAGCAGCAGCTTTTTCTCGATCTTTCCTTCCCTTCAGATATGAGGGGGACCATAAGATACATTTGAAACGTCCATAAAAAGTGAGTAGTGAACCATAAGTTAGATTTTTTTTTTCTCTTTAATTTCTTGAGGGGGTGAAGTTCTTGTGGGAGTGTGTGACGGGCAGGCGCATCTCAGGCTCATATGGCTGCATCATGGCTGATGAGATGGGCCTGGGGAAGACCCTGCAGTGCATCACCCTCATGTGGACCCTGCTACGCCAAAGCCCTGACGCCAAGCCAGAGATAGACAAGGTCATCGTGGTTTCACCTTCCAGCCTGGTTCGCAACTGGTACAATGAAGTGGGAAAGTGGCTGGGAGGACGTGTCACACCGGTGGCCATTGATGGAGGCTCAAAGGATGAGATCGATAGAAAATTAGGTAGTTTATCTCTCCCCCTCTGCCTCAACAAGACATCTGCTCTTCTGATAACCGGCCCTGCTCAGTAATCTGTTTGTTTTCTGTGATTTCTAGTGAACTTCATCTCTCAGCATGGTTTGAGAGTACCGACCCCCATCCTCATCATCTCATATGAGACGTTTCGGCTTCATGCTGGGGTTCTGCACAAGGGCAAAGTTGGACTTGTCATCTGTGATGAGGTATTTCATCTAGTCCATTACACCTCAGAGCTGTGAAGAACTGTTAAAACGATGATGTAACATTAATATTTGTGTGTACTGCAGGGCCATCGGCTGAAGAACTCTGACAACCAGACATACCAGGCCCTGAACAGCATGAGCGCCCAGAGAAGAGTGCTCATATCAGGCACCCCTATCCAGAACGACCTGCTGGAGTACTTCAGCCTGGTCCACTTTGTTAATGCTGGAATCCTTGGTAAAGGAGATCTACACACACAAAACAGCTAAAACACATTAGAGTTCTGTCTGCTGTTTGTCCTGATCTCCTTCATTTGTTTTATTCACCTGGATGGCAGGCACAGCACAGGAGTTTAAAAAGCGATTTGAGCTTCCCATCCTCAAGGGTCGAGATGCAGACGCCAGTGATAAAGACAGACAGACTGGAGAGGAGAAACTCAAGGAGCTCATCAGCGTCGTCAACAGGTGAGTTCAATATTATTTTATTTAAATATATTTTTGTTTTTTTAATTTTTAATATGTCCATGTATTAGGGGGTGTAAGTCATAAGTTTGTGTTTGTACGGAAAAAGACAAAAAGAGAAGAATTTTATTTAAATTTAAGTTATTTGTCTAGTAATTGTTTGTTTGATTACTTTGTATTGGTCATAGGATGTAGGGCTGCAGCTAATGATCATTCATTATCGATGAATCTGTCCATTATTTCCTCGATTAATCAACTAGTTGTTTGGTCCATAAAATGTCCAAAAATGGTGAAAAATGTCGATCAGTTTTTTGCAAAGCTCAAGATGACATTATCAAACTTGTTTTGTCCGCAACTGAAAGATATTCAATTACTGTCAGAGAGGAGTAAAGAAACCAGAAAATATTCACATTTGTGAAGCTGAAATGAGAGACTTTTGATTTTTTTTCTGCCTGAAAAACTGATTAATTCATTCTCAAAATGTTGGAAGTTAATTTAATTATCAATAAATAATGGATTAATTGTTTAATTATAGCAGTTCTAATAGGATGCCAAGTCTACTTACAGACAGGTGTCACATTTTGAAACGTGAAGCTTTGTTTGTGGTTTGTTGTTGTTTATAGCACAATAACATCTGATTTAAACATTTTGAGCAAATACATGAATATAAATATGTCTTTTACAACAGATGCAAGGTGCTGGAAAAACTTGAAAATGCTTGAATTTGATTGAGAAAAAGGTTTAGGAATAGGAAAGATGATGGTTTACCTGCAATTGGACAAATAATCACTTCAGGATTTCACAGTGACATTAAAGTCTGTTGTTGTTGAAATATAAAAAAAAACTGTTTCACAGAGTTCACAGATAATTAGAATAGTCATAATCACAATTAGAATAATTTTTCTTATGTTTTCAGTCAAAGCTTTTAAAGTATGAGTAGAAAGTTTTGTTCTTACAAGTATATTTAACTTTCTCAAATGTAGCTTAACCACATAATGTGATATGATAGCTCTGTACACTTTAAAAACAAATACTTGTATAAAACACTGGGTGTAAAAATGCTTTGATTGTATGTAGCATCCATCTCTATACTCACCATGTTGTTCTGAACAGGTGTTTGATCAGGAGAACCTCTGACATCTTGTCTAAATATCTGCCTGTGAAGATTGAGCAGGTTGTGTGTTGCAGGTAGGTTGATTCATTTGATTTCTGCTGAGAGTGTTATGATGGCAAAGCAGATATTAAACAGTCATGATTTTTGTCTTTTAAGTGATTGTAAGTGTGTGAATAGATGTTATTTGATTTGGTTTGTTTTAGTGAATGAAGCCAACAATCTTCACTGCATTAGTTTAGAATATAGTCTCAAGAAAAACATGCAAATAATTTCACTTGAACTTAACTTCAAACAGGAAATATGGCTACATGCACATCTCAATCATTTCTCAAAAAGTATTCAGCATAAATCTAATACTCTATATTGTAATATTTTGTATAACATTTAACAATATCTGAAGAAAGATATTTCACTTAAAACATAAAGCAGAAGTAATGAGTGTGGCTGTGACTGTTTCCCTGCAGGTTGACTCCTCTGCAGACAGAGCTCTATAAACGCTTCCTGAGGCAGGCCAAACCTATTGAGACATTACAGGAAGGCAAAATCAGTGTCTCCTCCTTGTCTTCCATCACATCACTCAAGAAACTGTGCAATCGTAAGTGCTTCAAACAAACAGAACACACTCTCACACCGAGAAACAGAGGTTGAGGATGTCTATCTAGTTGTCTTTTATGGTATTGGATGTATAGTATCCATATGTTTTCTTATTTAGAATCATCTGTTACTTGGTTGAAATAACACTAACCACTGTTGTGTCCCAGATCCAGCTCTCATCCATGAGAAGTGTGTGGAGGGTGAGGAGGGCTTTGAGGGGGCCCTGGATCTGTTTCCACCAGGCTACAGCACTAAAGCTGTGGAGCCTCAGCTCTCTGGTAAGAACATGAACAATGCAGCTCAGTACAGCTCTGATGGGGACTCAGACACGACTCCAAATGAATGATCGTGCTCCGCTGTGAGCAACTGTTTGGAAGTTGACCATGACAGCTAATTTCTGGTGTCTCTAAGGAACCTTTTCCAGCAAAATGAGCTCTAATTCAATAACCAGCTCTGGTCAGGATCCTTGGGAGCTTTGTGATATCTCATATAGTCTTGTGCTGTGGTACACATCTGATGTCTGACCTCTCACTCCTCTCCTGATATTTGAACATCTAGCCCCAAGAAACAAGAGTTTATCAAGACAGTTTTGATGAGTTTGTTTGTCAAGACTGAATGAATTGTGTTTTATGAAGATAAAACTAGTTTCTATACATGGAATCTAGTGGTTCTGACAAGACAAATATAATGGCTGTTTCTAGTTCAACAAAATGCATTTTACTTTACAACAAAAAGGTCTGTCTCTGTTTGGATCCATTCTGTAATGTTGTCAGACACGTAGAATAATAATCTGATCCCGTCAGTCACCTGGACTGAGCCATAATTAAAGTGTTTTAAGGTCTCCCTTAAGCTTACAGGCTGTTTCCCAACTCTGGGAAACAGCGCAGGAGACCTTAAAACACAACTTACGATGCACGTAGCGCTACGAAGGCTCTGGGAAATGGGGCCCAGAACAGTTCAAAATGAGGTGCTTGAACCAGAACAGGGATGGTTCCATGTTGGTGGAGGAGGCCTCTAGGTGGACAAATGAATCAGTTGTAACAGGTTTAATAATTGTGAGCTGTTTGGTTTGTTGCAGGTAAAATGCTGGTTCTTGACTACATCCTGGCGATGACGAGGACTACAACTAGTGACAAGGTGGTGCTCGTCTCCAACTACACTCAGACACTGGACCTGTTTGAAAAGCTGTGCAGAGATAGAAGGTGCTTTTTGGGAAACCACCATTTAATTTTATCTATATGATATGATCAGCCAGTCAAAGTCAGCAACATCCCTCCTCCTGGTCTTTCACAGATACCTGTATGTACGACTGGACGGCACAATGTCCATCAAAAAGAGAGCCAAGATCGTGGAAAGATTCAACAGTCCATCAGTGAGTCAGAAACTGTTTTATAAAACACTTTGAGCTTTGAAAAGCAGCTGGACAGAATCTAAACCCATCTGTTTCTCCAGAACCCAGAGTTCATCTTCATGCTGAGCAGCAAGGCTGGTGGATGTGGCCTGAATCTGATTGGTGCTAATCGCTTGGTTATGTTTGATCCTGACTGGAACCCAGCCAATGACGAACAGGCGATGGCACGTGTGTGGAGAGACGGCCAGAAGAAGACGTGCTACATCTACAGGCTGCTCTCTGTCAGTACAACACAGCTCAGAAAAAAAACACATCATCACAGCTTAATGTCACACTAATATTTCCTTAGACATAAATGACTTTTTTCCTCAATGATACAATTATCAAGCAAAGTTTAAGACTTGATAACAGACACATGAGAGCAGCAGGTCTGCAGACAGGTGGATGTTTGACTCGTGTGTTTGTGTGCTGACAGACGGGGACGATCGAGGAGAAGATCCTGCAGAGACAGGCTCATAAGAAAGCCCTCAGCAGCTGTGTGGTGGATGAAGAGCAGGACGTGGAGCGTCACTTCTCTCTGGGTGAACTACGTGAACTTTTCACTCTCAACGAGGAGACCTGCAGCGACACACATGACAAGTAAAGTTCTTTATGCTGCTCATTGTGCTGATTCTGCTGCTAAGTTAATTGATTTTATTAAGATAGTTATCTCAAACAACCACTCAGATAGATATTACATTTTTTTTCTTGTTCATACAGTATCCATATCTCATGTGCACAACTGGCATGGCTGACAAAGATAAGAGAGAGTTGTTCTACTACAAATAATAGGGGTGGGAGAAAAACAATTGATAAATATCATGATTCTTCTTCGATTCCTGAATCAGCTCACACTAAACGTCTCTAGAAGTGTAGGATTCAACTTTTTCCCTTGGTTTAGTGCTAATAAAAATAAAGCAAATAAAAATCACAATAAATGATAATATTGAATCGCAATACATATCAAATCAGCACCTAAGTATTGGGCTTGTTTTGAACTGGAAAATAAGTGTATCGTCGTAGGCCTAATAAATAGAATCATCAACAAAAAATGGGATTAAACACTGATTTATGTATAATTTTCTACAGTTCCGTGTTTAAACTAAAGACATAATTTATTCTGCACAATCCATTTTACTGAGTGATACAGGAAGATTTTTTTATGAAGTAATCTCATATAAGTGAGTAAATTCAGTCAGAATTCTGTCATTAAACAATTTTGGTTGTTTAGAGCACAATAAACTTTGAGTTATACATTTTGGGAATATACATGTATATGAATGTCATTTATCACAGCTGTAGGGTGCTGGAAAACATTGCAAAAAGTACCTTGAAAATTCTTGAAAAGTGCTTGAATTTGACTTCAGAAAAGGAACCCTGTATTAATATTCTCAGTGAACTACAGAATGGTCCTTTATTATGGCTGCTGCTGATGTCTGACAGCAGGACTTGGCTCTGCTGTGTCAAAGTTTTCTTGGTAATGCTAACACTAGTTCATCACCCATAATAACGTCTGATCATAGCGTATGTATTGACTCAGCCTCTCTGCCTCCCTCTTGTGGTGGTGTTAGGTTTCGCTGTCGCCGCTGCGTGAACAGCAAGGAGGTGCGGCCTCCTGCAGAGGACGCTGACTGTACCAGTGACTTGTCCCAGTGGAACCACTGCTTCGACAAGAAGGGCCTGAGGGACCAGGTGTTGAAGGCCTCCTGGGACGCTGCTGTCTCTTTCGTCTTCCACCAGCGCTCACATGAGGACCAGAAGGGTGTAGTATAGCAGGAGGAAGATAACAGACTTTCAATCACACAACCACATGTACTGTATATACTGATATTTATTTGTCAAGTTTGTTTTTCTGGTATTTTTTTTTTTTTTTTTTTATTAAAACAGAAAAAATAAAGACGAATGAGTGGCCATCTAACTATCATAAATGCAATAACTTCTCATAAATAACTGCACAAAACGTGTTTACACTGGTAATGGATATACCAGCTGTGACATGTCATATTGTTGTATACATATATATATATCATTGTACCTCAGACTGTGCTCCATTTGCACATGTGCCCAGCTCACTGTGTTGTATGAAGGCAGGAGGGAACTGTTGTCAGCCTCTTGGATTTAAGGTATAAGGTCTGGTTTGTGCTCGAAAAGAACTAGTTTGCAAGATGTGCTGTCCAGCCACACTGGAAAAGTGTATTTACTCCTCTGAATGGTCCGCTGTCATATGAGGGAGATGTGATAATCATTCAAATATAACAACAAAATGTTTACACAGTCTTTCATGTATGCACTAGTACATGGTCTTAGGAAGATATGAAAAGAGTTTGAAGGTTGACATGAGAAAGTGGCACCAATTTTCAATGAACTGTATCGAATTTTACTATGAATTCCATCCAATAAAACCCCAAACTATGGTTTTATTTTAGAACGTGGGTCATAGTATCTGTTAGTAGAGGGATTTATGTTTAGGTGCCATCACATTGACTCCAAAATAGAAATACCTTTGAAAATCTGAGTTACTGGATAATTTACAAAAATGCACTTGAGGCTGTAAACTTTGCTTGGAAAATGAAAAGAGGCAAAGTTTTGAATGTTAGATAGAGAGCAACTGAACAAGCAGTGACTCAACATTAGTCAAAATGTACTATTCTTACTTAGGAGTATCACAAGTGTAGCTCATTTCCACCATTGAAAGAAAAATATATCCCCATGGTAAGTCATAATTATGAGACAAAAACATCATTATTATGAGAAGATTGTAATTATGAGATTAAAATGTACAAATTATGATATAAAAAGTCAAGTATGAGAAAAAGTCAAAATTATGATCGAGATAAAATCAGAATTAAAAGGTAAAGTCAGTTATGACGTAAAAAGTCAAAATGAGATAAAAAGAGAAATCACAAGATAAAGTCATATCTATGAAAAGGTCATTATGATGGGGTAAAATATAAATCATGAGATTAAAAAATCTAAATAGTGAGAAAAAAGTCAGAATAATTTCAACTTTTTATCAAATTTTGACTTAATCTCATAATTTCGATTTTTTGTCTCATAATTAGGACTTTTTAATCTCATAATTAGGACCACCATAACCATGGGGATATATTTTCTTTCTTTTCTAAGGTCCCATTCCATTCAAGCCACACAGTCAGGATGCTGCTATTGTGCATGTTGGCTCGCTGTGAAGGCTACACTACATGGAATGGGGTCTTGATCAGTATCATTGGTAACACCTGTGTTTACTTCACTGTTTCATGTACAAATGGCTTCTGTGAAAAAGGTCTATTACTGGCACAAGGGGGAATATTTTAATATTTGTATGAAAAAAGGTTTAATATCCAGAATATGAATTTTCTGTAAAGTCGTGATATTACACACTCTGGTCAGTAGGTGGCGACATGCACCTTCAACGTTGGTGTTTAGCCTGCCGCTAAAAACAAAGAAGAAAAACTACGAAACGGTAGAACATCTGAAGTGATTCGGATCACAGGTGTGTGTCCTGTCAGCAGGGAACTGTTAGCATCATATGTAAATGATAACGTTACAAAGTGAAGCGCTAAACAATGCGGGACAGTGTCCACAGAGGACAGGACAGAGAGACAGTGCGGCTGTCTCTGAAGGACATGTGTTTTCAAGCTGTCAGGACACATTTTGCTGCTGTGGGCGCTCAGGCTGTTCTTGGTAAGTGGAAAATGTTTAATGATACATACTGAAGTTACGTTTCCGTAACGGTACCGAGACTTGTTAACGTACACGCTCAGAACAGGGAGCTAAGCTAACTGTTAACTGGTAATAGAGGCTAGCATGTCACTGACATGTTAGCGTTGACTACATATCCCATAAGTGGAGCTATAACAGGTTAACTACATACACCGACCTCGCTTCAAACGTTTAGCTGACACAGACCTTTCCCATATATGTGTTATAATATAATGCTCCATTATAAGTCTATGGGGTTTCCTCAGGAGGGCTCCAAACTGTTTCAGGGGAGGTTCAGTAAATGGAAGTGAAAAATAACTTCAGTAGGTATCAAAAAGATCACGGTGTGTGGTCCAGTTAGAAATAAGTTCAGTGTTACTGTTTTTCCCACTTTCCCAGATTCATAAGCTAATAAATACCCTTTGACAGACATCTGTTAAGTATTTGGTGTAGTCCAGGGTAGGAACTACTTAATTTCTAGTAGAAAGAAAGTAGTTCCGATAGATTCTAAAGTAGTTCTGGGAGATACTGCTGCAGAGAGAAAGTAGTTCCTACATGAAACTGCTCACATCAAGGTGTGCATATTATCCTGAGTAACCAGGTTATGATTTTTGGAAAGAGACACTGTTTTTTTTAATTTTTCAGATGTATGTTTTTTGAGCACCATGGGCTGAGTGCCATTTAGTCACATTATATTGGAGAAAAAGCAGCCATCTCTGCAGCTAATAACTCCAAAAACACTCTGTTGATCTCCTGGTGTCATAGCATCACACATTCTTTGCAAGTGCTACTCATTAGTGGTGAGGGACTTTGTGTCCACTACGTGAATGTCCTAACCCATCTTTCATCACTCAGACCTTCCAGTGCCTCTGATAAAGGATCTTCTTCCTCATCTGACTGTGTGTCAGCTGGATGAGCTCCAGCCTCCCCTAAATCAGAGAGGTAAGAACTGCAGTTGAAGTGAACAGATGCTGCTTTGTGTTTGTGCGTTGTTGGTGGAAATGATGGCATTTTCTGTTTGCCTTCTCTCAGGGATATCAACTCACGCAGGATGGGTTGGTGTCATGAAGGATATTTGGGGACCTAACCATGTAGGTGTAACATCGTAAAATCCGATGCAGTAACATCTAGAACCAAGTTGTGATATGTCTCCTGTGTTACATTTTCAGGCAAAGGACTTTCCGACGGAAGAAGAGGCCAAAGTTGAAGTGATGAGAATGGTTTTTACACTTGTATTCTATGGCGCCAGAAACAGCTTCATCAAACAAAACATCACAAGTTTAAACGCTCCATCGTACCTGTGGGCTGCAACTAAATGTAACAGACATTTTGAACTCATAGCGAGCTCATATAAAGCCCTTCAAGGTTTAACTGCTGAGCAGCGGCCTCTTCTGGACCTCCAGGAGAAGCACATCACGAGTATTTGTGTGTCGCACTGCATCGATTTATCAAAGAGGACAATACAACCTGCACTGTATGTCCTCCATCGCCTGCTAGACCACGGGGTGGCTAAAAAACTAATTGTTAAGTCACAGTGTCCCATTGTGCTGGCCTGGCTTCTACATGGAAGGGGATCTCAGTATATAAACCCTGAGCTGAAAAAGCTGATGCACAGTAAAAAGACAAAGTCACAAGCTGCTCCAGCCGGTGCAGACGAGGCCTGTCGCAGGACAGGTCTTGAAGAAGATCAGGATGATCGAGTCACTCCATGCAAACGCCCAAAGTTGGATTCTGTCTCTGCAGAGGAGGAGGGATCTGGAAAAATAAGCCATATTATAGATCCACAGGTTCTCTGTCAAACCTTCACTCCATGTGATAGTCCCTCAGCGGGGGCTTGTCCATGGGGACAGATCGAATCTCTGAGGATTAGGGACTGTGGTTCTGAATGCCTCAGGGTACTGAATTCTGCCCTGCCGACATTTTTCTGCCTTCGCTCTCTAATGCTGAACAGCTGTTGTAAGTTTGGTAATTCAGAAGGGGTAAATTAACAAATTGTCCCTTCCTAAGCTCCACCCCCTTTCATTCTTTGCACCAGTGACAGTTGAGCAAGCTTTGTACCTCGATTAACTTTCTTCTTACCTGTTTCCTGTACTTAGACATGCTATGAGTTAGGCTTGTCTTTAGGGCTGGGTATCGGTCAGAATATTTCAATACCGGTACCAGTTCAACACAGGTTCCTCACACAATGAAAATTACATTACACACTACAGGACAAATATTTAACTCACTCATGTTTTACTCACTCAAAGCAGTTTCAGAACATAAAAATATATACCAGTTAATTTATAGTTCTACACCTTGCTTTCATTTAGTATTCATGGTTTCAGGAATGTGCAAACAGTCCCTGCCCTCTCCTGTAAAAACAATATATTCACATTATAAGCTAGCTAAAATTAGCAAAAGCTGTTTCTTTTACAGGAAAAAGATAAAGCTGACCCAGGTACCAAGTTTGCTCAACTTGCACAGAGCACAAAGAGGTGGGACTTATGAAGGGTCAGTTAAGGTCTATCTGTGAATATCCTGTAGTGGTTGTTTTTAAAATGTATTTATATCATCTTAGTCTTCACTGCTGCGCAGGCTTTTGGTTTATGATGAGGCACTACTGCTGCATTGTGTCGTTTGTCAGTTTAAAGAACCAGTGTTTAGGATTTAGTGGCATCTAGGTGTGAACTTGCAGATTGCAAACACCTTGCTTCACTCTCCTCTTCCAAGCATGTAGGAGAAACTAGGCTGGCTGTGAAACCCATGAAAAACTTGAAAGGCTGTATCTAGAACCAGTGTTTGATTTGTCCGCGCTGGGTTACCCTATACACGTAGTGCAACTCCACCTGTAGATATAAAGGGCTCATTCTAACAAAAAATCTTATTTTCAGGTGATTATACTCTAATGAAAACATACATATGACTGTTATATTCTATTTCTGCAATATTCTGCCAATAGATCCCCCTGAATCTGACACACTGGACCTTTAAATAGGGAAATGCTCGGATGGTCTTTTAACATTTATTCAAATTCAGATCTAAGTCCTGGATTTTATTAATATTATATATGTGTGTCATACATGGATGAAATATTTTCTGCATGCTGAAGTCTACATCACAACAAAATATAAACTGCATATTGGAACAGTCAGGAGAGACATGAAGGCAGTGCTGGAGGCAGTGTTTCCATCTGAATGTTCACACTGAACTGCAAGAACATTTAAAGGGATAAATCTAAATATATGGCATCTGAAAAAACAGGAAGGATAAAGGATAATTGTATTAAATCAGTGGACAGAACTAGAATGGAGGATTCTTTCAATTTCAGAGAATAGTTACAACATTAGACAACAACACACGTTGTGTTGTGCAGGAATGATTTGTTTTTCTGTTTGTGCAGCGATCTTGAGGGACTCAGACATGTTGGGCCTGGCCCTCGCCCTGAGGCAGCTGTCTGAGAGCTCCCGCAGCTCCCTCACTGATCTGAGCATCAGCGTCCTGCCGTACACGGAGCTCATGCCCATCCTGCTGGACGCCAGCCCCAACGTGACGTCCCTGCATGTGGAGATCCAGAGTGTGATTTGGGGACCACGCTTCTTAGCGCATCGTCCCAGGAGAGCTGAGTCAGACATGCCAGGTGCTGTAAAGCCTCTACCAAAATGAAGCAACACTTGTAGTGAGCAGCATTAGAAGTGTAGCTGTGGAAACACAAGGTTCTTTTGGAAAGATAGGTGCTCACCCAGTCCAGTCCAAGTAAGAAATGCTGTAGTAATCTCTATTGGAGTTGCAAATTTTGTGCATTTTCCTTAACCAGTAGTTTATCATATTAATAATCAATGATTGATTAATAATAATAATGTGAGGAAACCTATGTGTTCCAGAGAACCTTTTAGCTAGCAAACAATATAACTTATTAGTTCGCTGACAAACAATATTACCACTTTCTTTCCTACTTTTTACCTGGCTAACAAACAAACTACAAGGTTTTGTTAAGGACTACAGAGCAATCTTTTATATATACTTGGTCCAAACAGCACACAAATTTAGTTATTTGTGTATGGTAATTGGAAATCATCTCCATACTGATTAACCTGTTTAATTTCGGTTTCTATAAATAAACATGGATTTATTGAATGGAGTTAAATCTTAAAATGTGGTACCTTTAAACATAGTTTTACTGTACTCTGATTAGTACTAATCTTAGATTTAAGTAAATCCTTGTAGGTGCAGCCCAGTCTAAGACCAAAGTAGTATTAAATCAAAGACAGAATGACAACAACTTCTCTTAAACAATACTGCATGAATTCATAATAAAGTAGTGTCGTGTATTAAACATCAATCCATGGTGGGTGTTTCCAACCTTCTTTCAGCAGAGCTGTCCCTGGAGAAGTTGACAGTCAGAGTAACTGAGATCCAAACAGATCTGCTCTTCATCACATCTGTGCTGAGACACGCTCCACGTCTCACCACACTCCACGTAGCTGGACTGAGGTTACCAACTGGCTCCTCTCAAAGCCAACTCCTCAACACTCTCTCAGGTAAAATGTCTTCACTGTCAGCAGCTTGCCGTAGTTTGACTTCCGGGCCTTCTATAAGGTGCATGCGCAAACACACACACACACACACACACACACACACACACACACACACACACACACACACACACAGACACACACACAGACACACACACTGTTTCCCCAAACACTCACCAGAAGACTTTGTTAGACTCATAGTTACTTTCAAAGAGTTGTTTTTAGTGGCTTTAGAGTTGAGAGCCACAGACTGGGTATTTTTTGGTCTCTTCACAGGATTTGCTGATTACAGTAAAGAAAGAATATAGAAAAAGTTTAGCATTATTATTTTAATATCTGCTAAAACTGAGTAACGTTTCATCAACTGCTCACCTAATGAGACACTAATACGGTCCACTATGTTGACGTGTGAACCAAATTATAGCCCAACTGATGCTGGATTTTTTTTTACACATATGCTGATATCAATATAAAAAAAAAAAAAAAAAAAAAAAACAACAACAACGTCTCAAAAATGTATATCACCTGACAGGAATTCTTTTTAACATAAACACATAACATCTTGATATTCAGGTTTTCCCTCCATTGTATTGCAAGCCAGGTGGCCTACTGGGCCAAAGTGGACCCCCACCAGATCTAACTATCTGGAAAATTTAGCATTCCAAGACTGCAGATTGTCAGATTCTTTGTAAAACTCTATCATAGTTTTTAAATGTGTGTTGAATAAATAACTTATTTGTAACACAACATTACATAGTAATATTTTCAAATCTGCAGGGAGCTTTTAGCACTGACTTAATGTAGGACCCTGTGAAATCTCTGTTATGTCTTTATTAAATTCTCTATTCCACGATTACAGCTCTGATTATATTATCATAGAAACTACAGGGCCCGACTTTAATGCTGCCATCAGTCTGGTAAAAAATGACTCTTGGTCCCCCAAAAGATACTTGTCACTGGGCCAAACAGCTTTTCTGGAGGAAACCCTGACATGGATCCCTTCAATTCTTTTGTGACCCGGATCCAGGATATTTTAGTGTTAAAAAAAATGTCAGTTCTAAATTATGTAATGGTAACTGTTTCTAAATGACTCCAAACCTTGTTTGGCATTTCTGTACTGCAGTTTCTTTATATAATCAGCTGACATAAACACAGTTATTAATATATCTGCAATAAGTTAAGACCTGCCGGCCCAGCCCTAAAATGTTTTCTTTTTTTTTTTTCTTTTTTTTATCAAAGTCAGATGTATTGATCTAGTTTTAAACTAGGACTGCATGACACAGTAAAAAAATCATATTGTGATTATTTTGACACATATTGCAGTATGATTCAAGGTTGGTGGGAATGGTCATTTTTGCATCACAATTTTCATTTTCCCAGAAAGAGATGATGATGATGATGATGATGATGATGATGATGATGATGACAATGATGATATTTGTTGTGGTCTGTACCAAACAAATATGTTTTCTTACATCTGGAGAACAAGATTTGTAGGGTGGGACATCTCTGCAGCACTGCAGTACTTCATTATAATATCTGTTCTGTAACACATTTCCCATTTATCAAAAACATGCAGCTTGTGCAATTTGGATATTTTGATTTAGATTTATTGTGCAGCCCCTCTCTAAACCAAGTGTTCTGTGAAGTGCTGTCAGTAATAATGTGTTCACCTTTTAGGGTCAAATCACTTGTTGAGGAGTCTCAGCTTGGAGGACATGAACCTGTCTGATTGTCTCCCAGAGATTCTGAATCTACTGAGAGACTGCAAGTTGGAAGGTAAGAAGATAGAAGAGAGCCATGAATACAAACACCCATTATTAGTCTTCTTGAATGTGGACTTCTCAGCAGCTGTATGAAACAAAGTAGGTTGACCTCAAAGGGACAGTTCACCCCAAAATCATAAAATAGATATTTTAACTCTTGCCTGTAATGCTGTTTATCCATCTAAATAATTTTGGTGTGAGTTGCAGAGTTTGCCACACACACACATGGTACTCTGCTTGTGGCGCTCAAAGTGCCCAAAAAAATAAATTTACTGTCTTTTTCCAAAAATCATGACCCATTTACTAAGATAATCCTCAGACCTTGTTGTGAGCAATTTGATGCTGGATCTGTTTTCTCTCAATGGTCAAACCTACCAGAACTACTTTGTTTCTACTAGAAGGAAAGTAGTTCTCACATGAAGCTGCTCATAAAAGACAGACATTGCTGCTGAGTTTTTTAAATATATTTTTATGGCATCCTGAGCACCACAAGTTGAACACTATCTAGTTCCATTACACTGGAGAGAAGACAGACATCTGTATGTATGTCTCCAAAACTCAGCTCACACCAAAACTATCCAGACTGTTGAACAGCACTACAGGTAAGAGTAAAAATATGTATTTTTTGCTTTGTGGTGAATTGTCCCTTTAAGGTGTTAGATGATTAAAAGCTGCAGATGACAGCCTCTTACTTTTTCTGTAATCAGGTGAACACCTTATCATGGAGAACAGTGGAAGAACACTTCAGGGTTCTCACAGGTGCTGGAAATCCTTGAAAACACTTTAATTTTAATGTGGTGTTTTCAAGGTTTGAAAGAATTGAAGAAAATTTTGGATAAAGTGCTTGAAGCTGCTTGAAATTGTAATTGCATTACTTTCATAATAAATCACTGTCTGACTGAACACATCACTTTTAATTGCTAATTACATTTGGTTTTCGCATAGAATCAAGAAAACTCCACTTACCACAATGCATGTGTAATTTTGTTGGTATTTATGAAATTCTGAATGTTTTTTGGGGGGCCCAGCTGTGTTATACAGGGTGCCAAGACTTCTTACAGACAGATGACACATTTTGAACCATGAAACTGTGTTTTCTTTTAATTTGTCACGCTTCTGTGGAACTTTCAAGAAACATAATTTGGGTTGTTTATATCACAATAACATCTGATTTAATGTGAAGAAGAAGAGAATGGGGCCTAATCATCTTGAGCATATATATGTATATAAATATGTAATTTATCACAACTATGAGATGGTGGAAGAACTTGAAAATGCTTGAAAAGTGCTTGAAAAGATGTAGGGACCCTGACATTTACACTGTGTTAACATGGCTTGATTGTTTGTATCTGTATGGTGTGGCCTGGTGAATCTACCTTGTGTATTTCATTATATGACCCGGCATTAATGTAAAGTTAATGTAAAGTTCTAAGCCGCTCTCTGCAGAAATATCACTAAGAAATACAAGCATTCAATCTAAAATACAAACCACAACAGCTGTGGCTCTGTGGCCTTGAGTAAGGACAGAAGTGACATTAGAGTATTTAAGTCCTTAAAACAAAGCAGACCTCAGACTACTGGTTTGCACCTGACATGAAGTACTTCACATATGTTAGTTCATTTTAATGTTTTGGTGGCCTAACCTGGTAACCTACATCGTAGAACCATTGTTGTGTGTCATAGTCAGTCAAACCCAGAAGAAGTTAAAGTGGCAAAAAAAGAGCTCTTAAAGATACATAAAGCAATTTTTCAGTAAGTCACTATTAATTTCTGTCAGCGTTCTGTCCTCTTTCCATGTGTGGAGGTGTGATTCCGTCCATGTTCTATAACTCTGACTGAGCCCAGTCCAGAGTGGAATTCTTAGTCCTTTTTTCTGTCTCCCTGTGTCAGAGCTGCGGTTCAATGACTGCCGCCTTCTGGAGAAGTGGAGTGACAAAGAGAAGAGTCTGCAGCAGCTGGTGGCTGCTCTGAAGACCGTGCCTTCTCTCCACACACTCAGCCTGGCTCAGAATCGGTTAGGTAAGAACATCATCAGGAGCTGAGGGAGACCAAACCAGAGCTGAAATGACAGTGAATATTAGACTTGGATTCATCAGGTGAACAGACCAACATGAAAGCTGGGGGGTGATTCCATCAACGTGGATAAAGAAAGTCCTGGCTTAAGTCTAGATCATTTAAGAGAGAGATCCATTTCATGGCTGTGGTTTAGAGGAATCAGTAACCATGGTAACTGATATCACTGAGCTAGCCAGGCTAACTGTCAAGCCTATTTCACTCAGTGGAAAATAATTTTCCACTGAGTGGAAACAGAACCACAAAAGACAGTTCCCTCAAGTGTCTTTCTGCAGTCTCATCTCTTCAGCCAACAGATTATCTGACATGGAGTGAACCCTTTTGTTTAAAACCTTTGAAGCTTTGAAGACAAGAAACATCAGTAAAAATCATGTCCTTCTGCTATGTGTTTTTAAATACTTCTTCAATTTCTTTTTCAACTCCGTAATTTTCAGATTTGTCTACTCTTTGTCCAGTTACTGACTCTCAGAGCCAATTAAGAGATGATGCTTGTTATTCAAACATACACAAGAGCAGCTGAATATGTAGTTTGTAATATCAGTTAATCAATATGAATAGTTACTGATTCATGTTCTGCAGCAAGATGCGTAGTACAGCCAAATATAATCAGGAAAAGGAAGAATGAGAAGGAGAAGACAACATGCAGGTTGGTCTCAGGTTGACATCTGTTAGTAGTGTACTGCTGCTGAGACCTCAGTTTAAGGGCCAGATGCTCTAACAAGTGAGCTGCTGGGGTATTAGGTTTGTTTGCATTTTTTTTTGCCAAGCCATCTCCCTCGTTTTGTTAATTGCAGCAGTTTTGACCTTTTTTCATGATAAACCCTTTATATTCTTTATCTAATTCAATCTTCAGGATTTGCTTTGCTACTGAGAATAACACTTCTCTAATTATCCCTTCTTTTTGTGACATAATATCTTCTGTTTGACAGTCAACTGTTTTGGGCTGCATATGTTCTCTGTGTAAGCTTGTTTAAGCCTGGCTTCAGTTGGCTTTCACTAGATCAGGCTAAATTGTGTCAGTGGAGAGGCTGAAGTTGCAGTAAATTTTTTTCATTTAAAGCAGATTTCATTATCAGCCTTGATGGAATCCCCCTCTGATAACATGTTTGTGTTGTGTTTAGAGTTTCCCTGCCAGGTTAAAACAGTCTAGTGTAACTGTATCTGTGGTATTGGTGTCTCTCTAACTCATTAATCATTTGTTAAGCGAATGTTTCTACAGTGTAAAAAGTGACTTCTTTCATCAACAGCCAAGAACGTGTGTGTTCTGGCCGAGCTGTTCTCAGGATGCTCACCAAGCTCTGTGAAACGACTCGACATCAGGTAGGTTTTTAATGCAGGACTTTTACTTGTAACTTCCACCACTGGTGTTTAGTGTTCAGACAGGTTTTTTTTTTTTATGATTTCCATGTTTTGTCCTGAACAGTTCCAACTTCATTCAGCCTGCTGAGCTGCTGGAGTTCGCCAAGAAACTGACAACACATCGTCCCCGACACCAGCTGACCCTGGACCTCAGGAAAAACCCAGGGGATCGAGACCCCGACACGTGGAACGCTGCGATTGAGAAGCTCCGTCCGTTCTGTGTTCTACAGCTGGAGGGATGGACGTCCACCAACACGATGGCAGACCACATCAGCAACATGTGAACACAGCTGAAGGAACAGCTGAGTATCAAACACCACCTGCAGGAGTGACAGGTGGCTGTAAATAGAACTTGATTTAAGGTTTGTAATTTTATTTTTGAGAGAAGAGGGACTGTGCTCAGTCTGACTTCAGTTTGTTACAAAGAATTCCAGCAAGTTTTCACTGTTCAAGAAAACCCACAAACCTGCAGCCTGAGCCACTTCTCCACTGTCCATCTGATGCAGTATTAAGAGTGTGATGAGTCACTCATGCATCTGATGCATCAGGCTTTAACGTGTAAGATACAAGTACATTGATTCACGTGGCCTGTATCGATAAAAAGCTGAATGTGAATCAGAAAAAAATTGATATAACACTATCATATCGATACTCTCATTAGGATGCACAGGTTTCATTTTTGTAATCAAATAACTGCAGATGTAACTTTACTGTTTTCTGTTTTCTAGAATTCAGTGAATGAAGGGTTTATTTCGACCAAACCTGAGTTTCTGATTGTTGGAACGTTAGAAAGATGAATACAGATGTTCTTACTGAGTTTTTTGTTCCTGTCTAGTTTGAATGACAGTTACAATGTTAGAATCACAAATTGTCAAATGGAGTCTGGCAAGTTTGGCCAGAGCAATAAATCAGCTTTTTCTGGGTTAAACAAAACTTTCCTGATTTTTTTTCTGCAGTAATCCTTTCCATAATGGTACCAGACACTTACAAATAACACTCTTAGCCCGTCAGTGGTAAAACAAGTTGTTTAGTTTGGTTTCTGCAGGCTGCAGCTCTCTCCCTGAAAAATCGCTGTCACCATTAGTCACTTAGAGAAAAAACATGGGTAAGTAATAGGTTCCAGGTTGAAAAATGCAGAAGTTACCCTTTAAATGTAACATTTAATATGGTAATTTAATGAGGGTTTTTTTGTATCAAAATGCAAAATGTCACAGCTGGAAAGTAAAAGAAAAGAGCAGCACATTTTAGTTTGACATTTGAATCATTTATTAAACCAACGTCCGTTACACTTCCAGAGTCTTCCCTCGGACAGAGTGTGAGTGACAGTGGACATTAAGATAGAACTGAAAAACCTGGAGGATTGATGGAGGTGAGGAGCAGCTCCACAGCTGCCGCCTCCCACCTTCTCTTCATTGTCATTTTCTTTACATCAGACGAACAGCATCGACACCGACTACCAATTCATCATTAGTAGGAACCAAGTAGAAAAAACAATCAGAAAAACGGATTAAAAAGAGTTTAATCTTTTTCTTAGTGGATTTTTTTTAAAGCTAAATACTGTAACACTTATGTTCTGTAAATTCAGTTTGTTTTCCTTGTATATTTTCATAGTTTAGTAAATTCAAGTCGAAGAGAGTGAAGACCCTATGTCTGCATGCTAACTGGTTGATTTGCTGGGTCTATCTACAACCATCTCTTACATAAAACAAAGACACTCTCACAAACACACACCACATACACACTCACACACTGCCGCAACATGTCAGCCTGGCCTGGCCAGCTTGCAGGCTTCTCATTTACTTATCAGTTCAACAAGAAATAAATAATTGGGCCGTATTCATACCTCACAAAGAAGTCAGTTGTCGAATGAGGGATGAGTTTGTTCTGAGTGATTGTAGCTGAGATTTGGGCCCTCGCCATAGCAACCTAGTGTGCTGCAGCTGGAACAGGATGTCATGTTCAGTGTCCAAAGGACAGGAAGAAAATTGGTTCCAGATTAAATTACAATACTTATACATGTGATTCACATATTGTGTCTTGTTAGTGAGTTTATCATGACACCTTGGTTTTAAGTAGAGCTTGGACAGGGTTCAAACAAGGCAACCCCACGAGGAAGATGGGACATTATCCTATGTGAAGTCACTGCGAGTTTGCCCATATTTGCACCATTTATTGCATCTTCTATATGATAGCAGGATTTTACTGAGCAAGGCCATTCAGAACAGCTAAAAACAGACAAGTTCAGATGAACATTTACTTTGCGATTCAAGATCCATCACAAAATCAAAAATGCATATTTTTCTTTTTAACTGTAGTGCTATTTATCCATCTACATTGTTTTGGTGGGAGTGGCTGAGTTTTGGAGATGTTAAAACCATATCGATGTGCAGAGGGAAGCGTGCATCTACTCACGGACAAGAGGTTACAGCGCAGCTGAGGAGGACTAGGGCTGCCCACTTACAGTCAACTAAATCAGTAGTTTGAACATTGTTGCAAAAAAATTGGTAGAATCTAAGCACGCAGCTCAACAAAATATATATGTCTAGTGTTTTAACATTTTAATGCAGAAATCTTACATATTATAGCTTCAATATTGAGCTATGACTAGTCAACTAATGGCTTGAACTAAGACAGCAAGTCAGCTATCTGGGGCAGCCCTATGGAGAACGTCATTAATGTTTACATCCTACACTGTCACAAATGCAAGTCTCTCATCCATGAATAGATGCATGGTGATACAGTTTGTTGGTGTAGTTTGGTAGAAAGAAAATAATTCTCACAACAAGGTTTGTGGTTTGTGGAGACATCGCTGTTGACTTTTTCAAATTTGAAAAATTACAGCGAATATCTCCAAAACTCTGCAACTGATGCATAAATAACACTACAGGTAAGAGGAAAAGATTGCATTTCCTTGAGGACTATAGTCTGGTGTAGGTGGGGAATGTAGTCACTTGCCGAAATCAGGAAACTTTTCATGTGAAGAAAATGTAGTATTGCCACACTGTCCAATTTGCTATTTAAAGAATATTTTTAATATATTACTGGTTTACTGGATTAATATCTTTGCAGCATGGATCAGTGATAGATAGTGATGGAGTTACTGTAGACTGATAGCTGACTTTTGCGAACCCTAATCTCAAAAATGCACAAAGTCATCTACAACTAGAAATGTCTGGTTTGCCTTTTCCTCCAGACAAGTCACTTCTTTATGGAGTATGAATCAGATCTACAGCTACAGATATCGGGGCTTAAAAACACTTTCTGATACTTGAATGGATGTTCGGAGATGAGTTTAAATTGCCACTTTTTGACCTCTATCAATGTGAGGAAAATTTACACTTTTAACAAGACTTTTAAAAAAGGAAATAAAATAAAACAACCACCCACCCTGTTACATTAACTTCCACAGCAAATTTCCACTGTTACATATGGTGCTTTGTCCTCTCTTGTTTCTCTATATACTTATTTTTACAGTCTGTACAGTGTCAATGTACATGTTCTCTATGTGGAGTGTGTATGTCAGAGTGAGTGAGCTGCACATCACACACACACAGCAACACTCAGCAGTCTGCACGAAGAAAAAAAACAAAACAAAGATGAACGGTGAGACTGAGTGTTATTTGGACCTTTAAGGTGGAAGTCATTGTGTTTCCAGGATGGTCCGTGTGTGTGTGTTTGTGAGTCTCCATGATTCACAATCATCCTTTCAGTTGTGTCACAAAAAACCCGAATGAATCATACTGGTACAGCGAGATTTACACAGTCATACATCAACACGTGTGTGCCCTACCATACTGAAAACTATACCCGATCGCACATCCACGCACTCATACACACACATACACGCATGTGCCGTAACAAAAACACACACACCGGAGCCTACAATACAATATCTCGAGAAGGCATTAAGGAAATCTCCTCAAATAAATATCAATAAATTAAATCATATAAAAAGAACGGGTTAAAAACAGAAGTTCTGTTAAATACAGCAAAAATCTCAAATGAACACAATAAACAACAGTACTGGCTCAGAGACAGAGACCGAATGATGCAAGAGACGGGTACATTTTGTAAACAATGACAGACAGACAGACAGACAGACAAGCACGCGGGTAGACACATTCACAAATCATTAGTGAGCAGAAAGGCCTGTTGGGGCTCAGTGGTGGGTGAGGTGGAGGGGGTGAGGGGATGGGGCTGGAGGGGGAGGTACTGAGGGAGAGCTGGCACTTCTCAAATCTCTCCCAGTAAGTACGAGCATGCTGTGCTGTGTTTGGACGTGACGGATGGGGCCTTGTTGGCAGTGCTGCTATCATCCAGACTACTGTATGTGTTGATGATGTGTTCAGGTGGCCTGCGGTCAACGGCTGACGTGACTGGACGGCACCAAACACTGAGGCAGGTGGACAGACAGGACCAGATTTCATTAAAGACTGCTGTAAAATGAGTTTGCGTGTTGCAGGCGATTATCTGTCACAGAGCCGAGGTGAGAGTCACTGGCTGATGTCCTTTGTTGGCACAGGTTCATTACCTTGAGAGGCAGCTGGACTTCAAGTTATCTGTTTGAGAAAACTGGTGCAGCCAGTCAGCATCCTAGGAGGGACTACTGGCAGCTACGGGTGTGGTTTTATGTGTGTCGACAGCGAGAAGAGACTTGTCTCAAACAAACAATGACAGCTCCTGAAGAGGTTAGTGTAGATACTGTGATAGCATCAGTTATATCAGAACTGGGGAGTATTTCTTCATTGCAAGAAGAGCAAAGGCTTTTCTCCATGGAAAAGATGTTTATGCTCTTTTCCTGACCAGCTTCGGCAAGTTTGATTTACTAACTGGTTCTGCTGGTAGTAACCCAACACACCAGAGGGTTCGTTACACAGAACTAAAGGATTCTTCAGCTGCCTGGCAGGGTTACTCTCAGACTACGTCTTGGTCTGATTGGTTGAAGTTAGCCCACATGAGATGTGATGGACAGATGGTTCATCCAGTCACCTGTCAAGCGCCTGCCCTTTTCCAAACAATCTCCAAGGACGACTTCCCAGATGGTTCTATGTAACAAACCATCTGGTGTGTCAGGCTAACAGGTTCAGCCAGTGAGCAGAAGCTAAACTGACATGACTGTCCACCACGAATCAAGCGATCAGAACATGGACACCAAAATCCACCTGTGCTTTATATTACTGACTGCAGGGTTTGTCTGCTACAGTCTGACTTGGTATGACCAGTAGCTTATGGTGGCTAACATCAGCTAATATTACCAAACTTAAGATTTCTCTGCAGATCAGGTGAGTCCTGGTCTGCAGAGAAATGCTATCAGTGTCCAAGGAGGACAGTGACAGGATGGTCATTTTTTCTTCTGTGTCAGGTTGTTGGAACTGAAGTGAGCTGAAGTGAACTGCTGGGGTGATTTGGACTAAGAGCTGGTGTTGTTTGTGGGGCTTAGTTAGTGTCAGGGTTAATGATGGATCCAGCACGTCACCGCGTCATGTTTCAAGTCCGCCAAAAAAAAAATTCTGAACACAGAAATCCTGAACAACAGTTTAACGGTCAAACTCCACAATTCAGCAGTACATAGTTCTGAGTCTTTTCAGTTTTCAGCAATTATGTTAACATGTGTAAGGTGTTTAGAAAAAAAACTTTTTTTTTCTTTACACAGACTTTGGATTGGTTTTGCAGTTTGGGTTTGTTTAAAGTCTTATTTTTAGTCAGTTTTGGCAGCAAAAGCTTGAAGAGTGTCCTCAGTCCCTATTGAGTGAAAGTAATCTAACAAGTTAATTTTCTCAGTAGTTAACACTGTAATGTAATGAATTACTTTTTAATGGCAGTAATCTTGTAATGTAACTAGATACTTATAAAGGCTCCCCAACACTCTTAACAAGGAAAATGGATACAAAGCTGTGTGACCTGGAAAATGTGCATACAATGTCTACTTTAAGGTCTTTTTTGAGCAAAATTAAATTAAACGAATTTTCATATGACTTTTTGATAGAACAACAGTCATCATACAGTCTGCCACAAAGCAGGATAAGTGACAACCTACTTTTATAATAAAATGTGTTCAGTATGTTGTGGAGCCATGAAGTTAAAACACAACTAGATGCGATTTAGTGTCCAAGTTCTGCTCTCTGTTTACTGGATTTGTGAGAATCCATCTTGCCACGCTTCAAGTTATTCGTTTGTGTCCGCACCAAAAGTGGTGCAGGAACTACTACCAAGTGTGGTTTTAGGTGTGACGACAGTGAGAAGTGTCCATGGAAGCAACTTGTCTCAAACAAAAAATGATAGCATCAGTTATATCAGAACTGGAGAGTATTTCTTCTTCATTGAAAGAAGAGCAAAAAATGGCTTTTCTCCATGGAAAGGATGTTTTCGCTCTTCTCCCGCCTGGCTTCAGCAAGAGTTTGATCTGACTGGTAGAAGTTAGCCCGTGTTAAGACGTGATAGACAGATGGTTCATGCGATCACCTGCCAGGTATTTTTTGAAAGTGCTTGCCCTTTTCCAAACACAGACTTCCCAAATGGTTCTGTGTAACAAACCCTCCGGTGTGTCAGGCTACCTCACTGTGGCCAAGTGGCCAAAAAAGCAATCGCCTGATCATCACTGTCTTCGTGAACAGCTCCACGTGTTTAAAGTCAGGCAGCTGGCAGGAAACATCCGACTGACCCAATGAAAACAGAGTGTTTGTCTGATGGTTTAGATCGCAGTGAGGGAGGATCACAGAGTAAACAGCCTCTATGTTGAGTCGTGGCAGTGTAAAACAATGTCGGACACAGCTTCACCTGTCCACCTGCCTTCGGCGGCAGAAATCTAGCACGATCGGTCTGATAAAGTACTAATGCAGTGGTGCAGTTAAGCTTGGTGAAGATCTGGTTCTGAACCCTACAGTATGTGTACATTGCGAAGCTGGTGTGTGTGTATGAATGTGTTTGTCATGTATATTTGAATTCAATTCTTGCTTTGAGTTCGATGGTATTGTACACTGCAGAGGGTGGAATCTTGGGGCTTAGTACTGTATGTAAGTGTGTGTGCTGATGTGTGTGTAGTGTGTGTGTGTGTGTGTATCTGTGTGTGTGTTAAGCAGGGGAAACCAAGAGAAAAAGTTCATATAAAGATTTAAAGTGAACCTCTGAGGTCCTGGAGCCTACCAGTGAAACTAACCAATGAGATGAGATCCCTGCTAATATCTTCAGACTGTATGTGTATACTGTGTTAATGTATGTGAAGGCACATACAGTACTGTTGTCATATGAAAACCTTGGAACTTGGTGTTTTTTTGTCATGTAAATGCCGGTTAAAGAACTACGTCTAGAGAATTATTAAAAACAGCTGGTTCAACTCAAAATGTTCAGTGGACTCAACTCAAAACAAGGCAGTTTGTTAGTTTCCAGAAAAGTAAACATGTTGGAGAGGCAAAATATTCACCCAGCAGCAACCGTGTGTGTGTATGATGTTCCTGTGCTGGGGGAGTGTGTAGGGGGGGGGCTGTCATGGAGGGGGTTAAAGGGAGCAGAGGGGAGGCTGGGGGTAGTGTATGGAAGTGTGTGTGTGTAGGTGTGTGTGTGTGAGTGGTGGGGGCGCTATAGGATTCCATCCATGAAGCTGGTGTCCAGCCGCTGGATGAGCACCCGGATGAAGGACATCTCCTTGCGGGTGTTCTCAAAGATCACCCTGGGGTCGTCGGACTGGCAGCGCAGACAGTTGGGAGCCATCACCATGGCCAGGTTGTTCACATCCATCTTGGTGATGGCCACATTGGCAGGCTGGGCGAATACCTGCACACAAAACACGTTTTTCCTTTCACTTTTGCAGTTTGGGTGCATTTAGCCTTTCAAAGCCTTAAACAGTTTCAATTAAACATATTTATGCATGAAGAGAGGTGTGTTTGTTTGACTGACAGGAGTCTAATCCTGTCATAGTCCCCCATAGTCACTGATGCCCGGTCGTCCCTCCTCAGCTCCAATGTCCTCCCTTTTTAAAGGTGGGATGAGTTGGAGAAGAGACAGTTGATCACACAACAGCCAAACAAATACACCACTCCTTTCAGAGTTCATTCAGAAGGTCTGCCCTTCAAATTCGTGAACGCACATTGCCAAGGAAACAAAAGTAACAACTGAGCAATATGGTGGAATCCAGTGCATCTGCAGCCCAAAGTTACCAGTAGCCTCAATCAGGGAAAGTAATATTTTATCATTGTGAAAATACAAGTGTGGAGACGACCTGGGTGGAGCTGAGGCACAGAGCTGACAGACAGCTGCTGAGAACCTGGGAACTCTGGGGGAGAGAGCCGGGTACAGACATGATGCTGACTCCTTTACTGTCAGGAGGGGAGCTCAGAGTTTATGTTACAAACTTTTGGGATTAAAAAACCAATTTATCTTCACTCCTGCTTGTCAACCTGTCTGCAGCGCCGACCTACAGAGGAGTTGCGGACCTGTTTGTGAGCAAGAGCAGAGCTCAGAGGTTGTTTGTTTTTTCACTTTTGGGACTAAAGAGCAGATTAATCTTCACTCTTGCCTCTCAGGCGACGGTGTTCGGCTGTCTACAGTAAGCTAGTAAAGCTATTAGTCTCTCTGTCCATGTTGACTGCTGACCGGAGGAGTGATGTGTTTTTGTGGATGTACAGAGAGGAGTGTCGGAAAGAAGAGAGACAGGAGAAACAAAACAGAAAGAACCGGTGAGTGCTGTCAGAGGCTCACACACAAACGAACACAAACACACACACACACACACACAGCTGATGCCTACTGACCAATGCTCGCTAGCTGTTCGCATGTTGCTTATTAGCTTATGGCTGCCTGTTTGGGGTGAATAATCACGCTCTTGTGAGTAACGAGGCAAATATTCGCTTCACTTTTTGGCCCAAGACATTCTGATTATATGACATTTACAGAGCCAGACTTGTGTAGAAATACTGGGGGGTTTTCAGCACACGCAAAGAACAGGGAGCTGGAGGACTGCAAGGATTATTAGCTGGATATTAGATGAATTTGAGAAAAAGTGTACTAGATTAGAACAGCAAACCCCACCTTTAATAAAAGTGTCAAAAATCATGACTTCATGTTGATATTGCAACCTCAATGTTAGTGTCACTAACAGAGGTCACAATATAAAATATTACAGTGTAATAGTAAATAATGATATCAGTGTAGGGCTGTGACTTTGCTTCAGGATTTAATTTGCTTTAGGAGGTGTAGGTTGTGGTTGTGGTAACTTTTGTGTGTGTGTGTGTGTGTGTGTGTGTGTGTGTGTGTGTGTGTGTGTGTGTGTGTGTGTGTGTGTGTGTGTGTGTGTGTTACCTGGAGGAAGCGGATGAGGTAGCAGAGCACCAGTTTGTTGATGTGTGGCAGGCCGAGCACCACGTTGACAGCTGCCTCTGGGTTGTCGTAGTGACTGATACACTCCTCATAGAACTCATGAGGGATCAGTGGCTCCTCCAGCTCCCTGTACCAGAGCTTCAGCAGAGACGCTGGGGACACACAGAGACAGAGACAGAGGGACAGGCCTCAGACCTCCACGACAGCACATTTAAAAACCATGTGAACATCTGCTCTGCTGCTGATGCGTGTGTGCACCATCAAGAGAGTTACTGTGAGGACTCAGTGAGGGAGAGTGTGTGTGTTCACCTGGGATGTGTGGGTCCTCCAGTCCTGTGGGGATTTTCCATTGGTCCACTTGCAGCTTGAGGGCATTGACCTCATCTATGTCCCCTGGTACCCTGCAGGACAGAGGACACTGGCTAGTTACACGTCCCCTTATCTTTACAATCTCACTCTAACAATCTCCTTATTTATTTATACCTTGGTGTCGACATAGTTGCTGTATATAAACCTAAAATCCTTCAATCTTTATGGTGAGCTGTGCTCAGATCACATTCTTGTTATAATGAGAAACGTAGTGAATTTGTTTTGCAATTCAAGTAACCGGTGTGTAGTCTGTTACTGTTTTAATTTGACTGTATTTTCACCATTGTGAGCTCTACCACCACCTGCACCTGTCAGCTATGGAAGCCCAAGCCAGAGAAAGAAAAAGAAAAATACCCTCATGATCAGTCATAATTATGAGGGAAAAAAGCTGAAATTGTCTCATAATTTGAACTTTTCATCTCATAACTGACTTATGATGGGGATATTTTTTCTTTCACTGGCAGAAGTGGGCTTCGTTAGAAAAAAGACCAAAATCTCAAATTGACCAGTGGATGAAAAACATGTTTTTGCCTGTAGTGCCTTGCCTCAAGGTTTCAACAGCAAAAGAAGTTTTAATGGTGCCTTTAAAAGTCAGGAAACATTCTTCTTTCTTCCCCTTCCAGCTCTGAACACTCACATCTTATTTCCAGTGAAAGAGCAGCGTTATCTCCACACTCTGCGGCGCTCCGTGTTCTGCTCTGTTCTGTCCTGTTCCTGTCTCTCACTCACCTGAAGATGCCCTCTGTCTGGTCTCCATTCAGACCCAGCACCTCTTCAGAAAGGCGAGTCTGCACCCAGGGCAGCTGGCTGTCTGGATACCTCTCCTTCTGCAGCGCCATCACCTCCTCCAGGGAGGAGCCGAACATGGAGGGGCTGAAGATGGCGTTCCTGGCGTGCTTGATCTCCTCCAGACAGGGCTTCTGCAGGCCCTGGACGGGGAGACACGTTTCCATTATTTCAGAGGACATCACTTTGACTTACATTTACTTCTTAGGGAATACCCATAAGCACTACCTGTCTATTCCTTACCCTTAATCTAACCTTACTGTAACCTTAATCCAAGTCTTAACCCTAAAATTTAATGATTTATGTCCCCAAAAGGAAGGCGATTCCCACAAGTGTGACTGTGGTAACAAACAGGAGTAATACTTGTCCACACACACAGGAGTTCATGTTAGTACAGCAGTGCAGGTGAAGGACAGCTGGAGGACTTGAAGAATATGGGTCAGACATCAGTAGGAGGAGACGACAGCTAAATATTCTGCTGTCAGTGTGTAAACCATGGGTCCATCCACAGGACACACACTCATGAGTGTGCTGTTAGAGTTTCGCAGGTTAACACCTGACAGACACTGTGGAGGCCTAAAAGTGACAAATGATCCATGTCAGCGGCCTGCAGAGACTCTGGCACTACATGCTACACAGGCTCTGAGCCAAGCTGCTGCCTGCCAACACACTCTCTCTCTCACACACACACACACACAAAATACACTCATATGTGATATCTAATGCCAAAAGCACAGGCATTAATGTGTTGCTTAAACAGCCTCCACTCTTCTGGTTTCAGGCTGTCTGCCACATTTAGGGACCTGGCTGCCACAAGAGCCACAGTGGTGAGCAGAGTAGTCTGGGGCGTGGGCCTGGGTGGAGCCCCTGCAGGGACGCATCTTGGTGGTAGCAAGAAATATTCAAACAAGAACTTTGAAGGCTGACATCAAGCAGGGTTTCATGTGAACGGCAGTTGAAGATGTGTCAGTCAGTCCACCGTTTGGATGGTTGTCATCCTGGGTGCATCAAAAGGGAGTCAAGAGCAGATGCCTGAATTTGGAGTGCTGGAGACAGGCGCCGCAAGTCGTCCACTGCAGCAACACTAATTCACATTCGCTCGCTCTGGGATGGGTTCATCCCAAGAGACCTGCCCGCACCCTGGAATGCATCACAGTTCCAGTGGCGTCCAGTGAGCTCTCACTAACCTGTGAAGGAAAAGGTGTGAATTCTGCACCAGGTCATACTCATATCAGCAGCAGGTCTCCAAGGTGAGCAGCCTCATAAGAGATAAGAGGAGTCTGCAAATTAGATCCATAACTTCAAAAATATAAGCTGGGTTGGTCTTAACTTGCACAAAAAGTAATGCAGCCAGTCAGCATCCTAGAGGGCCTACTGGCAGCTACAGGCATGTCAATGGAAGCAAATTGTCTCCAACAAACAATGGCAGCTCCTGAAGAGGTAAGCATAAATACTGTGACAGCATCACTTATATCAGAACTGGAGAGTATTTCTTCATTGAAACAAGAACAAAGAACAACACTGAAGGCTTTTCTCCTTAGAAAAGATGTTTTCACTCTTCTACCAGTTCTTTTTGGGTAAGAGTTTGGTTTACCAACTGGCTCCACTGGTAGTAACCTAACAAGCCAGGTGGTTCGTAACACAAACCGAAGGATTCTTGCATGAGCTTTTGAATCTAGCTGCCTTGGTAGGTAACTCTCCTATTACATAATATGGTTCGTTAACCTGATTGGTTATAGTTTGATGTGATAGACGGATGGTTCATCCAATCACCTGCCAAGTGATTTTTGAAAGTGCCTTCCCTTTTCGAAACTGTTTCTAAGGATGACTTCCCAGACGGTTCTGTGTAACAAACCATCTGGCGTGTAGGTTAGGGTTGGTCAGGCTGGAGTGCAAAGCATGGCTGAGAAATGCCCACACTGTGCCTTCCCCTCTCCATCACTACACAACAAGCATTAGTGAGGTCCAGCACTGACTGTGGGTGATGAGACCTGGCTTACTTTCCAGATCTTTCAAAGGTGCTGAATGGGGTTGAGATCAGAGCTCTGTGCAGGCCAGTCAACCTCTAACCACACTAATCTGGGAAAACCTTTTCTTCAAGGAGCTTCACACTGTCATGTTGAAACGGCAAAGAGCTAAACACAAACTGCTGACACAAAGTTGGAGGAACAAAGTTGTCTAAAATACCAGCAATGAGTAGCTCAGCAGCTCTGACACTATGATAAACTAGAGCAGATACCTGACCCATAGGTGTCACTCTGTCTGCAGCAGTGTTTGCAGAGGGATTTCATATCATGTATTTCATGTTCAGCCACTATGGCAATCCTTGCAAATGTCTCTGACAGGTCTGAAAGCAAAATGTTGAAGAGACAACTGGGATAAAATCTGGGTTTGATTATAAATAATACTTTCAGTTTATATATGTTGAATAACAATTATCATCCTCACTACACACAGGAGACTGAGGACAGTCACACTCCCAAAAACTATAGAATAATGGAAGGAAAAATCTGATGACATTATGTATTTCTCAAACCAAACCAACAATGGGTGTATCTACTAGCAAGTACTGTGTGTGTGTGTGTGTGTGTGTGTGTGTGTGTGTGTGTGTGTGTGTGTGTGTGTGTGCGTGTGTGTATCCACAGTCTGATTCATCTTCCTTTGTCCCATCTAACTCCATTAAAAAACTATTAAAAACACATTAGTGAGCCACATTGTTGCATTAGGTGACATCAGTGCTGCAACTACTTTAATTATCAATGAACTTACAGATTACTTTCATGATTAAATCGATTAATCGTTTAGTCTATAAAGTGTCCAAAACCCAAAGACTCTTCATTTACTACATTTAGGAAGCTGGAATAAGCATGTTTGACATTTTTGCTCAAAGTTTAAACGAAAAAATTCAACTGTTACAGACTCATTTTCTTTCAGTCTACTAATCCACAGATCATTGCAGCTCCAGCTGACATGTTCTTTCATTATCATTAACACACAGTAGTTTATTTTGAATCAGTCCTACATACTCTCTCCTGCTGCAGAACATTTTAACTTAGACACCAAATATGGGTTCATCTGCAGCTGAAAATAGTCCCCATCAAATGCATTACTTGCTCCTGGTTGAGTAACATTTGGTAAAAACTACAGCGAGCAGCTTACTGAGCCTTTTTTAAGATCTTTTTTTTTTTTGGAACGTTTTTTTAAAGTAGGAACCAATGCGCTTTGAGCTGAAAACCACAGACAGTGTAGGAAAGTCAGAAAGTACTCAGACACACAAATTCATTTTTGGTTCTGCTGTTTTCATAAGATTTGTTGACAGTGAGAAGATTCAGAAAAACACCTGTCTCATACTTTAAGGAAATTGACTTTTGTTGTTTGCTCTGAGCAGAAAGGACAAGATGAAGGCAGACAGACACTAAGCTGCTGCTGCTTACCTTCTTGGCTCCAGTCAGAGCAGCTTTTGTCAGTTTCCTGTAGCAGTATTTAGCATAGCTGCT
Source organism: Lutjanus erythropterus (assembly GCF_056507025.1). Classification (NCBI taxonomy): domain Eukaryota; kingdom Metazoa; phylum Chordata; class Actinopteri; order Lutjaniformes; family Lutjanidae; genus Lutjanus; species Lutjanus erythropterus. Next base: position 4,498,082 of record NC_139323.1, on the reverse strand, counting down.
GATGGCCACTCCTGCAACAACAGAGAACAGAGGGTATTTTTACATTAAAACGTTTATTTTTTTTTCACAGGTACATGCATTTATTCAAGTAAAAATACAGATTCTTGTGTAAAAAAACAAAGACTAGAAGTACTGATTCAACTTGTTTACTGCACTAAAAGTGAAAAAATACAGCCTCTGACTCAAAGTATTAAAGTAAAAAAATTGTCTTTTCTACTAACAGTTTCTGTGCAAAGTTTTCTAAACCTCACCTTTTCTCTGTGATCAAGATTCCCTCTCTGTCTGTTTCAGCTTGTTATATCTCTTATCGTGTTTTTGTCTTGTGTATCATTTTCATCTTTTTATGTTCTTTATGCTGTTTTTGTCTTGTTACACCTTTTATGTCATTTTCATCTTGTAATGTATTTCATGTTGTTTTTGTCTTTGTACCTAGTTACTTGCCACCTCTGATTTAGTCAGTTTTGTACATATTCTGGTTCAGTTTCATTCAGACATGAATGTGCATATACTGCACGATAGACAGGACTTTCACAGAAATTGTTACCTAATATTTTTACTTTATCTGTCTATATTTACAGGAGCTGGCCCAGGCAGCGGTCACTAAACCTCACATTAACCAGTTATTATCCAGCTCTCCTGGTTCACTACAGCTTATGTTTGTATTTAAAACAAGCGAAGAACAGGACGACAAACTGAACTGGTTTGATTTTTGATTCATTGTGTGTCAGCACTGGTCAGCAGATGAGAGGAATCTGCTATTCACTCTGTCCACCTGTAGGGGGAAGCAGAGCACCAGTACAGAGTCATCCCGCCTGTAGAAACAGGAAAAGCTTCAAACTGCACTGTAAGGTCATTTACTTAAGACTGTCCGTGCTGATGTCTTTCACTGTGTCTCCTGCTCGGGGACAATCATGGCGGGTTGTTATTTTGTAGCTGTCGTCTTCTTTTCTGGCCTTCGGGTTTGTCAATACGCAGCTTTCCACAGTCACTGATATTCTACATGGGATTTTGGTTTGCAGTTTATTGATTTCCTGTTTAAAATAAGAGTAGTAACCGCTCTGAAGATGTCTGTCAGATTGTATATCTGGATCAGTTTCCCTCTGATCTGATATTTCATCCTGGAGTTCCCCAAAGACTGACCTCAGTGCAGCTCAGATCAATATCCTCCCATTATATTAAGAAAAAAAAAACAACTCAACCATCTCTTACCTCTCTAAACATCTTTAACCTACCTGAGGGAGCAACTGAAATGCTATAAAATAAGTATTTCAGTAAGTATTCAGTTGTTCTAATGAACATGTATTTCAATCATTGGACAGAGTTTCATTGAAATTAATGAATTAATAATGTCAAGTATACCACCCAGCTGTATTCAAAGAGCAACCTTTGTTGTATGAGTGAGTCAGGTGGAGTTAATGAGACGTACAGTCCAGGGGTTGTGTTCAAGAAGCATTCACAAATCATATCTTATGTTTTCTATACAGCCAGCTTGATTACATTTGTTGGAAAATGTGTAATGAACAAGGAGCTCAGAAAGGTGACATGTTCATAAGCATAAGTATTCTAATGCATCCTCTGTGTTTTCTGCAAACATGAATACTTTTACCTTAGTAATTAAGTAAAAAGTAATATGTAAGTTACTAAAGTAAGAGCAAGGAATGTTAGTACTTTTACTTTAGTACTTTATGTAGGACTTTAAATGGAGGATGGAGGATTTTTTTACATTTTTGCTGAGTCACCAGCTAACACGGACACTCATTACACTGGAACACCAGTGGGTCTCGTTTCACTACGTGTTGTTTTTATTTCCCTCATAACTAACAACAGTGATGGATGTTAAAATGGCAGAATAATATGGATGCAGTGGGAGTTGGCCTTAAAGGGATAGTTCACCCAAAAATAAAACTTTAGTCATTATCTTCTCACTTTCATGTCGATTGAAGGTCAGGGTTTGGTTTAGTTAGTCCACAAAACACTGGTGGAGTTTCACGGGAAACCAGTGTTGCAGATTCTCCCAAACAATGGAAGTGAATGGTGACCAGTTTTCAAATGTAAAAATGACACACACAAAACAACAAACAAACAAACAAATAAAACCCATAAAATCCCTCCATACAGCATGTCTGGTGTAATCTTAGTCTCCTAAAGCCTGACATGCTGTTCACTTGTGCATTCAGACAATGTCCACATGCACGTGAACGTGGCTCCAAGCTTAAGATCTACAGTGAAGATTTGGGCTAAAAACATGATGTAAATGACGTCTTTCAAGTCAGCTTGGCACATCCAGGCTTTAGGAGACTTGGATTAAACCAGACAAGCAATATGGAGGCATTTTATGCTTTTTTTTAAACTTGTTTTTTGTTTGAAAATTGGTCAACACTCACTTGAAGTGTTTGAGAGACTCTGTCATGCTGTTTTCCTGTGAAACTCCAGCAGTTTTTTGTGGACAAAAAAAACACTAAATCCGACCTTCAATCAGTATAATAAGTAGACAATGACTGAATTTTCATTTTTGGGTGAACTATCCTTTTAAAATAAAGTTCATAGTTCAATCTGGGCCGACACAGGACACACTGATCCTGTGTAAGTGTCAGTTAATTAAGAGTGTGTGTGTGTGCTGCTCCCTCACCTTTGGTGTCGTTGAGGGGGTCCATGTGGCGGTAGATGTAGCCCTCCAGGTAGGTGTGGAAGCGGGGTGTCGGGGGGAAGAAGGCCAGACAGATGGCCATCAGCTCCCAGCCTCGCTCCAGGCTGTCGTAGCGGAAGTTCTCTGTGGTCTGACGACACAGCTGGATGTAGAGCTCATCACGCAGACCCTGGTTACTCCACCCTCGCACCACCACCTGACAGAGACACAGACAGAGAGACAGAGAGACAGATGAGTACAGGATAACCTGGCTGATTTCCACAAAGAGACATTGCTGCTGAGTTTTTCTTTTTTTTCTCTCTTTTCAGTACTTTGAGCACCACAGGAGTAGTACCATTTAGTCCCATTATATTGGAGAGAAGGCAGACATCTCTGCAGCTGATATCTCCAAAAACTCAGCAACTCACACCAAAACTATCTAAATGGATAAAAAGCACTGCAAGTGAGAGGAAAAATAAGTATTTTTGACTTTGGTGTGAACTATCCCTTTAAGGCATCTCCTCCATATCTGAAGACTTGGTTTAATTTCAGTAACTGTCCTGTTAGTTTCACTAAGAGCTGCTGCAGCCACCAGCTACTCAACCTTTCTGTTGGTTCTACACCCCTAGAGATAAAAGGTGCTAACTAGAACAATATAGGGTTCTTCAGCTTTTCCCATAGGAGGATCCATTTTGAATCCTGGTGGAACCCTTTATAAAGATTCCACCTGGAACCCTTTCAGGGGGTTCTACCTAAAAACCAAACATAAAGGGTTATACCTAGAACCATCTGTGAAAGGTTCAAACCAGAAGCCCCTGTGAGAAGTTCTAAAGGAGAACCCTTCTCTGGTGTAATGGTTCCACCCAGAACACTCTCTAGGGTTCTATCCTGAACCTTTCCACATTATAAGGGGGCTAACAAGAACCAACACAGGGGGTTCTACTGATAATCCGATTACATTCCAAGGGTTTCATCTAGAACCTACCCAGGAGATTCTACTAAGAACCAATTTATATTCCAAGGGTTTTCCCCTTGGACCCACCCCAGTGGTTCTACAGAGAACCCCCTATATATTTATAAGTATTTATAAGTATTTCATCTAGAACCCTTAATGGGGTTCTACCAAGAAACCTTTATATTCCACAAATTTTATCTTGGACCCGCCCCAGTGGCTCTACAGAGAACCCTCTATATAATCAAGTATTTCATCTAGAAACTTTAATGGGGGTTCTTCTGAGAAAGAACCCAGGGGGTTTTACATTCAAAAGGTTTCACCTAGAACCCACCTAGGGGGTTCTATTAAGAGCCATTTATATTTCAAGCATTTCATCTAAAACCCACCTAGGGGTTTTTCTTTTGAATCCTTATCCTTATTACCAGGGGTTTCATCTAGAACCCACCCAGGTGGATCTAAAAATGCCTTTTTTTATAATGGCCTATAACCCTCCTGTCTCCTGAGGGTTCTACAAAGAACTAAATTATATTCCAACAGTACAAAGAACTGATAGTTCCTGATACGTCTACATTTAAAAATACCATTTGGAACCTGGAGAAACATTTGAATATTTGAGGAGGATTTTAACACTCATTACTTCAACAATCCTTGAAGTTCTTAACGGCACCCTTGGGCCAGGTAAGAACCACTGACAAATCTTCTCTTTAAAAAATGGTTCTTCTGAAGCAAATGGTTCCAGGTGGAACCCCAGCCCTTCAGGAAGAACCATTTTGCAATCTTTATTTGTAAAAGTATAATACTGCTGCTGTGCACTACAGGAACAACACGTGGATCAATATTCATGCATGGTTTTGCATTTATGGATACTGTGGGAGTGTCGTGGGCAGGATGTGAGGCCTGTCTATGGGCGCACATCCTCACGTTGATAGTGATTTATAAAAAGACATGTCTGTGAAAGTGTGCGTACACACTGTTCAGAGATTTCTTGCTGTACACCATCTCAGTCTTTTGTGTGCATAAAATAGTTTGGTAGAGATCCTACGCATGGTTTTATAAACGAGGCCCCTGGTGTTTTAAAAGCTTCTCCTCAAAGTCACACTGTGAACAAGGACACACAGCTGCACAGTGTGACGCCTCCTGCACACTCCAGCAGGCCTGCAGAGAGGAGGAGAGCCCACTGATCCTGCATCAGTTTGTCTTCTGCACACGCTGCACAACACTGTACAGACTCCAGACAAGTTATCTCCCAGCGAAGGTGGAACCTTATTACCTGTTAAAATATGTAGTCAGTAACACAATCCAAGTATCACAGTATGGAAGCAATGTAACTTGATTACTCTCTGTTACTTTTGGATTACCTTGTTTAGCCTAATAAAGTGTTTTTAGTGCTGCAACTGACAATTTTGATTCAGTTAATTAGTTGTTTGGTCCCTGAAATGTCAGAAAATGGTGAAAACTGTTGATCCAAGTCCAAGATGACGTCCTCAAATGTCTTGTTTTGTCCACAATTCAAAGACATTCACTTTACTGTCAGAGAGGAGTAAAGAAACCAGAAAATATTCACATTTAAGAAGCTTTATCTGAGAATTTGGACTTATATTTCTTAAAAAATGACTCAAAATGACCAATCAAATATCAAAATAGATGCTGATTAATTTACTAATCAATTAATGATAGATAAACTATTGCAGCTCTAAGTGTTTTATGTTTGTTGTTAAGGTTATTAGTGTGTACAGCTGTTCCTTCCTTTGTTGTGTACAATTTATTGATTGATTATTGTAAAGAATTCCCACCCAGTGAAACAGTTTTTCACTAGAGGTCATGATAATGAATTTGCAGCTGTGTGTGCACTGTGCATTGTAGTATATTGTTCTTTAAAACTGTAATCCTACTAATAATCCCCATTTTTACTAAATGAATCTGTAATCTGATTACAGTTCTATCTGTGACCGTCATGGAATACAGTTATCTTTTTTTGTATCCATATTACATAATTCTGTTACTCCTGAAGCCTGGTAAATGTCCAGAAAACATATACTAGGGTGAGACGTGATAGTTAATGAGAATAGTGGCGTGAGTGAGTGTGAGGAAGGGAGGTTCAGGTTAGACCCTGAGCCAGGACACAGACCTCCAGAGCCACGCAGAGGGGTTCGGCCTTGGAGCGGCGGTCTCCCATGTAGGTCTGGATGAGCTTGAAGATTTCCACTGCTTCCCTCTTCACAGTGCGGTCCGAGGTCACAATCATGGGCTTCTTGATGGGCTCGCTGCTCCAGGCCAGCATGTTGGCGATGGACACCTTTCTCCTGAACAGACCCTGAGAGGGCAGAGAGACACAGAGAGGACGCACAGAGACGGTTAGAGGAGCAGCAGAGAAACAGGAGAAGACATTGGAGCTGACACTTTATCTCCCTCCTAGCATTGCTTGTATTTTCACATGCTAATAAAGGAAATCCAAACTGAAATCACTGTTAGTGTTACGTACATACACCACACTTGTGTTGAGAATTGCTTGTCGAGCCTTTGAGCTCTACTTGTGTATTATATTTTGAGTGTCTAAACCTGATTAGTGATCAGCTGATTGATATTAAGAAGGGTTTTCCACTAACAGTGTTACCACATGTGAAACATCAACAGCAGTGAGTGACACAGTGTTTAACAGACTGTTCTCCTGTCTGTTATTACAGAGGAACATTGATTAATACACAGTGTGTGACATATGAGCTGAAACTCAACAGAGACAGTGCTCAGATAAATAAGCAGGGCTTGGAGGGTTACTATGAAAATGTATTCAGATACAGTTAGTAATTAAATGTAGTCAGTAACACAATCCAAGTATCTCAATAATTTGATTACTTTCTGTTACTTTTGGATTACTTCAATATAAAATATGGTTGAATTGTTTAGCTTAATGCAGTGTTTTTATGGCTGCAACCAGTGTCGGAAATTAGCTCCAGCCAGCAACCAAATGCTGGTGAAATATGCAAGTGACTGGTAGATCTCAGACACAAGATAATGATTTAATATTGAGTGGTTGGTGAATTAGAACATTTTCCTGTCAGTGGCTGGTGGATCAGTATCGCATTCTACAAGCTTAATTTCCTACTCTGGCTGCAACTAATGATTACTTTCAGCATTGATTAATTGGTTGACTGTTTTCTTGATTAATCGATTAGTTGTTTGGTCCATAAAATGTTAGAAAATGGTGAAAAATGGTGATCAAAGCTCTAGATGACGTCCTCAAATGTCTTGTTTTGTCCACAATTCAAAGATATTCAGTTTACTGTCAGAGAAGAGTAAAGAAACCAGAAAATATTCACATTTAAGAAGCTGAAATCAGCGAATGTGGACTTTAATTAATTAAAAAATGACTCAAAATTATTAATTAATTAATCCTGTCACAATCTTGTCACTTGCGTCCCTGTGCTCCACATGTTTAAAGCTATTTTTCAAGTGACAAGATTGTGACAGGATTAATTAATCGATTAATAATTTTGAGTCTTATTGAAAATTTTCTAACGTCATCTTCTTAAATGTGAATATTTTTAAACATTTTTAAAGTCTTTGCTGTAATGATTACTTTCAATATCAAGATTAATCAATAACAATCAATTTTCTCCATTAATTAGTTCATTCATGTACCATAAAATAGTGAAAAATGTTGATCAGTGTCCAAGTTGATGTCCTCAAATATCATTTATTATCAGAGAGGAGTAAAGAAACCAGATAATATTCACATTTAAGAAGCTGAAATCAGAGAATTCTGAGTTTAATAAAAAAAAATGACTCAAAATGATTAATCGATCTTCAAAATAGATGTAATTAATTTATTAGTTGATTAAAAAGGTACATTGTTTTATGTTTGTTGTTAGGCTTATTAGTTTGTTGATTGATTTAAAGAGCAAAAATGCTGAAATTTCTTTCTTTATTCTAAAATTGTAATCCTGCTAATAATCCCCATTTAACTAAATGTATCTGTAATCTGATTACATCTTTTTTATCTGTAACTGTAATGGAATACAGTTACATTTTTTTGTATCCAGATTACGTGATCCTGTTACATGTAATCTCAAACCTGTAAATGACCACGTCTTTCACTGCAGCACACATGACTCTGAGCTATTTGAAGATCAACAACATTTTGGAGACTGTTTTAAAAATAGTAAAGACAGAAATATCAACAGAAGGGACAGAAAAAGAGACAGGTACACCGTGGCGTGTGTGACGTCATGCAGATGTATTCAAAGTGAGACACACATCTTCTGCGGTACCTGTGTGTGTTTGTTGAAGTGCTTGGACGCCCAGTTCTCGATGTCGGTCTCTGAGGAGGGCTTTCTCAGGGTGAATTCTGGGAAAATGCCACAGCTGGCGCTCGGCATCATATTCCTGGCATTTCGACTGGCCTCAAACTGGGCGCAGGCTCCGAGGTCCTCCGACTGACAGGTGAAGACACGGAGAGAGGAGGACAGACGGAGACAGAGAGAAGGAACAGGAGATGTCATTCATGTCTGTGCTGCTGCTGCGGCAGGACGTTTAGACGACCCGAGAGCTGAAAGTTTCTCTGGCACTCAGAGGAGGCTGACTGGGATTAATACTGACGTGTTACAGTAATACGTCAATATCCACAAGGTTATTTCAGCAACAAAGAGTCCTTTTATTCCTTGGTACCTCCACTGAAATAATCTAAAGTAAGAGCTGTGGACCAACAAAAACATTACGTAAGAAAGGTTTTTCAAAGACGGACATGAACATCTGAGCTGCATCCTCCTGCTTTACAGCAGCTGCAAGATAAATACTGCATGGAAGAAAGTAAACATGAAGTATTATGTTAACTGTGGATACAAGAGCCTGCATTGTGTTACATGTTGGTGAAAGTCTTTTTCTGCAACTTGAGCTAAACCAAAGTGCATAGGGTCACTAGGATAAAAATAGCAAAAGTGGTGGAATGTAATAAAGTACTGTACTTACATACAAATCTGAGGTACTTGTACTTTACTTGAGTATTTCCATTTTTATCTGTGTTAATTTTGTGAATGAAAGTTTTGACGATAAGTACTCATTGATGTCCTTCGTGAATAAATTGTGATGACCATGTAAAATATGAAAAATACTGATGGTCAAATTAATTGAAAACGACAAAATGTCTGTTCTTTCTTCCCTGACGAACAAAGACAAGACGAAACAGTTGGTCCTGTTTGGGCTGAAACCTCAGCAATCCCAAATCACTAACACAGTAAGACTAGCAAAGTGCCTCATCTTCACAAGTGGCCTTTTAGGTGAAAAGAAAAGAAAAGTAAAAGAAAGAGACAACCTGTCTGTGGACACTTTTCTCTCATATTCAAACTGAAAGTAACACTGAGTGCATCATTCCCAATTAAGATACATGCCTTGGATTAACAAATTGACAAATAACATTATTTACGTTATTGTGCTGCATTCACTTTTGATATCATTAAGATTGCAAGAAAGGTTCATTCACATTTTACACAAGTAGTAACTACTGGGGCTTTTCCACTGACACTTTTGGCCGCACAAAGTCAAACTGTGCAGCACCAATTTGCTGCATTTCCAATACCACTTTTATCATGTAGAGCTGTGCTGAGTCACGCCTGAGATGGACCTGCTCTGGAGTGGGGCCAAGGAGAGCCCGTCCTGCTTCCAGGTGGGCTGAGGTGACGTCTCTTTGACTGTGACCAACCTGTGACAAGTTTAGTTTCCCTCCAGTGTCGCTGCTCAGGTATCTGCTGTATTTTACTGACAAGTTTGCTTTCAGTCATGCAGGAGTTGTGTCAAGTTACCACTGATGAAAACTGAAAGTTTCCTGGTTTTGCAGCGTTTGAATAACAAAATAATGCAGGAATTTATTGTGAAGAATTTACAGGAAGTTCAGAATTTGTTTGCCACTTTACAGCCTCCTGACTCAAGCTAAGCGGCTCCTCTTCAGTCAAAAGACACACCTTTAAGCAAGTAGCTCTGTTGTAATGGAAATACAAATCCCTGCCATGCTGGGTTGACGCGCAGAGTCAAACCGAGTCAAACCAAGCCTGCACGTGTATGGAAAACGGGCAGATTTTGGTATCCTCACTCCTTCTCTGTTGCTCATAAAGCTCCCCTCTACATATTTCTTCTATCCCTGTTCATTTCATCCACTTTTTCCACTACTAATTCTTTATCTTTGTCTTCTTTCAAATTCGGATTCTGCTGAGCAGATCGCTCCCTTCACACTCTCAGCTTTAAACTCAAGTGTTGCACTGCCGACTTTCAAAAGGAGAAAGCAAGAGAATGTTGGGAGTAGACTTGGGAGGACAGAGAGAGAGGCATCAGCCTATTTTCCTCTTGGCTAAGTCTTCCCAGCCCTCTTATCTCCTCAGGGCCTCTGAGGGCTCAGATCAAGACACATGTCATACCAACCAGAGCTTATTTCATGTCTGCCTCTTTACCTCACACCTAAACAAGTCGAGCATTCTTCTATTTGTACATACAGTACATATACTGTAGGTTAGTTGTGCTTCAGGTGAACTTGTCACATCGCACATTTCTGGTGCACAGACATGCTGCAACTGATTTAATCAGTGCCAGGACTCAAAGTTTAACATGACTGCATCTTCTTCAACTCTGATGAAGTCCTCAGAGCCCAAACAATAAATTGGTCAACACGGAAAGATACAGACCACTGACAAAACAATCTCACCTCAAGGTCTATTTAATAGTTGTTCTGGAGCTCGATATCAAGCTGTATCATATGACCTTCAGTCAGTAGATAGATGTTCCAGTTTCTATTTCCACTGAGCACTTTAAGTCTGAACAGCTACATTTCCACCATAACTGGACTGTTGCATTGGTTGATGCAGCTCATGTGATATTTCCTAAGCTGAGACAGCTGATGAGCTAAGTAGCCAGATAGCTGAAATCATTTCATAATCAAGTGATGGGTATAAATATCCCGAAATGATAACTCCAGTTCATCAAAGCTTAGATCTTATTTCGGTTGTTTTAATCACCACAACAAAGTTGAGGCAGAAACATGAGCAGTCGGACAATTACCCCCATTTACACCTGGTATTGAAATGTGATCTGTATCTGGACACATTATTCAGATCATTGCCTGGACTGTGTTTACACCTCCCTAAGATCTGAACTCAGTTCCAGATGTGTCTGGCAGATCTGATCGCAAAGTGTTTACACCTTGCGTTAACACATGCATTTTTCCTGATAGAAATGACAATCCAAGCTGTAATCAACTGAAGTGATCCTTTCTCCCTAAACATGTATGCAGACTCCCAGCATGCATCAGTACCTGTGAGGGGTGGAGGTAAGGCTCCGGGGAGGCCAGGTTGGTCTGGACAGAGAGGCTCTTCTCCAGCAGGGCCTGGGGGAAGCCCAGCCGATCGAAGGTGTTACGTTTCCAGTGGTGTCCGTCGCTCTGAGCCAGCGCCTCGTCCTCACTGAACGCCCTCACTACTGGACCCGGTAATGGCAGAGGTACTGCCCCATCACTCTCATAGCCGTCTTTAGAGCCGCCACCTTGGGCCGCCCCCCCTCCCTGCCCCGAGTCCCAACTGCTCCTCTGTTTCATCACCTGCTGGGCCTCCCAAGCCAGCCTGGCCTGAGCCAGCATGGCCTCGGACGCTGTGCCTGCCAGCTCCCCCTCCATCCCCCCGCAGCGGGCCAGCTCCTGGGGGAGGGACGGCTTGCGACTCTTGCGTTTGCGGTTCCCACCGGGAGAGAAAGCCCCGGGACCACCGGTAGAGGACGAGGACAGGGAATGGGTCTGGCTGGACGTCCAGGATATGGAATCCTCATAAAGCAACCTCTGGCCTCCCTCTCCACCCTCCCCACTGTAGTCCAGCAGCAGGCGGGGGTCCCTGATCAGAGACTGGCTGTGCTGCAGAGTGTAGGACCCCCCATACGAGCCGCCGTAGCCCCCTGTGGTGCCGTAGCGCAGCAGACGGTCAGCAGTCTTGAAGCGAGGGCTGGAAGACGACTGCTCCACGTACACCAGTTGCTTGACATACTCCTTCCCTACAGGACTGTACTCCAGACTCTGTGTCTTCTCTGGACACTTCTGCCGGGTCAGAACCAGCTGGCCGTACGGCGACTGGCCCTGCTTAGGGGAGTGGTAGAGGGGGGCTGAGGACTTACGAGCAGGTGACTTGCCAGTGCCATAGAAGGAGGAGGAGTCAGAGAGGTGCATGTCAGTGGGAGGCTCCTCGTATATGGGCGGGGGCTGGTACTCCGATGGCGGCTCCTCGTACAGCGGGGGTTCGTAGGCATAGCGGGGCGAAGGGGGCTGGGAGTCTGCTGAGGAGCGGCGGTGAGTACCAGTGCCACCCAACTCAGCCCGCTTCAGGAAGGGAGACTGACGGCGGTCGGCATAAAGGACGGGGGAACCATCGGGTTCTGAAGGCGGGTTTCCTCCAGAGGAGCGGCGGGTTCGCGAGGTGGTGCCCCCTCCAGAGGGAGGGCCAGGAGTGGGGGGGTCACAGGGGGAGTAACCATTCCCCTGGTGGGCCAAGAAGCTGGGCTCTCTGTCTGTCACCTTGATCAGCATCCGCTCCTTTGTACCAGTGTTCCACCTGAAGGGAGAAGTCCTGAGAGGAGGGGAGAGAGGAGACGATAAGGAAGAGGAGGAGGAGGGACAGGAGAGAAGAGAGCAGATTTAATTAAGGGTCAGGGGGCAGAGTGATAAAGAGCTGTCTGTCACATTCACACTTCAGGGCCTGGTAATACTGTGAAGTAGCTGTTTTTATTACAGCTCCGGGTGCTCTTCATATTTCTTACATGTTCGTGGTCCACCTCACATCCTTGGCGCCAACTGTACTAATCTTCTACATGGCCTCAACTTCCTGCCAGAGCACCACACTGTTCTATTCAAGTTATGTTCAATGAATAGTAATCTGGCATTTAGACTGCATTTAAAAACGCAATGGTCCGCAAACATTTTTTCTTTTTTGTTCTGTTCTGTTCCGCCTCCTCCTTCCCTACTGTGCTGTGAGCACAGGTGTAGATACTGGGAGTTGGGAGCAGTTTAGAGTGGAAGTTGTGGTGGATGAATGGGTAATGTTTAGACTAGACTAGGTATTTTCAGTTTTCAGCCACAATTTGGTTAGGTTTAGGCAACAAAACTACATGGTTAGGTTTAGGATCAGATCGTGGCTTGCATTCAAATAAAAGAAAGGGTTGATGTACACTGATCAACTTTTTTTTTTTTCAACTTTCTGACATTTCATGGACCAAGAAGAAGTTTAAATTTCTGATTCAAGTCTGATTCAAGTCACAAAGAAAAATCAAATTACATTACTTAAATACTGTTATACTTGGATTACATTACTGACTGCATATTTTAACAGTTAATTAGTAACTGTACCAGAATACATTTTTACAGTAACCCTCCCACCCCTGCAGTTTGCGATCATGGTACTGACCAGCCGATGAGAGTCCACTTAAAGTAATAAAGCCATCAGTTTAAAGGCTTATCAGATTGTCATAACACTGCACAGTGATTCAAAAAGGGGTTTCTGAAACCTACAATCTTAGAACCACACAGACTTTACACAGTGATTGGTCAGGTGTGAATGGATGAATGAAAGTAGGCAGGATTCAAACTTCTCGCTCAAGGTTTTGTTTTTCATTGTTAAGCTACTTCTATCTAACCTGATACACCATATGGTTTGTTACACAGATGCCTCTGGAAAGTTGTCCTTAGAAAACTGTTTGGAAAAGGGCAGGCACTTTCACAAAACACTTTGCACATGATTGGATGAACCACCCATCTATCACGGCTAACATGGGCTAACTTCAACCAACTGCTCTTCTTTCAATTTTCTTCAATTCTCCCTGTCGTCATACCATGCTCGTAGCTGCCATCCTAGGATGCCGATTGGCTGCACCACTGTTGGTGTGGACACAAACAGATAACATGAAGCCTGGCAAGATAGATTGTCATGTGATCTCTCTCATCCAGCTGCCTTGCAAGTAATCACATATTTTCAAGCATGAAAATGATAAACTGTCAGTGATGATTGTTACAATCTGCTTTGAATCATTCTTAGTTCAACAGAAGTGAAAGTACTGCAGGAGTCTTTAGTGACAATAATCCACCACAGCTAATATCCAGCAGACAGCAGCCTCGGGCACCAACAGACCTTTATTCATCAGTTCACATTCACTCAGTCATTCCTCTCAGAGATTCTTCTTGTTTATCAGACAACAAGAAGGAGGAGGGATGAAGAACAAGAGGTGAACTGGGCGAGAGGGACCGAAGTGTGACATTGCAGCATGGGCCACCCTCTGTTTCCAAATACTTCCACACATTGATCCCCAGGGCCAGTGCTGCTCAATAGTGGCAGTGTGAGTGTGTGTGTGTACTGTGCATGTTAATATGTATGTGTGTGTGAGAGAGAGGAAAACAAAGAGAGCAGGATGAAGCATTACAGGGCTACACTGGCATCTATCACAACATGCTCTGGACTCTAACCCACTTTCTTTCTCCGTCCTCCTCTCTGCTCCACAGCTTCTCTTCTCCATCATGCGTCCGTCCATCCTCCCTTCTTTTTCCTCTTTCCGTCTCCTCGTCCTAACTGCGCGCAAAACGTCGTTCTTTGTCTCCTCATTCTTTAATTATTCACGATCACTTGACCTTCAAATCAATTTACACATTCCCTGCCTTTTCCCATCTGTCTCCATCTGTCTCCGTCACTGCAGCGTCACCCTGCAGATCCTTCATCTCGTTTCTCTTCGACTAGAAACTGATTTCTTTTGCTCGGTCAGCTGCCTCTGATGGAAACATCTCACCAGGCACCAACGAATCCCACTGCACATCACACTGTGGTCACAAGTGTGGAAGTGTTGACTGTGGCTGTATTTAACATCAGCAGAGAGTACAACCAGTCATTTATTCTCACATCTTTCACTTCTATCTATTCTATTTCAGTTCTAAAGAGGTGCTGTTAGCTGCTTTTATTCATTCCCACAGTAGGCAGTATAAGTGGAATGATTGCCATAAATTACACTTTAGAATGTAGCTCTGTTTACATAAAAGAAGCTGAGGATTTCTCAATGCTTCAAATGCTTTCACTCCTTTGAAAAACCTTCATTCCATGTCACATTACTGTCACACTGTCAGTGTCACAGTATCATGAACAGGCTTGGGGAGTACTGGATTACATGTAACAGGATTATGTAATCTGGATGCAAAAAAGGTAACTGTATTCCACTACAGATTACAGATACATTTAGTAAAAATGTAGATTATTAGTAGGATTACAATCTTAAAATAAAGAACAATATCCTACCTACTGTACATAGCTGCCAATTCATTATCAAGGCCTCTAGTGAAAAAATGCTTCACTGATTTTTGATTTTGATACGTATATGTTATTAATCAACTATTAAATTAATCTGCATCTGTTATAATAATTGATTAATTGTTTTGCGTCATTTTTTAATTAAAAAAAAATTCAACTTCTTTAATGTGAATATTTTCTGGGTTCTTTACTCCTCTCTGACAGTAAATTGAATATTTTTGATTTGTGGACAAAACAAGACAGTTGAGGACATCATCTTGGACTTCTTAGATCAACATTTTTCACCATTTTCTGACAATTCATAGACCAAACTAATTGACCAATTGAGAAAATAATTGATTGATTAATCTCTGATGGAAATAATTGTTAGTTGGGCCCTAAAATACTATATTAGGCAAAACAATGTCACCATATTTTATACTGGGGTAATTCAAAAGTATTGGAAAGTAATTAAGTTACATAACTTTAATTACAGAGTTTTGGAGATATCAGCCATAGAAATGTCCATCTTCTCTCCAGTATAAGTGGACTAAATAGCACTGTGTTCAAAGCACAAAAAATACATTTGAAAAGAAATCAACCCTATCGGAACTACTTTCTGAAAGTACTTTCTCAAAACAAGGCCTGTGGGTTATCTTTCGTAACCGAGTCATGATTTTTGGAAAGAGACACTGGTTTTGAATTTTCCAATGTATTTTTTGGTACTTTGAGCACCACAAGCTCAGTGCCATTTAGTTACATTATACTGAAGACAAGCTAGACATTTCTATCACTGATATCTCCAAAACTCTCAACTCTCTCGCAACTCACACTCACAACTCACTAACTCTAACTATCTACATGGATAACCAGCACTACAGGCCAGAGGGGAAATCTGTATTTTTTATTTGAGGTGAACTGTGAAAAAGAAAATCTTGTCTTTACCCAGACTTAGCAAGGCAGAGAAAGGTGGGGTTAAGTGACTGACTGTGTTTGAGGATGGATCGTGGTGTTTTTATTTGTTCTCAGAGACACTGGACTCATTCCTGTCATTCACCTTTATCTGACAGATTTGCTGATGCAGCAGCTTCAGCCTGTGGTGACGTCTCGGATAATTCACCAAATAAGATGCAGGAACGGTAGGTTGAGAAATTGATGCCACCGCCTTACTCTCATAATGTGGACAAATGCTTGATTGATCAAACAAAAGATTATTTCTGACAGCAGAATTTTGGAAGAAGCTGCACAAAGTTATTTCCCTGATGTCAGGCAGAATTGTCAACTTGTTGCATTCCATTTCTGTCTGCATCTGAGAAGATGGAGTGGCATCACAGGTCTGACCCCCGGCAACAAAGTTCTATCTTTAGTCACAGGCGGTGGTTCAGGGGGTTCACTGAACCCCCTGGTGGAACATTGATTCTGGTCTAATTATGTGGAACGGCAGCCTGTGGTGATGCAGGACACACATGTTGTGGGTCGACTTACTAGATAAAACTACGGGTTCAGGCGGGCAGTTCAAGTGACAAAGCAGCAGTCTGAATAAGTTAACTTATGGAAACGTTACATGTAGACCATCTCCCACCCTCTTCCCCTCATCTGACACTCCCTCTCCCTCTCTCTCTCTCTCAAACACACACACATCCTGCTACAGTGGTGTGCACAGAAGCTAGCACACTTAGTACACTCTCAACTCAGGTGATTGGCGCTCAGAATGCATCTAAAAAGGTTAAATCCATGAATTCACCAAACCATTTCCTGTTTCCTGGGAGACAGAAAACAGAAAACTGGGAAAACATATTTTTAATATTCAGAAAATAGACAAATATATTAAGAAAATATGTCAGCTTAGTTGACAGCACTGTGTGTGCAGGTCGAGCACACAATGCTTTAATTAACTGATTAACAAGCACAAAATGCCATGAATTCGAACACTTCTGCAACTTTTGGCTCCACCATCTGAATTAGACACAACACAGTGTACGACCAATTTTGTGCGGGAACACTTCAAAATGTACCAGACTGAGGTTCAATGAGCAGTTTGCTGCAACATTTCAAATCTCAGACAAAACTCCAAATAAAAGCCCAAAGCCTCAAAAACAATGGATTCTTATTTTATCTGTGGCAGAACGCGGCTCTCACTGAAGAAAGACGGCCAAATCTTCTGAAGACTCCATCTGAAGTCTCACACCAAGTGAGTGAGAGTTTTTTCAAACTTTTGCTTTTTAACTTTGAGTGATCGCTGACTTTTTTTAAGCAGACTATATCTAACACAGCGGCGCGCCACACACCATGCCAGCCATCTGCTGGAGTCACACAGCAGCAGCGTTTGAATGCAAACAGAATGTGTGATCTGTCTCAGCTCAATGTCATGACTTTAATAACACCAAATGACTCACTTTATATTTTCATCTTTGCAGCTGCAGTAAAAGTCAAGGTGCTGAGCAGTTCTTATTACAGTCATTATAATGTTTATTAATGTTACAATGATGTTCTTCTGCTTCAGATAACACTCTAAAGCAGTCAGGTCTGGAACCTTCATTTCTCATGTTTAGGTATGGTGCTGCCTGAAACATGACCAATGTGTTTTGACTGATAATTTCCCAGGATTCCTGGGAAAATTAGCATATTTTCCCTGAATAGGCAATGTCTCATTTTTGGGAAAAATATTAGTTGCTATTTGGGATTGTGAACCCCCAACCTTCAAACTGTGCCTGTGTCTTTGGTACTGGCCCCTAATCAAGACTTTATCAGTTTAGCCTCAACATCAAGTCCAACTTGGCTTGAGACAATTCAAGAAACAATCAACACACATATTTTTCCATACAGTACAGTATTATAGTTTGATCTAATCAAATACTACATTATAATACTATACATCTGATACTTCCACACACTTGTGCATGAAGCCAGACACTGAGAATGTTTGGCTTTCACATGGCATTATGAAAAGCATTACCTGAACTTGTAAAGTACAGTGCAGAACAGTGCAGGTGATATAACAGAATTTTGTGTTGCTATGGGGACCAGACCTAGGTGCACCAGCCCTGCTTTGTTGTGCATAGAAACATAAGGATTACCTACCTGCTCGGTTCTCTGAGGACTGTCTCTCTTCTTTCAATTGAATTTAATATAAGAATCTGTCATTTTGTAGCAATCAAAGAATAAGTGTTCAAACAACCTTTAAATTATTCTGAAAAAAAAAAACAACAGTAATTGACTTGTTTTCTTTACTTGCTCTGATTGAACTAGACAAGTTATACACAGTGCTACAACAAATGCAGCTCCAGAATAACTGAGTTTGCTTTTCAGCCAGTTTGCGAGATCAAAAACAAATACAATGAAATATGGATGGACTGAAGACGCAGAGGGAGAAAAAACCCAAAGCTAAACAATCTCCCAACCCCTGTGGTTTGTTGTAACTCACATAACACATTGAATCTCACTGCGGTCACGACATAAGGAAGACAAGATAGCATTATCTGATATCCTGTAAGTCACTTGTGGTCGTCCTCATGTGTCCGTCTCTGCCTCAGGGAATTGTGGACACACGTCAAACTACATTCAAGATTCAAGACACATGCAGAGAAGTGAACAGATGTGTAGGATCATGAATATGTCCATATACAGGAGCCTAATGCAAAATACATCATGCATTGTGATCACCTCATTGGGCTTCCAATTGTTTTAAGGCTGCAACTAACAATTATTTTCCTTGTTGATTAATCTGACAATCCTTTTCTCAATTAATCAATTAATTAATCCTGTCACAGTCTAGTCAGTTGAAAAATAGGACCTATTTTTCAGTTCTTTCCTGAAATGATCATTTTCATCATCGATTGATCTGTTGAGTATCTTCTTGATTTATTTATTATTTGTTTGGTCCATAAAATGTCAAAGATATTCAGTTTACTGTCAGAGAGGAGTAAGAAACCAGAAAGTATTCACATTTAAGAAGCTGAAATCAGAGAAATTCTGATTTGTTTTCTTAAAAACGACCTCAACAACTGATTATCAAAATATTTGGTGAGTTGTGTTGCTGATCATTTTATTGTTTTACAAGCACAAATATGGTTTTTATGCATATATTTTCTGGGCTTTTTAGGATAGCTAAAGTGAGGAGCTACCAGGCCACCATATAAATATATGTGTTTTTTTTTTTTTTGACAAATCTCTGTCTTGGTTTTCATGACGAGCAAAAATACAATACATGCAATAAACATCAGATCAGAATTTACTTCCAAAAGAAAAAAAGAAAGAGAGAAAATGACATTCAATAATATATACCATAAAGATTATCTCAAGGCTGACATGTTTTTGACAAACACTCATCTGGAGCAGGTAACAGGTGCTTTCTGGCTGTATTCAACTACGATTCCCATCTGCCTCTGTCATCACTCATTTTAAAAGTGAATATAACCAATCATTTTTGTTTTCTTTGTCTGATGATGTTGTGATGGTAAAATATTAATTTGATTTGCAGCTGAGCAGCTTGGCAGTGACTGCCTGTCAACTGTATTTATGAATCGTAATCAAATTTCATACTCGTCTGACAACAGAAAAATATGGAAATGAGAATAACTAGGCTATATTGTGTATTTGGTAGAATTTAAACAAGGATGGTGATCAGAGAGGGCAGGAGAATCAACAGAGCATCTTCCTCCTTCACTTTTCTCCTCTCCCTCTTGCTAACAAACAAGAAAAATTAGTTTTGCTGTGTATATGTTAAGACAATTTCTGAAACAAATGAGATGCATGCTTAAAAATTAAGTTTGAAGGACCAGTGTGGAGGATTAAAGCATGGAGGAGAACCTACGGTGGCCATGAAAGGCCATATCTAGAGCCAGTGTTTGATTTGTCCATGCTGAGCTACTGTAGAAACATAGCGGTGCAACACAGAGGTCTCACTGCAGAGCCACTCCCTCCTTTGTTATTATGAGCTCATTCTAAGGTCATGAAAACAACAATTTTTATTTTCAAGTGATTACACAGTAATAAAAACATGCTTTCTGCCATATTCTGCCAACAGATCCCCCTAAATCTCACACCTTTCAGCATGTAATCCAAGTGGTTAGCATTAGGCTTGGCTTTGTTTTCAGGCTTTATAAAAATCCAGCCTGTGACAAAAGACTTTGGCCAATCACAAGTCAGTAAGTTGAGTTGATTGTTGAGTCTCATTCCCAAACGACAGGATTTGCCGACCTGGGAGTGAGACTCAATGATGGACTACCTTTTCCCAGAATCACGTACTGCACCTTTAAGTCAATTGCCAATAAATACAAGCCTTTATTTGTATTCACCAGTGAATTTCATGCTTCGGAGATGTAAGCTGTTCAGACAAAAATAGACCCAGCATGCAAAGATGGCAGAGCAGGGATAATCCACAGTCCTTGTTCTGTTCTGTGCATTCTAAAGCCCAGCTGAAGCTAAAAGCAGGCTTCAGCAGTCAGAAATACAGAGTGGCTGTCTTCCAGTTAGGCCCTTTTGTATGTAAAACACCATATGTCCATGTCAAAATTCAAATAGTGTTTGCAGACTTGCTAATAATAATCATAACAAAATTGTGAGGAGAAGAATGATGGCTCATAGGGCAGCTCTGGCCTGGATGATGTTGTACCAAGACAACACTGCATGTCGCAGCTAAGCTTTTGTAAATGAAGGTGGTCTGATTTCAAACTTGAAAGCACTGGTAGACACAGTGTGAAGGCTGTGGAGGGTAAAATGAAGGCTGTGCCACTGGACTGTGAGCCGTCACAATCAGCCTTCAAGGTCAGATAAACTGCTGCGGAAACTCACACTGATTTACTGACTTCGATTATGGATGAATGTAGGCAGGGCTGGAAGGGTTACTTTATAAATGTATTCTAATACAGTTACTAATTAACTGTTAAAAATATAGTCAGAAAATAAATCCAAGTATCACAATATTAAATTAATGTAAGTATTACTTTTCGTTACTTTTGGATTATGTCTGAACGTAGCAGTTGTTCTGTGTAGCTAAAGTTGGTGGTTAATCTGTGTAGTTATCATTAGAGGTTGGTTTGTGTAGCTAAAGTTGTGGTTGGCATGGCTAGGTAAAGCTTTTGTTTGGTGTGTGCAGCTATTGATTGGTCTGTGTAGCTAACATTAGCAGTTCGTCTGCATGGATAAAGTAAATGTTTGGTCTGTGTAGCTAATGTTATCCTTTGTCTGTTCATCTTAAGCTAACATTTGGTGTGTGTAGCTATTGTTAGTGGCTGGCCTGTGTGGTTAACATTAGCAGTTTGTATTACTAATGCTAGCGGTTGCTTTGTGTAGTTGATGTTAACATTTGTTCTGTGTAGGTAATGCTGTGTAGCTAACATCAGTGTCTGTTATGTGTATCTGACATAAGC
The DNA here is from genome assembly GCF_056507025.1 of Lutjanus erythropterus. Classification (NCBI taxonomy): domain Eukaryota; kingdom Metazoa; phylum Chordata; class Actinopteri; order Lutjaniformes; family Lutjanidae; genus Lutjanus; species Lutjanus erythropterus. The sequence continues at coordinate 4,476,848 of NC_139323.1, read as the reverse complement.
AGTAAGTCTGTATAACTAAAGTTAGCAGTTTTTCTGTGTAGCTAACAATAGCAGTTGGTCTGTGTAGAAGAAGTTAGCGGTTGGTCTGTGTAGATAAAGTTAGCGGTTGGTCTGTGTAGAAGAAGTTAGCGGTTGGTCTGTGTAGCTAATGTTGGCAGTTGGATTTTCCTGTAAATGTTTTTTTTAGTTAGATGTTGAGACAAGATAATGGTGAAATTTCCACCTACTGAAATGTAAATGTATAATGAATTGGCAGTTGTCTTAATAACTAGCTATGGCGTCACTGACACCAGAGTGGTGTTGAGACTCATGTGTGTGCACACCACACACATATCATTCACTGAAATGTATTTTGAATTTCTAATCATACTAATAATCCCCATTTTTACTAAATGTGATTGAGATCTGATTACATCTTATATTTGTAACTAATGACGATTATAGTTTACAATTACAATTTTGTCTCCTAATTACATACACCAGCTACATGTAATCTGTTACTCCCTGAGCCTGAATGTAGGGTCCACAAATGGCTGGCAAATGGCTTATTTCATGCTGCAGTATATATAATTTCAATGACCGTAATGGTCATTTCTATTAAGCTAGACCACATCAGCTGGAAAACAGAATTAAAACATTGAAAATACTTACTGGCATTATATAATGTTCTGATACTAGTGCTACTCCTACAATGTCACTGCCCTTCTTTTACCATGTCATAGTCTGTAGCTTGCCAGAGAATATGAAAAGGGTTTGTACATGTGGTGAAGACCACTGCTAATTTGTGTGTGTGTGTGTGTGTGTGTGTGTGTGTGTGTGTGTGTGTGTGTGTGTGTGTGTGTGTGTGAATGAGAGAGTTGGTAGACATATTCGCATTTAACTAGATCCAATAAAGGATGTGTTGCGAGAGCAGATCTCTGAGCCATCTGGACTGACAGTCTGCAGCTGTGCCACCAGGCCTCTCTTTCTCTTTCTCTCTCTCTCTCTCTCTCTCTCACACACACACACACACACACACACACACACACACACACACACACACACACACACACACACACACACACACACACACACACACACACATGGACACACACACACAGGAAGGATCAAAGATTTGAAGACAAAAGTAGCTTCAAGGCCAGTTCCTTCAGTTTCTTGGCCCGTCCATGAATAATTCTCTTTCCCAGTCAGGAGACACAGAGGAGGCAGGTACAGGCTTGCTGCAGGAGGGGGAGGTGACAAAGCCAATTTGTAATTTTTGTGCATTTGGACCCGGAACTGGATGTACGTTTTAGCCTCATTCAGTGGATTAAAGATTTACTAACCTGGTGGTAATTACACTGCCAGGAGGGGCTGAAGTCTCACCCTGACAGTCTAATTACCAGAGAGATGTTCAACTGACAGAAGCTTCAAATGTTTCAGGGATGGAACAATTTTAGTGAAGGATGGTTTCGAGTATGTGACGCTACTAGCTTTTCATATGGCTGGGATGTCAGCAAAAGCTGACAACAGCAGTGTTGTGCATGAATGTGCTATAAGAGCTGCATTCATTGAATGTGCTTAGATTTTTTTGTGAACGGTGAACTGGACGAATCAGTTTGAAATTAATGACATTCATCCTGAGAAACATAACGTCACATCATCAGCTGATTGAAAAAAAAGTGCAATCGCAGCACGGAGAGAGATAATATAAAATAACCAACCAACTTCAACCAATCAGATCAACACACCATATGACGTAGTAGGAGAGTTACGAGTAGGGCTGCACGATATTGGAAAAAACTGACATTGTGATTTTTTTTAACCCTGCGATATGTATTGCGACATGAAAAAATACAGTATTTTTTTTTTTCGGATCGTATCACGGTTTTGAGTCACAGATTGGATCATTTTTTGGATCAGCAAAAAAGAAATAAGTGGTGGGATTAGGGTTAAATTATTTTAAAAATGCAATTGTCTTTGATCTTTGTCTGTCTGCAATTATCACCATAGTTATGTAATGTAATAATAATGATAATAGTAATGATAATGGTAATATATTAAAAACTTCAAACTTATACAGTGCTGCACTATACATATATTAGATCATTATACACTGTACAGTATAATACACAACTACGCTCTGTAGTCTGGCTCAATGTCCCGCCTACAGCACAGCGCATCTGATTGGTTAGATGTCATGATCAATCAATCAGCAGACACACTGTGTCACAGACGGGGTGAGACAGAGCTGCACCGGTGAGCAGAGAGGAGCTGTGTAGAAGTTAAGACAGCTGATATCACCAAAGTTTCAATGAACATCACAGTTTTATGATCTGTTTCTTTGGTGATCGCATAGTTACATCAGTGAAAAAGCTGTGAAAGCTGATGTGACGGCTTTTAAATCAGTCGCTCTTCACAGAGATGTGCTGCACACAGCAGCATCTGTCCTGTCTGTTCACTGCAACTCTGCATTGAGATGTCAGGTATTATAACTTATACAAAAGTAACAGTGACAGTAAAACTATAATACTCACATGTGGTCCGATTCAGATCTGGCTTTGCATTCGTTGTACTGAGCTGTGTGGTGCCGACGTAAATGGTCAAACAAATTAGTTGTGTTACCTCTCGTTGTGGCAACAGGTGCAAGGCACTGTCGACACAGAACACGTGTTTGGTCAATTTCATCCTTCTTGTAGCCAAAATAATTCCAGATAACTGACGTTGCTTTTCTTTTTGGCACCAAGTCTTCGTTTTTGGCGATTTTCTCTTGTTCGTCGCTCATTTTTCAATGTTGTTACCAGCGACTCACTCCATATGCAGGGGTATGGTCTGCTTTTGCAAACTGATTAAGAACAATTGTGATTGGTGGATCGCTACGCGCAGTGTGTGTCTGGTACCCTTGAAATTAGATCAGAACACGTTTGCCTCCTACATCGCAGGACCTGCGATGTGACTATTGCGCATACGTACATTGTGATGACGATGCTCAAACGATATATCGTGCAGCTCTAGTTACGAGGCAGCTGGATTCACAAGATCATGCAAGAATCCATCAGGTCTGTGTAACAAACCATCTGACATTTCAGGTTACTACCAGCGGAGCCAGTTGGTAAATCAAACTCTTGCTGAAGCCAGTCAGGAGAAGGGTGAAAATTTCCATGGAGAAAAGCCTTCAGTGTCATTCTTTGCTCTTTTTTCAATGAAGAAATACTCTCCAGTTCTGATAGAACTGATGCTATCACACTATGCTAACCTCTTTAAATTTTGACACCAAATATAATTTTATCAGTTTCTTTGATAATGTAATAATCTAATAATCCGTATTGGTACTGGCCTGGAAAATTAATCAGTTGATCCCTAGTTTTTAGTCTGACACTGGAGAAGAAAGTGTCAGGAAAAGGTTCTCTGGAAAGCTCCAGGTTGAGGCTGTCTATGAAGGTCAGCTTATATCCTTTAATGAATACAACACTCAGTGCAAATTAAGTCATATAATTAGGCTGTGTAAAAAACAGAAACAGCACCACTTAAACCAACATGAGGGAATCTGTGTGGACTTTGAACCGCACATCAACACACTCGTACAAACCTGCTTCTTTCAGCTCTGCACTACTGCAAAACTAAAATCCATGCTTTCCACGGATGACCTAGAACTATTCATCCACACCCTCTTCTCCTCACGTCTTGATTGCTGTAACGCTCAATTAGCTCTGTCCAGCCTACAACCTGTACAAAATTCTGCAGCCAGGCTGCTTACCACAACCAACCACAAGAAACATATCACACTGATCCTCGCTTCCCTCCACTGGCTTCCTGTTAAGTGTAGAATAGATTCTAAGATCCTACTCATCACTTACAAAGCCCTCCATAGCCTCATCCTGACATACATCTCTGATCTTCTGCTGCCCTACTCCACCTCTAGACAGCTCAGACCAACTGACCAGAGTCTCTTGTGCTTACCCTGCACTCTCCACAAATCTAAAGGAGATTGTGTTTTGGAATGTTGTTTTAAGAGGTGCTACATAAATTGAATTTTACTTACTCTCTCTACCACAGATCCCTGGGCAGCCAGCGATTTGAACACAGTCAGGTGAGCCATTGTGTGCCTGTATCTACTCTGTGTGTGTGCAGCTCTTCACAGTGTGTATTCATTATATAGCATGTTTCTGTGCTGATTGCCAAGTCAATTTTCTGTCTATATTTAGCACAGATGATGGAGGGCCTCTGATTTGGGACACTGCATGAGACAGAAGGACAAACATACAGACTGCAGATAACTGAGACACTTTTCATTTATTCTTTTTTTTCCATCCTGATCTCTGTTCTCCTCTCCATCCTCTCCCTCTTTCTCTCCGTGAGCCCCTCCATCACCCCCTCTTTTTAATAGGATCCTTGGTGTGTGTGAGGAAGTGGAGTTGTGTAGAGGTCAATGGCTCCCATCTGTCGGAGGAAGCTGTGTGGTCTATGACAAACTGCCCGTCCTGCTCTCCTTAACAGCACTCACTGCCTCCAGAGACCATCTCCAGCCTGACACTGAGCCTCCGCACTGAACAAACTGCTCACTGCTAAATGCACGACTAAATGCTGATGGTCAACCAGTACGACCAGCAGAGGAGTATCACGCCATTCAATTGTACTTTGAATATTTTTTATGAACAGATCACATATGAGTTAAAGGGGGTGGAGGTTCAGATATGCTGCTCTGGGCTGCCAATGGACACCTCATTATCATTAGGCAGTATTTTTATACTGGATTGTTATGATAACATAACTTCCTATGAATAATAACAAACCCTGTAAAGCCTGATACATCAAATAATTGCCTGAAAATTCTATTTTTAATTGAAGTGTCTGACAAAATCAATATCATATTTCATGCGCCAAGAAAATTCATTGATCACAACCTTTCCATTTCACATTGGGGTCAGCAGAAACAGCTTGGTCAATGTTAACTGAATTGGTCAATATAACATACAATTATGATTGGCCCAGAAATTGTTTTAGTGAAAATCAATTAAAAAGACAATTATTAGCAAGTGCTCAAGTGCTCTTAACTGTTTGCAACATACAAGTTATTATAATGAGGCAGGTTGCATATGTAAAAAATGCATTTATTCCACTCTAAATTTATCTTAAGTTTTTCAGTCTTAAAACAGTTTGACTGTATTTGTGATTGTGATGGAATAGTGCTGACTGGATCATGAAATAGCAAAGATTTCCTGTGAGTCACTACATGAAGGCAGCCATGATGGATTTTGCACTCAGACGCAGGCTGCTGCCTGCAGTGCGCTGGTCATCCACCAGAGGGCAGCAGGCATGTTTCAGATTGATACAACAGGTTTCTCAGGAAAGCACTGATCAAATTGATGTTGTAGAGGTCTCAGAAACTCACAAATCAAATATGATGCAAATGGCGTTACCGGGCGAAGCAAGTCCCCGCCTTCAGCTTCTGTGTGAGCAGGTGGGGGAGCAACTGCAACCATTCAAGCTGTGCTGGCTCAGTGTAATTGGTTTTCAATAGGACATCACGGCACAGCAAAAGGAGTTGATGATGTTTTGAAGATGTGATGCTTCGCACAAATACACCACAGTAAGAGTGTGTCACCTGCAGCTCTTCATCTAACAGCTCACTGCGGCTGTTTCTCTTTCCTCTCTGCAATCAAACCTATAAATAGCACCTAAAGTCCACATCTTGTAGTGTAGAGCCATTTCTATGAAAGACAAGTATCGCCAAACAAGCCTTGCTGACGTTCTTTCCTCCAGCTCCTTCATAATAAAAGCCTGCTGCTGGTTTAACTGATGGAAAGCTTTAATTTGAGACGACAGCAGGAAATGTTGGGTTTGCACCAGCAGTAACTTCACACTAGGGTTGGCCGATGTCCTCCAAATGTTGAGTCTAAAAGGGTCTTTGTCTCGACACCACATTCGAAACTTAGTTGTGTTTAATAAGAAACTAAGAAACACAACATGGAGATGTAGTGCAGTGACCGGCTTCTTTTTGTTTTCTCTCCCATATGTCAAAAACAGAACAACAGCTACAAGAACTCTGAGGGGACAAACTACCTCAAATACAGGAGGCTTTTAAATCATGATGTTACAGTGGTAGAGGGATCAGTGATTGATGACTGTTGTCGATCAGCCAAACCCTACTTAACACAGCTCTGACACAGCTAAAAGCAATCAGCAAAGAGTAAGAAATCACATAAAGCATAAAGAAAAGCATTAAAGAGTAAATTACTCATTAACGCTTCATTAATCATCAAGTCATCCCCGATTCATTCCTCACTTCTTCCTTAGTAACTACTCACATTTTTGTGAACTGTATCGTAATGTGTTGCTTTAATATCTTAACAAATTGGCTAAACTGCCCTTAAATTTAGTTTGGATATTCATAATCCCCACAGGGTTCCATTACCTCCACCAATGTTTCTTTTCATTAAATTTGGTGGAAGGGTGTTTCATCAGCCAAGGAAGAACCAATTATCCTAAAGAGCCCACCTGGGATCAGCTGAGAACAGAGAAGAGCCACGTGTAAATCTGTACTCTTGGTTTACAAATCTGTACCCATGGCTTTGAAATTCAATTGAAATTCAATACTTTTTGCGACTGTGTGTTCATGGAGCTCTCATGATTGAAGTGTTTTTTTTCAAAGTGCTTGCCCTTTCCCAAGCAGTTTCTTTCTATTTCATATAACACAGGATAACTTCAACCAATCAAATCAATGCTTCCACAGACACTTCTTTAAAACCGCGCCCCTTGCTGCCAGGTGTCCCTCCTAGGACGCTGACTGGCTGCACCACTGAGAGATGCAGACTTCACTCCAAAAAAAGTGTAACTTGCTGAATTCTGAACTGATTTTCATGACAGCTGGTCTGTAATAAACATGATAAATTTAGCATAACAGTGGTTACAGCTATTCAGTAACTTAGGGTGATCTAATCAGCTCTGTGCCAAAACATGAACCTCCTGAGAAGACACTAATTCCACAGGGACATACAGGCGCCGACCTTTGAATAACATCAGTTGTTATTGTTTTCCACCAATGTTTGTAATGGAAAATCTTTAATTTTGTCCAGGTGATGGAGCCATATCCGACACTCTCGGACTGCTGACCTGAGTTGACAACCTCTAAGGGTCAGTTATGGCTTGATTTCTTGAATTGTCACAGGTGGTTAAGAAAAAACTGGTTAAAATTGTTTGACATCCTGTGCATGTGAAGATGTGCATAACAGATGGCATCACCACTCCCTGTTGTGGTAGGATATAAAACTCTGGGGAAACTGTGCTTCTCGTCTCACTGCTGTGGAGACCTCTGATCTCTGTATGCTTTTAGACCATTTGCAAATGTCTAAACTTACAGACAAGACAACCTTGCTTATGACTCTTATTTAACTAAATTAACACCATAGTTTATAAAGTCAGAAGAACCCAGGATGCGCAGTTACAATACTATTCTACTGTTCTGCACATCTTACATAAAACTGAGACTATACAAAACTTTAATTTAAGTTTTTAAATTTTGAATCTCTGCACACATTTACATAAGAAAACTTATACTATACAAAAAACTGCTGGTTGCATCTGGCATCACTGCAGTAGGTGCTTCACCAGGTGTTGCCTGATGGAGATCTGCACTCTGGGAAACCTCTTCCTGTTGTTAATAAAATGGCAGTATCTGTCTACATGTTCTTCTCCTTGCTTGCAGACAAAGTGTGTAATTGTCTCTAAGAGCAGTGATTTGCTGTTCCTCTGAGTGCACACTGTGTGAATAACTGGCTAGAACACAGCTAGGGCACCCTCACTCTGTGTGCACTGTGTGTGTGTGTGTGTGTGTGTGTGTGTGTGTGTGTGTGTGTGTGTGTGTGTGTGTGTGTGTGTGTGTGTGTGTGCGTGCGCATGTGCGTCCTCTTGCTGAAGTAAAAAAGACATTTACAGGACACTGTGACCCCAGTCAGGCATATCCACCAATCACTGCAGACTGCAGCAGATTACAGCAAACCAACAACCACGACTGGTTAGACAGAGGGGGGGTGATAGGGCGAGAGAGAGAGAGAGAGAGTGCAAATAGAGGTGAGAGGCTCTGAAGGTGAGAGGATAGAAATTAATGGACAGTGACAGAAAGCGAAAGGAGGGGATAGGCTGATAAGACAGAAAGAGATGGAGAGGGGAGGACCTGACACGAGGACGGGGGAGACACGCTGTCTGATTCTGACCTTTACCAGCAGAACCACAGGTGGCATGGAAATTTGGGTTACATAAAGTGGGTTTATACCCATCCATTTATGTCATCGGAGCAAATCATCATGTGAGAAAATGTGAATGACCTTATTTGTCCCCTTCACTCTCACTCTTGTTCCTCCTCCTCCTGAGTGTCTAATGACACAATGTTGTTCTAAGGCAGAACCCTGTTCTGTTTAGTGCCTGTTTTGCCCCTCACCCCCTCTCTCCAGGCAGCACAGGTTGCTGTTTTGTTTTAACCATCACACAAGGCATAGTAGGTCACCCATACTTAAGGAACCAGAGGAGTTGTAATTTTCATGGGCTAAATACTGTAGAGAGAGATAGATGCATTTAAATTGGCATTAAAGACAAGTCCAAGTCCATTTAGTGTTAGGTTGTTATTTTTACCAGTTCATATCACAGAGGCTTAAATGCTCATAACAATTAAGAGTTTAATTAGTCATTTTTTGTCTCAAGTATCGGTAATGACTAATTACTTCAGGCTTCTAATTGGCAGCTCTGCAAGCAGTAACTTCTCAACCTGCAGGGGCTGAAATCAGAGATAAATTAAAGGGAATGTTCAGATTTTTTGAAGCGGGTTTGTTTGAGGTACTTAGTGGGGTGATTATTTTCATAGTTGATTAACAGGTCTTTTCTTGATTAATTGATTAAAAGTTCACATATAAAGTGTCAGAAAATGGTGAAAAACTGCATAAACTGCATTTGAAGTGAACAGTCACCAAACACTTGTACACTCAAACAAAGTTCCCCCTTGCTGTCGAAGTCTGTGGATTTTGCTCGGGCTTGTTTTACTTCGATGATCCGTCATTTTGGACTCTGTACTCTGTGTTTTGACGCAGTCTGGAGGCAGGATGATGGTAAAGCGTCCACAGGCTCTTTTTGTTGTTGCTCCATCACATTCAGACATAGTCTTTTGGTAAGGCTGATCAGGCAGAGTTCGTTTGCCATTCATCGTCCTCCACGAAACAGTCCCTCACGTAAACAAAAAGAGTAACCATGGAGATGACAGCACAGACTGACATCAAACAAAGGAGACAGCGGCGCACACTCTCAACCAAAAACACTGGTTTCCCTGTCTACACAACAACACTGAAAACAGAGTTTTTAAATTTCTTCACCTTGGCAGACATTTTCAAAAAGCTTAGTTTTTAGTGACCTAAAATGATGTTTGTGTGTGGACGACAGGCCCAAACATGTAGAAGAAGCTACATTTTTTTTAAATAGCCATGATTCTGTGGACAGGGTCAACATCAGTTGAAGTGTACACTAAAGTTTGAATATTTTCACAGCTTTACCTTGCTGTCAAACAGCCTTTACTGATGGGAAAGCAATGTTATATAAGCCAAACATTGTTCTCTGCAAAGCAACCAGTGTCCTTTAGCAAAAACAGTAATTTCACCTCACAGTCTAGTTGCTTTGCAGAGTGATATTTGACTCATGTAATGGTGGTTTTTCTGTCAGAAAAGGCTGTCTGACAGCAAGGTAAAGTGATGAAAATATTCTAAATATAGTGTACATTTTACAGCTGCACCTAACAATTATTTTTAAAATACTAAATATGTTGATTATTTTTTTGATTAACTTCGACTAACTTTTTTCTTTTTGTTCAATTAAATATAACAATTAATTTACCTAAAATACATATTAAAAACTTGATGATCACTGGCAGTGTATCTTAAGTGACTTCTACTAACACATATTCCACGTGTTGATGATCCTCATATATCATATACGTTTGGATGCTGACAGAACGTAAAGAGGACGATGCTGCAGCTGCAGGAGGAGGACAGGTTGCTCGCTGCTTCACTTCCAGCACTTGTGTGGAGCAGTTTGTCCTGCTGTGATAAGCCATGTCCAGTTTGTGGAGCTAAAGAGCCAAACTGTTGTCTCACTCCCACACTTTAGATGATCGCTGCAAGGCTCACTCTCTGCAGCTGGGTGAATTCATCCTCTGACCGGGCACAGCAGTTCATAACGATGCATCGACACACAACATGCAAATATTTTAAATATCTATCTATCTATCTATCTATCTATCTATCTATCTATCTATCTATATATACATATATATATATATATACATATATATATATATACATATATATATATATATATATATATATATATATATATATATATATATATATATATATATATGTATATGTATATATACATATATATACATACATATATATATATATATAATAATACATTTTCGTAACTAATGATGTCAATTTCATCAACAAATCGCCCCAGCCCTAGTATACTTAAACTGATATTGATTTTTTTAGGCGTCTAAAATCTGTTTTGCTGCTGACCTCGTCCACAGCTCTACATTTCTTAGCTTCCTACTCTGGTACTCCTGCTGCTTCTGCTTCTGAAGGAACATTTGATGGTGTAATAAAGTGACAGTGTTGCTTGTATGTGTGTGTGTTTGTCTGTCAGTGTAACTCCAAACTATTTATCTGTGACTCATCATCAGTCTCACCTGTCTGCCTCGTCTCTGTTGCCCTGTTTCTCTGATAGCTCCTGGTCAAGGGAGGAGGACGTGCTTCCCTCTCGGCTGACCCCGCTGTTACGTCCCGGGCTGTTGTCAGCCGACGCCCTCCCTCCTCCTCCTCCTCCAGGACGGGGGGTGGTGGCGTCGGTGTGCTGCTTCAGAGTCTGCAGCTTGGCCAGAGGGATGATGTCGCAGCCCTGGGGCCGGTGCCACACTGTGCGCTGGGTGGAGGCGTTGTAGTAGTAGAAGCGGGAGGTGTTGGGATCAAACAGCTCCCACCACTGGTTGTCCCCGGTCCGCTTGATGCACACACCCTGTGGAGGGTCCCACACGCACTCGCCGGTCAGCAGGTTGGCGTACATACGCTCCCGCGTGCGCGGCTCGATGATCTCCACCCACTCCAACCTGCAGGGGGAGAGGTCAGAATGACACCTTTAGGAAATTGACCATGAAATAAAGACTGTGAACTGTGACTGCTGGAGCTCCACCTCTGTGTGCACCAACACCTGACACCTCACTGCCTTCTCAAACTGACCAATCAGCTGCAAACAAGTGGAATGATAAGCTGAAAAAGAAGCAGGAGCAATGTTGACTGACATTTCAGCAACATGCCTTCTTCAGAGCTTCAGCGGAATTAATTATTAATAAATTAATTAATAAATTAACTGACATCTGGGTTAATGATCAATTAATTGTACTGAGTCATATTTTTTTACTAAAAAAAGTAAAAATTAATGGATTTATTAACAATTATTGACGGTCAATGATGGTCATTGACAGTTATTAACAGCTAATAATATCATTGTCATTTATTAAAAGCTATTAACATCAATGACAGTCACTGATGGCTATTAACATCATTGACAGTTACTAACAGTTATTAACATCACTGACAATCACTGACATTCATTGACACTTATTAACAATTAGTAATATTCTTGACAGTCATTAGCTGTCATAGTGTTATTATGGTTATCCCTATCCAAATAAGGGCAAAAGCCCAACAAAATAATATTAAAAAAATAAAGAAGAAGAAGAAAAGAGAGGCACATCTTATTTAATGCTTCTCCCTCAGGAATCTTATAAAAATAAAAATACTCTCAAAATACATATGAATCATGTGTTAAGTGTTTCAGAGCCAATACAACCCAGACTGTACTTTATCTGCAGTCAGCTTTCACATGATTATAATCATCATCATTTTTAAACAGTGAACCAGCTCCAGTGCTTACAGCATTAACGCCATACAGGAAATGCCCATAGTATTAAGTTTTTTCCTAATTTAAAATAAAATGAGACAGTGCTAATAGACAATTATGTGACCTCTTAACTATGGCCAGATTGTGGATGTATCATTTCACATAACTATTTTCAATTATTGCGCAAGTTTTTCAGCTTGAGACCAGGACCAGGACCCAAACTTACAAAAATCCATCATGAATTGTCATAACATCTACATTTATTTTCATTCTAAAAGCAGATCACAGCAGTAATCAGATTTGTTCAGTGTAATGTTCCTCACTGCCTCATAATGAACTCGTACTGTCCACCGAAACACTTAGGGGGCTTTTAATTTGAAACAGATGCAGGAAGCATTGGGTTTATGTTAACAGTGTAATTCAGTAACTTCAACAGGGCAAATTGAAGTGGATCAAAACAAAGCTGTGGAGTGAAGGTTCATGTTTCCTGTCATGCCCGGAAGGACTAGTTCCAAAATGCAAATGCTACTTCTTGTTAGCATTTGCACCAAGTTCTGAACATGCCAGCAGCCTAATTGTCATTTTTGTGCTGGTTTAAAGTGAGGTGGCTGTTACATTTCCTGACCCCAGCTGGGTTTTGCTGATTTTTTTTTGTTTGAACTCTTGTCCTCTGTGTCGAGGAAATACGGTATGCTTTTTACTCTGCCAACTGGCAGCTCAGTAAAAACGGGTCCTCGACCCATTTAAGGTTCCAACACTAAGTTTGGGAAATGCTACTTTATGTTGTGTGGAATTTGAAGGACCCAGGAGGGATCCAAAGGCATGAGTAACACTTGACAAGTCTGTGATGGTGACAGTTTCCAGGAAACGTCCCAAACACAATTCTGCAGAAAATAACATGTAGCTGTGGAGTTAAATGACCAGCTGATGAACAAGATAGCTATCATTTCTTTTCCATTTTATATGTTTCATAAGCTGTGTGATCAGCCCCTCCAGGATTTTGCAGGCTCTTGCTGTGATTGTCGCAGCCTAAAATGACTGATTTCACAGAAGCTTTTCTGAGAAATTGTGATGCATGTCGCAATGTTGTTAGGCATTTTTTTTGCAATGAAATTGCAGGAGTAAGTGAAGATTGCAAAACAAGCAGTTTTTTGTATAATTCATCAAAAACTCTAAACAGTAAGTATAAAATTATAAAATATAAAAGTAAACAACGATGACAAGCCTTTTGTTCTTTTCAGCACCTGTGACAAAATAATGAATGAATGAATGACTTTTTTGGAACCAAAAATGAAAACAACGTAGTAGAAAACAAACAGGCCAAAAGTAACAGTGTTCGAAAAGTAGTAGGTGGAAGTAAAACCTATACATCCCTACCTCTTCCTTATTTTTCTGCTTTTAACTCATATATTATAAAAATAAATACATAAATAAACAGAAGTGGTAAATAATAAACCCCTGAGTCAATTCACTGAGATGTACGTGTATATCGTTTGCACAGGGGACAGCTATGATTGGTAGAACTCGCAGGAAGCTACAATGGTTGGTTGAACTTGCAGAAAAGTTGCGGTGATTGTGATCACAACATTGCTACTTCTTGAAGAGTCTGTGTAATTCTGTGAGAAAATCTGTAATATGTTGCTGTGGAAAGAAAGCTTTGATTAAGGAGGAAAAAACACATTTGGTATTGCAATTTTTTTTTTTTTAATAATGATCAATCAATTAATTGATCATTAATGATACAAGCAATTGATTAAGGAAAGTGTCGACAATTTGCAACCCTAGAACAAACATATTCTGTTCAAGTAATTGAAGCAACAGAGGATAAAACTGCACAGCAGCTTGTTAATGGAATACAACATTACAAACCTGCAGAGGGAGTACACACAGCTACCACATATTATGAATAATAAGATGGAAACCCACTCACATGGCAGTCTGCTGCTGCACATGCCTGCACACTCTCTCTCTCTCACACACACACTGTCATATGTCTTTGGCTCTGATGCAGCTGTTTATATTCCAGAAGGAGGAAGGGAGGCTTTAATATGACTCACACACACCTACACAGCAAAACATAGACACATTGATTTGCCAAAACACATACACGCACACACACAACCACACACGTAGTTGATAAATTAACATTTTAACAGTATGTTGAAACCACAGCGTGTATGTTTGCTGGCTGTGCTTTAAGCCTTTGGAGCAGTGGTTGGTGGGTAAGAGGTCAATCAATAACTGTGGAGCAGCACAGAGTGGGTGGATACCTGCATGTCAGTTTAACAGAGTTTAATAGAGGAGGAGGCTGCAGCAGCAGTGCAGGATGAAGTGATGCTGACAGAGATTTCAGCAGCAATCATTTGGCAGAATTTTGGACAAATGTCCTAGAAGCAGCACACACTCAGATGATAAACAGGTTTGTTCTCAAAAAGTCCCCAAACCAGCAAAAAAATGTATCCTACTAATGAGTATAGGTGTCCAAAACCTGATATGTCTCATCCGTCTGTCCAGTGTTGTCCAAACACTACTGGTGAGCCACACTGTTGCACTACATGTTCCTTCATTATCATGAACACACACTGTTCCCACATACACCGTCCTTCCACCCCAAATACTCAGTAGGGCACCAAATGCACATTAAACCGCCACTGAAAGTAGTCCCAAACAAATGCAATGTTTCCTCCTTTTTCCTGATTAATTTTGCTAAAACTCTACGAACTAATAACTAATAGGGGTGGAGGAAATTTCCGATTCCGATGCACTGCGATTCGGACGTGGACGTGGACGAATCTGAATCGATTCACAAACGTCCAAATTTCGATTATTTAAATCTGTTAATTAAAGTAATACAGAAGGTTCTAAATAACGCGGAACTAAGAAGCGCGGTACACGTCACCTCTGGGAGACTTTGGGATGTGCACCTGGAGCAGACACGCCAACGCACGCACAGAAGAAAACAAACATGGCTGACCGCCAGCCACCTCGCTGTGAGATCTGAACAGCTCCTTCTAATTTAAAAGCAGACATGTGGAAACACTTCAGGTTCTACAACGTCGACGGTAGAAGCGAACTGGACAAGAGCCACGTTATATGTAAGCTGTGTCGTGCTAAAATAAAATACTTTGGCAACACAACAAACACGAGAAGCCATGTAACTCAATTCCACCCGACGGAGGAGTCGGGGAGACGGCAGGCTGTTGTTGCTGCGGCTAATATATATATATATATATATATAATATATATATTTAATGTATAATATATATATGTAGATATATATACATATATATATATATATATATATATATATATATATATATATATATATATATATATATATATATATATATATATATACATATATATATATATATATATGTATATATATAAAATGGAAATTGTTTGTTTCTTGTTTCTTATTACAAATGCACTGTTTTTAAAAATTGCAAGTGATGAATGCTTATTCAGTGAGACAAAAAGAAATGTGTGTTGTGCATCAATATACATAAATTAAAGATGCATCAATAATCGTTTTATAATTGAATCGTAGCCCCTGAATCGTAATTGAATCTGCAGGTGCCCAAAGATTCCCACCCCTAGTAACTAATGATTTTAGTTTTTTTCTTTTTAAATGAAACATTATACCTTTGAACTCTTAATATTTACATCATTAGCAAGAACCATGGGGTGGAGCTTCAGTCAGTGACTTCAGAAAGTATTGAGAGATGAACTAACATATTGTTGGTTTTGCTCTTTTCATGGGATTTATTTACCTCACGAGGCAGCTGGATTCGCAAGAATCCTTCTGTACATGTTTCAAGTTATCTATTTGTGTCCACACCAAAAGTGGTGCGGCCAATCAGTTTCCTAGGAGGGACTACTGGCAGTTACGGGTTACGACAGTGAGAATCATCCATGGAAGTGATAACCTGCAGAAATTCTCATCTCATCTACCAACCATATGGGTCGTTGATCTGATTGGTTGACGTTAGCCCATGTTAGACATGACAGACAGATGGTTCATCCAATCACCTGCCAAGTGTTTTTCGAAATTGCCTGCCCTTTTCCAAACAGTTTCTAAGCCGACTTCCAAGACGGTTCTGTGTAACAAACCATCTGGCGTGTCAGGTTAGGGATTTATTTCCAATAGGAAAAATATAAACTAAAGCCAGCCTCATGCTTTAATTCAGTGCTTTCACATGCTGGTGCAAAGTTAAGCTGCAACAACACTGCATTCAGTTGCTTCATTATCAGACAGATGAAGACAACTATTTTGCCATACATACATACAAATCCATTCTCTTCTTGACATTCACAAGTGTGTTTTGTACTTTGTGTGGGCTGCAGCAGAGCTCAGTTCTACCTTGACCTTTGACCTATACAGAACCATACACAACAAGCTGCTATGAGGTCATCAACATGCAGACAATGACAACAAAAATGGTCTGGTTTCAGACCTACACAGACCTGGGGGCTGGACTTTGACTAAAGCTTAGATGTAACAGATAGTCAGACTTCGGATAAAGATCGTCATAAATTCGTCAGTTGCATCAAAGATGTAAAATAAATAAAAAAATATGGTACAAGATGCAAAGAAATGAGTGCTCTCTATATGACGATTTTAGCAAACCACAAATTATGAGCCATGTTTTCCTCTTTTTTGTTGCTGGATGCTACTGATCAGTTGGTGGCACTGATTGTTACCATGGTAACATGGGTCTTATACCTGAGTCAGCCTGAGGGTAAGATGTCTAATTTTAGTTAGTCAGTCTTTATTTTTGTGAAATGGTCTTAAGTGCAATAGATATATATATTATATATCTGTGAGCAAAATTAAGACTAATCTGAAACTACAGACTAGTCTAAAATGTCTTTGTGAAACCAGTGTTAAGCTCACTGAGAGCCATGTCTTTGGATGGAGGAAAAAAAAAATTGTAGGCTGGAATGTAGAATGTAGAATGAGGTCATTGTCTTAAAACATAGCTAGCGACTTAGAGTAGTTAGAGAAAAACTGCCACAATGATGAAGTGTGGATGAGGTGGGTGCAGCTGTACAGGTTGTGCCCCTGCTCAACTGCCACACTGAGTCTGTTCAGATGAAGGAGAGGGCTGCGGTTTTTCAAGCAGAGCTGAACTCAGTGTGAACCGCACGCAGCCGTACTCCAGATACGAACGCAATCCGAGCTCTAATCTGAGAGATCGGCTTCTCAGAGATCCACTCGCACCGACAACCCATCCACTGTGAGCGCACACGACCCCCCAGCTGCTGAGCTGCTTATGTCAGAGACTGAGGTGTGTCTGAAGTCTGATGATCCACTCACACCTGAGCAGATCTGACAGCTTAGCTTAACGGCTCCATCCCCTCCTCTTCCTCTGGATGAAGGAGACCCGGCATCGACCACGGGCCTGACAGCTGATCTATCACACAGCGACTCTGTGCAACCACTGCCAGACAAATCCTTTCCAATACCCATAATGCACCTGCTCCTACAAGACTATCAATCAACTAAATACACAAGTCAGTACATTAGATGCTAAATTGCAGCTGATCTCTGTATAAGTTTATTTTAATACTTTCTTTCTGCAGTAGAATCAACTGGAACTACTTTTTTAATAGAACTACATGAAACTGCTGTGTGTGGATTATCTTGAGTAACTGGGTAACTGGGTCATGATTTTTGGAAAGAGACACTGCTTTTTAATTTTTCAAATGGTTTTTTGGTGCTTTGAGCACCACAAGCTGATTGCCATTTACACTCTTAAAAATAAGGGTTCCGAGAGGGTTCTTCTTGAAGGGCTGAGGTTCTACCCAGAGCCTTTTGTTTCAGAAGAACCCATTTTTAAAGAAAGGGATGTCAAGGGTCCTTTGTAAGACCATGGTCTCCATTAAGAACTCTTTTTATTCAAAGTTCTTCAAGGACTGTTGAAATCCTTGAAGAACTCCACAGTTCAAGGGTTCTTTGTACCATGATATAAAAGGGTTATCAGTAGAATACACTGAGCGGGTTCTAGCTAAAACCCTTGAAATCTGAAAGGGTTCACTGTAGAACTCCCTGGGTGGGTTCTAGATGATATCCTTGGAATGTAAAGGGGTTCTTGGTAAAACCCTCATGGTGGGTTCTTGATAAAACCCTTACAAAACCCTTAAAAGGTGGAATGGTTCTGAATATAACCCCCAGAGAGGGTTCTGAATGGAACCATTACATCATAGAAATAGTCTCTGTAGAACATTTCATAGGGGTTCATGGTGGAACCTTTCACAGAGGGTTCTAGGAATAATGCTGGTTTCTAGGTAGAAGTCTCTGAAAAGGTTCTACCAGGAACCAAAAAGGGTTCTCCTATGGGGACAAGCTGAAGACCCCTTTATGGTTCTAGTAGACACTTTTATTTCTAAGAGTGTAGTCTCATTATATTGGAGAGAGGGTAGACATCTCCAAAACCTTGTAACTCACACCAAAACTGTGTGGATGGATGAACAGCACTACATGCCAGAGGAAAAATATATATTTTTGATTTTGGGGTGAACTGTCCCTCTCAAGGATCATTATAGTTAATTTAAAGATTCTTTACATAAATTAAATTTGGGGCTAAACTTATGACAGTCATTTTTGTTATGGTTTTGTTGTCAGTTTCCGTGTGATTCCACACTTTTCTATCAGCCTGTAGAGTTTAGTGAATCAGCTCTTCACTTGGTGAGCATTGGGGCAGCCTCGGTTACTGCTAGCTACTGTGTGTGTGAGAGAGAAAGAGGAGAGAAAGAAATGGTACATCAGCTGTCAGGGTGAATGCTTGTCAAATGGAGCAGAACAGGCCAGTTAAATAGAGAGATCCAGAGCGGAGATAGTAGGATTAATTGGCCATAATTGGTTGATGTGTTGGTGTTCCAAATGACCCAGTTTAGCTGGCGACCCTCCTCCCTGAGCCAGCACAGACAGCCTCTGTACCACTGTTAGCATACACTCTGAAAGCTCCTCATGTGGCACTGGGATGATGACCGTGTGACCTCAGTGGTCATGTGATGCCTACTGTGGGGTTGAGATCTTTGCTGTCATCACAACAAAATTTATTTGTAGGGTCAATTTCATGTTGTTCCATTGTGCAATGAGATCAGAGCTGTGACACACGACAAGTCAGTCAACACAGGCTCCGACTGGTTAATAAGTCAGGAACACAGCCTCCAATTGGTTAACAAGTCAGGAACACAGCCTCTGATTGGTTAACAACTCAGGAACACAACCTCTGATTGGTGGGTAGGGCTGCACAATTAATCACAATAAAATTGCAATATGGCTAAAGGCAATATCAAAATTACAAAACCAGAACCAAACCTTAATTTTTTGAACAAGGAAAAATCTGAGAGAAAACAGCATCATAATGACGTACTGAAGTGCTGCAGAGATGTCCTGGTTAAAAATCTTGTTATCCAGATGAAAGAAAACATGTTTGTTTGGTTCAGACCTCAATAAATACCACATCATCACCATTTTAATAGGTTTCTGTTTCAGTAAACATGACAACTGTAATGCAAACTCATCACTAATCATTTTGCATATCATGGAATCTAATGTGCAGGACAAGACATCTGCCTCACGACATTCATTAATTTAAATGTTTTTTGACACATATTCTGCCTTTAAAAATTCTGAAAATTGCAGGAAGCCATATTGCAATTTCAATAAAATTGATTAATTGTGCAGCCCTACTCCAAAAACTTCTCTATAGCCTCTATAGAGTAAAAAGTACTTCTATTACTTTACATAGCACTACTCTGCTTTATCAACACTCAACTAAATGAATGCACAAACAGGACACAAAATCCTGTGTAAGACCTAGCAGGTTTAGCCCTTTCACTGAGATGAAACAGAGCTCTTGCAAACACCACACACCACCACTGCAAACTGTACCTCTGCCAAACTCTAATCTGATCTGATCTTGGAGCCTCCTGCTGTTTGAACATCTGCAGTGTGGTGCTCAGTGATGGTCTGAGGTTCCTCTAATAGAGTGTCCAGCCCGGGCACACACACGCTAACGTATTCTATGTGGATACTCAGCGCTGTGTGTGCTCACAGCCTCAGCCCTGATGACCCCTGTGAGAATCAAATCTCCAGCTGAACACTTTTCACAGCTAGTTGGTTCAGAGCGGTCAGATCAATCCCACAGAGAACACTTCCAAACCAAATCTGAAGCACTTTATCTAACCCAACGGCATTATGGGTTAATTATACAGTGAATTATGGGTTAATTAAGGGTAAAAGGGTACTAATTCTACCCATGAACAAAGTGCTTTCCCCATGCCCAATGTTAAAATGGCAAGAGAAGATGTTAAATCTAATTCAGGTTGCTTCGATTTAATTGAACTCAACTGGTACTCGTAAGAAGAAGAGACGTTAGAGATTAGCCTACAATAAGTTGGCCCCGCTGTGAGACGTCCAGTGCAATAAAGCAACATCCAGCACAGAGAAGAGAAGGCCTGACCCTGGCAGCGCTGATCGCTCCTCTACCCTTCTCTTAAAAAGGTCAGCCTGCACAGTTTGCAGGTCTTCTGCCAGGACATTTCTCACACCAACATCACTGCAACACCGTTGCTGGGAGACTGCTGAGCAGCCTGACAACACTTTTATAAGGTATGAATAGGATGAGGGTATTGGACAAGGACAGAAAGACGGATGAGGAGTGGAGGTGACTGGGAACAGAGGGATGCTCGGCTAAATTCTCAAATTATTTACCTCAACTACTGAGAAAACCTTTTATTTGAGTCAGGCCTTTATTTTGAAATTCTTGCTTTATAAGTTCATCTTATCTTATTTTATTGAGAATTTACCATCTGACATTTATTTGAGACCTGACCATCTAAATACATATTTTTTTATTAAGGCTAATTCATTCCATTCATTTTCATTTATTCATTCACATTTCAATTTTTTCATGTATTCCAAGAAAGGCTGATCGAAGTGAACAGCTGCCAGTTTAAACAAATAGTGTGATCACCTGACAACAGTAATATGTGACTTCAGGTGTTGCAGGATTTTGTGGGCTTTTGTTGGGATTGTTGCTGCCTAAAATGCCTGAGTTCATGGCAGCTTTTCTAATGAAATTGTACAGCATGTTGTGTTGTTTTTAGGCGTTTTTTTGTAATGAAATCATGACAGCGAGTAAAAATTGCAAAAAAAAAAAGTGTTTGTTTTTTTTCTTGTTTGTATAATTCCTTAAAATTCTAAAAAAAAAGTCTGTTATGAGTGTTCGCAGTAATCCTGCACAGAGCTTTGACACATGTCAATAACAGTGAGAAAAAAGTGTTTTTTTCCAGTACATGTGACAAAATATAATAAAAATAAATAAATGAATTAATAAAATATGGAGTCAGTTAATTGAGATGTACATGTGTGACACTGGCGCGCTCTGATGACTGGTCAAATTTTCTGCAAAGTTGTGGTGATTGGACAAAACAGCGAGGTCACACAAAATTCAGAGATTGGTTAAATTTGACGGAATTGTTGCAATCACAACATCGCAGCTTCCTGGAGGGACTGATATCCTCTGCTCCTCTCCTGTTCCTTCACACTACATCCTCACACCCACACCCACACACACACACACACACACACACACACACACACCCACCCACACACACACACACACACACACACACACACACCTGTGTTCCCTGCAGCTCAGTGGGGGTTTGCACAAAGCAGCCTTTGATAGTGCGGATATGAATCAGTTTAGCAGGATACACCAGCTGTTAGCATGATTAAATCCACAATGAACACACAGCAACACACACATTCACATCATGCAGCACACCTGCATGTATACACACACACACACACACACACACACACACACACACACACACACACACACACACAAAAATTATCATTCCAACATGATCACTGACATGCTTCTACACACTCAGTGTCACACTTAAACTACTTTCTTTGGCATGTAGCCAGTGAAATCTATTTTTAGCACAGGCACTCACTGTCTAATTTTAGCACACGTCAGTCTGTTTTAGCAGACACCCTCCTAATATCAATGAAACACAGGTAGGAGGTGCAGTAATGTTCAACTGATAAAGATTTTAGGTAGATTTTAAAGACTCATGTAAATAAATACATGTGATGCAGGCTTTTATTCCAGATTAGAGCTAATCTCACAGTAACATGCCTCCATGAACCAGTCAAGGTTCAGTTTACCTCCATGTCTGTCCAGACTCATATGTCTGTAGTGAAGAATCTGAAGGAATTTAATATGGAACTGACCACTATATTGACCTGTAACTATAAAGGAATTTAATAAAAGGTATCAAGTGTATTTTTAGATTTACTCCAGTGAATGCTGTCTTCACCTAGAGACTATTTTTACAGAGGACAGAGGACTGATAGAGGGCTGAACATTATGCCATTGTGAAGTTGACCTTTAGGACCCTATCTAGATACAGCATAGAGCGAATGGTGCAGTCGATGTAAGCGGCTTTGACATCTCACATCGGCGCAGTTATCATTTTCAAGATAGCAAATGTGACTGTCTGTGCGCCCATGGGTGGGAGGTCTAAAATCGAAGGTGTGGCCAAGCGCATTTGGTATCTTGTGCATGACTCATTGTAGTTGAAACCACTTGCACCACAGACCTGCTAAAACTTGGTCCAAGTGTAAAGTCTGCAATAGCTCCATCTGCACAAGATAACAAATGGCGCATCTGGCCAAGGCGCACACGCACACACACACACACAATCTCCACAATCACAAAACACCTTCACTTATGGATTAGTAAGAGCGCGAATTAGTCAAGTGTTCTTTGAACATATTTATCAACATATCTATCAGCATTAAAGTGTAAATATTGAAATAAACAGTGTGTGAGTCTAAAATTATTCTTATTAATAATGAATAAGGATTATTATTATGGTTACAGAGCCCAGTAGACCTTGAAGATGTTCCTGGGACAGGATCAGAGCTGTCAGATCATCTTTTACAGATCAGTCACATGAGAGCTGGAGCAGCTGTAGTGTTTGTGTCTGTGTGTTTATTGGGATCCTGGAAAACAAGGATTGAACAATTATGATCTATAACATACAAAATGAACAACACGTTATATCTGAGCATGTGACCAGCCCGACCAGGGAGAAAAAAAGGGGCCTGTGTTCTTCTGTCAGAGCCTGATGCTGATTGGATATGCCCGCTGGACAACTCGTGCATAAGGAGATCTGTCGCCTCGGTTGAAAATCTTTTTTCTTTGTTGCCTCCTGGCAATTCCACCATCATGCTGCCAACACTTGCTCCCCAGAGGCACTTGCTTCTTAAAGGTGATGAGAGCTGACTTTCTGTTTGGTTTACTGCATGTCATGCCAAAAACACGCCCATAAATCAATCAAGGCACTTGTTCACAGCTGATATGTGAAATGTATCCCACCACAGCCGTGGATGGATTATGTTTTTGGGTTGTAAATCTGTCCATCCCATTCTTGTGAATGCCACATCTCAAGAATGCCCAGATGAAAGGTCTGCAAATGCCCACTTGGATTCAAAGAGAGATTTTGTGCCAATAATCATCAATTAACTTCCATCAGATTTTGCAGGTAAAGTTTAACTAACATGACCTTTCAATCATGCTGACCTCTTTAATGTGTCACTCACTGTAGAGAGGAATGGTGAAAAAGATCATTTAAATTAAAGATAATACATAATGAAAGATAATACTAAATTAACTGTTTTCTCTCATGTTATTAACTGTATTATTCTTGATGCTGTTTATGTGAAATTCATGCCAATAAAGCCTGTTGAACTGAATTAATTTACTGTGTTTAAATTACTGGAGTCTTCTCTCTTCCAATTTCATTTGGACTTAAGTAAAAAATGTCAGCCGTTGCAGTATATGCCAGAGAAGACAGGTTAGAAAAATAAAATTGTGATCGTTTAAACAGCCTGTGCCATCTTATATAGCTGCCTGTGTAGGATTATGCTCTGCTCTTCATTCTGCACACTAATTGCACAAACTATTTGCTCTTGTGCATTTGGTCTGAAACTGATAAGAAAAAGTGGCTGCGTGGTGGGATGTACCATTCAAACAGCGGGGAGGATCCACACCAACACACTGTTGGAGCTGTCAGGACAACTGCACCACCTAATTCCATGTTTTCATGTTCGCTTCTGTTCAGAAATCCAAAAGTAGTAACAGCCTTTTGTCTTTGTCACACTAATAATTAACACCTTTTATCACAATACACACGACTAAATTACCTCCCGCTAAGTGAGGCCCATATGAGAAAATATCTTTCTCGCTTTGCTGCGACAGCTGCTGCACCACTTCAGCATTCTGTCTCGGGTGAAATGTTCACAGCTTGGTAAGACACGGTGTGAACGCGCCGCCTTTAAGAGACTGTCTCAATGGAGGGAGGGTGATTTTCTCCTCAACATCCAGGATGTACTTGAAGTTTTAAAAGAAACTGAGCCTCATTCACCAACTGATATGAAGAGGGCATTTATTCTTAAATCCCACTTACACACCTTTCACAAAGATTCTGGCATTCACCAATGTTTTCTTATGTGGGATTTGTTCTTAAATAAAAAGAGAATCTAAGAACTCTCAAGAGCACACTTGCATACATTTTAGTGCCAACGTACTTTTGCAGAATAATTGGCTGTTGTGTTTTCTTCTACTTCAGTTATGCAATATTATAGGATTTAAATTACAAAAATATTTTATAATTTCTAATACTTTTAATATTAATTTTCTATATTTTACAAAGCACTATTATCTTTTAAAATTAATAATAAACTTGACTTTACAGTGTGATTATTTAGAGCTTTACAAGTAATCTTAAGAAAGAAATGCATCAGTTAAAAAAATCAGATTTCAGTGCATAACTGAGGGATTCATCTGTAACTAAATGATAAAAATAGAACCACTGTAGTGACCCTTGTGGGATTTTAAATTATGCAGTTTGAATTATGAATACAAATTAAGAAGTTAGGTAACACTTCTTAACAACATGGACATGAAAAAGAGAACACTCATTAAATACAGCTTTTAAGTAAAATGTACGTCAGATTGTATGAATTCGTTTGGGAATTTTTGACCTTGCCCTGCAGTCTCATGGCTTTATTATATGGACACTTGTGGGGCATTTCTCTATGCTAATTAGGAACAAGTGGCACTCAACATTAACACAACGTTAACATAAGAAAACAGATACAAACTATTCTGCAGTTTAAGAGTACCTTCATGAATCTGACTTAGATGTTTCTCAAAAACAAATTTAAGAAAAAACTCAATATATTGCTGAATGAGGCTCAGTGAACACAAACCTCTTCTGTGTTTGGTCCTTGTTTTTCTCTCAGATTTTCCAACACATCAAACTAGTAACACAACAAAGTGTGAAAGCCTTATAGATTCAATGGTCAGTTCTCCTATTTCAGAAAAAATAAGAGAAGTCAACTCCAGATGCACCAAATGTTCTTAATCACCCGCATGAACTGATTGTTATTAGCATCAATAACACCCCCTAAACACTATGTGAGGGCAGGTGTTGTGCTGTGTGCACTGGGCCACATTCGATCTGAAAATGTGCACCACTTTGCTAAGGTTCACAGATTGAAAACGGTGCTCAACTGTGTTCAACAAGCTTTGAGATACGTTATCTTTTGTTTGGTGGTTGTTCCACAGGTGTTATCCAATCAGCAGCAGCTTGTATGTAAACACCACTGTATTAAAAAAGTGTTGTGGTGGTGTGCATTCATACACAACAATAAAAAAAGGCATTGGCGAATCCTATAAATTAATGCCCAGTGTCCTGTTTTGCCTCCTCTAGGTTAGTAATAACACATCTTAGACAACTTAGACTTAAAATAAAGCTCGCTGTTTGCTGAGGTGATGGTCACAGTTTGGTTAAGTTTAGCAAAATGTAAAGGTTTTGACTAAAATTACATCTTCCTTAAAGAGTAACTTCGGTATTTTTCAGCCTGGACTCTATTTTACCATGTTATTGTGGCTAATGAGGAAACTGGTCCAGTATTGATGGAGAGTGCTGCAGCTGGCAGCAGCATGAGAGGCTGCAAATCAGTCCTCATGTTCAACTGCACACCCTCAAAGTCCATCCAATAAAAGTGCTTGTTTTACCACTGACAGGCTCAGATTCTTACATGTACATCTGTGTGCTCCACATGTTTGGACTTTTTTTTTCCAAGCCTTTCCTGTAACTATTTTTTTCATTATTGATTAATCTGTGGATTATTTTCTTGATTAGCTGATTGGTTGTTTGATCCATAAAATGTCAGAAAATAGTGAAAAATGTTTCCCAAAGATGACGTCCTCAAATGTCTTGATTTGTCGCCAACTCAAAGGTATTTACTTTACTGTCAGAGAGGAGTAAGGTTACCAGAAAGTATTCACATTCTTCACCCATTCTTAAAAAAATGGCACGAAACAATCAATTGATCATCTGATTTCAACAGCTGATTAATTTAATAGTTGAGCAATAATTGTTTAATCATGTTTGTGCACATTTATAGAACTGCAATATTAGTCTGACTGGTTTAGCTGCAGACAAGCTGCAGTCTCGTTGGTCGAGTACACACACACACACACACACACATGCAGGTCTGGCAGAGATAAAATTGCAATCCTCATGTTGTCTTCTCCTATATAATAAAACTGTTTCAACTTTATTATCATCATCTCAAGGGAAATTTGATGCTGGCAGTAAACAAAAATATAGAGTTAACACAAAAGAAGTGAGCCCTGTATGTCGGTGTGATCCTTAATGATATGACTCCATATTAGATGACCTGTCTCTTTAAACAGCACACCGCCTGTTGTGCAGTGCCGCTCAACTGACGAGGCTCACCTCGCTGTTCCGCACTCACGCAGACAAGGCTCACCTCTAATTTAGATTCCACACAAAGAACAGCCCTACTGCAGAAGAAGAAATGAATAACCATTTATTATGCAAATGAAAAGGAATAATCAGCGGGGGAACACTTCTACCTTGTTCAGGGGGTAGAAGATAAGCAACACTAGGCCCTCTAAGGAAGTAACACACTCACTCACACACACACACACACACACACATTATCCTGCATGTGTGAGTGTGTACATGCATGTGTGGCTTATTAATATTCCTTCCTGTGGCCATCATGTGAGGGAATAGAGATAAGAACAAAGGATGGCTGAGCCGCATTCCACTCTGTTTATAGAAGCCCTCTCTCCTCAGAGACAGGCTGTTTGTAATTTAGCCATTTAGCTCGCTCCATCTGAGAGAAGGTGGAGTTCAGTCAACATGTGCTGAACCTGAGAGCTTCCAGTTAAACGCCACGCTCTACCTCAGCAGACTTCTGTCTGATCCTGTTAGCGATGATCCTGGCAGACAGTGGACTCTGCACATGACGGATGAGAGTGGATCTGCCTCCTGGCAAACCCATATCACTCATATCACATGTCAGAGTCGAGTCTGCAGGAACAGTCAGGAGCCGCCTGAGGTGGTCTGAGGACCCTGAGAGGTGGATTTCTTATTGGTTGCTTGTGATATTGCATAGCTCTCCATCAGCATAATGTGTGAACTGGCCAAAAGGTAATAGATAAGACAAACTTACATTCACACCACTGGACAAGTTATGGGGCTTTTCCACTGGCACTCTTCATGCGCAGAGCTGTGCCAAATCGCACCCAAAATGGAGCTACTGGGGCCAAAGTGAGCCCAACTCGCCTCCAAGTGGGCTGCAGTGGCGTTTCACCAAACGCAGCCAACTCCTGATTGCCTTCCTTCCTCTTCCTCAAACAAGCCTGTATTGCAAGACTCTACTCGTGTGTGCAGGAGAGCAGAAAGAAAGACATTTCTGAAAGTGTCTGTGTCTGCGTTTAGCTCTCAGTTCTTTAGAAGCTAATCTCTGTGGATTGAAGTTAAGTTTCTCTCCTGTGTCGCTGTTCAGGTTGCTGCTGTATTTTACTGTCTTGTTCATTTTCAGTCACACAAGAGTCTTGTCAAGTTACCACTGATGAAAACCAAAAGTTTCCTGGTTTTGCTGCTTCATAAGAAAAGCTTTTGAATAATACAATAACACAGGCCTTTTATTGTGAAGAAATTATAGGCAGTTCAGTCTTTATTCGCCATTTGAAAGCTGCTCGACTCAAGCCAAGTTTCTCGGCACACCTTCAAGTGAGTAGCCCTGTTGTAATGGAAATGCAAACACCTGCTGTGTTGGACTAACATGTTGCTGCAAACAAAACCAGCACGTGTGTATAGAAAAGTGGCATTACAGTCAAAACGTCACTTCAAGATGCATGCTTTTGGACTGTGGGGGGGAAATTGGACAACCTGAAGAAACCCCACCCACAGGAAGAACATACAAACTCCTCAATGAAACACTCCCAACGAGATTCAGACCCATGACCCTCCTGCTGCGAGCCATGGTGTCACCTGCCTGCAGTCCAAACTAAGAACTGAAAAACACCAGACTAGGGCTGTGACCACGGCATTACCGCAATACCACAGTCACGTGATCCCTGCCGTGCAGTTGAGCTCATTACCATCATCACTACGCATTTTAGAGTCAGTCTCATGTTGAGATCATCAATCTATTAATACATCTATGGATCAGCACTGTCACACACAAGTCACAAACACAGCCTCTAATTGGCCGACAAACTCAGCCCAGGGCATCTTGGGATTGCCTATGGCTAACAACATGCATGTTAACAACACCAATAACATTTGTGGAGCATCATTTTGAGAATGTTTCTCATTATTTTGAGATAGATAGTTAATATTTTGAAATGCTAATTCATTATTTTAAGATTCCAAGATATTATTTGGACAAAGGTTCTCATTATAATGACCTAAAGGATTTTTTTTTCCCTATCATATTGTCAGAAATGTGATGAGTGTATAACGTGGATCTATCTGTGTGTTTCTCTCTGTTAACAGGCTCCAGCCTGCTGTGTGGTTCAGACACCCTACTGATCCACCACAGAATTATAGAGAAACATGAGGCTTTGTGATCAAAGTAAGTTTTATACCACATCGACACTTCTGTCCGTAGTCACACTCTCTCTCTGTGCTGAGATCACACTTTGTTTTAATCACCTGACAATTTGAGTGCCATCATCGCTCTCAAGAGTGAACAACATTCACATTCATTAATCCACCAAGACTGCGCACATGAGCTGCGTGTTCAGTGAATGCTGCTCTTTTAGTGTGTTCGTGCACAACACTGCAAATCGATGTATGTTTTAGCATAATGAGGGTGGCACTGTGTATATATGGGTATGGGTGTGTGTGTGTGTGTGTGTGTGTGTGTGTGTGTTCTCATTCCATTTAATGAACTTGTGATAAAACCAAATGGCATCTAAAATGTCCATTTGTTGATTTGACGGCCCGCCTGTTAACTTTAATTGCATGTTTTCCCTGTTGTACTGCAAATAATGGAGCTCGTCTCCTGTCAGACAGTTCTCCACATGCGGGTGGCACACCTCTGTTTAAGAGCCTTCATGCATGTGTAATTAGCAGTGACAGACCCTATATGGATTAAATTTCCCCCTCAGTATAATCAATAAAGTTGCCTTCCAACTCAGCATCTTTTAACCTCCTTTATACTTTGACAAACTGGACTGCAGTTCCATCACAGCACTGACACTGCTCCTTTCAACTTCCTAAATATCTTCATCGACTTGGCTGCTTTAAATTTTAATGTTATTGCAGGACTGAGAGCTGCATTCTAACAGCAACAATTTACCAACAAAATCAACAAACTGTCATCTTAAAAATATAATATAGAATAGAGTATTAATGTCCAACCCTAATTTAGAAAAAACATTAACTGTATATAGAAATGGACGACATGACAGCGCCCCAAAAGTGAAGACAGAACATCTGGATCCTCACTGCTGGCTGGCTGTAGTATAGGTCATAAACCCCACCCGCTTTGTGTTAGAAAATAAGGATATGGGCTTAACCTAATAGTACACAATCAAATAAATAAAATAAATTTTCCACAAAGCTGTTTTTTGTCATTTTAGGTGGTGCTTATCACACTGATGTTTGTTCAAGTGTTCAGTTTTCTGATCAGTTTGGTTTTAATTGGTTATTTGATGCTGTAAAAGGGGGTTTCATGTCATGATTGACATTTAAGTTTGGGTGGGATCTCGAAACAGCATCTCCCCGATCACTACGGTGCAGATTCTGGCTCTAAATTATTTAAAGTCACCAGTACAACATGGTAGTGCTTGTACCCGGGATATTTTGGCCACATTTTTGTACAGTGAGACGAAGTACAGACACAGCAGCCATCTTTATTTACAGTTGGATAAAGATAAAAAATAAACCTGTCCAAGCATCAAGATCAGAGTAATATATCAGCCTTCTAAATATTTAACAAAATTTGGAGGAAGCCTGGGCTTAGGCAGCAGAAACTGTCCACAAACCAGGGGTGTTTGTAGACTTTTTTGATTTTGGGGCACTGACTTCTGCTGGGGTGGCATGAAGTACATGACATTAATGTACCATTTCTCTTACCGATCTTAATTAAAAATATTACGGTATGTTAGTTTTTTACATTCCTGTGTTTCAAACTTTTGTTTAAAAGATCACTAATCCTACCAATCACAACACCACAGAGTAAAATCATAAAAATATAATATGAATCTTTAATGCTTTATTTTTAAGTCTGCAGAAAGAAAATGTACCTCTATTGTACGTCTTTCCACAGTCTTTCAGACTGCTTAATTCATCCTCTACAATCTATCATGAATAATACTTTTATTTTTATTATTTATTAGTTAAGTAAATTGACCTTAAGTTTAAAAAAGTAGACCACATACAGTAGAAAACAATACTCATCAAACCAAGGTCCCACCTCTCAATGAGAATACTGGAGTGGCCAATCAGATCTCAGGGATGGTGATTAATAATTAATCCTGTCACAATCTTGTCAGTTGAAAAATAGGTCCATTAAATGGTGAAAAATGATGATCAGTGTTTCCCAAAGTCCAAGATGACGTCCTCAAATAGCTTGTTTTGTCCACAACTCAAAAATATTCAGTTTACTGTCAGAGAGGAGTAAAGAAAACAGAAAATATTCACATTTAAGAAGCTGGAATCAGAGAATTTTGACTTTAATTTGAAAAAAATATTCAAAACGATTAACTGAGTATCAAAATGTTGATTAATTTTACAGTAGATGAACAGCAATAACAAGTGTGCAGAGCAGTGTTCACAAACACCAACTGCTGTTTTCAAGCTGCTCATATCAAATGTTTGTTAACAGACATGTGTAACTGTTACTGTAACACAGTATTGAGACTTACAGTAAATCTGTCTCCCTGATAAGATTTCCTTAACTTTATCAGATTATCTGTTGAGTCTGCTGGAGGCTCCAGTTCCTCATCTCACCCACTGCCAGGACACATAACACCAGCAAACACTGTGGTCTTACACATACTGACACCTCAGGTAGAGACAGCACAGATATCACAGACTCGACAACAAAACTCTTCACATTCAAAGTGACTACAGACCTGATCATCCAACCAGCTCTGAGCACAGGTGGTCGTAACATATTTGCACTAAGACACATAAACCTTCACATCAGTGTTGTCAAAAATAGCAATATGTCAATAAATATCAATACAGAATATTTGAAATGCGTTCTTTTTCACAGCACTGGTATCAGGTGCACTTTCTCACATCTATGCACTGACACACACATCTGAAGTGTCTACATAGTCCTGTCTGCTCTCATATGTAATGGGATTATGTAATCTGCAGATAAAAAAAGACATATTCATTTTACAGCTTCATTTTGTAAAATGTAGATTATTAGTAGGATTACAATTTTAAAATAAAGAACAATATCCTACCATGCACAGTTCACACACAGCTTTCAATTCATTATCATGACCTCTAGTGAAAAAATGTATCACTGGGTGGAGATTTCAACATTTTTTGTCTTTAAATCAATCAATCAATTAATAACTTGTGAACAACAAAGGAAGAAACAGCAGGACAAACTAATAAACCTAACAACAAACATAAAAAACTTAGAGCTGTAATGATTAATCAATAATTGCTCATTTTGAGCCTTTTTTTTTAAATATAAAAATTCTCTGATTTCTGCTTCTTAAATGTGAATATTTTGTTTGTTTTTTACTCCTCTCTGACAGTAAACTGAATATTTTTGAGTTGTGGACAAAACACATCATTCTGAGATCTGACCAACATTTTTCACCATTTTCTGACATTTCATGGACCAAACTAATCAATTAATTGAGAAAATAATCGATGAAGTGATGATAAAAACAATCATTAGTTGCAGCCCTGAAAACACTACATTAGTCTAAACAATTTCACCATATTTTATACTGAGGTAATCCAAAAGTAATGGAAAATAATCAAGTTACATTACTTTAATATTGCAACACTCAGATTATGTTATTGACTACATTTTTAAACAGGTAATTAGTAACTGTATCAGATTACATTTTGAAAGTAACCCTCCCAACCTTTGTTTTATCTATCTTTAAATAAAACATAAAATAAATAATAATAAATAAAACAATAAAACAAGACATTTTATGGCCTCAATGTTGAGTCATTTTTTTCCTGGTGGTATCAAAAAAATCTATATTTTTCAAGTTATCATATCAAAATGACAAATTCCAGTACCGTGACATTACTTCACACATTCTAACTGATTCAACAATGAGTTGTTACACTAAATAGTCATTTCTGTTTAATTTTACGTTAATTTAATGCCTTGCAATCAAATCTCATTAGTTTTATTGTCATGATTAAATACAGTAACTGCCTGCTGGTGTAAAAGCAGATTAGCACTGAAATCCCCACAGCCCACAGCTTACAGGATGTGATTTCATGGAAATAAGTTGAGGGGGGTGTTTACAGGTGTGACAACAGACGGACAGACAGACAAGCAGAAAAAGCATGCACGCTGCACTCACTTTTTTTTTTCATGTTTCTCTAACTGCAAGTGTCACCCAGTTTAACTTTGTTGACCCAGTGCTCCTAATTTTCCTCTTCATGAAGAAAAAGCAGTTTACTGTATACAACATGTAGGAAAAACAAGCTCAGTCATCTGTACGTACTCAGAATGAGCTCCACAAACATGTCCGGTCAGTATTAAAGTGAAAGTGCTACTCTGTCTCCTGGGGCCTCTGCAGTGTTCAGTTTGGGCTCCTCTATGTCTCTTGGCCACGGGCCCAGCTCATTATGGGCCTGGAGAGTCTCTAACACACTGACAGCAGCCAACATTACCCATCCCATGAGCAGAGGGAGGCCTATCACAAATCTAGCAGTGTGTCCTGGGACTGGGGAGGGATTTTGTTAATAATTCTACTCTTAATATTTCTTATTAGTCCAGGAGTTAATCAATACTGCTTATTAGAGCTGCCACTAACAATTATTTTCATTGTTGCTTATAAAATGTAGCCTAAGATGCCCACACCCCAGAAGTTGACTGTCATTAAGTGGCAATGAAACCACTAAATATTCAGATTTAAGAAGCAGGAGTTTAATTTTTTTTTTTTGTCTTAAAAAATGACTTGGATTAATCAATTATCCAAACAGTTAAAGATTAATTTAATGATTGATTAATAATTGATTACTCAATTAACTGTTGCAGCTCTACTGCTCATCATTCCTTTTGATAACTGTGCAAGAAAAGGACAAGATTGGGTGGAAACCTAGTTTATGGCTGGACCGTGGATTAACATGTATGCCAAACGCCAAATTACATCAAGCATGTGAGTGGGAGTGTAGAAGTATAGAAAATATAGGAGGGACCCCGTCCAATATGTCCCTTGGATGAGAGAGAACTGGACTCCATTTTCATTAGGAGTGGGAGGAAGATTTATGTATATTTATGAAGAGTTATAGATTGTCAGATTAGAACATTATGTGTGAATTATTTTTTTTAGTTAAAAAAAAAAATAAATCTATATCATGATCATTTAA
This sequence comes from Lutjanus erythropterus, assembly GCF_056507025.1. Lineage (NCBI taxonomy): Eukaryota > Metazoa > Chordata > Actinopteri > Lutjaniformes > Lutjanidae > Lutjanus > Lutjanus erythropterus. The sequence continues at coordinate 4,442,969 of NC_139323.1, read as the reverse complement.
AAGGACAGTTCACCCCCAAATCAAAGATATGTATTTTCCCCCTGTCGTGTATTGCTGTTTATCCATTCAGAGTGTTTCGGTGTTGGTGTTGGGTTTTGGAGATATCCCCAGAGAGAGTCTGACTTCTCTCCAGTAGAATGGGACTAAATGGCACTTGACTTGTGATGCTCAAAGTGCCAAAACAATACATTTGAAACATTCAAAACTGATATCTCTTTAGCCCAGTTATGAGCAGTTTCATGGAGGAACTTATTTCTCTCTAGTAGTAGTTCATGTAGAACTACTGCAGAAAGAAAGTAGTTCCTACAGGAAACTGCTCACAATAAGGTCTGTGGATTATCTTCTTCAGACCTTGGATTTAAATGTTTCAAATGTATTGTTTTGGGACAAAAAGACAAAATCCATTCATTTTTACCTGAGTTGCACACAACCACGGTAAAAAAAAAAAAAAAACACTGAAGCACTCTGTTGTCTGGTGAAATGTATTCGTCAAGCAAAAGCAAACAAACAGACCTACACATATCGACTCTACATCTTCATCGTGGTCCAACAAACACATAATCGGTCTGAATTAAATGCAAAATCATGCAAAATGACATTCTAATGCATAACTCATAGGGGGTGCAATATTAATGCTGTAGGACATACATGTCCGAAAGATGGAGCAAATGTCAGTAAATTAACAAAGTGAAAATATAGCGAGTTCTGAAAGAAACCCAATAAATACCAATGAATGAATAACATTCAACAATTTGAAAAAAATACATAAAAAACAACTGAGCTTTGGAAGCACCTGAAAAATATGTATTTTTGATTTTGTGGTGATTAATGACTGAAAACTTTTCAAGGTCCCTTTGGCAGAGTCCCACAGAGCCCTGGGGTTCCTCAGACACCTATGTGAGAAACATTGCCTTCAAAAGAGTACTTTATTTCTTCAGAGGGTGTGGGTCCTCTTCCACATAGTCAGCCATATTTCTATGGGAGCTCAGAGCAGACAAACACTGGAGCTGACAACACATAGTTTGGAGCCACGCTTGGAAGGGAGAGAGTGAGACAAGGTGTTTGCAATCTGCAAGATCATCACTTGATGCTACTAAAATCCAACATATTTTGGCCTGATCTTTGACATATCTGCGTGGTTCCTTCATACACTGCTCTGGTTCTCTGCATGTTCCTGCAGTCTTCTTGTTGTGCCACAGAGGTTTGTCTTTTTTGCCCTTCTCCTCTTTCCCTCCATCGTTCTTTTCTGCTCCGCTAAGCAGCATTCAGCAGTCCAAGACTGTGTGATTTTAATCAAGATTAAATAGTGTAATCTGCGTGAGAGGATGTGTGTGTCACACAGTGAAGAAGAGAGAGGAGAAAAGGCTTATAGAAGTGTACAGGGAGATAGGATTAACCTGAACACCTGTCCCCTGCTGCTACTTTTGATACCCAATCACATCATATGTTAATAAAGGAACCACACTCAGTCGGGGTGTCGACTGATTGCTAAGCTGCCTCCATCTTCGCTGGAAAGCAGGTGTTGATTTTTCTGCTGCTATAATCAATGTTTTTATATAACAATGAATCAAACAAATCAAAATGTAATGTATGCCACAGCGATGCACACAGACCATGAGGGAAACTTTCTACACATCACACTGTCTCTATTAGCAATGAACCAATCTGACATCTCTGTCCTGACATAAAGTAGGCGATGCAAATCTAGTCTCCCTGACTCATTGATCCTTTGTGTGACTGAGGTTTGTGACAGAATCTATGGCTCCGACCCTAACTCTGAAATATCAGCAGCCTGACTGTGCTGTGTGCTGATGAATCCATGGAGCTGTCCGTGGTGCTGAAGGAACACACGCATTTGTGCAGTAACTGCACCTTTTTCTCTCAGTCCCGCCCTTCAGTCAGTTTCATTTTGAATTCATCATATTCTTTAAAACAGTGTTTCTCAAACTCTGCAGAACACCTCAGAAAATATTTAGAACTCCAAGTACCACTATCAAAATGCAATAGTGCAGGCCTTTCCTGTCTGGCAATTTGGAGCCTGCAGGTGCTGTGGACATCTACTGGCTCCAGTTTGGAGCCACAATTCCAATATTCAGTCTCTGCATTTTTAAATAATAGTTTTTGTGTCTTTATGTCTTAGATTTTATGGGAAGATATGACAGGAAAAGGGGAGACAGCGAGAAAGACTGACATGTAGGAAAGAGCGGTGGGTGGGAGTCGCACAACACAGCCGCTGCAGAGGACTCAGTACATGTGTCAAACACTCTACCAACTGAGCTACCAGGCCACCAGCCTCTACATTTACCTCTACTTATAATCTTACCAGTTTAACTCAGTAATCAAGACATGCACCTGCTACGTGCATGATTGTGACTATGTAACAGGTTGATATCGAAACAAAAATACAGGAAAGACAAAACTTATTTTAAATTACATTTTAATGATTTAATATTTTATGGGTTTTTTGGTTGTTTTTTTTTCCTGGGGGGGGGGGGGGACTGCATGTACTTTGACTATTATGATATTTTAATTTCTCTCCAGGGATTAATAAAGTTATCTGTCTCTCTATCTATCCATCAACCTACCCACCTACCAATCTGTTCATCTTTAAGTTGGGATGACCTGAAAATATAAATGTCATAAATGTTCACAAAAAAATTAGGCTGATCGTCTAGTAGTATTCAAGATTAGCAGCAGACAGCTAAAGGTCTGTTGATGATGCATACACACACACACACACAAGCGATCACATGATCCCTGCCACGTTACAGTTTCGATTTAATTCAATTCAGGGGTATGCAATCAATAACAGATAATATCATATGTCCATTAAACACAATCACTTACATTTATATCAACTCACAAAAAGCAACTAAATTATGATTCAACAATTTCATGACTGCTCCTCCAGACACGTAAAACACAGACACACCATGGGAATTTCAAAATGAAGGCGTATCTTGACAATACAGATGAATATTTGTTTTTTACTTTGCATCTTTATTAATGGATTTTTGAACACTGGATCAATATATATTGATATATTGATTCAATATATATTGATCCAGTCTGATGTATAGTCACACCCCTAATTTTTACCATACCTTAAGTGCAGACACATTTAACTTAGTGCTGTGGGATTACTTGTGTTGTGTACAAACAACTCTGAGCTGCTGTCAGAAACCACCCGCTGTCCTCTGTGTGCCCACATGACAGCTGAGAGCAAAGCTATCATCCAGCATAATTATACGTTTCTGTAGCTCTTCATCCAACCACTTCACCTGTGTGGCTCTGTCTTTTTTCCCTTTTTCTCACAAACCAAACGTGACCTGCTAAACTCTTGTCACACAGTTTCTCTGTAGTGTTTTGTTAAACTCCACTTGTTATTAATAGGATGTTCCAGCATTCATGTCCTCTGAGCTCCTCACCTTTGTCCAGCTTTGTTAAACATTTAATAAAATCAACTTTTTATATGTTCAAATGGCTTCCTGACTAAAAGTAACATTGGTAACATTAGCACAAAGCAAATGGCACTTTCAACACTGCCAGTTTCACAATAAAAGCCTTCACATTAAAATGCTTTTTTCTAATGCACATGCAGGAAGTGATCAGCAGGAAATGAATGGAGCAGAGGAGAAAATAATGAGGATTTACTGTGGATTAAGTGACTTTAACTTGTGGAAGCCCAGATGAACTCAGGGCTCTATAAGATGATGCACACTCTAAAAGACGCACTGTACCCGCAGGTCAATTAGAAGACAGCAGCTCTCCCAAGGCTGCGCACAGCGATGATGGACACAGCCATACAGGAGAGGAGCTGGGTGTGAAGTAGCTACAGCAGTGTGGCTCTAACATGTAGCTCCACTCACAGTCATACTGCCGGCCTCTACAACACCAGCAGCCACAATCGATGCTTTACACGGCAGACGGCTGACCGAGCATCTGCTGCCCTATCACATGTCCCCCGCTCCCGTTTCCCTCAGCCTCTCCCCATTCACCAGGATCTCAGTCAAGTTTGTTCCCCGTCCCCTTGTCAACACATACACACACGCACACAGGGTGAGAGGGGGTGCAGGGTGAATAGGCAGTCCCATTCTGCAGAGTGAGCAGGAGACCTCCATGTCCTCTGACCCACAGAGGCTCCTCCCTCACTACCTCCTCTGTCACACTTTAACAGGGTTGGGAGGGTTACTTTAAAAATGTATTCTGACCTGTTGTTCAAATGTAGTCAGTAACCTAATCCAAGTATCACAATATTAAAGTAATGTAACTTGATTGCTTTATAGAAAATCTATCTTAAGTGATTTCTACTAACAGAAGCATGTTCTACGTGTTGATAATCTTCATATATCGTTGATCAGTTTTTCCCAACGTCCAAGATGACGTCCTCAAATGTCTTGTTTTGTATTCAATCCAGAAATATTCAGTTTACTGTCAGAGAGGAGTAAAGAAACCAGAAAATATTCACATTTAAGAAGCTGGAATCAGAGAATTTATTTTTAATTTCTTCTTAAAAAATGACTCAAAACAATTCATTGATTATCAAAACAGATGCAGATTAATTTAATAGTCAATCAAAAATAGATGAATCATTGCAGCTCTAAGTGTTTTGTTTGTTGTTAGGTTCCTTCCTTCAAAAAATGTTGAAATTTCCATCCAGTGAAGCATTTTTTCACTAATGAATTGTCAGCTTTGTGTGCACTGTGCATGGTAGAATATCAATCTTTATTTTAAAACTGTAATCCTACTAATAATCCCCATTTTTACTAAACATATTTGTAATCTGATTACATCTTTCTATCCCTAACTGTAATGGAATACAATTACCTTTTTTTGTATCCACGTAATGTAATCCCATTACATGTAATCTGTTAGTCGCCAAAGCCTGCACTTGTGTGTGAATGAAACACTTCTCACGGTGTGCGTTTGTGAAAACAAAGGATCATTCACTTCATCACCTCCTCCTCTCACTATTAGCAGGTTGTGTGATGTGTTACTTGAAGCAACTCAGATGTGTTCTTTAGAGGATGTAGTTCACACATATACAGTAAAGTCTAACATAACAGTTGCAGGCTATCAGTGTGAATTTGCACTATAAACAACCATCACTGTGTGTTTTATAGCAAACATACAGGAAGCAATTAAAGGAATACTTCAACACTTTGGAAATATGCTTGTTGTATACTTGCTGAGAGTGATATATCTCATGTCTGTGTTAAATTCAGAGCTGGAGTCAGCATGTGGTCATCTTGTCACAAAACTGGAATTTCTCATTCTGATATAATATATTTAAATACCTCGATATTTGATACCATTTTCGATACCACCAGAAAAAAACTGGGGCTCAGCACTGAGGGCAGAAAATTTTAGAAATGTATCTATAGACAGGTTAAAATTTGACAACAAATAACCACATGAGATGAGTGTGACGAGAAGAAGACAGCACTGTGGGTAAGTACAAGGAAGCAGGACTATGTGTGTGTGTGTGTCAACTCACTGTCAAAGTGAAAAGACAGCCAGAAAGAGCACCTGGTACCAGAGTATCCATTGGAGTTGCAATGACTGATCAATTACTTATCGATTATAAACTGACTATTAAATCAATTGCTAACTATTTTGATGGTTAATTAACTGGTTTAAGCCTTTTTTTTTAAAAGGAAAAATGTTAAATGGAAGAACATGTTCAGTAAACTTAGTAGTTTTGAGTTGTGGACAAAACAAGACATTTGAGGACATCATCTTGGACTTTGGGAAACACTGATCAACATTTTTCAGCATTTTTTTTTTTATATTTTATAGGCCTACTAAAGAAAATGTTGGACAGATTAATCCATAATGAAAATAATCATTACAGGAAAGACTTGAAAATAGTTTTCTTTACCAACTGACAAGATTGTGATGGGATTAATTCAACAATTAATAGATAAAATAATTGACAGATTAATTGACAATGAAAATATTCATAGTTGTACATATTATACTCCTACTGCAGGAGATCTGGATTACACCAGACGAGCAGTATGGAGGCATTTTATGTCTTTTTTTCCTGTCATTTTTCTGTTGATTCAGCAACGCTGTTTTCCTGTGGACTAAAAAACTAAACATGACCTTCAATCAGCATGAAGGTGAGGAGATAATGAAAGAAAAGCAATGAACTCTCTCATTTTACAATCTGGAACCATCAAATGTTTAGCAATATCACTTAAAAAATGACTCAAACAAGTAATCCCTTATAGTTGCTGATTCTCGGGTTGGGCTGATGCCTGACAGTCATCGTCCACTGAGCCAACTACCGCTGTGATTTAAAAACTAGAGAGATTTTTAATTTAAAAGGTAGATTTTCCATTTGCTGTGTAATATCTTGTAACAAACATGCAATAAAAGCTTTGTGAGTAAAAACCCAAAAAGAGTAATTTATTAATGAATGTAGCACCTTCTAAATAATGAACAAGGAGTGTCAGCCAGAGAGTACAAAAATGAAGGGTGTTTATTATTCTAATATCATTATTCTATTCTTTATCATCACAGCTCCTTGTCATCTTATTAAAGGAAAAACAGCTTATTTAATTACACTATTTGCTGCCCAGTGAAGCGTGCTTTAATTTAGGTGTAAAATTATTTTTCAATCTTTTTGGGGGGGGGCTTTATTGCTAAAACACCAGAAATAAAACAATGATATCATTGTCCATCAGGGCATCTGAGAAGTCGTGCTTCGAAACTGTTTGGAAAAGGGCAGGCACTTTCAAAAAACAATTAACCTGTGTTCATCCAATCACCTGCCGACTTCAACCAATCAGATCAGTGGTCCCATGGACATTTCTTGCTGTCGTCACACTAAAACCATGCCCGCAGTTGCCGATAGTCCATCCTAGGATGCTGATTGGTTGCACCACTTTTGGTGCAGACACATACGGATAACTTGAAGTCTGGTAAGGTGGATTTTCTCGTGATTTTGCGAATCCAGCTGCCGCACAAGGTGACATTGTCATGTGCCAGTCAGAGACATCACCCAACCCTTGCCGATTCATTTTCTTTCGATCAACTAATCGATGATTTGGGTCACAATTTGATAAAGTAGTCAAAGTTGATCAGTGTCTGTTACTGGCAATCATTCCTGGGAACCATGAACAAGCAAAAACCAGTCAGCCAGAGAAAGCTGTCCATGAGGCACTGGGACAAAACAAACTGGCACTCTGTTTTCTCTTCTCTTCTACATCTTAATCACCTTCTGCCAACGTTCCCCTCTCTGCAGTCCCTCCGTCCTGCTCAACCCACCTGTCCACACTCCAGCTCATCAGCAGCCAGGAGCTCTCAGCACCGTCCTGCTGCCTGCTGTCCTGCGTCTCTCAGGGACAATTTTAGGTATTTTAGTCTTGGCAGCAGAGAGGCTGAAGGCAGATCAACATGATGGGCTCTGTTGTGGGATCAGACAACACACCAGGACAGGAGCCTCTACTACTATTGACCTACATCAGCTCCACTGTCTGCTGCGCGCTACAGTGACTGAGCTTCCACTGGCTTACCGCAGAACCACCTTCTGTTCTGTCTGCAGCATCAAACACAGACAAAGTACCAGCTTTTCACAATTATGATTGGCAAGAATTTTCACACACATGCCGACGAGTGTTGCCAGATTGAGTGGTTTTCCTGTAAATTGATTTTATGGTCCTTCTCTGTACATACAAAGCCTTTAATGGGTGAGGACCAAGCTACATTTCCAGCTCCATTGTTCAATACCTGCCTTCAAGAACACTGCAAACCTCTGCAGCTGATTTACTGGAGGTTCCTACAAACACTCAAGAGAAACTTGTGGTTATCCCCCAAAGCTCTGGAGCACACTACTTATAGATATCAAAGAAGTCAGCCCGCTAAATACTTTTAAAAGAAAGCTAAAAACTTATCTCTTCACTTTAGCCTTTAACTCGCCCTGACTTAAATGCTTTGCATTTTGCTTCACACTTGCGCACTGTTTGTAAAATATTGTATTTTCCTTAATTTTATGAATTCCATACATTCTATTTTTAGCTTTAGCTTTATTTTTTGTTAATATTATCTCACTGGATTGTATTTTCCATCTTATGTTATGCATTCTATTTGTATCCTTATTTTTTTTATTATTTTACTTTTACTAGTATTATGAAGTAGGGATGGATCATGATTTTTGAATATTCATTAAATTATAAAAAAAAAATATGGAATAGTTAATGTGACTATCGTTTTGTCTTTTAAAATCTATTTTCCCTTGTTTGCTTCCCTTATTTTACTGGTGCCTGGAAATATCGTGATACTTCCAGATCTCCTGTTATTACAGGTTCAGGTAGTATCACCATCTGCAGACACTGATGTATCTTATTTCAGGGTGACAGGCTGTTTGCTGAACATTTACTGCCTCCCAACTAATTGACACCATGTCAGAGAAGCAGCACAAATTGCTACATCAGCCTCCAGCCTCAGAGGACAGAAGAGATGAGTGGACAAAAAGTTTATTTTGATGACAACGTGTGGATTATACTTTGTCTGACTGCTTTCTTAATGAGCGCCTGGCAGTAACAGTTCAAGCTCCATGATGTTTAAAGATGCATTCTGTGTATTTTAATCTCACCTTGTCTTATTTTTACATGTAGGTTTTATTATGTTCATTCTATCTTTTCATGTGAAGCACTTGGTGCATGTAACTTTTATTGTAAAGAATTTTGGGCTGCATTTCTTAAATAAAAAGTGCTATGCAGCATTTATTATCATTATTGTCATTATTATTATACTAGTAGTAGTAGTAGTAGTAGTAGTAGTAGTAGTAGTGGGCTGTTATAGGTTGCATTGTGCTGGTTAAAACAGGCTTGGGCAGGTGGACAGAATTTAGGCAGGTTTACCCTCTTATGCATGTGTGTCAGGGCTTGTTGCAGTTGAATAATCGGATAAAAACTTGCGCCGTCCCTTTAATTTTTTCTTTATTTTTAAGGCAGAAATGAAAAAAAAGTTTCATAGTTGTGTTGTAGCCTCCCGTTTTCTTTCTAGCCCATGTGTGAATACTAACATTGTTTTTTTTTATTATTGTGTCATATTGAAAAATTGTTATGAACCACAAACGCATTGCTACTTGTTATACACTGATCTGTATTGTTTATCAAAAATATTTGGTCATTTTTTGGGTGGATTTTGATCATTTTGAGCTGGAAAACACCAAACCAATCTGGCAACATTGGATCCAACATCTTCAGTCATGACTGCAGCCTGATAATATGTAATCTCATACTAATAGTGAGACAGTTCTACTTGATAATATAGTTCATAATAGTGATATTACTGTGATTATATTACCATGCTAACTTAAGCAGCAGCAAGCGCTGTCTCTGCTTAGTTTGTGGTTAATATGGTGACTTTTTTCTACGAGCAGAGTGAAGTATAAAACAAGTCAGTTTCTGCCCCCCTGTGTTACTTCACTACACTACTGTGTGTTCACAAGGTTCATTATTAGAAGGTAGGTCTGCTCAATTTGTGTGTTTTCTTAACGTTCATTCCCTCTGTTCCCTGCAGGGTTTGACTGACAATCAACTAAATAAACTCCTCTCTAAAGCCAGTGTTCTACTGTCAGGTCATATCTTTTAGTTCCACCATCAATAAGACTCTTTTCTAATTTACTTTCATCATCTTGTCTTTACATTTTGTTGTTCTTGTATTGTTACATTGTTCTGAAGTCATCACTTTAGGTGTGAGACTCTGCATTACAAAAAGACACCATCCTCTAATCATTTCCTCATTTTGTGGTCAATTTTCAGCTCCAGTTGTTTCAGACATAAATCAATCAGGTGGATTCTAACTTGGAAACTTTCTGCTTAACTTGTATTAAAATGTTAATACTTTGCCTCGACTAAAACTAGACTGAAATGTTCAAGTTTGTCAACTGATTTAGCCGACTGAAATTACTATAATTAGCATGCAGGCTTGGGGAGTAACAGGATTACGTGATCTGGAAACAAAATATAGGTAACTGTATTCCATTAGAGTTACAGAAAAAATGAGGATTATTAGTAGAAACACAATTTTTAAATAAAGAAATTTTAATTTAAATCAATCAATAAATATCATGTAACAAAGGACAGCTGGACAAACTAATAAATCTAACAATAAACATAAAAGACTTATAGTTGCAACGATTGATCTACAATTACATTTATCTGAATTAAATTAATGTAAAAAAAAAATTCCAAATTCTCTGATTCCAGCTTCTTAAATGTGAATATTTTCTGGTTTCTTTACTCCTCTCTGAAAGTAAACTGAATATTCTTGAGTTGTGGACAAAAGATCAACAGTTTTCACCATTTTCTGACATTTTATGGATCAAACAACATATTGATTGATGGAGAAAATGATCGACAGATTGATCTATGATGAAAATAATCAAATCTTGAAAATTAGGTCCAAACATGGATCACTTCACGTTTTCAAAGGACAAGATTGTGACAGGAATAATCAACCAAATAATTGTTTTTAGTGTTTTTTTTATTATTATTATTATTATTAATTTTTATGGAAAAACAGTCAAAATTCTCTGATTTCAGCTTCTTAAATGTGAACATTTTCTGGTTTCTTTACTCCTCTCTGACAGCAAACTGAATATCTTTGAGTTGTGGACAAAACAAGACATTTGAGGACATCGTCGTGAAGTCTGATCAACATTTTCTGACCAAACAACTAATCGAATAATCGAGAAAACTGATTAATCGATGATGAAAATAATCATTAGCTGCAGCCCTAAAAACACTGTATTTGGCTCAACAGTTTCACCATATTTTATACTGAAAATTAACAGAAAGTAATCAAGTTACATTACTTTAATATTGTGATACTTGGATTACTGTACTAACTATATTTTTAACAGGTAATTAGTACTGTATTGGAACACATTTTTAGACTAACCCTCTGCAGGCAGTAAATAAGACTTCTGATCTCAGAAATAATATCTAAAAATAGTTGTAAATTAGCACCAGTGTGTCTGCTGTCTGTGCATTCATGCTGCCACCTTGATATTTTTCTGCCTCCCCTCTGTGTGAGTGTAATGTACGTGTGCGCTGCCCCCGGGTCTCAACAGATACACGCAGATGTTGGGTGCTGCTCGGTGATCAAGGCGAGACGAGAAACCAGCCTCCCGGGCTCAGTCAGACAGTCGGAGCATCTTACTGGCATCAACCACCATATGGAGACAGGAAGTAGATGAGATTTTGCTGCAGTGCACATACACACATGCATGCACACACACACACCTCAAACCCACCATCAGTATGCTTAATAGAGCTGCAGTGAATCAGGTGGGGAAGGAGGCAACAGGGATGAGGAGGGAGGGCTGTGAGTGATGAAGAGGACAGAGGAGAAGGATTGAGGGTGAGATGATTGAGCAGAGAGATGGTGGTGGAGACACAAGGTGAAGGGAGGGCAGGGGGTGGTGGAGGGGGTGGGGGCCAAGGGAGGCAACTGGTGTTTGCAGATGAATGAGGCAGCCGGCAGGATAATGGACAGAGAGGCAGGAGTGAAATGAAAGACAATGGTGAGGAAGGGCGTTCATTCACTGGCCGCAGGCATCTGCAGCCATGTGTGCAATTTGCATTTGTTTAGATGTGAGAGTGTGTGTGGATGTGTGTGGATTTATTTTCTGCCAGATCTGCTCCTGAGGAATCTTAGATAACAGCCTAACATGTCCCTTAAACATGGAGGCACATTTCTACTAGTCAAAGAAAAAATATAGCCATGGTAAATCAGAATTATGAGATTAAAAAAAAGTCACAAGTACGGGATAAAATGTCAAAATTATGATGTAATTATGACATTATCTCCTAATTTCAACTTTTTATGTTGTGATTATTTTTTCTCTTAATTTCAACTTCATATCATAATTGTGACTTCTTAATCTCATAATTTCTACACTTTATCTTATAATTATGACTTCTTATCTCATAACTTTTTATCCCATGACTTTTTTCTCTTAATTTTGACTTCATATCATAATTGTGATTTTTTAAATCTCATAATTTTGACTTTTTATCCCATAATTTTGGTGTTTCTATCCAATCATTATGGCTTTTTTGTCATAGCTTCGACTTTTCATCTCATAATTTCAACTTTTTATCTCATAATTATGACTTTTTAGCTCAATTTCAACTTTCTATCTAATAATTGAGTTTTTATCTCAATTATGTCTTTATTTCATAATTATGACTTCTTAGCTCATAAATTCGACTTTTTGTCTCATAATTATGACTTACCATGGGTTTTTTTTTCTGTCACTGGCTGAAATGTGCTTCCATACTTAAACATCAGGAACTGAGAGACAAAAATACTGCTTTCAGCTTTGAACACTGATGCAATGGAGACATCTGACCAGCAGTGGGTAATAAGACTGCATGTTGCTTCACAAAGGAGAAACTTCACAGTGTCTGAGTAAGTTTGTAAGGAAAACAAGTCAAGATTCTCTGATTCAAGCTTCTTAAATGGGAATATTTTCTGGTTTCCTTCTTGTTCCCGAGGACATCAACTTGGGCTTTGGGAGACACTTTTCACCACCGTCTGACAACTAATTAATTAAATAAGAAAATGAGTGACAGATTGATCGATAATGAAAATAATGGTAACAGGACAGACTTAAAGGACAGACAGACTTAAAATAGGTCCAAACATGGAGCACACAGATGTACGTATGCCTTTTATTCTCAAACCAATTAACTGATTTTCAAAATAGTTGGTAATTAATTTAATAATCGATTAGTTGTTGCTGCTCTAATCCTCCTACATGTTAATTCTGTGAAGTAGGCATGTTAATAGAGACCAAATTAACAAGGAGAAGCTTTTTGATGGAATTCAGCAGATGGAGCTTTAAAGAGGAAGGGGTCCAGACCTCTTCCACCCTCCTCAGGGGTTTTTATTCCCTCTTGGCTGAACACCAGTAGGACTCAGGCCTCTCCTTTCACTCAGTCCTTTGTTTCGCTTTATCTGCTCTCAATTGGCTTAATCGGTGTCCCTGTGAGGGCCAGTGGAGCTGATGCTGGAGGGTTACACCACAGTGGGAACAGAGGAGAGGACAGGACTCGGGTTTAAAAGGACACGGTCCACAGTGGGAAATGGAGGACATTTATGTAGGATCTGTTTTAGCCACTAGAAAGTTTTCAATGAGACCCCTCCCCCTCCATCTGCTCTGTCCTGACACCGCACACCAGAAATTCCTTGTTGTCACCACGCCACAAACACAAGAATCTCCTCGGTGAATTCCTTGAATTCCTCCTTCAATCCCAGCTGACATCCTGAGCCAGTTTTAGACCTCACATATATACAAAGAGAAGAAATTATAACCTGTCTACTCATTTCCATTAGTATAAGCTAGGGTTGTGCCATATCATACCGTTTATTGTAGCACTTGTATAAAGTACGAGGGGCATTCAAAAAGTTCTAAGACAAATGACATAAATTCAAACTGAGTCATAATAGTGTAACAAAATGACCTTGAATCATACCACTGATGACTTATAAACAAATTTGACAAGTTACAGCATTCTAACTTTGTTATTCAATGTTCCAGGTTACACATTACAAAACCAACTTTTTTGACCGTCCAAAATGAGCCAATTTGAAGTTCGAGCAAACATCAAATTTCTAACAAAACTTCAATGGAAACCTACAGAAATCATTGAAGCTTTGCAAAATGTTTATGGAGACTCTTCACCTTCTAGAGCCGTATTTCCAAAGTTGAAAGAACATTTGAAAGGAACAAGATTTCAGTCCATACTTGAAGCGAAGAGGGAGGTTGTGACCTGGTTGACTAGACAAGCTCCAGAATTCTATCAAGAAGGAATTTCTCGGTGGAAACATCGCTTGCAGAAGTGTATTGAGTTAGGTGGATCTTATGTTGAAAAATAATTTTGTATCTTTCATAAATAAAGTTTTTTTTCAATTTGTCTCAGAACTTTTTGAATTACCCTCGTAAATAATGTAATGTAAAAAAGTGTCATAATATTAAATGAACAACACAGGGTTACTACAACTTTTCCAAAGTCAAATTCAAGCACTTTTCAAGCATTTCCTAAGTGCATTTTCAAGCTTTTCCAGCACCGTACAGCTGTGGTATATGACATACACTTTATGCATGTGCTCAAAATGGTGAGGCCCTATTTTACTTCTTCATTGCATTAAATCCAGTGTTACTGTTCTATAAACAACTAAGAGTTTGTTTCATGACAGAATTCTACAGGGTGGAGACAAATTAAAGGAAAACACCACAAAGTTTCATGTTCAAAATGTTTCACCTGTTTGTAAGGACACTTGGCGTCCTCTACAACCTGGCTGAACCAATATAAAAAAAAAAATCACTTCAACAATGAGAAGACAAATAACTTCAATTTCACATTTGTTTTCATAGGTGTTTGCTTGTTTTCAAGCTAGCACTCTTTGAAACAGCAACCCCTCGACATGCTGCCTGTGTCTGTTGCCTTATTTTTGTGCAAAGGTGAAGGCATTTATGCTCTTTCTGATTTATTTTATGCTTTTATCAAGAAAGGGAACCATTCAATTAGAGAGCGATTTATTATTTAAAGTAATGTAACAGCAATTTCAAGGAGTTTCAAGCACTTTATCCAAAATCCAAGCACTTTTCAAACCTTGAAAACAACACAGAAAAATTCAAGTGTTTTCAAGGATTTCCAGCCCCTGTTAGAACCCTGACAATATTGCCACATCTGATTCACATGAGGTGACGATGATCATCACACTGTATGATCACTTTGTGTTAAGTCTAATTAATAGAATACATCACAACGTTGGAGGAAAAGAAGTTGTCTTCTTTAAAGTCTGGAAAAAGTGGAGTCAAATGGCTCAATCAGCTCTTGGTCAGTTTTGTCAGATTATGTTCACTGAAGTTGCAGTGCTTCCAGCTGTTTAGTACAGCTGTATTTACTTCACAATGCTGGAGATTATCTTTGTCTTACCATGGTCATATGACCATATGATATGATATGATCTCTACAAGTTTCAGAAAGTTTCTGTAGAAATATGGTTTATCTCTATATAAAATGTTTGGTAATGCGTTAATTAGAGTTGCAACAATTAGTTGATTCATTTCTTACCAAACTGGAAGAAAATTAAACACACAACCATTTTTCTTTTTTCTTTTTTTTTTTTTTCAAGTTCCAGGTTCTCAAATGTGAATATATTCTCAAATGTGAAATGTAAATATATTTTAAATTTAAGGTCTTCGGGTTTTGTTTGTCAGAAAAACAAAACCTAAATATCTGATTATCCTGCTTTGAATTTGGGAAGTTGTAATGGTCTTTTTTTTACTATGTTGTGTCTATTATTAATCAATCATTAAATTAATCACCAACTACTTGAATAATTGATTAATCGTTTTGAGTCTGATTTCAGCTTCTTAAATCTGAACATTTTCTGGTTTCTTCACTCTGATAGTAAAATGAATATTTCTGGGTTGTGGACAAAACAAAACATTTAAGGACGTCATCTCATCTTTTTTCACCATTTTCTGACATTTTAGGGACAAAACAACTAATTAATTTATCAAGAATATAATCAACAGGTTAATTGATAGTGAAAAGATTTTTTTACAATAAAGATAGATATGTTTGAACCTATTTTTCAACTGACAAGATTGTGACAGGATTAAATAATCAATTAATCAAGAAAATTCCCAATAGATAATTAAAACAATCATTAGTCACAGTCCTATATTAAATTAGTTGTCAACTATTTTGATAATGGTTCAATTAGTTTGAGTCTATTTTTTTTTTTTAGGAAAAAAACTCAAAATTTCTCTGATTTCAGATTCTTAAATGTGATTGTTTTCTGTGTTTTTATTCTTCTATGACAGTAAACTGAATATCTTGTGGATTGGGTGTAAAACAACACTTTCGAGGACGTCATCTCTGGTTTTTTGTTAAAAACCGATCAACATTTGTCAGCATTTTCTGACATTTTATGGACAACCAACCGATCAGTTAATTGAGAAAGTGATGGACAGGTGAATCGACTATGAAAGTAATTGTTATTTGAAGCCCTAAAACAGTTTATCAGTTAATTAATTAGTAAAGAAAAAAAACCAAAAGATTCATTGATAATGAAACTGTAAATTAAGATGTTCATTAATGTTTCCATCTTGAAATAAGAGGGAGTGAAAGGGTGGGCTCTGCCTCAGTGTTAATCAACTATTAATGGAATCTGTTAGCACCACAGTATTTGCTTGGAGCACGGTGTAACTGACTCGCAAGTCAGCAGTACTGCCACACTGCTGACAGTGACACCAACATGGCTATGATTAGCAGTTTGAGTGAGACGTTTTCAATATTACATGAAGAAAAAAAAAATCCTGCCACATCCTCAGCAGCTCCACTTCAAACACTGCTGAAACGTGCATTGGAGTACACACGGAAAGTGTGACAAGCATACGGGCACGTGTAGGAGTGTGCACGTACAGCGCCACACCCACATTTGCAGTGCAGCCTGTCAGCACTCCCTCCACAGCACCCCGGGGCTCCGAAGGTGTGATTCCCTTCCTTTTAGACCACCTGCTCCCTCACTCAACCAGCTGGTCAGCTGGAGGAAGTAGTGTGGCTGCAGCTAAAGGCACAGCACGCTGTTTGTCTCTTCAGAACAAGTATTGAGCGAAAATAGTTTATCTTCTATGATTTGTTCTGTGATGAGTCTCATTAACAACATTAACAATTCAAAACCATACTTTTTGAAAAAAAGGGATGGGAAGTAACTAAATACAAATACTTCATTAGTGTACTTTAGTAGATTTTTCAGGTGTCTGTACTTTACTTATTACTTTTTACTTCAACTCCCTACATTTGAACACAAATATATATATTATATATATACTTTCTATTCCTTACATTTTAAAATCAGGCTTGATACTTTAGTTTGAATGCAAAACAAAAAAATGCAAAAACACGCAACAAGATAAAAATGACATCACACAAAAACGAATAAAAGACGTAACAAGAAAACAATGTGAAAGGTGTAACAAAATGAAAACGACGTAACAAGACAAAAACAGAATAAAGAAATAAAAGTGCCCTGTTTAACATTAAATTAAATGCAACATAAAAGCTAATGTGCTAATTTACAGTTTAAGAGCAGAGATTTTTTTTTAATCAAATCAAATATTAGTTCAAAGCTTTTATTTTCAGCTGTTGTTCTCATTTGCAGTTCACGGATGAATTTATGAAATGTGTAGATAAAAACAATGGCTTTAGTACGGTGACAAAATATTTCCACCTTCTATTTTTCACTTTATAGAACCTCCCTAGTCTGATCCATTGGACCTGACAAATTTACCACATCTCGTAAGTACCGTGCATTATTACTTTTTAACTTCCATAATAATCAGATGTGTCCTGGCATCACGATTTTCCTGGTCGTGAACTCACTTTCTAAAGTAACCAGCCATATCTGCAGAGCTGAACACATTATAGTGACGTGACGCAACATGCATTCATTTCATTTCTTTTCATTTACTTCATTCTATTTGAGAAATTGGATGTGCTTACGTTAGGACTTTTAGGACAATTTGCAGTATTAGAGGTAATGATCATTTTTACATCATTGTTCTTATTTTGATTGAAACGTGTTAAAATGACCACGGTGGAATTGATTTTTTGCAGTAAGTCTGTAGAATCTGATTTTTAGGGCAGGACATCTCTGTCTCACGACATTCACTAAATTAAAAGTTTACTGACACAGATTTTGCCTTTAACAAATATTGCAACTCCTGTGGTTTGAAAATTGCAGAAATCCATATTGTGATTTGAATAAAATTTCCAAATAATTATGCAGCCCTATCATAGGTGCAAAAGAAACCATATCTAATAGTTTGAACAGCCACGAAGAAGAGACTCTTCCTGGTTGGTAGTTTTAGCAGTGTCTTCCAACACTGTGCAGATTTCCATACAACGGTAACAACAAAACACTGGACAGACATTAACAGCAAAAACTTTCAAACTGGCTCGACTTCTGCTGTGACACACTGTGATGCAGCCGGCGAGGCTGGTAATAATTCTACTGCTTACCAGGCGATTGTTGTGATGAAAGATAAAACATTTGTCACTGTGACAACTTTCCAATCCCTCTCAAAATCCTGTCTACTGTGCACTACTTTGTTGTGTGATAAAAACTGCAATTTTTTAAACACACACAGTAATGTAATCAGAGCCTGCAGAGAGGACTGCTCGCACTCGTGCTGGCTAATCTCACACATCGTTGTGATCCCTTTAGAGTCAATAAGGACCATTTCTCACAAAACAACATTGTGTCTGGTGATGTCCACTATAATAGCAGTTGGAAATTGGAAATGTCAAAGCAGAGGACACGTCTCTTTAGCAGTGCTGCAGATTGGAGTCTCTACTGAGAAATGTGACAGGACACAGCATCTGTGTTACAGTTACACACACACACACACACACACACACACACACACACACACACACACACACACACACACACACACAGACTGAAGACATCTGCTATTAGGCTGCAGATTGCAGCGCCACAGAGACAGGGAGGCATGGGAACAGAGAGAGAATGCCAAAACGTGGAGGAGGGCACATGTTAGGATGTAAAACATGATCAGACAGTATGACGTAACGTCATAGCACCTTATCATCATATTGGTGAGGCTGCACTAACCACCACACCCCGCTGCCCCCCCCCCCCCCACACACACACACAGAGGCTAATAAACTCTGTGGATCTAATGAAACATTCATGGATGCTCTGTCCAGTTTCAAGCTGCCTCATGTTAAATGCATGGCCTGCTCTTTCACTTTCCACACGCACACACGCACACCCAGCCACTTATCTTAATATTAGCAATCATGGCTGATGTCTTATGTAA
This sequence comes from Lutjanus erythropterus, assembly GCF_056507025.1. Classification (NCBI taxonomy): domain Eukaryota; kingdom Metazoa; phylum Chordata; class Actinopteri; order Lutjaniformes; family Lutjanidae; genus Lutjanus; species Lutjanus erythropterus. The sequence continues at coordinate 4,424,083 of NC_139323.1, read as the reverse complement.
GTCAGCAGTGACTTATCAATGACCTGCCTGATTGTTGGGGGGTGGAATTAGCAGCTTGATTGACCATCATCATCCCCACCTGATTCTCTAATCCTCCTAAAATAAAGCTCCACTACCTGCTGCCTCCAAATCTCTAAACACACTCATCGGATCAGTGTTTCAAAACACGATGTTCTGCCCTGGTTGTCCAAAGTAGTCCCATTTAGTTCATTTTTACATATCAGCACCCATGTTCATCAAATCAAAAAAAATAAGCATTTTATCAATACTTAGTTGGAAGACAGACACTACAATCATAAACTCAAAGTGTCGGCAGGAGATTCCAGAAGAGAATTTGAAAAAACTCTTAATATTGTGTTATTGTTACTTACAGGAAACAAAGTCCACCCATCAATCCATCCATTGTCCGTAAACCGCTTATCCTTGACAAGTTGCGGGGGCTGGAGCCTATCCCAGGTGACACTGGGCAAGAGAAAGGGTTCACCCTGGACAAGTTGTCAGTTCACCTCAGGGCTGACACTAGAGACAAATAAACACTCACACCTACGGGCAATTTAAAGTCACCAATTAACCTATGTCTTTGGACTGTGGGAGGAAGCCAGAGAACCCGGTGAGAACCCACATGGACACAAGGAGAACATCCAAACTCCACACAGAAAGGTCCTGCCTCTTCCTGTTTTGTCAACTGGTGAACTAGCAACACATTTGCTACCAAACTGTTGACTAACAGGGACAAAATTGGACTCATGACAGTGAGAAATGCCTGCATTATTAAATTATTTAGGCCTAAAACCTGCTGTCTTCATATGTGAGGTCCTCTGAAGTCTCCATGATGAATGATATCCTGGCAGAAATTGGACTGTATGACCATTAATCGAACAACGTTTCCCTACGTTCCTTAAAAAACAATTTCTGGACTGAGTTTTGCCTTTGTGAACGCAAACCAGGCCTGCTGGGAAATTAAAACAATGTCTCATCCTTGCATTAGTTTGATTCGGGAACCGGGCCTTAAGGTGTGAACCCGCCCTAAGAGACCATAAAAAACACTTCAGAGAGGCAGAAAATGTCAACCTCACTATGATTTATTTTCAGCGTTTCATTTTGCAGAGAAGGGTCCTTCAGCCTGGGGAACAACAGTCCTGTGTGTTTTCTGTTAAATGACTTTCTCTTAATACTAAATTCATTTCCCCTGTTTGTTTGGCTCGCTAGATGCACTGCATTTTATTCAAAGTTATTAAACTGTTCCTGTTCATAGACGTTTGGAGTCAATAAACAAAGCATGATGAGCAATTTGGAACCCAACGCTGCTCTGACAGTATTCTGATGTGAAGAATATGAATATGAATTGCTCAGTCAGCTCTAACAGTCACTGGTGTGACACAAGGCCAGCAGCTGTCCTCTGAGCCACAGCCAGGCTGGAGGCTGACACCGGCAGCTTGGAGACATCTTGTATCTGTCTATGTGTTGCATGCTAGCACATGCTCGCCTTTCTGTCTGCTCAGAAGTCAAGTGAACTCTTCCCTCTCTTCTTCATCATATTATCTTGCTAAGTATTCCCCGAGGCTGCCAGCTGTGAAAATCCAATGAATTAAAACAAGCACAGTGGCTTTAGTCCCAGGAGGACAGACACCATGAGGACTGACGTCTCTGGGGTTCCGTGTTACTGTGAGGCAGTAATTACTTCAGGTCACACATGACAACATCATTATGTGGCCCACCACCTTCAGTGTCCTCCTGAGAGGACACACAGAAGAGACACAGTAAAGCCTAACTGGAAACACCTAAATCTGGTGGCCAGTGGTGGCGGACAAGTGCATATTTGGTGGCCCAAACGTAAACTTGAGTAGAAGAAAAATACAGAAAAGGCAACTTAACATATTCTTCCTTAACTGTGACACTTATGTTGTCCATTTTTCCCATGAATTCTTCCCATTTTTCCTGAAGGTATTGTCTCCAATGAAAAACAAGCAATGCACCACACTATTACTTAAGGCTATAATATGTGACATTTCTGCATTAAAATGTCTAAAAATGCTAGAAATAGCAATATGTCATATATTTTGTTGAGTTGTGTATTTACATTATTCTAAATGTTTCCAACAATGTTTGAACACAGAAATCCACAATTTGTTCAAGCTAATGGTGCATTGCTAGCTACTTGCTATAACTTCCACGAAAACCCAGGATACAGTGGATACATCAGAGAGTGAGGAAGGAAGTCAGCAAACCCGATGAACGGTAACATGAAGTCATGCCACTGAGTCATGTCAGATAGATTTCCATGGGCTATGGTGGTGGTTTAAAAAGTGAAGATAACAACTCCCACATTCCATGCTGCTTCACAACATCATTAAGCTACCTGTTATTACTGTTTTGCTTATTCATAGTCCGCCTACATAGCCAGTAACGATAACTGCAATACTGAAGTCCTGTGATGCCACAGGGTCATCACCACAATATTTTTTTTGAAGGGTCATGCTGAGATCAGCACATCAATCCACTAGTACTCCTATGGATCAGCACTGTTACACTAATTGGTCGACACACTCAACCTACGGGTGGCGAACAACAACAACAGCTGTTTTCAATATGGAAAAATGGATAAATAACCACAGATGACATTGGGTGTTGGATTTATCCTGGGTGACCACATCTAAAGTTTGCATTAGTTTAAAGTTAGCCTTTCCTGCTGACCTTACTTTGGGGCTAACCCCACCACTATTCCAGCAGTTGGAATACAACAGATGAAAGTTTTCTTGGTGTTGAGAAGCTGCAGCATTTATTAACTGACACACAGTGAGCTGTACATTTACTGCCACACTGACTTACTTACTGTTACTTACTGTTAAAATTAAGTTTGCTCTGCTATGAGCAGCAGCCTCACTTTCCTGCTGTTCCCTATCACTCACTGGCACACCGCACACACTTACATAATGCCCTATTCCTTAAAGGAGCTATGCTATGCTAATGAGAGTATGCTTCAATAAAGTCCAATAAAACATAATTATTACAGCAAAGTTTCTGGTAAACCACCATGCCACAGTAATATAGTGTCTTGCTTCTGCAGTAAGAAAAAATCCATACTGTCCTAGCCTAGTTAGTGCTTATACAGCCGCTTGTTATCAGGTCATCAAAGTTCTGCATTTGAGTCATATGTCACATCTGAGCCAGTTCCATTCACTGATGAAGACTATGAGATGCAGTTGAAAGCTACTGATCCTAAAGGTCAAGAATGAAGGTATATGCTCACACAACACCCTGGTGTTCAGCTGGACATAGTAACATGAGCACCTGTGGAATATGATGCAATCCAAAGGTAGACACATGATTGTAAATCAGCCTGATCACCAGACTGAACTGCTGCTTCATTCTCACCTCATTTATCAGTCTGACATCATGTTCGCGTTAACCAATTTCTGCTTGGAAGGGATGGATGGTATATTGCCACTAACTAATCAGAAGTGACATATTCATCACATCTGTGTCATTTTCAGTCGGCACAGAGGCTGTGGTAGCAGTTGCTAGGAGCAGTTAGCATCAAACTCGTTCATGTCCTTCATAAAGACGTCTCGACTATTGCCAGCTGTGTGGATCTCATCCAGGCTCATTAGGGCTGTGTGATATGACCAGTACATATAGCACATTTTTCTTTCAATGAATGAAAGGCCTATTTCCCATTACATTTTACATTTATAGTCTTTGCAGGTGTAAGCTTCGATAGCAGCCATTATCTCCTTCCATCTTTTGTGATTCTTTGCCATATGGTGTGCCATGGGGAAAAGCCTCCTGCGACGTCTAAGTCTGGGGTTTGTTTTGAGCGCTCAACTGTTTTTCTGGCTCTCATCTGAAGACTCTCTGCATACTGTTTGACAAGATTTTTGCGTGGGTGGTAAAAAAAAAAATGGTAGTGGTGTTTGAGACTGTGGGTACTGGGGTGCAGCATAATTTAGCAGCATTTTTTTTTGTTGTTGTTTGTATCAGACTGTTAATACCCAAACCACATCCATGGCACAGAAGAAGCCCTTCTCTTAGGTATGAGCTGCTGGCTGGTCAGTGCTTCTCCTGTTCAGAGCTGAACATTTCTCTGTGTGCTCCACATGCTTGGACCAGTTACCTGTTTTCATTTTATAAGAAAAAAATGTCCAAATTCTCTGATTCTAGCTTCTTAGATGTGAATATTTTCTAGTTCAATTTCTCCTTTCTGACAGTAAACTGAATATTTTTGAGTTGTGGACAAAACAAGACATTTGAGGACGTCATCTTGGACTTCGGGAAACACTGATCAACATTTATCACAATTTTAAGGCTCAAACAATAATCGGTTAGGGGAGAAGATGATATAAGAATAATTCATAGAGGAATAACAAACTGTAGGGAGTTGAAAAATAGGTCCAAACATGTTTGGAGCACAAGTTCAAGTGACAAGATTGTAATCAAGCAAAGCAGCCCTCGTATGAAACTATAATAGGCCTTTCTCATGTTCTGCAGCAGTTCTCCACCTCCCTCCACCTGATGGAGGATCAGATAAGGTTTCTTTGTATTGAGCACTTGCAGCGCCACTATTTTGTCTCGTTTCATCAGATCACCACCCCCACCCATACTGTTATGTAGTGCTCTGTGTGTGTTCGTGCACCAGTGGTGGTGGAGTCTCTGTGGAGCTTCCATGATCTGGTAGGCTGATCTGGACCTCTCAACACCCACACACTAAAAATAGATGCAGCAGCAGCAGCAGTGGCAGGAGCAGCAGTGTGTTCACATACTGAAGATAGACAGCAGCTTTGGGAAACAGCTTTTACCCCGTAGCATTACAAGTTGTGCATTGTGCTCGCTTGACCCAGTCCAGACCCGTCCATCATGATCTGCTGATGTCCAAACAAAAACACCCCTTTGCTTAGTTCATTATTTACCTTCCGAGGCAGCTGTATTTGCAAGATCATGAGATCAGGTCAGAATGCATCTTGCCAGGCTTCAAGTTTGTGTCCACACCAATAGTGGTGCAGCCAATCAGGCGTGGTTTTAGGTGTGATGACAGTAAGAAGTGTCCATGGAAGTGACTCTTCTTGAGCAAACAATGGCAGCTCCTGAAGAGGTTTGCGTAGATACTGTGATAGCATCAGTTATTTTGTTAGTTTGATCTGGTTGTTTGAGGTTAGCCCATGTTAGATGTGATAGACAGATGGTTCATCCAATCACCTGTTAAGTGTTTTCTGAAAGTGCCTGCCCTTTTCCAAACAGTTTCTAAGAACCACTTCCCAGGTGGCTCTGTGTAACAAACCATCTGGTATGTCAGGTTAGGTTCTTACAGCTATTTAAAATAAATCTGGCATATTACTATAACGGTGTCCTTAAATACTATAAGTTAAATGTTTAACACAGTTTTCTGCATAAACTATACAGGTGTACACAGCAGACTTCAACCCATGTAGGCTGTGCTCCATAAATTCAATTTTTATTTACATGCTAAAAATTGCTTTGCTTTAGCATTTACAAAGCTAAAAAAAATTACAAGTAATGATCTGTGGATAATTTGATTCTTAAAAGTGAAAGTAACTGCATGTAGCTTGTGGGACACCAGGCCTCTATAGAATAATGACAATAAAGCTAGATGTAAATACATACAGTCTAACATTTAAGTAATAATTGGACTGCTGTGGTAAAATGCTATTGTGATTAGGGCTAATATGATGGGCTGTTAAGATGACACTTTAATTATGCACACACAACAGAGTATATCTGCCATGTGTATGAAACGGATATCAAAGTGTTAACAATGAATGCTTAGTGTTGTACCTGTACAACTTCTGCTCTTGTGCAATTGCATCCCTTTTAGACACTTTGTAATTCAGTCTTTAAATGCTGTGTCTTCTTGGAGACATGGTAAAATTAATCCATGATAAATACAACCACCGATATCTTCTGTAGTTATTGATACATTTTTCCATGTTGAAAACAGCTGTTGTGGTTAGCATGTTGTTAATCGCCCATGGGCAATCCCAAGATGCCTTAGGTTGAGTCAGTCAACCAGTCAGAGGCTGTGTTCCTGACTTGTGTGTGACGGCGCTAACCCTTAGATGTATTAATGGATCGATGCACTGACCTCAACATGCGCTCAACCCTTCAAAATAAAATTTGCAGTGATGACGGTAATGAGCTCAACCTCATGGTAGGCATCATGTGACTGTGGTATGGCAGTAATGTGGTTATCATCACAGCCCTAAAGATTGGGTAGAATAATGTATTCCAGTCCAAGATGACGTCCTCAAATGTCTTGTTTTGTCCACAACTCAAAGATATTCAGTTTACTGTCAGAGAGGAGTAAAGAAACCAGGAAATATTCACATTTAAGAAGCTGAATTCAGAGAATTTGGACTTTTTATTCTTAAAAAAATTACCAAAAACTGATTAACTGATTATCAAAATGGTTGACAATTTACTTAATAAACATTTAACGAATAATTTTTGCAGTTCTACATTTAACTACAGAGAGACTTGATGTTCCCTGTAACTAGGTGAAAAAAACATGCATATAGCGGTATCAGCCTTTAGGCCAAAATTAGCTGGAAAATACTGGCATATCAGATATCAGTAAAACTTCAATGTTGTACATCCCTGAAATAAATTCAATTTCTCTCATGCTTTAGTCTTTGTCTGTCTCACACCAAGTAAGGTTTAAAGTTCGCAAACTTGCAAACCCATCTCAGCTAGTCTGTAATAAATGACCTGTTCCAGTATTTATTACGTACAAGACACGCATCCTATTTACAACATTGGTATAAAATTGTACTGATTTGAATTGCACTCTGTAGGTGAACCAAAGTAACAAATAAAACCAAATCCTGCATTATAGGGCTTTAAATAATATTATCTGATATAGCAGTCTGACATAATTACCATTCCATACAAATCTTTGATACAGTGTCTGCAATGGAAACCAAAAAAATCTCCAGCTCAGAACTTGTCACAACCATTCTTCAGCCATCCGCCTATGTATTCGTACAGACACACACACAGAAGAGTGTGTGAACAAGCAACAGAGAAAAAAAACAAGACTCTTGACTGTGTTTGTCTGCTCTGTGATTTGTATGTGTTTGACGCTGTGTGTGTGTGTGTGTGTGTCTGTAGGTGTGATGCAGTAGTTTATGCTGGAGGTTCTTCAATACAAAAGCGTGGGGAGATGGTCTCCTAGCAACCATGGCCTTCGCAATTCCATGACCCTTGGATGCTGCACATGTGTGGTGTCTGGAAACTGAATACCTGCCACAGAAGGTATTAACTCAAACTGTCAGTCACACACGCACAGACACACACAGGCATTTGTCATGCATGAATGAACATGTGAAATTAGCCTAATATCTGCACTGTTACAATCACAGTGTGTAAACACAGGTTCCAAGCTAAGACTGCATTCTGAGCCAGTGGTGAACAAAACACTGTTTTACTTCACTGCATTAACCAAGAAACAACAACGCTGGAACCAATCAAATCCAATATCAGTATTGGGCTCCTGGTGTAATTCACACATTGGATATTGGACTGATCCACATTCTAATCCAGATTCCACAGTCTGTTTTACATAATAATGTAAATTTTAAGCCCATAGCCAAAATCTTGCAGCACAAAATAATTAATTAGTAATTAAACAGTTTTACATACAGACATATAGTTGTCCCTATATTTTTGGGCAACTCAACATGTCTTTAAGATAGATATGAAAATCCATTTCTGCCAGTGAAAGAAAAAAAAATCCCCATGGTAAATCATGATTATGAGAAAAAACGTTAATATTATAAATAAAACATAACTACAAGATAAAAAAAAGTCATAATTATGAGATAAAAAGTCAACATTATGAGGTTGACTTTTTAATCTCTTAAGTAGGCCTGGGCAATATAGCTGAAAAACATGATAGTGATAGTCGATATCAATAATTATTGATTGTGTAAGTTGTGACTGATATGTTGTGTACTCCAAAGGGTGGAAGTGGCTGAGGGGATAAAATTAGTTTGTTGTATTATATTGCAACAATATTACAGGGATGACTATTGGTGCTTTCAAAAAATGAGAGATTATTATCACTAATGTGGATATTATGCTTAAGTGACACACAATACAATACAATATAAGATCATTATATTGCCCGGCCCTACTCATAATTATGACTTACCATGGGAATTTTTATTTCTTTCACTGGTGGAAACTGGCTTCTACAGAGGAGATATTTTAGTCCCAAAACACCAAAAAGAAAGACAGCACCTTAATATGAGGAAAGTGAACATTTCAAGGAGTGGCAGTTTTGCTGCATCGTCTGCAGTGTCATGTCAAAGACAGTATGCGTGGTAGCCAACAGCAAAAAAGAAAAGTCCACTGGAGGTGGCCTGGTAGCTCAGTTGGTAGAGCAGGCACCCCATGAAGTGAGGCTGTGAGTCCACTGCAGTGGCTGCAGTCCTTTGCCACGTGTCATCCCCCTACTCCTTCACTCCCTTTCCTGTCCTCACTTCAGCTGTTCTATCAATAAAGGCAGAAAAAAGTCCCCCCCAAAATAGGCACAGTAAATTTCCAACAGATAACACCAAGGCCAAAGGGATTACAGAGAAGTTGCTCAATTTCTGTCAAATCATCTGTCATAGAAAATGATGGATTTCACAGCCATCTGGAACACTTTGAGCCAAGGTATATTTTTCCATCCAGGAAATATATAGCAAAAATTGCTGTACCCAAACTATACAACCAAGTGCCATCGCAGTTCATGGCAAAAGATGTTAAATCCATGAGCTTTACAGCTGATAGCAAGAAGGATGAAGAAGGCGATGGAAGAGATGGCAGTTCACAGCTTGGAATGTTTTGTTCTTTCATGGCAGCTCTTTGTGCACAAGAGGCTTCTTTCACAACGCAGTGTTAGTGATGCCATAACAAATACAAGCAAGACTGTGGGGCATTTTAAACATTCGCAACTCGCGCAGTCTCACTCGTAAGACACTCAGACTGAACTGCAAGTGCCCACAATATTCCTCAGGTGGTCAAAGCATGACTTGAATTTTTTTTTTATTAGATGGCCACCAAAAGTAACCCACAAGTTCTTAGCAATGCCCTTTACCATTGTCAAAGATATTAATAAATATCTACACTGAATATTTGAAATGCTTTCAATACTCATTTTTCAGAGTATTGATGCTAGGGCTGCAACTAACAATTATTTTCTATTGTTGATTGTCTATTTTCTTCAATCCCATCATAATCTCATCAGTTGAAAAATAAGTCCAAAAATGTAGAGCACACAAGCTTACATCTTTCCAGTAATGATTACTTTCCTTACCAACTAATCTCTCCACCCTCTCTATCTATAGATTAATAGGTCTACAAAGTGTCAAAAAAAATGTCAATCAGTGTCCAAGATGACATCCCCAAATGTCTTGTTTTGTCCACAGTCCAAAGATTTTCAGTTTACTGTAGTAAAGAAACCAGAAAATATTCACATTTAAGAAGCTGAAATCAGAGCTTTTTTCCTTAAAAAATAACTTAAACTAATTAATCGATTAGCAAAATAGTTGCCAGTTAATTTAATAGCTGATTCATAATCAATTTATCAATCAGCTCTAACTGATAGTCATTCGTCTCATTTATATCATATAGCCATTGTCATGTTATAACCTCTTTAAATATAATAAGCTTTAATATATAAAATATAATAATCTTTTTATAATAAATTTATATTTATAATATATTATTTTATGCTTTTGGTGTTGAATTAATTTTTCCCTGGTGGTATCAAAATTGGTGTAGAATGAATATATCTTTCAAGGTATAGTATACAATGAGAAATTCCAGTATCATTGCAACACTATTACCTTTAATATTTAGAATTTAAGGACTAAGCAGTGGCTGGGTTTGTTCACAGAGGTGCTCAGGGCCAGCGATGAGAACATTTGCAGTGAGAGTTTAATTGCAAAGCCTTTCGTGACACCTGAACTCTCACATCAGCTACGCAGCAGATGCGGTCAGCTTGTTGAATTCAGAGGCTTTAACAGAGAAATATAACTGTGTGTTGTCTGTGAAACAGTGAAGCTGGATGTTATGGTGATGGATGATACGGCTGAAGGGCATCATATACAGTGAGAACAGAACTGGTCCAAGAATTGATTTTTGAGGTAAACCACATGTTGTCTGAGAACCTGAAAAGGTGAATTAATCAATTGATCTGACATATAGCAGTGAGAATGGAGGTTTGAGTTATTTGCAGCACACACAGCAAGCAACAGACACACAACAACCAGTGGATACAGACTGCACATATTAAGTGAGTTACTTTTCCTCCTCACAGTGATTGTGGGGGTTGATTTTGAGTGTCTTTGTACTGCTTGAATACTAAGCAGGACACTTGTCTCTGTGTGTTTGACCCCTGTGACCCCTCTGCCTACACCCTGTGAACCAATCAGAGGCATTAATGGGAGGAAAACGGGCCACCGCCTGGATGGAGCTAGATTAAGAGGCAGGAGGAAAGACCCCCCCGAGCGTCCTGGGGATATCACTTCAGCCATGAAGTACCAAACACTGCTGCTGTCATCTACCGCTTAAAGTGTGTCCTTCAGATTTAAGGGCACATGTATGAAAGAGCCACGGTGCTTGGAAGACATTTGGTTCGGCAGCCAGTTAAAAACATTCTACGTCACTGATGGATTTTAAAACCTATTTTTCTGTTGAAGACTTAATTAATGCCCATCATGAGTTTGAGGCACACGCGCCACTGCTCCCACAGTGAATCCACTGACACATATTCACATCACTCTCATAATTTCACATTATTGAAGAATGTTTTCTGCTTGTTTTATGAAACCAAAACACTGAGTGACAGGACATAAAATCTGGAGTACTGTTTAGTTGCTGTATGCAATAAAGTTGCCACAATACCAGAATTTTAAACTTTGATACTTTCAGTACCACAGCAAAAAGGAAAAAGAAACAAAAGAAATATGCTTTTTTTTCTCCTTCTTTTTAAATTACCAACCTGAACACAGCTCTGGTACAGAAAAACTCACTGAAGGTTGTCTAGTTTTGCTGCAAATTTCACTCGGGACAATAAAGACTGAACTGCACTGAAGTCTTGAATAAGCACTTAGATCTTTCTTTTTCCCAACAGCTTTGGCACATTCAGTACTCTATTCAATTTATATTATGTCATTTTAAACACGTGGTATTGAAAAAGTTTTGTCAACTTTAGTATGTAAAGTGTTCTGCTAGATAGTCATTTATTCCTCCATAAATCTGATCCATAACCTCTCTTTCCTCAGTTACACTGCAAGGGGAAAATATTTTTCTGATCTGATCTGACATGAACAATCGCACAGTGGTCCCAGGTTTAATCTGTTTTATTAGACAGATTATATTACAGCAGTAACATCAAAATCTCTCTTTCTCCCATGTTTTACCTGATCCTGCTTCAACCTTTCAGACCTGTGCCATTTTGAAACGCAGTCATATGGAAATGTAACTGACTGAATGAGATCATCATTTTGACTTTCCATGAAACTGACATTCAGACAAGAGACAGACATGTTGAACTGCCTGCAGATCAATGTAAAGATGTTCATATCTAAAAGGGGCTTACACACACACACACACACACACACACACACACACAGGAAGAAAGAAAACCTGGAGAGAGAAGGTCCTGGAGTAGGTCATTTTCACTATGTGGTAACTGTTGAAGAGCAAAGAGGCAGAAGTCATTGGACCAAATCCAGTCTTGCAACCTATCATCTATCGTCTGAAGATGATGATCACTAACAAAGAGTGCATCATTTTTCATAGCCTGCAGGCTGAATCCCCCACAACAGCTGCAGCTAACGTTAGCATACCTGCAGCTAGCGTCTTAACAGTGCAACTTAATCCTCCATGGACAACAAAACTGTAAGTGAGGCATCAACAACCTCATCAACATCTTCAGGTGATTAATTAGCTTGGTTGGCTTAGCATTTTTACAAGCGTTAGCCAACACTATGATGCTGTCACTGCAGCTGCATCTGAAACTCTTTAACAGTGTGTGAGATTTATTAGTATGACCGAAAACTTATTATCACATCAATATTCATGAATTGCGGGCTATTAGTGGGGAAATATTACAGTATGCCAGCACAAACACAACAGGCAGGAAATCCAGAGCTTCGGCCATGACATAAACAATGGCGCTGCCCCAGAGACAGACTGACAGGCTGTAGGTTTCAGAGGGAGCTATTTTATTTTGTGTAGTGTGTAAAATGCTCTAAATAAATAACATATTCGAAATAAATAATTATTATGGCTGCATCTATCAATTATTTTCATTGTCAATCAATCTGTTGATTGTTTACTCAATTAATTAATCCTGTCACAATTTTGTCACTTGAAAAATAGATCCAAAAATGTGTTCCAAACATGTAGACATATGTGTTTTCTCCACACGTTTGGAACTATTTGTCTTTCCTTTGATGACTATTTTTAATCATCAATCATTTTCTTGATAAATCGATTAGTTGTTTGGGAAACAGTGATTGCCTTTTTTTTGACATTTTATGGAACAAAGTCCAAGATGATGTCATCAGATAATTCTGATTTTCTCAAAAACAAATAAATCAATTGTAAAAATGGTTGGTGATTAATTTATAATTTGTAATTTTTTAATTTCATAAATGATTACTCGATTAATCATTACAGCTCTAATAACTATGTTAAAATGACCATATAAATATTACAGAGAGAGTACAATACAGAAATAAGGTACCTTTGGGGACTGGTACTGAATTCCAGGTACTGGCACTGGTACGGTATCGGTTCAAATGTGGAGGGACCCAACACTACTATTCAAATGAAAATCAAAACAATATGATGTAATTACTATTTGGAGGGGCGGGCATAATTTGTGGGAACATGTTCGCTGCTGCCATGTTCCTCTATGAAGCAACTTACTGTAGTAGTTCCTCAGGCCACCCACTCCCACGCACACACCATGAAAGACTGGAGGCGGAACAATATGATACACAGAGGTTGAGGGCTACATAAAAACTGGGGGGTGGGGGTGTTAACAGTGTACAATGCAAAGTGTCCCACTCCAGCTTCCTGTCTCGCTCTGCTGCCTTCACCCCCGCTGCCAGCCCACTCACCCTAACCACCACACGCCTGTGTGTGTGTGTGTGTGTGTGTGTGTGTGTGTGTGTGTGTGTGTGTGTGTGTGTGTGTGTGTGTGTGTGTGTGTGTGTGTATGAGATCCCCGCATAAAGCTGATTAGTTCTTCAACAGCAGCATGGCTAATTAAAATTGCCTCCTGCTTAACAACCCCACCCTCCCACCCACCCGCTCCAAAGTAAAGCTCAGAGGCTGCGGCTTCATCAGAAATCCTGCCAGACCGCAGGCTTTGGTGATTCATGATTAATTTATCCTGCCGAAAAACATACACACACCAAGACATCACAACACACTACCTCCCTGTACATAAATGGCTGTATTTATGATTTACATAAAAATTAATATTCAATCACATCATGTGTTTCTCTTACTGCATTTTGAATTATAATCGACAGTGAGGTACTTACTCATATTTAATTATTTTCCTTTTTCATTACAGCGTTATGCAAATTTTCAATTAAGCATGTAACAACATATAAAATATGAATGTATATAATATAAAAAGGTAAATGGAAAGCAATAAAATAAATATGAGCCTAAAATATAAATAAAAAATCTATATAAATAAAAATAAAAAGTGAATTGCGACAAAGACAAAATAAACAATAGAGCACAATATGAAAAGGCAAGATAAGATTTTCCAGAATTTGCTAGAATAATTTGTAGGGCTGCCTCTGACTATTAATTTAATTATTCAAATATAGATTTTTGGGAAAGGAAGTGAGCCGTCTGTTAAATGCAGACACAAAAGCAGTGATGACTGAATGTCCCTGAACAACCATCGAGGAAACTGAACATTTAGTTATTGATTTCAACATGGTATAACCTCACAAGTGTTGTTCAAATGACAGGAATAAATAACTTCCCAAAAACTAAGGACGATGACAGTTAATAGATGATCGATTAATCGGTTGTTAAGAATATGATTAATAAAGCAAAAGGTATCAATCTACTATGAAATAAAGATCTGAAGGCCTTTAGGTCTTTATATTACATATTTGTTAAGGCTGCAAAAATAATCAGTTTACTGTCAGAGAGGAGTAAAGAAACCAGAAAATATTCACATTTAAGAAGCTGGAATCAGAGAATTTACATTTTTTTCATTTAAAAAGAGACTCAAAGAGACTCATTAATCAACCACTAAAATAGTTAGAGATGAATTCAATAGCCAATTAGTAATTGATTAATCATTGCACTCCAGTGTTTAGGCTCTACTGAATTATCAGTAAACTAAGCTAATAAATAAAAAGGAGGTCAGCGGTGAGTAGAACCAGTCTGATCAGATCACAACAATGAAACTTGTGAGAAGCAGTATGTGGAGTGTTTCAGGTTGATGGCAAAAATACTTCGTACACACACACTCACAGACAGACACACACACACACACACACACACACACACACACACACACACACCACAATGCGACAGCACTGCTCAAAATACATGAAATTGTGTTCCACAAGCACACACACAGTTTCACCTCAATCGGGCACTAATGTGTAAAAGTTAAAGGTTAAATCAGTAATAATTTTGGTGTTCTTATAAAAACATAAAGATCATTGGGGGTTTGCAATTTCAGTCTCTTCTATTTCCTCAAAGAACTGCTGAGATTTACAGGTCTGAGATATCATGACTTGTACTGCATCCCACTCCACTGAAACTGGTTGATTTACTGGAATCAGAGCAGGTGACTGACTTTTAAAGGCTTTCAAATTTAAATACATCCTTGAAAAAAAATGTGCAAATACTTACATTCTAAGTGTTCAGCAGCTTAACTATTTAAGTGTGTGTCCATATGTGTGTCATGTGTGTGGAGTTATGGCTGCAGCGGAGGTCATTTTAAACCAGCCTTCGTCCCACGCATCATCACCCCACCAACACAACTGATCAATATCCATCTAACGACAACACAAGATCCCTGTGGTGCTTAAAAAAAAACAGTGAGCCTGATCAATGTGTAATCTCTGCCTCTAATACATCTCACTGAGGATCAGTCCACAACAGCCCACATTTTACTGCCTGATGTACATGTTAGACCACATTTACTTTAACCTCAGAGACCAGTAAACTTACACTGCTGTCACTGAAATGTCATCCTGTTAAATCCATAGTGTGGCTGTGCAGCTTTATGACAACTTCTTCTATCAATATGCACGTCTGACAGGAGGGCCTCAGGGAAGAGGTTCCCTCAGGGACAAGTAAGCCCTCTCAGCTCGTTCACCTCATAAATGGCACAATAAGACAGTAGGCTTGTGCTATATTATACTGTTCACCATGATACTAGTAGAAATGTGATTTAAAACATCTCATATCATGATAGTAACAATACTGCAACAGCAGTAACACACATGAGAGAGAACGTAACGTTTGCTGTTATTCTACTGTGGAGGAGTTGGTGAGACTCCAAACATGGGAATTAACAAAATACAAATAATTTGTGTACTAGATTTTTCAGGTATCTGTACTTTACTTGAGTATTTCTTTTCTGACAACTTTTTACTTTTACTCCCTACATTTTAACACAAATATCTGTACTTACTTTAGTTTAAATGCATTTGAGAGAAATTACTGATAATTCTGAATTTACATCATTGTGTGTTGTCTTCGAACATTAAGACTGATTTCAACCTAATTGCACAAAACAATAATAGATGAACAGACAGTTGCTTGGTCTAGCTGTCATTGCATATCACGCACAACAGATTTAACAAGAAAAATAACATAAAAACACAAAGATGATGCAACAAGATGTAACAAGACGAAAGTAGGGAAAAAATATAACAAGATCCAAATGACGTAACAGATATAACAAGACAAACGACATAACAAGACAAAAGTGACATAACATGCCGCAACAATTAAACAAATGACATGAAAGAAGTAACAAGACAAAAAAGGCATAAAAAGGGGAAAAGAAATGATACAAGACCTAACAGGACAAAAACTATGTAAAAACATATAAAGATGAAAACAATGTAAAAGACGGAAAAAGATGAAAACGATGTAACATGACAAAAGCAATGTAACATGCCACAACAAGAAAAAGACATAAACGACATGAAAGAAACAAGTAACGACAAAAAACAAGTAAAAGTTGGAAAAGACAGAAATGACGCAACAAGACTCTGTAAGATATAACAAGAGGAATACAACATAACAAGTCAAAAGTAACTTGACATGATGAATAAGACATGACAAAACAATGTAAAAGACTTAACAAGACAAAAATGATGCAGAAGACATAAAATGATAGAAAGAAGAAGACAAAAACTGTTTAAAAAAAGATGCCACAAGAAGAAAACAATGTAAAAGACCAAACAGACAGAGATGGAGACCATGGAGAAAAGATGAGCTTCAGTTAGCTTTGCACAGAAACAGCTGGTAGAAATGTCTCTCAGAGGACGACTTTTTACTTTTATACTTTGAGTACTTTTCAGAGCCTGTACTTTTTCACTTTTACTGCAGTGAAGAAGTTTAATCAGTACTTCTACATCTTTTTTTTTTTGGACATGATCTACTTGAGTAAAGACTGTGTAGACTTTTGCCACCTCAAGATGATTCACCTTTTTTAGAGTGTATTTTAGAGCGTCCCTAATATTTGCTTTTATGCAGAAAAAAAAAACAGCAGCAGTACTTTATATTTGTGTGTCAACAGGCCCCAAAGACTTTGAGGCTGAGACTAACTCTGGCATTCAGTGCTCATTAGAAAGTGTACTGATTCCATTTGGAGTATGAGGGATGGCATATTTGCAGTGCTTTTGTTTTTCCATCTGTGTGTGAGTGGATTGTGGTAAATGGGAGCAGACAGGCTGACAGGCAGAGCTTAGTATGAGCAGCAGCACTGACACAGGGCCGGGGCTGATAAAAGAGCATTAGGAAATGAAATGAACAAACATCCTGCCAGAACAACACTTTACCACAATGTCAACCAAAGTGCTGATTTTACTGATGTAAAAAAAAAAATGTCCGCAACACTAAAAACACCGCTGTTACATGGGAACAGGAGGCTGCTAATGGCCTGCCATAACCACTGTAACAGGAGTCTAAAATAAATAAAAAATAAAAGGATAAAAGTGCAGCGACAAAATACCGAGGGCCTGATCTGCTAAGACTTTGTGCCTGTTTTTCTGCACAGATGTGACACAGTCTGCCCTGAACACACAATCTGTATTTATCAAAGAGACACAGGAGCTGCAGTCATAGTCTGTGTGTCCTTTGCTGCGTCTCACTCCTCATGCTGTATACATTTAAGGGAGGATGACAAAAATAATAAGAGGGGACCTGTTAACAGAGGTTGGCTGATTATGTATTCGCTGAATTTACTAAGGTCATGCAATCTGTCAGTTTTGCAGAAAATGTGTCACCTCTGTAGCCCAGGCGTAAACACAGAGCAGACGAGTTTACAGAAGACATGACATGGACGCTGGGATGTTCTCGCTACAGAGTTAGGATAAATTTGGGGGAGGGAAAAACCGAGATGGACAGTTTCAAACGGGTCCCATGACCTCTCACCTCAAGTTATCTGAATGAAAACCTCTTCACAGACATGACTACTTTATGCTAATCCCAAGGACCATGCAACTTTATAAATCAGTGTTCCTACACCTTTTCTAAAGTCAGCATGTTTCTAAACGTGGCACCTGTCTGTAAGTAAACCTGGTATCTATTACAGCTGCAACAATCAATCAATTAATCAGTTATTGATGAATAATTTCTCACCAGCTATTTTGACAATTGACAAGTCAATTATGAAGAGTCAGTTTATAAGAAAAATGTAAAAATTCTCTGATTTCAGCTTCTTAAATGTGAATATTTTCTGGTTTCTTTACTCCTCTCTGACAGTAAACTGAATATCTTTGGAGTTGCGGACAAAACAAGACAGTTGAGGATGTCAACTTGTTCTTTGAGAAACACTGATCAACATTTTTCACAATTTCATGGGCCAAACAACTGATCAATTAATGGAGAAAATGACAATGAAATGAATCATGAAAGTAATCATTACAGGACCTATTTTTCAAATGACAATATTGTGACTGGATTGATAAATTGATGGTTTGAGTCTCTTTTTTTTTTTTCCAGGGGAAAAAATATGTCCAAATTCTCTGATTTCAGCTATTGGAAAAGTATTGCAACTAAAATTTCAAGCAGTTTCAAGCACTTCATCCAGAATCAAAGCATTTTCAACCTTGAAAACCAAACTTTAAAATTCAAGCATTTTCAAGGATTTTCAGCACCTGTAAGAACCCTGATAAATGGGTTTATTTGCCCATTGTATTTGAACAATCCTCAACAATTTCATTGTACTGAGACCAGTTTTTGAAATTTGACCTCTCTGTATAAAATGACCTTTAGTGACCTCTAGAATTATCGCTCACTCATGAAACTTTGCAACCACAAACTAAAGACCTGGAGCATTCAGAGGATGGATGGTTTTGACAATAAGGGGGTCTCTGAGCAATCCCCAGAACAAAAGTATTCGCTATCCTATTGCAGAAAATGTTTTGCAGAAATCTTAAGATTTAGAGTTTTTTAAATCGTAGCATGATTCCTCAAAGTCTCCTGTTCCCCCTAAAAAGACAAAAATGGCTCTATGATAGAGAAGGGTGGCGTGAAGGACGTTAAATATAGGCTTGTATACTAAAAACTGATTGTTAGATTAGTAGAAACACAAATTGGGGGGTGCTTCTGTAGCTCAGTTGGCGAAGCATACACCCCATGTACTGATCAGTCCTCTTTCAGCGGCCAGAGGTTCAGTTCCCATCTGTGGCCCTTTGCTGCATGTCATCAACTCTCTCTACCCCCTTTCCTGTCTCCACTTCAGCTGTCTATATTAAAATAACGGCATAAAAAGCCAAAAAAATATATTTAAAAAAAGAAACACAAATTGAGTCATTAGGCTAATATTAATACCAAATACCTGATTTGACACAGGGATTTGTGTCCATCAAATGTGAACATTTAACTATAAAAGGCCTAGAGGCTGCAACTAAATATTTCTTTCTTAAAGAGACAAGTCTAGGGCTGCAAATAACAATTATTTTCATCATCAATTAATCTATCGATCATTATCTCGATTAACTGATCAGCTGGTAGGTCTAAGAAATGTCAGAAAATTGTAAAAAAGAAATGCTGATCACTGTTGTGTTAAGTCCAAGATGGCGTCCTCATATGTCTTGTTCTGTCAACAAGCCAAAGATATTCTGTTGTCAGGAAGAGTAAGGAAAGCAGAAAATATTCACATTTAAGAAGCTGAAATCAGAGAATTTGGACATTTTTATTGAAAAAAAATGATGCAAAACAATTAATCAATTATCAAAATAGTAATCAATGAATCATTGCAGTTGTATTAACATCTATATAAACACTTTATCCACTTATCCTCCCCTCTGAACTGCTGGTCCTGCCTGATTTGTCTTATCCCTCCATCTCCTTTTTGTCTCCCATGAATCGTAGTAATATTTTGAATCCTTATCACTGGTTTTCTCCGGTGGAGTCAAACTGTAACTGTATTGTAATCAAGATCACTGAGTAATTATTTCTTTGCTGAATTCAATTATCTTAAATCCCACTATTGAACTGCTCCTGTGAGCTCTCCTTCACTCACAGTGTGAGTCCTGGAGGGCAGAACCAGGATCAGTCCAGGAGCAGACTGTGTAATGAGCTGCTGTCTTACTAAATCAGCTGCTGAACACACGGAGACTGCTGCCACAAACTCAATGACAGCCGCAGTGCACATTTGTGCCACGCCATTTTCTTAGTGAACCTGGCCCAAAGCCATGCTAGCAGCTCACTGAGGCTGTACTCAGGCACAGTTGTGTCTTTAGCTAAATGCTAACATCAGAATGCTAAATTTCATACAGAGGAGAGGGAGAGGCTGTCCACAACCTTGCAAAAACATAGTGATGTAATATCATCAATGACAAAAAGCATGCTGGATATACTGAGGAGAATTAGGGGATACATAACACAACAAACATTTTTGCATCTTTAAATTTTAGCAATTCACTTTTTTAAAAAGACTCTCCATCCACCTCTGTGATCCAGTAAAAGCTGATGTCTTCCTCACCACTCATCTTTCCTCATATTCTGAATCTCCCGGTAGTGTTGCATTTATACCGAAACTTCAACATTTCTTCAAAATTTTTTATTAAAACACAGTCAGGTGTTAGAATTTCTTGAAGCTCGGTATTTGTTATGAGGCTGTGTTGGTTGTTTTGTCCATAAAAAGTCAGGAAATACTGAAAAATGCTTTCCAAAACCCAAGATGATGTCCTCAAATGTCTTGTTTTGTCCACAGATCAAAAATATTCATTCGACTGTCAGAGGAGTAAAGAAAGCAGAAAAATATTCACATTTAATAAGCTGACATCAGACAATTTTGACTTTTTTTTTTAATTACTCAAAACTATCAAAATAGTTGATCTAATAGTTGATTAATAATCTATCAATTGTTGCAGCTCTCATGCTAAGCATTGCAACAATCATTCCACAGGATTCCTACACCTTTAATGAAGACAAATTCAAGCACTTTTCAAGCTTACAGCTGTGGTAAATGACATATTTATACACACACACGCTCAAAACGTTTAAAGTCAGATGTTGTTGTGCTGTAAACAACCAAAATGATGTATCAAGACAGTATTCTACAGAAGGGAGACAAATTATAGGAAAAGACAACAAAGTTTCATGTTTCAAAATGTGACACCTGTCTGGAAGTAGTCTTGGCCTCCTATTAGAGCTGCGACAATTAATCAAAAACTAAATTAATCACCAACTATTTTGATAATTGATTAATGAGTGTGAGTAACTTTTTAGGAAACAAAAACATCTAAATTGAAAAATCTGATTTCAGCTTCTTAAATGTGAATATTTTCTGCTTTCTTTACTCCTCTCTGACAGTAAACTGAAAACGTCTGGGTTGTGGACAAAACAAGACATTTGAGGACGTCGTCTTGGACTTTGGGAAACACTGATCATCATTTTTCAACATTTCTGTTCTGATTAATTCTGATTAATCTGTTCGATTAATCAAGATAATAATCAACAGATTAATCAATGATGTAAAGAATCATTAGTTGCAGCCCTAGATGTTAATATTGAGGTAAACTTATTTTTCCTTTTTAAAAAAATCCTGATTTGGTTCTGGTGGTATTGGATATTGCACTTGGACAGACAGATTACTTACTGTAAGTTTGGACCTTTTTTTCCAATTGACATGATTGTGGCAAATTCCATCAAATTTATTTGGGTCAAGTAAAAATAATAAAATAATTACAATTACTTTATCCAAAATCCAAGCACTTTTCAAACCTACACTACGTTAAAATTCAAACATTTTCAAGGATTCCCAGCACCCTGATTCCAGCAGACTGTGGATACGCAGCATTATTAGTGTCGTCTCCTTGAATATTTGGACCCAAACTGCCGTCATGGTTCCAACATACTGACAGGGACACTGAAGCAGATCTGTGGCGGCACAACTGAGACGCAGACTGCTCTCCATTTTACACACCAAATACTGCTCGTTGTCCTCCCTTCTTTTACGACTGGGCCCACACACACACAAACACACACACACACACACACACACAGTCTCTAGGGGCAGCCCTTCAGACAAACACATTTACACAATAATCCTATTAGGGAGAGAAAGTGCTCTCTCTCTCGCTCTCTTCATCCGTCAATACTCCCTGTATCTCGGCCGCCCCTCCCTCTCCCACTCTATCCACTGTCAATGCCAGTCAATATGCTGCTATCTCTGCTCACTTTCCTATTCTAATTCAAACAGGCTTCGCTGCAGCCACGAGCAATCAGTGTCCAACAATAGCAGCAGAGAGCTCGATAGCTCAACACTGTGTCAGGCTCATTTTGGGGCTCAGTGATGGAGGCGACATGCTGTTCTCACTGCGCTGCCGTTCGCTTGGCTCTGCTGCTGCTGTTCCACTGTACAGCCTGTCAATATTCCCTCACAGCTTTGTGTCTCTTTTCCTACTCATCCATCCTCCTTTCCATCCTCCGTCCACCCCACCCCCCTCCTCCCGGCCTTCTGCCAGCCCACAGCTAAAGATTAGGGCTGCACCACTTCAACAAATTATTCTGCACATGACGCAGATCAAATATGACATGCAACTGACATGTATGAAGTATCTTCAATACAGGCTCAAGTGATAGGGCTTCACCATACAGGGAAATCAACATTTACAGAAATACGTTTTAATGAAGAAATTGTATTGGACATTCAAGGTCATCCATCTTCAAAAAAATTAAATGAGGCAATTCAGTGATGTCATTAGTGGGGCAGGAGTTGCAGAAGAAGGAAGCAGAGATGGGATTTCTGCACCAAGTCACCTAATTCCAACATGCACAAAGGGGGGGTCTGAAGAGTTTAAAAGTCTATTTAAACATTTAAATCAAATGGAAAAAAAAAACTAAATGTTGCTGCAGTTTAGGCCTCTTAAGCTGGAGTTATGACTGCTGTTTTGTCCTAAGTGTCCTATTCAGCGCCATCAAGGCTAGCATTGGTACAAGAATCCAACTCACACCTTATGTCAGCCAGTGTAGGTTATTTAAGAGTATCTCAGCAATTCAGTCTAACATTTCGATAATGCTGGTGTGCTTAAAAGAAGGGTTAAAATCAAAGCAGCAGAGGCTGAGATATAACCTGACACGCCAGGTGGTTTGTTACACAGAACCATCTGGGAAGTTGACCTTTGGGACTGTTCAGAAAAGGGCACACACTTTCAAAAAAAAAAAACACTTGGCAGGTGATTGGATGAACCATCTGTCCATCACATTTAACAAGGGCTAACTTCAACCAGTTAGGTCAAACTGTTGGTGAAACCGGTTGGGAGAAGAGCAAAAACGTCAGTATTAGCTCTTCTGTCAATGAAGAAATACTCTCCAGTTCTGATATAACTTATGCTAACACAGAATAGCCAGAAACTGGGCTTTGACAATAACCGCATTACTGCAACACTGTGGTCATGTGATGCCTACAGCTGGCTTGAGCTCATTGCCATCGTCACTGCAGTCACACGCAAGTCAGAAACACAACCTCTGATTGGTTCACAAATCAAGAATGCAGCCTCTGATCGGTGGACAGACTCTATCCAGGGCATCTTGGGATTGCCTATGGGTGGCTAAGAACATACAGTTATCGTCATGGCCCTAATCAAAGCTGCCGCAACCATGGTTACATCACTGTGATGTCACCAGCATTATTTTCTCAGACTTGACCTTCCTCCAGTTCCTCCAGGGCCAGAGAAGACATTATACAACTGTTTTTACAGGCTGAGTAGAACTGATGGCAGGTTCACTGATGTCAAATCATTAACTCTCATGTTAACTCCAGCTGAACTACAATGTATTTTTTTTACTGAGCAATGACTGTGGATTCTGTCCCTCATCATTCTCTCTTCAAGCTATCCTTTAATCACTTTTACAGGTTTGGACAGTTACTGGGAGGCATCCTCTTCATTTGCCCCTTGACCAAACCCTGCCATCCTTAGTACTGTTGCTATGCCTGTCAAGCTTTCTATTCTATAACTGCACATATGCCGCTTACAGATAATGGTGGCAGATTTTACATCAAAATTGGAAGCAATTGCTGAAACACGAGGTATCTGACTCCACAGAGAAGTAAACAAAAGCAGCTTCTCATCTCTAGCTGACGACCATGAATTTTGTGGGTAAAAATGATGATTCTCACAAGCAGATTTCACAAGTGTCGCTGGCCAATGTAAGATAATGCTAATGCTTGAGTCAACCAAGAAATCCGTCCCCAGCTGACTTTTTAATTTCCATCTGACACATTTTAATACCGGAACCCTGTTAAAGTGTACTAAATATGCTAAGTTACTTAACAGCTGCATACATGATATAATGTTAAAGGCTAAAGCTAGCTCTTAGCAAACATTGGTCAGATGGTGAAATACAACATGTATATGTGTATGATGGAAGTAATACACTTATTAATGTGGGAAAAGGAAGCACAGGGACAAGATTGGTGCAGCAGACCTTGAGATGGTCATCCAGCCAAACCACCTGGACCGCAGCTGTCTCAGGAAGAAGGCCAGGATAAGACCCAGCTTAGACCTGAGAAAGATTCTGATTCTGCATCAGCCCACATCCTCCTCCTCAAACCCCCCACAGAACAAACACAGATGCAGCAGTATCTAACAAGTTTGACTGAAGGTAACGTTACTGCAGCTAGTAGGCTAGTATTAGTTGACTGGTTGTGCTAATGTTCACAGTGTACGTTAGAGAGTATAAAGACAAAGTTTAATCCATCCCCCACATATGTGCTCTTTACAGCCTTGTGCACACTGCTTCAACATACACAGAAATGCAAAGCTTGACAGGCCTTCAGGTTCCTAGTTGTGGTTGCAACATGATGGAAGTAATACACTTATTAATGTGGGAAAAGGAAGCACAGGGACAAGATTGGTGCAGCAGACCTTGAGATGGTCATCCAGCCAAACCACCTGGACCGCAGCTGTCTCAGGAAGAAGGCCAGGATAAGACCCAGCTTAGACCTGAGAAAGATTCTGATTCTGCATCAGCCCACATCCTCCTCCTCAAACCCCCCACAGAACAAACACAGATGCAGCAGTATCTAACAAGTTTGACTGAAGGTAACGTTACTGCAGCTAGTAGGCTAGTATTAGTTGACTGGTTGTGCTAATGTTCACAGTGTACGTTAGAGAGTATAAAGACAAAGTTTAATCCATCCCCCACATATGTGCTCTTTACAGCCTTGTGCACACTGCTTCAACATACACAGAAATGCAAAGCTTGACAGGCCTTCAGGTTCCTAGTTGTGGTTGCAACACCATGACTGGACCGTTGCCGTTTCCCGGAGGGGCTTAGCATAAGGTCAATTACTGCACTCAATCTATTTTAGCCTCAAATAACAAGAAACAGTTTATGTAACCAGACACACAGTGTGTGGAGATCCACTGTGCTCATAAACAGCAAGACTTTATGGTTGCATCAGGGTGGGTGACAAAAACCCTGTTCTCATCATTATTCTTAGAATGATAGTGTATTCTGATTGGGTCCCACTCATTATCATTGTTGCGTTGCACAGACTGCGTGTGACTACAGGAAGGTCAATAACAACAGGTCAATAATCCACCCCACAGATGCCCTTCACACCTCTGGGATACATAGCATTGACTCTTACTGAGTACAGGCCAAATGACACCTCTCAACAACAGCTTTACTGCACATGACTGATCAGGTCTGAGAGCTCAGACTGATCCCATTAAACCTCCAATATGCATTAACAATATCAATAACATGAAGTAGATGTAAGGATAATTCTAGTGTCTTGCTGTTCATGTTTCCGACTGACTGACTTTTTCTATTCAGAGTTTCATATATTTTTGACTTGCTAACATGAAAGCTGGCTAAGTCTCAACCTTTCCTGCAGGTTACTTTTAGGCCTTTGAGTCAATATATGTTAAAATTCTGAGGTCCCATTCAATGGTCATTTCTAAAAAGTTAAAAACTAGGAGATTAGGAAAAATCTCCCCTGTATAATGACGAACAGATGGATTAAATTTGGTTTTTGATGAGCCTGGCTCAGAGATTAGTGATTTTGCTATTTTGCATTGAGGGTTTAAAGAATTGTTCCAATGTCGTATAGTATAAAGGCTTCAATATGCTTCAAAACAGGTGCTTTTTGGATCATTCTGCTGAAAAATTCACCATTTATGTGAACAACTGAGTCCAAGACAGGGACTACCTTCAGGGAGAAACTGTTTGCACAGTTATGCCCATTTGTAGAATTAATTGGAGCAAGAACACAAAGACACACAAAAGACATGGTTCTTGGAGAGTGGGGTTGGGTTTTGATGATAGCATTTAATCAATCTTATTTATCAAATCCCAATTAATTTAAAATCTCTGATCAAATCTAATTATGTAGGCTTAGCTTTGAACAATTTTCAAGAAACTAATGTCATGAATGACTAAAACTCAAAGATTCACAAGGCAGAAACAGTAGCAGCATCAATCATGTTAAAAACCTGTAGCTACAGCCTGGCAGCAGGAGATATGAAATGAAAATGAAATATGTATCTGACACATTGAAACGACAGCTGTAGCCTACTGACTTAACACCTTATTTTTCACAAGGTTCCTGTTGCTGGAATCCTCATTCAGGGCTATAATACTGACATGTGAATAAAGGCTTGTCTGGGAATTCTACCGAGTTTCATATGACACGATCAGCTTTCCATTCTTCTCAGAAGAGCTATCATTTTGTTGGTCTCAAACTACAAAAACACACACTAACTTTGAGAGAGCACACTAACCAGACCACTAAATGTTTCAGTCTGGCTTATTTGGAGTATTGATACAGTTAATATAACCATTTTGATTTGCTATCCAGCTATTTTGCTGACCAGCAAACAAATCCAAAACGGAACCAAATATTGGAACCTAACCCTGTCGGAGATCAACGTTCTATCTTCCTTATTTCTCATTCTACAACACAGGGTTTTACCACGAAATGCAAGGTGCATTCCCTTTATGCTACTCACAAAACAAAAAAAACTACTATTTAAGGTGGAGTGTGGAGGATGAGTTGAGGAGTCACAAAGCTAGGCTTATTCTGACACAAAACCAGTATCAGAAACCACCTCTGATACTGCATAAAATGCAGCATCAAGTATCTGCAAATATACAAGTCTATGAACTGATCCAAAACCAAGTTATGTATTAGCCCAGAAACAGGAGCCTGCTTCTTCCCAGCAGCGTCCCCTTCACCAAATTTTATATGATCAGTGGAGGAGAGAAATGCCAGCTTTACTTTGGGATCAGATCGTATTGCAAAGACTGCATTATTGCATTACCAAGTTTGTCAAGATGGCCGCCGTGAAGGCTGAAGATCAACCAGCTAATCCCCAAATTTAGCATAACACTTCCCAGATATCACTGATGCTCGAAAGATGATGTTCTGATCAGTTTTGATCACCCGCTGCAGAGTCCTCCTGTCTTGGCCCATGCACAAACCATGGCCATTCATAATGTTTTCAGTCAGGATGAAGGGAGGCAGCAGGACGCAGCCAGGTTGAGGCTATGATTGCTTTTCACCACGTCTTCATGTGTGAACATTCAGAACCAGTAGTTAACACTTGGTCAAATGACGCATCATAAAAACATCTGAAGCATTCTGAGGCCTTCATTGGCCTACCCACTAAAGTCCTATATATTTCTGGGATGATGTGACATGTGTCTGCCTGATGCTCCTTCCTCCAACCACTCAGCTCACTGATTACATGGATGAAAAATTAATAGCTCAGACTGCAGCCTTGTACAAACTGCTGTCCTTTCATGTCACAACATCAATAGGAAGCGAACAGTTTGTTGATTCTTTCATGTGGGTAATGAGGGAGGGGGGGGGGGAACGGGACAAAGATGGAGCCCGGGAGAGCAAAACACAACAACCCTGAGGTGCATATCAACATTTTATTAAGCCAACAGCCTGGTGTGTTACTGCTCGCTAAATGCTTTTTTCAACAGCACACACATAAGGGTGCTCTATGCCTCTATAGACACACACATTCAAACAGATGTGCAGGAAATAAACTGGAGAGGAATGACTGAGCATTTCAAAATGACTGATGAACAGTGATACAGCAGTTATTCAGCAATCACTGCCTCTGAAAATGTGAAATCATTTGTTTGGAACATGTCATGGTGCAGTGCTTTGGATCTGTGGGGACACACGGGTAATACTGAGTCTGAATGTGTATCC
Organism: Lutjanus erythropterus; assembly: GCF_056507025.1. NCBI lineage: Eukaryota > Metazoa > Chordata > Actinopteri > Lutjaniformes > Lutjanidae > Lutjanus > Lutjanus erythropterus. Next base: position 4,396,161 of record NC_139323.1, on the reverse strand, counting down.
ATGATGCACTACAATACCCTCAGCTAGGGCTGTGACGATAACCGGATTACTGTGGTCACAAGATGCTTACTGTGGGGTAGGGCTCATTAGCATCACCACCGCAAATTTTATTTTGAAGGGTCAATCTCATATTGAGATCAGCAGATCAATCTATTAATACATCTATGGATCAGTGCTGTCACACAAGTCCAGTAGACAATCTCTGATTGGTTCACAAGTAAGGAAAACAACCACCGATTGGTCAACAGACTCAACCCAAGGCATCTTGGGATAGCCTGTGAGCCACTACCAACATACTGACAACAACAACAACAACAACTGTTTTCAACATGGAAAATGGATAAATGGATTTATCATGGACTAAATTTATTTTACCACATCTCCAAAAAGATACAGCACTTCAAGGCTGGATTGCAAAGCTTCTGAAAGGGATATGATCGCACAAGAGCCAAAGTTGTAATATACAACACTAGTGTTAGTATTAGCTTTACATTATCCTTTCTTGCTTAGCTTACTTTTGGGCTAACCCTGTCACTGTTTCAGCAGTTGGGAAACAACAGATGAGACTTTTCTTGGTATTGAGAAGCTGCAGTGTTTATTAACTGACACACTGTAACCTGAACTGTACATTTACTGCCACACTGACAGCTGACAACTATTGAGTCACTTATGTACTGCCCTATTCCTCAATGGAGCTGTGTTACACTAATAAAGTCCAATAAAATGTAATTATTAAACCAGTTTTATCCCACAATAATTTGTTGCTTTGTTAGCATGGTAAAAAAATAAATAAAAAATATCCATACCATTACAGCCTTAACTTGACCCACTGGTTTACTGGTTGGTCTCACCCTAAAAAGTCTGCTAGAACTCAAAAAAATGTCAGATATTGAGTATTAGTATTTATGCTTGAAACGCCCATCATGAAGGTGCCCACACATGATCTGTGGTAAAGCTGCCCTGTGCTGGCTGTGCCACTGTTTTCCTACGGGGAGTGCTGCACCCAACTACATGGAGGCACAATGCTTGGTGGCAATTTTGATGGCGGTGCTCAAAAGTTCAAATTATTTCAATTTTGACCTTGGCTGCCGCTGCCCTTTCAAAGCACAACAACTGAGATAACAGCTGTATTTGACAACGTAGCCAGAAAGGACACATGCAAGCAAGTGAGGGGGAGAGAATGATTAAAGGAAAGTATTTCAGAGTTCCCAAAACTCTGTAAAACGAAATTAAAACACACCAGAATCTCACCATTAAACATAATGTATGATCAGTGTTTCCTCTAGGGTTTTTTTCAGCAGCGGGGGGAGGTGTTCCGTTTCTCTTCTTAGAGAAATATTTCAATAAACTCATCTGAAAAATGCAGTCAGTTGTTACATAATGGTGTGTAGATATTAACATTAGCCTAATACTATCAATTACTTTACTCACGTTAGCGACACTGAGTTGGCACCGGGCCAGATTAACTTAAGTTACGTAACGTTAGCTGGTCATCAACATATTGTGAACGTCTGTTTAACTTGTAAAATCTATGTCAAGTTATCTCAAGCTAATAACTTACGTCTACCTCTTCTCCGGCCGGTAATTCGCTGCTTTATTGTTTATTTGTAATTCGGGAATTCGCGCCTCTGACTCTGCCCTGTCGCCTAGGTGCTTGACGTGCTTGACAACCGCGCCCCCCAAACAACGCTAGCGTCATGCAAATGAGCACGCGCAAGTATATTTCCATACTGAGCAAGATAGTTATCTGCAGTTTACCTTAGTGCTCGCAAGTACCCGACAGGAGTCTGTTTTGAAGGTGGAGAGATGCGGCGGTGGTGTATTTGCGTCAACAATAAAAAATTAAAAAAAAGAAAGAAATTTGAAGGAGTGGCGGCTAGGATTTAGGAGCGATAAAATACATATCAAAATACATTACGGTTCAATATATTGCGATGTACTGCAATACTGTAGATGATTTATTGTTTGTTTTTTTTAAATCTAATATTAGGTGAACTGTTAATGTATAAAGAACAAACCACCATATGAATAATACTTGAGTTTACAGAGTTTACTCTTCTATGCAGTCACAACAGGAGGTAGGTAGGTAGGTAAAAGCACTTCTATCTCGCGGTGAGGGGTTTAAACACAACAGAAAATTAACCACTGCCACCAATCTCTGCACTGCATTCCAACACTCGATATCTTCTTACACCTCTAATTGGTTTATCGCTTAAATGTGAACCGTACCCAAACCTAGTTGTAGGTCCCTAAAACAGCCCCTTACTTTCTAGTTAGACACATTTTTATCTTTTTCTGTGCTACCTTAAAGTCATATTGGTCACATCGTAGCCACCCCACTGCCTGACTCTGCCACTACCCAGTGATCAGAGGTCATTATCTAGATGATCCAGATACATAAGGCATGTTAATATGTGGTGGAGACGGGGTCATAATGTGAGCTGGCTTTGTAACCCAACACAATGTTTTTAAATAATAATAATGTAAAATCTCTGTAAGACATGCATGTATTGTAAATATTTCAGCAGGCTGCATTCACCATCACTACACACATACATATTATATACATACATATATACACATATACATATATATATATATATATATATATATATATATATATACATACATACATACATATGTTTATATAACTCCCCAGTATTGGTAATGGCTCATCAGTCACAGGAGGTTGAGTCAGTGATTCAGATACTACAGGACTGAGGGAAGAACAACAGTACTGTACAGCACTGACAGAAGCTACTGTAACTGATTTTTGTTGAGCCACTCCCACCCTGAGCACACAGCTCACAGTCATGTAGAGTACCTGTCCTCTTTATGTCCCCAAGCAGGAGACAACATGAGCATATGTGACAGATATGGCAGCGGCGTGCCGGCTCGAGCACGGCGGTATGAATATTTCAACCACGTGCTGATGGCACCACACATAAGCTCGGTGCCCCACCCTGCTGCTGGGATCAAATGTCAAGCTGGCTGCCAGACATGTAGACGCGTGCAGCGTGCTGCCGTCATGTGTGCGGCGATAGATGTGTGTCAACAACATTATTCAGGACGGTCACAAGCTCAGCACTGAGCATTAAAGCAATTAGGAGCAGTAAAATCAATGAAGAAATAATTAATAATTAATTGAAACATCAACTGCTGATGCACCTCACATTTCACTCCTCAGTGTTTCTTTTATTCCTGCAAATAAATGGACAAAATATTTCCATTCCAACCACAAAGAGTTAATCAGAAGTCCTATTAACAGCTTCTTTTAGGAGCTACTAATTAGTGGCCTTGTTCAACATCATGCTGGAAGATAATCACAGAAGCAGTGCACATCGGTTCTCCACTCACAGCAGCTCAACACACTGGAATGCAATGCAACCACAACACATGCTGAGAGACAGCAGCTGCAATCAGACATACATTTACCTACACAATCTATTTATGTACATATCTGTCCAACTTGAGTGCAAACATCAAATTTGCTGAAGGTTGTTGAAAGACATTCTGGAGAATTACAGTGCTGACATCCAGAAAAGAAAAACGAGTTACGACAGTTGAGGCATTCATACAGTAAGTTCAAATGTATAGATGTCAACAGTGTTTCTGTTGCTTCTTCCAAACCAAAGATGCAAGTCAGTGCACGGCAAAAGAAAATGTCTTTTCACTTATTTATAACAAAAATCCCACCACATTGACCTCACAGTATGGCTGCTATCATTTGGATATTTTAATACTGTCACCAATAGTTTTCTACCTTACTTTGAGAGATGTCAGTAAACGTGTTTTTCCACAGAAAACTTTGCTGTATAACAAAAGAGTGCAAAAGAACATTAAATATTGTCTCAGCTACTCTGGTCTCCTCAAAGTCATATACAGCTAATTTGCAACAGCAAATGCATCTGAGAGAAGCATAATGCCTGCCAGAATATGTTTTCTGTTTAAGCTGCTACGTGCAAATCTGGAGAAAGATAGCTGATTGTTGAGTCCTGCGTCCAAAAATTAAACTTTTGAGCTAAGCAGCTAAATGTCTGGTAGACGAAAAACTCTACCCACCAAACTCTTATTATATCAGCCAAAATATAAAATGTATCTATACAGTCTATTTGTGTTGCGTATCATACATACATAATAACTAGTGCTGGGTTCTGTTCACATTTGAACAGACACATTACAATCAAATCTCACAAAACAGCATACCTGCCAACACTTCAGGTTCTAGGTTTTTCCCATATTTCAAAGCCATTTCCAGGCTCCCTGCTGTTTTGTTGTTTCTCGCAGGAAGCTCTTGTAATTTGCATTGCCCTCTTTATGAATTTATTATGAATAAACATTATATATGGATACATAGGTTTGTATGCTGATGTAAACCAAGGTGGCGGCTCCTCTATGGAACACAAGCTACACACACAAACTGCACAATATATGCCATTTCAACCCGTCTGTCACCACAACCTGGCAACCCACAAGCTGATTCAATAGGCGTGTGCACAGCTGCTCTCTGCACAGCCACACTGGCTAACTTAACATAGCTGTTAGCTTAGCTGTTGTCAAAATGTCAGAGCAGGAAGGCGTTCCACCTAAAAAAAGAAAAAATATCTTAGTACTCCTCATATCCCATCCAAGCGCCTACACCACTGAAATAAACTCCCATATTTTGAAATGTTAATGTTGGCAGGTATGCAAAATAGCAAAAATTCCCCAACGAATGTTCTAAGAGGCCAAGGTGACGATTTTAAATGTCCGATCAACAGTCCAAACCCCAGAGAGAATCAGTTTGCAGTGACGTAAAACAGACACAACCCACACAACATATGCAATTTCAACCCATCTGTCACAACAACCTGGCAACCCACAACCCGATTCAAGGGGGTGTGTATGTGCAGCCGCTCTCTGCGCAGGCAGACGGCCCAGCTAACTTAGCTGTAAAATGTAAAAACTCCTCATATCCCACACTGGCACCCATGCCACTGAAAAAAAACTCATCTGAGTGCTCCACATGTTTGGACCAATTTATTAAATCTTTCCTGTAATGATTATTTTAATCATCACTTATCCAGTGAATCATTTTCTTGATTAATATATTAGTTGTTTGTTCCATGAAATGCCAAAGATTTAAAGACGTCCACAGACACCAGAAAGAAACCAGAAAATATTCACATTTAATTAACTTAAGAGGCTGACTTTCCTTGAAAAATTAATCAAACCAATTAACTGATTATCAAAGTAGTTGCCAATTAATTTAATAATTGATTATTCCATTGCAGCTCTATTGGCAGGTATGCAAAATAGTGAAAATATCCCAACAGAAGTTCTGAGAGGACAAAGGGATGTCTTCAAATGTCCAACCAACAGTCCAAACCCAAAAGTGAACCAGTTTACAGTGATGAAAAACACAGAAAAGCAGCACATGTCCACAGTAGTGATGCTGTAACCAGCGAATGTTAGACATTATTGATCGGTAAATTACTTTTCCTACCATTGATGTATTGATTAATTAAATAATTAATGAATTAATAATCCTTTCACCACTTTCTATTGGGTTAAGTCCATAACCTTGACCTTTAACCTGAGCCACTGTGCTGCATCACTGGTCAATAAAATAATGTAAATACACAATATCACACAACCACAACCACGACATCAGCGTGGTCACGGTCAGACTGACTGACCTCAAAATGCTGCTGTGGATTTCCTTCTCTCGTCTGAGCCTGAGTGCAGCCGATACATAACCTCATGGAGGAAATAACAGATACAGAGTGGGCGGACACAGGCTCTGCTGTGATGCTTTCCTCCTCCTTAATCGTGCAAAATACAAAAATAGTCCAAAATGTGTTGTCAAAATCACAAACAGGCCACTGCTTGTCTGAGTTGTCACAATGTCTTGACAAACAACATGTGTGCAACATCTGATCACACAGACAACATGCTATCTCATCAGTCACGAGTGAACCAAGCCTGATATGTGCCACAGGACTGACAAACATGCCAGGATTTGTATAATGATGTATAAGCCACAGGGCAGACCTGCAGGAGTGATTTACATGAGCCTGAATGACCCCTGCAACACAAATTTAACAGCCATCAATTATTAACTCAGCCTTATGAGCTGGCCTGCTGCTGGAGGGGTAAACTACCATTGTCTATATTCAACATGAGCCCCACACCCTCACTTTAAAGGCAATTAACTTGAGAACCAAAAAACATTTCTCCATCTTTATATGCTTTGTGCAGCTACTGTACATTGGGCAGGCTGGATTTAATTCTGGGGTTTACTCCTTACAGTCGAACTGTAGCAGGTTTAAATGTCAGGTGTATAAAGAAGCTATTTCCACTAGTTAAAGAAAAAAATTATTCCCATGGTAAATCATAATTAGTCTAGAGCTGCAACGATTAATCAATTTATTTATTATAAATCAACTATTAAATTATTGGCCCATTTTTGATAATTCATTCATTGTTTTTGAGTCCTTTATGAAATTAAAAAATGTCCAGATTCTTTGAGCTTCCCAAATGTGAATATTTTCTGGTTTCTTTACTTCTCTCTGACAGTAAACTGATCATCTTTGGGTATTGGCAAAACAAGACATTTGAGGACATCATCTTGGGCTTTAAGAAAACACTGATCAACATTTTTCACCATCTTCTGACTTTTTTTTTTGGACCAAACAACTAATCAATAAATTGAAAAAATAATACACAGATTAATCGATAATGAACATAATTGCTAGTTGCAGCTCTAAAAAAAATCCTAATAATGAGATTAAAAGAAAGATTGCATCCCATAATTATGACCTTCTATCTTAAAATTCTGACTTTTTTTTCTCAGGCTGTTGACTTTTTGTTTCAATTTAGACTTTTTATCTCTTATATGACTCTTTATCTCATGATTTAGACTTTTTCCTTGTAGTTAAGACTTTTTCTTTCATATGACTTAACATGGGGATATTATTTTCCTTTCTTGGCACAAATGAGCTTCCCCACGTTACAACATGGAAAATTGTTCAGCTTCAATATGCTCTGTAATACGAAGATGATCCACTAAACTCCTAATCCTTTTCAAGTTGCTCCACCACCTCTCTGGGAGGTTAAGACGAACAGTGAGGAGCAGCTCGGAAAAACTGATATTTTACGACACTAATGTCAGTCATTGGTAGATTATATGAATGCCGAATTTCCCACGTGAAACTACTGAATCAAAAATGGCCGTTAAGTTATGTGTTATGAAATATTTGAATTTGCCAATAAGTGAGCTCAAGTGAAATTGACAGATCTGTAAGGGAATTTGGTGTTGTTTCCTCTACAGCCACTCATTAGGACACAGATTGGATACCCAGGCTATTTCTGCATCTTGACAGCTACAGGGCTAAATAAGACGGTGTTAGAGAGGTAACAGGACGGTGCCACGCTTTTCCATTTCCAGTCAGTGCCTCTTCTCATCTCATGGGAGGTGCCTCCATCCATCATGAGGAGGATGAGGGATGCTGCGAGGGAGGATTTGGATAACCCGGCTGGCCAAGCATCAGCCCACACTGATGACGGCTCCATAGGTGGGTTTGCTGCTAGCATCCGGCTAGAGAGGCAGGTTAGCTGCATTCCAGCAAAGAGGGAGACGGCGATTTAGACCGACAGGTGCAACAGCATCATCATCATCATCATCCAGCCGTGCACAGCCTCCTCCTTCCACCGCTCCTCCACCTTGACAAATATCTAGAGGAAAACGCCCGAGCCAACAACCAAAAGCCCCAGCGAGAGGGCAGAAAACCAGCCCGGCTTCATATGCACGTTTTTCATGATGGAAATTGTTGAATAGTGTGAGCGAATAAGTGTCGAGCTAGCTAACAGCCGCTTCGGCAGCACAGCGACCGAACGCACCGCTGCTAGCCTCGGCGCTGGGCTGCTGCCTCCCTCCGCTCCGCTCCGCTCTCACATGAAGCCGAAGCATCGAATAAAACAATGAAATACAGTCTGTGTGTTGTTACACTCACCTCTCCGCCATTTTCCCGATTGCTCTTAAAATCCGTTTAGAATAAATCCCACAACGTCTCCCATGTTGCCGAAATTGCGGTCGCCGCAGTCAACGAGTCACTCCTTCCAGACCAGCGTCAAGGTATCAATAATAACCAACAACGTTTCCGGTGTCAATCTTCACAATAAAAGCTTCTAACCGGTCGTGGAATGTATAATAATAATTTTAAACTTAAGTAGGCCTACATTAAAAAAAGTAAGTGAGCTACGGTAGATATATACACTATATATACATACATACATATTTGTGTATACATACATACATACATACATATGTGTGTGTGTGTGTGTGTGTGTGTGTGTGTGTGATTTAACAAAACAAAAACTAAACCCAGTGATATATATAGTATAATATAATATATATATATAAAGAACTTTTTTTTGTTTGTTTTTATCGTTATTTATTTATATATTTTATTTTATTTTATTTTACTTTACTTTTTTTATTTTATTTATATTGCCTAAAATGGCATTCCATATACACACAGGACCTAATCGGTGCCATGAAAAAGCTAATTTTAAATTTAACACGTTTATATAGTTGTGAAAGACAAAAATGAATGAATCACCTCATGGGTCATAGCTATAAACAAACATAAAATTGCTATAAATTTAATGGAAATAATTTTAAGTTTCTGATTACCAGACCTAATGCACAATTTCTTGATTCACTGATATTCATGTTAGTCTCAAAAGCTGCCATAACAAACTGTCCACACTGAGTGTATTTTATTAACCACACTACATACATTGTAAATACATACATACATTGAACTTGTAACCTGAGTGCTGTAAGATCATTTTTTTCTCATAACAGCACCACAGTTGGTTAGGTCATACTGTCACATGAGTCAGTCAGTAGAGTTTACCACAAAATATTTGGAATCTTTCTCATAGATTTGCCAAAAATAGGCCAAATTACTCAAACTACAAACGTTCACGTCTACTGTTTTATTCTGAAGTAAATATTCAGTAACTTCCGGCATCCGTCTTGCTCATTTTAGTTACCTTGGCGCAAAACGGAACGAGCACTACTTGTTTCAAGTGGTGATGCATTCATGATAAATGAAAAGGACTGATGCTGTAAGTAATATGCCGATCAAAAGAGAATTCAGGCGATACATTTTCATTCCCCTGTGAGACAGACAGTCCCAGCATGCTCTGGGGCACCCTGGACAAGTCTCTAATGCATCACAGACACTCCCCATTCCCAGCCTACCTGAGGACTATTTGGAGACATCCACCCATGTGACTGTGGCAGGCGAACACAGGGAGAGCATGTGCAGTCACAACACAACTTCATGTCTGAACTCTGACTTCACCTGCATGCAAATATAAGTTGTAGCCTACAGGAAATTATATTTTCATTACATTTCGGAGAGATCCAAAACTTTTTTACCACCAAGTTATTCTGAGATATGTAAGTGCTGGAACATGAGCACTGACAGGCGCGGTTACACTCAGCTGTACCTCTCCTTTAAACCTGATGAAACAGACAAAATAAAAGTCCAGTTGATACTGCTGAGCCCAGCCTCTTTTCAACTCAGACAAACCATCATCCAGGAACTAGTTGTTTTTGATTTGGAAATGCAACATGCACATTATTGTCACATTCATACGATCTCACTGATTATTGTGAATATATGCTTTTTCTGAATTTGATGTCAGCAACACGTTCTAAAGAAGCTGGGACAAAACACTGGGAAAGTTGTGAAATGCTCACAAACAAACACATGTTTGGAACATTCCACAGGTAAACTGGTTACCTGGTAACAGGTGATAACATCCTCCAAAGGTTCAGTTGTTCACAAGCATGGCTGTGGTGAGGATTACCACTCTGTAAAAAAAAAAATGACATGGTTGTATGAAGGATATTATTGGGAACACTTTGTAAACTGTTGTCATTTACCAGTTTGTCGCTGCATCTATATATGCAAGTTAAAGGACCAGTGTGTCAGATTTAGTGGCATCCAGTGATGAGCTTGCTGATTATAAACACTGCATCTCACCCTCCCCTTCCAAACACATAGGAGAACATATGGTGTCTGCAAAACTCGCGAGAAACATGACAAGCCATATCTAGAGCCAGTGTTTGGTTTGTCTGTCCTCAGCTACTGCAGAGACAGGATGGTGCAACATGGCAGCCTCCAGGAGGAGCTGCGCCCTCCATAGACAAATACACACAGACGCCACATCAGCCTTTGGATCGTACGTCGATTTCCCTGATAGGTCAAGACTGACCTAGGAACAAATACATGTAAATAGGGGAGCTGTGCTTTTTCTGGATAGAAAGCACCATAATGTTTACTTCTCGGATTATTTCAATAAAAGCAGTTATATTCAGTATTCATTTTTATTTACATTAATTGCTCACAGGTCAGTCTTGCCTTAGAGAAAATGGTGACGATGTCAATCAGATGTCAATCTAATATTTCTTTTATAAGGATGATCAATATAAATATGTTCATCCTGCTCCATATACAAACTTAAAACATGTTAAGTGAATAGATAATATAATATTCAGTGAATAGATGTAATATTGTGTGAATGCTGTTTTAATAATAATATAAGGTGGTGTGTGAGGTGTAGTTGATGAAATCAAAACAGTACATGTTTTGATGAAAGCAGCAGCTTCACAGCTCCCCTCAGCACAGCAGGTTGTATCATCTTTCACTTCAGGCCCACAGTGTGGGCACCATGGTGTTTTCTGGACTCCTCTCATCATTCCTTTATTTTTAAACTCGGTGTCCGAGCAGCGAAGTCCAACATTTTCCTCCGTCAGACTCTCAGGCCCCTCTCATTCTGTTTGGATCTTGCAGGGTGCAGTACAAGTGTGTTGGACAGTGACAGTGTCTCTTGGCATTCTACTTCTGCACGTTTATGGAATATTGGTGACCTTATTTTAGCCGTTTTTGACATCAATAAACTGTGTGTGTTGCCAGTGTTGTGCATGAATGCGCTAAACAAGCGACGTTCATTGGATGTGCTCATACTTTTGGTGAACAGTGAACTGAATGAATCAGTTTGCAATTAATGAACACAAACAGAGAGATAACAGCACTCACATCGTCAGCTGATTAAAACAAAGTCTAATTGCAGCAGAGAGTGTGTGAATATGGACAGAAGTGTCGACGTGATATAAAAACTTGATTTGATCATGAAGCCTCATGTTTGTCTATAATTCTGTGGTTTATCAGTGAAGTGTCTGAACTACACAGCAGGCTGGAGCCTGTTAACAGTGAGAAACACACAGATAGATCCACGTTATACACTCATCTACAAACATCTGTATCTATGGAAACACATTTCTGACAATATGATGGAAAAAAGTAGATCCTGTATGTCATTATAATGAGAAACTTTGTCCAAGTAATGTCTTGGAAATTTAGTATCTCAAAATATTGACTAATATCTCAAAATAATGAGAAATCTTCTCAAAATGACTAATATACTAAGTAATTATTTTAAGATGGGGAGACCGAGGGCAATGGTAACTTTTTTTAATTTTTATTTTCCTTCATTTCACAGCCTGCTTGAAATACACTTGTCATCTTTTCATATGAGAAACATACATATGTACACCGTTTAAGAATAAAATTGATATATGTTTTCATCAATAAGGACAAGACTTTTTTTTTCATTGTCTGTATCTGCTTATCCCAGAAGGGTCACAAGGGGGCTGGAGTCTATCTCAGCTGTCATTGGGCGAGAGGCGGGGTTCACCCTGGACAAGTCACCACGTCATTGCAGCACTGACACATAAAGACAGACAACCACTCACACTCACATTCACACCTATGGACAATTTAGAGTCACCAGTAAACCTAATTAATGCATGTCTTTGGACTGTGGGAGGAAGCCGGAGTACCCAGAGAGAACCCACGCAGACACGAGGAGAACATGCAAACTCCACACAGAAAGGCCCTGCCACAGCCACAAACTCCCCAGCCCCTCAGCTGGCTCAGAGAGTCAAACTCAGGACCTTCTTGCTGCGAGGCAGCAGTGCCAACCACTGCACCACCCAGGAAAGACAAGACTAAAATTAAATTTCAGCCAACAAGTCAGAGTTTGAACATTGACCCCTTGTGACCCCTTGGTGTGGGAAAATGTTTCAGTGGTTCGGGGCAGTTGAAACTCTGACAAAATCAGTCACATTAACCCACTGTATCTCAAATTAAAATCACACCTCAAAGTAATCACATTACTGCTGTAGTATCTAATAATGATACTTAAGTGTAAGGTATTTTGTATGTGGTTTGAAGTTTTTTAGATGTCAGACATCGTCTGCATTCAAAGCAAAAGTTTATCTCTAGTTTTGCAGAAGACTGAGCTACTATTCTAAAATTTAAATTATTTAAATTGAGTAGTCTTACATTTACAAATAAAATAAATACAAAAAATTTTATATTGCACATTATTTAGTATAACATCATTATATGTCTCTGGTAGGAAAAAGTTCTATTTCATACTAGATTTAAAAAAAAAAGAACTATGAACATGAACTAGTTCATTTTAATCTGTGTGAACTGTGTGAACTTGCACAGCACTGTGTGCTACACGCCTCTGAGAAAACTGTTGTTATTTCGGCACCTCGAAGTTTGACTTTAAGTCAGGTTTAATCATACAGTCACACATTGTTCTTGTGCTATTTGTTTTTGTGTCACCGTCACGCTGTATCACAGAAGTGATTCCTTCTGCTGAAGTTTCCTGTTGCTACCTTAAAGGGGTAGTTCAGATTTTTTGAAATGGGATTGTATCAAGGTATCAGTTGAGTGCAGATCCCCACCGGACAACAGATAATGAAGCACCTACTGCAATGTCACCACAACTGCCAGATGCAACCAGCTGAGATTTGCAAAGTTCCACCAACATTAACATGACCTCCATATACACTGTTCTGAACTGAAACAAGATCTCAAACTGAAGCAGCTGTTGATCTCTTGCAGCCCCTAGTGGACAGTTAAGAAGAGTGAGAAATCAGCTGTCAGTGGTCGTATAAAACAGAGCAGTCAAAAAATAGAATTACTGTGTCACAGTTGTTTGTCTCCACCAACCAGTCAAGTTACAGTTTACATCCATGTTCTGTCCACACTCATATAATGTCTGTAGTGAAGAATGAAGGAATTTAATATGGTTCTTACCACTATATTGACCTGAAACTTTGATGGAATTTAATAAAAGCTATTAAGTGTATTTTTTGACAAAATGAAAGTTCTCACAACACATGTGTGATTTCAGTGAATATTTCCAGGTAGAAACATGCTGTCTTCACTATTTTTACAGAGGAGGACAGAGGACTAATAAAGAGCTGAACATGATGATGTCACAGTGAAGTTGACCTTTGACCTTTTGGAAGAACAACGTCATCAACTCATCCTTTTATCTTGTTAGATATTACTAGGGAATTTTGTCATGAATTCTAGTTTTATGGCAAAAAATGAAAAACAAAGCTTGACCTTTGACCTCTGACCACAGAAATCTAATCAGCTCATCCTTGAAGTGGACACTTGAAGCAGATACGAAGAGATTCCCTCCAAGTGTTCCTGAGAAACATCTTCACAAGAATGTGATGACCTGAAAACATGATGAGTAATTTAAGAAAGGGTTTTCAAGGTTTTTTAAAACAAAAAAACAAAAAAACAAAAAAAACCAAACTGTGAATCACAGACGTCTTCAGAGGTGGCAAATGTACACAGCTTCTTCAGACTGTCTCTGTGCAAAGCTAACTGAAGCTCACCTTTTCTCTGTGGTTTCATTAAACGCCTGTTATGTCACTTTCATCTTGTTTCGTCTGTCATGTGTGATATGCACTGGTGGAAAGGCAGCACGCAATGATGCAAAATAAAAATAATCAATAATTCCTCTTTAAAAGGAGATTCTCGTAGTTTTTCATAACATCTGACTGCACCTTCATCCTTCATTTGTACTTGTGAGCTGAAGGTTGGCAATTTAATGAACATAAATCTAGATGTTAAACAAATGTTAGAAAAATCAGGTACTGCACAGCTTCAAACCCTGACCAGGTTTCTGTTGAGTCTATGACTTTAAAAACGGGTGGAAAAAAGTTTTGGCAGGTGTTTTTTTGACTGTCAGGATCAGTGTTTGTGGTTGTTACACTCGTTTCATTTCTGAAGTGCTCCATTACCCCTCTGTTCTAAACAGGACTGAAGGCATTCATGTTTTCTTACAATAAAGTTTTCATTTCTCCACGCACTCTAAATAAAAACTACACAAAGTATTAGCAACTGTAGCATTACTGTCACATCTTTCCTTTGGCACAGATTAAAATTCTACCCTTGCTAGAATGATTTTCATGCTGTTTCCAACACGAGGTAGTGGTGCACTTCGGCCTCTTGTGGCCAAAATGAGTAATTACAACAACAAACCCTGAAAAATGCTCACCTATTTCACAGATGAATATGGAAGCCCATTTCCACCGGTGAAAGAAATAAAAATATCCTCATGATAAGTCATAGTCGTGAGATAAAAAGGTCATAATTCTGAACTTAAAATAAAAAATAGGAGATAAAAAGTCAAAATTATGGGATAAAAGTTGATATTATAGGCTAAAAATTCAAAATTAAATTGATCACCAGTTTTTGGGGGTTTTTTCTCACTTGTCTCTCAGGGCTTTGGCACAAGTTATAATTCTGGAAATGTAATTTCAGATCAGCAGTATAATAGACACATACTACATATAATTGTACAGTGTATTGGTGAGGCAGTGCAGTGTACTATGACACTGTGTACAGTGTGTAGTAGGAGACAAGTAACTAGCAACAGAAATCATACAGTGTGTCCACATATTATCTGTCAAATTAACCTTGAACATGAAGCTCAAAATCATCTTTGTCATTGAACAAAACAAAACACAATCTAAACTGTGAGAGTTCATAGATCAATTATACATGGAGAGTCTACATCTGCACACAGACATCACTGATGTGTTCTACTGTCATGAGGTCACGCTGAGCTGGACTGGTGGTAACATGGACTCTAGTGCCTCTCTGTGGTCACTGCTGGTACTACTGCTTGAACAAACCACAGAGTTTCATTGTATTTTTCCCCTCAAACCAAACTTGTTTTACACTGTAAATATGAGCAAGACCACATTCGTACTATCTGATATGGTAGAGAGGATTATTGTATACAGTTAGGATATCTTTATTGTCCACTCAGGGAAATTTGTTACGCAGCAATGCATGGAATACAAAATATTTTTATTTGACTACTGGCCCAGTCCTTGAAGAGCAGCTGGTTTTAATTGATCACCAGAATGATTGTTTTTCACTCAGTTCAGCTAACTCTATTTTTAAAAAAAATCATTTTAACTTTTTAATTTAGTGGAAGTGATCTTTGGTCTCCATCATTTTTATCAAAGCACAAATATGTTGCTCACACTGTCAAGTTCAGATGCGGAAAGAGTACTGAAAATCTGTATTCAAGTAGTAGAACTGTTACATTACTGAGATATTACAACTACAAGTAAAACTACTGGTTTTAAAATAAATATTTACATAAAAGTACAGAGTATTCTTCTTCTAAAAAAAAAAAAACTCATATCATTACTTACTTTTTAATCGTTGATGTTTAATGTATTATCAATAGCAGGCATCATTGGAAATTTCAGATCTTCAGTCTAAATTACTCCCAATCAGTGGTAGAAAGTAACTAAGTACATTTACTCAAGAGATATAATTTGGAGATACATGCACTTTATTTGAGTATTTCTGAGGGTAATATTGTACTTTTTTCTTCACTATATGTATCTGACAGCCTTAAGTTACATTTTTTGAAATTAATATTTTCCACAAATTAACACACAAAAGTTAATCAAACTCAGTGAACTGTTTAAGATTAAAGGAGTGGTTCCCATGTTTAAGACTTGTGACCCGTTACAAAACTGCAGTGTCTAGCTGGGTGCCATTTGTCACATTTTAGTAAGATTTTAGTACACTTACCCTCTAAACTTGATATCTTTGGAGGCCCAAAGAGGGAAAACTCTCTTCCTCTGACCAGAGGATATATAAATATATAAAGTTAAATGAATCTGATTTATGTAGGGGAAAGAAACAAACAAGAGTTTGCTGATGATATCATGCTGACCTTTATTTCACTTAAAATTCAATAGCCACTCCTTTAGTTTAGCACTTCCTGTTTCTGCTCTTCTCTGATTGGTTGAGGTCAGTTTAGATAAGCAACATTAAAAATCACCTCACCAGTAAGTTCAGACTGGGAAAAATATGCAGTCCTGCTGCTCCTCATATAATATTGCCACATGTGACCCTCTGTACAGACTGATGAAGGCTTACCTGAGTTTGGGTGCTGAAGACTGCAGGGGGAGGTGGAGCTGTCGTCATCTGAGGTTTTCAGTCAGTGGCTGCTAAAGGATGCAGGTGAAGGACGGAGCAGCATTTGAGTGTTGGAGGCAGACGGCAGACAGACAGATGTGGAGATGGAACTGGTTGGTGGTAGTTGAAGGCAGTGGCTGGGGTTGAAGCTGGGTACCAGAGGGGACCACAGCTGAGTTCTGTCTGCTGTAGGTGAAGGTGGAGGCCAAAGCTGCTGGAGGAGGCAAGAGGCGTGGGTCACTAACAGAAGGTACAGACAGTTGGTGGAGGAGCAGACTGTTACTGTGGCTTGGAAGAAGAAGTTGTGTGGAGTGGAGAGGAGTGTGGACTTTTAACTGGCTAGTAGAAGATGTTGGTGAAGGTCTGGACTTTATTTACTGTCACAATATTTCACAATATTTGCTGCAGTGACATTATTGTGCACACAGAAGCACCTTTCACATCCATCTGTGTAAGTTTTTTTCATGGCTTACACTTATACTTATTTCAATGAACTATGTTAAATAATATTTAATATTTAATATTTAATAATTGTATAAATAGTCAAGCTAATTTTAATGCGACAGTTTTCTGAAACAAAATAAAATTCTTTACCAAAATAAATCAGATATTGTTTGTCAAACATGTTCGAACAGTTTGCTATATAAATTTCTGATGATAATAATGATAATAAAACCTGCAAGCAAGATTTAAATGGGGTCCAAACAGGTTGCAAAAAAACATACATTTTTGTAACATGAGACCAGGTGCTGATGACTTGAAAGATTAAAATTATGAAAAATGTATAAAAATTGTTCAGAAAAATATATGTTGGGCTTCTGAATTGACCACAGGTTGCAGTGAGGCAAATGTTTGTCACAATTCAGCAGATGTGCAGAAGAAAGTTCAGCTCTGAATGATTGTTATACAAATCCATGAAACTTTAAGGGATATAAACGTTTTGCAGTTGTGGTGCCCCCTAGAGGTGAAACAGAAGTCACTAACAGTCCTGGCTCGATTTTCACATTGATATCTCAATGCATCCATGAATTATCATCAAGAAAGAATCATAAAAGTTCTGATTTTTAAAGCAGAAGACACAGGATGAAATAGGATACAAATGAACAATTAAAGTGGTGACAGAATTTTTAGTCTATGGCAAGCCGTTTCCAAGATAAGTGCAAAAATGTAACCTTGTTTGTTATGGTACCTCCTTGAGATCAATGAGTGTCATTTATTTGTAGTGGGTGAAATTTGCAAACCATCTGCCAGTTTTGGTGAGTTTTCATCTTACAGTTTTTGCTGCACCAACACTTAAAGTAGAGAAAAGAAAGAAAGAAAGAAAGAAAGAAAGAAAGAAAGAAAGAAAGAAAGAAAGAAAGAAAGAAAGAAAGAATAGTGAGAGGACAGAGGTAGGACAGGTTAAGTACAAAGGTAAGTTAAACAGACAAAGCAGTGATGACAGTTGGATTGAAAGTAATATTGGCTAAGAGGAAATATAATATAATAACAACCCCAGGAAATGAATGTAAAAATAGGTATTAAATGTAGTGGTACATACTGATAATGAATAGCGATAGTGTCAAATGTCAAAATCACAGAAAGACGAGACAGACAGAAACAGACAGTGACTGAGAGAGAGACAGACAGACAGTCATTTTAAACTGTTAATAATTTCAAACCTTGAGCTGCTTCAGGTGTAATTGTCTCTGTATGAGGTTTTAACTGCTAAGAACTCAGGTTGGTGAAATTGACCAATCACCTGTGAGCAACAGCACAGTCAATATTAGATTCTCCAGAAAGAGGCAAAGGTTGAGACAACGTACCTCTCAAACTACAGCTGTTTAATGAAACACTGTAATTGCTACAGCTAAAAACTGCATACAGTGAGTAAGAGGACAGGTTGCTGAACTCGATGGTGCAAATTTTATTTCTGTGGTGTGAAAAATGAGGCCAGCCCCCTGATAGAAAAACTGGGATCATCTGCTGTCTTCCACAAATGCTGGATCTCGCTTAACATGGGAGTGAATGGGGCAATTGGTTGGACTTGTTGTCCTTTTGGACCTCGACCAGCCAAAACCATTTGTCCGTTTGCTTCGGCAGTCACACCTCTGTAACCGGCACGACTTTTCCTACAATCTGATGTATAGTTTGTGTATATAGAGTGAACACTGAGGCTGTGGCCGTGAGTTTAAAAGAAACTTTCTAGATGATTTTACAGCTCCTCTCCACTCACACCCATTATAAAGTCTGAAACAGACTGAAAATCTCCCAGAACCAATACTGTGATCTCGTCAAAACAGTTGGAGTTATGGAAATGTTGTTTACTGTGAATAAAGGCCACAGTCTGGTGAACTGTTCAAACTCTGAATGACTTCTCTTGTTAAAGTATGGCAAAGCCACATGGCGTCAAAGAGGGGTGATTTTTGAGTGGCTTTCACAAAAATTCCATTCACTTTGAATGGGATATTGAAGAAACGGTTTGGCGAATCGTTAACAAAGGTCATAGCACACTTATCCTGAATTTTCCACACGTTTTTGAAATGCTTTTTGTGTACATGCTCCCAACAGTATGGGACTAGTTATGCACCGAAAATCTGGCGAAAGAAAAATAATTAGAAGAAAAAGTTTTGAGGATTATATATAGTGTGCCTCATCAGGCACACTGAACAAAAAGAAAAGGGGTCTGCAGCGAGCGACGCTGCTTGGACCCCTGGACAGGAGAAAAGAAAGAAACATGTTCCTATTTTCTATTTTCTGAATCATGCCTTTGCCCACAGTCCCTGAACACAGCAAGAGAGGAAAGCCGTTTCTCGGCCCCTCCCCCTCTTTCCGAGCAACGTCCGATGTAACCCGAACGTTTCCGAAAAGTAACTCGTGGTCTCATTTCATTGGCGAGTCTCTCGTCCAATGAGCGGCGGCCATCTGTGCAGGACTGGTCACTGTTAAATTCTCAGGTTACATTTCCTCCTGCAGCAGCAGCGGGTTTATTAGCTGGTCTCATCTCAGAACCGTCCTCTTCAGCTGCACGACACCGGACTCAACCGCAGACATGAAGCTTCCAGCGGCTCTCCTCGCTGTTCTGGCCTCGATAGCTGTCACCATTGACGCCACCGTTTACTTCAAGGAACAGTTTGCGGACGGAGGTGCAGTATGAGCAGCTCATGGCTTGTGTCCTGACTGTATGAATGATGTTGCTGTGAAAGTGTCATGCTAACTGCCTTCAGTATCAATTGATAGTTTCTCTTCAATATCTAGTCTGTTTAACCCTAACTCTTTTAAAATAACCTTATTGCGTTCATTGAACCCATTCGAACAGGCCGGGCCACGTTCCTTACTGTTAGTCAAGTGAGAGATGATATTAGCTAAAAACCTAGCTAAAGTAGCCCAATACAGCAGTTAAATAAATGTTCTGATATTATTTTTAAATGGAGATTGTCTGATTTTTTTTTATCAGACAGTGGCAACAGAGCAGTTTACCGTCGTCTGTGAGTCTAAATATTCTTTCACTTTTGATATTGTGCTGCGTTCAGGTGAAATCCAGTTCAGCTGCAGTGTTTCTGTTAAAACTACTCATTTACTGACTGTCCTCTGTGAGCAGAAACAGTGACAAGAAAAGCAGAACCCCAACCCCCCCCACCCAAAAAAAAAAGTTACTGCACAGCCTGTTGCACTGTTAACTATCAAGATCAAATTTAGAGTAGTATCTTTAGGCTATTCCACGATATTTAATTTGTATCTTGATATACCTATTTTCTCTAAAATGACATACCATAAGTTCTCAAATAGTGATCATCTTACAGAATATGATTGCCGGAGATTAAACTGCCCTACAGTATATATAGGAGGTCAAATAAGATATGATAGAACTTTATTAATACCAGAGGAAATTCTTGTGCAAGATTGCTCCAGAATTACAGAAAAATTACAAAAAAAACAACAATAGAGCATCATATAAGTGAAATATACATATATAACATAAAGTGTATGAAGAGTAAATACAAGGAAATGGTGCCTAGTTGAATAACAATAGAGGTAGGACAGGTTAAGTACAAAGGTAAGTTAAACAGACAAAGCAGTAATGACCATTAGATTGAAAGTAATATTGGCAAAGAGCAAATATAAAATAATAACAACACCAGGAAATGAATGTAAAAATAGGTATTAAATGTAGTTGTGCATACTGATAATGAATAGCGATAGTGAAAGTAATATGCCACAGTGTATTAAAACATGATGTTAAACTTAAAGAAAAAGTAATATTGCACATGATAATAATGAACATAATACAGCCCCTGATATTGAAAAGTAATATTCCTCATAGTTTTAAAGTTTGTATATTAAACATAATATAAAAGTACTATTACACATGATAATGAAAAGTCACATTGTACATGATATTGAAACATGACATTTAAACATAATAGAAACCTGATACTGCATGTGATAATAAACATAGTATTTAGTATTTATTATAGTATTTGTTTGCTTTCATTTGAAAATTTTAACACCATGAGATTTTTGATAACTAATCATCAGTAATAGATACAATAGTATACTATAGTGGATATTTATGATTAAGCAGCTAAAGGCAGTTTAGAAAGTGGTATAGATTTACTGTAATACAGCCTTTAAAACCAGAAAAAACACAATATAATATCCAAAATGGTCCTTTTTTTTTCTCTTTAAAAGAAAAAGCCCTAATTGAAAGTATGTGTCGGGGGCCAGCAGTGTAATAAATGTATCATGTAGTTTGGTAATAGTGATGATTGTGATTGTGGTCGCTGTGTTTCAGATGGATGGAAGAGCCGGTGGGTCGAGTCCAAACACAAGTCAGACTACGGCCAGTGGAAAGTGAGCGCTGGAAAGTTCTATGGGGACGCCGAGGCTGATAAAGGTAATCACTCTGTCGCGGAGACAGTCGATACTAATGGATTTGCATTATCTCAAATACTTGCAAACGGTGTCTACTCATGCAAGCGTAGGTAAAACAGGTTTGTGTGTATGAGTCGCTCTCAGTATAGCCACAACAAAAACAAGAAATAGCCCTTTAAAGTATGTACTGAGATTCTACCCAGGACTGGAATAACCTGCCAGGGCGTCCTCGGGCAAAACATTTCCCACTATGCTTCTGTTGACACCTTCAACTAGAGCTGCAAGGATTAATCAATTATTAAATTAACTTCCAACTATTTTGATAATTAGTTTGAGTAATTTAAGGAAAAAAATCTAATTCTCTGATTTTTCTTTACTCCTCTCTGACAGTAAACTGAATATCTTTGAGGGGTTTTTTTTCACCATTTTCTGGCATTTTATAGACCAAGCAACTAAATGATCATAAGATTCATTGATAATGAAAATAATCTCTAGTTGCAGCCCTATCCCCAACTACTGATGCATTTACTGTTCTGAAATCCTCCCTGGCCCCAGGTTTACTCTGTGGTCATTTGATATGACAGGGATTCATTTAAGAATTTTTTTTTCCTCCAGGTATTCAGACCAGCCAGGACGCCCGCTTTTACGCCCTGTCATCCCGCTTTGAGCCCTTCAGCAATGAGGGGAAGCCCCTGGTCATCCAGTTCACCGTCAAGCATGAGCAGAAGATTGACTGCGGAGGCGGCTACGTCAAGGTCTTCCCCTCCGACCTGGACCAGAGCAACATGCACGGAGACTCTCAGTATTACATCATGTTCGGTGAGTCATGTTTAGCGGCGCTGAGGCCTGACCCACAGAACACGTGAAGTGTGTGAGCAGACAGGACTCTGAAGGAGGCTTGATGCATATTTCCTGACCACTCATTTTGACATTCAGCTGTTTTTACTCCTTTGTATAATCTGTACAGTGAAAACTTTGACAAAAGTTATTCATTGATGTCTTTTATTTCATGCCTAAATTGTGCTGATGGCGTAAATTGACATAAAAAATTAGGACAAAATCTCTGTTCATTCTGCCCTGATGATTAAAGACAAGATAAAATAGTTGGCTCTGTTCAGGTGGACAACCTAATTAGATCACAGTAATCAGCATCTCAAAGCACTTATAAATCTGGCAAAGTGCTTCATTTTCACCAACAGCCTGCCAGGTGGAAAGAAAAAAAAAAAAAAAGAGAAGCGACGACCTGTCTGTTGACACTTTTCTCTTGTATTCAAGACTGAGTGTATAGTTCCCAATTAAAACTAGCGCCTTGTGGATTAAAGATGTGCAGAAAAGCCAAGCCGAGCTTTTAGTAAAACATCTCCTCTTAAAATAATCTGCGATTTCTTACGACTCATTAACAGACACTAACTCATTCAGCAAACATTTAACATGATTCAGTTTTAAGTGTCAGCTCCATGTTGAGTGAATAAATGTGATGTTTCCTAGATAATGCTTGTCTTTCCTAATGGTGCAGTTTACACATTTTTACTGCTGATTTATTAACACTGAGTTTAACATGATGCTGAATTTAAGTGAGATATATGAAAAAAAGTCTATTTTATCAGGTAATAAACATTATCAGTGGCTGATAACCAATAATGATGCATCATTGATGACTGATGCATTCATAGGGGAGACCTGGGATGTTCACTACAAATAAAACTATTGAACATCTAAACAATCACAGATAATGAATCAATGTCAAATACAAGGAGTTCTTTTGTAACAACCTACCCCACTACTGGGGTGAGTTTTAACACCAGCTGAGGACAGATGCAACAACAAGAGGTAATTTGCTGATTTGAGGTCCACACTATCCAAATAATGGAAGAACTTTAATGAGGGATAAAAAAAACCAATTTTGAATAAAGTGAACAATTTAAAGTGACAAAAAACAACTAAAATGTGACTGAAGTTAGAAACAGAAATTGTGACTACAACTGGAGAAAACTAAAGCATTGACTAAAACTAAAACTGAGTTTCACTGAGTAAATCTTGACTAAAACCAAAAAAGACAAATATGACAAACTCAATAACATTTACAGTAAGCGATTAAAACGTCTTGTCATAATTAACACTGGATCTTTGTCTCCAGGGCCTGACATCTGTGGATACAGCACAAAGAAGGTTCACGTGATCTTCAACTACAAGGGACAGAACCACCTCATCAAGAAAGACATCAAATGCAAGGTAGCTGCTGCACAGAGCAGCCTGCTGTGAACTAGTTAGAGTTTAGTTTTTATAGAAGTTGAATTTAAATAACTCCTTTTCTCCAGGATGACGAGCTGACCCACCTGTACACGCTGATCCTGAATCCAGACCAGACGTACGAGGTGAAGATCAACAATGAGAAGGTGGAGTCCGGCTCCCTGGAGGAGGACTGGGACATGCTGCCCGCGAAGAAGATCAAGGACCCCGAGGCCAAGAAGCCCAGCGACTGGGACGACCGAGCCAAGATCGCCGATCCCGCCGACACCAAGCCTGAGGTGGGAGATCAGTTTAGACATGCATGAAATCTTTTGCCCCGCTGATATTCTCAGACACTTCAGTGACTCCTCAGATGTAGAGTAGGTAGAATAACATGTTAACTGATTGCAGGAGATGCTTGATGTTCTCTGCAATTCGTGGAAAAAATGTGTGCATATATCTGTATCTGATCATCTCTATCATAGATCATGATATTGACAAAAATCCAATATTAGGCATCCCTCATTTTTAAACTGAAGGCTTAATTGGTAACTCCTAATTCTTCCGTCTTCCAGGACTGGGACAAGCCAGAGACCATCCCTGACCCTGATGCCAAGAAGCCTGATGACTGGGACGAGGACATGGACGGAGAGTGGGAGCCTCCTATGATCACCAACCCAGAGTACAAGGTTAGACTGTTACACACAAGAAGAGCGTTGTCAAAAATATCCATCTATCAATACTGAATATTTGAAATGCTTTCAGTGCTCATTTTTCACAGTATCAATACCAGAGCTGCAACAACAATTGTTTTCATTGTTAATAAATCAGTCAGTTATTTTCTCCATTAATCGATTAACTAACCCTGTCCCAATCCTGTCAGTTGAAAAGTAGGTCCAGACATCTGGACATATGTCCATGTGCATGGAAAAAAAGGAAAAACGATGTAACACAATGAAAAACAGCAAAAAACAAAAAAAAGACATGAGATGAGAAGGCTATACAAGATGAAACAATGAAAAAATGGAAAGCAATGTAACAAGCCGAAAAATTATGTATTATATATATGACAACAAAATGAGAAAGATGTAACAAGATGAAAAACAGCAAAACAAAAAAGATGAAACAACATGAAAAGTGTGATGTAATAAATGGAAAAAATGAGACAAAAATGATTAAAGAACTGGTCCAGTAAGCAGCTCAGTCACTGCCTCTAAACCCTCTCATGATGTCTGCAGGGCGAGTGGAAACCCAAGCAGATCGACAACCCCGACTACAAGGGAGCCTGGGTCCACCCCGAGATCGACAACCCCGAGTACACTCAAGACGCCTCCATGTACAAGTTTGATAGTATCGGAGTGCTGGGCCTGGATCTGTGGCAGGTAACCATGACTACTGACCCTCTGAGAGCTGAAAGAACTGAATGACAGGACCTCAGTGGTCAAAATGGATATTGTAGTTGAAATGATCTGTATTCTGTGAATAAATAATGATCATGTGTTTGTTCAGGTGAAATCTGGCACCATCTTCGACAACTTCCTGATCGCTGATGATGTCAAAGAAGCAGAGGACTTTGGGAAGGAAACCTGGGGAGTTACTAAGGTAGGACTGTACTTGAATAACATATGTAGACCCTACTGTACACTCAATTCTACACTCAACAGCCCCAAACTAAACAATTTAATTAATGAATTTATGTGTTTCGGCTCTTACCTTTGTTTGAGCTGGATTAGTGTCCCAGCACTTTTCAATAAAAGTTGCAAAGCACTTTGCATACGAATATAAAAAAAGGGCAATAGAAACAGTTATAAGATAATAAGATCTTTTGATAAAATACAATGAAAGATAATAAAACAACAGTAAAATCAATAAAAAAGCAAGTCTAAAATAGTTTTTTTTTTTTTTTTTTTTTCAATGTGTTAGCTTCCTTGATCTCCTCTGGGAGAGCAGAGGCCCAGTCACCTTTAAGTTTTAGGTTCTGACTGAGGAATGGTCAGAAATGACCTGCCAGAGGATCTCAGGTTGCACTTAGTTGGGGGGGGGGGGGGTCAGGAGGTCAGGTATATATTCTGGAGCTAACCCTCCACGAGCTTTTACAAGTGATCATTACCATTTTAAAATCTAACCCTGTCTGTGAGTCTGGCTGCTTAACCACCACTATCTGATTAAGGACATTAAACCAACTTGTGTCTTTTGTGCGACAGGGACCAGAGAAGAAGATGAAGGAGGAGCAGGAGGACATGGAGAGGAAACTGAGGGAGGAGGAGGAGAAGAGCAAGAAGAAGGACACCGAGGGCGAGGACGAGGAGGAGGACGAGGAGGAAGACGGCGAGGAGGAGGAGGACGAGGAAGAAGAGGGCGAGCAAGACGAGGAGACGGATGAGGACGCAGGGACGGAAGAGGTCACAGGGAAAGACGAGTTGTAAAGTTGACTGCTGCGCGCTTCTCTCCGCAGGCTCAAACCAGCGGCAGGGGAAAAACAAAAAAAAAAAAAGAAAGAAAAGAAACGGAAGCCCTCTGGACTCTGGCCTTTCTTACAGCAGCCTTTTATTCAGGTGTAGGGGCGGGGGAGGGGGAGGGTGGAGGCGGGGTCAGGTCACATTTATTTTTTATTAATTCCCTGGCTTTTTTTAGCGTTCAACATTAGAGACGGGAGAAGGGTTTACATGTTTTTCCTTCTGTTTGTGTGTCTGCTTCGGTTGAAAGTTTTCTAATTTAATGTGATTTACTGAATGTGGTCTGTCCCGTGGTGTGTGTGTGTGCGTGTGTGTGTGTGTGTGCAACCCCCAGTTACTCACAAATAATTCACTGTTATTTTTGTTGGAATGTCCAGTAAATGGAGGGTCATGCACTTTTCTTTCACCTGTGTGATGTAGTTCTCTTTTTTTTTTTTTTTTTTTTTAAATTAACCCCCTTCATAATTTATTCAATCATTACATTCATTCCCTGAAGCAAGCTGTCAGCTCCCAAAGCTCTGATTTTTGGACGTACGCCTTTCCTCCAACTCTGTGTGTGTGATGTGTGTGTGTGTGTGTGTGTGTGAGAGAGAGAGAGAGAGAGGGAGAGAGAGAGTGAGACTGCATTAGACAGACTGTGATTTTTACAATCCTCATTTTGTCATTGTTCTGAATGAGTGACCCATGGGTGCACACTGTCTTTGAGTTTCAATGAATAAATTGAAGCTTCTCCCAACAAGCTGATGCCTCTTTTCACTGTGTGAAGGAGAAATGTAGAGAAAATATTCTGATCTCAATATATAGGCAATTATTCAGATGTGTAATTATAGGTGAAGATGGGGGGTGTGTGAGTAAAATTTATTAACACCTGATAGTGGCATTTCTTGCAACGCAGAGTCTTCAGTCATGACTAATAAAGCTGCTATTTTGCTACAAAGCTCTGTTTTTATATTGTAATTTTATATTTTAAAAAGTATTAGTTACAAAGGGGAACCATTTACTGCAAACTACTGTTAGAAATAGCTGACAATTAGCCTGATCAGGCACCTTCAGATATCAATACACACATTATTATACCATTAATCAAGCCAATAACTACTAGCAGTTAACAGCCTAATCATCTTTTAGCAGTTACCTTGTGTTTCTGTCATGACAAAATGATAAATAATTCACATATTAGCACATCGAATTAAACTAAATCTCCATGCACTCTCCTGGGGAAATATTACACCAAACTCCCTTTAAAATATATGAAATATTAACAATTTATTATGTCTGTAAAAACACATAACTCTAGAAACACAAAATAAAAGGTGTATGTGTATCAGCAGCATTCTTGTCAATTCAGCATCAAAATAATCCATAAAGGTAAACTATTTCTGTACAAACTTTACATTTTGGACTTTGTCCCTGCAACTCATTACCAGCTGCTGTCGGTCAGCTGTGCTACTTTAGGATAGGAGGAGGATAGGAAGGAGAGGACAACCTTTTCACAAACTTAGACTTCTCACTAAAATATTGCAGAACATTTTGTTTTATTTTGTGTTCAAAAATAGCAAAGTTGCATGATCAAAAATCCTGGATGCAAAAGCAGGCACTGAACTAAGAAAAATGATCAAATATAAGTTATTATGTTTTGTCATTTTTTGTAAGGTTTTTGTAATAAATGAATAAAATATGTGTATATCAGATAACTTACAGGCTGACCAATATATGTCTTGCTCCAATTTACACCCAAGTGTATATTACCCAGCATGGCAGAGACGAGGCGGCCCTGTGTAAAACAAACAGCCGCATTGTATGTCTTCTCACCCTGGTGTTCAATAAAATCAACAAAATTATACATCATTTTAATAAAAGAATTCTGTGATCTTGGAATTTGCCCCCCACGCACAAGACTTAAGTCAGGATATCCCTGACCACTGATACCTCTTTTGCTTTGATTTCCACCTTCTTCAAAAAATCTGTCTCTTTTGAGTCTCCCAACTGTGACAGTATGCTGGAGGACCCATGTAATGGAGAAAGGCTTGTGATCCCTTAAAAGGTTGTCAACTTTTGACCTGTCACAGGTTGAATATTTCTACAGGTGATGGTGGCGACCAGTTAAACAAATGAGTGATTCTTCCCTTTTTTTTAAAAAAAATATTTTTCCCATTTATTATCTTACATTTATACATCTTTTACCTTGCATACCACTACCCTTGGTTAAAGATTGCATTATGGCATTAATGGCCCTCTTAGGGGGGCGCCAGAAATCACAGGTGGTTTGGTCCCCAAGACTTTGTCATCTCTGAGGCTGTCAAAATTAGATTTGCATGTGAACTAAAATAATATTTTTTACAAAAAAAACAAACAACTGTAAACAAAACAATTTAAACAGTTACAATTTGTTGTACTCTTTTAAAAATAGTAGGCTACTTAGTAGGCCAGAATTCTGTGACCTCTCAAGGTCTGTGATAACGAATCATTATCCTTCTTTTGGTGAGGATGAGTGTGTATAAGCTACTCTAGTCAAGTCTTATACTAGAAAATATATACTTACCAAAAGGTAAAGATTCTATGCATGGAAACAATTATAATTAATATTCATTTTGAACTATGGCCTATTAAAAATACACTTCTAAAATACTTCAAACTCAAGTGAATGTTGATGTCCAGACTGCAGCTTTACAGTTGTGGCTTGGACTCAACCATCCACTTAAGTTAGATTGATTTTTTCAGCTATATTTTTTATAGAAGTAGCTCCTGGTGTGGACGGTCTTTAACAGATGATGACACCGTTTTATTGGCTATTTTTTTCTACACTCACTCTCCAAGTATGGTTATGTCCGACAGCCTGTGAATGCGGCAGCGTGTCGTGCCCTGCCTCCAGCAGCAGATGGCGCCCCTGCCCAGCCTGCTCCTCTGCTCCCCTCTCCGCTCGGCTCCGCGGCACTGAGACAGCTGAGTCACACATACATTAGAGGCAGATAAATAGATACTGTGAGGAAAATAGCGGCTTCAGTGAAGATATAGCCGTGAAGACACTGCTTTTTGAGCCCGGCTGCCTCTGACACCGCGTCCGAACATGCTGACGATAACGCTGAAGACGCTCCAACAGCAGACGTTCAAAATAGAAATAGACCCAGAATTGACGGTGAGTAGAAGTTAACGGGGCTGAAGTAAACACGGTCAGTCAGGCCGGGAGGGCTGCCCAGCTCTACACTGTTGCATACAGGAATGTTAGCTAATGTTCAGACATGGCCGCGGTTCAGGCTGCTCAGCTCAGTGAAGGAGACACGCTGAATAATTAGCATATTTGAAAAAGTAATGTTACATCAATGTGACAAATATGCGGTCAGACAAGTCAGCAATAGTGCAAGGACTACAGTAACTGAGTTCATGTGAGGTAATGTAACGTTAGCTGAAGTTAGCTCGGGTAAGACCGGAAGTGAAGAGGTTCCCTTTCAAGATAAAAGCGTAACATTTTTAATAAGCATTTCAAACACCGTCGGAGGAAAGAACTTTTCAATTAAAGTTATGTCTTCGTTTGCTGAATAATATAGTAAATATGAGTAATATGTATTCCGGAACTGGTTTGACTTTACTTCTGGGTATTTGTCAGGACGTTTAAGGCCATGTGAGAAGATTAGAGGGTTTATTTTGAAAACACCAAGGGGACATGTTGTTTGTAGTTTTCTTTTAGCTTGATAGTTTTGACTTGTTTCAGTGTCTCACCATGAATGACGGTGCAATATTTGAAACTTCATACCTGTAATGTAGTATTGGGAAGACTGGTGACAGAAAATGAGACAATCATCATTAGAGAAACTAACAGAGTGTTTTACAGTTTTTAAAAATAATATAGGAGGTAACATGGAGGAGTTTATATTAGCTAGGTCTATGGAACTAATGTTTCCTGTGAGGTGTTATCATGTGAGTCATTGGCACTACATATAATAAATACATAGCATTAAAAAAGATTTCGTTATTGGGATAATTTATTTCTTGTTTAAAGAAATCTAAAAAATATTGTCATTTTGGCGGCTCTTTCTTGACCATAAACTGCTGGTCAGACATCCTTGTATATGTCAGTCACAGGGCCGGCTCAAGACAATCGGAGGCCTGAGGGAAGATTTTCTTTGGGGGCCCTGCTTACTTTTCCTGAAGATGAGAATTATTAAATAAGAATAAATTATACATATACAATTGTGCAAAACTAGAATAGACAGATGGAAAAATACTTAATTGTCTAATTGCTTTGAAATGGCAGAAATTTGTCTTTGCTTACAAGTGCAGAAAAAGGCTGGTACATTAAAAACACAACATATAACATCCAAACAAAATACATAAAAAAAAACCCCTTACATATAGGCACAAAAGGAGCTACATTAAAAACAGCACCAGGTGCTTGTTGGACTGAGGTTGAGGTTAGGAGAAACACAATAGAAGTGAAGTGCTGTGTGCTCAGGTAGCAGGCTGACTTTGAAAGGTGCCTGTCCTTATGGATTAAGATATTTTTTCTGGTAACAGGAATAAATTATATATTATGAGGACACACACAACCGTTGCTCCAAATGGACACCGGATCCACAAGGCAGATATGATGTGTATGGATACTTATGTATACAGTTAAAAACAAGTATATTCCCGGCCTTAGGGGAAATTTTATGACCTTGTGAAACCCTGTCCATAACAAATTCTTAATTGGAGGAGAGTTATTATTTTTTTCCCCTCTTGTAAATTTGGCAAAACCTTGAATCCCCATTTCTACTCTCTGTCTTTGTTTTCTTCTGTTTATTTTTGGCAGCGGTGGAGGAATACATGCATTTTGTAGGTGTCATGATATTGTACACCATCAGCATGATAATAGATTGAATTAATCAAATTCCTCCATTGACATAGTAGATGGTACTTACTCTATGCCAGTGGTTCCCAAACTTTTTCTGGCATGGCCCCCTTTTAAAAGCTGAAAAAAGTTCACACACACCCTCCCCACAATTATTATCAATCAATAACAATAAGGGCAGCAACTGATAAAAATGGATTCAAAAGTTGAATTTTTTTAAGTGAAGGTCAGCATGATAGCAAACTAATCAGCAAAAAATGATCAGTAAACTCCTCTTTGTTTCTTTTCTCTTTAAAAATTCAACTTTGTTTCACTCAATATTTATCCTTTGGTATTCTGCTCAACCCCACAGTACCTCTGTGTTACCCCAGGGGGGGCTGCCCCTCAAGTTTGGGAGCCACTGCTGTGTGCAGTGACAGTGAAGTTGAATCTCACTTGATCTAACTTAATCTAAAACACAAACACACATGATTATTTCACTGAAAATGTTCTGCGTTTTCTGTGACCTGTATTCAAACACAAGCAACAGAGGAAACTTACTCAGTAATGTATTACTGTGATATTATTATTTTTTTTACCTAATGCTGTGTACAAGCAGCAGGTCAAGGCAGATTCATGTCAGCTGTTAGTCAAAAAGCTAATGAGGGAAGGAGAATGAGGAAGAGAGAGAAAGGTGTGCTTAACACAGGTGGAAGTAATGTCATTACTTTGAGTTTATTTGGATCCTCGAGAGAGATAGAATCTAATTTAAAGTTCACACTCAGAGAGCGAGAATTTGTTTCCACCACAGCCAAAATCTGGACAGCTGACAACACGCCTCCTGGGTGTTAATAGTGAAGTAATAAAAAGTCATATATGACGAGTGACATAATTAATTACTTTGGATACCAAGTAATATGTAAAGTAATTTTGTTTTTTGCAGGAGTAATAATGGGTGCACATGGCATCACAATTACCCTGAGAATTTATTATTAATGTAAATGACAAGTTAAGAATTTCCAGAAGTACTATTAGTAATATCAACCATAACTAATTATTTATTAATGTATCAACGATCAGCTTTTTTGCCAACAGCTATAACAAGCTTCTTATTATATTGTTGATTAGACATTATAGACAGAAATCAGGAATACAAACTGTCAGATGTGAATTCATACAGATTTTGGTGACAACCCAGAGGAAAGGAAAAGTTCACAATAGGATCTGCTCTTTGTCTAGCTGGTCTCTCCTAGACATAAATAAAATAAAATTAAAACTAATATGAGACTTTAACCATCTTCTCATACTTCTTAAATTCTGCTCCTGAGAAATAGTCCTCAGTGTGAGTCCAGCTGAAGATCTTAAAATGCTCTTTCCTTTGTCTCATTGCACTGATTCTAAATATGCCTTAAATAATCAGCTCTTGAAATAAGGATAATGAGATCTTAAATGTGTCTCCGTGGTCAAATTAAAGTCTTGGTGTTCTTAACATCATCAAGGAGAAACCTGTGAGACACCTATAAGCTCAGCAGAAGATCTGCTTTTCTTTTGTTTGCTCCTTTTTGCAAAACAAATGAGACTTCAGTGATCTTGAAATAAGAATCTCATTTATATATGAGACAAAGAAAAGGCAATTGTAAGAAACAAAATTTTCCTCTGAGAACAGTTATTCTCTGGAGAGCATCAACCTTTGAGCAATAACACATTCCCCAACAACTGTGAGACCTCACACTCACCTTCTGTAGATGACAATGACACAGTGTAACATGTGGAGTTGGTTTAGTTTCAGTGATATCACTGTCTCATGTGTTGATGGCAGGTGAAAGCACTGAAGGAGAAAATAGAGGAGGACAGAGGAAAAGATGCATTTCCTGCTGCGGGACAAAAACTCATCTATGCAGGTGAGCCAGACGCAGACTGTGATACAGTTACAGAGAAAAAAATACATGTTAAAATATCATAATCAGTCATACCAAGGCCCCAGAATACGCTTTGTTTGTTTCATTTAATTAAATTCACCCAAACATGAAAATTCAGTCATTATCTACTCACCCTCATG
The DNA here is from genome assembly GCF_056507025.1 of Lutjanus erythropterus. NCBI lineage: Eukaryota > Metazoa > Chordata > Actinopteri > Lutjaniformes > Lutjanidae > Lutjanus > Lutjanus erythropterus. The sequence continues at coordinate 4,363,371 of NC_139323.1, read as the reverse complement.
CTGATTGAAGGTCAGGTTTAGTTTTTTTAGTCCACAAAACTCTGTTGGAGTTTCACAGGAAAACAGTGTCTCAGAATCTCCCAAACAACCCAAAAAAGTCTAAATCACCTCCATATTGCTCATCTGGTGTAATCCAAGTCTACTAAAGCCCCAACATATCGAGCTGACTTGAAATAAATTATTTACACCATGTTTTTAGGCTAAATCTTCACTGTAAATACTTAGCTCGGAGCTACATTCATGTGCATGAGCACACCATTTGAACTGGGTGCGTGTGGTGTATTAACGGTATGTCAGGAGAATTCAGGAGACTTGGTTTACACCAGACAACCATATGGAGGCATTTTATGTTTTTTCCATTGTTTTATTATGTTTGAAAACTGGTCACATTCACTTCAATTCTTTGGGAGATTCTGCAACACGGTTTTCCTGTGAAACTCCTGCAGTGATTTGTGGACTAAAAAACTAAACCTGACCTTCAGTCGGCATGAGAGTGAGTAGATAATGACTGAATTTTTATTTTTGGGTGAATTATCCCTTTAAGTAATCAAAGGTTTGATTTTAAGTGGTGGACCCCCAACATTTAAACTTCTGTGGGCTGTTTTGTCAAATTGTGGAAAGTATTTTTCATGCGATTCGTAACTTGCAACTTGTTGCATAAATGTTTCACCACGCAGCGTCAGCGTGTTAATAGTTAATACCACTCACAGCACTTGTCATAATTGTTGCGCCACTTAAAACCTTATATCTGCATTAAAAGAAGTTGATCATGCAATGTTCAGAGATGAAACAAAAAGTCACAGAAATACAGACTGTTATGTAGAATAATAAAATATCTACATGTTTTTGATACGTCAAGAAGTTACTGCCTTTATGCTTGATTCTGTTCCATATCTTCCCAGACTGTGGGCTGTCTGAGCTTCTATTCCACAATTGTGCCATAAATCTCATGTGCTGTTTCTGCTTGAATGTCTCAGGCAAAATCCTAAATGATGACACACCGCTGAAGGACTACAAAATTGATGAGAAAAACTTTGTGGTGGTCATGGTTACTAAGGTTAGTGTCGCACAGAGTTATGTCATACTCACTGCTCTGAACGCAAACACTGTTTTATTCACAAATTATTTCCTGTCACTTATACTTTTTAACTTTCACCACTGGTACTCAACACTTCCTCCATGGACGATGAACATTAATAGCCTTCCAGCAGCTCAAAGAGAATTAGGCTTATAATTTGAAATACTTACTGGAAGTGTAGAGTTTAGAGCTGAATATCAAATTAATCACCAAATATTTTGGTAATCAATTAATTGGAGTAATCTTTTTAAGAAAAAAATGCAAATTCTCCCATGCCAGATTCTTAAATGTGAATATATTCTGGCTTCCTTAGTTTATAAAACAAAAGTCATCCCTCATCTTTTAACTGTCCTAACAATAACCAACTGTGATTGTTTGGTTAAAATAATTCCTTTATTCACCAAGTTAGATGTGAAAAATATTCTGGCTGTACACTGTTGTTTCTCCATTTCAGCTGTTTTGTTGAGTTTTATTTTGTTTCTATCGAGTTTGAATGAAGGTGATGATGATTGAATTACTGTTTACGATCTTTTATGAGAGAAAAGCCTTTATTTTTCAGCCAATATTTGAATACCAGCTTTTACTTGAGTTGTGGTAGTACTGATTTGGAAGTATAACATTAGAACTTAAAAAAACTTATTTTAAGGAAAGAAAAGAAAAAAGAACAAGCAAAAGTTAAAACTATGCACATCATGCGTAGATGTTCAGATGGTTAACATTAATGGGTAAACGGGTTACGGCAGTGATGGGACCCATTTTTTCTCAGCACAGTGAAAAAAAACAAATGTTAAGTCAAAAAAAAAAAAAAAAAGAGCTTAAAAACTTAACAGTCTGGTCTGGTTGAGTGAAATGAATAATGCAGTAATGCTACCTGTTTTATCCACACAACTAATGATAAAATTTCAAATGTCTTCTTAGCCTAAACCAGCTCCTCCTCCACAAGCAGCCCCTCAGCCAGCTCCCCAGCCAGCTGCAGCTCCAGCACCACCCTCAGCCTCAGGCCCAGCACAAGCCGCTGGCCCGACACAAGTGCCCACCACGCCGACACATGCAGCGTCTGCGCCCACCCCCGCCCCACAGTCAGTGCCTCCCTCTGAATCCTCAGCCCCGGTCCCAGAAAACACCCCAGCCGCTTCAGTCGAAGCAACAGCAGCCCTGGACTCAAACACAGCCGCGGACTCGGCTCCAGACTCGGCTTCAGCCGCCACCCCGGCCTCTGCCCCGGCTCCTGCTCCTGAAGTTGTTCACGCAGCCCCGACCTCTGCCCCCGCAGACCGCCCCACCCCTGCTGCCCAGCCGGAGGAGAAACCACGGGAAGAGCCTGAGAATGAACCTTCAGCCACTGAACCAGTCCACTCCTCTGCTTCCAGGTGGGAGGAAACCTGTCTATCTTTTTTAGGCCTGTCTGTAGGGACGACAGTGTTCGTCTGTCTGCTGGCTGGTCCACCACTTTGGTCCAGATTGAAATGTCTCAACAAGTATTTGAAGAATTATGATTTTATCAATGATTCATTCCACTGAGAATGAATTGTAATAACTTTTAGCCTAAGAAATGATAGTATGCTAAAATAAAGAAAGGTATAAAAAAGATTAGCATGTTAGCATTCTGACATTAGCATTTAGCTCAAAACACCACTGTGCCTACCTAAGTGCAGCCTGATAGCTGGGTAGACTTGTTGTCTTGTTTCTGTGTTGCAATGGATGTAGTTTCCTGTGAATGTTGGGCTTTGGATTGTTATTCACTCTTTTTTTCTTTGTTCACTACTGTCAAAGCCTTGTTGATGAACTGGGTCTCCTTGAAGAAGCAGCATCAATACTGGGTAATATATCTGATGATTTTTCTTCACTATGTCATGAATTAAAACATACCCATGTACTGGTTGTATTCTGCTCTCTCCTTTCAGTCGACATTAGTCTTGGAACCAGAAGAATCTCTAAGCTCTTGTTTTATTTGCTGTGTCAGAATCGTCTGACCATCCCTCAGATTTTCACCTGTCCCGGATCACAGCTGTTTATTTCATGTGGGGCAGGTTCAGTAAGATGACTGACAGAAGAGCCTGATTTTAGAAGTCACGTGACGTTGACTTCACACGTTTTGAGCGCAATGCACCCGGCTCCTGAATCTCAGATCAAATTGTGAAACTAGGCAGTGCTTACTGCATTGTCTATTTTTATCTCAGATGTTTTCAGAAACACATTTAGTGTACTGTTCAGCTGTAATACGAGAATGTTTGTCACCAGGCCACCAACACCTGCTTGAAACTGGACCAGACGCTGTTTGCATCACCCAAAGCTCAATTGGAAATGTAGTACCAAAAAGTAAAAGAAATTTATAACAAATTGAGATTAAAAATGAGAAATCATTGAAAATTCACTTTTTTTTTTGGGTTTTATGCTACTGCTCAGTAACCTGCCATGCTAGATGGTGTGTTACACAGAACGATCTGTGAAGGCATCCTTAGAAACTGTTTGGAAAAGGGCAAGCACTTAAAAAAAACAAAAGCACTTTGCTTTGCAGGATGAACCACCTGTCTATCATGTCTAAAACAGGCTAACTTCAGCCAGTCAGATCAAACTGTTGCAGAAGCTGGTTGGGAGAAGAGTAAAAACATCTTCTCCATGAAGAAAAGCCTTCAGTGCCGTTCTTTGCTCTTCTTTCAGTGAAGAAATACTCTCAAGTTTTATCTACATTAACCTCTTCAGGAGCCGCCGTTGTTTGTTTAAGACGAGTGCCTTCCACGGATGTTTCTCGCTGTCGTTATACCTAAAACCACTCCTGTGTAATACCTCTTGCTTATCAGCTGATGGCAGATCTAATGAGCTGAACTTATTAAACAATATGTGACATGTCTAAGTAGTGACTATGCCGTAAGTGAGCAAAAACAACCTCCTCATTTCATCCAGCTCTCAGTAACCTCCTATGTCTCTGTCCTCTGTCTGCTGCTGTGTCCACAGTGACAGGTCCAGCCTATGAGAACCTGGTGTCAGAGATCATGTCGATGGGTTATGAGCGGGAGCAGGTCGTCGCTGCGCTCAGAGCTAGTTACAACAACCCAGACCGAGCTGTGGAGTATCTACTCATGGTGAGGATTTCACTTCATTCTTAGCTTTGTTGCTTCTGTATTCTGCAGTGTGGAGTAAATGTTTATGTCCTGCAGGGTATTCCAGCAGAGGCCAGTGATCTTCCACCTCAGGAGCCAGTGAGACACAGCGCTCCATCCAACCCCCCCACCCCTGCTACACAACAACCGCAACAACCACGACAGCCAACAGCAGCCCCAACCAGTAAGAGCCAGAAGTGGCAAAAGCATGCACATTCTCTAGACAAGTCGAAGTGTAAACAAAGAGTGGCGAAAGCAAAACTGATTCAACTTTTCTACTCACGTAAAAGTGTGAAAGTACAGGCTCTGAAATATACTCAAAGTGTGAAAGTAAAAAGTCACCCTCTGAAGGACATTTCAAATACCAAACCATATATGATATTTCACAGTGACCTGATTCACTTACATTCATGACTTACATGATTAAACTTTTTTTTTCTACAGTTTATACCTGGGGAGAAAAATGTGTCCTAATTGACAATAAAATGACATCTTAATAAACATATTTTAAGCATTTCAAATACACAAATACAAGCTTGTAAAGTATTTTGTCATAACTTACAGCTTACTTTTTCTTTCCAACAAAATATGAATTATAAAATACTCAAAAGTAAATAAATATGTGTTTTAGATACATTCAATTGAAATAATGCCTACAATGTCTACAGTATACCACTGAATTACACTTACTTAGTACTTTTTACTGTACCTTTACTTTAGTACCTTGCTTAGTGCTTTTTACTTAAGTACTAAGGTGAAAGTAAAAGTAATAATGTCTGCAGAAAACATGAATAGCAGATGTACTTAACTCTTTAGAATGTGTTTTTTTTGGCTGATGTAAATATTGTCTTTTAGGGGATTAGTTTATGAACATGTCACCTTTCTCAGAGAGGAAGAAGAAAATAAAACACTGACAGCACAGGACAGATTTATGTTTTCACTGCATGTAGTAGAACCGGTGTTTGCCCTGGAAACAATATTGAGCTAGGTTTTGACCACCGGTTTGTTAAATTTGTCAAAGTTTTTGGCACAAAAAGCTGGTAAAGGAAGTGAAGTACAGACTGTAGACTGTAGACTGAAGACTGTAGACTCCTCCAGTTTTTTCCTCAGACCTGGGGTCCCAACTAGGGATTAAGACAAGGGCAGTATTGCAGTGAACAGGACAACTTCATGGCAATTTTAACTTGATTTGTAGGGCTGTAACAATTACTGGATTAATTGATTATTTATTGGCAAAGCAATACTTTTGATGATATCATCTTGGGATTTTTTCTTACCATTTTCCTACATTTTATAGACCAAACAACTAGTCGATTAATTGAGAAAAATAATTAACCAATTAAATGATGATGAAAATAATTGTTAGTTACTTCCCTATTTGATTTTATCATCAGATTGATTCGGTACCTTAAATTTGTTTGAACCTTCTGCAAACAGACTTCCCATCTGGTGATTTTGTGGTACTCTTGTCTCACAAGCAACAACAGAATTAACTGGCCTGTTCCCTCTTCCAGCAGGGCCAGTGTCTGGCAGCCAGCCTCCCTCTGCTGGCGGAGGCTCCATCTCTACAGGGAACCCTCTGGAGTTCCTCAGGAACCAGCCTCAGTTCCAGCAGATGAGACAGATCATCCAGCAGAACCCAGCCCTCCTGCCAGCCCTGCTGCAGCAGCTGGGCAGAGACAACCCACAGCTGCTGCAGGTAGGTACCACACCACCAGCAGGGCTTCCTGTCAGGGATTCAAGTTTTTCAAAACAATTGTTAACAGAACAGTAAGAAAAGGACGTCCACGAGTTCAGGAACAAAGACAAGACTGGAATCAAAGACTTATAAAAGGAAAATATAAGATAAGTGCCCTGCACATGGGATGGGTGGTTATATCTTTTTTGAATCTTGTGCAAAAATACTATCTGGACTATAGAGGTAATATTCACAAGTACATAAAAATCAGAGACCATATCACTGCCAATTCTTTCAAAATAAGAATCCAAGATGGAACTTGTGGATTTATCTTGTATACACACAGACCAGCTATGTTCTACAAAGCCCTGAATGGCCTACAAAAAGTATCTGTCTGATCCGAGGATCATTTGGCAGAAGGGAACAGGATGTGAACCTGGTGATGAAAAATAGTTAAAAATACCTTTAAATACTGAGAAAAGCATAACGGAGGCTAGGGGGAAATTTACACAATATGAGTTAATACATGAGTTTTATTTTACTCTTTCTAAGCCCCACAGGATGGACTCACTGACAAGTGATTTATGTTGGAAATGATACAGGACATTTCTACATGCAATCTGGGAATATAAACTTGTTCATCTATTTTGGGAAAAAGTTCTAGGACATAAATAGAAGTGTTATGTACTACGGTAACTAAATCAATACGACTATGCCTGATGGTGGATCAAACAGAATCGCCAAATGTTTCAAAATATGATTTTACAGTGATAAATGTTGGGGTTGTCAAAGCCACAGACTTGGAAAAATGGTTGGATAATATCATGAACAAATGTAAGCTAGAATCAGTAATGAAGGTGAAGACTTTCAGAATTTAATCTCTTGCTATAAAAGTGGAAGAAATTTACATCCATTGAAAAATGCTGTTCTGAAAGTATCAGCACTCAATAACAAAGTGATATTTGACATCTGTTTAATATGCACCTGCTTGTAAATGTACATCTGACACAATCATTTTCATCATGTTTACCACGTACTGTTTATCTGGGTAGTTGATCCATCTGTTTTTATGTCGTTATGTGAAACGTGTGTATGTGGTGGTATTGATAGTGTTTGTTTTAATGTCTTGCAGCAAATCACGCAGCACCAGGAGCGCTTTGTGCAGATGCTGAACGAGCCACGAGGTGGAGAGACGGGAGGGGAGGGGGCCGAGGCCCAGGGGTCACCACACACCAACTACATCCAGGTCACCCCACAGGAGAAGGAGGCCATTGAGAGGGTCAGTTACTGTGCCAGTGTCTGTATAGATGAGAGCAATCTCATCTGGGTGCTTTGCTCCTGTGCCATACCTTGACCCTTTTTTGGGCGCAAACAACCACTCTAATTTGGCGGAAAATACAAATTTTGAGGTCTTAAAGTTTAAACTCATAAAATAAGACAATGTTGAGCTATTAGGAACCCAAATCCTCTGACCAGTCAGGTGAATGATCATGCTATGTCTTTGTCAATCAACAACTGGCATCATTACAGAGAAAAAATCAAAGAAATAGAGGTTGGTGAGTGTCTGCCACCATCAAAGTAGAAGAACAGCTCCACCTAGTGGTCAGAGGTGATATATCCTGACATATACAAGTACTTTATTGAATCTTCAGGTGATTAGTTTTAGTCGTCTTTCCACTGTGGTGTTGTGGTAAACTAATTTCATTGACAAAAGTAACGAACATGTAAATGGCACTAGCCTTCTGTTTTTAGCGCTGGCACTTTCACAGCATTTATTTTCACCCAAAATGCGGCACGGTCGAGAGAAAGTGACATACTATGTCTGCTCTCATCCATGAAGTCCCATTGAAGTGTTTTGTTGTCATGATAACTTCACATCTTGCTCCATAATCAAAATAAGTAAAAAACAGATTACCATTCAGCTAAAATAAAAAAAACATACTCTATGATAGAATATTATTCTGGATTCCCCGAGCCATTCTGATCACACATTTTTATCATTTGTAATGAAAACTGGCTCATCATAATCTTGACTTATGTTGTCTTATTTAATTATAATGACATGAGCTTATTTATGTACTGTGGTAATACAAAACTATATATACTGTATATATATATATATATATGTATATATATATATATATATATATATATATATATACAGTATATATAGTTTTGTATATATATATATATATATACATATATATATATATATGTATATATATATATATATAAACGCTAATATAAAGGTTAACTTTGGTATTTCAACCATATTTTCTCATGTTTTTGTGTCTGAGTGGCTAAAGGGAGAAAGAGTTTTGAAATTGGTCCAGTATTGATGGAGATGGCTGCAGCCAGCAGAGGAGGAACTGAACTATGACGCTGTCCCTCTGGGACTACCAGAGGGACACACCATCAAAGTGTGTCCACTGAAAGCACTTGTCTTTTGCCACTGACAGGCTCAGATTGTTATTCTAAGTGTCTGACAGCATTATAGAAAGGATCCCTACAGAGACAGACCTTTTCAAAGAGAAATTTATTATTTAGCCAGAAACATATGCTATATTGCTCTGTTCAAAGTGACCAGACTCCATTGACAGAAGCAGCATATTTTAGCATATTCAAACTCATCAGAAACTAAATAAAACTTACTAATAATGTCCTGGCTCATCTTTCTACTGTTCCAACAATCATCAGCTTTGACTGTTTGGTTGAAATAAACCCTTAATTCACAGAGTTAGATGTGAAAATATTCTGGCTCTACATGTGGTTTCTTCCCTCTGCTTCTCTGATATCTGACATCCCACTTGTTCCACTCCCGATATTTCCACATCTAACTCAGTCAGTTAAGTCAGTAGAAACACAGGCCAAGACATTTTGCTGCGTCTGTTTCTGTCAAGTTTGAAAGAAGATGATGATGATAGAATTACTCTTTCTGTAAATGGTGGGTTTGGTGTGAGCAATGAAAGCTTTTTTTGCTTAAATAATATGTGTCTTCCTCTTTAACAAAAGCACTTTCTCTGTAGGAATCCTTTCCATAATGTTGTCAGACACTTAGAATGACAATCTTTAACAGCCTGAGCCTGTCAGTGGACAGAATTTGACGGTGTGTAGTTGCTCTTAATGTGTACATTCTTCTGCAGTTTCAGTAATGTTGCTTCCATTTGTCACTAAGACACAAAAACATGGGAAAATAGGTTGAAAAATACCAAACTCACTCTTTGAAGGGCTACAAGCTGCAACCTAATTGGAAATTCTGTTTTGTATACTGATGGAGAGTATTTATGTATGTGTAATTTCACCACTGTATGGAGTCTTTCAGTTAAGCAGTTTGCAGCAATGTACAGACGCTGATGTAGCAAAACAAGCAGCATTAGTGTTTTCAGGACTGTTGTTAGCCATTTTGGTGCCCTAAGCATGATTGCTGTTGTGTTACAAAAGTTACACTTGCCCCAGGTCTCCCCTATCTCAAAATAATTTGAACTTCTCTGAAAATAATAACTTATCTGGAAATAATGACGTGCATGTAAGTCTTTTTGATAAGGTTTCTCAGTATTTTAAGATACTGTCTCAGTCACAGCAGTGTGTGTGTGTGTGTGTGTGTGTGTGTGTGTAATGTGACCATTTGTGTTGTGTTCCAGTTAAAAGCGCTGGGCTTCCCCGAAGGCTTAGTCATCCAGGCTTACTTCGCCTGCGAGAAGAACGAGAACCTGGCCGCCAACTTCTTGCTACAGCAAACATGGGACGATGAGTAACCTCACATCACATCACCTGACACACACATCACCGTTCAACAGAGTGGACGACAGCGCTACACCACGTCCACCAGGGAGGAACAGGGACAGAAGAGGAAGAGGACATTTGTTTTCATGCCATGTGACTGTGGTCTGATGATGGTGATGATGATGACGACAACGACGAAGAGTTAGCTGTGCTGCCTACTTTACATTCTGCTGTGATGATCATCATAGGAGCTCACACTGAGCCGTGCCTCACTGCTGCTACATTGTTACTGCTGCCGCTTGTGCCGAGTGATGTGCCCAGAGAAGTCATGTCAACAGTCTGCATCACCTTCACAGGAGTCCCTCAGGCTACCTGCATCACATATGTTAGACTACTATACACAGACAGACAGTATATTCACCTCAGAGTGTCTGTGGTGAATATATTCAGAACAAAATCACATTTTTAACATGTTGGATTAACCTGGAAATGTCATGCAAACTGTTGACTTCACTGTTTGAGAGATAGCATCGCTTTATATTAAAGTTCAGGTCTGATCATTTCGTTTACCCTGCTTCTCTTATCCCTGGAAATACACCCCAAACTCATCAAATATCTACAACTCAATGAGTCCAAACAAACAACACAAATGTGTTCTTCAGGTGGCCTTCTGTTAACCATGATTCTCTCTGTAGAACATGTAGAATGTGGAAGCAGTTGTTGCAGGAGGATTTGAAACTTTTTCGCCCATTTCTGCCAGAAAAAGAAGAATTAGATGAAATGATTGGAATGACAAAGATATAAAATACAGAGTTAAGAAAATAACTAAAATTACATCTATTTACTGTAAGTCCAAATTTTGACTTGGGTAAAAAAAAAAAGAAGAAAAGTCAATTTCTTCTAGATTTTGACTTTGGAAGTTATTTCAAACTTACTATCTCAGTGTTGTGTTAGTATCTCATGAATTTGATTGAAAATCAAAATTGTTAATTTGTTATTTAATATGGCAGATAAGATATTTTCACATTATTACGACATTTTATAACAAGAAACGTTTCTTGTTATAACAGTGAAGTAATTTTATTGTTGTATCGCAGTATTGGCCTTTTAGTAACTATGGTTCAATCTGTGGAAAATAGAATATGAAAGCAGTTGTTTTTGGAGTATTTGAAACCTTTCCACCCATTTCTGCCAGAAAAAGAAGAATTAGATGAAATGTCCAGAATGACAAAAATAAAAAGTAGATAAGTCAGCTCAAATTATGACTATTTGCTGTGAGTCCAAATTTTGACTCGAGAGTATATGAATGTCTTGATTGTGTTGATTTTGAATTTTTAAGTCAAAATTCTAAATAATAATTTTTGACTGACTATCTCAGTGTTGTCTTAGTATCTCATCATTTTGATTGAAAATCAAAAATGTTTACTTGCTGTTTAATATGGCAGCGTTCTGCTGCAGAAAAGACAAATGGATCAGTATCACAAGGTAGCATGAAAAGTTCAGTGATGTTTTTCATGTTATAACATGATATTTTGACATTATGATAACTTATCACATAAATACACATTTCTTATAGGGTTACAAATTGTGAACACTTATCTTAATCAATTGTTGATTTTATTTTTTATTTAAAAAAAACATACAAATTTTTATTAAACCAAAAGATATCAGTTTTTCTTCACCTCAATCAAAGCTTAATTTCCACAACAACATATTGCATTTTCACTGACAGCATTTTATAGCTTTTCAGTAAAATTTTACTTGATCAGTCAATTTCTTAATGGCCAATTAATCAATCATCAGTTAATTGGTACCACTCCTAATTTCTTGTCAGGACAATATAATAATTATCTTGTAATGTATAACTTTTCTTGTTATAATGTGATGAGTTACTGTTATAAAATGTTTCCTGTTCTAACATGCTGACTTACATTGATATAACATGAAGTTATAACATTAACTGATCATGTTATAACAATGTAAGTTAGCATGTTATAACATGCTAAACATTTTATTTAACAGCAAAGAACCTTACATGTTAAAATGTGATCCCATTTTCTTTTTTTTGCGTGGCAGCAGTACACTGCTGTAATGTAACAGTTTTCACTGGGTATGTCATAATTTCTATCTAGTATCTTATTATATTTTTGATTGATTTGATTGAAATCAAAAATGTTTGCTAGCTATTTAATGTGGCAGTGTTCTGCTGCAACCCCAGAACAAGACTAATGGATCAGTATTGCCAGGTTACGTGAAAAGTTCATTGTTATAATAAGATGTTTTCCACGCTATAACAACATTTTTTCAAATTAGTATGACATACAGACTATTTTCATGTTATAACAAGAGACGTTTCTTGTTATAACAATGTAGTAATTATCTTGTTGTTACTTAAAACTTCATGTTATAACATGATAAGTTAGAATGTAAAACTTTACCATTATGCTCTTCACATCTTTTTTCCCCTAAAAGTAAAGGAGCTGAGCAGACTAATTAAAATACTCTTAGAAAACTATTTGTAAAATATTCATTGTTTGTGTTATTGTAGTCAGATTTGTAATTGGTCTACCAGGGAAGACTAAATGCTGTGGTCCCTTTGTTTTTTCCAGCTAATAATTGTCATTTAGTTGTTTGCAGGCAAGTGTATGTTATTCATCATTTTTGTTATTTTCTTTCTATAAAAGTCACCAGAACGTAGAAAACAAAGTCTTTGACACTCAAAGTTTTCAGGGGGAGGACCAAAGACCTCTCATTTTGGTTTTGAAATCCTCAATTGTTTGAGGCCTCAAGGTTGGCAAGAATAAGTTATAAAAATAACTTATCGTGTTATAACGTGATACTGATCCATTTTTCTTTTTGGTGCATGGCAGCTGTATGCTGCTAGAATTTAACAATTTTGACTGGGCATGTCATCATTTTTACTTACTATCTCAATTATCTGATTATTTTGACTCACCATGGGTATTTTTTTTTTTTTTTTAATATTTTAAATATTTTTATTTTTATTCTGAAATGGGCTTCCAAAAACTGTAGACATTCAAAGTTTGGTCAAATCTGTCTGCTGTAAGCAGGTTATCTCGACTACCAGAAGCCTCAAACATGTTGAAATCCATTTGAAACATACACTCAGTTAGGTGTGCATTCACAGTGTATGATCAGTGCTTGTTGCCCAGGTTGTGTATGCTGTCATGCTGTATTATGTGGGAGAAGAGGGGGCACCCAGGTTCAGCTTGAACTGTGATTGGTCATTTCACTGTGGAGGCTTTTGTTTTCTTATTTTGCAGATGAAGGAATGTGAACGTTGATTAGGATGTGTCCCACACAGCATGCTTTGTGAGATAAATATTTGACTTTTTATTTTAGGCAAGAAGTTGTGTTCTTTCTCAGTGTTTCCTTAGCTTGAATGATCAAACACAGTCCTCTTCCTGTTTTCAGACAATCTGTTTCTGTTCACTTTGTCTCATGCCACATGTTCTATGCATCTTAAAGCTGTAAGAGTTTGAGCCATTGCTCCTTCATGCCTTATGGGTTGTTAAAGACTTGAACCAGTGTTGTAGTACATTATAGTCTTTCAGAAATTTCACAGACAGTTGTCCTCAAATTGGTGACCATCATTAGAGTTTTAATTATTGATAATTAATCAGTTATTGTTTGAAAAGTGGTCTAAAGGGAATTTGAACAAGTGCTAGAAGCCAAAACACAACAAAAATATTTTTTCAGCTTTCGGCATGTGCTTTGCTGTTCCTCCTTTTACTTCTCTTTATTGTGTTTGAACTGGAACTGACTGGAGGTTTTGTATTATATTGTATATGGGGTATACAATCTTTGGGGAAAAAGGCACTTTACTATAACAAATGCTGCTCTTTAGCTGTGACGGGTTGTTGGTTGCATGAGATTGTTACAGAGTTATTTATAGCATGGCAGTGGGTTAAGAATGATGAAACCACCAGTGTGGTGTTGCTCTGATCTCAGTTTGTCTGTTGTTTGACCCATTTTGTCAATGTTTTCTTTTCTTTTTGGGTTTATAAAAAAAATACAACCTTAAATACACCAGTTGAGGTTTTGCTGAATAGTTGTGAAGAACTTTTGTTTTAGCATTGTGTAAAATAAATGGCTTTTACAAAGACGGTGAGAACAGTTTTGTTTTACTATGAATGAAGAAAGCACACATATTCACTGTCAGATACTTTATCATCAGGTTACTTTCAGCTGATGCTTAACTGAAGGAGTGTACATTGATGTGCTAAGTATCATGACTCCAAACATCAGATAACTTATCAGCTAAGTCACACAAGCACAAAGTCACTAATAAACAATTTCAAGTTAATTCTACAAATGAAGGTTTTTCTTTGTCAACTCTTTTGTCTTTTACATTAGTTTGTTTTACATTTGTCTGGATGGATAAACAGATGGAAAAATGGATTTAGGGATGAATGTCCATTTAAACATTTTAACACCAGAAGTTTTACCATTTTTGGTTCATTTCTGAACACGGGTAGAGATGCAGAGAATATTTTACTGCTCTGTATGAGTGGTGTCTTTAAAATGAGTGCTAAATGTTTTGATGAACACAACCATGCATGGTAACAGTCACACATGCTAACAGCCCCACATGCTAACAGCTATGCTAATAGCCACACATGCTAATAGCCAATTACTGTGGTTATTGCTTCCTGGTTGAGCAAAAGGTGTGTCTGAGGGGTGGGGCTTTTTAAATCTGAAAGCCAGCTCATCAGACCAAACCATGTGCTGCCAAGTCAGAGGGGGGGTCAGGCTTTTGTTAGTTTCTGCCTTGTATTAGTTGTAGCTGGCATCCATCTTGTTTTCCCCTTGTGTGTTATTTGGTTTGATTCGGTTACTATATATGTTCACTGCTGCCTCCACAACAGTTCCATGAAAGAGGCTCTTTATGGATTTATATGTATGTTGAAGATTTAATGAATTAATTGCATGAAATGTTTGAATGTTAATGTTTGGGTTTTACCAAAAGCAAGTTATGAATCAGTGTTTTTTTTTTTTTTTAATCTTTATTCAAAAGGTCAAAGGTCAACTTTACTGTGACATCATAATGTTCAGCTATCTATCAGTCACTGTACTCCTCAGGTAAAATGTCCTCGGACATCGCGAAGGGTGCGAGGGCCTGCACAATGCTGCTTGCAGCTTTAATTTCTTGTTTCATCTTGTTTTTGCATTGTTGTGTTTGTTGTGTTTTGTTCTGTCATTTTTGTCTTGTTTTGCTGATTTTTTCTTGCAACATCTTATGTGATTTTTGTCTTGTTACTTCATATTTGTCTTGTTGCATCTTTTACCTAAATTTTGTTTTATGTTTTATTATATAATTTTTGTCTTGCAATAGCTTTTATGTTGCTTTTGTCTTTTTACAAGTTTTACATTGTTTTTCGTCTTGTTACATCTTGTTATGTCTTTTAGTTTTTGTCTTGTTACATCTTTTTGCCTTGGCAAAACAAAAATAATTGATACTTCCCCTCAAATCCATTAAACCTAAAGTTATGAGCCTGTTTTGAAAATGTAAGGAGTAACATGTACAGATATTTGTGTTAAAATTTAGAGAGTAAAAGTAAAAAATTGTCAGAAACAGAAATACTCAAGTACAGATACCTGAAAAATCTAAATACAGTAATTAAGTATTTGGACTTTGGAATTCTGCAGACTTTTAAATTAACTGCAATTTACATTATGTGAATAAAAAATAAATTAATTTAAGGTGTAAAATATTACGAAATATTATAATTTCTTTATGCCGAAATAAATAGCTACATCTACGGATAAATCTAAACTAAATCTAAAATCTATCTATCTAAAATTTGCTTCGAAGAACTTAATTATTTTGCAGACAATGTAGGCAACATACAAATCAGCAGATCTTTAATTGAGTTTGGTGAGCGCTCTGCTCCGGGACTGTGAGGCACAGGTTTGTCCGCTGAGGGGAGTGTTGCCTTGGAGAGACAGGGAGGGTGGGTGCGTTCCCGCAGCAACAGGGAAGATGGCAGCTCTCACATCTCTCACCCAGGTAAAGATGCAGCGATTTACGACTCTACACTTCAACTTAAGGCTCAGATAATTATTAGCACACAGTATGCCTCATTCATGACAATGTATTTAAATTTTACTTTGAACAAAACACGAGCTTTCTTTGAAATGCAGTCAGAAATAAGGCAGGCAGCTAGTGGAATAAGGCCTGCTGCAGTACCGTTAGGTAGCGGGCTGGTTAGCCTCAGCTGTTATTAGCTCGTGTGCTAGCCGTGTAGCTATTTACCTACGATATAACATACTGTTAACTTATTAATTACTAATGTAAAGATAATAAGTACCATGGAGACTGTAAACAGAGCTGTGGACAAGCTGCTCTGTGCACACATGTGTATGAAAGCACAAGAAACTAGGTTAACGTTCAGTCCTGATGCTAGCAGACGTAAGCTAGCCTAGCCTGGATGCCAAGTAGTTACTGTGAGAGGATGGAGATAGCATGCTAGGCAGCAGGCTAACCTCAGCTAACCTGGGCTAAGCTTTCATTAATGATGCTGATGTGAGTTGGATCACTAGCCTTGGTCTTATAATAGTTACACTCGTGGTGTTATCGTTCACTGCTGGTCAAGTCAACGTTAAAGGCTGATGAGAAGCACCGTGTCTCGCCTGCTGCCAGTGCAGCTGGTAAATGATATCTGTGTTTTGTTGACTGTGAGCAGCGGGGCGAAATTAGCTTTAAACGAGTATTTGAATGAGCATCATTATTCTAAGCATAGCTAGCTACATACTTTGAAACAGTTACAGGTCACACAGGGCTTATTTCAGCTGGTTGAATTAACAGAGGCTTGTTATTACACTGCTTACATGTGCAATAATGTTCTCTGTCTGCCACAGTTGTCAAGTGGGAACCCTGTATATGAGAACTTGTACAGACAGGTAAGATGATTAGCCAAAATATTTCGCTATTAACTGACTGTAACTGTATCCTCAATATTATATTAGTTTGAGAGAGAGTTCATTATGAAAGAAAATTAAAGGGAAAACTCTGAACTTTTTATATGGATGTCCAGTTAGTGTTTATGGTAAATGTAGTCAGTTGAAGCAATAATTCCCTCAGTGCTGCTATATTGACAGAGAAAGCTGAGTTCTCCTTTTGCAAAATCTGTTGTTCTTCCTGCATCCAATGATGCCACATTGATGTCATGGTGTTAAAACCTCTGTAAACCCAAATCCACTATAGTCATCCAACCATGCAGTTTATGGTCTTATGTACATGATAGTAAGCACATAGAGTATTAAAGTCAGATTTAATCCAAATTCCAAATATTGTCATAGGTTTTTGTACACTTTCCTATATTTGGTTTGAATTGGGTGTGTTTGTGCTCAGAGATTTATTATGAAAATTTTGCAATTATTTCAACAAACCAAACATAAAAAAAATCCATGTCAGTTGCTATGTGGGTGCAACAAAACTTCTCTTTTCCCACTGCTGCAGCTGCTCTCTGAGTCTAAGCAACTCAACGTCATATCACTCCTTTAACACAGTGATTTAACCTGCTGCCAAAATCAATATTGGTTTAAGTGTATGCTGCATTTAGAACATTTTCTCCACTTACTTTGCTGTTAGAAAGCCTTTTACAATGACGAACTGAAGCCTCCATCTGTGCTCACTTCACAGCCATAAACCTCTACCAGAAAACAAAAAACAGTTATTTTCCCTCGCAGGACACACAGAGCTGCTGGTCTATCCTGCCTCAATCTGAAGCAACTAACATTTGTTCAGACCTGAACAAATGTGTTAAAACACTGAAGTCACACTGAAGTCAAATAGTAACACAAACTAACTAACAAACACAAACTCCTACAACCCCCGTGTCCTGTGAGGGGAAAAAGATGTTTCCATGTTTCTGTTCATGGAGTGTGGTGGGTTTAAAGAGAGCAGAGACGGTGGCTTCATTTCCCCGTTGGAAAATGCAGTCTGATGGCAAAGTTAAGCAACAAACATGTTCTGTATAATATAGTATACACTTAAGCTACTGTTTATTTTTTTAGCTGTTTCAGGATCATGTCTGGAAGGGAACCCGAGAGCTGTGAAATTCTAGTGAGATCTGCACATGTTGTTTCTTCATTATGCATGATGTACAACCTAATTGTATCTTGTAATGCGACCATGCTGTGGTTAAGATGTGGGTATGTTTAAGGGACAGAAAACACCTGGTTAGGCTGGAGATATTTGCATTGATTTCTGAGGACGTACACAACCAGTGCTCCAAGTATATCTCCGGCCTTAAGGTTAGGTGAAGATCATGGTTTGGGTTAAAATGATCACTCTTGCAAGATGTTTTGTGGGTTTGGGGATCCCTTCTAGACTCTACCATTTCAGCTTGAATTTCTAGTCCCTGAATAGCCAGCAGGTATGCTAGATGAGTATTTTTGTCACGTAGCACCATTCTCTGGCCTATAGAGTAATGGCTATTGGCTAGGATGGTGATACACAGCAACATGGGCTTCAGAACTTGCAAGCAAAGCATTGTAGTACATGTAGACACTGTCAGCATGGGGCAGGAGAACTCAGCTTCCTTGGTCACAATTTATTGCTTCAATTGACTAAATTTAGCATAAACACTGACTTGACAGCCACATGAAAGTTGCTGGATCTTCCCTTTAAAATGTTAACATGCCACAACACACTCAGACTGTGACCTGTGTGTGTGCTCCAAGGTGGATCCTGGGAATACAGGGAGAGTAGGACCAACAGAAGCTGCTTTGTTCTTAAAAAAGTCTGGACTCCCTGACATTACATTGGGAAAGGTAAGTAGTGACAATGTTGCATGGTTTGTTTTGTGTGTAGTGGCTGATGGTGTAAGTGTGACTTCACACACAGCTGGAGAGGTGTGTATTTTTCATATAGCACTTGGCTGAAGGCTTCTGGTCTGTGCTTATGTCAGCCTGTGTCTGCTGGCAGCACTGTTGAAAACTGTCCAAAGTGACAGTGTAAAAAGTGACAACACCAATAAGTGCCAGTTATCTGCACTATACGAAATGTAGTAATCAGCACCAGTACTCGTGATTCTTGATACCAAGTTAAAAGACAAAAACAAGAACCAGTCTTCATTGTTTCTCTTTGCCACCTGAAACAAAAGCTCCTCTGAGCTTCTAGGACAAAAGACTGAGGGGGAGATTTACTGAGCCTGCCACCAATCACTGTCAGGAGAGCATATTGCGATGTCTGGGAAGTAATACAAAAGAGATTTCTGCTCAGACAGAAAGTCTGTTGCTTTTTTCCTCTCATTCTCTCCCTCTTTTTTCCTTCATATTTTAACAAAAAAGTAGTTTTTAGCCTGGTGTCCGGCTGCACAATATAGTAAAAGATTCTAAGTTTCGAGATTTAACCGATATTGTCAGGCCTTGAGCAGCAGCCAGCTGAGCTGACAGAGCACACTGGAGGCACTGCTGTGTGCATGCAGTCTGTCTGGGAGTCATTAATACTTACTGACCGCTGCTTTGTCACTTGACACACAATTCACAGTTCTGTAGTCAGTACCCCTGACCAAGATGCTGGGTTAGAACTGGAGTTGGCCCACTGCTGCTCCTAGTTCTAGGATGGGTTAAATGCAGAGACTGAATTTCACTGTACCTTGTACTCATGGTAATTGTATATGTGACATTGAACTAGTTTTGGGCCGATGGCTGATGCCATCACCCGTCAAGTTGCCTGACAGTCATCGACCGTTGAGTCTTCCACCATGATAACATTGTGATTTACATAAAACCCGCCCCCACATAGCTTCTTGCACCTGATTTACTAAAGGAAAAACAACTTATTTAATCACAGTGTTTACTTCCCAGTGAAAGCATGTTTTAGTTAAGGTATAAAAAAGTAATTATCTTTTGATTGTATTTATTTTTTAATTCAATTTTTGGCTTTATTTCTGAAACACAGAATAGAAATACAACAATATCGTGGTTCATCGTGATGGTAACGTTGACCTTTACTATTAAAAAGCCTTGAATTCATTTTGTTAAGAATGTTTTAGTCTTGTTTTCAGTTATGAGAAATCACACTGATCCACAGGCTGTAACATTTCATATTTAAATATAACAATAAAGAGAGCCTGCACATTTTTGTCAGTGCATGTTCCAGGACACCCTGCTATTCCATAATAACCATTTTTGTTTGCTGATTGATACTTTGAGTCGTGTTGTGTGTGATTACTCAGATTTGAGTGTTTATGTTGACTTATCTGTGTGAATAATCAGAGCAGACCTTCAGGCGTGTTTCCAGAGTGTGTTGGCAGGTAGAAGCAGCAGCTCGCCTCCTCTCTTCCGCCAATGCTGTTGTGTTTGTTGTGTCACTTGACATGTTGATATGCAGCTTTAGTCATTCAGCTTCACTTTGTCCTTAAACTGTGAAAACTTACGCAGCAGTAGACCTTGGATTGAACTGGAGGAAGGTGCTGTCTGAATGTGTCCTCATGCTCTCTCCTTGTTTTGCATTCCAGTCTGGTGTGCACATGCTTGTAAACTGAGGGATCTACTGTGCTGTTTCAGTTGTATTACCTGCTCTGGACAGACCTACACAGCATATTAGGCCAGTTATCAGAGTTCAACATGAATGTGTTTTTTTCACTTTTCTGGTCTTTCACTTTGGTCAGAAGTCTGCTTTCGCAAAGTCAGTTTTTTCTTGTCTTTGTACAGATTGTTTTATTAGCAGGTATTAAATAAAAACAAAGACTAAAGTTGATTGTTATATGTAATCTAGTGTTGCAGTATCTATACAATATCAGAAAATCGTGAAAAAAGTCCATCCCAGGTTTTTGGTCAAAGGTGACACCTTTAAATGTCTTGTTTTGTTAGTCTAAAACCCAAAGATCTTCATTTTAATAAGATGATAAAAGAAGAAAGAAGAAGAAATGTGTAAAATTTGCAAGGTTGCAAACAGTATTTTCTTCCCCTTTGTAAGAAAAATAAGTTAATGATTGATTGATTGATAATCAAAATAATGTAATTGTTTCACACCACTTGCCTGGTTGGGCAAGTGGGTTCCTAGATTTATTTGCCCAACATGGTATTTTACTTTGCCAATTTGATTTGCATTGTGATTCTTGCATATTGTGATTTTGTCAGCTTGAAATAGGAAAAAGTTGAAACATGCTCTTTGAGAGACTATTCAAATTTTCAGTGATAATGCGCATTACATGTCAGTCAGTTTTTGAGTTGCATTTCAGTAGCTCATTACTATAAGTTAAACAATAGTAGTAGTAAATAAAGTACTTTTTGAAGCAGACGGTTGCTGCTAATAAATAAAATAAGATGTTAAGCTATAATGGAATAGAGCCCCTGAGAACTACACACAGCACAATGTGAGCATTTTAATTAACATCATGCACATTTGAAATTGAACTTAAACTGTCCTTTCAAAACCCTGGACTTGACTGCATGTAAAATTGAAAATAAAATGTACAATATAATAAATAAAAAGTCTACTATTCGAAGTAAAGTGTTAGATTTAGCTGATCCTTCTCATCAAGTCGTGAACAATAAATAGAATATAAAATATAGATATATGTGCTGCCCTCACCTGGTATGCAGTGTCTCTTCCAGTTAGTGGCTATGTTTTGACTTTTGACCCTTTGAGGTTGCTGTAGCTGATCAGTGTTGAAGCCAGAGCAGCAGATTGAGGTAACAATGACAATAGGTCACATTTCAAACATTATATAACCTCCTAGTCCTACTCATGCTGGATTTTTGGGGCAGATGGTAATATTAGGGTGTAAAAAAATTCTGAAATTGATATATTGACTGATATTCTTTAATCATAAATGGAGTCCAGAGTGACATCTGTGCACTAAAACAGCAAATTTTCACTGGTACTTTTAATAAGTTTGAACAACTATAAATAAAAACATGAAGAGAACTTGAACAAAGAAAATGGATCAAATATGGTAAAAATGCTGCTTCTAAAAATAAATATAATTAGAGGAATCTGCTTTATTTTCTGAAAATAAATAAATGAATAAATCGGACACTCAGACATAAATCGTATACAGAGATGCAGACCAATATAGCTGTGTTAGGGCAATATTGGGCTGATAATATTGGCTGACCGATCTATTTGTCTGGCTCTAATAACATTAAATATAGCTTTGAACCTCCTCCGTCACTCAAATATTAGATTTATAAAGTTCTCCTGCCAGGGACAGGACCAACAGTGTATTTAAGCTCTTAAACTGTGTGAAGGCTGATATGCAACTTTCCCAGTAACACCCAGGGAACATTATTAAACATTTACTAATGTATATACAAGCAAAAAACTATTTATTTTCATTGTGAAATAGAAAAAGATTGAAGGGCCACCCAGCACCCTATCTGGGGCCAGATTTGGCTTCAAGTTTCATATCAGTGCACCAATAGATGTTAATGGAGCTGCGGTGCTTATTGTAGTCAGCTGAGTGTAGCTGGTCCATATTGAACTGACTAACAAAACTCAGCTGTACCTGAAGGTGACTGTGATCACTCACCGTCACCACTGCTAAATCGGATCCACACGTCCCACCATCAGTTTACTTACAGGATGATGAAGTGTGAAACCTTTATTGTGTGATGCAGCTCCTCTGCTCTTTGAAGGTCAGTGTCATCAAACCCCCTCTACGCTAATGGTGTCATTCCTGTTTGAAACTAACGCCTCTGCAGTGCATCCAGCAGCAGCCGTCCTTTGATTCTCACCGTGTGTGTTGCTGCTGTACATAGTTATGATAGAAATATGTCCATATGATGCAATATTATCAAAGCATGACACATTTAAATCACTTTAGGATTTATATTGGTGTTTAGAGGTGTAAGAAAATATCAATTCATCACAATATTATGTTTTAAATTTAAATGTAATGAAACTAGACAGACCAAATGCCCTGTCTCACAGCATTAGTGAAAGAGAAGAGTAAGTTGTGCATCCACCTTGTGATTTGGAGCCACTCCAATTTTTATTGGGTCCTTCCTTGGCCCATGCTCAACTCTTCCAGCAAGTTTCATGAAAATCAGGCCAAAAGTTTTTCCATAATCCTGCTGGCAAACAGACAAACACCACTGATATTACACATATCAAACATTTGCTGTTATGCATACATACATGATATCTGATGAATTCTTTGCTAAGCCTCTGTGTAATAGTTTTGAAATCGGTATTGTAGGTCTGCAACCCATGATTAAAACAGCAGAAAACAATGTAAAATGCCAATCACATTATCCAAGAGCCAGTATGACATCATCAGATGTCTTGTTTTGTATGACTAACAGTGCAAAACCTCCAAAAATAAAATTCTCCCAAAAGTTAAACAGTTAATCACTCATTAAAACAGTTTTCTCCATGGTTGAGTTTCAGTTTTCCTGTCTTTTTTTTCATTTCTTCCTCTTAGTGAACATTACTGCTTCCATAAATATCTGTTTCTGCCTCTGCAGTCATCAAAGTGTATCACATTACCTCTGTGCTACTGTGGAGATACACACAGTGTTGTACATCACCAGCAGCAGTCACACACTAAACAGGAAAGCTTTCAGACAAGAGTCACTTGCATTGATGCTTATTATTTCTTCCTGCTGTCTTCCTGCTTTGTTGAACAAGTGTAAATGTGAGAGTGCCTGAGCATTGTCTGTCAGTGCCTTTAAACAATATTTGCTGACTAGGGCTGTAACTAACAATTATTTTCATTATCACTTAATCTGTCAATCATTTTCTCGATTGATTATTCCTGTTACGATCTTGTCAGTTGATGTATGTCCTCGTGCTCCGCATGTTCGGACCTATTTTTCATGTTTTTCCCGTAATGATTATTTTCATTTCATTGATCAATCTGCCATTAGTTGTTGGCCGTGGTGGCTGGTGAATTTTTCTCCAGTGGGGGATGTAGTGGAAATTCTGAAGAATGGTTCACTCAGACACTGAAGAAGAGTTCGGGAGTCCCAGATGACTTACACAGGAGTATTTAATGAAGCTCGATCGAGGAGAATTCAGATTAGCAATACACTGAGAATATTGTGACTGCCAACCCAATTCTGAAGGCTACTTCTCGAGTGAAGGTATTTAACTGTCCCCTGACATTCCCTGGAATTTGGCACGCTACCTTGTATGGGCCTGATGTGTCTATCTATGTGTACACAAATTCTATTGGGCATAAGTGAAAAACAAGAAGCTATGCATACCTCTTTGCTCTAAATCACTGTATCTGTCAGCCTCACTCATATATTGTGCCTTGCTAGAGAGTGTGGAGACTGTCTGCCCAATAAGCCATAACCTTGGGATCTCAAGAGAAAGTATCTGGGGGATGCACTACTCTCCTACTTGTGCAGCTGTGGACTGTAGTTGTGCAGAGTGACCAACTACTAGTGTGCCTGTTCAGGTTAGATGACCTATGACTGGACCCTTCACGACTGCATTGTTACCCATATAAAGAGAGACTCAGGGAACAATCTAAGAGCTAGCGAGGCAAGTGAGGCAAATTCCACAACAGGGGATGTAGCAAAAATCAGGCAAACATCTTAAGGTATCTCACCAGTGTATTTTAATGTACGAAAAGGTCCTTTATTTGTACTTGCAGGACTAAATGAACATGTTTAATAACCTAATGGAACTTACTTAGTTAAGGTAAGTTAAGGTACTTTAATTTGTGCAAATCTTTTATAATAATTATAGTTTATTTTACAATTTATGCTGAAAGACTAAAGTAAGTAAAATACTCAATAGGTATGAAAGAAATCTGATACCACAAACCTTCAGACAATGAAAGAAAATTATAATCACACTAAAACCTATTAGAAAATAACAAGGTTTAAGAATAAATAAATAAATTAATTAAAAATTGCCATCTTGTGGCTTAAAACATACTTTTGCATGTTAATTCTCCCTGAAAGATTTACATTGCTGAGAGACTCTGTGGTTAAATGTCTTTGACAGGTTTGTATAAAGTACCTACTTTAAGGTGTGTCACCCATTTTTCTGCACAAAACAGCAACTATTTAAAAGTTTGTAAAAGACCAAAACCACACATTCAGCTTCTTACATGTCCAGTGGGAGAATGTAACTAAGTACATTTACTCAAGTACTTTACCTAAGTCTAATTTCAAATTACATCCATATTATATTTCTTTATAGTTCTACTTAACTTTTTTACTCCACTACATTTACCTGACAGGTATAGTTACTAGTCATTGACAGGCTGCATTTTACGGCATAGTGGTTACTTTTACTTTTCATACTGATAACAGCTGAAAATGTTTACATACTTTTACTTTTACTGTATTTATAATCAGATGTAGATCGAGCCAGTTGCTCTCTGCTGCCACCCAGAGGTTGACGATGTGTAAACCAGCAGCATTCAGATGAATGATGAGGGTGCAGGTTCTGTGCGCCCCACCAAATTCCTATCTCTTGTATTGAGAGGATCCAACTGCACATGTACAACTTATAGCGAGAGTAAATGGGCCAAAAAATTGGACTTCAAGCCGGAAACACGTGACCTATCCTTAACTTTGGACATTGTAAAACGTTTTTAACAGCACATTTTAGTGCAGATTATACATTTTACTCATTAACTACACAACATTATTGCTGCTCATTCAAAGAAATATACACTATACAGTTTCAAGTAATTAAGTCTTCTTCACTGAAGTTTTAAGATGTGGGGAGAGGTGGGGCGGCGCCCTAGTGCCCTCTATTGACCAGCTGCCACTGGTTGTTGGTCTAAAAATGTTGCAAAATGGTGAAAAATGTTGATCAGTGTTTCCCAAAGTCCAAGATGGCACCTAAAATGTCTTGCTGTTAGAGGAAGGAATAAAGAAACCTGAAAACATTCGCATTTAGGAAGCTGAAATTATTTTTTCCTTTCCTTTTTTCCTTAAAAAATTCAAACCGATTAATCAATTATCAAAATAGTTTTGTGATTAAGTCAATATTCAATTCATAATCGATTACTCACTGCAGCTCCACATTTTACCTTTGTATTTTCTGCCATATCTGTAAATAATTTAAAGACAAATTGATGATCATTACAGACACTAAATAGAGCTGCAATGATGAATTGATTAATTGATTCTCTGATTTCACTGCGTTTCTCAAATGTGACTTTTCTGGTTTCTTAGGTCTTCTCTGACAGTAAACTGAATATTTTTGGGTTGTGGAAGAAGATATTTGGGTGGGCTGGTAGCTCAGTTGGTAGAGCGTTCGCCCGATGTACTGAGGCTGTGAGTCCTCTCCACTGGGTGTGGGTTCAACTCCTGCATGCAGCCCTTTGCTGCACGTCATTCCCCCCACTCTCTCTCCCCCTTGTCTGTCCTCACATAGGCATCCTATATGAATAAAGGCATAAAAAAGCCCCAAAAACATATACAAAAAACCCAAAGACATCTGAGGACGTCACCTTGAACTTTGGGAAACACTGATCAACAATTTTCAGCAGTTGATGGATCAAACAACTCATTGATTAATTGAGGAAATAATAAACAGATGAATCGATTTTCAAAATAATTATTACTTGCAGCCCAACTTGTAAAACATACTTGTTAAAAACAGACATTGCTGAAACTCTCATTAATCCATCTTTTCTCTGAAGGAAACCTTCAAATAATACATGCAGACATACAGGAAAAGGTTGAAACTAAGTAGCTCCATTAGCCAAGCCAGCAGAATGACATTTTGCTATCACACACCCACACACACATACACAAGCACACACTGGTAAGTGATGCTCCTGTTCTGGGAGTATGACAGTATTAGTGTATTTGGGGGACTTTTTTCTAGAGTGTTTGTTGAAGAGGCCCACCTGCTCTCTGCTGCTGTTATGTGCTTTTGGCTGTTCAAAGCTGCCTGCAGAGAATGCACTGAAGGGAAAAACCACATTGGCTCATACTTAAAGGCATTTGCCACGTGTCATCAGTTTCATTTTTGGTCATAATATGTCCTTTTCAGAAGTGCTTTGCAGAGCTAGAATCATCAGACCTCCTGGGATGATGCTATCAGTATATAATGTGTAGTGTTTCTGTTTTTTGCTGGAAGGATGTGAATTCAATCACTGTTTTCT
The DNA here is from genome assembly GCF_056507025.1 of Lutjanus erythropterus. Lineage (NCBI taxonomy): Eukaryota > Metazoa > Chordata > Actinopteri > Lutjaniformes > Lutjanidae > Lutjanus > Lutjanus erythropterus. The sequence continues at coordinate 4,336,731 of NC_139323.1, read as the reverse complement.
CATGGTTGCCATGGATGCTAGAATTTCTTGAAAGCACTTGAATTTTAATGTGCTGCTTTCAAGGCTTGAAAAGTGCTCGAATTTTGGATAAAGTGCTTTAAATTGAAATTGTGTTATTCTCATGATACATTGCCTTCTAACTGAGCTGTGGTATTTTTATTTGGCAAAGCCAGATGATGCTTACAATGAATTGATTAGTTTGTCACCCTTTTGTAGAATGTTATCACGAAACAGAGTCTTTTTTTTGTTGTTTATAGCACAATAACATCAGATTTAATGTGAGAAATTAGCGAGGTAATCAGCTTGAGTATACAGAATGTATTAGAGCTGGGAGATCTGATCCAATATGGAGTAATTAATTTATCACCGATCCACATACCAATCCAGATTACACTGTAGTTCTTATTAATTATACTCAGAATATGTAACAATGCAATTTTAATTCCATAGCCAAAATTCTGCATCACAGTTTCATTTATTAATTAGTAATTAACCTGTTCTACAAAGATATTCAGTTGTCCCCATATGTTTTTGTTTCCAAGAGTTAAAGGTGGAGCAGACAGTCTGCAACTGAGTGATGTAGTAACAGTCCTCATCATGTCCTTATTCTGGAGGTATTTCATTCTCGAAAAACAAAAGAACACAGGAAAGCAGATATTGGAATCGCATTGGAACTGAAAGAAAGTGGATCGGTGCATCTCTAGTATGTTTAGAAATATGTAATTTACCACCAATGTAAGGTGCTAGAAATGCATGCAAATGCACCTGGAGAAGTGCTTGAATTTGACTTAGGAAAAGATGGAGGAACCCTGGGCCTCTGGTATGAACAGATTTGTTCTTAAGCGGTGTATATGAGTGATTGAGGAGAACTTGTCTTCTTTACCAATTTTTTCATATAACAAATTTTGCAAGATCCAGATCTGTCTTAGGAGTCATGCGCAGTCAGCCTGCTGTTATCCAAACACACGTTTTTCACTAATGTGACTGTATTTGAAATCTAATAAAAAAATAAAATAAAAATAATATGCTTGTAAATTAGCACAAAAAGCCTATCATCGATAATTTAAGGATGCAGTTTTATAAAGTTCCTCTTTTTACTCTTCGATGTCATTTTCATGAATGAACACTTCCTGACATATGGAGCAGGAAGCGCAGCCTGATATGGTATTATTGGGGTGTTAATTATGTTACTTTACAAGTCTCATGCATGTACACTCATACGCACGGGTGGATCATTTACGCAGGTATCCCAAGTATAATATAAGCAAAGAATTTGTTCAATGAACAAATTAGACCTTGACTACATTATTTGTTCTCACAGGTTTGCCAGCAGAAATCCAAATACACACCTCCAGCATTTTAATAATAAATGGCCAAATGCAATGACATATTTTGACATATTTAGCATGTTATAAGATATAAGTGTACATAAGGGCACAAGGTTAGAACTTGGGACATGATTTTTTTCACTGTGTCTTTAATTCTGTGCATTTGTGTCTTGTGTTTCAGATCTGGGATTTGGCTGATCCGGATGGCAAAGGCTATCTGGACAAACAAGTAAGTAGCAGATATTTGTATTCAATTTTTTCTTGACCTTTATTAAACCTCTTTAAATAACAAACAGACATAAAGGTAGGGAACAGATCACATCTCATTCACTGCTTTGATGTGCTGAATGTATCTCACATAGAAAAGTGAAAATCACAGTGGATGCTTTTACAGTGGTTTTGACCCAAAAGAAAAAATACTTGATGACAGCTAATGTCACAGTGAAACCAGATCTCTACAAGATGATCCCAGTTGTAATAATGTCTTAAAATCAGCTAATGATGATAATAATAAATACTAATGATAATATGTATAGAGCTGCAACAACTGAGTACAATAATCCTGTGCAAGAACTGGACAGTGCAAAAACTCTATGTGCAATAATTCAACTTGTGGAGTAACTCTCTATTGTTTGCAGTGCATATAGCTTATATCTCTATTTATGTTTAGCCTGATAAATAAAAATATGTTTTTTATACCATGATTTACATTTGTGTACATAATTCTTACATTTTTTTACACACCTGCTTTAGGTGTTCTTATAATTGCTCTATGCTATATTTTTTTCTATTCTTGAAAGGGAGCATCTGTAACTTGTACACCCCCTGGTTATCATTGATGTTTTTTGATTCAGTCAATCAAAAAAAAAAAATAGTTGTCAACTACTTTTACACAATTTGTCAATGAATCAGTTAGTTGATCGAAAGACAATTAGTCGCATAGTATTTTGATAATCAATTAATGGGCCCAGTCATTTTTTCAAGCTAAAATGACATATTTGCTGGTTCCAACATCTTAAATGTGAGGATTTGCTGCTTTTCTTGATCATTTATGGCAGTAAATGAAGAGTCTTTGGGTGTTGGACTGTTAGTTGGACAAAATAAGTGGTTATGAAGATGCCACTTTGGGCTCTAGGAAATTGTGATACGCATTTTCCACAATGTTTTGACATTTTTATTGAACAAATGATGAATCAGGTTATTGTTTGCAGCCCTAATTATGTATGACAAGAATTGTATGTCCTTGGGTGGGGCTGCCTCAGTGTTATCTCAGGAGGATTGAGATTGAGACAGACTTGCTGAGTAAGACTCTGCTTTCTCTCTCAGGGGTTTTACGTAGCTCTGCGGCTGGTGGCCTGCGCTCAGAGCGGACAGGAAGTCAGTCTGTCCAGCCTCAACCTCACAGTCCCTCCCCCTAAGTTTGTGAGTATGACCTCATCATTAAAGCTCAAATCCACATCTTCTTCGTATAAAACAAACTGCAACAGCTTTTTTCAGAATAATGGCATTTATGATTTTAATATCCAAGTTGCAGATATGCATTCATTCTGGAAATAAAACATTTCTGTCATTTTCATGTTCATGTTATCAAATCTTTTTTCAGAAGCTCAGTATGAGAGAAGATGTGTGATGTTTCTGACAGCTATCTTTGTCTGATTTCAGAAGGACACCAGCAGTCCGTCTCTAAGCAGCACAGCTTCTGCCTCCGGAGAATTACACTGGGCTGTCAGGGTGTGTTCAATCACACACACACACTCACACACACACACACACACACACACACACACACACACACACAGTAGAATGAAGCAGCCATTATAGAAGTATTTGTCATCTACCCAGAAAGAAAAAGGAGAATAAATTCAATGTCTCAATGTCCCAAAGACCATTTTAACAAATACTGACTGGATATTTCCAGATAAGATCAATCATAAACATCCATTATTTAATCAGATATGCAGAGTTCTTACGAGGGCTGGAAATTCTTGAAAATGCTTGAATTTTAATGTAGTATTTTCAAGGTTTGAAAGATGCTTGGATAATTGGATTAGGTGCTTGAAACTGATTAGAAATATAATTGCATTGCTTTCAAAATAAATTACTCTCTTTTTAGATTAACACCGTACGAAAAGGGAGAGAAAACTAAACATTTCCAGACAGCTTATCACAATAGATTGTTGAACTCTTAAGTTTTGAAAAAGTTTTACTACTGCTTATCTTTTGTTGAGATAATTTAACATTTCTGGCATTTCCATTCCCAGCGGACAGCACTGACAACTGTATTTGTACAATGTCCTGCTCACTACATCAAATATTTAACATAATATTGATATTGGCATCTGCCTCAAAAATCCAGCATAATTTGGGCTGTAGCCTTTTTGTGTAGCAAAGCATTGTGTTTGTGAATCAACATGAGCTTAGAGAAAAGCCAATTAAACCATTCAGATTTCCAGATGAGGCTGTTCAGATAATCAGTGTATGTTTTCCTGTGCAGCCCGAGGAGAAAAGTAAGTTTGATGGCATTTTTGAAAGTTTGGCTCCGGTCAACGGCCTGCTGTCAGGAGAGAAGGTCAAACCAGTCCTAATCAACTCCAAGCTACCTCTGGATGTCCTTGGGAAGGTATCGACTTCAAATTTTGATTTCTCATATTCAGTCTTAATTAAATTAGACTTGTAGGTTCTGTGATTGAAGATGAAAGTACTCGAGCCACAACCTACATGTGTTTTCCCACAAATATCAAGTAGCATGAACGTCAGGGTGGCTGGTAGATCTATTGTTAACAGGTTAAATATTAAGCAGTTGTCACAGAACATACTTTCTTCCTGAGTGGATTTATGAAATAGAATCTGTAAAAGTGTAGTTACTCCTTGAATTAACTCATCATGTGTTTTTCCTGCTGTTAGGTTTGGGACCTGAGTGACATAGATAAAGATGGCCATCTGGACAAAGATGAATTTGCAGTGGTGAGTGTTAACTTCTTCACTGTTATTGTATGTAGTTTTGATTCTCTGTTGCCTGACATAACTGTGGAAAATTAAATATATATCTGCAGCTCCACCACATCCTAAATGGTCCTCCATTGGATTAAGGACTGATGACTGTGGAGGTCACTGGTGTACTCTGAACTCATTGACCTCTCTCATTAACAATACTGGATGACCGACATGGGTCTTTAGGTGGCTGATGCCAGTATTTAGTTAGCAGAAGCAACAAAAGTAACATATAATTCCATGATTCCATGCACATTACAGTCTAACACACATTGTTATCTAAGCCATAACATCTTTTAGAAAAATACACTGGGTTCCTGCTAAAATCTGAAATCTGCTGCAGATCTGCCTGACTAGGGATGTTCTTTGGAAATTAATCTTTTGAATGCAAATTTTAATTTAGAATAGTAAACCAGTCTAACAGTGCGAAAACACTCAGAATGCAGTTCAAATTGAGCACAGTTTTTATTTGATCGTGTTAAACATTGTCAGGAAAGATACTGCTTGTATTACAAGTCATCTGAAGCCGTTTATCTTGTTCTATAATAGCCACATTGTATTTTAAATGCTGCTGAAATGTGTGTCACTTCGCACTGTGCAATACGAACATTGCACATTACAACACATGATAACAGCTCATTAAATGCTTCAACTTTTCAGGATGAATAGGATCCTATTGTCTGTGGGTAAACAATGTTTACCAGCATCTGAGATTAGCTGCCATTAACTGTGTGGCTAACATTAGACATGTTAGCAGCAGCAGCTGCTCTGCTTGTAGGTTAATGTCCGTGTCTGTGCTGACTGTAGTTACACATTGCTCTAGCTGAGTGGTTATATGCCAGTTTATTCTGGCACAGTCTGCATTCAACATTATTTTCATTTTCTAGATTAAAACACTGCCAAGCCAAGCTGATTTTATGAGCTGTCATCTGTCCCACTTTGCTGATAACAACATCTGGGTTGTCAAAGCATTTGCACCACATGAGAGGGGCTGCTCTGTGTTGCAGCCCCGGTCAGAGGCAGGCAGTTGTGTAACAGCTTTGAGGCAACAGTTAATTGTCATTGTATATGAATAAAATATTGATAAATGGTTTAACTGACTAGCATTTGTGGTGCTGAATAGCAAGGGTGGCAACATTTAATCATACAGTCGACTAATCACACACATCCCTACTGCCAACATCATTCTGCAATAGCCACACTGACAAAGCTGCTCAAAGATGTGTCTGTACACAGTAGGGTTGGGAGATGTCTACAAAAGTGGCATATGATGATACCCAAAGAGAATCATCCCACTTGATGATGATGTCATTGCCAGGTCCACCACATGTCTGTAACTTAGTTGGGTTTAAAAAGAAAATAATTAACACCATGGAAACGTAGTGCAATGGACAGCAGCAACAGCTTCTTTTTGTTTTCTCTTCTACCTGTTGAAAACAGAACTTAGACAACAACTGTACAACAATTCTGAGGGGACACACTACCTCAAATACAGAAGGCTTTACAATGTTAGAGGGCTCAGTGGACAATGACTGTAAGCCATCAAGATGGATGATGTGGCATCATCCTTTAGCCCAACCCCAGCACACCGTTTTTGTTTATCAGCCTTGGAAGCACAAGCATCAGCTGATTATCTAAAAATGATTGTGTGTCTTTTTTTGGTTACCAGCGAAGAGCTATTTTGCTCTCAAACATATTTAAATTACATTATTTTGATCTCAGGTTACTTTTGCTGAATATGCATTATACAGAGCTACTATTTAGAAAACAATAAACAAAAATACAAAAAATTAGATTGGTCTCAGAACAGGCCGCTAGTCGGTATTAGAATTTGTGGCAAATGTGGCAGATTTGGGAGATAATCAGTTTAATGAAAGCTTTAAATGCTGCCAGTATGAATGTATTAATAGCAGGATGTTTTTCACCAGGCCATGCACCTGGTGTACCGGGCCCTGGAGAAGGAGCCGGTCCCTGCACTCCTCCCTTCTTCCCTCATCCCTCCGTCTAAGAGGAAGAAGAGTCTGGGCTCAGTGGCCGGCTCTGTGCCCGGCCTGCCCGCCAGCCCTCCGCCACCAAAAGACTCCCTGCGCTCCACACCCTCCCACGGCAGCATGAACTCCCTCAACAGCACCGGCAGCCTGTCGCCCAAACACACACTCAAGTCTGGACAGGTAATACACACTACAGCACATATACACACATGTACAACTAATAAACACTACAATACATATACACACGGACAGGTAATACAGACTACAACCAGGCTTGGGGAGTAATGGATTACATGTAATTACATAATCTGGACTTTTCTGACATTTTATGGACCAAACAACTAATTTATTAATCAATGAAAATAATCATTATTGCAGCCCTAAAAACACTATATTAGGCTAAGCAGTTTCACCATATTTTATATTGAGGTAATCCAGTTACATGACTTTAATATGTGATACTTGGATTAGATTACTGATTATATTTTTAACAGGTAATTTGTAACTGTATCGGAATACATTTTTAAAATAAGCCTCCCAACCCTGACTACAACATATATACATGCATATAGACACCTTAATCACTAAACACACAATCATCCAGAACTAGGAACTTCTGCTGGAGAAAAAAATCTTGTGTTTATTGTTTTTTAATGACTTAGTGAGAGAAAAGCCTGTTGTAACTGTTCTGTGGTTCAGAACTGGTTATGTAAAGCATGATCCATTTTCATGGCAATCAGGCATAAGCCTCTCTCATCTCAAGATATCTGAATGAAAATGGGTTCTATGGTTACCAAAGAGTGTCTCCTTTACAGACATGCCCACTTCATGATAACCCCATGCAGTTCTGGGTAAAAACCTGCAGGTCACTGCATGCAGTATAAATGTCTTTTTTGCCTGTTCTATTTGAATATTAATAAATTCATTAAATGGAGAACATTTGATATGAGTCAGTGGTTGATCTAACAGTACAAAGGTAAACTGATACAAATGGATCCATCTACCTATTAATCTGATCCTTGATAAGGCATTATTAATTATGCCCAGTACGTTTGTTTTTTATTCATTTTCATTCAACTAATGTCATTCTGCTGTAATAAGATGCTGCCAGCTGTAATCTACTGTAGGGCTGCAAATAAACTTATTATCATAATCAATTAATCTGTCAATTATTTTCACGGTTAATCAATTTGTTGATTACTCTATAAAATGCCAGAAAATGGTGGGAGATTTTGCAGTTTACTGACAGAGGAGTAAAGAAACCAGAAACTATTCACATTAAGAATCTGAAATCAAAATTGGGATATTCCTTTTTTAAATAAATGACTCAAACTGGTTTATTGATTATCAAAATAGTTGGTTAATTTGATAATTGATTCATGACTGATTAATTGCTGTAGCTCTAACTTACAATAGCACTCCCCCTGTCTTCGTGTCTTCCACAGTAAAAAATGTTTTACAGTTCTTGAAAAGATCCTGATAAATGTTTTCATGAAGAGTGGGAGCTTGGCAGAACTTCTAATAGGGTTATTAATCTGGGATGTGATGGCATAATATCCTGCAAAATAATCTCCTGAAAAGTCTAAGATCCATACTGACTATAAAGGTCTCCTTTGTAGAACATTAGCATCAAACAGAGACAAGAGACAGAAATTTACAACATGTGCATCTCTCTGTGTCTCAGCATTCGGTGACCTGGGTGGTCCCTGTGTCAGACCGTGGTCGCTATGACGACATTTTCCTGAAGACTGATGCAGATCTGGATGGTTTTGTCAGTGGACAAGAAGTGAAAGACATCTTCATGCAGTCTGGACTTTCTCAGAATGTCCTGGCTCACATATGGTAGGGACTCATGCTTCATGTTTGACAGTTATTATGCTGTGTTTTATTTCTTGCCCAGGATTATTATTGACATGATACCACTTTCTTCATAATGGCTGTGTGATAATACTAAAACTTTATAATAACTGTAATAAATCATTTTCTTATTTTGGGTTGCCGTGCTTGAAAATCGTGCTTGATTGTGTTCCAGATCCTCTGCAGCTCTTTCCTGGAGGTAAATGATCATACTGTCCAATCAATCAATGGGATTTTCACAACCTGGCAACCCAAAAGTTGTTCTTAAAACTTAAAATTGATCTATAAGACACAAGCAAATAATTAACATGATACACTTGATTACCTGAAAGTGGAAGTGGTTGATGGTTCAGTGTTTTAACACACTTTTAGATTGGATAGATTGTAGAAAGATACTGGGTATTACCAATAGTACTTGCATCTATTCTTCCATCCATCAAAATCCTGATCTGATTTAACACTTAAAATGAATCAAAGAAAATTAGTTTTTGATTATTTGAAGAACAGGACACATTAATATTGGAGACATTCATCCTTCCCATCTCTATTAAAGATTAGGGAAAAAGATCTGGGGATGTTTAAACATCTCTGAAAGAATACATTTTCCATTTACAAGTGACAACATCAAGGAAATAAAGTTTAAGTTCATCCATAAGTTCTATTTCACGCCCATAAATACTTTTCAGTGTTTCCTGGATCAATTATCACAATTTCTGCCATTAGGGAGAATAATCAGGGACATACTTTTCTCTCAAGAACTCTGGAACTCTTTATATATACATCATAAATTCTGAACTATTGAGTTACTGTTACCATTAACTCTGTCACCCTTGTTGCTTTTTTCCCCTTGTTTTTGTTGTTGTTTAGTGCATTTCTAAGTGTACTTCTTTTTTTGTTATTTCTTCCTTTTTTGCTAGTTTGCTTGCTTGTCTGTTTTGTTTACTTGGGTGTATGTGGGTGGAGGGAAAGGATGAGGAACATGAGAAACTATGTGTATTCTGGATTGATGTTATGTTTTGCTGCTGGTTTCTTGTGCACTTGTTGAAATAAGCGGCTGGCTGATGCAGCAGTTTCTTTTTCTTTTCATTAGTCATGTTGTGCTCAGCAGTGTGCTCAGTATCTGTGAGTGTCTCTGTTGACGGCGTGCTCGTCCCTGCAGGGCTCTGGCAGACACGAGGCAGATCGGTAAGCTGACCAGGGAGCAGTTCGCCCTCGCCATGCATCTCATCCAGCAGAAAGTCAGCAAGGGCATCGACCCTCCACAGTCCCTGACTGCTGACATGATCCCCCCCTCTGAGAGAGGCACTCCTGTACCAGTAGGTCGCACTCACACAAACTTAGGGTGACCAGACGTCCTGAAAAATTCAGGACAGTCCTGAATTTTGAGGAGGAGTTCTGAATCCCAAACCCTGACCTCTTATAGTAGGCGAATAGATCATGTGAACAAGCTAAAACGTGAGCTGTCTGTGTGCTGTGAGACTCCGCTTGACTTGAGACTCGAAGCCAGAAACACTGAGGAGACACTGACAGCGTAATATTGAAAAATGCTGCACTGAATGTGTTGGTTATTTTGGTTAATTTGTGCTTAATTGTCATGAGTAATTAATGACATTACAGAAACATGCACACAAGCTGTTGCTCCAAAGAAAACTCTTCAAATGAGAGAAACCTTTTATCCAATTAACAATTAGTCCACATGAATTTGTAGATAAGTGCTTTTGTTTTTACCCTGAATATATGAAACTATTCAGAGGGCATTCCTGATGTGTTTTCATTTGTTAAATATTATTAGAAATGATAAATAACTGATTGTTGATGTTTTTTGACCCACTTTAAAACAGGCGACTGCAGAAAGACTTTGTGATAAAAATATCTCAAACGTGTTTGTGAGCTCATACAGCTTAATGGCAGTCTTATCTGCTGAAAAGATGAGTTAGATTCTGTTGTTACTTTAAATTATTCTCTATATTTCAATCCCTCTGACTTGCTCACCCCTCAACCCCCCTGTCCTGAATTTCACCCATTCTCAGCTGGTCACCCTAACCACAATCATTCAGTATCTGTCATTATTTGTATAAAGTAGAACATCTGCTCTTCTTCTCAGAGGGTTAGTGTTTACATTTTTTAGGATGGTAGTGGAGGTGGTCTTTTTCCTCTACACATCACTGCTGAAAATTCTGCATTTGCTGATTTTCTGAATGAAAAAAAAAGAAACTGTGTTAAGACAGCAATATGCAAATTTCTAAAGACACTCTAATCATCCAGAGCTCCAAGAATGTTAATGGAACTTTTTCCATGTTGCCATGATATGATGTATGACTTTTAGTTGGTAGCTTTAATTAACCTCACTTTAAAGAATGGGATAATACTAATATTGGACATAACTGAAAAAGAACTCCCGATGACTTTTTCAAAATGGTTTGAAAAGCGTCTTTCTGACATGGGATGGGACATGGAACATTTTGTTTTAATCATCATGGTTGGTAACAAAGTCATTTGTCTGTGGCTGCAGAGCATGTCAGGATACATGACCCCTGTGGGATCAGAGATGGCTGCTCTGTCTGAGATGAGACGGGTGAGTCAGTACTTCTTCTTCTCTTCTCTCCTTCGCTCTGCCATACATCCTGTTTCTTGAGTTGTACCAATTTCCCAATCTGCTTGTTTGGTGGAAGAGAACTCAAAAGTGTAACATGTATACATGAAAGAGGCTAATTTGAGGAGAGGTAAATCATTAAAATCACTGTTCTTCTCTCTCATCCTAACTATGTTACTGCTGATGTTTCTACCTGTCCCCTATTCCTCCTCTCTCAGGCTATAGCGTTCAAGTTGTGGGTAGGTAACATGGACCTGTGTATCAACCTATCAATGCTTTCAGACAAGAAAGCATTTGCAAGACTTTTCTTTCCATTCTAATACAGTGCAGTGGCATTATCTCACCCTGTCAACTGTCTGCTGATTGAGGGAAGATTCAGATTTGGCTTTTAGTGAGCGATCAGGATTCTTGTGAAAGTAATATTTTTCAATTAAGTGGCAGCAATTTTATGAAAGCAGTTGTTTGTTGCCCTTGTATAAATACAGTTATATAAAATCAAAGAGCAGCCTGTGTACCTCTGATAAGTATAATCAGTACTCCTGTTTAATAAAGCAATTAATTGAAATATTATTGAAATGACATCAATATACTAATTGCAGAAGTTTTTTGATCAAGGAAAAATGACAATGACAGTATTATAATGAAGTACTGTCGTCCTGTAAAGATGTTGTGGCCCACAAATCTTGCTCTTTAGATGTAAGAAAAATGTACAGACCCCAACAAATGTCACATCATCATGATTTTTATAGTTTTTTCCAGTGAAAAAGTAAATTGTGATCCCAAAATGATCATTACAACTAATCATGAATCACACACACAATCACAGTCAAAATAATCACAATATGATTTTTTTTCCATATCGTGCAGCTTTATGCACATTCTTGAGAACTGGGACAAAATGCACTTGGAGGGAGTTCAAATTTTTACTCTTCAAATATGCTTACAGATATATGTTAAAAGATCAAACTGTTATCAAACCTCATAACCAGCCAACCTCTTAGTGATTGATGTCAGACAGAGTGGACAAAATGTCACATTTTTTCATGTCACATAGTCGTAGGGAGCAGCCATTTTATTTTTTAAAGTTGCTGAGAGTTCTCTTAATAATAATCAAAAAACACATTTTAAAACAGCAAGTCTTATTTGGCTTTGATTTAGAAGGGCTACAGAGTTGACATGTTATGGTGGCAATATTATTTAAAGAACTCCGTCTAAAAATGTGAAGTTTACCAGTGCTTGAGCATCATTCCAGCCTTTTTTTAAACCAGGAAGTGAGACAGGGGTCCTTAGTGTGTAGCTAACCCTTTTTCTGCCTGATTAAATCAGTTTTTTTTGTATCTTTTTTGTAAATCTGACAGAGTTGACAGAAATCTAGGACACAACTTTAAAGGTCCAACATCAATTGTGAATTCATTTCTGGGACAAGAGCAAGTTTAGAAATTAAAAGAATTCAATTTTTTAACACTGATTTTTTTCAGCTAAACTTGGAATTGCAGTATTGGTATTAATAGTTTCAAAAGTTCTCTTTTTGGCAGAACATGATTTGTCCCAGTTCTGAAGAATGGGTGACTTCATTTTTTTGACAACCACCCTTATGAAAAAAAATGTGAATGTTCTCAGAAGGGGGCTGACTGAATATTATTCAAAAAATTGGAGAGTCCTGAATCTTTCCTCTCCTTGGCAGTTTGTCAGTGGTGGTGACACTTCCCCACATGTTGGTGACTGACCTGACCCCCACCTACTGATTCAACCTGTGTGCTGCTCCTCTTATTGAGCGCTGGTTTCTCTCCTCTCCTCTCTTTTCCTCTTCCTCCTTCCTTCGGCCTGGCCCGCCATGGCTCAGTTACTACCATTTTGTCATCCCACTTTCCTCGACAAATCAGGTTCACTCTGCCAATTCTGTTGTCTTTTCTTCTTTTGTCTGTCTCTGTCCTCCTGTCTCTCTGTCTACAGGACAGCTCCAGTTCAGTGGGTTCAGGGGAGTTCACTGGCATCAAGGAGCTGGATGACATCAGCCAGGAGATAGCTCAGTTACAGAGGTAAAAACAAAATCACTGGCAGCACTTTAGTAATATGACAGCACTTTTACTTTAACATCATTTTCAAAGCTGCAGTTTATCTTCCAGTACGGCTTTGGTTTGTAGCACAGCTAGAGCTGCAACAAACTAATTATTTTCATTGTTGATTGATCTGATGATTATTTTCTTGATTAATTGATGAAATAATCCAGTTATAATCATGTCAGTTGAAAAATATCATCAAGTCTTTCCTGTAATGATATTAAAAAGATATTTTCATTGTTGATTAATCTGATGATCATTTTTTTCTATTAATCAGTTAGTTGTTTGGTCTGATTAATAATGGATCAAGAATGGATCACTTCATGCATCCCTAAGCACAACTTATTTAGCTAAAACATAATGTGGTAACAACTAGAACTGCAATAATTAATTGATTTTTAATCAGTTATTAAATTAATCACCAGCTAATTGATTATTTCAATTTGAGTCATTTAAAATGTTTCACCTTTTTCTGACAGTTAAAAACAAAAAACTATTAATTGATTAATTGCGAATATAATCAGTTAATCAGCTGTGAAAATAATGGTTAGTTGCAGCCTTAGTAACAACAGCAGGGAGAATGTAGCCATTTGCAAACTAGTAATTTCCTTGACATTTGCAGGATGCAGCTTTGAGTTCAGTCTCAGTGTCACTGTTGGTCAACGTTCACTCTGTGATGAATGTACTGTGTGATATCCCGTGTCAAAGCTCTTTCAGTTTTCAGTTACTTGTCAACTGTTAACACACATCCTCATCTAACCTCTATCATCAGCTCCCACACTAATCATCACCATCACCTGCATCCAGGCTTTATCACTGTGTGTAGTGATGATGAGACAAGTGTGTTCCCTAGATCTGATGGGAGGTTTGGACGGGATGAAGTAGTACAAACGGAGTTCACTGGTTACAGCAAATTGAACTCTTTCTCTTTTTTTGTTGTTATATTATTATTATTAGTTACCAACTATTCACAGAGTTGGATGTAAAAAATATCAGGTGAGGAGTGAGAGGGAATTTGGACATCAGATTAGAGAAGCAGAGGGGAGACATTGCATGTACAGCTAGATTATTTTTAAATCTACCTGTTGCCAGATACTTGGAATAATAGTCTGAGTCTGTCAGCAGTTTTCATGGACAGACAGTGGGAGAGGTTGGTTTACTTGTGGCACAAAAACATGGGGAAATAGGGTCCAGGTTTGTTAAAAAAAAAAAAAAACAGAAGTTACCCTTCAGCTGAAATGTCCATCACAAAAGGATGTTTACAGTCAGAGATGGTGGATGCAGCTACAGAGGTTTGGACAGCCCTCCATGGCTGACCCTACAGTACAGTCATCTCTCTATTTGCTGTTCACAGACCATTTTCTATGATAAAATGCACACTTGAAAAGGAAACCTGCATCAGATGCTGATAAGCTTTACTATTCATCTTGGCTCTGTCTCATCCTCCTGCTTTTATTCCTCCATCCATCCATCCATGCAGCCACCCAGCCAACCGCCCACTCTTCCTTTTGGTGTGTGTATTTTATCAAATTTTTGTTTGTTCACCACTTATTCTTCATGCTGCGTCAGCACTCTTGCCTTTACCCAGTGGAATACTCTCAGGTAAACACACCAGCCACTGAATATCTCTGGACTGGCATTCTGTCAAATCTACTGTGACACACACACATATGAAAATGCTTCTGTCTAGGCTTGGCCTGTATCTTTTTCATACATTTATACATTCCTGACATTTTATGGTATCAGGCGATGTTTGTGTCAAACCTGGATGTACTCCGCTGTGCTGTAGTACTGTCATAGCATAGCCGGACCTGACTGTCGTGGCGATGTTGTTCCCGCAGCTGAGAAACAACACACACAGAAGCTGCTTAGGTCTTGAGAAGCTGCAGCTTTTATTCAATGCCAAACTCAAACCTAAACTGTACCTTTACAGTGCTGTCACTGTACATATTCTGACAGAACAACAGCTTGACTGCTCACATTATCCTCCACTTGGTGCACATTCACAGCCGTTCTCCGCCACCATAAACTGTAATTATGCTTTCGACCTCCTACTGGAAAAAATATAATGGCAGCACCCATTAAAGCCTAAAATAATAGATACTATCATAGTAAAACCTGCTCTGCATGTAAATTGATTCCTTAATATATTGCCAATGCCATTAAATGTATAGCAACGTCTTTTGCATCATGCATTTAACCTGACAATCCAGGTGGTTTGTTACACAGAACCATCTGAGAAGTCATCCTTAGAAACTGTTTTGAAAAGGACATACACTTTAAAAAAAAAAAAACACTTGGCAGGTGATTGGATGAACCATCTGTCTATCACGTGTAACACAGGCTAACTTCAACTACTCAGATCAAACTCTTGACAGTTGGGACAAGAGCGAAAACATCCTTTCCATGGAGAAAAGCCTTCAGTGCTGTTGTTTGCTCTTCTTTAAATGAAGAAAATGTAACCTTTACACTAAGAATTAATTCATTTGTTTGATAGGTGACTAATTAAAATAATCAAAAATTATTTAGGTGAACTCATTCATCAAGTCACACACCTCCCAGCTTCAACAGCTCTTCTTTCCCTGTCAGTTTGACTTGGAGTGTGTTGTGATTTTTTTTTTTGTGATCTGTAGATTTGATAGAATCCAGTCCAGCGTCTTGTTGCTCTGACATGTTGATGAGTGTACACAGCAGGGGGTTGGTACTATGCTGTTTGATTCTGATTCTGTTATCATAATTCTGCCTGTGTGTGTGTTGGTGTACACCCTTGTGCGTGTATGTTTTTTTGTGTGTGTGTATCAGGGAGAAGTACACACTCGAGCAGGACATCAGGGAGACGGAGGAGGCCATCCGACATAAGAGTGCAGAGGTGCAGGTGAGGACTAGAGCTGCAGTGTGGACACGTAATTCGTTTTAACGTGGACTGCCTTCATTTCAATTTCAATTCAATCATTACACTTTGGTCCATCATAAAGACTATTTATTATTTATTTAGATTAAAAGAGAAATCTGTAAGATATTTATTGTAATAGATCATAAAATGGCGATGTGTATGCAAAAAATATTTTAAAAAGGTGGAACTTTTTTTGTAGTAAGGGTCAAAATTTGAGAGCTCTAACACAAAAATTAGTTAGTGCTGAGACATAAAATGTGCTGCAGCTGTCCCAGGTCTCCCCTACTCTATGTTCCTCAAAATCTTCTGTTATTCTACTGATTTGGACAATTTAATCTATTCATATTTTAATGTAGGCAAATCAATGGAACTTGAGACTGTTTGCAAAGTTTCTTTGAGAGAGACAATGATAGTTGCTAAGCAACCAAGATTAATTACCACCCGTGCAAAAAAGTAACATTATAACCGCTGCAATTTCTGTGCATTCAATATGCAAATGCCCAAAATAGGTAAAAGTCATTACATATTCTTTACCTTTTGTGTAACTTATATGAAAAAATATTTTAAATGAAAATACAGACACTTTTAGGAAAACTCAAGTACCAGCAGTATTGTATTTAATGTTTTGTTTTGTTTTATTTTTGTTTTTTTAAAGAAAAATCTGTAATATATTTACAGTAGTAAATCATAAAATGTCCATGATCTGCCATCAGAGATCAAGGAAACATGTTAAATTGAAATACTCTCTTCACTTGATATGAACGCTGCAGCTGCGGTGTCCTCCTTTGCAGTTTCTATCCTGGACTTGAAGAACTGTTTTGTGTGTCTGTTACACATTAATCAGAGTTCAAATTACAAATGAGTATGTGTCTCTTTGTGAGTAACAATAAATCATTAATAACATTGTAGAAGGAGTAGATGTTGTAATTGTTAAATTGAGCAAAATGTTAATGGAGTTTGGCAGGCAGTGAGACAGACAGGCACTTAACTCAAAGTCCAGAGTGTGTTATTTTAGAGCAGTGGACTTTTTCAGGATAACAGACTTAGCTTTGTTTTGCCAGACAACTGACTGTTATTAACAGCTGATCATCTTACAGTTGAGGGCTCATCCTTGCTTGTTATTGTCAATTTATGAGGTTGCGCAACATCCTATGCTCCTGCAGCCTGTCTGTCTCTACTGTGTCTGGAGAGGAGGGGGTTTACAACCTATTCAATATACAGTCTGTGACTCCAACTCACTATTTGGACTGCAGTACTCATTTTTGCATGTGCAGTGGCTGCAGACTGCTCATTTTATCATAATAATCTCCCCTTATATACCATCATATACTGTGTTTTTATATAGGTCCAGTGGGAGCTGTGTTTCTGTAATGCTAAAACTCACTAGCTTGGTTTTATCTGACCACATGTCTTTTTAGTGATGAACCTCTAATTCTGGCACATGACAGGAGATGCAGAATGACCTGGACAGAGAGACAGCCAGCCTGCAGGAGCTGGAAGCCCAGAAACAAGACGCCCAGGACCGGCTGGAGGAGATGGACCAGCAGAAACATAAACTAGAGGACATGCTGAACGAAGTCCGGATGAAGTGCCAGGAAGAGTCTCAGATGGTGAGAAAGAGAGGGTGAACGGTCATTCGTCACTTGGCCAGTGTTAATTTCAGACCCTCATCCTCACGTCTTGATTCTCTTGGGCCTCCAGATCTCGACCCTCCAGAGTCAGATCCACTCGCAGGAGTCAGACCTGCAGAGCCAGGAGGAGGAGCTGAGCCGGGCCAAGGCCGACCTGGGCCGGCTGCAGCAGGAGGAGAACCAGCTGGAGCAGAGCCTGGCTGCTGGCAAGATCCAACTTGAGACCATCATCAAGTCTCTGAAGGCCACACAGGACGAGATCAACCAGGTGTGTGTTAGTGTGTGTGTGTGTGTGTGTGTGTGTGTGTGTGTGTGTGTGTGTGTGTGTGTGTGCGCCTGAAAAGTGTCAACAGGGGGCAGTATTGCACTGCCTAACCTACTGTTCATTACCACTGATGACAGAAGCACCACTAGAGGAACTGGAAAACAACATTTAACTCTGTGGTGTGTCATCTGTTTCCTACCAGCCAGTCATCTCACACACTCACACACCACTAAACCACCTCCAACCTTATATTCACAGTTTCACTTCAGACACACAAACACACACACACACACACACAGGGTTGGGAGGGTTACTTTAATAATGTATTCTGATACAGTTACTAATTATTTGTTAAAAACCATAGTCAGTAACTTAATCCAAATATCACAATATTAAAGTAATCTAACTTGATTACTTCCTGTTGATTACCTCAATATAAGATATGGTAAAATTGTTTAGACTAATATAGTGTTTTTAAGGCTGCAAGTAACGATTATTTTCATCATTGATCAATTGGTTGATTATTCTCTCTTTAACTGATTTGTTATTTGGTCCATAAAATAACAGAAAATGGTGGAAAATGTTGATGAAAGCTCAAGATGACGTCCTGAAATGTCTTGTTTTGTCCACAGCTCAAAAATATTCAAGAGTACCCGTCTGCAGGGAAGATGGCGGACAAGGGTGCCGCCATAGGTCTACTCCATACCGGAAGTCACAACCGGAAGTTGGTCTTCTTTCGTGTATATTATTCGCCATTCGCCGCTCCATACTGCATAATTTAATAGTTAATTGACTCTAAGTCTTTTCACAACTTTATACAGTATGTAAAACTGGGATGTTAGCACAAATCACACCTATCATTCACGCTAGAACTGAAAAATAACAGTCACCTTCACATTAGCATGGGTAATTCTAATTTATGTTGAGTATAAAAAAGGAGACCAGCACTGGTGGTAATACAGTGTGAGGACTGTATTGCCTAGATATTATGCAGGATCTTGTTTGCAGGAAGCTGGCATGCTCTCCCTGTCTTTCCTGTATATGGTCCAGCCTGCCCACCAGAAGATTCATTCATTAAACACAGTACAGACTCCCCACACATTGTTTGCTAAAAAGCATAGTAGAAAAGCTTAACGATCTACCGTCTGGATGTACCTTTTTTTTTATTATTTTTTTTTTATTGTGCAATCTTACATACAGACAAAAACCAATACAAACTTACAAGCACACAGGGGTTACTGTGCATAACAAACAGCAAACTAACAACCAAAGTAAAAGGATTTTACAGATCACTTCCACAAATTTTCTCCATGATAGTGTATAAAAACACAACTCTTTGTCTACAGTCCAGTCATCAAAATAAATTAAAATGTTTTTTTCCTGGAAACTGATCGTTCTTCCTGTTTTTTCTTGTACAAAATGCTGGACATCTTTCCAAAAAGTTCTGCTGTACGTGCATTGATAGAATAAGTGAGTGATGGTTTCATCCTGAAGTCCACAGAAATCGCACAAATATTCAATGTCTGGACGTAAAATAAAGATGGAATGCCGAATAAGTAACAAGATACACGAAGAAGACCAACTTCCGGTTTGGACTTCCGGTATGGTGTAGAGCTATGGCGGCGCCCTTGTCTGCCATCTTTCCTGCAGACAGGTCCCTCTCAAAATATTCAGTTTACTGACAGAGAGGAGTAAAGAAACCAGAACATATTCACATTTAAGAAGCTAAAATCAGAGAATTTTGATATTTTCTTATTAAAAAATGTGTTAATCTTGTCACAGTCTTGTGAGACAAGATTGTGACAGGATTATTTAATTGTTTTTAGTCACTTTTTAATTGAAATACAATCTAAATTCTCAAGTCTTTCCTGTAATGATTTTCATTATCGATTAATCTGTCAACCATTGGCTCCATTAATTAATTAGTTGTTTGGTTCATAAAGTATCAGAAAATGGTGAAAAATGTTGATTAGTTCTTCCTTAAGTCTAAGATGCCGTCCTCAAATGTCAGTTTGTTCACAACTCAAAGATATTCAGTTTACTGTCAGAGAGGAGTAAAGAAACCAGAAAGTATTCACATTTAAGAAGCTGAAATCAGAGAATTTTGACCTTTTTTTTTCCTTAAAAGAATTACTCAGAAGGATTAAGTAAATATCACAATAGACGCAGATTGATTTAATGTTTGATGAATAATAGATTAATCAATGCAGCTCTAAGTGTTTTATGTTGACTGTTTGTCCAGCTGTTCCTTCCTCTGTTGTGCATACTTAATCAATTGACTGATTGATTTAAAGACAAAAACTTAAATAATTTAAAATTGAAATCCTACTAATAATTCCCATTTTACTAAATGTAATCTGATTACATAATTTTTATCTGTAACTAATGGAATATAGTTCCCTTTTTTTGTATCCAGATTACACAATCCTGTTACATGTAATTCATTACTCCTCAGGCGTGCACACACACACACACTGTGTGATTGATGCATGATGTCGTCTCCATTATGTAGTTGAGGCCTGACATGATTACGTTCTCCTGAATGTACCAACCACATGATGTGCTGGTGTGTTCTCTGCCACTGCTCCCTCCCTCCTGCAGTCAGGGAGGTCACGCAGAGAGTTGAGCAATTCGAGCAGTTGATCATTTCCTCATGCTCACCTGTAATAACAGCCAGCCTCACTGCTTCAGCAGGAACAGTCATGTTGATTTTCATGACATAGTCCCCCTGGACCTTTTTATTATCCACAAGACCTGCCACACATGGGTGTTCCAGCACTTCAGATATGTCATATACCAAAAATCCATATCCTATCTTATATTAAAAGTCAGCATGTCCCTACTTTAGGAGGAAATAGTCTAAAGTGAAACCCAAAATCTACTGAGCATTGAATACTCTTTAGGCTTCGAAGGTTGCTGTAAAAACTTTGTATTTTCTTTCATTACAGAGACCAGCTGCTGTGATCTGTTTGGATCCATGTCAGTTACACTTGAGTCCAGCAGTGTCAGGGTTTCATATAAAAAAGTCTAAAGTGTAATACTCTTATTCTTCATCAATGCTCAGTATCTTCCAGACTGCCGTATTGACGCAAAGTGATTTTGTTCATCAGCCTCCCTGAAGGTCAGAATTAGTCATGTATCATTGTATCCTGCATAAAGACGTGCTTTCATTTTTGGATTGAAACCACTGACTCGAGCAGGAAAAAACTGCTGAGAAACAATGCATTGTTTCACCCAAATTTAAAGAAAAAAATAATTTTCTCACTTTGTTGTAGCGGTGTCTGTCAGTGCAGATAGTTTAGGTTTAATTTGTTGAGCTTTTGAGGCATCTGTTTTATTATTCAATTGATCATCAACTATTTTGATTATCGGGTAATTCTTAAGTAATATTTAAAGGCTTCTTAAATGTGAACATTCCCTGGTTTCTTTACTCCTCTCTGACAGTAAACTGAATATCTTTGAGTTGTGGACAAAACAAGACATTTGAGCTTAGGGAAGCTAATCAACATTTTCTGTTATTTTATGGACCATACATACCACATACCACTATTTGACTCTTCATATATATTTAAATGTTTGGACAATGATTCCAGCTGGTTTGTGGTTCACAGTGTAGATGCTGTAACTCTTCTGTATTCATGCTGTAAACACTGCTCTTGCACCTGAGACGTGAATACGTTGTGACTGCTTTTATCAGAATTTGTTTTTATGTGCATTCATGAGTTTCCTAAAGCAAGAAGACTGTGCAGCACTGTAACCATACCTCCACTGTTACTGAACTGTTTGTGTATGTGTGTCTGTGTGTATGTGTGTCCTGCAGGCTCGTAGTAAGTTGTCCCAGATTCAGGACAGCCAGCAGGAAGTGTCTAAAAGCATCGAGCAGTACAACAGCACCTTGAATGGAACCCATGGAGGCAGTATGACCAACCTGGCCGACATGAGTGAGGGCTTCAGTGACAGAGAGAACGGCGGGTTCCCCGCCATGGTTAGAGCCGCACAGGTCAGAACTCTGCTTTTTTTACCTCCTGATGTGACTGATAACAGATGTGAAACCTGGATGACAGATCTTCTTACTGACACGTGTCCAACAGGCTGGAATGCATTCAGTTAAACAATTCAAACAGCAACATTTTTCCCTTTTAGATTCTTCATATAGTTTCAGACAATATTCAAATAGAAATTACAAAGACCCCTAAAACTCTCAGTTTGTTTGTAACCAGTGTAGAGAGTAGCACGGAACTAGTTCGTGTTGCAGCGGGAGAGAAGTGTTTTTGTAAATTCTGTTGCTTGTGCATGACGAATGAATGTCGACGAAAGAGCAACAGTGTGCTGTAAAAATATTGGACCTCTCATCAGAGCGCTTTCAGCCACATCTTAAGGCAGCATGTGTCAGTAAGATCAGCTGCTAAAAATGTAACACCATGTCCTAACTGCATATGAGTGTCAACTATCGCTTCTCATTGCACAATCTTTGTTTCATCATGTTGAGAATATTATGCAGCTGATAGACCATATGCACACTCCCTCTGCCTGTCTCTGTCTGAGTGGTGCGACTCAGACTCAGTTTGAATCACACTCATCAAAAATACTGTACAGGACACTTCTCACTCTGTCTGATCAGGGCCATACGATTAGTGATGACTGGATCTTCAGTCACTTAAAAAATAGTTTATTATTATCATGCAAACTGCAAATATTTTATGATTTTGAACATTGCCACTGTCAGTGGCTGGTAGATGTACACATCATACATCAAACTTATTTTTAATACAGAAAACAGGTTTTATATTGTGACATTTATTTAGATATTTCAACTGTAAATGAGAGACAATATACAGTACCTATAAAAATTTTTCACCCTTTTTTTTCCTTTTTTATTGCTTTTACAAATGGAATCATGGGTGATATAATTTGGCTTTTCTGACACAAAAAATCTCACCTCCTGTTCTGGATGAAGAATAAACAACCTGTGTTGATGTGTCTCCTCAAATATTTTCTCATCCAGACTCGTTTAACTTCTGCATCTGTTTTTCTCACGGCAAAGTTTTACTGCAGCAAACTGTTGCACCACATCTGTCTCCGGTTTGTTTACATCTGCTTCCACAGGAGATCACGTGAAATCGTGTCCCGTGAAACCCCGCGATTACACGATCTCGCGAGATCATGTTCACCCAATTCATAATCTTAATATAAAACTATAATAAGGCCTGGTTGTAATCTGGAGGACTTTGGAGAAAGTATTTAATGAATATTTAATAGTCAGAGTCTTATTATGAACATCCAATTTACCCTCTTGGTATCAGCAAGGTGCTCCCTGGTGATCTCCCTCCAGCCACCTGACACGTTATGTAAGTTTTCTTGTTAAATAAGAAGGTTTTGTGTAGATAACTCCTCTCAACTTAATGAACCAGTTTTGCAGCACTTCCAATGTGAATGACAAGAATAAATAGAAACAGGGTGTGCTACAAAGGTTTTGCTCAAAATGGCGCACTGCATCGCTTGTGGACAGTTAGGACACTCTCATACAGGACAACACATTTTGTCACTGATGCTTGCTCATGTCACATGCAGTTAGGACGAGGTGTAAGAGATGGAGTGATTGTAAAGTAGGACTAGAGGAACATTGCAGTCATTTGAATAGTTGTATTATGTGGCATAAAATGGGAATTTTACCAATCCAAATAAATACAAGTCAAGAAAAACAAAAAATCAAGATTTTTAATTAAACATTACACTTCCTATTCCAAAGCATTAGCACTGTAGTTCCAAAACTTCACACCTGTTTGTGTGTGAAATTATACATAGTCGTTTTGAAGGAACACACTTAACAGGCGAGGTGAAAAACGGCCATAGAGAAGTGGGAGACGTGGCATCATTTAAATATGAGGATATCGCTGCACATGTTCACACGCTCTCGACATTCGTACTGTTGTAAACATAAAAAGTAACCGAAATGTTTGTGTCAGGAATGAAAAAAGAGACCTAGAGAGAGGTTCAAAAGTTCAGCTAAGTCTTTCACTTCCACACAGCTGGCACTTGTGAGGCAATTTCACCATCCAGCAGGCAGTGTGCAGTGTACTAATGTCTCGGAATCTCAAATATTATCATCATTTATTTTATAAAATCATTGTTTAGAAGAAATAAAATATTGACTATATCTCCAATAATAAGAAACTTTCCCAACATGACTTACATATGGAGTCACCATTTTAAAATATTAAGTCATTTTGAGATATTAAGTCATTATTTTCAGAAAGAGACTGGTTGCAGTTGTAACATTTTCCTTCATAACTCTCAGACTACTTTATTCACACTTATCATCTTTTGATATGAGAAACATATATATGCACTAATGAATAATACAACCGATGCAAGAAGTCAGAGTGTTACTGTTGCGCTCTTGGTTGGGGCAGTTGTTACAGTGGTTGGGGGCAGTTGAAAAATATGTCAGATTAACCCACTGTGTCTTTGCAGAAGACTAGGCTATTCTGAGATTTTAAATATATGAATTGAGTTAAATATCATTTTACATTTATAAATAAAATAAATACAAAACCATGTAAGTTCTGCACCATTATTAGTGTAACGTCATTATGTAGACTCCAGTGTCCCTGATAGGAGGAAGTTCTATGTCAAATTAAGTAACATAAAAAAAAACAAAGTAGCATGCTACAGCTGGTACACTGCCAAAATGTCTCAGTTGAAATTCACACAGTTAAATTTAATTAAAATGTAATTTCAATAATAATAGTTAACTTATAATAACCAAAAACTTCAGATTGAAACCAACTTCAAATTCCTGGCTTTTTAAGGCTGACAGTTTATTACATTTGAACACCATACTACAGACTTTTAGACATTCCCACTTCTATCTGTTTGTCATGTCTTCATCCACACTCCTCCTCCTCTTTGCTCAGACCTATTATCCTCTAGACAGGAGATTACCAGTCGTTTGCAAACTGCAGCAAGCCAAATCCTTAGCTGTCATTTCTGTCATTTGAAGCGTCTTTGTCTAAAACCCTGCTTATTATTTTTCTCTCCAACTCTCCATGGTGTTCCCTGCACGCTCTGAGTCTCTCTGCACTGATTTAATCCCATAATTTATCTCTGTGTCTGTTCACTTTACTCATAATAACACCATTACCTAGGCTCAGTCCCTCTCACACCTGGCAGACAGCTCCTGGGATCAACAGAGGGATCGGACTCAGGGTTTCCTATGAAACACAGTGTAGATCCTCTAATGAATGTTAACAAGGTAGAGCCAAGCAGGCAGGGTAGCACGTGAAGACACATCACACACACACACACACACACAGAGGAATGTTGCAGTCTCTCTTTTGAGAAGGCTTTGAGTCAGAGTAGCATACAGAGAAAGGCAAACTGCAACAAAAGGATTCCTGCATGGGTTTAAGACGACTGTTAACTATATAAGCAAAGTATACCATATTTTGCTTTGTGCATCTGCTTTGTCAGCAGACTGTGGACAGTACTTGTATGTGCAGTGATACCGCTCATGAAAGCTGCAGCAGGCATATAAGAGGGGAAAAAATATGCTCATGTTGAGAAAACATTGTTATTAAAGCAATGCAAAAGCAAAAGCAAAAGCTACTACTTTTGTTGCTCCTATCCCAACTTATTGAAGGCATCAAATTCAGAATGCATGTATATTTCAAAAAACAAGAAAATGTATCAGTTTGAACATTAAACATCTCTGTGCTGTATTCAACTGAATACAAAACGAAAACGTTTTGCAAATCATTGCACATTCTACACAAAAGTGGGGGTGTACAATAAATTTCAAACTCTTCCTCTTCTCTGGTCATTGTCCTTTCTGCAGGAGGATCCATTCAAAGTGAAGCCATCTGTGTTCAACAGCCAGCCTCAGGAGCTTCCCCCTGACCCCTTCCACTCCGAAGACCCCTTCAAAACAGACCCTTTCAAAGGTTACTGTATCATCCTTCTTTACTTTCACTGTGCCCCTCTAGTGTTCCTCCTTTTCTTTTTCTCTGGATATTTATTATTCTGCTCTGTGATCCTTTTATTCTGCTCTCCGTCGTCCTTTTCAAACATTAGCTGACTGTGTGTTATCTTATCTTTAGTTTTTTTTCCCTTTCAGACAGCTGATATGTTTTAGATTGAGTTGCTCTCTGACTGTCTTCCTGCTCTCTTCCTCTTTGTTTTCCTCCTGCTCCTTGCTCTCTTCTCTGCTGGATTCCTCTTCTGTAGGTGACCCTTTCCAAAATGACCCCTTTGCAAAGCAGCCATCAGCAGCCACAGGTATTTACTTGGGAAAAGAAGCTCCACTCATTACCTTAAGACCTGATCACTCCAGCATCTAATGTGGCAAAATTCAGAGTGAAATCAACTAGAGCTCCAACTAACCATTATTTTCATTGTTGATTAATTCGTTACGTTCGTCGAATTGCTCAAACCAATAAATTGATTGTCAAAATAGTAGGCGGTTAAATTAATAATTGATTAATTGTTGCAGCTGTAAAATCAACATTTCAGTTGTGTGGTTGCTATCAGCGTATTCACTCAATGAGACCTGAGTAAAGCCAGCCAGGGGACCTTTAGTTTGGATTATATTGTCACATATAAACAGAATAGTTAGTGTTGACTGCTGTGCTTGTACACATATTTTGAACAGGTTTCATTGCATATGAAACGCCTCACATTAATTTTTGTGCTTTCACATACAGTGTAGCAAAGCATGCAGCAGCAGCCCAGCAGTGTTCACACACCCCACATACACACCGTAACACTTAAAAGTCGAAGTGAACAAAATAGAAACATCTCTCAAATCACTTGTGCAGCATAATCCAAATTAGGCCTGCAACTAATCATTATTTTCATAGTTGATTAATCAGTTGATTATTTTCTCAATCAATCGATTAAAAGTTACTTGAGTAAAAAATGTCTGAAAACGGTGAAAAATGTTGATCAGTGTTTCCCAAAGTCCACGATGACGTTTACTTTCAGAGAAGAGTAAAGAAACCAGAAAATATTCACATTTAAGAAGCTGAAATCAAAGAAATTTTGACTTTTTTTCTTAAGAAATTACTCTGATGGAATAAGCAGTTACCAAAATAGTTTGCAAAATAATCGATTAAACATCCATTAATCATTGCAGCTCTAATCCATCCCTATGTGGAAAATATTGAAACTAAATGAAAGCATGAATTAATTTATAAAATTTTACATAAATTGCATATATGTCTGTGTCTGTTTCTTTTTTCATGTATTTAGCATTTTTGTTTTATTCCCTTTGCATTTCCCCCCTACTTAAATCCCTATCCCTACATTTGTTTTTTTATATATTTGGTGTATTTAATGTACTTTATTTGTTTATTTTTGATTTTTGCAGTTGTTGTCCATCTTAAAATAAATCCCATGTGCTATATTCTCCCCTGCCCTTTGAAAATGAAAACATTCCTTCGGAGTTCTCTTAGTAATCCTCACTTTGTCTCTCAGTGATCACATTTGTGGTTTTCAGGTGAATTTGATTAATTCATTCAGATAATACAAATATATGTTAGGATATTTTGTATAGGTTACGATGTGACAAAGTTAAGTCACTTCTTTAACCTAGAAAAACTACTCCTTTCTGGTCCAGTGAAAAAAAAGCCTCTGAACCCTCAAATACATCTGTCACAGGAGCCGTCTGTACCTTTGGTGGCAGTGTTGTCTTTGGTTGGCATGTGTGAAACAGCAGAGTGTGTAACTGTGACTTCTCGTCACACTTCCCTCTTCAGTGATATTGTGGAGTTTCACTTCTCTGCTCAGTAGATGGAAATCAGTGATAAAGATCATTCCACACCCATTATTGCTTGTTTGCTCCATGCTGGTCAAATGGATGGTTTCACATGTAAGAAAACCAAAAGCAAAAGGCAGACCCCCGTCATGCACCTGTTTTTCCTGGAACTGCAAAGCAAATATGCATTTAGACTTGGAACATTTGTGCCAGACCTGTCTGGAGTCTGATGCTGGGTGTGAAAGAGAGGGCTAATAACTTTGACTCTGCCTGAGTTCATGACCTGCTGGGTGCCTCCTATCACAATCATCTATCAGATTCCATAGAAGACACTGACTCAGTGCCTCATGTTTTTATGATTGCAATACTTCTGCATGACATAGGCCGCCAAATATTGTAAATATTAGGCCAAATCATCATAATCTTACCACTTAAGCTAGGAAAATGGTGTGGATGTGCCAAATAACCCTGAAACAACCTGCTAAGTGTAATGGTACTTACTCCCAAAGTCAGACATTCCACAAGTTCCTTAATTATCAAGACTTTCCTTAGAATTTCCTGGAAATGATTGTTTATAACCTGGCATTGCCAGGCTTAGTCACAAATGAGAGTTGCGTATCTGCCAGAGCAAATAAAAACAGATTTGTCTAGCTACCTTGTTCATTAACTGTGCAGAAAATACTGCAACATCCTGATGCATCACAAGAATAAGAATATGATCAGCATGTGTGAGAATGCTGACATCCTGTTTTTGTAACATAAATGTTTTAGTTAGGCTGCTCAAAGTACAAATACTTATTGTCAAAATGAACTGCATTCCAGAGCAGATCTATAACATCGTAAGTTTAGGGCTGTACTCGACGGGGAGTAATGTATTACATGTAATGGGATTACATAAGCAGGATACCAAAAAAAATCCGTATTCCATTACATTTACAGATAAAAAAAGACAAACAGATTACAGATACATGTAGTAAAATTGATTGGGGACAGGATTATAAACTGGATTAAATTTTTAAATTGCAGAAGAACATACTACCATGCACAGTGCAAACATAGTTACCAGTTCATTATCATGGCGATTAATCTATTTTGGTAATCAAGTAATCGTTTTGAGTCATTTGTCAGTTAGATTTCAGATCTCAGCTTCATAAATATGAATATTTTCTGCTTTCTTTACTCCTGTGTGACAGTAAACTCTTTGATTTTCTCTGACATTTTATGTACCAAACAACTAATCAATTAATTGAGGAGAAAAATCTACAGATTAACTGATGATAAATAATCATGAAAACATTATATTAGGCTTACGAATTTCACCATATTTTATACTGAGGTGATCAAAACATTATGCAAAGTAATCAAATTCTATTATTTGAATATTGCGATACCTGGATTATGTTACTGAGTACATTTTTTAACAGGTAATTAGTAACTGTATTGGAATACATTTTTAAATTAACCTCTTAAACCTGTCTGTAGTCAACCAAAGAAAATGTTGGTTGACTGAAATTCTATCCACTCTTCAACAAGTCAATTGTTTGATGGAGAAAAAAAATCTGCACGTTATATCTGGACTTATTGAACCAACCACAGTGACTCTAACTGTTAGCCTGAATGGGTCATCAGTGTTACAGAGTGCTGCCAAGCAAATGAATTAATGCAGCTTGAGCATTTCTTTTTCACACATACCTATATTGTTACCTTTAGGTCACAGCAGCAACACACAGCAGACAAAGATTACGCCAAGCTTCCATATACTTTTGCAAACACTCAGCACTAATGCAGCTCGTGCTGCAGTATAACCCTAACCTGTGGGAACAGCCACATTAACTACGCAACATGCTAATGCTAAGTTCAACAGGATAGCATGCAAAATAAACAAAAACCCCAACAGACCACAACTAACAGCTCTCATGTTTGAGGTCAAGTCCAGACAGTCAGTATCAACATTCACCTTGAACAGTTACTGGCCCTTGCTGATAAAGCAGCCCGGCGGAGCAAAATCCACACGCCATGTTGTCATCAATAAGTTTTTATCCACTCAGCTTTTCTATCCTCTGAAGCTAGGGGTTGATTGTAGTGATGTGTGCTGGTACTTTGACATGGTGTCACTTAGTTTAAAGTCAGTAAATGTTCAGTAGCAACAACAGCCTCACTCAAACATCAAATACATCAGGTCTGCATATGTCCCTCCCACCCCTGACAATAATGGATGAAAAGCACTTCTGTCCTCATTAAAGTAACACCAGTGACTGTCCAAGACTGGACAAGAGCATTTCAAACAACCATTTGACCAACCAACCAGAACGTGTCTGTCATACATAAACTTTCTTTTTACTATACCATGTTATACCACCTCCATTGAATGCTGCACATTGAAATGTCTCAAAGTTAAAGTTGAGGCATAAAATCCAACTACCACCTATTGTAGAGCTAATGTGTGATTGTATGTCTTAACTTAAAAGAAAACAGTGGCTCACGTTGTCACACTGCTGCTGGTTATATGTAAAGGCTCTTGGAACTCATGTTTGGTAAACTGACACCTGTCATTTGAAATAGCTGAGCAATCTGTTGCCTAGTTAATGAGACGTTTAAAAAAAAAAAAAACAGCCCAGTGAGAACAACGAGTTGAAGTAGTCTGTCATTTCTGCTGCAGATCCGTTTGGAGGAGATCCGTTCAAAGAGACAGATCCATTCAAGGCTTCGTCAGAAGATTTCTTCAAGAAGACCACAAAGATGGATCCCTTCTCCACACCAGATCCCTTCAGTAAAAGTGCCACATTACCTTCCAAGGTACTTGTTGAGTATTGAAAGCCAGAACATGAAATTGTAATTTATACTACTGCATATTGTATATCACGTGGATAAGTGGCTCTTACTACCAGAGCCTTGTGTTTTGTGAAGGTCTGACATATTTAACAAGGTGTAAGTTAGACTGTTTGAAGACACAACATGGAAGCGAAGAACCACCTGATGCAGAGTGATTTTAAACTGTTAAATGCACACCTACAAGTTAATTATCCCGCTTATACCACAGTCTTTTGCCAACAATATTAAATAAAAGCATGAACAGAGGAGTAAGAGGAGTAAGAGCTTATCATTGCCATGAAAAGGAATAACTCTTTACAACCAAACTCAGCTGGCCTGCTGCAGTTGATAACAGTAACACATATCAGCATGATGTCACAGCAGCGCATTTGAAATTCCTCCCTTAGGTGTCATTTATTCATAATAACGTAATTTCCTTAAATCCGCCTTGTTTCTATATAGTTGGTATAGTTACTTACTTGTAACTCCCAAAAGTTCAATGTTTTTCCTTCCAAAGCTGGTCCTTTTTGAGGATATTCTGTAAAAAGGCTGCTGTGGATCATATAAAAGATGGCACTGCTTCTCAACCCTGTTTATTAGTCTTTCATCCTCCCTGTTGACTGCTTTGATGAGGGGAAAGCAAACCGTCAAAGATGTCACATTGATTTTACCCAGATAAAATAGGGTGGAGGTGTGTGAAACTTGACTGAAATAGAGCCAGGGAGAATGATTGTTTTTTTTTTCTTTTCGAATGCTGATTAAACTTGAGCTGAACTACATTAAATATTTTTAAAGCATGATTGCAAGCCAGTTAGGAAAAAGTATTGACCCAGACTATGGTAGTGGCAAATAGTCTTAGCTCTTTGCATCTTCATGTACGTAAGACTTAATGGCTGTGACTTGAGTGAATTTACTATTAACAGGGTTCTGCTTTTTATATTTCTTGCAGCAAACCAGTCACTTCACAAGCAATGACCCGTTCTCCTCAAGCAACCAGAAACCCAAAGGACCAGGTATGATTTGATCCTTCAGTGTCTCAGCATTATGAATCGGCCGGTCTTTGTGCTCTACAATATCATTACTGCCATCTGTGGCCTAATACAACCACAGATACTAAAAGGATAGTGACCGTAGACAAATTTCCCAGCTCAATTTTGAGGTTAGAATGGAGTCCCTTTTACAGTTTCTGTCTCTGGCAGTGCTGGTTTAGTGAGTTGGTGTCTGCTGTCACTCAGTGCGCTGGTCCTCCTTCAATCAGTTGTTTTGTTCTGTGCCGCACAAAAAAAGCTCTTTCATTTTCTCCAGGATATGAATGTAGTCCATGCAAACACATGCACGCTGCGGCTCAGCTGGAATGTGTCTGTGATTGGAGGAGCTAAAGCCTGTCACCACACTGGGACCACTGTTTATTCAGAATAAGGTTACCATGTTGGTTTGCCTATTAAAAGCATGGCTGCTGAGGAAAGGTGTCACATTTGCTTACTCAGTGCTACAAGTTCACTTCCCAACTTTTCACTTCTCAAGACTTTTATAGGTGTCGATACTACTTCAAAAACAGCTTCATATCATTCACACTGGCTCTGGTCAGGCCTGGAATTTGTGACTGTAAAGAATAAATGTTCCTTACTTGAACTGGCTCTTTCAACATAAGTAGTGCAATCTCTGAGCAGGCCAGTTGCTGCTTAAAGAGACCATTGCAACAAATAGATGCTTTTTCAGTTCTTGATTCTGTGGTAGACATATGTAGCATTTTATTACAACTAATACGTTGGGCGTTTTTGCCTTTGATAGGGACAGCTGAAGATGTGACAGGAAAGGGGATAGAGAGACAGGGGATGATGCACAGTAAATGGACCGCAGGTGGGAGTTGAACCGGTGGCTGCTGCAGAGGACTTACAGCCACAGCACGAGGGGCACACTCTACCAACTGAGCTACAGGGGACGCCCCATATTGCAATTATTTTGACTGAAATTGCAATCAGAGCTGCACAATTAATAACACAATATGGTTGTCTACAATTTTCAAATCGCAGGAGGTGCAATATTTGTTAGAGGCAAAATGTGTGTCACAAAACTTTAAAATGAATGAATGTGGTGAGGCAGAGATGTTCTGTCCTACAAATCAGATTCTACAAACTTAAAAAAAGAACATCTTCATTTGGTACAGATTCCTGCAAAAAATCACACCATAGTCATTTTATCATGTTTTTCAGTCAAAATCAGAATGGTGTAAAAACGATCATTGCCTTTAATATCACTATTCATATCGCAGTTGACCCTTCGCTAAACCCCGCCCCAAACAGTACTTGTCCAATCATAGGTTAGCAACCGTGACTAAGAGCTGACAAGCTGTCCTTTTATCTACATGCGACACAGTTTGCAGGAGGCTCTTAGAAGAGCAACACTCAGCATTTCATGAGTCTGGATGGTGACGTCTTTTCTGTAGTCTCTCAAAAACATGAAACACAAGAGCACAGGTGTGGTAAATGGATTAAACTCTGTCTTCATCTGCTCTATCATAAACTGTGAATGTTAGCATGTCTGGCTAACACTAGCTGCAGTAACTTTGCCTCTAGACAAACTTGTTAGATCCCACTGCATCTGCATTTGTTCTGTGGGGGTTTGAGGAGGAGGATGTGGGCTGATGAAGAATCAAAGTGGGTCGATGACAGTGCATCTATCTCTGGCTCGCTGTCTCAGGTCTAGGCCAGGTTAGCTTAGCTCTTTTCCCGGCTATCCGCTGCGATCGTGATTGGCTGGTCCGGCAGGGTGACGTGTCTCAAAATCCACTCCACTGGTCCAGTCGCTGCATTTTCTTTTCCCACATTAATGAGTGTATTTCTGTCATCTATCATGTACATATACCTGCTGTTTTTCACCACCTGACCAATGTTTGCTGAGATGCATTAACTTTATATCATGTACACAGCTGTTATGTAATTTTACACAAACACTTTCACAGGGTTCTTGTTTTACAACGTGTGAGATGGAGAAATTAAAACGTCACATAAGTGGCTTACATCACCCAGCTACACTTATAAAATCTGCTTTTGAGTTATTTTAGCCAACAAAATCCACCATCATCAGCTAGAAAAGAGAAGCTGCTTTTGTGTACGACTCTAAGGAATCACAGACCTCTTGTTTCCACAATTACTCCCAAGTTCGATTTGAAATCTGTCACCGTTATCACCGTAAACTGCATAAATACAGTACAAGAATGGAAAGCTTGTTCGACTTCGCAACAGTAACTTAGGAGGGCAGGGCTTAGCGAAGGGTCAGTTGGAATATCAGGCAAAATAATGGCAATTAGATATTTTTTTCAAAATCGTTAAACCCTAATTGCAATTGCATTATTCAATATGATTTGTGGGAATGATCATTTTTGCATTATAGTTTTCATGTTTACCGAAAAAAAGATTCAAATCATGATGATATGATATTTGCTGCAGTCTGTACCAAACAAACATGTTTTCTTTTCGTGTCTGATGGTGGCAGTGCATTGGATTGTGTTTTACTGTAAAGTGTATCTGATTTGGTTTGTGCTTCTCCATGTATGGTTAGTGACGTGTGGCCTCAGAATGTGCCATAGATCTGAGTAAACGCACATAACAATAGTAATATTACTATTTGAAGCGAGATAGTAACTATGGTGACTCATTGTGAATGTGCTTTTTGTTTGTTTTTCCAGACCTGTTTGGGACGTTGGACCCATTCGGCAGCAGTTCATTCAGCAGCAGCAGTAACAGCTCTGCTGGATTCGCAGACTTCAGCCACATGTCAAAGCCCAGAGACCCTTTTGAAGGCCGGGCCAGCTGGCTTCCAGACTACCAGAAGGTACAGAGGCCTCAACTCATCCTGAAACACGCATTCTTGGTCAGATAGGCAAATCTCCCAGTACAGACACGGGGTCTTAAAGTATTCGCAATAAAAAGTAATATTGGCACAAATATTAAATGAGGCGTGTTTCATATTTGGTCCAGTATAGCACAAAAGTTAGAGATCTCTCTGCTACTTTTGGACTACCTCAATATAAAATATGGTGAAATTGTTTAGCCTAATATAATCTTTTCAGGGCTGCAACTAATGATTATTTTCATCATTGATTAATTTGGTTCACACTATTCACGATTTGATTTATAAGGTTGATACAGTTAGAAATTTTTTATGGATATTTCAGTGACGATGCCAGTTCTGCTTGGATATGAACCCTCTAACCTGGTGCATTAATAAATATATTAATGTTTACCTGAAGAATTAACATCAATCATGTATTCTTTAGTAAAAGTCACCTCAGCAGGCATGTATTAAAAGCTCGATTTTGGGATTTTATGGATCGATATCAGACCATGGAATGGAAAATCGTTTTGAATCACTTTTTTTAAACCAGCTCAACGCTCGATTATTTTCTAAATTATTCAGTTAGTTGTTTTGCCCATAAAATGTGAAAAATGTTGATCAAAGTTACCTTTTTTGTATCCAGATTACATAATTCTCTTACAGGAAATCCGTTACTCCTCAAGCCTGATTATCAATATTTTTACTTTTAGTATGTTTCTTTTTTAACAAACAGAACTCATATAACCAGTATTGTGTGTCCTATATTCTGAAATAACCGCTGAATGCTCATTGTTTGTTTCCAGTCGGTGTTTGTGGACGACCCATTCAGCAGAAAGAATGACACACCAGCTCTGCCACCGAAGAAAAGTGTTCCCCCAAGACCCAAACCACCCAGTGGTGAGTGTCACACTGTATAGGCTTTTGTGCGGTGAGAGGAGGAAGAGAAAGCAACACTGTTACAGCTTTGTAGAGGTCCCCATAACACTTTAATAATAGGGACACTAGCAGAACCTTATCACTACTTTAGGGAATTTATCTGTCTTGTATAAAATAATGAGGTGTCCCTCTTTGACTGTTTTACAGTCCAGTATTTATAAATTACACAGAGAAGCCCATTATCTTACTGTGATCTTCTTACATGGTGTGGCTCAGGCTAGTGGAACAGTGGTGAGTGTAAAAAGGAAGTGGGACTTTGGCTTTATCAGAAACCTAGATGTTTGATAGGTTCCTCAGTGCGATTACCACATCACCATCATGACCATAATCACCACCCTTTTTCTGGGTATTGCAGGCATTCAGAAATGAAGGACGTGTGTATGTGTTCATAGACTGTGAGCAGAAAGAGACAAATAATGAGTGATGTGAAAAGATTACAAATACATAGTCAGAGACATTAATATAGAAATATTGATTAGAGAAATTTTTAAATTCTCGATATGATATGATATATAAATATTTTCTGTTGTGATTCAAGAAAAAAGATATGTGCAGTGTCGATTTTGTCTTTTTGATGTTTGTCCCGATTGTTAAAATATGCTAAGCCATCTTTTCTTGCTTAAGAGGTGGCAAAAGTACACAATTCTGTACTCAAGAAAAAGTACAAATACTTGCGCAAAAGCAGAAGTACTGATTCAACTTATTTACTCAAGTAAAAGTGAAAAAATACAGCCTGTACAGGTGTGAAAGTCGTCCTCTGAAGGACATTTCTACTGACTGTTTCTGTGCAAAGATAACTGAACCTCAGCTTTTCTCTGCGGTAAAGTCTCCCTCGGCTCCCTCTGTCAGTTTCATACTTATACGTGTTTTATATCATTTCCATCTTGTTATGTTCTTACTTCATTTTCACCTTGTTATGTCCTGTTAAGTGTCTTATCTAGATTTTGTCTTGGTAAGTTTTTGTTGTACGTCCTGCTGTGTCCTTTATCTTGTTTTTTTCATGTGTTTTTACATAATTTTGGTTGTGCTACGTCCTGTTGCGTCTTTTATTTATTTTTTTTCTTGTTACGTATTTTATGACCTTTCTGTCTTGTTTCGTCATTCTGGTCTTATGTCCTGTTACGTCTTTTATCAGGTTTTTGTCTTATTACATCATAAATTCTGTTTTTGTCTTAGTCCATCTTTTCTGTTGTTTTCCTCTAGTTGTGTCCTTTATATTGTTTTCATGTAATTATCTTTTGCGTCTTTTTCCTCATGTTGTCATTGGCAACCCGTTATGTCTTTAACATAATTTTTGTCTTGTTACATTGTTTTATTTGTTGTTTTCTTGTTAAATCTTTTAAGTCATTTTTGTCTTATGTATTATGTTGCTTTCTTCTCATTATGTTTTTTTCTTAATTTTCGTCTCGTTATGTATTGTGAAGTCATTTTTATCTTGTTACGTCTAAGGATGCACCGATCGACTGGCCAGAGACCGGAACCGGCCGGACAGCGTCACATATCCAATTCTGTGCCCATCATATTCACGCACGTTCTGCACGATGGTGACATCACGCGCGCAGCACACAATAACCTAACCTAACACCCGCAAAAGCACTAATCACAGCTACACACACTCAGACATGAAGTCGGTGTTAGTGATAGATTCCAAGAACAGGATAAAGAGAAGACAGACTGTCTACAAGGAGACGCAACAGCTGAGCAGCTAACGGTATTTCAGCAGAGCCATAAACTTTTTAGCCCTTCATGCTAATGTTAGCCAGCACCAGACTTCTGTTCACATTGGGACAGTTAAAATCTCACCTCCTGTTCTGGCTGAAGAATAAACAACCTGTGTTGATGTGTCTCCTCAAACATTTTCTCATCCAGACTCGGTTAACTTCTGCATCTGTTTTTCTCATGGCAAAGTTTTACTGCAGCAAACTGTTGCACCACGTCTGTTTCCAGTTTGTTTACATCTGCTTCCACAAGATCAAATGAAATCCCATCCCGTGAAATCCCAGGAGATTCCATGAGATCTCACAAGATTGTTTCCACTAGTACATAATCTTAATGTATTAATATAATAAGGCCTGGCTGTAACCTGGAGGGCTTTTGGAGAAAATGTGAAATAGTATTTAATGAATATTTAGTAGCCCGTGTTTTTTTTTGTTTTGTTTTTTTTAAATGAACATCCAATTTCATTTTACAAGAAAAGGTGCAATTGTGAATGCTGTCAATTAAAGTTCTCAGACTGAAAATCAGAATCGGCAGGTCAGACTCTTAAAAAATCGGAATTGTCAAAGAAAGTTGGAGTCGGTGCATCTCTAGTTTCTTCTTTTATGTCATTTTCGTCTTGCTACATTGTATTAATCTTGTCACACCTGCTGTATCGTTTTAGTCTCGTGACAGCTTTTAGCCTGACATTGTTTTCATTTTGTTCTGTCTTTTATACTTTTTTATCTTTGTAACAACAACAAGCCTGTTTTTTAAATGTAAGAGGTAGAAATTACAGATATTTGTGTTAAAATGTAGGGGGTAAAAGTAAAAGATTAAAAGTAAAAAGTCACAAAATAAATACTCAAGTAAAGAACAGATACCTGAAAAATCTACTAAGTAGAGTAACAAAGTATTTGTACTTAGTTACTTCCCATCTCTGATGTCTGGGATGTTACTTCAACAATCACTTTACAGATTTCTTTGCAGCTCTAAAAAAATAGGTACAATATCTCAGTACTTTGAGACAAGTTAAGTTGAATGACTCCATCATGAATGAAAGAGTAGAATAAGATATTTGACCTTTCTGAAAGGCAGCTTTTCTGTAATGTATAGGTGCAAGCTATGCTGAAATGCAGATGTGTTTTTTTTTCTGTAACCAGAGCAAAACTTTTGTTCTCCAGCATAGAAAGCTCAGTCTTAAACTCTGCTCTCATCTGTCAACAGGAAAGAATGTCATTGTGGGTACAGAGGAGATAAAAGTCTTTTTTTTCTTATTTGCCAAGCAACTGTTGTCACACATTCTATACTCTACATAGGTTCTCAATTCAAGCACCAACAGTGGCAAACACACTGTACTGTGCACTGCAGCACATCATATTAAATCTTTTATACACTTTAATATTGACATTAGTGAGTTTAGTCAGCTGTTTCTGATGGGGTTTTAATATACAACTGCCTTTATAACCTTCTATGTAATTTAGGGTCTTATGTACATAATAGTGACCATCTAGAAAGTTAGATCTTAAAAATTAGAAATTAGTTTTTAATCCAAATTCAAAATATTGTCATGTAGCTTTTTTTCCTGATACAGGGTTTGAATTAGGCGTGGTTGCTTTGACACTTGTTATGAAAATTGCGCAATTACTTACCAATCATTAAACATCCATGTCAGTTGTCTCCCCAAACAGGTGTTTGCTGCTAACCTTTAATGAGACACTCACCTTTCATATCATATATACATTTTTAGTATTGAAAGCCAAATATCCAGAGCCTTTAACACATCAGTGATTTTCCTCACATGTCATTTTTAACATGAGAGTATCAGTCTTACCTATGATGCAGGCTTGCTGGTTAAACTAGAGACCAAATTCTCAAATGTCATGTAGAAACATTTAGCTCATATTCATTTCAGTAGATTCAGAAGAAAAATGCTTTTTATAACATAATTATATCTACCATCTATAATAAAACAGCATCATGATGAAGAAATTTGATCATTTAAGTCCCTCACTGCCACAAAACATCTTTGCTGAAATCCCCACCATTTAGAAATGTGCTCTGTTGGCCACACCCACATCCATGCTACATCACTAGAAAGCCCAGGGTGTGCTTTTCAGAGGACACGAGGACATGTTCGTCCACGGAGGACGAACATGAATTGTCAAGTCTTAGGAGGAAACTGTTGTGTTTGAACTGTGCTTCACCGTCACACCTTTTTTGTTTACGGATTTTCATGAAACTGTTAGACCACCATTTCAAATGCATTTAAACTTTGCAGCTGGGAGCAGCACCTCCATTTCCTTAGTGCATTGCACTGTGGGCAAGGTGCAAGATTAACTTTTTTTTCGTCCACTGCCATCTTACCAGCATGTGGCTGGTGCTTTAGTCCAAAATCAAGTGTGAACACACTAAAAACCAGCCTAAAATTTAAAGTAGTAGTTGTATAGAATTTGGAAACAGCTCAAGGAACTCTCACTTCCCACTTTAGTGCCCATGACACATGAGCTGCAGTGTCTTTGCATGGCTCTAACTGCTGGTGCACACATGACAGAAATGATTAACAAATATGTGAAAACTGTGGTCAGTTCAATAGTTATTTATGGACGTCAGGATCAGAGTGGATGTGTTTGGTGTAAAGTCTTTTGGGGACAGCATGACCCTGTCCCATGGGGCTTGGTGTTCAAACTTTGAACCACAGTTACCCAGAATTCCCTTCTGTGTGTTTCAGCCTAAACTGTGGCCACACTTGCAGCTCCCACACTGTCCCACATGCCTGCTGACTCAGGGGTAGTAAAAGGAACTAGAGACAATTCTCTAACTGCTTTTCATTTGTTCGGTGAGGTTCCGGCAGCTGTCGCTCAGGCTCCTCTCCCATCATTCAGTCTGTAACCACCTACAGCTAAACCTGACATGAACGCTCTCTGTATTTTTAAGTAGATTTGATATTACGACTGTTCACACGCTTCTGCTGGGATGTTTGTGTAGGCACATGTGAAGGTGATGTTGTAAGAGCGATGAGATGTGGTTTGCTTGGCCTGTTGTTTGCAGACACACCCTAACTTGCTTCCTCTCTCTTCCCTTCGTGTGTGTGTGTGTGTGTGTGTGTTTACGAGGGTGAGTGGTTCAGAGCAGGTCAGGCTGCAGGCTGTGTGCAGTGGGCCAATGCCAGCATTGTCACCAGTGTAACAATCACCCTCTTCATCTTATGTTAAATGTGGTTTCTTTGTTTTCTGTCTTAATCCTCTTAAGAGGCACATTTTCATGCATGCATGCACACTCTGTCACTTTGTCTCATTACTCAGGTGTGACTGGGACAAGCCTGCAATAACAGTGCTGCAAATAAACTGTCAGAATTGGGGCACATTGCTGTATCTGTTTTGTTTTCACTAGATAAAATAATGCATGCTGCACATACAATCCTGTGGTAGACATTAAAATTAAATGCCACTGATGTAGTGGATTATTTTAAAACAGGGTGGAGCTCATGATTGTGGTTTCTCAAGTGCGAGTTTGTGTGTGTGTGTGTGTGCGTGTGTGTGTGCAGTTTACTGAAAGAGGAAAAAACTGATTGCCAGGCATGCAGTTTTGCTCAGCGTAGAGTGTGAAATGAACTGCTCACCCTGATCAGACGGGTTATCTGGGTAATAAGACGGAATGTGTGTGTGTGTGTATGTTGTATGACAACGGTTTTACTGGTCCTGTGGTTTAACACCTATACAAGCAACATGATGTACTCTTAACTTTCCCACGATCCTCTGCCAGGGCCTGCTTCAATTCTGTCAATGACAGAAATATTACTGTTGCTTTTTTGTCATATTTGTAGGTTATCTAGAGATCGAACTGTGCTTCTACAGAATGACTGAGTCTAATAAACGAGTATTTTCCATTAAGTTAATAAATATTTTAAGGAAAGTACTGAACTGCTTGGTCTTCAGGGATGGCACTTTGTCTGTGTTATTGTGCCTGCACTTATTCTGATGGAATTAAAGGCCTCTATCAGAGTCTGTCAGAGAAAAAAAAAAGAAATTAATTTCAAGTTAAGAAGAAACAGCTAGTCAGTGGGTCTTAATAATTTATCACACACATTTTGATCCCAAGCTTAAGAATAAACTCCTGCCTTTTTTTTTATTTTAACACATTTTTTCCCCTTATGACACAGAAAAGATTTGACTCAATGATTTTTAATGTAGAGTAGAAAATTAAACAGCAGTTATATGGATAATAAATAAATTGTTTGAGTCAAATCATTTTTCAAGCAAAAATACAAACAGTGTCTTGTTCCTGGTTCCCCCTTGGAGGATCTGCTGCTTTTCATATCACAGTAAACTGAATAACAGAAATACAAAATTTAGGATGTCCCCTTGGGGCATTTATCATTATTTTTTATGTTTTGGAGACCAATCACTGATAAAAAAAAAATAATCAACAGATAATTAACATGTACCTCCAGTCATGATTGAAACAATAGAAAATCCTCTGCATGAAGTAATAAATTGTTTTGTTTTGTTTTGTGTGTTTAAAATAAGTTCAAATACCTTGTTAAAGTGGCTTGGATATAGCTCTACCCCTTGCCTTCATTTAGATTCATTCAGGGATTCATGAATATGCAAATAGTCCCCACCCTCTCCATACAAAAAATATGTTTTAAATGAATCACTAATTGCGCCACTTGATTTATATGCATAAGACCTGACTTTGACAGCTTATGTGGCAGTTAAAACACAACAAGAAGGCTATGTAAAATATGAAATTTGACTTTACTAAAACTTGCAGACATCTAGTGTGTGAACTACTATTGTGAAGGTACAGGAACTCAAGCTCTTTCTCTAGTTTTCTAAAATGTATTACAAGTTGCTTTGGTGCTGTTATTTGCTATAAGATATAGCACCGATAAATCTGTGTGAATGTGTGCGCCCTATGAACTCAAACAATATCACATATTTGTCTGGTTGGTAAATTGGTGAACCAACAGTTGGCAATGTGGGCAGAAACACAACCGAGGTGATTTACCAGGAAACCGTTGAGGATGGTTCCACCGGTTACAGGGTTAAAGGTATCACTTTTGCTTTGGTCCTGCTTTGAACCTGTTGATTCTTGATGTACCTTTTTTTCCCTATACCAGCTGTTTTTATATATTTCCTTTCTCAGGAGGATGTAGCGCTGCATGTGTCAAATTAGATAGAAAGATTTGTGCAGGGACGCAATATAAATTGTTTTGGTGTGTCGTTTGTCTGTGTGTGAGTGTGAGTGTGTGTGTGTGTGTGTGTGTGTGTGTATGGGGAGGTGAAACTTGTGGCTTTCAAGAGCTGGTAGCTATCTTTGAGGTGACAGCGGAGTTGAGGCAGGGCGTGGGCAGAGCTATGGGAACCAGAGAATTTAGTGTTTGTGTGTTTTAATCCAGAACACATCAAATCAGATCGAATGTTGTCGGCATAATTCAACAAGGTGAGGTTAGAATTACTCATGTGGACTGCAATGATGAGTCATGGTATCTCTCAGCTATCAGTGTACACTTGTGCTTGGTCTTTTTTACATCCTCCTGTGGAGATACGTGAGACCTGAAGCCTGTGATATGTCTGCTTTTATATGTTTTCTTCTTTGCTTCCCTCAGCATGTCTTCCTCACCACAAAACAGATTATTTTTGTGCTATACCACAAATACCTTATTCCCTTTGCTGGCTTTTTAAAAATGCCTACACATTACAGATTTTTACCTTATTTTTACTAGAGCTGTAATGATTAATTGAATAATCGATCATTAAATTAATCCCCAGCTATAATCGATTAACTGGTTTGAGTAGTTTTTGTTTACAAAAAAAAGTCTTTCTGATTTCTGAGGATGTCATCTTTGTCAACATTTTTCACCATTTTCTGATATTTTATGGACCAGACAACTAATTGATTAATCAAGAAAATGATTGACAGATTAATTCATAATGAAAATAATCGTTAGTTGACGCCATCATTTTCACTTCCTAGTCTCTTTTTCAATTTTCGCACATGACAGCAGGTGGTTTATGCCTGCTTTTAGTCAGCAAGTCTTTATTGAGATGGCAGAAACATAGAAACTATAGGTGTAAGAAAATATCAATACACTTGAGTATTGCAATATTATGTTTTGTGACATTGTATCAATTCTCAAAAACGCTGTCATGATATTGTAATATTGTAAAAACTTGGGCAGTGGTTCATTCTGTCATGTGATTAAAGCACTGACCACTAGATAGCAGTGTTATCTATCCTTACCGTTCTGATTTCATTCAAAAGTAAGCTTTTTTAACTCTCTTAATATATCACCTTTCACACAGTGTTGCACTATACTGTAATATGTTGAATCGTGAGCCTTGTATCGTGATTTGAGTAGTATGACCAGATTCTGGTGACTCAACAAATTTTGTCAATTCTATTAAATCCTTTACCTTGTGAGGCAGCTGGATTCATGAGATCACGTTAGAATCCATCTTGCCAGGCTTCAAGTTATCTGTTTGTGTCTGCGCTAAACGTGGTGCTGCCAATTTGCATCCTAGGAGGGACTAGGGTCAGCTACGGGTGTGGTTTTACGTGTGGCAACAGCCAAGAGCATCCATGGA
This sequence comes from Lutjanus erythropterus, assembly GCF_056507025.1. Classification (NCBI taxonomy): domain Eukaryota; kingdom Metazoa; phylum Chordata; class Actinopteri; order Lutjaniformes; family Lutjanidae; genus Lutjanus; species Lutjanus erythropterus. The sequence continues at coordinate 4,293,496 of NC_139323.1, read as the reverse complement.
AGCATTGATCTGACTGGTTCAAGGCAAGACAAGCTATTTAATGGTAATGGTTAAAACATTACAGACATTGCGTTAAAAAACATAAAAGCAAAAGCAAACAAGTCAGCCCGTGTTAAACATGATGAACAGATGGTTCATACAATCAGCTGCCAGGTGGTTTTTTTGAAAGGGTCTGCCCTTTTCCAAACAGTTTCTAAGGATGACTTCCCAGACGGTACTGTGTAAAAAATCATCTGGTGTGTCAGGTTACTAAATCCTGCCTCTCATTCCGCTGCCAACATGTCACAATTGATAATTAGAAATCTCACTCCCTATGTCTATCAACTGGTGTCTGTCTGGGCTCTATACTGGGTCTAGTCCTGTTCAACATGTCCATCAATGACCTGCCTTTTGTGTGGGGAAATTATATTATTTTTATTTGCGCCAATGATACAGTTATTTTTATTCATGGTAAAACCCCTGGAGAGGTCGCAATAAAGCTAACAAATGTTATTTTGAGGTCGCATCTTGGCCTAACGAATGTGCTGGAAACAGTTTGTATGTTTTTCTCCCAAAAGCCATAATGTAGATGAAGAGCAAGAGACTCTCATTTCAGGAGAGAAACTTTATGGCACGTAGAGTTGGACGATACATTAAAATTTTTCAAACGATAATCATCAGCCTTTCCATCGGCAATTGGCGATATCGTCGTCTCCCCTCCCACCTCCTCCTGTCCTCTCGGGTCTCAGCTGGGAGATGTGCGCAAACTGGGAATTCACTATGTTACACACGCTGCATACGTTCACTACATCCAATAAACAAAATAAACTCACAAAGTGTCTAGAAATTCCCTATTATCACACTTATTTTCCATTTTAAATGGAGAAATACAGCTGCACACCTTCTGAATTCAAGTTTCTCTCTTTTACCGAACTAAGACGACCATAATTGGCTTGTCTTTGTTAGTCTGTCTATTCTTCCAACAATCACCAACTCTGGTTTGGTCAAAATAAATCCTTAATTCACTGCTTGAAAAGAGTTTAAAGAGTCTGATTCTGCAGGCTGTTTTCCTCTCACTCGTCACCCAGCTCAGTGCACTCATGGTCGGCTGAGTGGGTGTGAACTGTGCCGCTGGATGAGAGCGCAGTGCAGAGCAGAGGCTGTCACTCTGCAGACTATTACATTAGCAAAATAAAATGACAAATATCACCCTAAAAATCATTCAAAAAGCAGTTAGTGATGTATTCAGCCCATTGTCGATAGACAATATATTCGTCCAATCGCCCAACCCTAATGGCACGTCTGCACCACACTTTTGAGTCATCCTTCACGCGACTGCATGCTCCCACCAGCAGCATTTCAGCAGTGGAGTGCTTCGCCTGCATGATTATGTTTACTTAGTCAGATTTTGTCGAATTACTCCTCTTTCCTTACTTTTCTGCTTCCACCATGGATAGGCAGGTTACATAGTTAAATAGTTTCTTTTCTGTCTGCCTTTATGATTGCAAGTCTGCACGGGGTCTTTTCTCTTGAAACTTTACTGTATTCTCTCTGCTTTTCCTGTGTCTGACACTTTGCCCACACAATCTGCTCTGTGCTGATTGATGCGGCATCCATCAAAAATAGATTTGGCGTGTGTTTGAAGCAGAGCGGAGGCACTGCTGTTGGAATCATAAACATTGTGTAGAATGGCCATGATCCACTCCGGCTGACATGGCGCAGCTGTAGCTTGAAGCAGCGGCACCTTCTTTAATCTAGTTGTAAAAGTTGTCTTAGAATATCTAAGAGCACATTTATTGAAACTTCAGCCTCAAAACTGACCTAAAAAAAAAAAGGTCTGTAATAAAGTTCAGTTTTGCACATTTCAGATTTACCAAAAACTTCTTATCCTGGATTTTATCAGCTCATGTTGTTTAACTGTTTTGTATATAGTTTTATTAATTATTCTGACTATTGTACATATTATTTTTTATTAAATTCTTATTTTATTTTAAATTATTATTTATTTTATTTCTAGGATGTCTAATACCATCTGAAGGAACTGCCAATGAAAACCTGTCTTTAGGGTGCATGTATGTTAGTTTGAATGTTGATTAATGCCCCTTTGCAAATAAGTAGATATTTTTAAAATTGTCTCTGTGGTGATGTTTACTTCTTGTCCTTTATGTCTTCAGGTAAGAGTACACCAGTGAGCATGTCTGGCCCAGCTGACCCTTCCAAACCATGTGACCCCTTCCAGCCATTCGGCAGTGATGCCATCGACCCATTTCAGAGTAAAAAGGGTCCGGGAGACCCATTCAGCGGCAAAGACCCTTTCGCCCCGTCCTCAGCATCAAGTAAAAGCCCTAAAGACTCTACCTCGGGTTTTGCAGACTTCAGTTCTGTAAGTTGAGATGGGTGATACTGTTAAACTTTCACTAGGCCACAGAGCTCTGCACAGACACCAGCACAGTCATTAGAGATATGCCAGAGTGACTTCAGCACAGTATAAAGTCACTGTACTGTTGAGGAAAAGAATATAGCAAAGCTCTATAAGGGTAGTAGGGGGATACAGGTGTTTTTGGGCTTGAATCTGATGACCAATTTTACAGTGACTTCATTTCCACCTGATTACATGTTAATACCAGGTAGGAATTGGGTCATTATGATTGGGTGATGATCAAAGTGGTCCTTCAACAGCACATGATGTTAACGCTGATACTGGGTATCATTAGTTAAGTCAACATAATCTGATTATGAGGTCTTACTTCTTAATATTTACACTGAGGCAAAGGTTGTGCCTTTTGTGTGATTAGGGCTGGGTAATGATATAATATGAGTGAATAATGAGTGTTTATCGATCATATTGTCACAGTATGATCATATTATGTTATCATTTTGTGGAACTCTCTTATCTGAATTAATGATTACAAACTATGATTAGACTTAAAAAAACAAGTTTTTGCTTTACGTGGATGAAGTGTTTTAGAGCACTCATTTATTTTGCATACTTTAGCCATCAATGTTAAAAAAGAAACATTGTTTTAATGCTGTTAATGTTGTGATATTGATTACAACCACATCATCCAGCCCTATGTCCAGTGCAGTAAGCTCCAACCCTGCATCCAACCCTTCACCAAGCACCACCCTCCTTAGTTACTGTTGCTACGCCTGTCAAGCTTTTCATTCTCGCACTGCACTCATGCAGTTTACAGTGATAATAGTGGCAGATTTATCATCAGAATTGTGAGAAATTGTTGAAATAAGAGGTCTTTGATTCCTAAAAGAAGTAAACAAAATCATCTTCCTATTTCTAGCTCATTTGTCAGCAAAAATGATGACTCACAAGCAGATTTCATTAGTGTTGCTGACTGATGTAAGCTAGTGCTAACTCCGTGAGTCAGGCGAGAAGTCCATTTCCAGCTGATGTTTTAATGTTTCCATCTACACATTTTAAAACAACAACTCTGTGAAAGTGTCTTAAATATGTACAGTTGCCTATCAGCTGTGTACATGATATAACGTTAATGCTAAAAGACTGAGGCTAATGCTAGCTTATATCATAGCAAACATTGGTCAAATGGTGAAATATGGCAGGCATATCTACATGATAGATGACAGAAATACTCCCATAAACATGGAAAAGAAGCACAGGGACTTCAGTAGTACAGCAGACCTTGAGATGGGTCACCCAGCCCGTCTGCGATCACCCCAGGAAGAGAGCTGGTGGTAGCTAAGCTAACCGGACTTAAACTTGAGGGACCGAGCCAGAGTGAGATGCATAGTTGTTGACCCACTTTGGTTCTGCACCAGCCCACATCTTCCTCCTCAAATCCCCCACAGAACAAATGCAGATGCAAGTTAACAGGTTTAAATGGAGGTTAAGTTACTACAGCTAGTAAGTAAGTGTTAATTAGCAGGACATGCCAACTTCCGCAGCTTATGTTTTAGCAGATATAGTTTAATCCATTCTCCACATTTGCACTCTTGTGTTTCATGGTTTTGAAAGACTACCAAATGAAAAGCCACCGTCCACCTCCTCTCAAAGCCCTGTATACACCACTTCAACCCGAAGAAAAATGCAAAGCTTGACAGGCCTGTGGCTTCCTAGTTACAGTTGCTAACCTATGGTTGGACAGTTGCTATTCTCAGGAGGGGCGTAACGAAGGGTCAGTTCTATATTTATACACATGACTGTCAAGTTAAAAGTAGTATAACAGAGTACAGGATGCTAATGAAGTGCACTGATCTACAGTATGTGTGCAATAATGAGGCAGGACAGCACACACATCTAAGGCAGCCTGTTCTCTCTCTACTTTAGATCCTCTGTGGCAGCCCATTCTAACATTATCTGTTCTCCATGTTAACAAGCTTCTCTGTTAATAACACACTGCTGCTTCACTTCCTAAAATACCCCATCACAGCTCTGACACGGGACAACTGGACATATACTGACAGAATAATGTAGTATTAAAAGTACTCTAAGTGACATGGTGCAGCTTTTCACCCTGAAGTTTTCTCCAAACTTGATGCAGGCTTTATCATGTTACTTGTATTCCCAGTTTTTCCTGAAGTAATCCTTCCATTTTATGCATTTATTTTTATCAGACACCACAGGTGGGTAGTACAGCCAGGCTTTACAACATTTTGGTGGCATCTCAGCACACTGAACTACCAACTCCATCAAAAACTACTCTGAGCGTGACTTCACCACAGTCTGTATGGAGCTGTTGGCTGTAGTTGTGGTGGTGGGCCAATCACAATCTCTAGATCTGGGTTCAAAGAGGATTCAGTGTTTGTATCATGGTGAAACCATGAGTGGTTTCCATCCTGCTTGTCACTGGATCATTTCAGTTGATGCCTTAAAAGAATCAAGTACTGATACCCAGCCTATTGTATTTCATTTCATATGTTAAGGTGATCATTTGTGGTTTTGCGGGGGAGTTAGGTGCTCAAACTATTTCTTGACGAAAAACAGTTGGGTGTAGTGACAATGCAGTTTCCTGGAGTCCTGTTGCGTTACTGAGTCATTAAGAAACAGAAGAAATGGTTTCGCCCTCTCCCTAAAACCAAAAATTGTTACCTATACATTTCTGTTTGAATAAGCAAGATCCAAAGCGTTCATCACTGAGGTTTGAAGGTGTTTTTAGATGTGGGTTGTTTTTTGTTTTTTTTACTTTGAATAGAGTCAGGTTACCAATTTACCCTTAGCTAAGCCCCACCCTCCTTAGTTACTGTTGCCTGTCAAGCTTTCTACTCTTGCACTGCACAGATGCTGTGAGAATGGTGACACACACTGATAAAGAGTGGCCAAAATATATTCCATCCTGAGTTTGACCCTCTTTTCTTAAATTGGTTAGCTGGACATGCTAATGTTCGTAGTATGTGAGAGCATGTAAAGACAGAGTTTTAACTATTCCCCTCATGTGTGCTTTACATTTTTGAGACTACAGAAAAGATGCTGCCGTCCAAAGTCATGAAACACAGAGTGTCTCTGGTCTCAGAGCCTCTTGCAGACCGCTTTAACACAGAGAGACACGCAAAGCTTGACAGGCCTGGGTTGCTCTAGTTACGATTGGTAAGCTATGATTGGACAGTTTGCTGCTTGCAGGAATGGTTTAACAAGCAGTCAGTTTCCCTCCTTCAAGTCTTTTTGCTAAACTAGGCAAGCTGTGTCCTGACTCCAGATATGTGCTTTTAACACAGACATGAGATTCCTATTTACCTTATCATCTCATTCTGAGAAAGAATTCAATTAAGCATGGTTTTCAAAATGCTGTTTTATGTCTTTAAAGATGTATTCAGCACTGGTGACTTCCAGTAACTACTCCCCATTGTTGTGAGAACAAAGACATATCATCTAAAGAAGTAAAAAAAAAAAAAGATAATTACTGGGCAGCTTTTTTATGTAGTTTCCAAAACTGTATCAAGTATCACAATAACTCTTTTTAACTGCTACAAAGTAATATGATTGGTAATGAGAGGCAAAGCAGACCTAAAATGACCCTCATTCATCTCACCACTATGACACATCATTTGAACCTACTTTAGAAACGGCAGCTTGGTAATGAAGCTTCGTAGGCTGCAGAGCAGAACAGAGTTGCATTAAAGTACAGGAAAGGGTGTGAGCCTTTACTGTACGCGGTTTGTTTGTTTTGGCAGGAAGAATATCTTCAGTTTGTCAGGGTTTCCCCGGACTTTCACAGATGCTGAGGGCTAATTATCAGCAGTGTGTTGGCATGATGCTCACAGGCTGGACAGTTAGACCTCTGAGAGGACACAGATGGACACAGAAACCTGCCATAACACATAAGCAAATAACTACAGGGACTAATCCCTCAGATCATGACTAAACACTGCATTTCACATGTCAGTCACTTTTTAGGTAGATAATCACTGGGAATAACGCTTCTGTCTGATTGGATGGCTAAGTTCAGCTGCTAGTGAGATACATCCATCTAACATGAGACACAGCAGTATCACTCCTCAACTCTCAGCTCTTGAGTCTGCCTGCCCTGTACGACATTGCTGTGTGTGTGTGTGTGTGTGTGTGTGTGTGTGTGTGTGTGTGTGTGTGTGTGTGTGTGTGTGTGTGTGCTTAGTTGTTAGTGGTTGATTCTTGCTTTAGATCTATCTGCTCTCTGTTCTTCCTCTGCATGTCTTCATCTTACAGTGTTATTGTAGTTTTTCTGTTTGTCCCCGCTCTCAATCATCCTTCCACATTCTGCAACCTAACATAACTGCTAAGAGCAAAGCATCAGATACACACTGACTGCTCTACTGGGTATAAAACTGTAACTTCCATAAGTCATTATTTATGGCAGTTTAATTAAAAAAGACACTCCTTGGTTCATATAGAACCTCTTTAGACTGTTTAGTGTAGAGCTGCAACTAGGGCAAAACAATTTATCAAAATTTTGTTGAAATCACAGCATGGCAGTATGTGTTAATTGCAAAATGTGTGATAAAATTAATATCGTCATGCTGCAGAAATGTCCTGGCCTACACATCATTTTTTCACAGACTTAAGAAAACATCTTTGTTTTGTACAGAACCTTGCAAAAACCACAACATAATGATATGTTTTACATGAAAATGACAATGACGACATAAAAATTAGCATTCCTTCTAATATCGCAGGTCGTGTTGCTATTGCAATATCTAATTGCAATAGCGACTCGTTTTGTCCACAACTCAAAGATATTCAGTTTACTGTCAGAAAGGAATAAAGAAAGCAGAAAATATTCACATTTAAGAAGCTGGAATCAGAGAATTTGGATTATTTTCTTTAAAAAATTACTCAGACCAATTAACAGTTCTTCAGTGGGCAGATTTCCAAGGATTCCTCATTTGTGTGTAAACTGTTGATTCATACTGCAGTGTGATGATATCATAAAGCTTTATTTCTCTCTCTGCATGTCACATCTGTTGTTGCTGCTCTTTCCTTTAGTTCTCTTTGTTGTTTGTGTCCACTTGAAGGGACTCACTGACAGCTCTGTCTCACCACAGTCCCCCCTGTCTCACCTCTTGCAATTACCGGCATCAAGTATCTACTTTATCTTCAGTAGCTTGTTCACATTGTAAGAATCCATCATTTACTTTGATTAACACTAACCAGCCTGTACTTTGAAGCTGGTAAAATCACTTGGTATTCATAAAAGTACTAACAAGTAGCTTAAGACAAATGCTTAGAGATGTTTCAAAGAGGACTGGACAGAAACTGGACAGGTGTCCCTTCACAGTGTCTGTGTGCTATGCTGTGGTGTGATGTCCTGTAAACTAGCTTAGATCCACTGAGTTTAGGGATTCTGGCTTATAACATTTCTGTTCTGTAATCCACCTCTCTGACAGGACCTGACAAAGTCAAGGTAAGAGATTAAACACAATAAAATTCACATAAAATGAGCATTTGGCAATGTTATCAAAATGATGTTAGTTAATGACCATGGAAGCAGTGCATTTCAGACGTATGTTGAAGCATTTGTTTTGATACATCATGTGTTGCTGAAAAAGAAACTGACCTTTACTGTGTGGATTATGAAAAAAAGTGAGTTGTTATTTCATTCACATTATCAGTCTGTCAACAAAAAGCTCCATCTCTAACATGAAAGCAGGACACATGTTGCGTTTGCTTTTCCAGCAGGGTTCTTGTGGGTGCTGGAAATTCTTGAAAATGCTTGAATTTTAATGTAGTGTTTTCAAGGTTTGAAAAGTGCTTGGATAACTGGATAAACTGCTTGAAACTGCTTAAAAATCTTATTGCAGTACTTCCAAAATCAATTGCTCTCTTTTTAGTTTAACAATAAAAACGAAAGAGTTGACAAAACTCAAAGTTTCAAGGAATCTTACTGCAGTAGATTTTTGGGGTTAAACTCAGCTCACTCTTAGGTTTTGACAAAGTTTTACAACTGCTACTTTTTTGAGATAGTTCACCTTTCCTCTTTATCTAAACTTAAAACTTTGAGTTTTTGAAACCCCAAAACTGTATTTCAAAACTGACTAAATATACTCATTGAAGTTAAAGCAATTAATGATTAATAGTTTCATACTTTCATTTTATTTCAGGCCCTGAAATAATGATTAATAAGGTTCAGAGCTCATTGTGAACAGTTTTTGAAAACTCAAAGATTCAAGTTTATCTGAAGAAGAAATGTTCAGTATCTCAACTAAAGATTATAAGTCAGCAAAACTTTTTTCAGTTTATTTAAAAACTTAAAGAGTCTGAATTGGCCTCAGTGAAGAAATAAGATAAGTCAGAATCTACACAGTAGAATATTTTCAGCACTTTAACTTGATGTCAGGCAGCTTTTTCTGTTGACAGACCATGGTTATATAAGTTAAATATCACTCTCTCCAAAGCAACCAAACTCCATTGGCAAAATCAGTCATTTTCCTTACAGAACACAGGAGTTTCTGGTCTGCTGCTGCCTCGATCTGTTAGTTTGTTTGTGTTATTGTGTGACTTTGTTGTTTTTAAAGGTTTAATTTGGATTCATTGAAGTCATAATAACAAACAGAGGCACCCAGCAACTTCGTATTCTGCAAGGTAAAATTACTGTTTTTGCCAATGGAGTCTGGTTGCATTCGAGAGAGTTATATTTGACTTATGTTATGGCGTTTTCCCTTAGACCTAGGCAATAAAACAAGAGTGATATCAATCAGAAATAGAAATGTTGTCAATAGCAATAAGAAAGTAGTTTACATTTAATGCATTGAAGTCAAACTATCAGAGATTTTATCAAACCCCCATGAAAGCACAAAATGACTATGTCCTTGCCCATAGACGGCATGTCAGTGATGCCCTTGATGATGGCACGTGCTTCAAATGTCACTCAAACAGCATGTCTTTTAACAGACAAACCCCATGTGTGCTCCTGCCCTGGCTCATAAACAGCCAATCATATTGGTGTGTTGTTCAGTGGCCCAATCAACATGTGAGAAACTGCTTGAGTGAGACAGCAGCGTGCAAGATGAGTGCAGATTAAAAAAAGCTCGCCAGTGCAACAGGTTTTTGGGGGATTTTTAAAGTTAGATAACAGGTGACTCTTAAAGAATGAAACTAACAAAATAATAAGTGCAATGCAACAACACTTCTGTGTTAAATACTTTCAATTTTACTTCTAATTCTCAGGAAGGAATACAGAATAATTTGTCTCTCTAGCATGACCTTGCATAAATCTCTGGATTTGTATTTTTGTGTGGACACCTATCAGACCAGCGTTGTGTGTAAACTGCAAGAACAGCTTCCTGACATGATAGATAATTGTACATATCTACCCTTATGAAACTTCACTATCATGATAGACTTATCAGATATATCACTCAGACCTAGTTCCCGTCAGAAAAGGGCTGTCTGACCGAAAGGTAAAGTGCTGAAAGTGTTCTAAATATAGCGTACACTTAAACTGATAGAGTTTTTTTTAATTATTATTTTTTTAGGTGGGGCCTATGTTAAAAAATCTGACAAGACAGTGATACTCAACTTGCAACCCAGGGGCCAAATGTGGCCCCCAGTAGGGCCCTGGGTGGCCCTCCAACCATTCTCATTATCACAATGAAAATAAATCAGTTCACACTTTTTCCAGGAAGGAGGGACAGATATGCCAGTTTTGTGTGATGGTGTAATTGAGGCTGTTGGCAACAAAGGGCTGATCTGTGTGGTGACCTTTCAGGCTGTGCAAAGTGCAGAAGGATCAGACCATGAGCTTGAGGAAGAACTACAGAATAATTCTGATCCCATAAATTAGTATTAGTAAAAGCTTAAATATGCTGTTCATTCTGTGCGTGGTAGGAGCAGTTTATGTTCATGGTTAATCATGGTTAAATTTCAGTGATTGATGATGGAATAATTTCCAGCTATCTAATGTTGTATAAACTCTTTCATATTAGGGCTGCACATTAATCGCAATAAAATTGCAGTATTGTCAAATACAGTATCCACATCACAGAGACAGAACCAAAACACATTTTTTTGAAAAAGGAAAAATGTGTGAGAAAACAGCGTTATAATGAGGTACTGTAGTGCTACAAAGATGAGCTGGTCTAAAAATCTTGTTCTCCAGGTGAAAGAAAACATGTTTGTTTGCTTCAGACCTCAATAAATATCACATCATCATGATTTATTTATTTTTCCCAGTGAACGAGAAAATTGTAAAGCAAACTGATTTCCGCTAATCATATTGCAGTATCCGTCAAAATAATCTTTTACCAAATCATGCAGCCCTATTTCAAATGTTACCAGAGCACTTACAACCAAAATACAGTTGCACTTATTAAACACAGTTAAATATCAGATTGGTCTGTTGATCCTTGAGGTTAACTTGCTCCTGGTCTACTGTCATTTTGCAAAAGTGGCCCCCTGGCAAAGCAAGTTGAATATCCCTGTAATAAGACATCATTTTAGATAGATAAAACCTGTAGTGAGACAGATTTCATGTCTGATAGGCGAGCTTTTTCTCTGTCTCTCTCTCTGCAGTTCGGGAATGAGGCTCAGCAGTTGGAGTGGGCGAAGCGAGAGAGCGAGCGAGCAGAGCGTGAGCGGCTGAAGAGGCTCAGACAGCAGGAGCAGGAGGACCTGGAGCTGGCCATCGCCCTCAGCAAGGCTGAGATGTCCAACGCGTGACCTGGAACCCTCCTGAACACACACACACATACATATATATACACATGCACACACAGCCGGTAGACAGGCTAACATGACTGACATCGAAATATTCGCACACACAAAGCACATCACTGGACTAACAACACACACAGAACCTGCACCTCTGCCATGTACATTCCCCCAAACTCTGTCTGACCGCTGAATCTGCATTAAAAACACGAGAGAGCAGAGCTGAGGGCCGAGAACTCATCACTGCAAAACTCACCTGACCGAGAACTGAAGGAGAGGAGGAAGAGGAGGAGGAGGAGGCTTGAGGGACTGATGGAAACAAACGGATGCACTGTGTATATGCACTATAGTGGCTGGACAGTAATGTGATGGATCTGAGCATTACTGATGGAACACCTCGACAGTTTGAATTTCAGTGTTGTTTTTCTCATAGTGTGGGGAAACAGGCCATACTGACTTGCTAACAAAACTGCAGGCTGTTTTCTTCAGTTCTAACAAGCAGTAGTGAAGAGAACTAACACCACAATTCAAACTGCCGAGGTCTTTCTTAAAAGGGATTATTTTCCTCATATATATAGGGCTGACATAGACGTATCACTGATGGTATGAACTGTGTCAGTTAGTATTTAGTGTTGAGTTGTTTTTCTGGTACAGACTGAGGTGTTAAATAAGTATTTGTTTATAGAGAAGACTGGATTGAATTTTATTTTATTTTTGAAGGAAATCCTGTCACTAACCCCAGACTGAGATAAGAAGTGAGAAGGTCCACATTAGCTGTGTGTTTTTTCACTTCTGCTGGAGGCTGACTGTTTCCCTCTGCTATGTGTGAAGAAGATGCTGGATGTACAGAACTGAAACTAATATTGATCCTGTCATCTGATTCTGGGTGAGTCGAAGCTCATTTCCCCAATTTATGAGTTTTAATTTTATAGCAGCATGCTACCATGAGTTTACAGACTCTGAACTGAAGTGCAGATGAGGCTGGATTATCACCCAGGCAACACTGGAATCCTCCAGGTTCACTGTCCTGGCCCTTAGTTTGTGTTAACTTATTTAATTTCATATTTCTGTGGGAATATGCTGTGCACCAAAGAAACACAATGTAAACTGAAATCATAAGGGCCTTAAAGTGCTACTTGCATTATTACCTATTTGTGAGGTCCTGTGCGGTACATTAGTGGAGTTTTATCAGGTATATAGTCAAGGTTAGGGACCGAGATCAGTCAAAGCAGGTCACATGCACGCGCGTATTTCACTTTAATTGGAAACACTTTCAATATGAAAAAACATTTCATGGTTCCAGCCTCACGAACAGAAAGATTTTATGCTTTTCCTTGTAATTGCATAAATAATTTTAATTTATATCTGAATTTGGATATCTGTTGATACTGGAGCTCTTTTTTCTTTATTAATATCAGTATTATTATTGGTATTATGCATACTTTACATGAGGCTGAAACTGAACTTCACATTAGTGGTGAAAAGTTCTGTGTTCATGTCTGCTGATGGACTGTTTCTGTTCACATCCAGTCAGTTTTCGCCATATGTGAAGCTTGTTTAGTGCTCATGGCGTCCTTTAACCACTGTCGGGTGCTGTAGGATTCAAGCTTGTGAGCTTCACTTGTGCTGCACATACTAGTGGTGAGAGACGCCCTCATTTGCTTATTTTCCCGATGATGCATTGCTGAGAGTTTGCAATTTTCTTTTGAAAAATGCAGATGTTACTTTTTGTTGGTGTTTTTTATGTACAGTTATTACTTAACTGTTAGTGTTTGTTCACAGAACGGTGGTTTATGTAGAGAATTTGTGACTTTTTAGTTGACACTGTGAGTCGGGTCTATTACATTTCACCACGTTTGCAGAGGCAAGTAGGGATTATTACTTCCAGTGTGTTTCAGATGCTTGAAAGTAATTATAGGATGACTGTAAGTGACATGTTGTTATAATAATTGGAGCAATGCATGGGGCAACTGTGCAAGTGAAGTCCGTGTAGGAATTGATTAGCAAAATTGAAAATTTTGTTTTTTAATTTTTCCTTAAGAATAATTATTTTGGAACTGGTTCCAGTGGAAATGTATTTTAGACACCAGCTGTCAGCTGTCAGACAATCTTTTCTGTCAGTAATACACCATTACATAAGCTAAATCTCTCTCACTTCAAACCAACCAGACTCCTTTAGCAATTTTACTTCACAGAACATGGGAATTGCTCGTCCATTGCTGCCTTGATCTGTTAGTTTGTTTGTGTTTTTGTGTGACTTCTGTGTTTTCAAGAATCATTTTGGATTCACCAAAGTCACACAAGACCACAACCTAACTAACCGATCAAGGCAGCAGTGGTCCAGCAACTCCTATGTTCAGTGAGGTAAAAGTGCTGTTTTTTTCAAAGGAGTCTTGTTGAGCGAGTGTGAGCAATATTCTGCTTATGTAAGGCGGTTTCCTGCCAGAAAAGGCTGTCTGACAGCGAGGTCAAGCAGTGAAAATATTCTTAAATATAGTGTGAACTGTTTTAAATGTATTGTCTCTGAACCCAGGCTGAGAAAACTCCAGTGATGTCATTATGTTACGATCAGGGGTCATTTTCAAAGACATCATACAACTTCCCAGCTCCTTTTTACAGGCTCAGTAGTACTGACCATGAGATGTAAACTGATCGTTACATGCAACTTTAAGGCCTTTATTATTTGTTCATATTGTGTTTTCATTGTGCATATTCTTGAATAAACGTGTACGTAATAAAGTTACCACAAACTAGAGAGCGGGAGAATCAGTAAGGGCCTGTTTTTTGCCCTGAGGAACAGGTTAGTCTGGTCCAGAGTGTCTGTTTTTCACTTTCAAGTTTGAGGAGAGATACTCCCCTCCTCTGACTCTGTCGCTCCTCATGTGAGACAAAGAAAACTTTTCACCAACAGCAGTGGAGTATGTTCACATTTTAGTCCTGTCGCATCACAAGAAAGGAACGAGCAACTACCCTTCAACTGTGTTAAAAAAAAGAGAGAGATAAAGATCTGTGATGCTGGATCCCTCTGATGTGACAAGACCCTGACAGTTTGAGATGTGAACACTTCCTGTGGAGTGACAGTAACAAAGTGTACAGATACAGTATATTTTCTTTGTCCATGAGTGTGAGATTGTGCTGTGAGACGAGCTGCAGCACTGTCCGGTGTACATAGATAACAAGAGCTAACTATGCCTCTTCTCGACAGCTCTGCTCTGATCCCGATGCTGTGATGTCACACCACACCCAACAAGTGAAAGGCAAGATGAGGGAATTCATTTTTCTACATGTGACCTTGGTTTCTTTTTAGAGAGCGAGGATTTTAACACCGTTTTTATTTCACGAGCTGATTATTTTATTATTCTGACATGTTTTTGTTTTAAAAGAACATCCAGGCGGATGTTGTGTGTTTTGTGCTATAATTTGTAGTTGAGTTTGAGTCACTCCAGTGCTCCACAGACCAGGAGACACAGGCTGCAGTGTCCGGAAAGGTTTGAAACTGGCTGAAATCAGGTGTCATTAGGCTGGAAATAGTGTCATAGTCTGATGTTCCAACATTGACTGAACCACTCACCCTGTTTCTTATGAGTTGTCCCTTTTACTTGAAGTTGTGACTGATGTTTGAATGAGACAGACTGAAGTCATTTTCATCTGGACTCAAAAACAGACCAGATTCTGCTGAACTCATTCGCTCAGAGCCCCTCTGTTGTAGTTTCACACATCATGTTGTGTTTTATATATGTGAGTGTGTATTCAGTGTGTCCATGACCAGTCATATGCTTCAGTCAGTGTTTTGCCACGTGCATGCCCTGCAGTTGAATTCTGCTCAGAGCACATATATATGTTCTCCTAAACGTTACTTTAAAGGATAAGTTTCTCATTTTCCTTTACCATAACCTGGAAATCATGGAGAGAAAGACGTTGTACACTTGGCTTAGTGAGAGCAAAGCTTATTGACATTGGTAGTGTATTATTATTATTATTATTATTATTATTATTATTATTATTATTATTATTATTATTATTATTGTTGTTGAGACCAATTGGAACCACTAGCAGTACTTCGGTCTCATGACTGTCACACCATGTAATACAGTGCTGGATGTCCTCTGATGGAACTGCTCATTCATTTTGTTACAGTGAGAATTTTGAAAATACAACCTCTAAGGCAGAAATGCAGGTATAACAGAACAAAAACATTTTGTTCAGTTAAAGAAGAAGCAGACACACCTGCCAGGAACCATGAATAAAAGTGACCCAACCTGCACCCGTGAATAAACACACTTGTTTTCTTAACAGCACCTGTGCTCCTGCATATAGTCATAGTGATGACAAGCCTAGCTTGTGGCTATCAAAAGCTGATTATTTTTTTAAACTTTTTACAAGCATCAAAGCATCTGACAATGTTAGTCTCATGGTCTTTGAGTGCAACAAAATCCACCCAACTTGGCCTTCAACAATGTATTGTCCATAATTTCGTATCCTGGCTAGTTTTCCCTTTATCTTCTCAGTTTTAGCCAGCAGCTAGCCTGCATTGATGTCACATCAAACAGTGACATGCCTGATTAGGCTTGATATTACTTTATTAGAGAATATAAATGTTAAAAATACTCGTTGTTACCCGTGCCCACACCAGTTAATTTATATAACTATATTTTTTTACCCGTTAGGCAGTGTCACCACTCAGGTACCTGCAGATACCTGACCCAGTGCAGAACTCAAATGAAAGACATTACGACTGTTACTCACAATTTCATCTGGTGCAATTGGTTGCCTGGGACTGCGACTAAAGACCACCAGAAAAATGCGCCGTGTAGTGCAGTAGATCTTGGTGTGATCACCCACTTCCACTGCTGTTACGGTTTTCCTCTTGTATGTGTCGTAGAGGCAGTTAGGCACTCCAAGGGGTGCAACAACCCCACTTTGGGAAACCCTGAATTGGATTCCCATTTTAGTCAGTAGTCTTTCTGTAATAAAGCTTCCAACCACCAGTGGCAGCACTGAGTGCACTGCTGCTGATTTAAGATTCCTGTTTTTAAGCATTGATGAACTGGTGTGTCACAATTAGATTTGATTATACATTGTTTGCATTGATGTCCAAGGACATACACCTGCCTGATTTGTTGTCAATGTCTCAAAAGCCCACAGTCAAGAGGTTATATTTTCAACATTCTTCCCATGACAAATTTTACAAATGCCTTTTTTTTACAGAAGCGTCCATCAGATATCCAACCAGCTTGCATCTTGGGTGAAACTCCAGAACAAAGAAAACATTTTGAGTCCTATAATTGCACAAGCATAATGTGATAGAAAATAATTAGTAGCTACTCAGACAATATGTAATTTTACTTTTGGTGTTGGCTCACAGCAGTATCTGGGGAAGGCTTTGCACTGACTGGTACGACACAATGACCTCATGTTATTTAGTGTTACATTTGCTTACCATGATGGTAATGAGAAGGTCAATACTGAATATCGAACAACATTTTTCCCCCAATCATTATACACGTGTGGAACTGCCTTTGTGGGGGTAAAAATGATACAAATCCATGTAATGTGAATTTACCCAAATTGGACAGAAATGCTGATGTGCAGCCGCTGATTCTGGCAGATAGAAATGTGAACTGCCTCTCCCTGCCATTTTTTGTCTTGTTTACATATCATGAATCTTTACTTTGCTGTAGCTGTTACAGACTGCGAACCTGTTGGGGAGCAGTGTCTCTGGTGTGAGCTGCTCTAAGCTGTACATGGCTAACACATCCATCTACCTCTGAGCCAGTAAAAGCATTCTGAATCTCTGCCTTGCTCCTGTCACACTGAGGTGAACATTTTTTTCCTTCCCCAACCCAACCAAAGGGTGTTGTTAGCTGTCAGCGAACAAGCTAGCTTGATGTCAGCTGTTACTCTTTAGTTTTGATGAGGAATGCCAACGCTTCTTGATACTTTGCTGACAAGGTATTTGAAGTTATATGAGATGCCACTTAAAGTATATTATATAATTTATTTCAGCTAATCCCATGAAAAGACCAAAACCAACACCAATGTTTGATAAAGTAACAGCTGTTTTTACAGATCATTTTTATGCGACACTGTAAAAAAACAAAACGTAACTCCATGTTGAGTTGTTCATTGTGTTGAAGCAAAATGAAACAAACAAAGTG
Organism: Lutjanus erythropterus; assembly: GCF_056507025.1. Classification (NCBI taxonomy): domain Eukaryota; kingdom Metazoa; phylum Chordata; class Actinopteri; order Lutjaniformes; family Lutjanidae; genus Lutjanus; species Lutjanus erythropterus. Next base: position 4,276,267 of record NC_139323.1, on the reverse strand, counting down.
AATAAAGGGGCTAGTTACATCCAATGACTGAAAATGTACATGTACCTCCCACAGTACAAAAATGAAGACAAAATTTCAATATGAGCACTGCCAACTTGCACTGGTGAACTAGAGTGTGCGCAGTAGAGACCAGTGTTGGAGACGGTATGCGGTGCCTACACAGCCAGCTCACTCAATCACAAGCAGAGCTCAGCTGTGAATATATGGCATAAAACCTTGTTTTTATGTCATTAACTAATTAATTAAACTCAAACAGATGAGAGAATCAACACTTGAACAATCAGCATGATTCAAACTACCTAAAATGACAGAAACCATCTTTAGGAAAAAAATTATTTGATCTGTACTGCAGCCGGCCACCAGAGGATGACCGAGATGCTTTGGCATCACTTTGAGGGAGCTGTGATCTGGACCACCGCTAATATTTGTCGTTGGTTATATCCAAAAACAGCTGGGCATTATCGATGTTAGTGTTACATTAATGCTAACATTAACATTACATCACATGTCGTACTGCTAACTGTCAGCAAACAAGCTAAGTTGTTTCCAGCTGTTAACATTTAGTTTAATATTGAATGCCATTGCTAACAAACTCATTTCAAGGTAATAAAAACACCTCAACTCATTCACGATGTGACAGGCGTCTTGTGCAGCAAAAAGAAATTTGTGTGTGTTTTAATGGCTCAGCTTCATTTTGAAAGCAAACCCTTTCTGAGACATGGAAACAGAACTGTGTCATGTAGAGCAGATCTGAGTGTCACAGGCTGCAGCAGGACTTGACCTGCAGTAGGAGGACGTTTGGGCCACTCGTGATATTATCACACAGTGTAAATAGCAACGTCCAGGCAGCAGAGGGCTTCTCACAGAAATAGTCCAGGCATTTTACCCAAAAGTTTGGGTCACCCTCACACAAATTGCAACAAAAACAAACTAAATGGATTTTGTGCCCGCAGTATGTTCTGAATGAGAGGAAAAAAAGTGTTAAGGAGTTGAGTTATATGAAGAGGAAGTTTTGAAAATTGCCTAAATACAAGTCTACCCAAAATGTCAAAGAAATGGATGAATCTCACACAAACTACAACAGAAGATCTTACAAATGTTTATCACTCATGAAAATCTCCTTTATAACATAAAAAGTTCTAAGAGATCAAAGTGTTTTTAACCACACCCTGGTCAGGACTGACTTGGCCGGGGTGATTAAAATGCCAAATCTGGAAGTAAATCTGGCAACTCATCACTCATGTAGTAAAAAGAATTAGATTATTAATCATAAAAGTAATTCTGTATACAAAATAGCAGAAAAGGCTGTTTTCAGCCTCTCAAATATGGTGATTCCCCACTGAATATCTATGGTTTTTAGACAAATCAAGACATTTAAAGACATCATCCTGGACTTTTTAAACCATTTTCTGACATTTTATAGATGTTCCAGCCCCGATAGTCTTTGATATTTTATAACAGCTAGTACAGCGATTTCTCCCACTTGTTTCCTAAAGTAATCAGTTTAATCAACATCATTATTAGCCTATTGGCACATTTGTATGCAGACCAACAGAAATTGGCACTAATCCATATAAATGCTGGCATTGATTAACATAACTTTAAAAAAAAAAAAATGATGTAAATATCACCTAAATAGCCTTTAATTTTTAATTCTGATGCATAACTGCCAAATTGGCACCTCAAAGTTTTTTGAGGAATACCTGGAATATGAAATGATACAGTTTTCATTACAAACATTGTAATGAGTTGTGACCCACTTATGCATCTAAGAGTTAAGAATTTCTTTTTGCATGTACTGTATGTAACTCCATGACTCATTTAAACCACAGTTTCTGGTTGATTGTGGACAACACTGAACCCTTGATTTATGCAGACTTGCTGTCTCGTGTCCACACAATTATTTTAACATGGCAGTGGGAAATCATGGCCTTACCGAGTTCAGTGTTTCTCCAACTTGGATTTCCTTAGACTTTTGTTATAAATGACATATTTATGAGACTAGAAGAGTTGAAAGAGTTTCTGGTGCTGTTTGTGTGAGGTCATGTTGTGTAATGCCTGTATTAAAGATGTAGCCTGTGAAAAGCCAAATGCGTCACAAAGTACATCCCAGACACACAACTCTAATGGTGATACAGCACCAGAGTTTGGGTGCTGTTAGCCAAAGAGTTCTTTTTCTGAAATCCCTTTTTCTTTTAACAAAATCAGTTGTGAAATGTAAAAAGTGTGTAAAAGAATAAGTGAGTCTAAAATTAGTAAGTTGAAATCAAGAACTGAACAAAATGTTGATCCAGATCTTTGATCAACAGATCAAAAATTTGGATCAACATTTTGTTCAGTACCAAACAGTATTAACCCTTGACATCCAGCCTGATTTGTGACCCTCCATCTGTTCTCCATGTGTCTCTGCCCCCCCCCCACCCGCCCGTCTGTCCTGTACAGCTTAGAGTGGTGAACTCCAAACTGGTACCATCATTCATACTGTATTTGTCACCTGATATCTCCATTGTGCAATAGAAAATGTTTTTTTATGTTGTTTTGTGTATCCTGTGAAAGCAGTGTGATGTTTTTGATATGTAGCGTATGTTTTTAATATGATTATTTATGCACCCACAACCACCCGCTCCTCTGTCTCCACTTCGTAGATGCTTTGATTTCATTCCACTAGCGCGAGAATCGACAAACCTCGCATTCCAAAATGCTTCTTTAAAATCGATTTCAGGGAAAGAGAATGGTCAGACAATGTTATTTGGCTGTTAAAGAAGAAATCTTTATAGGGTTACAGCTGAAAAATATCCAGATTTGATCAGTTTTATTAATTTTCTTTCCCAGTTTGGTGGATATTTCATTTGCCTTTGACTTCAGTCTTTACTGACATGCTGATGCTTAACAGTAAGCAGCCAAATCTGATTTTGGGGGGACTTGTTTCATTCTTTGTTCACTTTACTCTCTTCTTCTCTGAAGCTTGCAGGGTTCTTTCTTTTCCACCTCCAACTGCCCTTCCTCCCATGTAGGCGAAATTATCCGAGCTGTCTTTATTAAGATGCATACGATGTGTATACAGTCTGTATAGTATCATGTCTGTTATATTTGTCCTATAAAAAGTGAAGACGAAGAAGAAAAAGTAAACTTGATAAGGAACCATTTGGAGGATTGCTGACCGTTACTCTAATAGCTGCGGAGAGAGCAGACGCTGGTTTATTTTAACAGTGATCCTCTCTACATGGTCTGTACTGTTTACTAGAATAAACATTTCATTTCAATGACCACTGACTGCTGCTTCATTTGTTCCTGAGTTTGAACACAAAAACACCAATTTATCAGCTTTACTTATCACATGCAGCCATACAAGTATACAGTGTAATAACTAGTGAAATAACTTCTGCATTTAACCCTGATTAGGAGCAGGCCAGGGGTAATGGATTACATGTAACAGGATTACATAATCTGGATACAGGCAAAGGGAACTTTTTCATTACAGCTGCAAATTAAAAAGACGTAATCAACTTAGATACATTTAGTAAAAATGGGGATTTTAGTAGGATTCCATTTTTAAGGAACGATATACTACCATCACAATCAATCAATCAATGAACCTGAAACAATTTATCTGTTATAACATAAAATCCAAGTTCTCTGATTTCAGTTTCTTAAATGAAAATATTTTCTGGTTTCTTTACTCCTCTCTTGATGTTTGAAGCAGGACAAAAAAATGACAGAAAAAAAAAAGATGTAACAAAAAATGCCAATGCCAATTTACTCAAGTTGATGTGGGAGAGACAGTTTATTTTGTACTCTTTACTGAGAATTAAAAGCAAAATTGAAAGTATTCAACATAAAAATAATCCGTAATTGATTATGGATTCTTAAATTAATGTAACTATCTTGATAATCAATAAATGTTTGAATTTTTTAAGAAAAAGATCCAGGTCCAGATTCTCTGCTTTCAGCTTCTTAAATGTGAATATTTTCTGGTTTCTTTACTCCTCTCTGACAGTAAACTGAATATCTTTGAGTTGTGGACAAAACAAGACATTTGAGGACGTCATCTTGAGCTTTGATAACATTTTTCACCATGCTCTGACATTTGATGGACCAAACATTCATTCATTTGCTGTAACCGCTTATTCCGTAAGGGTCGCGGGGCTGCTGGAGTCTAGAGAGGCGAGGTTCACCCTGGACAAGTCGCCAGTTCATCACAGGGCTGACACATAGACAGACAACCACTCACACTCACATTCATATCTACGGGCAATTTAGAGTCACCAATTAACCTAACATGCATGTCTTTGGACTTTGGACTGTGGGAGGAAGCCGGAGAACCCGGAGAGAACCCACACAGACACAGGGAGAACATGCAAACTCCACACAGAAAGGCCCTGACCCAGCAAGCCGGGGGATCGAACTCAGGACCTTCTTGCTGTGAGGTGGCAGTGCTGACCACTGCATCACTGTGCCGCCCGTGGACCAAACAACTAATCAATTAATTGATAAAATAATCATCTGATTAACCGATGATGATGAAAATAATGGTTAATTTCAGCCCTAAAAACACTCTATTAGGCTAAATAGTTTCACTGTATTTTATTCTGAGCTAATCCAATAGTAACAGATTAATCAAGTTACATTATTTTAATATTGTGATACTTGGATTACGTTTCTGACTACATTTTTTAACAGATAATAACTTAAAATTAACTGTATTGGGATACATTTTTAAAGTAACCCTCCCAACCCTGGTCATTGATGAGTACAGTGTTAGTTCATAGCCAGTAGACATGACTGACAAAACAAGAATAACAGCTACTTCGTTATAACCCAGAATTATGCCATAACCGACCATTGTGCTCTTATTTTCCATGTTCTCTGGCAGAGTGTGAAGCAGACGAGGCCACAGCCTGCAGTAACAGCCCGTCTCTCCCAGACAGCCACGCTGTGCAGTGAATTACACTCAGCTACATTTCAAGGATACAGCTGTGCAGTGTGAAATGAACGCTGTGCAAACATAGCGGCCATTTCTGGACATATTAGCTGAAACCCGAGCAATGTGCTATGTTAGCGAATGCTAACTGTCTCCGTATGGAATAACAGGAAATTCCTCGCTAGGTTTGTGTTTACCCTATGGTAATGGAGAGGAGGAAATGAAAAGCCTATTGGCTTTTAACTGGGAATGTGGGTCAGAGAGAAGTGGAGGAGAGACGCTGGTTTGCCCTCACAATAGTTCACTGTCTGTCTTCTCATTCTGTCCTCTGAGCAGTGTGCTGTCACTCTCAGCCTCATCAGCACTGCTGCACTGCTCAACCTGAAACACACTCTGTAGAGGGAATTCTTAGAAGATGGTGTGATATCCCTGAGTGCCAGAGGAGCACAAATATACACACACATGTTGGAAAAAAATGGCAGCTACAGACAAACTGCTGGTCTGTGTTGTCTGTATTTGTGCGAGTTAACTTTGTATTCACTAAATACATCCCAAAAAGCTCCCACCCTCTGAGCACAATATGACCCAGCAACAACACGATTGTGACATTTTGTTTGTGACGTTGTAACAAGGTTACAGCAACTTTACACTTTCAATGCTACCTTTTGTTATGTTGCTGCAACATCCCAGTGCACCGGCTATTTAATGATATTTTACCGTGCTTAATATAAAAAAAATGTGACAATTTTTTGGGTATGTCCCTCCAACGTCATGACTAACATTTCATTTGTGATGTCGTAACAACAGTACTGCAACTTTACAGCTACAAGGTTAGCATTAGTGTTGCTGCAGCTGCTGATATTCAGTGGTATTTTTGCAACATCTGTTTAAGGTCCTCTGCGTGATGTTGCTGCAATGTTAAAATGTGACTTTTGCAACATGTCATATTTAAACAGCACACTATTTATCACATATCATTGCTGTCTGGCACAAACTTGTAGCTCCAAGTTTTGACATGTGGCTTTTTTTTTCATAAATGAATGCTATTTGTCACTGTGTAAATTTATGTGTGGGTTTTACAAATATTTAACCACTGAAAAGTATTAAAAAGAGCTACAAACTTAGACCAAGCAGTTAATTTAAAGGGTTTTGCTCATTTCTAGGTTTTGCTCATTTTGTTCTGGATATACAGGGTTTCTGCCTGAATTTGCAGCAGCTAATCATGAGCTCAGGTGTCAAAGAGGAGTCCTGCAGGGGTCCACAGCAAACTGGGGACAAGTTTAATTTGACAGAATTCACCAGAAACTCCAGCATGTGTTTAGTGCTACAACGCAGAGCTCCTTTTCTTCTCATTGTATCAAGTCTCTCTGGGTTTGTCAGACAAAAAAAGCAATATGAAACAGTTTATTGAAAAAATAATCAAAGCTTGAATGAAAATGACAACAATTGTTTGCTGTTGCCACGATACTGCAACCACCTGCTCCTGTTCACTCAGTAGAGTGCAGATGTCCACCAGGTAACAGATGGTGAAACACCTACTGCTACACAACTCCTCCTACACAACTGCCAGATGCAACCAGCGGAGTTTTGCAGAGTTTTGTTTTATTTGTATATTTAGTTTTTTGTATAGTATAGTGTCAGTTTTCTTTTCACCAACTGTATAAACTTAGGAAACAACGAACAGGATGTCCAAACTTTAGAACATTACAAGCAACCAGATGGCTTTATAACAATCTAGTTGTTATAGAAATGCACATTTTTGGAGAAATTCACCAAAAATGATTGACACTTGTTGTTGACTGTTCATATAGGTCAGAGTCTGCATGTCCCAGTGGACATTGTGTCTATTCAGAGGGTTCTTGTTTTGGCACAGAGCTGATTGGATCGTCCCCAGTAAGTGAATTTAACCCACCCAGAAAAATTTTGAAAAAAATGGCTTTGCCAGTTGTCTTTGTAAGGTTTGATTTTGGTTTAAAGTGAAAGATGACATGACGTCTTTTTCATGTTTGTGAAAAGACAACGATTTAAGGATGTCCATCTACATCCAGTTTTAGGTGAAAAGAAAAGACAGATGGACTAAACATAGCTCAAAATTCAATGTTACATTTTTTTAGGTTATATTTGAACCAAAAAGGATGGACTGGACACGGTCTAAACACACCCTAATTTTTTTTTGGGCTTTACTCTTTATTCTAGTGTTAAAACTGAGCCTGTTACAACCTATAAAAGACAGTGTGTCACACACACACACAGTCAAACACATGATCCTGTCTCATGCCTGGCAGACATAATAACTGTTGACTTATTTAGGCCAAAAACATAAATTAAAGGGATTCCTCAACAAGAATTGTATTGTGTCAGTGTGGGGAAGGATTTGAAATAATGTAGAGAGATAACATATATCTTAACAGTAAAATAATGTAGTAAATATTGAAAAGGTATGTGTACCAGAATTTATGATGGTCAGAAAGAGGTAAGAGGTGGCAAAAGTCCACACATTCTGTACTCAGTAAGAAGTAGAGATACTTGAGGAAAAAAGGACTCCAGTAAAAGTAGAAGTTCTGATTCAGTTTCTTTACTGCAGTAAAAATGAAAAAGGTACAGGCTCTGAAATGTACTCAAAATATAAAAGTAGAAAGTCGTCCTGTTAAGTACATTTCTTTTGGTTCTTCCTGAGCAAAGTGAACTGAACCTCACCTTTTCTCCATTTAAGCCTCCGTTTCTTGTCTGTTTCATCTTGTTATATCTTTTACTTAGTTTTTCATGTAACGCCTTTTTTGTTTTGTTACATCTTGTTGTAACAAGACAAATGTCTTTTATATTATTCGTTTAGTTATATCTTTCTTGTCTTGTTACAAATTGCATGTCATTTTTTTTGTCTTGTAGTGTCTTTTTTTGTCTCATTATGTCTTTTCTGACTTTTTACACATTTTGTGTTGTTTTTTGTCTTGTAATGTCTTTATTGTCTTGTTATGTCTTTTATATAATTTCTTTTGTCTTATGTCTTTTTGCCGTGTTACATATTTTATGTTGTTTTTTGTCCTGTAATGTCATTTACATTGTTTTTTGTCTTGTTCTGTCTTTTGTCTTGTTCCATTGTTACATGTCTCGTAATGTATTTTTTGTCTGTTACGTTGTTTATTGTCTTGTTACATCTTTTTTCCATTGTTACTTATTTTACATTATTTTTTGTCTTGTTACTCTTTCTCTGTAATTTTTGGTCTTGTCATGTCTTTTTGCAGTTTTTTGGCTTGTTATGTCTTTTTGTCATGTAAGCTGTATGTTTTTACATACAATGTACCCATAAATTTATACATGTTATGCCTTTAAGGCTTACTTTCCAGAGGACTCCTCTGAAGAACTCCATTTAAATAAACCTGGCATAAAATAAATTAAATTTTAGAGACTAAATCCTGTCTAAATCCTTGCTACAATTCCTGCAAGGATCACAGGACTAGATCTAGTGTATTAGGATTTAACGACAGAAGATGTCACATTACAGACAATAATCTCATGTTAAATTCTTGAGACTTCAGTTTTACAGATTAAGATGATTCATGTAAAGCTGACATGAGGATGCTGGTTACTTTTCACTCATACTCTCATTCTGCCTGCTAATCGTCAGCATGTTAACATTGTCACTGTGAGCATGTTAGCATGCTGGTGTTAGTATTCAGTCTGAGTCCAGCCTCACAGAGCTGCCAGCATGGCTGCACACTCTTGTTCTTTTTAACCTGAGTCTTTGCAGAGTCTGTAAAAATCTGATCTGGCTGTCCAAACAGAAATCAGCTGCCCAAATACCAGATCTGTTTGAGATATGAGACACATGCAAATCTGACGTAGAAAATATTTGATTTCATCTGTTTACACAGAAATTAAATGAGCAGATGGGAGCCACTCACTGGCAGAGAATCACACTGTTTTTGTAACAAGAGTGTAAATCCGACCTTCCACACAGGCGGCCAGTCTGTGTTCAATCAACCTCAGCGTCAAACTCATTTAATCCGCTGCTGAAATTTTAAACTCGCCTCAAAATTTGTTTCACACACGTGTGGCCAGTTGTGTGTGTATGTGTGTGTGTGTGTGTGTGTGTGTGTGTGTGTGTGTGTGTGTGCGTGCATGTAAACCTCCAAGGTCCTTACTTGGGGACATGTTGAAACACACACCTACTGTACCTCATTTGCAACCGCAGGCATGTGTGTGTTATGCATGCGTGTGTGTTACAACCCTTAGTATCAAGAAGAACCAGAACTGGCTGGAGGCAACAAGTCTGTTAGCAATTTGCTAACAAAAAACTGTTTGGTTACCGAGCTCAAACCAGACCAGATGGTAGGTTTTCACCTGAAGTCGTACACACACACACACACACACACACACATACACACACACACACACACACACACACACACACACACACACACACACATGCAGAGAGAGGAAATCTTCCCTGACTTGAATTGACTGAAAGCAGTTGTGATCAGAGCCTCATGGATGTGATCAGCTGGGATTTAGACATGAGAGACAGAGGAGGATGGACAGATAGATGGACTGACTTTGGTAAAAACAAAAGTACTGAAGTTCTTTACTGCAGCAAAAGTAAAAAAGTACAGGCTGTGAAATGTTCTGAAAGTCTAAAAGTAAAAAGTCGCCCTCTGAAGAACATTTTGCCATGGTACATCTTTTATGTGGTGTTCATTTTGTTCTCTGTCTTACATTGTTTTTAATTGTCTTGTCTTGTACTTCATTTTCGTCTTGAATGTCTGCTATCCTGCCTTCTGGTAAGTCCGTCCCTTTGCCACCAAGTAGCCACATACATTCCCCAGTGTTCTCAGGCTGGTCTCTCTGGTAAATTCCTTTATCTACTGGTTGGGTAATTTCAACTTTCTATTGTTTCCAGAGCCTTCCTGAGCTCAACAGAGCCGCTATGATGTCTATGAGGAGTTTCCATACTGTGGAGTGGTAGGTTATCAGTTAAGAAGTTTGTGTTGGACATGACTTTACTGACGCAGGCTTGGGTAGAAGACTTTTGCCCTAACTGGGATTTGAACAACTATACTAGAGACAATGACGCTACCACTGAGCTATTAACCATGACTAGGTCTGCTGATGTTCTTCTCGTGTCATTACACTCCTCTGTACCTCTGTCAGTCAACTAACGTATCTTATACCCAAGTTTCTGTTGCAGTGACATATCTACCATTTCATTGGTGTCCTTGGTAGTAGTGGGGATAATGACTAGATGCGTTTATTCTGATGGGATTTTGGAAAGTCGGAAGTAGGGATGGATGGTTTTGTCTGTGTGTGATTGGTCTGCAGTCTTGGCCTGGCTTAGATATGAACCCCAACCTCCAGTGACACCACGAGTGATCTATTCAGCTGCATGTGAATGCTTATAAAAATACATATTGTATTCATATTCATGATAAAACATGACATACATGCTTAAGGAGATGGCGTTAGTTTTAGCTGACTTTTTGTTGTGTATTGTGTGTACTTTTGATATCAACTTTTTATCCCACAATTATAACTTACCATGGTGATATTTTTCACTGGTGGAAATGAGCTTCCATAAACTTGGGTTAAAACTGCAACTGCAGAAATAAAAACATTGAACAAATCTTCTCTTTCCATGTTATGTCACAGGGTGGGAGGATAATTCTCTTGTTTGGCCGGGACAGGAGCCATATCTCCCCTCATTCATCACCTCCCTTCCCTCTCTGTTACCTCTCCCTCACCTCACTCCTCCTTCACCCTAACTCCCCTCCAACGCTCCTCCCTGAGCTCCTCCAGGGGACTGAAATGAGCAGATAAAATGGAACAAAACCCACTTCTCCCATCCTGAGAAACTGCTGTGTCAGTGATGCATGTATGTGTGACGAGACGTTCGGGGACCGAATTCCATGCCGTTCACAGTGCTGCTCCTGTCCCAGCAGATGGCATCCTCTTCCCAGAAATAGAATTCCCACATTTTCCGCAGACAGTGCTGGGCACCTGTGGCTCGGGGGCCCCTGCCTGATAAGATTTTTCCGTTAAAGACTGAAGTTGTCTTATCTTCCCAAACAGCTGATAAAGTTCCCTGCTTTTACTGAATTTCACCAGAAAAATGTCTTTACCTTACTGTATCCCATGAATATTTCCTCATCTCTTTATTACATGACTTATGAGAATCACTAAGTTCTGCTTAAGTCTGCACTTACTGTAAATAAACAAGATACCATCTCATTATGTGATTAACCGATGGAAATCATCCTGTAGGAGTTTCAGTGTTGGTTTCAAATGCAAATTCTGGAGAGCCTAAATCCTCAGTGGCCTTCTGACCCTTCTGACAGGAACCCTCTCAGGAGAAACACTGCTAATCTCCACCTCTCTGGTATCAGTTTTCTACACAAACACACACACACACACACACACACACACACACACATACGGTTTTACGAGTGTGTTATGTTGGAGTTGGAGAGGAATATGCTATTAAACACTCTGGAGGGGAGTTCCTCTGAGATAAACTGTTGCACAAGAGCCTGTGAGCGTGTTTACAGCCTCTTGGATAGCGAGCGAGGCAGGAGACTCAGTGAAAAAGTCACTTCTTGCATCGGAGCAGGGAAGAATGCTTTGCTGAGGGAATGTGACATGTTTGAGTTTTATCCCCTCTGGTTTACGAGGCGGAGGGGCAGCGGAGCTGTGGCCCTCACTGTGTGTGTGGAACGGCTCATGTGCGATCAGAGAACCGAATTAAAATTCCTCAACCTGTTTCAGACCTGAATTGAGGTCAGGCTTGGGGGGTAACAGATTACATGTAACGGGATACAAAAAAAGATAACTGTATTCTATTACAGTTACAGATTAAAAAAAAAGATAATAATGGACATTTTAAATTTCAAAATAAAGAACAATATCCTATCATGCACAGTTCACTCACAGCTGCTAATTCATTATCATGACCTCTAGTGAAAAAATGCATCACTGGGTGGAAATTTCACCATTTTTGTCTTTAAATCAATCAATTAATCAATAAAAAAATTGTGCCCAACAAAGGAAGGAACAGCTGGACAAACTAATAAACCTAACAACCAACATAAAACACTTAGAGCTGCAACAATTAATTTATTGTTGATCTAAACTATTAAATTGATCTGCATCTATTTTGATAACTGATGAATCGTTTTGAGTCATTTTTGAGGGAATAAAAGTCCAAATTCTCTGATTTCAGCTTCTTAAATGTGAATATTTTCTGGTTTCTTTACTCCTCTCTGACAGTAAACCGAGTATAATTTAGTTGTGGACAAAACAAGACATTTGAGGACATCATCTTGGGGTTCGATCAACATTTTTCACCACTGAGTGACATTTTATGGACCCAACAACTTACTGATTAATGGAGGAAATGGTCGACAGATTCATCGATAATGACAAGAATCATTAAAGGAAGACTTGAAAAATAGGTCCGGACGTGTCCGTGTGCTCCACGTTTCAAATGACAGGATTTTGACAGGATTTATTAATTGATTAATCATTTTCAGTCATTTTTCAGTTCAAAAAAATTGACAAATTTATTTGACATTTAAGGACGTCAACTTGGACTTTGGGAAACACTGATCGATATCATCTTCTGGACCGAACAACCACTTAACAGAGAAAATTATCAACAGATTAATTGATAAAGCAAATCATTACAGAAAGGGTTTGAAAAATAGGTGCAAATATGTAGAACAGACAGCGTCCACTGTTATAAACATGACGCTTGTGTATATACAGAGCAGTTTATTTGTGTCTATTCACAAACACTGAGCTGAAACTCTTCACAGCCTCTGTATTTCACACTTGCACTGGTGCAGCAGTCAGAAGGGCCTGCATCTATTTTTGGTTGTGAAAGGCCACACATCTCACTGTCATCTCCAGGATGGCCCTGTGCCAGCCCTGAGAAAGAGGAACACCCCCCCCCCACCTCTGTCATTTGTACATTTACTCAACTGAAAAATCAAATGCTTTCATTTCACTTTTTCAGCTGGGTACAGCAGGGTGGCTGCTGCTGCAGAGCGTGGGAACCTCCGACCTGAGGGGGTCAGATGGTTTACATGTTGCTCTCCGCGTCCTTTCAGATATGCAGCCGTGTGTGTGTGTGTGTGTGTGTGTGTGTGTGTGTGTGTGTGTGAAACAGCTCTGTATGATGCACGGCTTCTACACACTCCTGTGCACTCTGGTGGAACGTCCTCTTGTTTTAGTGGAGAGTTTCTGCAGATAGCAAACATGTCATGCTGAATTTGGAGGGAAAGGACATCTAGAAGATTTCAGTTTGCTAGCTTTTAATCAAACTCTTATCTGATGTTATTGTATAATAGTGGATTTAAAGGGTTGTTTCATCTTAATTATAAAAAAACCCCACACATTTTCTCACTTACCTCTAATTGTGGTGATGATAACAGTCTGTCCTTACAGACGTTAACCGTGTATGACAGAAGTAGTTGTGTAGAGAAAGATGAAAGCTTGAGAGAGAAGGTCAAACCCAGCCTGCTTTCACACATCCACACACCTGACCAACCACTGTAAAGTGTAAAGTGGGGCATGTCTGCTGCAGGAAGCTACAAAAATCATCAGACACCTGTGTAGATGCTGACAGATGATCCAGACAAGCGCTTCATGTGAGGCACACTGAGGCCTCCCTCCTCTCTCATTCTTCTTCTGCGTTTTCACACTCTTACAAAGTACAAAGCAACAGTACATATACTCTTTACTCAAGTAGAAGTACAGATACTTGTGTAAAAGAAACTCTGACAAAAGCAGCAAACAAAAGATCCAACTTATTTACCGCAGTAAAAATGAAAAAGTACAGGTTGTGACATGCTCAAAGTAAAGTTGTCCTCTGAAGGACATTTCTACTGACTGTTTCTGTGTAAAGTTAACTGAAGCTCACCTTTTCTCCACAATCTCCCTCTCCGTCTGTTTCATCTTGTTATGTCTTTTACGTAGTTTTTCATACGTGCTGTTTGTCTTGTTCCATCTTATGTTTTGTTTTAGTCTGGGTTCATCTTTTTACGTGTTTTCCATCTTGTTACATCTTTTTTGTCTTGTTGTGTCTCGTGCGTTGTTTCTCGTTTTGTTACATCTTCATCTTGTAATGTCTTTCACGTCATTTTTGGTTTTGCTACATGTTTTTTGTCTTGTTATCTTGGTTTTAGTCTTGTTACATCTTATTTGTCTTGTTACATCATTTTTCATCTTGTTACATCTTATACGTAGCTTTTCATCTTGCTATGTCATGTTGTGTTTTGTCTTGTTACATCTTTTTTGTCCTGATACATCTTTCATGTTCTTCATTTTGTTGGCATTTTTTGTCTCATTACATATTTTTCATCTCATGTTGTTTTTAGTCTTGTTGTCTTTTTTGTCTTGTTATGTCTTATTCATCTTGTTACGTTGGTCTTCTTGTCCCGTTACATCTTTTTTGTCCTGCTATGTTGTTTTCATCTTGTTACACCTTTTAAATCATTTTTCATCTTGTTATGTCATATGTTGTGTTTTGTCTTGTTACATCTTTCTTTGTCCTGTTCCATCTTCTACATTATTTGTTGTCTTGTTATGTTGTTTTTGTCTTGTTACATATTTTGTATCATTTGTCTTCTTACATATTCTTCATCTCATGTCATTTTTTTTGTCTTTTTCATCTTACATCTGTTGTGCTTGATATGCACTGAAGGATACACCAAGAAATTGTATTTTCTATTGATATCATTCCATCCAGTAGGATGTAGGCTGAAATCAGTCATGATGTTGGGAAGCCAGTGCATAATCACACTAAATAAAAAAAAAAAGATCAATAATTCCAACGTGCCAACGTAACGTGCCTGTTTTGAAAATGTAAGGAGTAGAAGATATTTGTGTTCAGATGCAGGGTGTAAAAGTGAAAAGTTGTCAGAGAAATAAATACTCAAGTAAAGTACAGATACCTGAAAAATCCACGTACTGTAAGTACAGTTACAAAGTATTAGTACTTCTGAACAAACAAGATCAGCCTCAGCAGAGGTGGGAAGTAACTGTGTGTTGCACTCAGATGATCAAACTCTTCACCTTTCCCCTCCATCACCTCTGTCATGCTCTTGTGAATTTTGAAATAACACTCATTTTCATATAAATCATTTCCATGCTGTGGCTCTCTGCAACCTCCTGATGTAACATGGTAATTTAACCCACAGCGCTGATGCTATCTGTGTCATCTACACACCTGCTTTCTAGGAGCGTGACATCTTCTGGCTCGTGGGAATCAGGATGTTTTCTGTCTTCTTCTTTGGAATAAAAAGATAACATGTGAAACAGGTTGCTGAGATGACAGACAGCGTGCCACCATGAAACTGAATCTCCTCAACTGTGACTGTTCAAATAAAAACTGGATAGATAGTCCTCGTCACGTGCAAAGTCTTTTCTCCCACCATTCATTCTGAAAACTCTCGCTCTTCTTCCAGCAGATTTTTCTCATTTCTGCTGAACTTTCCTTTATCCCGGCAGCCCCTCAGTTTATTTGAGACAGTTTCTCTTTCTTTTCACCCCTCCATCCCTCCCACTCATTGTGGTTCGCCCCCATGCCCCAACGCAGCCTCCATCTATATCCAGCCTCTGTAATTATGTCAATGTAATGTTTGTATTTATAGGCAGCTGCCACAGCGTGCTGGCAGCCGCTCTGTCCCAGCTGGGAAGCATCGCTCTGCTGCCGCAGGCGGGACGCACTACTGGCCCAACCAGCCGCCTGCTGAATACGGCACACCTGGCACCGAACCATTACTGAAATATTTTATATACAGTATTTTATATACATTGCCACAATATCTAGTCTGACATGTTGGTATCTTGGACTAGGAAAACAGAAAAAATGACTTTTTTCAGCCTTTGTTTTAATCTTAACCTTTTTCCTGTGGATTACTACATCACTGCACCTCGTCTGGCATGCAAAAATTAAAAAAATAATATTTGTTTGACAGCTTGCTTTGTTTTAGGGCAGTGGTACCCAAACTTAAGGACTTACTACTTACTACTTTTTAATACACTCTTGGAAATAAAGATGCCAGCTAGAACAATAAAGGGTTATATGCCTTCTTCTCATGGGAGAACCCTATTTGGTTCCCAGTAGAACCTTTTATAAAAGTTCCAATTGGAATCCTTTTAGAGAGTTTTGCCTACAACTAAATATGAGGAGTTTTTCCTAGAAGCATCTGAGAAAGGTGCCACCTAGAACCCCCTATGACAGGTGCTACAGAGAACCTTTGTAGGGTGTAATGGTTCCACCCAGAACTGTCTCTAGGGGTTCCATCCAGAACCATTCCACCTTCCAAGTGTGCTCTGTGTGTTCTATCAAGAATCTTTTCTTATTCCAGGGTTTTTTTTCTAGGACTTTTCTTATATTCCAAGACCATTTTTATACACATTTATCAGTTTTCTTATCAATTTCCCAATGGTTTTATCTAGAACCTGATCAAGGGGTTCTACCAAGAATCTTTTTATATTCCAAGGTTTTTTCCTACAGCTCAACATAGGGATTCTAGAAAAACACTTGGACATTTTTTATATTCCAAGACCTTTTAATATATATTGATCAAGGGGTTCTACCAAAATCCATTTTGTATTCCATTGGGTTTATCTAGAACACAATCAGGGGGTTCTATGAAGATCCTTTTTGTATTCCGGAGGTTTAATCTAGAGCTCACCCAGGGGGTTCTACCAGGAACCTTTTTTATATTCCAAGGGTTTTATCGAGAGCCCACCAAGGGAGTTCTTGATAAAACCTCTGGACCTTTTTTATATTCCAAGATCTTTTTATATACATTCATCAAGGGATTCTACAAAGAATCTTTTTATATTCCACTGGTTTTGTCTGGACACTGCCAAGTGATTTTTAACAAGAACCTTTTATATTCCAAGGGTTTTACCTAGAACACACTCGGGAGGTTCTACGGAGAACCCTTTCATATTATATTACGAAGAACACTTGGCGAACCTTTGACAGGAGAGTTCTTCAAAAGGATTGCTGAAATCCTATATGGGGGTTCTTTGGATGAAAGGGGTTTAATAGAACCCTTAGTCTTACAAATGACGAACCCTCTCTTCAAAGAAAGTTTCTTCAGATGCAAATGGTTCAGGGCAGAACCTCAGCCCTTCAGGAATAACCCTTTTGGAACCCTTATTTCTTAGAGTGCACTCACAACATCCTGTTGCTGATTGTCTATGTCCCGGAGTGGCACAGTAGTAGTAGTGGTGGTTTAGGTCAGACATTTGAGTGTTGTCTCTCTCTTCCAGGATGGGAACCACCGTTTTTCAGTGGTCACAGCTCAGATCTTTGGGACAGTATGGAGGTATTCTTTGGAGGGATTTTTGTTGTTTTTTTCCATTTGGAAACTGGTCACCATTCATTTCCATTATTTGGGAGATTCTGCAAGGCTGTTTTCCTGTGAAACTCCAGCAGTGTTTTGTTGACTAAAAAAACAAAACCTGACCTTCAATCAGTATGAGGGTGAGTAGATAATGACTGAATCTTCATGTTTGGGGTGAACTATCCTTTTAAATAAAAGTATTAATACCACATTGTGAAAATACTCCACTGCACGTAAAAGTCCTACACACGTGAGTAAAACAGTGTTTTCTTATTTGATCTGATATTTTTTGATTAATATTGTTGCTTTTTACTGCTGTAGATGTTCAAGGTTGAGTTCATTATACTGCTGGATAGTTTAATCTACAGCAATGCATTATGGTTTATAAGATCATCATATGTTTACAGTGTGGCTGTCCTGAGAACCACTTCTCTCTAAAAAGTCAGAAAGACAGCTTCTTTTCAGCTTTGTGATGATGTATTTTCCAGCTGATACAAAAGGGGTTTTAAGGTTTATCTTCTCAACACATAAAGGAACATTTCATCCTTCAGTTTATCACAAACTTAACCTTGTTATAATTGCCAAGTTTTGAGATGAGGGTGAAAAAATGGAACCTTAGAGCTGTCAGATAAATGTAATGGAGTAAGAAGTGCAATATTGCCTCTGAGATGTCGTATAAAGTTACAGAAAATAGAAATACTCAAGTAAAGTACAAGTACCTCATATATATTGACATGGTTTTATATGATTGTTATCCACATCTGACAATCACACTCAGGACTCAGAGTTCATGTTGTTCATTTAGTTTAATATGTACATTAAAATAAACTATTTACATAATATAAAAAAGATTCTATTTACAAGGCTGCAGTACATTTCTTCAAGACACAAACAAACAGACTGTGTAGCCCTTCGTCGATCAGGTGCTGTTGAGATGGCACGCACTCCTGTGAGACGTGTAAGACCCTGACTTCAAATGATAACAGACAACAGACAGACTCACAGACAGATTCTATTCAAGCCTTCGAGGAGGACACAATGAAAGGCAGTTTCCGAACAAAACATTGTCTCAAAGCTTATTTCACTTACAAAATAAGACACAGAATCAAACTTTGGTTTGTCTTTTTAGCCAGTGGAGAATATGGCACTCGTAATAATGTGTTATAGAAGGCACTAATGGTGAAAATACACACAAAAAAATCATTGCTCTTTAAAGGATTGTCTGCTTCCAGTTGCTTCAGTGGCATGTGCCTGACATGTTGAGTGGAATGTTCCTTTAATTTTGTTGTCTATATAAACAGCATTGCATAGAAAAAGTAGTACCAGCTACATTGTTTAAAAGAAAGCAAACAGAGTTCATCTATTCCTGTTGTTTCTGGCTGTGTTTCCTCGTTGTTCTGTGGTTTGTTTGTCAAAAATAACTTTTAAATAGATATTTTATACAAAATATAAACTGGGATCATCTCCTCTGGATGCTCCCTTTGCCCCAATGAAAAGTCACTATAACATTCCTATAATATACCTATAGGTATTACAGTGTAGTCGATAGTGGCCTCATCATACTGTATGTCATGGTACCACTACAGTTAATATTCCTATAGGAACTGTGTCTATATGTTTGCATAGCATCCTTCTACAGCTGATCACAGGATTATTACAGTTCTTCTTATCGGTGCAGAGAAGTCCTTGTCAGCTCCGAAGTCTGTCCTCACATGTGTCTCTTCATGTGCAAAGCCAGGTGATCGGAGCGGGAGAAGGCGCGCTCGCACAGGTGACACTGGAACGGCCGGTGACCCGTGTGCTTGCGGAAGTGACGAGTGAGCTCATCAGAGCGAGCGAACTTCCAGCCACATCCCTCCCAGCTGCAGTGGTATGGTTTCTCTCCTATAGACATGAGAAAAAAAAGAAGAAAAAAAGACAGGATTGAGTGACGTCACAGTGTGCAGGCAGGGGATGATGGGATGGATAAACAAGCTGCACCACATCCAACATGCTCATCTCTTTGTCAGAACTAAAAAGCTTTCACAACAATAAATGTACATGACAGCTGTGATGTTTTTAGGTTAATTTTCTGCCATTCTCCGTTTTTTATTTTTTATGTATTTATACTATCTTTAATTTTTATAGATGTTAGTTTTGTGTTGCTTTTGTTGTTGCTTTTTTTGTGTGATGCCGCCCTTCATCCTGTTTGTGTGTGATGGTGCTGCTGTACTGTGTGTGTGTTAAATAAAGAGAGAGAGAGAAAAAAAAAAACATCCATCCTGCTCCTCTTACCTGTGTGCGTCCTGAGGTGCGCCTTCAGGTGGGAGCTCTTGGTGTACGTCTTCCCGCAGCCGGTGAACGTGCAGGTGTGCGTCGCCGTCCGTTTCCTGGGCCAGGACCGGCGGCCCCTCTTCGGCTTGCTGTCCATCATGTCCAGCGGGGAAGAGGGCGGAGTGAGGAGGACCCGCTGGCCGGCCCCGGGCTGCTGCTGCAGGCTCATGGCCGCGTCCTCCCCGAACATGCTGGGGAACGGGTGGTGGTGGTGCGCCCCTGGGAACTGGAGCTGCATTCCGGTGTGCGCGTGCGGGAACCCGCCTGGCGCGCAGCGGGGGTGCGGGTGGAAGCTCTGCGGGAAGGTGAGCGAGCTGGAGCTGCACATCTGGCTCTGGTGGCACTCGGAGCTCCGCAGGTCATCCGGGCTGAGCGGCGGCGTCAGGCTGCCGGCGGCCGTCTGCGGGGAGTTGGCCAGCCGCGGCTGCTGCTCGTATGACATCATGCACGAGACGTTCCCTTCATGCTTGATCTTGGTGCAGCTCTGAGGCACGAGACCCATGACAGGTCCGTACGAGTCCATGGAGCTGGGCTCCACCTTAATGCTCGGCAGCTCGGGGAATAAGTCCTGAGAGGGCTGGAAGGGCGCGGAGCTGATCAGGAACCGGCCCTGGATGTTGGAGCCGGTCCCGGGGAGGAAGCTGGGGTCCACGTCGGAGCGGAGCAGCTCCGCCATCAGGCTATTGTAAGGCGGGGGCGGGCTGTTCAGGTCTGGGACAGAGGTGTAGCTGACCGGCTGCTGCTGCGGGGGCATCCCGTTCTGCTGCTGCTGTTGGTGATAAACGGGAGCCCCGGAGTCCTGGAGCCGGTAGGACTCTGCTCCAGTCCCCGCGCCTGGCGCACTGTCGGAACCGGCGGTGTTAGAGAGAATAAACTCAAGATCCAAGAACTTATCCAGGTC
Source organism: Lutjanus erythropterus (assembly GCF_056507025.1). Lineage (NCBI taxonomy): Eukaryota > Metazoa > Chordata > Actinopteri > Lutjaniformes > Lutjanidae > Lutjanus > Lutjanus erythropterus. Next base: position 4,255,776 of record NC_139323.1, on the reverse strand, counting down.
CTCTTCGTCCTTTCTGCCCAGGCAGCTGCTCTCCATGTTGGGCGCTGCGCTGCTCAGGTTCCCCTTCCACCTCTGACAGAGCAAGACAGAGCAGAGTTAGATTGTTCCAACATTCACAACCTAGTATTTATTCTGTCCTACAACACTTCAGATAACTCATGAAAACAGCACATAAAATGCACAGGGAAAAGCTGAATATTGCGAAGAAACTACATAAAAACATAATTTTATCACTGTTTCAGTGCCAAAAAACTAAGCAAAATTCCAAAGTTTTAAAAAAATCTTTCCGTCAAGCAAGCAGCAACACCGTGTGTATGTTCTGATGATAAAGTGATGCCAGCAGAAAAAGAACATTAAATTACATGACTGAGTTAAACATTGCACTCCATCTATGCGTAGAACAAGAATAAATGCATAAACTTACATCTTCCCAACATTTCTCCTTCTGGTTGGCAAATGTAGAGATTGATGGTAAAATGGTCCCACTCAAGGCCATTTCCATGCGTTGTTTTAAAAAAAAGTAGAAAAACACGTCCTTATATCTTGAGAAGAGACACTTTCTCTGTGTTAAAAGAAAATCAGCAGAGTCCGCTGAGTCTCCACAAAAAGCTTCTTCTGCTGTCCTCACTCATGTGCAGCTGTGCGTCGGGAACGAGCTGCTTTTCTTATAAATGGTTGTGCTCTGAAGCACAAATCAGGAAGCGCGTCCAGGATGAGGACGCTGCGCAGCGGCCAGCCCCCTAAATTTAGCCCCGGTATAAAAGTCCGACAAAGTTCCCTGCGACTCAGAGACAGAGAGGAGGTGAGAGAGGAGGAGGACAGGAGGACTGGTGCGGAATGCTCTCCCTGCTCAACTGCGGGCAGCTACTTAACCTTCAGGAGGAGAGCCTCCTCCTCCAAACAGCTGGCAGGGCAGTGAGAAGGACCGCCCCCGTGAGCAGCTCAAACACATAATGAGCAATTAACACGATGTTGAAAAAAGAGCAACGAAACCGATACTGACAGGGCACACAGGCTGAGCAGGGAGGCGCTGCAGGTGCCCTGCGCGTAATACGCGTTAAGGTGTGCTTTTACGCACACACACTGCTGCATTTTTTCCGCCAATTATCGCGTTGTAAGCGGTTTGATTCAACAGTTTATTTGTTTACCGGGTATCTGGACACATGGCAACATGCGCAATGTCTGCTGGTAGCTAATCCTTGACAGTGAAAAAAAACTTTTCTGTCAGAAGAAGAGGAGTTTTGTTTCTGTCAGAACATGCAGACTTAACCGGTGCGTCCCCACGATCAGACACCTTCTGCATTCTCTTCTCGGTTCCTCTCAGCCTGGCTGACAGTTCTGCTCGAAGCGAAGCAGTGCAGGGGGATATTTCCCCTGCTGCAGGCTTCAGCCACCAGGCGCCAGCTGCACCGCGGCTTCTCACCCTCTGCCGCGCTCCGCGGAGCTTCATTCAGGTGGTAATCAGGCGACTCTCTGGTGTTTTCACATCGGTATCAGCAGAGAGCAAGGGCAATAAGAGCATGTCAAATGGCAAACCGGCACAACTGGAACTGCGTTATGAGTTCTGGTCATTTCATAAATAAAACAAAAGCATGGTGGAAGAAGTATTTCACACACTTACTGCATTAAAAACGTTGCAGTATCACAAATGTAGAGATACTCAGTTACAAGTTGTACTTGTAACTGAGTAACGGATTACATGCAGTGGGATTATGTAATCTGAATTCCAGAAAGGTAACCATATGTCATTACAGTTACAAATAATAAAAAAAACGATGTAATCAGATTACACAAGAACGACATACTGCCACAGTGCACACAATTCAATTCATTATCATGGCTTCTAGTGAAAAAATGTTTCCTGAATGGAAATTTTGCTACATTTTGTTTTAAATCAATCAGTTGTGCACAACAAAGGAAGGAACAGCTGGACAAACTAATAAACCTAACAACCAACATAAAGCACTTAAAGTTGATACTAGTAAATTAATCTACATCTATTTTGATAATCGATTAATTGTTTTGAGACAATTTTTGAGTTAAAAAAGTCAAAATTTTCTGATTCCAGCTGCTTAAATGTGAATGTTTTCTGGTTTCTTTACTCCTCTCTGACAGTAAACTGAATATTTTTGAGTTGTGGACAAAACATGACATTTTTCACCATTTTCTGACATTCCGTGAACCAAATAACTAATTGATCAATGGAAAAAATGATCAACGGATTCATCAATAATGAAAATAATCAGACTTGAAAAACATCCATCCATATGTCCATGTGCTCCACATGTTTGGTGATATTGTTCAATTGACAAGATTGTGACAGGATGAATTAGTTTATTAATCATTTAGAGTCATTTTTAAAATAAAAAAGTCAAAATTCTCTGATTCCACCTTCTTAAATGTGAATATTTTCTGGTTTCTTCAGCCATTTCCGGCAGTAAACTGAATATCTTTGAGTCCCTGAATCTTACAAAACTTAGAAAACATATAAGTTTAAAGTCTTTCCCAGCAATGTAAATAATAACTGCACAGCTGTGAAATAAATGTTGTGGTGTAAGAAGCACACAATGTATGAACAGCATTAAACAAGTGCTTCAGCACTGTTGACGTTTATCATGCTCTATATGAGGATGGCATCAGGTTTGGCTGTGCTGCTTTAAACTGTCCTTATTTTCTTCCCATGACTGGAATAACCTGCTCAGGGGCCCCGGGGAAAAAGCTGTGGCCCCAGCCACTGCTCGTGGTAATTTATTTAGTTGTAAATGTAATAGATCTTCTTTGAAGAATTGATTTATTACATATCTTCTATTCATTATATGCCAGTATTCAGAGAATCTCAGAGAATTAGGTTGCACCATGTTGTTTTATGTTGATATGATGAGTTTTGTGTCACAGCATAAATAATTTGAGGTGTAAATGTTGACAGACGTCAGCTTGTTGTGGGACTCACACCTGTGTTGATGCTGAGTATTACCTGAGGAAGACAAAATGTTGAAACCTGCACTCAACAAGTCTTATTTTGGAGCATCTATCCGTGTGTGGCAGCCCTCTTACTTGATGTTGTTTTTGCCAACACACCTGTGAATCCTCAGGTAAAGTTGGGGTGTGTGTACACCTCTCTGTTGTAATAACTCAGGACTAAATTAAGACCCTCATCCTTTCATGTGATAATGTGCTTTAGCATTAATTTAATAGTTGCTCAATAACAGATTAATTGTTGCAACCCAAAGTGTTTTATGTGTTTTTGTGTTTTGTTGTTAGGTTTATTAGTTTGTCCAGCTGTTCCCTCTTTTGTTGTGCACAATTGATTGAAAGACAGAAAATGGTGAAATTTCCGCCCAGTAAAGCATTTTTTTTGCTAGAGGCCATGATAATAGATTGGCAGCTGTGTGTGCACTGTGCATGTTCTTGATTTTAAAACTGTAATCCTACTAATAATCTCCATCTTTACGAAATGTATCAGTAATCTGATTACACAATCAGATACAGAGACCTTGCGTTGTGATTGTGTAAGCCTGCTCCTGGTATATGTATCACATCTGTACACTAATCACAGGTGTGTTTGACTCAGCAATTATCATACCAGGTCACATACCATAAGAAGTATATTTGCAGGTAATAAAACTTTTACCTCATCTGACCTGTACATCTAAGTTGTGACCTAAACCTGACCTATACCGTCAGATGACAGATGACGACAGCAGACAATATTTATAGCGTGTTGGAGCTTCTCCTTCATTAGTAATAGCGGTTGGCAGACACAGAGAAACAACAGGGGTGTGTTGTGTAACATACTGTACTCTGACAGTGTTTTGCCCTGGGAAACACATTTGAAATGCTAATTAAAGGTTGAGGTGCTCAATTATTTTAGGGAGGCCGGCAGCCATTCGTGGTTTGGTGGCGTTTTATAATGATTAAGTAAGAGTGAATGTGCAGCATGTTATGCAGCATGTGAGGATGTACAGCATGTACCAACCAACTTTAACCAATGAAATGACAGCGTCAGCCAACCGCCAAGATGGTGGTCACTCCCCTGCTTTTGTGCACGTTTCGCCGTGCCCTTATTGTTTCCCAGATATCAAGTTTTAAAAGGGTCAGTTTACCCAACTATATCTCACTTTCCATAGGGACATTTTGTCCTGTAGAAAGTAGTCCTGGTCGGGTCTGTAGATTTTATTTAAAGATCATTTTTCTGCTCCACCACCCCCAATCTTACGTAAAAAAAATCACAGGACTTTTTCATCTCTGGAACAGCAGGTGAAAAAAAAAAATCACATTTTTTGGACATTTCATATGTCACGCTTCAAACACACCTGATTTTCAGATATTTCACATGTGAAATCTACAGACATCACATGCCATTTGTAATTTGACTGAAGAGTTTGCTGAAGGCACTAAATCTTACAGGACCCTCACTGGGGATAAAGGAAGACACCTTAGACACACATGTACCACATAGATATTGCAGCTGTACTAATGTTCTGCTCAAACATCATGTGTTAATGTACTATTTATCCTGTTATAATGTGAAAAGTTACATGTTATGTAAGGGATAATGTACAGTGAGCAGGTCATTATTGCAAAATAAACCCTGACAGGGTGATGCTGGACCCCAAAGCAAAGTGGAAGGGTCTTGAATGAGCCTGAAGGGGTTATTTATGCAATTATGACCTGCTCACTGTGCATTATACTGCTTATTGCATGGTTACAACCCCACCTAAAAAAAGCAAACAATAATGTGATGCAAATATGATGTTTTATTGCTCCTCCAGAGTCTATGATTAGAATGGGAATGGGATGAGAAGTGGGAAGTTTATAATAATATCTTGTTTAAACATTTCACGTTATAACAAGATAAATAGTATATTGTCACAACAAGAAAAGTTTCTTGTTGTAATGTGATACATTTGTATACTGTAATAATGATTTTTTTTTTTTTTAACATATAACCTTTTATTAAATCAGAATCCCATTGAAATAGAGTCTCATTTTCAAGCGAGACCCTTGAAAACGCTGTACTCTGCTGCAGGAAGGTTTAAGATATTATTTATAAACTGTTGGTAACTAATAAACCTAAAATTCTGATTGGACTTTGGGTATGTAAAATGTGAGCCAATCATGAGTGAAAATATCTTGTTATAACAAGCTTTTCATAATGTTATAATGTGACACTGACTTGTTTTTCTTTTTCTGGTGCGGCTGTAGTAATGTATATATTAGATTGTATGGACTTTTTAATGTCATTGTATCATTGTGGTTCCTCATGATGTAGCAGGTATATGACAGCTTGGCTACGTGCTGTTATCACATCCACAGGAGGAGGAGAAAACACTGATGTTGTGAGAAATACTGAATTATGTGACACAACCTCCTTATGCTCAGTGAGTCACTTAGTAGCTATAGTGCTGTTTTCCATAATACTGTTCGTGTGTGTGTGTGTGTGCGTGCGTGTGTGTGTGTGTGTGTGTGTGTAGGTGTGTGTGTGTGTGTGTGTGTGTATAAGAGACAGCACCACAGGTCTTTTACCATGCTGCATGCCACTATGAGACCTGAATCAATAAAGTTCTCACTGATTCATATTATCAGCGGCAGAGGCAGAACTTTCATCAACAGTGACTAACATGATTGACAGCCAAGGTGTCTGCGTGATCCCAGCATGCATTCCCAGCATTGTGTTGACGGTGATTCAGACATCACTTCTTGACCTGGTGACACATTCATGCTGTCTTACTGTAACAAGTCAAATATTTCAGTGGGCTGACGTCCCTGTGGTGATCTGCTCTTATCAGGCTGGACAAACCACTGTCAGATGTTCTCAGAACGTCAGAACCCCCACCACTTTGGGAAATCCACGATGTGTCTTGCTAAGAATCATGTGTATCTGCGAATGTGTTAAACAACGGTGATGATAACATCCAGGTGGATCAAATGAGCTTTACTGCTCTTTCTTTTGTAATGGATGGGTAATGTAATGAATAAAATGTGCCATGCAGTACAGAGCTGGCTCCATATGGGCACGTTTCACCACTGAGGGTTCTGTATTTACGATCTCTGTGTTAGACTTAATACAACATGGAAGATAACTTTGGGGTCCCATGCCATGTCTTTTGGACTTTTTGTGTGAAGACTATTTAGAGATTTTTTATTTATTTCATTTGATTGTTAAGGAAATAGCAAATTTTATATTAGTGTATGTTTCTTGGACGTTAGTGATTTAAATGACGCTTGGCATTTTTCAAAATCTTCAAAATTTCACTAACCGTTTTTTTTTTAATTTTTACTTTTTAATTTTCACTTATCATTTTTGCATCCCTAAAGTGATTCTTACATGCAAAAACATGTAGTCTATAAAACAAACAAAAAAAGTTCCTTAATGGCTCAGCAGCATTTCCTCATTTTTTTCCCGGAGGCTAGTCTTAAATCTCCCTGGATGCCAAATAAAAGAAAAGAAAAATAAAAAATTGCTCTTTTGAGAGTAAAGATTCCACTGATGCACCAGACGGTTTGTACAGAGAGTTGGAGGGGTTACTTTGAAAATATATTCCGATACAGTTACTGATTAAAAATGTAGTCAGTAACATAATCCAAGTATGATACAAGTTTTAAAGTAACTAGGACTTTTGGATTACTTCAGTATAAAATATGGTGAAATTGTTCCACCTAATATAGTGTTTTTACAGCTGATTGTTTTCATCATTGATCAATAGGTTGATTATTTTCTCAAGTCATTGATTAGTTGTTTGGTCCATGAAATATCAGAAAATGTTAAAAAATGTTGATTAAAGTCCAAGATGACGTCCTCAAATGTCTTGTTTTGTCCACAACTCATTTTATTATATTTAGTATTTATAATCTGATTATGTTTTTTTTTAAATCTGTAACTGTAATGGAATATAGATACCTTTTTTGTATCCAGATTACATAATCCTATTACATGTAATCCAAGCCTGAATGGAAAAACGAATAATTGAAAACCTCATCTTCAGGGTTTATATCTGTAACCACAAATGCAGATAATTAATAACTATAGTTCCTATGTGGTCTTTCTTTCCTTGCCAGCAGGAGTGTCTGTCTGTCTGTCTGTCATGCTGCCATGTCTGTCTGCTCTTTATTTCGCAGTTTTCATGCCACTTGTTTCCATCATCAATGCCACAGCCAGCGCTCCTCCTCTGCTATCACTGTGATAGCAACAGCGTGCTTTGACATGCTTCAACAGTTGTTCACCAGATGAAACGCAGCAGCTCTCCAGCTCTGGCTCTCTGCTCTCAGCTCAGTGTTTGTCTTCTTCCTCTTCTTCCTCCACCCTACTCATCTCATGTCTCCAGTGACTCATCCACTTTCATCTCCGCCGTGTCTCTGCTGTCTTCTCCTTCTCCAAACACACTGATTCATGGCTCGGTAATGGTCCACATGTGGAGAGAGTCACCTGTGTACATGCTGATGGCGCTGTAGCTGTAACATACTGAACACACACGCTGTCTCCACACATCGGGATCGCGCTGAATGTTCTGTCCCTGCCAGTTACATTTTCACACTGCATTAAGGCCATTTGATCCTTTAATTGAGTCATGAACAGCAAACAGTTTGTTTGTTCTCTCCCAGCCAGCAGTGAACGCTGGACTCAACATGCTGAAAGCATTAGATTTTACATGGAAATGTATGCACACAGTTGTGTTTGAGAGGCTGAGTGTGTGTGTTTTGGCCTGTTGTCACACCATGATGGAGTGGTGTATGATTTCCATGTGGAAGTGAGTCCTGGCTGGTTTGCTGGCTGGGTGTTTCTCTCTGAGCCTCAGAGCTTCTCACATGTGCTCTTCTGGCTCCATGTCTTTGTTTAGACTGAGATTTACATCAGGGCACAACAAGGCTGATGGGCCTGGCTGCAAACACACAACTTTTAGAGGAGACCAAACCTTACTGCCTGTACACAAAGACTGACAACGTTTTTAGTAAGGACAATAAACTGATGGGTCTGATTTTCAGTGGGAAACACTGATTGAAGGAGTGGCTCAAATACTGTGGTCATGTGACTTGATCTACATGTCTGTTTGCAATCAAAATGCCATCAACCCTGAAGAAAGTATTGATATTTTGCAGGTTTGCAATATTTTAATCTTGAAAATATTTTTTGAGACAAAGGACCGTATATTGCACCGAGCGCAGAGTGGACGGCACCGGAGGCCCAGGTGGCATTTTTGCCACGTATGCGAATGAACTTGCATGTAGTCTGTGTGGCCTAAAAATGGAGGCAAAAATGAAGGCGTGGCCAGGCGCATTTGGTATCTTGTGCACAGCACATCACAGTCAAAACCACTTGCACCTTAGACTTCAACTAAAACTCAGTTGAAGCGCAAAGTGTGTTTCGCAGTAGGTCCATCTGCACAAGATAGCAACTGGCCAAAGCACATACACACACACACACACACACACACACACACACACTTCTCCACAATCACAAAATACCTTCATTTATGTTCAGTCTTTTCCCCACACAGCAGAGTGGATCAATAACGTGTCCTTTGAACATTTTTTTTAATATCAGCAATAAAATGTAAATATTGAAATAAACACTTGGCTGAGGCGCACACACACATCTCCACGATCATAAAACACCTTTCATTTATGTTAAACAGCATACATGTGTGTCTAAAATTATTCTCATTAATAACAAATAAGGAATTATTATTAGAATTATAAAGCCTTATAAATCTCAACAGACCTGTAAAGTGCACAAAGGACACAGCTGTCAGATCGTCTCATGACAGCTGGGGCAGAGTGGAGTTTGTGTCTGTGTGTTTACTGTGATCCAGAAAAACAAAGATTAAACAATTATGATCTATAACATACAAAATGAACCAGATGTTATATTGGACCACAAGACCAGCCAGACCGGGGAGAAAAAGGTCCGTGTGTCTCTGTCAGAGCCTGATACTGGCTGGATATACCCGCTGGATAACCCGTGTGTACTTTTGCACGTGGGTTATCAAACGTAAGCACTTTCAACACTTTCTGATTCTGTTTCCTCCACCCACAGTGGTGTTAGTGGGACAAAGGAGTTAGGATGGGAGAAGGAGACGAGGATGAGGAGAAAGAAGGGGAGAACAGGCGGCTGTGAAGCTGCACCTCAATCTGACTCAGGTGAATCTTCAGCCGAAGCTGCGTAATAATGATAATGAATTATAAGATACAACATAATTTCAAGGTGCTTCATTGTAAAACATAATCAGTCCTATATCTGCATGACAATTACAGTTCATGTATTGTATTACTTTTTGCAGGTGTTGATGTAAAATAAACTATTTCCACATTAAGCTACGTTGGAGGCGTCCTGTCGTCTCCATGTATTGCAGACTCTCGTGTTTTCACTTCTTGAAACTGGATTGAAACAGGAGATCTGTCTCCTCGCCTTGAAAATCTGTTCTCTTTGTTTCCTCCTGGCAAATCCGCTGTCATGCTGCCTCCGCATGCTGTCTGGGCACACTTGCATCTTAAAGGTGATGACAGCCGACTTTCTGATTGGTTATCACATGTTCGGCAATTTGACTTGAAATATCTATTCCCAATATTCCAGGTGTTGTTTTGAGGCATTTACAGCAGGAAACCAGCCGAGCAAAAGTTAAAATTGGCAGTTTTACTTATTTTTTTTTGGAAAAAGGTAAGAATTTTTATGATTACAGTGACATAGAAGAGATGACCTGTTCAGGAGTTGCCACTGTTCGAGACGAACTAAACACCTAAAATCTCTGTGTAAATGTTAATTTAGATTCTAATCCAGTCCAGTCTGGTCTTTGTAGTTATAGTGAATACAGTACAGCTAAGCAAGTACATGCTTGTCCTCTCCATATCTCTGGATTGACAGCCTCTCATGCTGTTCACCCTGACACACTGACATATTTGACTGTATCATCTGTCAACACACAAGTGGTTGAGACTAATAACTGTAATGTCAGGAGAGATAAACAGTGACAGATTGTCTCACTGGCTGCACCTTGCAGTTAGCAGGTCTGGCAGGATCTTTGCTTTAACAAAGATTTGTGCTTAAACTGCACAGAATCATGATTGATACAAAGGTAGAATAAACAGTATAGAGCTTATGTAAGTATGTGCAGGTGCAGTGTCAGGTTCTGTGGAAAGGTTTTTCGAAGTTTAAAGCCGGTCTAAAGCTGATGGCACTGATGCTGACTTTAAACCCTGAATAACCTTTAAAGGCTAATTCTCCTTTATTACAACTTGGGTTTTGTTTTCATGGTTTTGTCCACAGTACTCATCGAAGTAAAAGCCTCAGTATGCTCCAAACTAAAGTTCTTGTCAGATCATCTAAGTCTGAAACCCCTTTTTCTGCCAGCAGGATCAGCGGGATGACAACTTTCCACAACTGACAATCCAACAATCACACTCACCATGTGCTGTGCTTGGTCAGGTGTGTGGAGGTGTGAAAATGGCCAGGGTTTGAGCATATTTTCCAAAACAGTCTCACGGCAGTTCATGAAAACAGTCACAAAATTTATTCTGTTAGATCTGTGTCTATGGTGTTCTGGTAGTTCAGTCAGTTGAGGGTCAGGGGGTCACAGTGACTATGCTACTTCTTTTGGAAGAAATCTACTCTGGACAATTACAAAAGAAAGCCAGCTGCATTTTAAAAGTCCCATCCCATCCTGGACACTGTCTGCTCCCCCTCCTCCCCTCTGGAAGAATGTACAAGACAATCAAAAACAAAACAGCCAGACTTAAAAACTGCTGCTTTCCAAAAGCTGTAAACTCTGTCTATCCTGGATCCATGGATTTGCACTGTACTCTGATCACAATGACAATAAAGATATTTTCTGTTCTATTCTATTAAAGATATTGACAATTTCTGTCTATGTACACAAATCTATAGACTACATTTTGTGTCAGTTTCATCTGCTGCTGTGTTGTATTTTATCTTCCAAATAACTTTGAACACCCTGGGGATTGGGATTGGTTTCTGCCAGATCATGTGACTGCTCATGTTTTTTGACCTGCCGGACTCCTTTCTATTGATGTCACCATGTTGACAGACAGATAACAGACCTGCAAACTTTAAGAGGTGAAAAAGACGAAACATGGTTGTGGATCTTGATTTGTTACATGTTCAATTTATTTCCCTCGTAACTTACAACACTGATGGACATTAAAATGGGATAACAATAAGGATGCAGTGGGAGTTAAATTTAGCTCAGCAAAATGATTCTCAACTGTAACATTAATATTGTAAATTAATACACAGTTCACTGAAGTTAACGTTAGCTGATGTGCTAACAAGCTGGCACACTTTCCATTATAAACAGATTCGGAAAGATTTGATCAGTTCCATCTGGTGTGCCTGGTTAGTCTAGACCTGCTCTGTATGAAAAGTGCCCTGAAATAACTTCTGTTATGATAAATAAAACTAAACTGACTTTACTTGACTTGTACTTGCCAATTGGTTAATCAAGAAGTTAACCCATTAATGTCTAACAACTATATTCTGTATGTTTTGGAAGACCCTCAGAATATTTCCTGTTAGAGGTGGAAATTTGCTGTGGAAACTGTAGAGACATGTGGCTACACATGACAAGAACAAAATATTGGATTTATCATGTCCTAATTGGTGGACAAAGTTGTCTTTCTTTTAAACCCCCCCCCCCCCCCCCCCCCCCCCACACACACACACACACGCACACACACACACACACACAAAAATAAGTTTAACATTAATTTGACATGCTAAATATCAGATGTATACTACATCATAATGAAACTGAATCTGAACTAAAACTGAACTGAAAGTTGTTTTGGTCCAGTAGTACCAAGAATCTGATATAATTATGTTATATTTAGTTCTTATTCACATGGGGTTACATTCTACCATTTTTCACAAAATACAGAACAAAAACTTGTGCTGCTGCCTTATACACGAACCAGTTTGAAAAATTTCAGATTATTTGTGCTTAGCTTAGCGTTAAGTGCAGCATAAAGGAAATTATAACATCTCCCTGAGGACATGAACTCTTCTGCAATTGATGAGATTTGCCGTGAATTTCTGTTTTTTTACCGCCAGGCAGTAGGGGACGCTATGGTGGATCATCTGACAAAAATGTGTTGCTCGAAGAAGAAGAGCATAAAAACATTGCTGCAGATCCGCGGGACAGACAGCACCATGACCCGGGTGCAGAGCGAGGCTGCTCACACCTGGGACAGGGGACACACACAGCTAACCTTAGCCACACTGGTGACAGTGATGTCACACACATCATAGGAAGTGATAATAAACCAAAAACAAAAATGTGAAGTCGATATTCTGCTTAATAATGTCGCCGTTTTGTTAGTTTTTTGCCTGAAAAGTGGATTTTTTTGATATAACCAACCAACATTCAAGTGCTTATAAAAAAGAATGAATGAAGCTTGTACAAAATGTTTTTTGTTCGTCTGAAACCATCAGATCTGTTCTTTCATTTGACGTATTCTATGTTAGAACTGAATATTCTGAGGGTGTTGAAAAATAAATGTATTTTGTCATACATGCTGGCACTGGCTGGCAACTTTAAAAAAAAAAAAAAAAAAAAAAAAGATTTAATTGGGTAATAATCTTCATACTGATAAAGAAAATAATTGTTTGTTGCAGCCCAAAGTTTGTGAGTGGAACTTTGTAATCACTGACATAAATAATAAGTAGTAATTAACAGAAACTTTCCCTTTAATTAACGGCTTGTGAACATAGTGTTAACGTGAGGAAAATCACAAAGAGCAAACAATCGGTATACAGCTGAGGTGTGTTTTAGATTCCAGTAAGTGCAAACCCAGCCATGCATGAGAGTTAAAACATGTTAATATTAAAACACCACAGTCTTTCAGATCGGTGTCAGAATCTATAAAACACTGGACTTCATGACTGCACACAGAGCACTAATCTAATATCAGCGTGCCATGAACTGAGCCTGGCTTACAGTGTGCCGAGGAAAAGGATCTGTTGTCTGAGGCTTATCAGGGTTCTGTGTTTCTGCTCCGAACCTTCACTTCTTATTGAAAACAGATGGGACTTTCTCCCTCTGTCAGAGTTATTGCAGTCTGTTTGGGGGATAAAGTGGCTCTCCTCTACGCACATAGTTTATGTCTTTGTTAAACTTCTTGGAAACACCTGCTTTGACTTCTCCACTTTCCTCTGCACGGCAGGAAAGCCCTGATGTTCAGTGTGTGTGTGTGTGTGTGAGTGGAGGCAGGCTCCTGGCCGAGGCCGAGGAGCAGAGTGAGAGTCTGAGACAGAGAGTGGGCTCCGCTCTCAGCTTATATAGGCGGGTTATTTTTAAACCCACACCCCCTTCCTTGTTCCTTATTACTGCACTTCCTCTCCCGCTCACTCAGGAAGCCCACTTGGCCGAGTCTCCTGCCGGCACGGCGTGCCGACTCGGAGGGAGCTGAGAGAGCGATAGCGCTGAGAGGGTCAGGCACAGGGGGCGAGAGACATAGAAACAGAAAGAGGCAGGGAGAGAGCGAGAGAAAGGGGGAGGAGGGGTGAGCTGGCACTTGTTCAGAGTCTGACATGCGAAGGCCTGGGCCTCTTCCAGCCCTTGTTAAAGTGTCCCTGTAGAATAACTCAGAGAGAGAGTGAGAAAGAGAGAGAGAGCGGTGGACACAGTGAGACAGACTCAGGTCAGCTCTGACATGAGACGAGAGAGATGTGAAGTGGTGATTTATAGAGTTTGGACCAACCTGCTGACATCAGTGGTTTTAATCTTTTCAGTTTTTCTAACCTTCAGCATCACAATATACTCAGAGAAAGTTAACAAGAGACTGATAATATTCTATATTTTTCTCATTGTTAAGACTGTGTCTATTCCTCTGAGACATGGCACTTCATTGTTGTCTAAAAACGGTTAAAACACACCAATGAGCCTCATCGGTCCTAAATCTGTTATGTACATCGTGTTTTCTTTGGGTAACTTTTTAAATTTTGAAAGTTTATAAGGGCTTAGAGCATTAAGACAGAAGTATATGATTAACATTCCCACGCTCGACCATTAGACTTGTGGAGTAATGGATTACATGCAACAGGATTAAGTAATCTGGATACAAAAAAGGTAACTGTATTCCATTACAGTTACAGATAAAAAAAGATACAATCTGATTAGAGGTACATTTGGTAAAAATGTGGATTATTAGTAGGATTACAATTTTAAACACAATAACAATAATTATATCCTACCATGCACAGTGCACACACAGCTGCCAATTCACTATCTAGTGAAAAAATGCTTCACTGGGTGGAAATTTGTCTTTTTTTTTCTTAAATCAATCAATCAACCAATAAATAAATTGTGCACAACAAAGGAAATAAGTAAGTCTTTTTTTTTTTTAAAGAAAAATTGTTCGAATTCATTTCTTTACTCCTCTCCCACAGTAAACCGAATATTTTTGAGTTGTGGACAAAACAAGACATTTGAGGACGTCATCTTGAGCTTTGATCAACATTTTTCATCATTTTCTGACATTTCATGGACCAAACAGCTAATTGATTCATTGAGAATACAGTTGACCAATTAATCAAAGATGAAAGTAATGGTTAGTTGCAGCCCTAAAAACACAATATTAGTCTAAATAGTTTCACCATATTTTATACTGAGGTGATTCACAAGTAACACAAAGTAATCTGGTTACATTAGTTTAATCCTTTGATACTTGGATTTAAGTTACTGACTACATTTTTTAACAGATAATTGGTGACTGTATCTGAATACATTATAAAGTAACTCTCCATATACCGTTACAGATACCGTTTATTACACAGAGTATAACATCATCATACATGAATATAACCAGACTCATTGAATCTATAAGAGTCTCAGCTTTCCAGTCAGACTGAGTTTATGGTTTTCCAACACTGTTTAGGGACCTAAGTATGGAGAAAGATCCAGATACCATTTTTTTAATGTAGAAAAGCCAGGAAGCATCTTGTTGATGTTAAGCTGCAGTTTGAATGTATCTCAGTATAGTTGTTGGATTTGTCTCATGACCAGTCTGTGCTTTTGGAAGAGGGATTAATACTAAGTGTTTTTAGTATTGAATAAAACACAGAGAGAACAATAATATCTTTATAAACCAAATTCAAATTGACTATGCCAATTAAAGCCAAACACATGAGTTTAGGAGGCATGTATGGGCTGTGGGAGGAAACCAGAGCACCCAACATCACCCTTTGACACCCATGTTAAAGGGTATCTTCAGTATTGTTCCACCTGGACCCTGTTTTCCAGTGTTTTGTGTCCAAGTGACTAATGGAGACAATAGTTTTTGAAACTGGTCCAGTATTGAGGGCAGAATCAGGACTAAGCTAAATTGTAATCCTTCTGGACAACTGCACAATGTCAAAGTGCGTCCACTAAAAGTGCTTGTTTTACCACTGACAGGCTCAGATTGTTATTTCTGACAGCTTTATGGAAAGGATTCTTACAGAGATTGATCTTTTTTTAAAGAGAAAGATATGTTTTGTTTGACCAGAAACAGCTGTTTTACTGCTCTCGCCAAAATAACCAGACTCCCTTTGCAAAACATCATCATCTCCATTCAAACTTGACAGGAACAAAATAAAACTCACCAAAACATCATGGCTCATCTTTCAACAGTTCCAACACTCACCGCCTTTGATTAATGAATTCATGAATAAATGGAGGGAATTTACATAACGGTCAGCAGCGTCCTGTATGTAATGATGAACGGCCCTGAAGGGAGAAGATTCAATATTTCATAACTACTTCTCGGTTTCATTTTCTCAGTTTCAAGTGTTATTACAATTCAGTGTAAAACAACTGAGGAATGTGGCTGTGTAATTCCTACCCGGATCACACCTCGCTGTCTTTTGGCTGTGTACCACCTGTAGACTATTCTATCAATATTATTCCAATGTCATGGGGCCAATATGTGTCAAAACTAGTCCAAACTCTGGCACCTGCATGCATGCCAATCAAATCAAGGACATAGTTATTAATCAATCTCAAAAAAAGTTACACAATGATGCACATGACTCATGATGACAGCTGGAGGATGAAGATGACTTACCTCACCTTACCTTACCTAAGACAAAGTTGGGTATTGTGTCTGCTGTGTGCGTGACTGCACGTCCTGCTGGGACTGATGGATATAAAGCACAAAGGTTAGAAATATGATTGAAACAGAGGTGGGAAGTTAAGTGTTTGTACTTAGATACAGCATACAAATAGAACTATAGTCATCAGTGTGCATCACGCACAAAAGATCTAGTGAGATGAAAATGACATAACACTCATAACAAGACTGAAAAGACAAAGAGGGAGACATGGACCAATTCTGCTTCTGGCTGAACAATAGATTTTGGTAGTGCTGTAGGACTGAGGGAATTAAAAGAGAAATCAGTAATATATTTACTATAATAAATCATAAATCAACCATGATATGTCATTAGAGATCAAGGAAACATGTTAAGTTGAAAAACCCACTAACAGCACTCCAGCTGTTTGACATCTCTTCCACACCACAACAACGAAAAATGCTTTGAGGGAATTTCTTCAAGCTTGACACAAATGTTCACTTGGACTCAAAGATTTAATTTTGGTGGTCAAAGGTAAAGGCCACTGTGACTTTGTGTGAATGTGGTATCTCAAGTATGATCAACAGCTGATGGCATTGCAGTAGGTGCTTCACTGATGATCTGCACTCTACTGAATTTACTCATTTTAAACCTAGTTTAGCTAAAGTCTGATTAGGAGTAATCTAAATTTAAATTAACCTTTATTAATGCAACTCAGTGTAAGTCTATAAAATGAGATTTCATTATTCAACAGCAAACAAAGAAATGCATGGTGTCAGTTCACTAAAGCATCACTGCTCACCTGGGTATGATGTCAAATTAATAAGACATATTCACAAACACTTGTTCAATTGATTAAATTCTGTGCTAATTTGATGTTGCTTTACTCTGAGAATTGATGATATGATTTTCGTGTTTTGCAATTTGCATGTTGGCACATGAAAGACTGAATCGATTCCCAAACTATAAATGCTGCTGATTAGGGTTGGGTATTGAAATTCCACATGACCAGTACCTACCAGACCAAATCAAAACACACACTGCGTGCCTCATTTTGGTGCTTCACGCCTGAGGTGTCTGTTGAAGCAGTTGCTCTCTGGTGCAGATGTTACAGACACATGACCAAACGTGCCTAGTTAACATTACGGCAACTTGCCACCGGTTCCACCCCCACCTGCATCCCAATTGTGGCATCTTGTCCCTCCTCTGCCTGTATAAAGGCAAAAAAAAATCTTAAAAAAAACCCCAACTCTCACTCTCACTCCACATTTCTGGCAGCAGCCAGCCTTCTGCTAGGTAATAACCATGGTAAACATGGCAAACAACTGCATGTAAACAGGAGAGGCATTAAACAGGGTGTAATTTTATGCCCAGGATAGTGATGTCATGACCCATGAGACATTTAGACTGGGAAAATACTTTTTTTTTTTTTTTTACCTTTATTTATTGTGTTTGTTTTGTAAATTTGTTATGTATGTAGTATTTAATTATATATTTAAGCATACTTTAAACTGTTAACAGTTAATATATTGTTCAATTTCAAATTCAAATTTACCTCACCAATGAAAAATGTGGTTCTTTCACATCAGTAACCTTCACTTCATACTTCCATTTATATAAATGTATCAGTTCAGGCACTGTTTAGGCACTGATACCACTTTAAAAGTATCCTTATATGATATGAAGACATATCATATAAGTATCAACAGCGTCAACTGGATCAATACAAATAAAAACCTGCATTAGATGACATCCTGGGCACGTGCTAAGTTCAACATTCACATAACGAGCATTTCTTTATTTACCATTAACTGTCTTGTGTTTAAACAAGCATAATTAAGTAATTACTGGAGAAAAGAAAAGATGCCTCATGTCTGGCAAATAATTTAGTGGTAATGTATTTAGAGGTACAACAGTAGTAAATTATGACATATTTCGCCTTCTTTTAACAATAAGAAGTTGCAGTATTTATGTTGATCATCCTTGTCTTGACTTAATACTGGATAGAAAGCAATTTTTGTGCTATCGCTCACCCCTAGAAGTTAGTTACTAAAAAGCCCGAGGGCCACTGTTGGTCATTAGCAGCTCTGCTACAGTCGGTGACAGGTTGGTGTCTTGCTCAGATGCAGCATGACATCAGTTGCCTTTAGTCATTAGAACTCCCCCAATTTCTCAGCTGGTAAACTTTCAACCTCTAAAGCCACAAGTCTGACTTTTCAGCCCACAGGCTTCAGCTGCACTGTTTGTCTAACTATTTCCTTTGTGGCAAGTAAACTGGACCCACAATGCATCATAGAACAACACAGCCATGTCCTCTAAATACACTCTGAACACTATTGCATCCCATTACTTCATACTCATTGAATCATAATAACATAGTGTGTTATGACATGCTTTACAGGAACCTATGAATCTAATGTGTAATGACATTGCGATCAGGAGTGTTTGACATACTTTCACGTACTACACCATGATACACTTATGATGATGATATACACTTATTAGGGAGGATTCAAACACCTTATGTGAGCAAAATGTCAAGTGATGTGTGAGCAACAACTCCACAGTTGAGATGGGAATGGAGGAGAAAACAGAAATTAGAGGAACTCTGGTAGGAAAAGGAGGGGGAGGATTCCAAGCATAGCTGTGGGCCTGTAGCTGGACCGAGCTGCACTTGAGTTACGGTGGAGAGCTGGAGCTTACAGGGATTCTGGAGAGTACGGAACAGTTTAGTTAGAAACACCACCAGAGGCAAAGTGCAGTTTAAAAAATATAATCTTTGTGGACACAACACATATTGACACCAGAGCTTTCTGTGTTTAAACCGACTGCTGAAAACACACAAAAACACAGAGAGGTTCTGTTGTGATTATTCATGCCATCACTTAAATAACTTGCCAATTATCATAATGTAAAAGTTCAACAGCGCTCTGTGCAGAGAGATTTATGTAAATGTGGGTGTTGTTAGTTTACATAGAGGGAAAAACCAAGGAGAGCAATATTCTGGAACATTTTAGTCTGAAAATGTCTGTCAGGTTGTGCTTCTTCTTGGTGTAGTACCTCTTATAAACCTCTATAAATCAAATGCATAGCTTTGAGCTGTTCAGTTGTAGGTTCAGTTGAGGCAGCTGGATTTGCAAAATCATGAAATCACATGAGAATCCATCTCGCTAGGCTTCAAGTTATCCATTTGAGTCTGCTCCAGAAGTAGTGCAGCCAATCAGCAACCTAGGAGGGACTAGGGTGGTTTTAGGTGTGACAACAGTGAGAAGCGTCCATGGAAACAACTTGTTCCTGAGGAGCCGCCATTGTTTGTTGGAGACAAGTTGGTTTAGATACTGTGATAGCATCAGTTATATCAGAACTGGAGAGTTTCTTAATTGAAAGAAGAGCAACGAGCACCGAAGGCTTCTCTCGATTTTCACTCTTCTCCTGACTGGCTTCAGCAACCCACAAAATAAGGCCATAGAAAAACAATGACTATATTCTAAAATAAAACTGCAAAAACATTTCAAAAGAGCCATCCAAAACCAACATTCAAAGCAGATTAAATCTCAGTCTACATACAAAGCTTTGCTTATACTCTTAAACCCCCTGGGTCTTTTTCTTCTAAACACATTATACATGTTAGAAAATAGTTGAAAACACATGAAAACACTGAGAACTATGTTGTGCTGAATTATAAACTTAGACCTAAAACACGGTTCAGTGACGTACTGTCACTTACAATCGTACCTTCGGCGACTCTCTCAGTCCTAACCAGCCCAGTAATTCACTCAGCTCACTTCAGTTCTAACGATCCAGTGTAGACGAAAAACAAACAAACAAACAAACAAAAACATCCTGTCACCATCTTCTGGCTCTGGTGGCTCAAATATGTCCAATAAAACAGCTAGATGGAGCGTCAGTGTTTCAGGTGGTGTTTGATGCTGAGACAGCAAAGTGGACACGCCCTCAGCATTTCAGAGCAGAGAAAACTGCTAATAACACGTTTCTGTGGTGTGAAAAACTCAGAACACACATTTATTGTTGCTTTACACAATCTTTACAGAGAGAGAATACATGTATGCACTATCCACTGCACATGCAAATCCACTTCTGTATATACAGAAATAGGATACTAAAAGAAAATAACTACCGCATCCACAGCTTGTTCATCCTGTTCCTGTCTGGCAAGAGATACAGAAGTATCCGCTGCCATACCACCAGACTATAACTATTACATCTTCTTCCCTCAGGCTGTGAGACTGCATAATCCATCCTCAGCACTCAAGGTAAAAGTTTTATGACCCATTCACTGTCTGCAATTTTTGTTTTTGTGAGTAGCATAAAGGGAACTACAGACATCTGGTTATACAACTTTGTGTTGTAAAATAATACATAAATGAACCTTGTGTGCCTTTTATATTCATGACTGCTTGGTTGATTTAACCAGATGACTTATTTAAGGAAAATCAAGGGAAAATCCTTCAATTTTACAATTGTTTGTGACTTGAATATCATCAGTTTATATCCTTTTCCTATACCTGTTTTAAAGTGCACAAGAGCAAGACTCACAACCTCACAACACATCACAGCAGTGTTGTAGTTCCAAGGACATGTATGAATGTGAATGTTTCAAATGCTGCGTCTGTTGAAGTCAGTATTTTTCATATGTTTGTTATTGGCTGTTTCATGGCAGTGTGCATTCCATAAGCCAATTAAAACTGACTGAAAAAAGCTGTATTCCTAAACCACACCGGCTTGTTAGCGGCTTTATTAGTTTTCAGATGTGTAGAAGTGGGAAACAGAACACTTCACCTGATCTAAAAACCCAATATTAGATCATAAAATAAAATAAAAAATAAGGAGTTGATGGTTTACAGAAAAAAAAGCTCTCGTAGTAGTTGGTGGCCGTGTTAAAGGGGAGTTATATTATCTGTTTAAAGGAGAGTTTTTATGAGGGACTTAATTAAAGCACCCAGGGCAGTTAAGAGCTGTGAGGTCACTGCAACCCATCTAGTGGATAATTGGTGTGTGTATGTGTGTCGACGTCCAGGATAGGGCAAATTTGTGTGTGCATATATGTGTATATGTGTTGACTGGCCACATGTGGATCCTATTGGCTGAGTTATACACCGGAGAGGAAAAAAAAGTTATTTATTAGCTGTTAACACTCCACCAGTAACATTACACACCCACATCCCCTCTCTGAAAGCCCAACACACACACACACACACACACACACACACACACACACACACACACACACACACACACACACACACACACACACACACACACAGTGTGGCTGAGAGCAATTGAATGTTTTCATTCTTTAACTAAAGGTGAAGAGTAAGAACTTTCTTCTGGCCTCATGAAAACAAACCTCATTTTCACTCTTTGTCCTGTTTCCTGTCTTGTTTTCTTTAGTTGCCTGTCAACAGTGGATGTAACTAAAACAGAGCTGGACCACACTGTGGAGGACACTCGAGGAAATGCAACATGGCTGTTTGTGTGTTTTGCATTACAGTGCAGTTTGCATGTGTTGTGTTATTTTTAATGTCTCCTGATACCACATATTTTGCCATAATGACTTGTTGAGTTAGTGTGTGACAGGAGGCCAGAAATCATTGTGTTCCCCTTGTGAAATGGGTTGAGTTGGATTAATTTATGCGGCTCATTAGCTGGACAGAAAACCGGAATTTAATGATTCTGCAAAACCACAGATTATGTTCAGTGATGTTTTTGAAAACATGTTTTCAAAATGTCTTATTTCTAAAATATCTGTGCCTGTAATAAACAGTGTGGACAAGAGACTAGCTGGTGAACCTGGAGCACAAAAAAGACTCAGGTAATGTTGGAGACAAAAACAGAGATAAAAAGATGTGTCACGTGGACTGAAACATGACTACAAATGACCGGTTATGTTGCTCTTGCTCTGCTGGTTGTAAAGTTTGCAAAGTCTGCAACAACAACTTAATTCAAAAATGAAATACATGGAGAGAGAGATGGTCCCCTGCAAGTTCTGAACTGGGAATGTTGAGGATCATTTGAATCTTTATAACACAGGTTCTTTATTGATGCCAATATCCTATCAGTGAAACTGAAATGTCAGAATTGTATAAGCTTTATATTGTAAAATGCTACAGTGTGTAAAGCTGTCTAGATTAGTTTCATCCCAAAAGTATGTGTCCTGACAGTCAGGAGTCTTCCATTCTTAGAGCTCTGCAGGGTTTCCAGCAACACAAGTACATTAAGGTTAGTCTGATCCTGAGGTTGTAGTGACACTAGTTAAAAAACCCCCACTAACATCTGGCTTTTGTCTTCAGTGGGAAAGGGTATAATCAGTATTCACTCCTGGGTCAAATGACCATGCAGTAGTCATGGGTATTTATCAGCTCCTGATCGACAGTGATGAAGACATGATATCTGGGTGGACACACTAATTTTCGCATCGTTTCCAGTGTGATGCATGAAAGCTTGTTGCCTCTGTCAGTAACTTTTGTAACTCTTTGTCCTCTCAGCTATAAATTTCATCCATCCTTATTAAAACAGTGACCAAACTGTTCCAAGTTAGTGTTGACTTTGAAAGAGAAGATATAAAAAGGCACCCACACAAGATTAATGGCAAAACTGCTTTGCACTAGCTGTACCATTGTTTTCCTATGGTAAGAGCAGTGGCGTCCAACTGGGCAGAAGTGCTACCCTCGGTTAGGGTGTAATGTTTGAAATCACCACCAAGTACTGCGCTTTAAAGTTCAACTTTGACCTCACCTGCTGCTGACCTTTCAAAGTGCAACTAATGACACAACAACTCTGCGTGATGACAGGGGAAGGAGAGAACATTGGAGGAAAATAATATATTTCAGAGATCCCCGAACTCAACACTCATATCCTGATTGCAGCAAGAAAAGAATGAATTAATAAATAAGTAGTAATAAATCCAATACTTAGAAGTTAGCTTAGCTGTTTATATATGCCAGGCAGACATGGCGTATTGTGCTGCACTCTGCAAACCTCTGTGCTTGTGAGCAAAGAGCAAATTTATCATGTGAAGGCAGCTTTACCCATTTTCCAGTGTATTTGTGATGTTGAATGTGACACATCTTTAAAAAAAGAAAGGCAAACTTGTCTACTGGCGATGGAAAAGGAGTCAACTGACTATTTTGTGCTGTTTTTACCTGTGTTTAAAAAACTTTACCTCGCGAGAATCCATCTTGCCAGGCTTCAAGTTATCCAAAAGTGGTGCAAAAAGTGGTGCAAAAAGTGGTGCAGCCAATCAGTGTCCTGGGAGGGACTACTGGCAGCTACAGGTGTGTATTTAGGTGTGAAGTCAGCAAGAAGTGTCCATGGCAGCAACTTGTTTTGAACAAATAATGGCGCCTCCTGAAGAGGTTAGTGTAGGAACTGTGATAGATTCATTTAGATCAGAACTGGAGAGTATTTCTTAATTGAAAGAAGAGCAAATAATGACTTTGAAGGCTTTTCTCCATGGAAAGGATCAACTACACTGACTTATCTGATTGGTTGAAGTTAGCCCGTGTTAGACAGATGGTTCACCCAATCACCTGCCAAGTGTTTTTTGAAAGTGGTTGCCCTTTTCCAAATAGTTTCTAAGCACGACTTCCCAGATGGTTCTGTGGAACAAACCATCCGGAGTGGTAAAAAAGGTTTTAAAAAAACATGCATATACCTGCTAATTTGGGTGAAAAACAATATGCATGTGATTTTACCAGTTGAGCATGCTTTAGTGGAAAACTAGAGAATCCTGGGATAGCAGACCGTATACTCACATACAGTATATACACACAGTTTCTGAGCCTGATTTTAATTGTACCAGGAGGACTGAGGGAGTTGGAGAGCAGCAGGGCAGAGTGTCCAGAGGCTGTTAGAAGAGGAGATTATAAGGTTGAGTTGAAGTTTTCTGGAGCTGAACCTCAGTTGGAAGTATTTGGGTAAACGCTAACATCCTAGACAATCTCTCCTACTCCCTCTCTTTCTCTCTCTATCTCCTTCTCTCCCACCCTTTTTCCCTCTGTCTTTCTGAAGATGCCAAAGCCACAGGATTGCTGTTGGGATGGCCTGCCAGAAACCCAGTCTCTCTTTTTTACTGAGGGACAGGAATTGCAGAATGAATGCTTACAATGTAGGGCTGACATTTTGGCAAAGAGAGGAAGAGAGTGTAGAGGAAAGAAAGGAAGAGAAGACGAGGGGGAGAGAGATCATGTGGAATCAGAGGCGCTATCTACCAAACAGACACAGATCAAGGCAGAGACAGACAGAGATTGCTAGGCCCACAGGATTTTCATGCGCAATTCTTAACCACAAACTCAGTCACACTCTAACATGTCTCCTTAAACTGTGCCAGCTGTCCAAATAGTCTGTCCTGGCTGCAGAACAGGTTCTCCACTGTACTCCCACTTTGAACTCCCTGTTGTACCAACACTGGCCTTACTGCTCTCTAGCATTCTCAGACCCGGAATACCAAGGTTCCCCAACCACAAATTACTGAAGCATTCGTGTGCTGGATTCTTCAGCCTGGGCCTTTTAGAGGGTCATTCATGCCATCATTTATGACAGTGAAATTTAGCATATTTTTCTTTCGGAGAGTTTTTTCTGCAGGCAGTTTTACTGGAACCAAAGCAACTTTGCTGATTCAAATGTAGGGCTTACAGTAAGCTCCAAAAGATTGAAGCTCCTGGTCAACAGAGTCCACTTATAGGATTTTACAAAAACAACTTAACCCACAGTGGACACAGTTTGATCATTTGTTGAAATCGGCTGTCCTGTGGCCAGCGACCTGCACAAACAGCTCACCTAGAGGTTAGGACTGAATTCTTGCATGTGACTAGGGCTGACGCTTTAACTGTTATTGTGAAATACGGCGTGATTGACAAGCCAACTGCAGGGGGTAACAAGCAACCACAACAGCTCTGTTAATGTATTTAATTTTTTTTCCTTGGTGTTTTACACTTCAGTGTGTGTTAAATGAGTGAGTCAATGCTTCAAATATTCAACAAGCAATATGACAGCCAGCTCAAGCTCAAGGATCAATCAGTCAGTAACAAGACTTCAAACTTGGAAGTCGCAAGTTTTGCTATGTTTTATGTTGTTTTACTGTTTATTTGTAAGGTTAACCTGTTAACTTTTTGTCTTAAGCGGCTAATGTGGCTACTACCACAGACTCGGGAGATGTTGCACTACGTTGTAATACTGAGGGACAGTCAATAGAAACTGTGTGACTATTAAGTCTCATTTGAAGCCAACTAATAATAATAAAAAGAGTAGCTGGTCGGATGCTAGTAACTGTTTTTAATGTTGCTCTTTGTGGAAGTTTATGCTGCAACCAGAGCTTCATTTGTTTTACAGAAGCTGGCCAGCTCTGCTCTGTGGTCCTCTCTCCAATGTGTGTGTTTGCGTGACTGTTGTATGTAAATTTACATGATGCCCTTAAGGTAACAATATAGCAACATATGAAAAAGAAATGGTCAAAGTGCAGGAATAAATCTGGCAGGGAGTGTTGTATAACTATGACTAGCACTCAGTGGATGGCTTGCTCAGGCCAAAAAATTTCCCAGTTTGTAGTGAGGTGAGATCCACAGCGTTACTTCACCAAATTACTTAAAAGCTGGATTCATGGGATCATGGCAGAATCAATCTTGCCAGGCTTTAAGCTATGTGTTTGTGTCTGCACCAAAACTGGTGCAGCCAATCAACATCCTAGGACGGATTACTGCCAGCTACAGGTGTGGTTTTACTGTAGGTGAGAAGTGTCCTTCGAAGCGACTCATCTTGAACAAACAAATGGCGGCTCCTGATGAGGTTAGCATAGATACTGTGATAGACTCAGTTGTATCAGAACTGGAGAGTATTTCTTCACTGAAAGAAGAGCAAAGAACGCAAAGGCTTTTCTCCTGAGGCAAGAGTACGGTCTGATTAGTCAGTTAGCCTGTGTTAGATGGGAAAGACATATGGTTGATTCATTCACCTGCCGAGTGTTTTTTAAAAGTGCCTGCCCTTTTCCAGACTTCCTAGTTGGTACTGTGTAAGAAACAGAACAAAACTATTTCTGAAATCAGCACTGGTTTCATGTACTGGAGGCCCTTAGTGTAAAAGGGGCATACAAGTCAAGCCAAACCAAGTCAAGTGAAGTGAGGATGAGACACCATTTCCACCGGGTATTAAGATGTAATCTGAATCTGTATATCTGGATGATAACATCTCTTCATGGGGCTTTTGTATTTACACCTGGTATTAATAAATGTTCTCATCTTGATTATCTCTGCATTGTGAGACCATCTCCAGATGTGGTCGGCCTGATCCGATCACATTCCAGTTGCTATGTTGCATTAACATGTGGTTTTCCTGATCCAGAAAAGAGAGCTGAGCCATATTGTTCAACCTGAGATTTGATTTCCTCATGTCAGCTATGCAATATCTAGGCTGGTCTGAGGAAGTCTGAGGGAAGTCAAGACTGAGTGATCTCATTGTTATTCACTCATAATGCAGCACTAAAGATCATTCCTTTCACATCGCTCAGTGACATTAATGTCTCCCAAGGTCTCAAACCAACGAATTAAATCAGGTACTACCATCATGCCTCTGTCTCCAATAGCAGTGATAAACACCTTATGCCTGGCCTGCTTTCAGGTGTTGTTTTGTATGTCTATTGTGTGTGGATTGTAGTGCAGTGTGTGTGTATGTGTGCTTGTATGTTGGCAGAAGAGTAAAAGTTTCCTCAAAGGAAAATTCTGAATGACTGTGCTGTAACCTTTATCTTACTGGGATCATTGGTGTGTTCTTTTTTCCTGTGTAAAAGTGTTTTAAAGGCCACACACACATACAGTAGAGTCACAAGGTGCACTCTTTTTCCCATATAAACAACTTTTAAAAGCCACAAATGCATTCATACACACACTTCTGTTGACCACCTGCTCACTGGGTGAAAAACTTTGTCTTCTCAGTACTCATATTTTCATATATACATATACTGTGGTTTAGTTACTGATACAACACAATAGCCCTCATGCAAGTACAACTAGTACAAACAGATATGTGCCTATGTGGCACAAACAAGTGATCTAAGAGAAGTTTAGACTTTCAAGAATTTTCTCTATGTTACAAATGAAATTCATGAGCAGTGCAGAGTCATGCCAATAGTCAGCCTGGTTGGAAAACACTAGTTTGAGCTAAAATTATAATGAATGTGTAAAGGAAAAGGGAATTTTTTTTTCTTCTAAGCACATTGTACATGTAAAAAAAACAGATGCTGAAAACGTGAAAAGACTGACAAGTATGTAGCACTGAATTGTGGAATTAGACTGTTGTTGATGATTTCTGTGTCCAGGATTATTTGTTTTGACCTCATATGTGGGTTGGTGACGTGCCGGAGGTCCCCCAACACTATATATGCCCCATGAACTGACACACGAACGACACTGCCTCCCCTCCCCTCATCCTAGTGCCTTCAGCGACTCTGTCAATCCAACTCAGGCCAGCAGTTCACTTTGATGAAGGGCCTACTTTCTCTATGGACCCCCCCCCCCCCCACACACACACACACACCCCATGGGCTCCTGTGCACTGCCTGCCCTGTCTATATTTACCCCTGGCTCTGATGGCATGTTGTTCAACCATAGTTGTGACCTTGAGTCACATGACTTGGAGTCAGACTCAAGTCACAAATTTGGTGACTTTAGACTCAACTTAGCAAAAAAAGACCGAAATCCACTTTGACTTATGCCAATGATGGGTGGCTTCACTTGGACTTGAGCTTTTTAACCTGAAAATACTTCATAACCTCCCCAAAGCCCAAAGATGAAAAAGTCTGTTTTTTAAAAAGTGTGAATTCTTGAATGAATTTGTTTCTCTTTAATTTCTGAATCAACTAACGTTAATGCTATTCATTCTCAGGAAGTCGATCCCCCATATTAACTTCAGGAACTTCCAGATTACTTTGTTCATGAATAAAAAATACAAGTTGGCCAACAACAAATGAACCACAGTGTGTAAAACATGCAGGTAGAAAATGACAGACGAAGATGCAACAATTTCCAACATTTGAAAATGAACAAAGAGCAGTTGAGGCGCTGTTGTTGAAATGATGTTACATTTGGTGAAGAGCGCATTATTACTTGTGCACAACTCCAAACTCAAAGTTTAGGACTTGGGACTTGAGTGCAAAGACTTGGCACGTACTTGTCAGTTGCAAAACAATGACTTGGTCCCATCTCTGCTACTGACAGGTCTGTTTACTATTCTGCAGTGTTTTTGTAAGTCAAACATTTCTTACATGGCAATTTTTGGGGCATCAGTTATGCTATTGATGTGATCTCGCAAACACACACTACCTCATGAACAGGTGGCATTCATCAGGCAGAAAGGAGCCTTTGTGCAGTTAAAAGAATTTGGCGAATCTGACTTGGAACACTTGAACGAGGAAGCCACACCGAAAATAGTGAAAGAGGTTTGGGATAAGAATACGAGGCCCAGTGTTTTTACAGCGTATTGCCAACTAATGAGCTCTTTCAGATATGCTGTTCAACAGCTGTCATCTACTTAGGTTGAGGAGAGTCTTCTGGCATGTGGAGTGATGTTTGAAATAAATAAAAGAAGAACTGGGTAGTAACCAGAATCAGTGATGCCTGCATGGCTGAAATAAGAAATCAATGCAACAGTACAATACAACAGTACAATACAACAAACTGTAAATTCTAGAGAAAATTTGTCACTGTTGTGGTGAGATCACCTGTCAATCAAAGAGACAAAAGCTATCAAGTCAAATATAGAATGGAGTGGATTTGTGTTTTTTCTTAACTGGACAGAATCTGCTGCGAGCTGTGATGTGACAGTTACTGGTGATGATTTCAGATGGAGCCTTTTTTTTTCCGATGCTTGTTTGAAACCTGTGTTTTTCACTTTGACTGGTGGTGAGGTTGTGGTTGGGTGCTGATCGCACACACGGCTGCTGGCTTCACGGTGTATATTCACACTTCAGTAGTATGATTTTGATTAAGAGTAACAGAGGAAGGCTGTGTGTGTGTGTGTTTGTGTGTGTGTGTGTGTGTGTGTGTGTGTGTGTGTGTGTGTGTGTGTGTGTGTGCGTGTGTGTGTGTGTGTGTGCATGTGCATATAGACATTACAGTGCAAATTTCTGCACACATTTCAGAGAATTTGTGTGTACATATGCGGTGTGTGAGACCACGTGCAGGTTTCATTAACATGCTGCAGCAGGATGTGTGGTCTACAAACCACAGGAGAGGTTTTTATCACACATACTCCTCTTTGCTTAGTTAATTCTGGTTGACATGCCCTGCAACACCCGCAGATGAAGGTGATAATTTTCTAGTAGGTACACAGACGACAAAAGATGAAACTGAACAAACACAAAGTTTTGCAGTGTTAGATGGGCTAATGGATGGCTGTTTCATCTGTGTGGGCCCAGTGAGGAGATAAGCTTGGTGTCTAGCCTAGCTTAGCACAAAGAGTGGCAGCAGGTGGAAGCTGCAAGCCTTCACCATTTCAGTCACTGGCTACAGGGCTAACAAGCAAACATGGTAAGACACCAGGCTTCCACAGTTTTCACTTATCAGGACGGTGTCTGTCTGAGGATTTCCACTGATTTGTTTTTAGAGAAGAGAGTTGGAGCAAGTTGATACAGATATATCTGCAATGTCAAAATTGAAAGAGTACATGAAAATACACGGAGAGGGATACTAGATCACCTGACATGCCAGATGGTTTGTTACACAGAACTAACTGGGAAGTCGTCGAAACTGTTTGGGAAAGGGCAGACACTTTCAACAAACACTAGGCAGGTGAATGGATGAACCATGTGTTTGTCTAACACAGGCTAACTCTTGCCAAAGCTGGTCGGGAGAAGAGGGGAAACATCTACTCCATGGAGAAAAGTCTTAATTGTACCTCTTTGTTGCAACTGCCATTGTTTGTTGGAGACAAGTCGCTTTTTGCTGTCATCATATCTAAAACCACACCCATAGCTGCCAGTAGTCCCTCTTCAAACTAAATCTAACCAAATCAAATAAAAATTAATCAGATTCTGTCAGACAGAGTGGGATAAGATGATCATTCCAACTTTGCACAGGAGTGTTTAGAAGCCGTGCATCACACAGAGCTGTTTCACACACACACACACACACACACACACACACACACACACACACACACACACACACACACACACACACACACACACACACACATTTGATCTGAAGCATACACTGAGGCCTCACTTCTCCATTGAGAGAGAAGCTCAGTCTCTCCATGAGATAGAATGAATATTCCAAATTTGTTACATCAATTTTGATCACATTTTTTTTTGTCTTGCTATTACATATTTTATGTTTTTTTTATCTTTAAGATGTTTTTTTGTCTTAGTATGTCTGTCATGGGCACACCAAGGAACCATCTTTTCTATGTGTAATTGTCCGTCCATTTAGGTTGAATTCAGTCTTTATGTTGGAAAGTTGGTGCACAAAGATGAAAATAAAAATAACCAATAAAAACTAAAGTAATCAGCCTGTTTTGAAAATGTAAAGAGAAAAAGTACAGATATTTGTGTTCAAACGAAGGGAGTAAATGTAAAAATTTGTCAGAAAAAAAATACTCAAGTAAAGTACAGGTACCTGAGAAATCTACATGAGTACAGAAACAAAGTATTTGTACTTAGTTACTTCCCACCTCTGTGATCTGTTATCTTGCTTTAAGTTCAAGTGATGCAGCCTATTCTTCATCATCTGTGAATGCAGATTGCCAAACTAAGTATTAACAATAAAAGTAACACCTGACTCTATCTTGAGGTTGCAGAAGACTGCCACTTAATCGATTTGTGAATCTTTCTGTGCACATTCATTAATATTGAGACACATCTGATTCCACATGTAACCAGCAATCACATGCAGAGTTGGCTAGACCTCTCTAATCTGTACGTGACATGACGAGCAAACCTAGCAGGCCTTTTCAGCTTAGCTGGAAAGTGTAGTTTGTGTTCGTTGCAAGAGGAAGCCGAGTCATACGTGCATTTTGCTGTGAAAATGTGTTGAACTTTGTGTCATTTTGAAACTAAACCTGAGAAAAACTTGATTTCAGATGTCATATCTTTAACAGTACAGACCAGACAAGTTAACAGGGTTTCAAAGGTGGCATTTAGATACAATACTGGCACAACAATCATCTTTATCTTTGTAATTTACTCATCACTGAAAAGGTTGCCGACCCCTGGTATAAACCAAATCTGAACATCTCTGATGCTTTACAAATTTCTGCAAAGCATATACAAATGCAATTGTTTTACACATCCCCTCTTTTCACGATTTTTTTTTGGCCTTGGCCTTTTCCATTATCACTTAAAGCTGTGCCGAGTCAAACCTTGCTGCACTGATTTGCATTTCCATTACTGCTTTTAAAGCGCTGAGCTGTGCTGAGTTGCAGTGGAGATGGACCTACTCTACCTCCAAGCAGGCTGCGGTGACATCTTGCTGACTGTGGCCAAGTGTTGCAAGAGCGAACATGTCTGTGTGCAAATGTTAAAATGTTTCTGTGTTCAGCTTTTAGGACTTTTTTAGTTTCTCACTGAATCTCGGTGGTTTGAAGTTTACTTTCTCTTCTGTGATGCTGTTTTTATGTCCTGGTATCTGCTTTATTTTACAGTTTTATGCTTGCTTTTAGCTGTCAACTGTGTCAAATTACTGCTGATGAAATCCCAACATTTCCATTTCCATTTATAGGAAATAAAGTGCTTGTTTGCCAAGTTACAGTTTGACTTACGCTAAGCTCATCTTCAGTTAAAGACCCACCTTCAAGCAGGTAGCCCTGTTGTAAAGGAATGTCAAACCCAGTCAAGCCAACCAGCACATGTGCATGGAAAAGGAGTACATGGCTGCTCTCAGTCTCAATGTAGAATTTGAATGTAGCCCATGTCTTGGTCTTTGCTTCTTTACCCAGTTGACAACTTTTCCTTTATGACACTATTTGTATGCCCCTTATAATCTGACACACCAGATGAATTGTTACACAGAACCATCTGGGACTTCATCCTTGGAAAAGGGCAGGTACTTTCAAAGAACAATTGGCAGGTGATTGAATGAACCATCTGTCTATCCTGTCTAACATGGGCTAAGTTCAACCAATCAGATCAATGCTTTCATGGACGCTTCTCACTGTTGTCACACCTAAAACCATGCGAGTTGCTGCTAGTGGTCCCACCTAGGATACTGATTGGCTGCACCACTTTTGGTGTGGACACAAACGGATAACTAAAAAACCTGGCAAGATATTGTGATCCAGCTGCCTCATATATACTTAACACATTTGTCTTTGTCTTACTGGTTTGTAAGCATATTTTTCATTTGAGACTCCTGCTTGTCATCTAACTTGGCCAAAATGTCACTTTGCATATCACTAATTGAAATATGCTGTGACAGATCTCGCAGTTATTATCTCTGCAGTGGGAAAAGCGCTCTGGCGGCTGAAGAGCAGACCCGCTCGCAGCCGCACCGAGGCCAGCTCAAGTTCAGTTGGGCTGCATTCGTTCTCAGTGTGGTTCAGCCTGCTGAAAGAAATACAGAGCAGAAAGCTCGCAGACGTCCCACTAACAGATATTTAAAGTGTAATTGAGTGTTTGGTGGATTCAGAACTGTAACTCAAGGGCACAGGTTAGGAAACCTTCAATATTATAGTGGTTAAGAGAGAGGAGGGGGGGTTAAATAGGGATTTTTCCAGGGGTGGTCTTTTCCCCTACAGTCCAAACACTGGAGACAGAATTGGTAAAAAAACACACCAACTGCAGCTGGGTGGCTCCAGGGCTCTCTCTCTCTCTCTCTCTCTCTCTCTCTCTCTCTCTCTCTCTCTCTCTCTCTCTCTCTCTCTCTCGCTCTCTCACACACACACACACACACATAGACACACACACATATACTAGAACATTGCAGACACATGTGTATAAACATAGATACATTTACACCCCACACTCACTCACAGATACTGTTACCCAGCACTGTAATTGTATGTTTTTGGTTGTGTGCTGTGGAACATTTAGGCTGGCTGAGGGGCATAATAGTGGGTAGCAGGGCACTGCTGCATGGTAAGTCACCAGACGCTGGAAAATACCAGTTGGGTCCGTCTTTGTTTGTCTAAGCTGGGACAAAAAGGAAAAGCACGGATGGCTGTGATGCTTGTGTGTCTTGAAGGCACCACATGATTGTGTCTCTGTGGCGCAAGGTGGTTGTATGTCTGTGTTTGTTTAATCTGCAGAGGAATAAGAAAAGGAAGGTAAGGGAATGTTGTGGTGTTTGGTGCCTCACTGTCTTGGAGGCTCCATGTAGTTTTCTATCTGTATACACACAGATGTGTGTTTGTGGCGTTAGGTGTTTTCATTCTGGGAATTTAGCATTGTAGGGCTAAAGGTGGCATGATATCTGGAAAACTACTGTGTAATTTCATCAAGCCTGGAATACAAACTGTGATACATTTTACCATGTAAAAGTGCATTTATAAAATGGGTCATTTTAAGCTGGTGTATAGGAAGCTAAGCAAATTACTGCTGCAGCAAAATGATGTAAAAAATCAATATCAAATTTATGTATACGTTATGTTTATTTATACACCTCCGCTATATAATCCAAATATCACTTTTCCAAAGCAACCAGAGTCCACTGAGGAAATCAGTATTTTTTTAACATCACAGAGGTAGTAGAAGTTGTTGGTCTACCACTGCCTCGATCTTTTAGTTTGTTTGTGTTATCCTGTAACTTTTGTGTTTTAAAGGATTAATTCACATTCACCAAAGACCCACAATAACACAAACAAATTAACCAACTGAAGCAGCAGTAGATCAACAACTCCTGTGAGATAAAATGACTGTTTTTGCAAAATGAGCCTGGTTGCTTTGGCGAGTGATATTTGACTTATATGACTGTAGTTTCCTGTTAGAAAAATCTGTCTGACAGCAAGATAAAATTGTGAAGATTCAAAATGTAGCCTGCACTTAAACTGATACTGATTATTTTTTTCAGGTGTCTAAAATATGTTTTGCTGCTGACCCTGTCCACAGCAGTACATTCCTTAGCTTCCAACACCAGTGTGCCTGCTGCTGTGTCAACCACCATCTATTGTAGGTAATACAGTCCATGACTGTATCTCGTGCAATCACACTTCAAATAATCTGAACTATCCCTTTACGACTATCGACGAAAACCCTACTATCAAGTTTACTTTTCAAAAAAGCTGATAAAAGAAACTGTCAGAAATAATGCAAAAATACAATGTGGATCTGAGGCTGGTGAAAAGAAGTCAGGAAGTGTGGGGGAAACTGGGCTGGAGTCTCTCCACACTGATCATACAGTTCTGTGTTTATTATCTGATGTCTCCTGTCTCTAACAAACAGGCTTGGGGAGTGATGGATTACATGTAACACAAGTATGTAATTTGGATACTAAAAAAAGTAACTGTAGTCCATTACAGTTCAAATAAAAATAGATTTCGGATTACAAATACATTAAGTAAAAATTCGGATTATTAGCAGGATTACAATTTTAAAATAAAAAGAGTGATATATTACCATGCACAGTGCGCATGCAACAGTTCAAAAGTTAGCTACACAGACCAACCACTAATGTTAGCTACATAGACCAACTGCTAACAATAGTTATACAGACCAGCCGCTAATGTTAACCATACAGAAATCCAAGTTAACTAGTTAACCTGTCAATAATCCTACTACTATTACCATATAACTGTAGGGACTGTAGGTGGCCATGCATTAAATGCTCATAATTACCAAAATTAATCTAAACTTGCATTTGCACACAACAAAGGAGAGAATACCAGAACAAACAATTAATAAACCTACAATGAACATAAAATATTATATTAGGCCAATCAATATTACCATATTCTGTACTTAGGTAATCCAAAAATAATGAAAAGTAATCAAGTTACATTACTTTAATATTGTGATACTTAGATTAGGTCAACATTTCAAAGAAGCTGATATAAGAAACTATAAAAAATCATGCAAAAAATACAGAGTGGAACTGAGGGTAAATCTCTGATCTCATTTTTTAACAGGTAATTAGTAATTCTATTGGAAAACATTTTTAAACTAAACCTCCCAACCTTGATAACAAAAACAATTAGCAAAGCCATTACTACCATTACAATGCCTGTCAATTGAACTACATAGTCCAGTGGTTCCCAAACTTTCTCTGCTGGGCCCCTTTTAATTGATAAGAAAATTCAGATCAGCTTGGGACTCAGCTGTTTAGACGCGAGTACTTTGCGGTGTATCATGCAGTGCGTCCACCGCACATTGGGGGAGACGCGCTTGATGAGCGCTTGCAGCCCTCCTCGTTTCCCAGCCATAGCCTGAGCCCCGTCTGTGCAGATCCCCACACAGTCCTCCCACTTCCGGTTGGTCTCTTTCAAGTAAGAATCAATGATTTTAAACAGTTCTTCTGCAGTGGCTCCGCCAGGAACTTGTTTGCAGAAAAGCAATTCCTCCCTCATATCATCTTCATCTATGAATCTGACATTACGTTATCAGTAAACAGTCTTTGTTACTGCCCCCCCCCGCGCAATGTCACTGCGCCCCCCCCTAGGGAGCGCGCCCCCCACTTTGGGAACCACTGACATACTCTGATATTTTTTGACTTGTTTATGTTATTGAATGTTCCTGAAACTTGTCTTTCCTACAGTTTTCTTATTTTAAATAGTTTGCTGCCATGGAAATTACTTGTTCAAATGTTTCTTTATGCAGTTTAATGTAGTGCATTTGGCTGCATTATATATATCTGAGGCGCTACACAAATAAAACTTATCCTTATTTTATTTTCACACACAGTTTTGTAGTTTTCTAATCAAAATAGGGAGATGAAAAAGAGGAGATCTAGCAATTTTAAACTATTTTCCATTTTTGTGAGGAGGGAGAAGCTTTACTCAATATAAATATGCTTGGGTGAAGAACTCTCTGAGACATGAGCAGTAAATAGTGCTTTTAAATGTCAGCATTGCGGATATGGATGAAGAACTATACTGACTAATGACACAGAAGATGAGGTACTTAAACCAGCTAAACCAGCTCGTCATGACGCGCAGAGAAGCACACATGGCTCCAGTAGCAGTCTGCAGCAGTTTAAAGTGGTGGGTGTTCCTCACAGCACTCCATTAGGCTGCCCTGCTCCTTTCATGAAGGCTGTAGACGACCTGTTTTATTGGTGGGGGGTAATTACTCACACACACAGACTCTCCGGTGTTGACACACACACACACATACACACACACACACACACACACATAAAGACCATCATGTACATACACACACAGGCGCACGGTCTGCCTTGATAGTGCTTGTAATTAGGTGGTGTTCTCTCCAGGGGTGGTGGCACACAGCAGCAGCAGCAGCCTCTGAACTACACAGGCCTTATATTAACCCACTCATCAGCAGCTCTGTTTGATGCTTACACACACATCAAACAATGTCCAGGACACTCTTTTATTTGCCTACCACAACCATCATCAGCATTATTATTGGTTTCTTCCTTCTCCTGTCTGCTAGCTGTATCCAACACTGTCTGGATACAAGGATGACAAGTGTTACTTTTCCCCGAGGTGTGATGTCACCATTTACTGAAACAGGACAGGTCTTAGAATGCAATTAAAACCACAGAGCAGTGAGATTTACAAGGACCAGGTTCAGTCAGAGTTGGCGACTCTGACAGAAATTCAGTCTGTATCAGCGGTTTTCAAACTTTCCAACTTCTGTGCCCACACCTGTATTCATAACTACGCAGAATCGCTTCTATAATTCTCACCATCCAGCAGCTGCACAAACTGTGAAATCTGGGGTTGATGGGTTTGTACAAAATAATCTGGATACAAAACAGGTAACTGTATTCTAGCACAATTACAGATTTAAAAAAGATGTAATCACATTACAGGTAGATTTAGTAAAAATTATGATTATTAGTAGGATTACAATTTTAAAATAAAGAATGATATCCTACCATGCACAGTTCACACACAGCTGACAATTCATTATTATGAGCTCTAATGAAAAAATGATTCCACTGGGTGGAAATTTCAACAGTTTTGTGTTTAACTCAATCAATCAATCAATCAATCAATCAATCAATCAATCAATCAATCAATCAATCAATCAAACACAACAAAGGAAGGAACAGCTGGACAAACTAATTAACCTAACAATGAGCATAAAACACTTAGAGCTGCAATGATTAATCTATTGTTAATTGACTATAAATTAATATGCATCTACTTTTATAAATGATTCATCGTTCAGAGTCATTTTTTAATTAAAACAAAGTCAAAACTTTTTGATTTCAGCTTCTTAAATGTGAATATTTTCTGGTTTCTTTACTCCTCTCTGACAGTAAACTGAATATTTTTGAGTTGTGGACAAAACAAGACATTTGAGGACGTCATCTTGAGCTTTGATCAACATAATTTTTTGACATTTTATGGGCCAAGTATTTAATTGATTAATGGAGAAAATGGTGATCAATTCATAATGATAAGGACAATGACAGTAATTACAGGAAAGACGTCTGTGTGCTTCACATGTTTGGACCTATTTTTTAATTGATAAGGTTGTGACAGGATTAATTCATTGATTAATATTTTTGCATTTTATTTTTTAATAACAAAAACAGTAAAACATCTCCAATTTCAGCTTCTGGTTTCTTTACTCCTCTCTGACAGTAAACTGAATATTTTTGACTTGCGGACAAAACAAGACATTTGAGGATGCTATCTTGATTTTGGCCAAAAAACGAATCAATTAATTTAGAAAACAATCAACCAATCAATCAGTGATGAAAACAGTAAAAAACTTGAAGCCCTGAAACACTGCATTAGACAAAATATTTTCCCCATACTTTATATTGAGGTGATCAAAAAGTAATGTTAAGAAATTAATAAAGTTTTATTTATTGCCATACTTGGATTATATCCCTGACAAAACTTTTTAACATGTAATCAGTAACAGTAATAATATATGGTTGGCACACCTGGACCTGCTTCATGGCACAGCAGTGTCCCTCAGCATGGGGTTTGGAAATCACTGGTCTATATAATGATGTTTTAGTTTTAGAACCATTTTAGAGCATTTATAGTGCAACAGACCTGAGCATGACCAGGTTATTCAGTGGGGCCCTTGAAAAGCGTCCTCTGAAAGACCTCAATGTGTTTGCATGCAACAGAAAAAACTCTGACCTGCTGCGAGTCGAGGAATCTAATAATGGACTATAAAGGATGTAAAGCAAAGGCAATCATCTTGTGTGTAAGTGTGTGACACATTTCTCCTATAACCCAGTAAATGTATGTAAATTCAATCAGTTGATGGTATTTATAATGCCCATACTGCAGCCCTCTCAGAACCCCCACTTCCTACAACCATTGCCATTTCTGGCATCCTTTGTCCTATTGTTGGGATATTAACTTTGAACTATACAGCTACTTTTAATAATGAGGTACTGTATAAAAACAGTGGGGTGTTGAACAGCAGTAATTTAAAAGCAGATGGAGCTCTCAAATACGGCCACTCAATGCTTACTGTGTGTCTTTTAGAGCTGGTGTGCCTGCATTGTCAATAGAAGGACACAAGTGCACAAGAACAGACATAGATTTATAGCTGGTAGGAACTGAACCAAACTTGCCTCCACATACCGTGAAAATGTTCTGATTTTAGTGAAAATGTTTCTCAAGACTTCATAACTTTATGGCTGAGGACAAATTAGAGAAACTAAGGAGCGGCAATAGAGGGAATTGGAGTTCTTGGTGAGTTCTGAGATAGGTTAATGGTGCGTTCCATTTGTACTGGGAAATCGGTTCAACTGGAACAACCCTGGAATCCAAATTTCCCACTCAGAAAGTCAGATGAACCTAACCAACCCTGACCTCAAAATCCAACATGGCTGCCCCGCACATCAACAGTAAGTGACAGCTGTAGTGTATACTATTTATTAACACTTCTGTCTCTATTTGTGTCTCCTTAAATCAGTCGCACACACAGTGCAGTCCCAGTGGACAAGATGCAAAAGTGTGTGTTATGCACTGAATTTGTAAAATGCTTTGTTATCAACAGGTATTGATAACAATGGCTAGCCACTTCCAGAAGACTAACTAACTAACAGCTAACAGCTTTCCTGGTGGCATCCATCTCGGTTTTCTGACTTGTTTACTTTTGACTTTGTGACTTGTTTACTCGAATGCCACAAAGTGTGATGTCATTCAGAGCTTCGACTTCCAACTTATGGAACACAATATAACTTTGCACATACACTGTCAGTGACTACACTGTTGGCTAGCTACAGTTAAAAGATGTAACAAGATGTGTATGAGATGAAAACATTGAAAAACATGTAAAAAGACAAAGAATAAAAAAGACGTAACAAGAAGAAAATGACGTTGAACCAGTACTTAGACGTTTACCAGGTTCATGTCTTTTTACTTCTACTTCTGTACAGAATGTGTGACTTTTGTCTCCTCTGTATGAAAATTAGAAATGATATTGAATAGTGGTTATTTGTTGGAATTAAATTCAGTTACTGTATCAGCTCTCACTTATAATAGCAATACACTATTCCATGCATCTTAAAGAAAACTGAGTCAATACTTTCAAAAATAACTTGTTAAAACTTCACATACATATAGATAAGAAAACTTACTACTATACTATACAAAAATACTTTGTTTAAACTAAGCATCTGTTGGCTGGTGATGATCTGCATTCTACTGAGTGACTTCTGCTAGCTGGAACTCTGCCACTCATGAGTCATTTAACTTCATGGAAATGCAGACTAAATAAAATGTAGTACGCAAACCTTAAAAACTTGATCAGAGATCATTTCTATATCGGGAAGTTGCACATTGACTCATTATTTCTTCCTAGTAACTGCAGGTATGAACAGTCATCAATACTGTGATGGGTGACTGACTGATGACGCCACTGATGATGACATCCAGTACATTATTGTGTTCATAAAATAACATCTGCATGTAACTGACAGTTGCAAAGTTCACTTCCTGCAGGCCTTAAATTAAGCACGGAGGTGAAATCAAAATTTCAAATGAGTGGAAAATACCTGTGACACAGACACATTTTTAGATGTGTGAGAACTTTGGCTCATTATTTCAGATGTGTGGGAGGCTCTCACACCTTTCATGTTTCCTTTCTGAAGTACCGACACACACAGATCATTTTGTCTGTCTTTGCACAGCTGCCACCAGTCTCATCCTGATTTCTTTTCTTGTTAATGAGCCTCGGCCGTTAAAGTCAACAAGCAGCCTGAGAACAGCCGCCTAGAGATAGGCTGAAGCCACACACACACACACACAAACACAGACTTGTGTTTACATCGTTTCAGGTCTCTTACACTGACTTACATTATTTTCATGGAGACTTACCTCAGCCCTACCTGTAACTACTACTTGCCTGACCCTAACCCTAACCAAAGTCTTGACCCTAAATTTTATGATTTATATTTTGGGGACTTGCGTTTTGTTCCTGTAAAGAAGGAATGTGAGTGTATTAACAAATTTATGTGGCCACAAGGTGAGTAATACACACCCACACACACTAGTACCAAAACCAGTATCAATACCCTTAAAGTGATACCGATACCAGTAAAGTACTTAATTTGATAGTTTTTTTTCGAAAGTTCTTCTTGAAGAATGCTTGTGCTGATTAGCTGCAAGCAAAACAATATAATTAGTCATCTTTTTCTAGGTCTAGGCACCATAACTATTGAATGCAGGTATCATTTGAAGAGGTTTCCGTACTACTTGTTACTGGGTTATTACCCATTCTACCAGCAGTAAAATCTACTGGAACAACTTTCTTTGCTACTAGAAAGAAGTGAAACTGCCCACAACAGGGTCTGGGGATTATCTTGAGTAACTGGGTCATGATTTTAGGAAAGAGACACTGGTTTTTGATTTTTTTGTATTTTTTGGTACTTTGAGCACCACCAGCCGAGTGCCATTTAGTTCTATTATTCTGGTGAGAAAGCAGACATCTCTATGGCCGATTTCTCCAAAAGTCTGCAGCTCACACCAAAACTATCTAGATGGATGAATAGCGCTACAAGCCAGGAGAAAATGTATATGTATACTGTATGCTGTTGATCAACGCTGAGGAAGAAGTGGGTCTATAATCCATGATGGATATTTACAACAGACAGTTTTGGGGGTAATTTTATTGTTTACCTTTGCTTTTTCTTCCAAGTAAGTTGATCTAAGGTGTTGGCTTATTTCCAACCTGTCTGATCACCTGACTGCTTGTAGTTCTTGTTCCGTTTGACTTATTGTTAGTGATGTCACAATGTACCTACATCCATGGTGTCCAGTTATTATTAAAAATCGGATCCTCTGCTGGATCTGCTGCCGCTCTGCCTCTCACTGGCTTGGCTTCTGCAAGAATCCCAGCAAGAAGTATTGGCAATTCACGTCTGAAGATGCCACCCAAAATCCATAAGAGAAACTTTATTTCAGACGTAACAAGATAAAAAAAAAAAACATAAAAGACAAAACAAGATGAAAGAGAGAAAGGAAGATGAAAAAGACATAACATTACAAAACTGACATAAAGGACATAACAAGATTAAAAAAAAAAACATGAAACAAGACAAAACCAATGCAAAAGATGTAACAACATGACCAAAATGTAACACGACAAAAATTATGTACTGGACGAAAAAGATGTAACAAGATGAGAAACAATGGAAAAGATGTAACAGGACAAAAAAATCTAACAAGACTAAAAGCAAAGTAACGTGACAAAAAAGTCGTAACACAGTGACAAATTATGTAAAAGATATGTAAAAATGCAAAAGATGTAACAAGATGAAAAACTAACAAGATGAAAAAGTTATAATAACTACTACTTAAAAACTATGTAACAACTACTACTGCACATAAACAGCTGGTCAAAATGTCTGTCAGAGAGTGACTTTTTACTTTTATACGTTGAGTACATTTCAGAGCCTGTACTTTTTCACCTTTACTGCGGTTTTAATTAAGTCTTTTTTGCACAAGTATCTGTACTTCTACTTGAGTAAAGAATGTGTGCCATGTACTGAGGCTGTTGGTCCTCTGCAGCAGTCGCTGGTTCGATTCCCGCCTGTGACCCATTTGCTGCATGTAATTCCCCCTCTCTCTGCCCTCTTTCCTGTCATGTCTTCAGCTGTCCCTATCCAAATAAAGGCAAAAACCCAAAAAATAATCTTTAAAAGAAAGAATGTGTGCCACCTCTAAAAAACTAGCAATGAGTTATAATGATCAAAAAAACAGATAAAGGTACTTTTGCTCTCCAAAGTCTAATAGCTGCTCCATTGCTGAGGTGCCAACGCCCAATCTCAGCTCAACTGTTAGTACATTATTACTGTTAACTGTAAGTGTTGTTATTACTAACTGAAATGACTAACAAACCTTCAGAGAGATTCAAATTGCAACATACTGCAGTTACCTTTTAAATTCAGGCCTCATGTGTAGTAAGAACACAAGAGATTGTGACGGGGTGCAGCCCTTAAAGTCGAAGTGAAATATTTTTTTGCGGGATGCTGTTCATTGCTGTGACAGAAAATGAAAATAGTATTGAAAGAGATTCTTGTGATCAGGTGTGCAGATAGAAGAGCAGATATATATGAAGTGTGCAGTTGTCCAAATGCAGCCTACACTGTAAACAGATGGAGGTATTATATAAACACAATCTATCCATTATGTTTGTCTGTTCTTGCTCATATTTCTTCATCTGTAAACACTTTCGACTCGATGGTCATTTTTTGCCAAGCAGGTGATTAGCTGGGACATGAGACAAGATTGATGGAGGGAACCATACAGATACCACTAAATAGGACTCATCATCTGATCTGCTGGCTGCCATGTAAACACTGTGCATTCCTCCGCAGCCACGTCAGTTAGACACAGTCCCCGTTCAAACGCACCACCCAAACGCTGCAGCGAGACCTTCAAAGCACACGCCAGCGCACGTTTACAAGTGAAACACTGATTTGTCTCAGGATGAGTTGATACAGCTTTGATTCAAACCATGAAACGGTTGAATGTGATTTGATATTGATATTTTGAGAGCTACGTGTCACTTGCCGGCGTTTTAAGGTGGCTGTGATTAGTTTCAGAACTGACTTTTATACATTTTTGTAACTGTTTTCTAACTGACAGGGTCCAGAGTGAGTAATTACAGAGATAAGTTGACCTTTAAGATGATTTTTATTTCTTGGATTTTCTTTCTCTCTCTCTCTCTCTCACACACACACACACACACACACACACACACACACACACACACACACACACACACACACACACACACCTACCTCTAGTTTAAATAGTTCATATTTTTTATTTCCTCTTGTTTATATTTTTAGGTTTTATTTTATATTTTTATTGATGCTTCTTTATATTTTTGCAATGTTCTTTGCTGCTGTAACACTGAAAATTTCCCCACTGCGGGACCAATCTTATCTTGCATATTATTTATGATTTGGACTGTCTGTTTTAAAGATGGAAGAGATAAAAGTAGTTAACTGTATTGTGTATGTTTTCATGTCTTTTCATCAAAATTTAGCATTTCAGTGTCTGAAGACTTGGCTGTGGTTATATGTAGTGTTACGTCATGCAGATGACGCCGTTTGAATTTGAGCAGCTTTCCTCAGAAATTCTCTAAACTTCCACTGAAGACATTTTAAAATCAAAACACTTCTTTGAACAGGCACCACCTTAGATTACAACACAGACTGGGAGAGCACTACTTTCCAGACTTACTCTGAAAGAATTAGCA
The DNA here is from genome assembly GCF_056507025.1 of Lutjanus erythropterus. Lineage (NCBI taxonomy): Eukaryota > Metazoa > Chordata > Actinopteri > Lutjaniformes > Lutjanidae > Lutjanus > Lutjanus erythropterus. The sequence goes on along the minus strand of NC_139323.1, from coordinate 4,211,902 downwards.
GCAGAATTTTGGTTCACTTCTTATTTAAATTGTTGGATTATATCGTTTTTTTTTTTTTGCAAAAAAATTTTTTTTTGCAAAGCGATGACTTATCACCTTCACTGATGCAAACCAACCTGACGGCACCGAAACCAACTGCAATGCATAACTGCTGTTTTCGTTCAAACTCTGAGAGGTGAATAACAAACATCAGAGGTGTTTTCCTCTACACAGAGTGAGTAAAAACCACATCCTCCATGCTGCTCAATTGTGCGTTGCATACAAGCTGTGCCTACCAGCAAGAACGTGCTCAGTGGGTGTGTGTGTGTGGGGGTGTATGTGTGTAATCTGTTTTTCAGGGTGTATTGCGTTAATGCTCAGGCCGACCAAAACTCTCACCAGAAAAACCCAGAAAACCTCAGGTTGTATGACAAACGAGCTGCTGTGACACTGCTGCACGATGTCTGACTGCAGCTGTGAGCAGCAACGTCCAGCATGAGGCACCTAAAACCAGGCTACAGTTCACCACTGCAGCCACAGAGCCTGATGAGAGTTAGTCCGTGCACCAGAGTGGGTAAAACCTCACCTATAGTAAATTATTTATAGAGTCAGTATAAGTTAATTAATATATGATAGCTTTTCCAGAGGAGCAGCTTTTCATATTTAGTGGATATTTTGTTATTTTCGCCTGTTAATTCCTTTGCACAATTTCCAAAAAGCACACAAACAGCTACTATCATATTAACAGTGATGTTATCTTGAACCTAAGGTAGCTAAAACATTTAGGTAAATGTTGGTCATTGTAATAAAAGCATTAGGCCTCATGCAAGAGCATTTTCGTATTCTTGTCTTAAATTTCTCTAACTTTTTTTTGTACAAAGGGCTAATATGAACACGCCACGTCAGATTCAATAAACGCTCCTAACTTCAGAAATGTGTAAATGATCCACCTGTGCATATCTGACAGCACGTGCATGAGACTTGTAAATGAGCATAAATAACAACCCAATAATACCATATACCGCTGCGCTTCCTGCCCCATATGTCAGGAAGTGTTCATTCATGAAAATGACATCAAAGAGAAAAAAGAAGAACTTTATGAGTTTGGAGTTTGACGTCCTGCTTTCAGAGATCCATAAAGGAAAATCTATCATTTTAACAGCATCAGCAGTGAAATTAAAAGACCTGCTGAAGAAAAGAAACGGGAAAAACGAGTGCGGCTAATGGCGCGTTACCTGAGGGTGGGACTGTCACTGAAATAAAGAGGAAATGCCTCCATATGAAAATGACTTAAGACAAAAATGAGTCACCACAGTAAGGGGCGATCAGTGACTGCAGCAAGAGGAGAGGGTTAAGGGAAAGTTTTCATCACGGACACAGAGGACAGAATAAGTTAGGATGTTCACCTGGACAGACACTTCATAAACCTGCATATGCAGATATACAAGTGATACACCTGACAGCAGGTAATAATACATCATTGCATGGATGATGAGAGGCTTTATATGTAAATGTACAATTATATTGTAATTTGAAATGGAGTCAAACAGGATAATCATGAAGTGTAATTTATTTCAAACTCAAAATGTCTTCAAATTAATGAAATATACAGTCATTAGTGAAAAATGGGTTTGGATACCAGCAGACTGACTGCACATGACTCTACGACAGGTCTGGACCACTCAGAAATTGTGTTTATATCTGAAAGAAAACTCAGCATATGAGAAAATTGGTGAATGTGATAAGTTCTTTTAAATCACTCATACGCACCACTTAAGAGCAAATCTGTTTGTATGAGTGGTTCTTGCATGAGGCCCAATGTGTGACCTTGCAATTTTGTCCAAACTACTACTACTTTTTGCTACTTTTTCCTCAAATTTGACCAATCATCGTAGCTTCCTGCGAGTTCCACCAATCAAAGTAGTCTGCTCAAACATCATATGTGTGCATCCCAGTGAACCAGCTCAATGTTTTGTTTTATTATTCACATTTTTTTCTGCATTTATATATTTTTTAAGTTTGTCGTGGGTACTGAAAAGAACACTGTTGTTGAAATTGACATTTATCAACGCTCTGTGCACTTTTATTTTAGAATTTTATGCTGTTTTTGAGTTGAGCTCAAAAAAGATTTTGCTTCTTTGCACTTCTTCATTTACAAATATGCAGATTTTTTCAACAATTTTTTTTGTAATTCTGAGCATTTTTGGTAAAGTTGGTGCAGTTTTGTTCTCCCTGGAATAAGTTGCCCATGATTAAGTTTCTTTTGGTCTCATTGCAAAAAATGGCTAAAAGCATCACAACTTGCATTGCAATTTTTTTTAAAAAAGCTGTTGTGAAATCAGGCATTTTAGGCTGCAACAGTCCCAAAAAAGTCCTGTAAATATAATATTGGCAAGTGAAAAATGTGAGTTTACACTCAAATCAGTACATGTTTTTATTAGAGCATATTTTTCTTACCATAAGTATGTTCCATGATGCATTTTAGCATCAACTTTTAACATGAAAATTGAAGAAACATTCAATTTTAGATACAGTAGAAGTCACTCATTCCAGATGACACTACCAAATCAAGTGAGATATACTACATGGCTACATCCATTAATTAGTTGATAATATTTTAGTTTAGGATAATCGAGGTAGGTAATTTCATGTCAAACAATATTCATTAAGTGTGAGGTTAATCTATGACCTCAGTTGTCCTATCATCTGCAAATAATAACTAGTCTATTGTGTTTTCAGAATAGTACTGATGTCTGTTTCATTCTTCTTCAGTCTATTCTGACTTATATAACATGAGCCATACTTTGACTTTACATGACAGGTTTGTAACAGCATGAAGCATGTTGATTTGATTGTATTGCTAAAGGCAATAGTGCACATGTTATTACCTCAGTTGCCTGTTCAGCAACATTATGCAACCTATGTGCAAAACTAAAGTTCATATACTTAGAGATCAGGATGTTCTTGCAAAAGAGAACATCATGCTGAAACTCCCCTCAATATGAAAATAATACAGTTTCAAATTTGACTTTTTTGAAAATGGTCACTCCTAGCATTAAGAAGTGAAATATATTAATGCATACGTTTATTTTAAAAAAGTCTGGATCAAGGCTTGAGAGCAAACAAGACCTCGGTTTGAAAGTCCCCTCCTATTTTCTGTTTTGTTTAGTCTAAAACATGTCTTAGGTTTGTGGTTACAGATGCCCAAAAGCTCCACACAATATTGAATTGATTTTTTGTGCCCACAGTTGGATGCTAAATGTATTTTTGATCATTTTAATAGTTTTGCTTCATCTGGGTTGCCTATTTTATGGGTCTTGCTGTCAGGTAAGTTTCTTTTGATTGACCTCAAATGATGAATTGTATTTAGACAGTTGTTTAATATTAAGAGGCTGGGTGGGCTGAGTGTGGTTTTTTTGCCTGCTGTGACCTGATTTATGCCTGTCTTCTTATTTGTCATTGTGCAAGAGGGACCAAACTACTGTTTTATGTAAAAACAAATTTTTACAAGTATGGTTGAAGTATGTTGGAGGTTACAGAACTAAAACCCTTTGGTCAAAGTTAGGGAAGGATGTGGTCATGCAAGCACTGAGGAATACGACAGCACCCAAACACATCACCAGTGCAAAAGACAGAGGGCTCTATCCTCTGTGTGGCATCAAGCAGCGCAAACTAGCGCACAGCGCAGTGTGACTACTGTGTTGTGTAAGTAGCAGATGTACTTGAACTAATCTCTGTACACATGGTGTGTTGGACTGAAAAAGAGGCGTGGCCAAGTGCACTGTTGGTGGGTTGCTAAGTTGAAGCAGCAAGAAGGGATTGTGCATTGACCAACAAAAACTTTAGCCTAGAGAAAGAAGAAAATGAAAACGTCAATTAAGAGGAATATGGACAGAATGAATAAAGGTGGATAAATAATAGATAAGAATCCGACTACTGAGAGAGCAGGCCGGAAGGAGCATCTCTACGATTGCCCATGTGGTGCCTGGAGCGTAAAAAGTGGCGCACAGCCTCAGAGCAGAAAATGACCAGAAGTGAAAGTACGGACGCCACCAGAAAGAGAAGCTGTTAGCTCTCCTGTTTGTGACCTGCGGTGGGCCTGTGCAGAGCAGAGACTCACAACAACCAGAGAAGCAACACAGACAAACCAGGTGCTTATATTGCTTAATTTCAATCTAGATCTTAGGGGGGCACCACAAAACAGTTAAGCACAGGACACCCAAATGACCAGCAGCCGCCCTGACACTGATTATTACATGTTACTTGTTACTCCTTAGTTAAATATGTATTTGTTCATATATAGTCAAAGTGAGCTGTTGATGGGACGGAAGATTGTGAGACAGTTTTTGCATTCCCTGTCCCCCTTTCATCATCTTGTCAGCTGATCACTTCCCTTAGCAGAAAACTGTTGGCTTCTCCAACTTGCCAAATCTGCCAGTGTGCTTTTAAAGACAGTGGGAGATGACACTCAATTCATGTTACACCCAAAACACACTGATAATTAATTAAGAGACTACCTTACCTTGCAGCCAGAAAATGTGGTGTTGTGGAGTTGGTGGCCAACACTCACATAATGTCATTCAGTAGCTAGACCTGCACACAGCAGCAGAGCCTGTCACTTCACACAGGAGCGAGCAGAAGTACTCAGTGAATTGTTAGTTTGGGGTCTTTGGGTTGGATCAGGCTTGAATTAATTTTCACAGCCTGGTCTGGTCTGACGGGGACTATAGGTCAGTCTAAGTATGGTGAGACCAACCAGACCGTGAGAGAAAGAACCTGACTAGATAATATGATTTGGACACAGCTCGACTAACGTCCAGGGACAGGTTACACAAAGATATGTTAGATCAGTCTGTAGAAGACCAGTCTTAATTTTGCTCAGAGATTAGTCTATTACAAAAATAAAGACTAATGGTAAGCCAAAAAAAAAAAAAAAATTAGACGTCATACTCTGAGGCTGACTCAGGCTTAAGACCCATGTTACTATGGTTACAATTAGTTGCACCCAACAACGAAGAAAAGGAAAACATTACTCATAATTTGGGGTTTGCTAGTATTATTATGGAGAGAGCAATGATTTCTTTTTATGTTGTACTATATTTTTTATATCTTGTTGAACATCGTCGATGCTCTGTTCAGTGATGGGATTAACACAGTATACCGTCACTGACTTTATTCTAAATCCAATTTTATTTTGTATTGTTACACTCTTCGCTATATTTTCCAAGTAAAATATCTTTGTAAGTGTTGAGTTCCTCCAAAACGACACATATTTTCTGCTGGGGTAAACAGAGCTGAGTGGTTGGATGTGGTCACTTAGTTGGTCTTTTTTCTGCAGCAGCCATGGATGCGACTCCTGCCTATGGATGTTAAATATGTAAAAAAAGGTTTTTAAGTTTCAATTATTTAGGTTTTAAATTACCATAAAATATTTATGATTATTTTTTTAGTAATCAGAACTAAGCAAAGAAAGCTATGGAATTTAAATTTTGTTATTCTTCATTTATCTGACTTAGTTTAAGACTGTGTTTGGTGACTGTTACATTAACACCAGAAAGTATAATGTCTCTTGTCACTGATGCGATTAGTCTCATGTTGATCGGAGTTGGGATTGAAGGTTTAACTGGGCCTCACCATCTTAAATACCCACAATCCATCTTATAAGCACACATGACATATACCACATGAGCTTAATATGAAATATATAAAATATAATCATTTTAAACACATGTGCCTGTGTATGTGAACTGAGTTCAAGTATTCTAGACAGTTTGGAAATGCATCTTGTGCCATGCCAGTAAAGTTCGTTGAGGTAGACTGAGTAACAGCTGTAGGGAGGGTTGCATAACAGAATCACTGAGAAATGGAGTTTGGTACAAACTGGTACTGAGAGAGATACACAGAGAGAGGAGGGGTTGTTTGGTCACGTCTTTCGCTCTTTGAAGAGGGACTGAAATACAAGGAAGGGAAAGAAATGCAGAAACCATTTTAATCTTTACTCAAGGTCCACTTGCTGTCTTTTTGCGGAGCTTCAGCCCTGTCGCATGGTCTTCAAGGGTAAAAACAGTGCCTAAGTCATGCCCCTTCTGGTGGACCATGATGTGACCTAACTTTGGAAAAAATATGAACTGTAGTCTATGACGAGAGACACATTCTTTTTTTGATCGCGTTTGAATTGTGCCATGAATTGCACAGATGATGTTTGTCAATTTACAAGATAATATTTCAAGTTAGGACAGTCGCAGTTTGTTATAACACTAGATCAGACTGTGAAGATACGTAATTTGAGAGACTACACACCCAGAAGTCGAGCAAGTGATGTCATGATTTTATCACTTCAAAAGATAACATTAGCTGCTGAAGCTCTGATATTTGTGTGTTTTCGTACAGGTTCGGATAGTCGTCACACAACAGCAAGTCTTACTCATTCTTTCTCTTCATGGCTGATAAAAGGACCAGGAGTCGCTGGATAAAACACTTAAGGTAAGAACATTACAAGGGGCAGCGAGATTGGTGTTGATGAGGTGAGATGTAGTTCACTGAGCAGCTTCACACAAAGCTAAACTACAACAAACCCACCCCATCATATCAAAAAATAATTTGTCTTCCACCATAAACTACCAGTCACAGTTTTTCCAAATTTAGGTCTCATGGGGTGCACCGGAAGAGGTGTGACTTAGGCACTCTATGAAGTGGTCCAGGACACCTGGCCTTAGTACTGTAACTCTGGTCATTTGATGGTAGGTGGGTAGAGATCTAACTTCTATCTCTGTTCAAAGGTGGTCTCCATGGTGTTTCTGGTTTTAGAAGGAATCCCCCTTCAAATATGACAATCACATGACAAAAGTTCAGTAATTAAGTTGCGCAGTGATTAAGGTGCCAGTTCCATCCACTGATGAAAACTGTGACCCCTAATTTACACCAGAAGCACCACGGCGCGTCTCAGCAGCGTCCCAGAAGCGTCCCAGAAGCGACTCGCCACTCTGCTCTGCAGAGAATACGCAGCAAGTCTATTTTTGATGGATGGCGTGTCAATGAGCACACAGCAGGTCGAACCGGTAGGAAGTCAGGCACAGAAAACGGGAGAATCCGGTCGATTTTCAAAATAGAGGACCCCGTGGAGACTCGCGATCATAAAGACAGACAGAAAATAAACAATTTTATTACATAGCCTGCTTATCCATGGCAGAAGCACATAGAGCAAGGAAAAAGGACTTAATCAACAAAATCAGAGCAAGTAAACATAATCAGACGGGCAAAACGCTCTGCTGCTGAAACGCTTCTGAAACGCTGCTGGTGTAAATTGAAGTTGTGTGCATGATGGAGCAAAACCGCGACGGAGCCGTGACATGGTTGAAGGTGATGGAAAAAGTTAGTAAGTAAATGTTGCATACATTGAGTCAATAGCACTGAATGTGCATTATGCCCCCATGCTGCATGGCTAGGGTGGGGATTCTACACAATGTAGGAAGGAGAGTGGTCCTTTTAGCTAACTCTTCGCAACTGAGAACTCTCAGTGAACATGGCTGGTCCGAGACCAAGACAGCCGCTGACATCAAACTGGCCTCCAACTGATCTCAGGGCAGGGAATAGGCTACAAAACACAGGGTTGGGGATAGGCTTTTTTGCTAGGTTTGGCTCCTAGCTTCCTGGGTCTGAGTCATGGCTAACCGAAGTAATGGAAGTTAATGATTAACCAAGTTAATTTAGCGAGGACTCCATGAACAACGTCAGTAGTGTATTCACTCAGTCTTGGAGTGAATAGTCAATCTTGGAGGCTGTGTTTGTCCCTGTGACCGGCCATGAGGCTGCTGAGCCCGGTTCTCTTGCCTACTAATGGCTAAGAACAGTCACAGTTGGCTACTTTAGCAACAAGTAAGCAGCTAATGCTCTCTGTCCATCAGGAAACTCTGTAATTAAATCATAGAGAGTTGACGCTGAGCAGCCAGAGGACATCAGAGGGGAATCCAGGAAATATTTTCTCTATAAACTATGATTCAGTTTCGCCCAAATCAGTGAGTTAAGTTATGAAGTTGTGTTTTTGCACAGTGAGTCAGAAATACTCCAGTCTGCTCTGATGAATGGATGTATTGGCCTTCCATACTGGCAGCGTCATAAGTGAGAAAGCATTTCATTAAAGGCTCCAGAAAGCAGGATGAGTCATCAACCATGTTTAATCCTTTTCTAGGAAAAGACAAACTCTGAATTATCACCACAAGAGAATACCTAAAATAAATGTTTTTTTTGTCATTGTTGCCAATGCATAAATGATAAAAAAAAAACACAACAAAACTTCAATTTAAACTTTAAGAATAAATTGCACGTAAGTTGTAATGAATTGGAATCCTTTAGACTTTAATACCTAATAACTGGCACGTTCTTCACAAAGATTCACACATATCCACCTCTCGGTCTGTGATTACACCATCTGTTAGATCATCTCCTGCGACAGTCTTTGAGTGCGTTCTTACCTGTTACCCAGAGTTCACAAGGTCGGCCTGACACTGGGTTGAACTCAGTCTGTGCTCACAGTTGCTGAGTAAAACAACAGGCAGGCCCTGCCTCTCTGTACAGAGGTCTCATGCTGTCTCTATGAACTTGTAACCTCAATATGAAACAAAGATGTAGCCACATTCAGCCTGCTTGGTGGCGCATCATGTATGTGCACACTGCATATCCAAATGTACCATGAGAACAACTTGACTGTACAGCCACAGGTGTTTCTTATCACAAACCCTCTATATGAGCCTGTTGTGTATATAAGCATGCTCAAAGCTCATGGCTGCATGAAACCCCTGAAACATGTTTAGATGTTAGAGGGAACGCATCTGGAAACAAAGCCACAGAGCTAAAACCAACAGAACAAACTGAGAGGAGGGGAGAGGGTTGTGTACCCCAGGCCAGGACTAAAATTCTGGATTACAAAACAGTAGTGCTGCTTACCCTACTGTACAGATCAGAAACCTGGACTACATACAGTAGGCATCTGAAGGCACTAGAGACACATCATTAGTAACCTGATATGCCAGATGTATTTTTTTTACATTGAACCATCTTAGAAACTGTTTGGAAAAGGGCAGGCACTTTCAAAAAACACTTGGTAGGTGATTAAATGAATCATTTGTCTGTCACATCTGACACAGGCTAAACTTCAACCAATCAGATCAAACTCTTGCCGAGGCCAGTTGGTAGTAGGGCAAAACCACTGTTTCTATGGAGAAAATCCTTCAGTGTAGTTCTTTGTTCTTCTTTCAAATAAGAATTTTTCTCCAGTTCTACCATGCCCGTAACAGCCAGTAGTCCCATCTATAGGATGCTAATTGACTGCACAACTTTTGGTGCGGACACAAATAGATAACTTGAAGCCTGGGAAGATGGATTCTTGCATGATCTTGTGATTTCACAAATCCAGCTGCCTCGCAAAGTAACATCATCAGAGTTGCATATGGAAATTCCTTGAAATCAGCTGGGAAGATAGACACACCAACAGCAGCGTCCTGGTGGAAGCCAACATCCCCACCTAATGTGACCCGAGAGATCAAAAGAAAAGACATAAAGACGACATTAAAGCGAACATCAAAAAGTGCCACATAGACCTGAACACTTTGGAGACCATACCAACCAACAGAATGTCTTGAAGAAAACCTGTCTGTGGAGGTGCTTTACTATATAACAATGGCCTCCACCATGCTGCAGAAGACAATCGCAGACTGAGAAAGGAGAGAACTTCCAACAAAAATGCCCAAACTAAACACACAACCATAACCGCACATTGCACCAAAATGTGCTGCTTCAGGATTGGCCTCTTTGCCCACCTGAAGACCAATAAGGACTGAGGAGAATGTGTATTACTCATGTTGTGGGCACAAATTTGTTTTCACACATGTGAATGAAGCAATCCTGAAATAATCCTTCTGGATTTTGCGTGTTTAATTTTATTATACGTCACAGGTCCAGTATAGCCATTCTTTACAACATTTTGGTGGCATTTTTGCATGCTGAACTGCTAATTACATCAGATATATAGTATATACAGTATGGTACCACTTATGGTGATTAACTGTGAGCAGAGCCATACAAATAGTCCTTCTTCTAGATCCTAGTACAGGGGGGAGGATCAAATGCAGGTGACTAGACAATAGGGATGGGTCATGATTTTCAAATATTCACTCATTAAATTATAAAAAAAATAGTTCATGTGGCTATTGTTTTGTGTTTTAAAATCTATTTTCCCATGTTTGTTTCCTTTATTTTACTGGCGCCTGGAAATAATGCAAAACTACCAGATCTTGTGTTATTACAGGTTCAGGTAGTATCACCAACAGGACATCTGCACACCCTGATGTGTTTTATTTCAGAGTGACAGGCTGTTTATTGAACATTTACTGGCTCTAAACTAACTAGCACCATGTCAGAGAAACAGCACAAATTGTTACATCAGCTTCCAGCCTCAGAGGACAGAAGAGATGAGTGGACAAAAAGTTTATTTTTGATGATACAAAAAGGATGGAATGCATTTGACTGGAGAAGTTCAGATGCTACTTGGTACTGGGTTATTTCAATCAGTACCTTAAAGATATTGAGTACCAATACTAAGGATGTGTTTTGCGTGAGAACTACCACCAATCAGAAACAAATCATTTCCCCCTTTCTCTGTCAGGTCTCCTTGTGCTGTGATCCTTATCTCTGCTGACGATCAAGTTATTCTTTCCATGTGACCATGTCCATTTGGCCACAAGGGTCTGCATGGTTGTTCGTGATGTGGGCTAAACTTCATCATCTGCCCATGTCTGTGAAAGCTGCGCAGCCCAAAATTTATGACTGTATACTGCACATGTGGGCTGTGAACTGTATGCTGCATGTGCTTCCTCTGATACACATGGAAATATTAGCCCAGGTTCATGTTGTTCGGCTCTACGATGTTGCGGTTGTGATCAGTTCTCCACCAGCAGCATTTCAGAAGCAGAGCGTTCTGACCACAAGTCATTGTTGATATGCGTGGTTTTGTTGATTAGGTCACTTTTCCTTTATTTTTGAGCTTCAACCATGGCTTTTTGGTCTGTTTTTACAAATGGAAGCCTCTGTGGGGTGATTATTTTGAAAATTGGCTGGATTGTCTATGCTTTTCTGTCAAAAATAGAATTCACAATCAGTTGCAGTGGCTACTTCAAGGCCTGAACATGATGCAGCTGTGCATGGTGGAATCAGCCAGTAATGATGCAGACGCACCAACGTACATGAAGTCAACTGATCCAGCTCAATTTTGAGAGGAGTAGATTTAGGCATCGCACGGCGAGTTGACGGACTGTATCTGAATTTGGAATGCAGTAGACTCACAAAATTCGAATCAAACTGTCGTTCTAGGCAGCGCTGACCAAATATGAAACAAGATTCTGTTAGTGAATTGCCTGTTTCTCACTTAAAATATTTTCAGAAACATATTTTAGTGTACTGTTTACCTGGAAAATGAGAAAGTTTATGACATGTTAAGCACCACCCAAATCACAGGATGTCTATCCAATCAACTGCAGTATTTACATGGTAAACTTGGAGGGAAGTGGCAGGAGCAACATGTGACATAACCCGCATACTCCACCACCCAGTAGCCAGAGCGTGGGGTGTTCTGTTGCGTTGAGTTCCATCGTCACTGGATGTGGTGTGTCTGCACCGTAAGAGTCCTTGGTGACAAGGACATTACACCTCACTGGATTCTCAGCCGCCAACGTTACCAGGAATTGTATTCTGGGTCTATGCAGTGCTGATGTTTAATCCATGCATCACCCAAGCATCAGTTTTAGTCAGTTTTTCTGTTTCCCAGAAACCATTTCTACAGTTCCTAAGTGTAAGCTTGAAAACTATGGTGGAATGTGGAATAAAGATCTATTTTCTGACACTTCAAAGAATGTACATGGTTAATGGTGCAGTGCAAAACTGAAAGAAACTTGTTTCTGGCTTATGCAGAGGCATTTTTAGTGTTTTGGGGGAAAGTGTGAAAGAGTGAGAGGGGAGGGAGGGAAGGTAGCAAGTGATGGAGAGAGGTCAGAAGGAGTGGAGGAAGAGATGGATGGGACGGGGGATTGCTCCATCGGTACAATGAGAGTGTTAGTGGCACCAGTGAGGTTGAGGACATCTGCTTTGTATTAAAGAGTGCACTGGGCCTCTCACATGATGAAACCCAGCCTGGTGCTCCACAGCACACTAAGATACTGCCATTGGTCTCTCCTCCTCCTCCTCCCCCCACCAGCCAATCAGGAGCCAGCAGACCCTGAGGAGACGTTACACCAACCCTGTTATCCGTCCTCCTCCAGCCTCCGTACCTCAATCGCTCTCTCCTGCCTCGATGCTGCATTCACTTCATATGGGAATTGTCATGTGAGCATCTTTATGCAATAGGATTCATAATGACGCACATCTTTTGTCATTTTTGGCTCTTCCTGATATGTTTTTCTTTTTTTTTACATCACACTTGACACACTCAATAAAGTATTTTGCACATTGTAAAATGTCCACTCTGCCTACTTAGTTCAAAAAGTCTTTTTGTCTTTTCTTAGTATGTTATGATCACAAAATGTTTTTCTATTAGCTGCATATCAGCTGATGGACTGACATTAGCTGAATTCTAGAAACTCAATCAAGTGTGATTCACTGTATGAAAGCAGACTTGAGCAGTTCTTTATAAAGCCTTGAAGACTATCTACAATTTCCTCAAAGGACTTGAATGCAACATTAGCTGGACAACAGCTGTGTGGGTTTCCCCCTCTATTGCCTTGACAACCAGAATCCCTCACAATAACAAACTGGGTAACATTTCTTTCTTCCTTGTTTTCCCTCTGCTGGATCTTTCCTCACTTTCTCTTCATCCCTACACCTCCACCCCCACCTCAAATCCTCCTCACTCTGTCTCTCCATTCTCTTGGTTTTACATCTTCTTCCCTATGCATGCAGTTCAGTTCAGAGTTGAACAGGTATGTAATACTGAGCTACAGCAAAAGCTATGTGACTATTTCTTAACATCCTCATGAATGCCTCTTTTGTCTTCTCAACAAATTGGTCACTAGTTGAGTTGGAACATAAAATAAAACTTTGGGAAGTGATTTAGTGAGTTTGAGAAATAAAACAAAGCATGTTCATGACATTACATCGCATCAAAAGTTCAGAAAAACATATCATGTACTTATCAGGAGTCAGTGTGTCAGCTACAATAGGTGCTGGTCGGCCTTGGCCCCAGTTAGAAGAAGCAGAGAGGAGTACCTGCATGGAAGCTAAGCAATGTACTGCTCAGCAACAAAAGATATTTTGGACACTTAAAAAAGGTCCACCTTAAAAAAAAATCAATATTACTGCAAATGTATGTTATATTTAGAGTTTTTCACCACTTTACTTTTTTTTTTTTTTTAAGTGGCAAATGTTTTCTGCAGACCCTGTCCAGAGCAGAAGGTGTGCTTAGATTCCATGCTGGTGCTCCTCTCTGCTTCTCCAAACAGGGGGCGTGCTCACTGCAAATCTACTGTAGGTAATACACTGACTACTGATAAGAACATCATACAACCCCTTCTAAAATAATCTGAACTCCTTTAAACAGTTGTCACTGTAGCAATAACTACATTGCTTCTGAAGGATGCTTTTCATATAAGTGCTTTGTGTAGAAAAACTAAAATGTGTTGTGTGCTCATTGCTAAAAACTTTCTAATTAGTGGAATATATTTCACAAGTGGTAGTGAGAGTTTTGCTACATGTGTACCAAGGTGGTTACTTAGATGTACCACTAGTAATACACTGGTAGCACAAATGTGGTAAAGTGGTAAAGGGCACTTGTAGGCGGGGCAATGAAGGTCAGTTTATTCATCATGGCGGGGACGTCTCAGCCTGTGAAAACAGTCGTATAATGTCATCTGTGGCTCTGGAGGAGCTTAGTCAAATCACATAACCCCTGATGACATCATACTGAGAATGGGACGGGCATGAGGTCACAGTTACCTTGAACTTTGACTTCAACTGGCTCTGAATTTCTGTTATAGATTAGTCAACTAAGCTAAGCCATGATAGCTATAAAATTAATTTGCATACCATCATAGACATCGCCGTATGCTACTGAACAAGCAACATACCACTCTACAGATCGATATATGGTGCTTGAGCACTAGTGGCATACCAACAGCTACTTTTCAGTCTTGGCGTCACTCCTCCAAGCATGATTTTCTATTAAATTAGAGCCAGTATTAGTGTGACAAAGTTGTCAGAAACTCAAGCTATAAAAAATTACAGTTCATTTTGTAATTTGCTTGAAAGTAGGATATATAGGGTGTTAGAGTTTGTTTTGCACCAGGCATGTCAGTTCTGTCATTAGCTCAGTTTTCATTATCTCCATTACTTCTCCCTCTCTTTGCTTGTTTCCCACACTCTGTGTTGCCTGGCTCTGTCCATCTCTTGCTCTCCTCATGCGCTGTGTTACATCATTTCTGCTTTCAGTCTGACGCTCTCACTGAGGTCAGTGCAATCGCAATTTTATCATCACACACACACGCACACACAGCTGGGCCTTAGCTCATTCTCTCTAGTGGACGACATTGGGTCACTCCCTCTCTGAATGTGTATGTGTGTGTGTGTTATACTCCCTCTGTGGTCAGAGCAGGGTGATTTAGTGCAGTAATATATGTATTTCCCCTCAGTGACAGCTCCTTGATAGAGCTCTGAGAAGGCAGCAGTTGACCAAACCTCTGGATCTGAGACAAAGCCAAGCTGTCCATCTTTTCACAGCTTTTTCTACACTTCCACCAAGGAATGCTTGGATTTCATGAAAAACTGCGAGGCAGGCAAAGTTTAGGATTTTATTTATACTCCATGTGCTTTTAATGAAATGAACAGTCTTGTAAACATACCAGGGTGGGAAGCTAACACTTAGGCAACTGGCCATAGAGTCATGGAGTCATATTTTCATCCACTGAGCAGCTGAACAGAATACTGTATAGGAACAACTGACTAGTGTTTATTTTGTGTTAAACATGACTATCTGTTAAGCAACTTCACCTTGCAGGGTAGAGTAAAAGATGTCAGCATATGTGTACTCTGTATTAATATATATGTGCGTGTATGTAGAGTATGCTACAGCCCCAGCTGCATCTGACCACAGTGGTAGGCCACACCTGCCACATGGCTGTGACAAGCCCGGTGCCCTTGTACTGAAGTCACCCTGCGGTGTGTAATGGGGACATGAACCTGTGCTCTGCTGTGATAGATGGCGGTTACATGGCACACAAGTAGAGCACAAATCTGCAGATAAGGATGGTGCGATAAACACAAACAAGAACAGCTGCTGTTTATTGCTAAAAGGGGAAATAAGAATTCACATTCCCACGGAACATTCTCAGAGGATGTGTGAAGTGTTTTGTTGCAAAAATCATAAAACATGATTCTGTAAGAGCAGGTGTGGCTTTATTCAAAATGTGGCTGCCCCAGTTTTGGAATAAAGAGCATTTGTAGTTTTTGTTAATATGCAGGCCTGGTTCACATCTGCAGAATGCCATGTGAAGTCTTGACTGAGGCCACTGCGGGCTCAAGCACAGCAGAGTTAGAATGACAGGAAATGTCTGATGAACTTTCATACAGTTCAATGTGAGTTTAATTGTCTCAGGTTATCATGTACATGCAGACTGTGAGTGTGTGATCACTCCTATATCTCAGATGACCTCCACATGCACCAGAAAGCATGTGCTCCCACAGAAAAACACACACACACACACACACACACACACACACACACACACACACACACACACACACACACACACACACACACACACACACACACACACACTCTTGTTTTACTATATATGTGGAGACCCATGATTGACATAATGCATCCTCAACCTGTGGCTCTTTAACCCCTCTCCAGTGGCTCCCTGTGACTTTGGAAAAGAAAAGATCACATGGAAATGAAGAATGGTTATTTTTTTTTTTAACATTTTAATTTTTATTTGTCATTGTTGTAGATCTATGAAAAAGTGGAGACAACTAAAACTTTCAAGGTCCAACTCAAATTCATTTACTTTTCTTCTTTAGATAAACTTAAATGTTTACATTTTAGAACCCTCGCAAAATTGTATATATATATATATATAAAAATCCAGTGAAATTTTTTTTCTAGATTTTAACAGTAACTAGTCTTCTTGAGTCTCCATAAGCAAGTTATGAATGCCAAATCAAAAGAAGTCTTCAGGGAAATGAGAGAAGTTAATAATTGCATCTCCAGATTGAGTTTTCTTTTCTTTTCTTTTTTTTGCCAAATATGGCTCTTTTTATTGTAAAGGTTACAGACCCCTGCTCTAACCCTACCCATCACAACTAAGTACCTAACCCTAACCTAAATGTAATTCTAACTTTAAACCTTAAGTTTTAACCATCAAACAGCTTCTTAAACTTGTAGAGTCCTCACAAAGCTGTCAGTCCCACAAGAAGGTAGAATCTCATGGTTTTGGATCTCACAAATATAGTAAAACAAACACACTGGTACACACTCTGAGTTCTCTGGTACAAGTATGGGCAAGATAACACAACTTCCCTACACACTCTGTGCCTCTGTGTGTGTGTGTGTGTGTGTGTGTGTGTGTGTGTGTGTGTGTGTGTGTGTTGTGATTAGAGAAAATGGCTGCAGTGCTCAGCCGCAGTGTTGACTTGAGTCCAGGAGAATCCAGCTGAGATGTCCTGCTGTCCTGGACTCGCACAGATTTAGTTGCAGTTACAAAAACTACTCTTTGATTTCCCATCAGAAGTGCTGAATCATCTGGTGTAACATATGGCTGTTTAACACCCTGTTCAGCAGGTAGTGAGGAGGAAACCTTGGCCTGGTTTCAGTACTGCTCTGTACATTACACTCATCTGCAGGCGTAGATAAAGATGCTGATCTCTGATGCATGAAATTCAGTTATGAATTCATATAAATTCGCTGTATCTATTGGCAGTTGACATTAAATTAATAATCTTAAAATTAAGTCAAAGAGGTCACTCAGTCGAGTGCAGATATCTGCCAGGGGACAGATGGTGAAGCACCTACTGCAATGTCACCACAACTTCCACAACTGTCCACACTCATATAATGTCTGTAGTGAAGACTTTGAAGAGATTTAGTATAGAACTTACATTTTAGATATTAAGTGTAGTTTTGGCAAAATGGAAGTAGTACAATATGTGTGATTCCAGTGAATCATTTCCAGGTAGAAACATGCTGTCTTCACTTAGAGACATTTTTTACAGAGGGGGACAGAGGACTGATAGAGAACTGAACATTATGATGTCACAGTGAGGTTGACCTTTAACCTTTTGGATATAAAATGTCATCATCTCATCATGTTATTCTATGAGATATTTGTGTGGAATATTGTGATAATTAGTGTATGAAATCTTGAGTAATGGCCAAAAATATGTTTAGTCATATTTCTGTGATCTTTGACTTCAGAAATCTAATCAGTTCATGTTTGAGTTCAAGTGATCATTTGTGTCAAGTCTGAAGAAATTCCTTTAAAGAGTTGTTGAGATGTCATGTTCACAAGAATGGGATGACCTGAAAATATAATCCCTCCAGACATAAAAACATCCTTCAGCATACAGTCAGGAATGAGCACAAAAAAATATTAGGCTGATCGGTCCAGTAGTATTCAAGATCAGTTTTAGACAAGATGCAGGTCCATTGAGAATCAAGGCACACAGTCACTCATGCACACTTGGAAGTGATTACATGATCCCCTCCTGGTTTATGCCTTGTGGGTATACTAATTTTTTCCAACATGGGGGCAACAGTACTTTTCAAGTCTTTCCTTTAATGATAATTTTCATCATCAGTTACTCTGTGACCATTTTCTCCATTAATCAGTTATTTCCATAAATGTCAGAAAATGATGAAAAACGTTGATCAGTGATTCCCAAAGTCTAGGATGACGTCCTCAAATGTCTTGTTTTGTCCACAGCTCAAACATATTCAGTTTACTGTCAGAGAGGAGTAAAGAAACCAGAAAATATTCACATTTAAGAAGCTGAAAGTAAAAATTATGGACTTTCTTTCTTTAAAAAATGACTCAAAATGATTACTCAATTATCAAAACAGATGCAAATTAATTTAATAGCTGTTTAATAATAGTTTAATCTTTGCAGCTCTAATTGTTTTATGTTTGTTGTTAGGTTTGTTAGTTTGTCCAGCTGTTCCTTCCTTTGTTGTGTACAATTTATTAGTTGATTAATTGAGTTAAAGACAGGAAATGATAGTTGAAGCATTTGTTCACTCGAGGTCATGATAATGAATTGTCAGCTGTATGTGAACCGTGCATGGTAGGATATCATTCTTTATTTTAAAATTGTAATCCCACATATGATCCTCATTTTTACTAACTGTGACTGTAATTTGATTACATCCTTTTTTTTAAAAAAAAAAAATCTAACTCTAATTGAATAAAAATTTGGTAAACATGCAAATTTGCAGCATTAATAATTAGAAACAGACAGAGGTAACATTTGAGCAAATGGAGAACTGAGAGTCCAAACTTGTGACAGTGGGTATATTTGTGACCATCAAATTAAAAGCACTGTTCTCTTCAGAATATTCTTTTCTTTTCAGTGTCTCTCCCTGCAGCTGTGTTGTGTATCTGAAGAGCTGCAGTCCTCCTCCCATTCTGCACGTGCCCTCTGTGTCCACTGCAAAGTGTAGACAGAGTAAATATCAGACACACAGATGGTTTGGAGGGAGTTTGCATAATTTCTAATGTGTCATAATTGTTTCATGTATACCATACAGTATATACATCATCTGGAGATTTATTAAACTCAGCCACACTTCATTTAAAGAGTACCATCAACACCATAAGAGCATTCTTGGCACTTAAACACTCTCCTGACATTCTAATTTCATTAGAAATGTAGGTATTATGTAACAATATGAATCATACTCATGATAAATCTGGTGTGTCTGTTGAAGCTACAGGGCTTTATAAAACTATGACGAAGTAACGGCATACATTGTGATTAATGTTAACAGTTCAGGGTAAACCCTGGATTTTAATTTCAAAACTTTGTGTTGGCCTTGTGCCATTAATTGACCGTTGCTAAGCAACAGGCAGTGTTGGACAGAAACATGTGTAAATGTAAAGACGTGTGAGTGCTGCTGCTGTAAGCAGTCATGGAAAAACCCTCATCCAAACCCAACACAGGCTCAAAAACAAATGTTGCATAAAATGCTCCTAATGCACTCAAAGTGTGTGTTTACAGTGTGCACATGATGACTGCAATGATTAATCAGCAACACATGAGGCGTTTTTTTCAAATCTCGTTGTTTTGATCATGTGTTCCACTGACCCAAAGGTGCAGGAATGTAACTGGAACCCAAAATACTTCAGCATGAAAATGGACTCATATGCTACTCTTTACAAAAGCTGCCCTCCAGCTCAGAGAGGGACAGAACAGCCGTGATCTCTGACCTCTGTCTGTGTCCCTGTCTCTTCATTCTCTTCTCTTCTTTATTTGTCCTCGTTTGTCATTTGTTCATCAGGTGATCTCTCAGCAACACAGTCACATGTCACCCATCACAGGACCGGATAATAATTCAGGGCCAGGTTTGGAGAGTAATGGATTACATGTAACAGTATGACGTAATCTGAATACAAAAAAAGGTAACTGAATTCTAAATGTATTCTATTACAGATACATTTATTAAAAAGGATTTCAGTTTTAAAATAAAAAAAACAATATCCTACCATCCACAGTTCACACAGCTGACAGTTCATTATCATGACCTCTAGTGAAAAAATGATTCACTGGGTGGAAATTTCAACATTTTTTGTCTTTAAATCAATCAATCAATGAATAAATTAAGTTCAACAAAGGAAGGAACAGGTGAACAAACTAATAAACATAACAATGAACATAAACATTTTTAAACAATTAATTAAACAATTGATTAATCGTTTTGAGTCATTTTTTAAGAAAAACATATCTAAGTTCTCAAAGCATGGAGAGTACAACCAATAACAAACCTACGTCCATTACTTTTTTTCAAGGACACATGGAAATGATGTTCTCCCATACAGTTAAACTCTCTCATTAGTAAGCACATGACTTCACCACCGGCCCAACATGAACAGACGCTCTAAGGACTTTGGATTGGTTCTGCATTTTTTTTTTTTTTTAAAACAAAGCAGCAGAGAGAGTGAATATGGACACAAATATCGCTATACACTCATATCCAAATGTCTGTATCTGTGGAAGCACATTTCTGACAATATGATGAAAAACAAGAAGGTCCTTTAACTTATTAAAATGAGAAACTTTGTCCAAATGTTGTGAAATCTCAAAATAATGATTTTGTATTTCAAAATATTGATGATACTTGGTGCCCTTTGGTGGGGTCAGTTGTTACAGTGGTTGGGGGCAGATGAAAGACTGAATAGATAAGTCATATTAACCCGCTGTATCTCAAATACAAGGACACCTCAAAGTAATCACATTACTGCTGTAGTATCTTAAGTTTTTTTGTTTGTTTTGTATGTGGTTTGAATTCTTTTAGATGTCAGACATCATCTGCATTCATAGCAAATGTCTGTATTTTTGCAGAAGACGAGGCTGCTATTCTAAGATTTTACTTATTTAAATAGAGTTTAAAGTAATTTTACATTTTTAATTTAAAAATGTAAACTGTGAACGTGAACTATTTCATTTTAGTCTCTGAACTGAACTTTGAAGTAGCTCTTTTTAAGTGTAAACTTGCCGAACACTGGATATATAACAAGCTGAAGGCCCTGCTAGCATGTTTTTTTCTTGAAACAACCACCTCATTCCTCGCTCGTGAGGATATCTTTTATAACATTTAGAAGCACTGTGCTGCCAGATTTGTCTCCATTTATTGTGCTCTCGCTCACCTCTACTTTCTCTCATTTCCTCTTTCTCTAATGCTGTCGATGTTTTTCACCACGCTGCTCTGTCACACACACTTCATGCACTGACTGAGCGTTGTGTAGATACCTGTGTGATGACAGACAAGATCATACCATCAGATTAAAAGCAGGTGAGAGTGCTGACTGTCTACAGTCCTGATCTGCCCTGTGTTGTCTTCTCTTTGATTTGCACATTTCAGTTAACACTTGAACACTGGCCTGACACTGTGACACTGACACTGGTGAACCAGCTTGCTAGGCCTTCCAGTGCTTCAGATCCATGTCCATCCATGTTGTGGCTGTTCATAGTGCCTGTTCAATCAGTTTATTACATGTACCTGTAAAACATCATCATGTGACATTCCAGTCATTCTTTAACTTCAGAAAGGTGATCAAGGACTAATAGAGTTCATTACAGAGCTTTACAAAGTAAAATAATTTTTAAACAGTGAGTTACAACAACTTGAGTTGACTTGAGATGGACGTGGGGTGCAAAAATGTTAGACTAGATGGTGTGATATGGTGAGGAGTAGAGATTGATATCTTTCCTTAAAGAACTGGCATTTTCTATCCTTATAACAGAAGCATACTACCCTATTGTAACCCTTGAAGTACACTTGTTTTGAAAGTATCATTTGGGTTACAGTCAAAACACAGTGGTCATATTTCAGACAAATGAATAACAAGGAAAAATTTGGGTTGAATTTGACCACTTTACTGTGATATCTGGTGGTATATTGGGGCAGAAGATTTCAACATTAATCAACATTATAATGAACATACTGTAAACTTTGCATGCAACTTAAACTCCTCTACAGCTGCGAGGATGAAATGCCAAGTTCAGCCTGTGATCTGTCACTGTCTGAACAGCCTTATGGAAATGATATTTTACAATTCTTCATATTATGAACAAATGAAATACATTAAAGCAAGTCATTTGGTGTTTTCAAAGTCATTCTTTTAAGACAGATTCCATATTCTGTTTGCGTCCAAAGGCTGCCGTTGCGTGCAGCATGAAGGCTCTCAATGTGGAGACAGTGGTGTCAGATATAATCGGCCTAATAAAGTCAGTGATTCTTCAGGAGGTTTTGACCATCTTTCTTCAGTGAGGGGGGCATTTCACCACAGTCAACTGTTCGAGGTTATTCCATCATATGCTGCCATCTCTGCCAGTATTTCAGTAATTCAGTGTTCTTGCAGGCTTTGGGCTTTCACTTCACTTTTTTCAGAGATTGCAAATGTTGCAGCAAACCTCAGACCAGCACATTTTAGAGTGCAGCACGCACTTTGCACCTTTATTGTTTAATTGTTTGAAATATTTCATGCCATCCTAGTTTGTTAGATTGTTTAGATGATAGACCTACAGTTAACGTCCAAACTGCATTAACGGTCAGAAGTGTTTGAAGTCATGGCTTTAATTAATTAAACGTTCAGTGTGTTTGGAAGGTAACACACAAGGGCAGTGAAACACTCACTACACCTCATCACCCCCACAGATGGCGCATATGTATATACATGTTTTTTGTGCGTACATGTCATTTAAAAACCTGGACCAAAAACAGTGTGTAGAAGCTGGCGGTTTTGCGGAGGAGAAGGGTGGAGCAGCAACAAACTGCAATGACAGGGAATATCTCACACGATGTTTTAAACACGATAGAGAGGCACAGTTTTGGGAAAGGAATCATAAATGGCGATAGAGTCAGGTGGAGGGGAGTGCATGTCCTGAACTTTACATTGAGGTCTTCACAAAGTAACATAATCAGTCAAACACGCAGCTTACTGTATGTGACACATGATGTATGTCCCCTGGCTGCACTGACACAAGCTCCTGGAGAGTTATGTCCATATGGAACTATGTATCATAGGGCTGGGTGCAACTTTGTTCTCTTGTAACGACCCATGAGGCACTGCGGTGAACTACATCTACTGGCCTGACAGTAAAAGAAGTAGCATGCAAATAGAAAATGTTCTCATAATCAAAGACAGACAGCACTGTGATTGTGAATGTTTTTCTCCTGTATGAGAAACACACTTTGTTTTTATACACAAATCTAATTTTTATGCTCAGTTACTCTGTAAGATGTTCCACATGGAGCCCCAAAGGTGCCCTCCTCCCAGCTCCCACTGCTTTACTTTCTTTACCCACTCCACCCCCACCCTCCTCCTGCTCCAACAGGTGCCATATAAAGCTTCAAGGAACATACCAAAGAGTTCTCTTCTCCACCCCCTGCACACACACAGACACACAAGCGGCTGGGCACCACAGCTATTTCACTGAGTGTCATTATAGCTGCACACCTGCGCATCTGTGCCTGTGATAGAGCTTAGCTGGGCTGAGGGGTGGGGGGTGGGGGGTAGTTGCTGGAAGAGCTGGCAGGCCCCCATGTGTGGTTCTTCGATGGAGTACTGCCACACACTGTAAACATACATCTAAACACAACATTTCAAAAAAACTGAATGGTTTAAATATTCATTTCCACTATTGATATCTACATGTGCAATACAAAACAAAACTTTAAAGTACAGTATGTTTGATTATATTGGTAATAGCACTGTGTGACCAAATCCTGATAAACCTTGAGCCTACAAGTCCTATCCATTATTGACTTCCTTTACCGCCCCCCATGTCATACCAGAACGTTAATGTTGATTATTATTGTGTTATTATTGTATTATATCATTAAAAAGCGTGACATTGAATGCCAAATAACAGACATTTTAACTGTACAGTTGGGAAATCATTATCATTAGTTTCACAGGGAGCCAAAAACTATATGAATAGAAATTGTATTTAAAGGGACAGTTCACCCAAACATCCAAATTAAGTCATTATCTACTCAGCCTCATGTTGTTTTAGTGTTTTAGTTTATGTAGTCCACAAAACACTGGTGGAGTTTCACAGGAAAACAGCGCTGCTGAATCTCCCAAGCAACTGAAGTGCATGGTGACCAGTTTTCAAGTTGTTTTTTCAGTTTGAAAACTGGTCAGCGTTGACTTAAATAATTTTAACATAAAAGATGTAACAAGACAAAAAAGACATAACAAGACCAAAAACAATGTAAAAGACTAACAGGACAAAAGAGACCTAACAGGACAAACAACAGCAAATAAGAGGTAACAAGACAAAAATGTCGTAACAAAATTAAAACAGCATAACAAGATGAAAAACAACATAAAAGACGCAAACAAGACTAAAAAGATGTAGTAAGACTACAACAACAATATTAAAACATGTAAGAAGACGTAATAATGAGAGCTGTGACAAGACAAAATAGATGTAACAAGACAAAAATATGTAACAAGACTAAAAACAACGTAACAAGATGAAAATCAACATAAAAGTCGTATCAAGAAAAAATACCTAACAAGACTAAAAACAACATAACAAGATGAAAAACAATGTAAAAGATGCAACAAGATAAAAGATGACGTAATAAGACTAACAGCAACAACATAAAAGATGTAAGAATACTAAAAAGACAAAATAGATGTAACAAGACAAAAATATGTAACAAGACTGAAAACAACGTAACAAAACAAAATAGATCTAACAAGATGAAAAGATGTAACAACAAAAAATATACGACAAGACTAAAAATGACGTAAAAGACAAAAACACAACATAAAAGATGTAACAAGATTTAAAAGATGTAACAATACTAAAGACAACGTAATAAGATATAAAATGCTGAAAAAGATGTAACCAGACAAGAAAGAACGTAAAAGACAGCTACTTTTTACTTTTATACTTAGAGCCCATACCTTTTGACTTTTAATTGAGTAAATTAGATGAATCAGTACTTCTACACTCACCAGAGTCTTTTTTAACACATGTATCTGTACTTCTACTTGAGTGAGAAGTGGTTGAACTTTTTCCACCTCTGGTGTGACTGCAGTGAGTGTTGTACATGTGTCAGGACCACAGCGGAGGACGGGGAGGTTGGTGAGCATCAGTCAGTGAACTAGTAAAAATTCCTGCTGGCCAGGTGGAGCTCTATAAAGTGTCACACAGACACCTGTTAATGTGCGCTGCTTTCCACTCAACCTAGGCAACCGTCACACACACATACACACATTCCACAGCTCCCTTACACAATGCTGGTCGTCTGCCATACAATAAGAACATCTCCCTGTGTGCCCGTATAACTTAGCAGCTTTGCGAGATTCAAGCCAAAAACATGATTGAAAAACCAGGAAATGGCTCCATATTAGGAGTTCTGAATGAACTACACAGTGTGTCAGTATATATATATATATACATTGTATATGTGTGTTTTCATAAGGACCTCTAGACCCCACGTTATCTTTAGCGTTTCCTCCATGATCAAAATAGACTAATTTTTCTTCTTCTGATGAGGGAAGTGAGGATATTTCAGGGTCACTCACCCACTCAAATCCAAACTATGATTGAGGAAGGTGTTTTTTTTGAGCGGAAATGGAAAAGCTTCAATTATAAACCACTGGGAACTGGGATGGCTAAAGAAAGCTGTTTAAAAAAAACCACAGCTTACCACAAACCAAGAAGTTAGACCAAGGTTTTTTTTTTTTTGTCTCACTAGTTTGAATGACTGCTGTATTATATCACTCATTAATAGATAGATGCAAAATATAACAAGATGACATGACATGCAAGAAAATATTATAACAACTATGGTTTCACCCTGAAAACTGATAATCCTTTGCTTCATTTTTCCTGTGAGGCAGTTAAATTTGTGCAGAAATGTTTAGGATGGGGCATCTTTGCTGTCATGCCCCATATGGAACAACCTCCTTCTAACTGCTGAAGGAAGATCACTGACAAACAATACATGGCAGTGCCGTGGTATAAATGAAATGGGGCAGATTGTGAAGGATGGGGATATAGTGCCCTTTAATGACTTGAAAAGGCTGTATGATTTAACATGATTGTGACTTTGGCAAAAACTTCTATGGACATGAATAACAATTCTTTTTGTTAACAGTTCAGTTTTCATTCATCAATGTTGTACTGTAGGTCTAAAGTGATTCTTACATCTCCAACTGTAAAAACGTGTAACCTATACATAAATTAAAAAAAAGTTTTAATATTTCGTCCAGAAAAATATGCGTCATAGCCTATATCTACAGCTGAGGGCCTTTTCTCTTGTGATGGTGGCAAGTCATGAGCCTACATTAGGTAGCTATAGATGCTGAAATCCAAAAAAAAAGTCTCAGGGGAAGAGAGAGAATTTAATAATTGCAGCTCCGGACTGCTTTTTTCCCTTTTTTGGCCAAAAATAACTCTTTTGATCATAAAGGTTGCTTCCCCTGATTTAAGAGATGCTGAATTTTTTATCATACCTACAGTTAAGATCTATCTTACGGTCACTTGTTTCAAAGAATATGCCCACTGGGCTCAGTAGAGACCTTGATAATAAATTGAGGCAGATCGCCTTAGGAGGGAGGGTAGTTTCAGCAGTGTAAAAGTTGTCCTTCCTATCTTTTATCAAACATCAATGTGACCTCAGCCCAGTGGGAGTCTGTTTTAAAAAAACACAACAAGTTTTGGAATTAGGTAATATAAAGTTCATCTTCTATTCTAGACATGAAGATGCCTCAGTGTCCATTAGTCTGCTCTAAGGTACAAGAATAAAAAAAATATACAGTCCATGCTTATGCACCACATTATTGTACTGATTGTTTTTATGTCATATTATCATGATGAATTGGAAATCATGCAAACTAATTTCAGTCTGTTCAGGAAGTTGCGGTGTTGTGATCACAACAATTCACGCAAATTCAGCCAATCCCAATGCTTTCTGTGTGACCTTGCAACTTTGTCCAAACTCTGCAGCTTTTTCCGCAAATTTGACCAATCATTGTAGCTTCCCACGAGTTCCACCAATCACAGCAGTCCCCTGTGCAAACATCAAACATGTACATCTCAATGAACTGACTCAGTGGTTTGTTTTATTATTCACAATTTTTTTGCATTTCTATATTTTTTATTTTGTCATGCTTACTCAAAAGAACACTGTTGTTGTTACTGACATTTATCAATGCTCTGCACTTGTATTTCAGAATTTTGGGATATTTTTGAGTTTGAGCTTCAAAACAATTCTACTTCTTTTGCAGAATACCTCAGGTGCACTTCTTCTTGGAATTTTTGGTAACTTTAGTAAGAACACTTAGAACAAGCTGCCTTAGATTTTTAATGAATTATACAACAAAATGCAACTTTCTTTTGCTACTGTCTCTTGGTCCTGCACTTTCATTGCAAAAAGTGGCTAAAAGCATCACAATGTAAGTCACTATTTTTCCAGAAAAGCTGCTGTAAAATCAGGCATTTTAGGTTGCAACAATCCCAAAAAACATCCTGTGAAATCCTGGACGGACTGCAGTTTGCGTTAGTTAAGGTACCTGATTAATGGGCAGCTTTTAGAATATGATATGATGGACGCTGGATCTTTACATGACTGAACTTCATTGTATTTGATCTGTACAATCCCCCTTCTTTGTCTTTTATTATCTGTATTTTTGTATTGTGTGGTTGTGTCACTGTCAACAAATCGAGAACACATCTGGAGAACAAGCTTTCTAGGCCAGCTTATCTCTGCAGTACCTCATTATAATGCTATGTGCTGCGATTTGGATATTGCACTCAGCTATATTACAATTTTATTGTGATTGCGATTAATTGTGCAGCCCTACTCTGTAGATATAAAGGGCTCATTCTAAGGAAACAAAAACACAATGATTCTTATTTTCAGGTGATTATACACTATTGAAAACATACTGTTGAAGATTATATTCTATTTCTGCCATATTCTGAATAAATCCCACCTAAATACGACACACTGGACCTTTAATAGCTCATATTTGAGAGCATTTCCGGATACAAAAAAGGCTGACAAAACAAGGCGAGGAGATAAAGACAGAAGGGCATGTGAAACAGAGGGGACTCCTGCAGAG
This sequence comes from Lutjanus erythropterus, assembly GCF_056507025.1. Classification (NCBI taxonomy): domain Eukaryota; kingdom Metazoa; phylum Chordata; class Actinopteri; order Lutjaniformes; family Lutjanidae; genus Lutjanus; species Lutjanus erythropterus. The sequence goes on along the minus strand of NC_139323.1, from coordinate 4,184,081 downwards.
AATTCCATTTTCCAGCAGCAGCTATTTTTTAGACCAACAACAGCCTCGGTCCAGGCTGGAGCAAACACGGAAAAAATCCTGCAGAGCCCTCCGCCCATAAGCCATCAGTCATCTGTGAAAACAAACCAGAGCAAGAGGACAAAGCAAAACACTCGAGGCTTGAACACACTCGATAAATCAAACACACACGTCTAATTACGCAAATTAGGACGAAGCCAAGACTGAGCCCCTCTTTTTAAACACTGATTATCACACTCCCATTGGAGAGTTTTATCTTTGCTTTGGCTCACAGAGACTCTCCTCTCCTCTCCTCTCCTCTCCTCTCCTCTCCTCTCCTCTCCTCTCCTCTCCTCTCCTCTCCTCTCCTCTCTCCTAACTACCCTTTTCCTTCCTCCTCTCGTTATCTCTCCTCTTCTTCCTTCTCATTTATCTCTTAACGGAAACTTTCTTGGGATGCAAACAACATCTACTCACATCAGGGCTGTTTCTTGCTATATGAGGACTGCGCAGTTGCTTAGGGCCCCCAAATCTACCAGGGCCCCCCAAATCCATCAGGGTAATAGAAATCAGTGGAACAGCTCTGTCACATGTCATTTTACTTCGTCATTCATGTGAGTTTACCTTGTGAGAATCGATGTGTGGGATAAATACATTTTAGGGTAAAGGTTTAGGGTGGATGTGGAAACTTTGCTGACTTTTTTGTGTTTCGTGCAATCTGGAAATATCATGAGTAGTTATGTTATGTTTAAAGCAGCATCTGAAACCAAAACCTCAAAATAATTATTTGTGTTTTCAATTAAACCATGAGGGAAATGAAGTCCTTTAAAAACCTCCCCAAAAGACAAATATTTTAAGTTTTGAAGTAAATGATTTTGAGTTTTATTTAGTCAGTGTTTTTTTTTTTTAATTAAGAGATTAGATTTTCCAAAAAAAGAAACTGATAAATGTGTTGAAAGAGTTTTCCACAGGTCTTGCATCTTTTCCTCTTAAAATGCATGAAATTGATGGACAGCTAATGAGGCTACTGCTGGGCAACGTTGAACAACAATGTTGTAAAATTGAGGGACAATCAAGAGAAACAAAGAACTCATTTGAAGCCAACTAAATTACCAGAAGAGTAGATTAGATGAAGTAACTTTTTTGCATGTTGCATTTTATGTAAGTTTTGTACTGCAGCGTGAGCTGTGTTAGTTTGTTAGTTTTGTTGTTGTATGGAATGTGCTGTATTTACATTTACTTGTGTGTAGAAAGAAAAAAGGTTAAGTTGCATTAATTCATTTGCAGCATACTGTAGTCTATGATTATGGCTAGCATCCAGCTGTTAGCTTGCTCAGACTGTAAAGCTGCCTGCTGGGCAGTGAGGTGAGATCCACAGATAATGGTACACTTAGCATTACTGCACTAAATTAATAGACAAATGAAAGAATTGCACTAAGAAGTGTTTGGTTTGTCCATTCTGGGCTCCTGTATGCAAAATTAAAGGGGTCAACTTGAAATGTTTGATTTGACAGACTCTTTTTCTCTTAAAGTGCACAGGATTGATGCATTTAAATTTTAAAAGCATACCCCAGACCACCTTAGAGAATATGGGATTCCCCCACCATAGTTTCACAAAACAGGGGCCCCGAAAAGCTAGAAACAGCTCTGACTCACATGCACATGAAAACTACACACATTGTGATTGTTGTCCTTCTAGCATTGTTTGACTTCTTGTCTACTTGGCAACCTGCTTGATACTGTGGGGATCAGAGAGAGAGCCCTCTCTCTCTCTCTGCAGTGATATGTGTGTGTGTGTTTTGTTCATTGCACATGCGTCACAGCTCTGTGTAACTCTGTTAATCCATCCCTGGTACTCCTGGCAGCATCCAGAGGTGCTTTTTCTAGAGTGGAAGCAGGCTGGCACTGAAATTCTGCAATAAAATTACCTCACACACTCTCACACATGCAGTTTACACACACTCTGACACACATACAGCTGGCACCAAAGTTTCTGGATTTCCCCCTTCTATAATTGTGTTTGCCTGGGACCTGCAGTGATTTGGGAGCATCAGCGGCTGGCAGCAGACGAGTAATCACAGTTGGGCTGGCTGATGAGAGACGTGCGTGGAGTGACGCTCCACTGTGACGCCTGCAGCTTTTAACACTCCTGAAAGCGAGCCAGGCATGGCTGGATTCCATCCCATCCCATCAGCTCTCATTGTGTTTGTTGGATTACATCAGTCAGGCCAACATTACACGACCACACACATGAACGTATGCATGCTCGGTCGAAAGTGAAGAGAAAGACACATGCATATACATGTGAAGAAAATTATGTATGCAGAAGACACTCACATGAGGCTAATATAAAATATACAGCATGGTCCAGAGATTGGGTCTGTATCACACATCTCTGTGGAACAACATGAAGTCCAGCGCAGAATGTTCTGAGGGTACAAATAGACTAAAACAGCCTATAAAAAGAACAGCAGCAACTTTAGGGCCCGTTTTATATATAAAAAGTAGATGGAAATACAGACATGGTTTTCCTACATCCCTTGTAACTCACCGGTTGCCTGTAATAGTTTAACAGCTACACAGTTTCCTCACGAGTTGAACCATCAACTTTATTCTCCTGCAAAAAAGATTTCCCCTTTTGTTTATGACATTAGCACACCTACTGTTTATATAATATTTAAGTAATGTAACTTGATTACTGGGTGGCACGGTGGTGCAGTGGTTAGCACTGCAAGAAGCAAGAAGGTCCTGAGTTTGATCCCTCAGCTCCCCGGCTGGGTCAGGGCCTTTCTGTGTGGAGTTTGCATGTTCTCCCTGTGTCTGCGTGGGTTCTCTCCGGGTTCTCCGGCTTCCTCCCACAGTCCAAATACATGCATGTTAGGTTAATTGGTGACTCTAAATTGCCCGTAGGTGTGAATGTGAGTGTGAGTGGTTGTCTGTCTATGTGTCAGCCCTGTGATGAACTGGCGACTTGTCCAGGGTGTACCCTGCCTCTCGCCCAATGTCAGCTGGGATAGACTCCAGCAGCCCCGCGACCCTTACGGAATAAGCAGTTACAGAAAATGAATGAATGAATGAACTTACTTTCTCTTACTTTTGGATTACCTCAATATAAAATATGGTGACATAGTTTAGCCTGATATAGTGTTTTTATGGCTGCAACTAATAATTATTTTCATCATTGATTAATTGCTCGATTATTTTCTTAATTAACTGATTAATTGTTTGGTTCATAAAATGTTTTAAAAATGTTCAAAAGCTTAAGATGACTTCCTCAAATGTCTTGTTTTGTCCACAACTCAAAAATATTCAGTTTACTGTCAGAGAGGAGTAAAGAAACCAGAAAATATTCACATTTAAGAAGCTGAAATCAGGGAATCTGAACTCTTTTCAATTAAAAAGACTTCATAAAAAAAAAATTTTGTCTGTTGTCAGTGTCATTTCCATGGAAATGCGCATTCATGAATGTTAGGGGAGGAGCTTCTGAAGAAGCACTGAACGGGCGGGGTGTTTGTTTGGCTGATGTGTTCAAATATGGACGTTTGGCAATGTGACATTGTGCCAAGAAACGTCCCCAAATCCTGTCAAATCTGTTCTGTGTATTTGGCTCAGGGAGAAGTTGTCCATCACACAAATGGAAAGACTGCATCTGTACAAACCAGCATGTGAAACAGGGTGGAGCAGTCGACCTCCAGTTCAGGAGAATATGTTTTTTTAGCAACCTCCATTCCAAGATACAGAGAAATCTCCATGTTTTATGGTGGGTCTGAAGACTGTAAAGCATCCGAAGATGGCAAGGTCATGGTTGGGCTGAACGTCTCTGGATCAGGGTTTTGAGAGACACTCAAAAATTGCAGTCAAGAGGTCATATAATGCATCTGGCAAAACCAGAAAAGATGTGTAAGTAATTCTTGGGCAGATTAGGAGGTACTGATGGGAAGATGCGATTCAGGTTTGCTTTAAAGTAATGCAGTCTTAGCATCACCTCGTACTTGATTAACCTGTGGTATGAGTTAATAGAATACCAATGAACCCGTGACATTACTTCTTTGCAGAACTCTGCTAATATCTCTGAGTTCAAGTCACTGGCTCATGTCTGCCTAATACAATCTGAAGAAAGCGAAGTGGTAAAACAGTTCACAAATTTTGATACCAGCTGTTTGGAATCTGGAGGGAGCAAGATATTTTCAACAAAAGGATGGGTGGAGGGGGTGGACTCAAAAAGTGGACCCATTTCTTCAATGTAGTATCTGACTTGATGATAGCGAGAGATTAAACCTCGTACTTATTGGAGTGTGTAGTGAGACACTGAAGCTACTTCTGTCTGATTTAATATTTGGAATGAATTCTCTAAGGTAAAGTTTTGTTGAGTCCACCTGTCTGACAAGGTGGAAAACAAAAAAGCACAAAGTGAAGATATTTTAAGAGCAGTAATTGTAGCCATGAAGGTTTCCCTTCTCTCTCTGCACCTTCACATTTCCAGTAATTAAGGGCCCTGTTAGCTGCCCAGTAGGAATGTTTGAAAATTGGCAGACCAAGACCACCCTGCTTGACTCTTTCCCCGCCAATGACGAGATTTTCCGTCAATTGCTGTTTTCACTGCTAGATGGAAGGAGATGCTATGACAGATCATCTGACTAAAATTTGGGATTAAAGGGAACTGCAAGAATTTGGCAGCAGAAGAAAATGTTATGTAGCATGAAAACATTGATGCTCAGCTGCAGAGCTGCAGACCCCGGGCACAGAGCAGGGCTGCTTGCGCTGCAGTACCCACACCTCCACAGCAGCCGGGGCAGAGAGCACTCCAACCCCTGGGCCTCGTGGACAGTGTTTCAGGCTGGGGCTGTGGGAGACACACAGCTAACATTAGCTACAATGGTGACAGTGATGTCACACATGTAATATAAAGTGAAAAAAGACAAATGTAAAGTCGATATTCTGACCCAGACGCCGTCCTATATGGACCCGGACCTATAACCAATAAATTATTAAGAGATTTTAAATTTTGACGGGACGCTCTTATTTTAACTGGCGCAACTTTTCTAGTCTTTCCGGCGCTGGTTTATCTGATCAGGAAACACACAGACCAACTGCAGAGAAGCTGCGTGTGGAGGAGACTGTTGTTAATGACGGAGTTTATTACAGCAGAAACTATGACATCGACACCAACCAGATGCACTTATAAAATTAAACAACTGTATAAGGAGGCCTTTAAGTAAAACAGGAGAGTCTGTGTTTCTCTGTGAGAAACTTTCAGACAGCAGAGTGAACAGGTGAGGGAGGAGAGGAGGACAGACTGATCACTAATCAATCACTGATACCGTCGTCCTCTCGGACTGATTAAAAATAAAAATGCCAAAATTGGTGACAAACCAAACCTGGGTGTCCACACAGATAAAGACTTTGTGTGAAACACTGCAGAGTGTAACATCGTGCAGGGTCGTGTCTAAACGGGAACCCTAGACTCGCGAAAGATCGCGTGACTTTGATCATTTTAGTAGAAATAATGAACACAAATCTCGCGAGAGTTGTGCAAATAAAGAGTTACCTTCTAAAAAAAAAGGTGCGCAATTCCAAAAATAGAAAATCATGTTGTGGTGCCGATGTTTTTAATGTGGCCGGCTGCCATAAATAAAACACTATTCACTGATCCACAGAGAGTCACTGAAACACTGATCACTGACCTGCTGTGATGGAAAAAATACTCACATTCTTTACTTAGGTATTTTTTTTACAGATTTTTACAGGATTACAGAACCTTTTCACTGTTTTTGCCATTTGCCTTATAGAAAACCTCTCTTACTTGAAGTACTGTTTACAATATCCACTTAATCTTTGTACTTCTGAGGCACTATCCTTACTTCTGTTGTTCTTCTGCACAATAAATGCTCAAAAAATTACATTATATCTTTGCTTTTTCTGTTGTTGTTTTTTTGTCAAATCAATTTAGTTTTGCTAAGGGACTACAAAACCCATTCAGAAGCACTTCCATTATAAGTTTTACACCGTGACATTTATACCGCGATATATACCGTTACCGTGAAGGGATTCAATTTACACTGTGATATGAAGTTTGGGTCATACCGCCCAGCCCTAGGCTGAACATAGTATTCACCTGAAGTTGCGAACTGTCGTACATATTTTGTTGCAGGATGAAATTAAGGTGCCATGGTGGTTCAGTGTGTTTGTCAATCGCTGACTGACATGTCCTGTTTTCCCCTGATTTCCAATGATTTTCGGTGAAAATCTTTCCTGTAAGAGTTTGTTTTCATCCCTTTGATCTTTTCTACCTTGCGAACAGGCTCTTCAGGTCACAGTGCTAAGTAATGCGGCTCTCCAGATGGAGTTAGATTTTGGATATAAATCTAATACACACTATAATCCCCAGTCAGACTTGTATGACATTATTATACACAGCAGTGGCCTTTTCACCTCAGGTTGTACCTGTCATCATAGCAGCGTATTTATCTCACCCAGGGATGTTTTCAGTCAGCTGAGTCAGTGAAGACATACGGACATGACGGATAACGCCGCAACACTGCAGTGGAACTACATCTGCTGGTTTGATGAAACATTCATCTGAAGGGGATGGGGAATGTAAAGAGATGAGGTCTGCAAGAGGTCAGTGTGTGTGTGTGTGTGTGTGTGTGTGTATGTGTGTGTGTGTGTGTGTGTGTGTGTGTGTGTGTGTAACACACAGTATAGCAGTGGTTCATCAGCTCACACTGAGATGTGTCATGCAGGCTGACAGAGAGCAGTTTTGTTAATATCTGCTGCATACACTCATAGATTACATCCAAACGACATACATGCTGCATAGTTTCTCTATGACAGCAGGACAGATGGGATTTACAGAAGCCTTGCAGTAAAGTTCACCAACGCACTGCTGCACTTTGAAGTCACTTTATCAAATAAGTGAAACCTCAGAAAACCGTTTAAAGCTGCTACAAGGACTTTTTAACTGACTATGAATCAGTCTCAGTTCAATACTAAAGCTTCTATATTAGTCATTCCCAAAGTCTAGGTCAGGACCCACAGGTGGGTCACAGGAGTTTTTATTTAGGTCTAAGTCTATGGAAGAAATTCTGCAAATTTAATATTTATATCTACAATGTTGATGTGGAAATGGCAGTAAAAAATGGTCAGGAACATTCATTTATGCACAAATGAATGCAGAATTTATTGATAAGGCTTATTGTTACTTGGGTGGTGATGGTTTGTCATTTAAAAAAAAAAAAAGTGGATAAAGAGCTAAAGTTTGGGAAACACTGCTCTTTATCACCTGCATAAGCAAACGAAGATCCGTTATTTCTGTATAGTTATTCTTAACGTCTTGCACAAGGTTGGATTTTCCTTGAAATCAGTGGAAATTAGAAGAGGTCACTCAGTAGAGTACAGATCCCCACCAGGCAACAGATGGTGAAGCACCTACTGCAGTGCCACCAGACTGTTCCGTCAGCATTAATGTGACCCTCACATATGTGTCCTGAGCTGAAACAAGATTTCAAACTGAAGCAGTCGCTGATCACTTGCGGCCCTTGAGAGACCTCAACCAGTCGTATATGTAACAATAAAGTCAAACTTTACTTCATATATAGACCTTATATGTGTGTACCTGTTTATAGTGTATTTTTGTTTGCATCCATTTGTTGATTCCTTCAGTTGATGCTGTATATTGTGGTTTATGTAATGTGTTCATTTGTTTGGATGATTCAGTATGGATGTAACAGGATGATTCAGGGCAAGAGACATAAATATGTGTGACCTCACCAATGGAACATGCTGACCTCTGCTCCCTGACTGCAGTATTAGAACGTCACTCAGCTTCCTGGTTTTACACAGAATGTAAACATGGTTTATAAAAAGTTATCTAAACAAACAACTCTGCTGTCATGTTTTCTTCATAATACACATTATTCATCATGCATTATTCTCAAAAACATTGCAGTAAAAGGTTATTATTTATAAGTTATTATTTCACTCACAAAAAAACAAAAAAAACAAAAAAAAAAACAACATATTTTCTCAGTTGCATCGAGTGGTGTCTACAGTAGCTGTGTAGATAGTTTGGGTTTTATTTGCTCAAAATTCAGGATTTCTGCCTCTGCCTTGATACAATATAGCTAGATAAAGTTCTGTTAACTGTTATTTTTTTTAATTTAGCAGCAACGTCCCCATGGCTCCAGAAAAGAAATCTGTTCACAGTGTGTTAAATTATTCTGACAACGATGGACATTGTTCCTGGAAAGTTTTACTTCTTTACTACTACTTCAGTTTCTTTTCCAGTCCTTTTAAGGAACACTCATTTCACTCAGAATCAGAGAAGATCAATGACCGTTTCAGTTCTGTGCCTTCTGAGAGATAAAGACAAAAGGAAAGAGGAATGTGGAGGTGGCATGAGTCCAAGTCTGTGATCAAGTAGAAGTACAGATACTTGTGTTAAAAAGGATTCTGGTAAAAGTAGAAGTACTGATTCAACTTCTTTACTGCAATAAAAGTGAAAAAGTACAGGCTCTGAAATGTACTTGAAGTATAAAAGTAAAAAGTCGCTCTCTGAAGGATATTTCTACTCACTGTTTCATCTTTGTTTTTTTCTTTTTTTTTTACTTCTTGTTTAATTCTCTTATGTCTGTTTTGTCTTTTTTATGTATTTTATGTCATTTTTGTCTTGTTATATAACTGCTGTCTTGTTGTGGGTTATGTATTTCTTGTTTTACTACACAGAACCAAACAAGGTGAAGCAGCCTTTAGTTTCTGTGCTCCCCACCTGTGGAACAAACTTCCAGAACACCTGAGGTCAGCTGAAACTGTCGGTTTATTTAAATCAGGTCTTAAAACATTACTGTTTACTGCAGCCTACCAGTGAAGTGGATACGTTACATATTTTTAGGATAATCTGTAGCTATTGTTTTTAAATTTGTCTACTGCCGCTTTTGTTTTATGTTTGCTTTTCTCTTTATATGCATTTCTGTAATGTTTTAAACTATTTATTGTCCTGCTTTTAGCTTTTGTTTTTAATGATCTCAAATGCAATTTTAATGCTCTTTTATTGTTTTTAATTTAATGCATTTTCAAGTTCTGTAAAGCACCTTGAATTGCCTTGTGTATGAATGGTGCTATATAAATAAAATTGCCTTGCCTTGCCTTGCCTTACACCTTTTTCATCTATTCTTGTTAAGTAATTTTTGTCGTGTTATGTCTTTTTTGCTGTGTTACATTGTTTTCATCTTGTTACTCCTTTCTTTTACACCATTTTGGGTGAAATCAGTCTTGCTGTCAGGAAGGTAACACGCAATGATGCAAATAAAACTAATAATTTTCCCCCAAACTAAAATAACAAGCCTGTTCTGAAAATGTGAGGAGTAGAAAGTATGGATGTTTTTGTTTAAATGTAGGGAGTAAAAGTAAAAAGTTGTCAGAAAAATAAATACTGAGGTGAAGCACAGATAAATAAAAATTCTACAGAAACAAAGTATATGTACCCAGTTACTTTCCACCTCTGGAGGAATGTACTGGAAATGTTTCATGGCTGAGCGCAGTGATTCCTCTGAGCCTTGTTGCCATGGTGAGACTAACACGCATGTGCTCAAACAGTTTTTCATTAAGTTTTTTTTTTTACATTAGACTGCTCAGATCCATAAAACTATACAATATGTACTCACAAAGACAGAAACATGCATATGCATTCTTTTCAGCAGACATGCCTGGTTCTGTTATATGAATCTGAATTATTGTGGAACCGTGCATGCAGAAGCACGAGAACCATTTCCACTCCCTCCTGTTATAAATGTAAATTTGCAATGCGTCTGGTCACAAAGTCTGCTTCAGGTGACCACAGCAGTCAGAGGTCAGGCTCAGCCAGAGACCAGCAGGCCTGGAACAAGCCAAATACATTTACAATCATTTACACATGTACATGCAGTAAACATCTGTTCCGTTAACTAATCTTAAATTAAATCCAAAATACCTTTCAAAGCTACTGAAGATCAAAGGTACAGTCAGCATGAGTGAGTGTGGGGTTTGATCACGAGCTGTGTGGAGCTGGCTCGTGTTAGAGACCTTCATGTTACAGCATGTCAGTGCTGTGACACCAGCAGAGACAGAAAACATTACATTCTTTAGACTGCGTGATATTCAATTCAAAAAAGCATTCAGTGTTAAGAAGACAAAATGGAAATTGTGAGTCATTTGTGAACACACACACACAGAATGTCACCCCCAGTCTGACCATCAGCAGATCAGCCCTCTCTGCTTTTATACCTCCCCCTAAAATAAGAGCTCCCTGATTGGCTCAGACTCAGTTCTCACTGAATCACGCACGACCAATTAAAGAGCAGCACTTCCTGTTCTGCAAAAGATGTTTCCTGTTGATAGTCGAGTGGTGCTGTGTGTGTGTTTCCCTAAAGCGTGTGCGAGCATGTGTGTGTGTTTGTGTCGAGGTGTGTTGGCAGGAGTTTGCGGACCAGTGTACGACCGGGGGGAAGTGCTGACGGTGATAGCATGGACAACGTGCTGGTATGTGTGTGAGTGCGTGTGTGTGTGTGTGTGTGTGTAATCAGTGTTTTGGTCGGAAAGTAAACAAAGTAGTGAGGAGTCCAGCACATCTCTCTGGCCTGCAGTAACCCTGACACTGACCTCTGTGTGACTGCATCAAACTAAACCTGAAACTAAAACCAGTCATAGGTTTCATCCACTGAAGTCAATAAATATCTGTGGGAACGAACAACAGAACAAAATCACGGCACTAATTCCTTTATTAAGGATGTATGTATTAGCAAGAGAAGACTAATGCACGGGTACCTTTCTTCTGAAGAGGCTGGGTTTCAGCTGTGTAACAGGAGGTGGGGGACAATCCTGGAATACAAACTTGGCAAAACAAACAACTTCCCAGAAGTCACGAGGAGCTCCAAATGTACCAGGTTCATTTCATTAATCTGGTTTGGACATTATTTGGTGTTTAAAACTGGTGAGAAAAATGAAAATTAGACATCAGTCACACTCTTTGGAGGTTTTTTTTTTTTTTTCAACTGGCTTCCAGAGTTGGCAAAAGTCTGGTACAGACACTTGTGTAAAAACAAAAAACAGACTGGAAAAAGTATAAGTACTGATTCAACTTCTTTACTGCAGCAAAAGTGAAAAAGTACAGGCTCTGAAATGTAGTCAAAGTATGAAAGTAAAAAGTCACAGTTAGCAGGACATTTCTACTGACTGTATCTGTGCAAATCCAACTAACAGTAGTCTGCCTCTGTTTCATCTTGTTACGTTTTCAACCTGTTTTCATCTTGTTGTGTCTTTGAAGTCGTTTTCGTCTTGTTGTTTCCTGTTGCCTCTGTCGTGTGTGATATGCACCGATGGAACCCCCAAGTCTTTTATATGTGTTACTGTCCCATCCATTCAATTTGAAAGAAATCTTCATTTGGGAAGGTGGTACGTGATGATGCAAAATAAAAATAATCAATAATTCCCCTCAAATGCATTAAAACTAAAATAACAAGCTTGTTTTGAAAATGTAAAGTACAGATATTACTGTTAAAATATAGACAGTAAAATAAAAATTTGCCAGAAAAATAAATACTCACAGATACCTGAAAACTCTTACTTCCCATCTCACCTTCTATAATATTGCCACATTGCACTACCATGTTTCTATGGTAGCCCAGGATGGACAAACAAAACACTGGCTCTGGATAGTATTCTATATGCTTAATTAGACGTTGCCAGGCACAGTCAAATTTGGAAATGGTCCCACGTAGGATATATTTAATTTTTTCCACTTTCATGAAGAAAAGAACATCCGCTGTCCATTCTGAGTGTGCAGGTGGAGAGGCACTTTTCCATTTCAGTAATATGAACCGTCTGGCCAGTAAAGTTAAAAAAAGAAGTTGTGCTGAAATGCAGGTGCTAGAGAATCTTGTAAGTAAGGCTCAAGAGGTGCCAAATGAGAGAGTGTACTAAATACAGATTTCCAGAGTGTAGGTAAGAGGAGACAGGCCCAAAACATGTGAACTACAGCAGCAGGGTCTCTATGATTCTAGGTTGTTTGTAGGCGATCTACAGCTGGTTCAGTGTGCCCTATGGACAATTTTACATTGCATCAGCCCGTGCCTAGTGCAAATAGACGAATGGTGGACTTCCAGAGTAGCTTCCCAAGTTACATTCTCTTTGTCCTCACCTATGTCCTGAAACCAGACTATTCTTAATGTGATAGTTGTAGGGGACTGCAGCACAAAAAGGTTATTGTAAAATATTGAAATGTCTTCTTAAAGACATGGGTTAGACTCTCTGGAAGTATCACACATCATCACATCACACAATCTCCTGACAGGATGGAAGAAAGAGTGAATTAGCATGGAGCGGGGTTGTGAGAGGAAGTTGCTGGAGACTGTGGTGGCAGATAAATTGGTTCCAAATTTGAATACTATTAGTCACAATGACGCTCTTGTTCCGTGTGGGGGTTCTGTCTGCGGGTGGCAAGCACGGCAAGAAGAGGGAGCAGAAGAAAAGTTTTTAATATGAAGCCGGACAGAAGCTGGGCCCAGAGATTTTAACTTCACCCAATAATGAAGGGAGAGGACGTTGACAGATGCTGCTGTCTGGCTTTTAAAAGAAACATTTGGGGATGAAAATGTGTGACCTTAATTTGAGCACACACCTATTACTCCAAATTGATGCAGGATACCCGAGGCAGACATGATGTGTATGAATCTGTCCACTGAGTTAAAAGCAAGTATATCATGTCCTAGTTGTTCTGTCACCCTGCACACACACACCAACACACACTTTCACTTTACTTTAAAGTGTTGTTATCTCTCTCTGCACACCTACATTTACACTCTTTATCTTTCTTTGTATACACAAACACTTGTATGCACTTTCTCTTTCTGCCTGCTGCTTTGTGCTTTTTTAAATTAATGACTTTTTAAAGAACATAAAAAGTACATTTTCTACAATTAACACTTTATTCATTAAAAGTCAAAAGTGATTAAATGGAGACAAAAGTGCTGTACAATAGAACACAATCAGCAAAGTGTCTTATGATGTCAAACAGTCATATTTAAGAAAGGGAACACACTGGATATTTTATCCATTAAATGAATCTGTCAGTGTTGTGTGTTGGGTTATGATGCTCACAAGACACACACACTTTCTACAGTTTTGTTAATGACTTACAACCTCTGTGTGTGTGTGTGTTTAGAGTCTTTGCCTGAGTTCTGTTGCTGATCCGGGAAACAAACAATGCATCCGTGCAGGAACACGGGCTTTATGTAACAGTGAGCATGTAACTGATTGTCCTGGACATACAACAGTCAGTATAGAACAGAACAGTGTTTCCTCCGCACACACACACACACACGCTCAGCGGGGTGGAGAACGCCAGCGGATCAAACCTTTCATTCGCTCTCTTCATGGACATATTCCTCAGGTCTCTGAGAGCACAGAGACAGGATGTCTATACTCACAGACATGGAAAAAAGGCGTACACGTGGTTCTATTGACGATGAATGATTCTTTACATGTCCACAACGCTACAGGGGGTCTGCGTTCAGCCCAGATTTATGGCTGCATGGACATTTATTATAGTATAACAGAACTGTCCACTAAATCCATTGTACATGTCTGTGTCAATTGTTTAGAATACCAGGGTCTTTATGCTACATCTGTATGCATGTGGACTTGGTGGTGGGTCAAACATTCTGGGCTGCATGTAGACGTCCTGTGGACTAAAAGTCTGCTATGTTTTTGTTTGATGTTTCTACACAGATCTGGCTCTGTAAATGGGAGGGGAAGAAAGTGGCTTGGACCAAGCCACATGAGACCATCCCAGCCAATCCGCAACAGGTCACGTTCGTGCTTGGGCACAGGACGGGGAGGAGAAGTGAAGATGAGGGAACCGAATATTCAACATGCATTACTTGCGCAAAGTGTGTTTACTCACCCCAAGCTTATAAGCAACATGCTAACAGCTAACGAGTACCGGCCAGCAGACACTTGTGTGCGTGTGTTTGTGTGTGAGGCTCTGACAGCACTCATCAGAGAGGCCAGTTCGCTCTGCTTTGTCTTTCCTGTCTCTCTTCTTCCCCCCCCTCCTCTCTCTGCGTTCCCGAAAATGCTTGTTCGTCAGCACGGACAGAGAGACTAATTAGTTTACTATAAACAGCCCAGCACAGACAACACCTCTGTGGGTCACTGCTGCAGACAGGCTGAGAAGCAGGCATGAAGATAAACCCACTTTTTAATCCCAAAATGAGCCTCTTTTATGGGTGGCTTCTGCAGACAGGCTCAGAGGTGAGAGTGAAAATAAAGTTTGAAAGATAAACTTTGAGCTCCCCTCCTGCCAGTAAAGGAGTCTTTATCAAGTAGTTTTGGTGTGTAAATCTAACCAAACTGCCATGTTAATGCATGCGTTGTGGGATGGTCGCCTACTGTAGGTTGTCTGGCAGCTTCTCGTAGAGATAGGAAGGCGTAGGCTACAGTGTGCATCATTATGAGACACTGGGGGACGTAACAAAGCAGTTGGTATTTGATGATCTAGGATGAGAATGGGTTGATACACACTTGATTTTCTGATCAAAAGGCGAAGAGAAGTAAATAAAAGGATGTTTTCACTGATCAACATGTGTCCATACAAGGTACTGTGTACATCACAATATTCAGTGTAGGTCCTGAGGGGGTGCCTACACATGAGATGTACATATAGGTACATGCCTATACTCTATATCAAATGTTGACCTTTGATAACTAACTTGATGATTAAGATATGTTAGAGCTGTATTTGCTATGTGAAAACGTATCAGCCTGCCTTATATTAGTTAGGCGATAGATACTCTTCTTATATGCTGACACATACAGTATCTCTGGTAAATAAAGGTGGTGGTTTGGAGAACAGCGTGTAGTCATAACTGTGCAGTGACTGACGTGTAAGATAGCTTTTACTAATGCAGGTGGGAGATAAAGAGACGTATAGAGTTTGATCACTCTCTTGTGAGTCATGGAGGCTCAGCATTATGGAGGCATATCGACATACTCCTTATCAGGCCAACAGAATGTCGTGTAATGTAGAGAATTGAAAAGTTAATGTGTCAACAATGATTTCAGCACCTATACTTTTGGAATGATTAACTGTGTGTTGTGGGCGCAGTTGTTTAATCTTTGAAGAGACTTTGAAAAGAATGACTCATTTTTATTTCTTTTGCTTAAAACCTTCAACAGAACAAAGTCAGGGACAAAACAAGTCATGGTGATGTTTCATCAAAATGGTAAAGAGTGTTTAGAGCTTACTCATCCTGCTGTATATAATAGCACATAGAAATGATTAAAAAAATAGAAATAAAAGTAACAAGTATGTAAAAAGGAATAAGTAAAAAATGTGCAGTATACATCAACATATAGAAAAAAAAACTTTCATGAGTAGATTTTCATTTTTCGTCTGTACTTTTACTTGTACTTAAGTATGCATTTCGGGATGTTACTTTTAAAATCATAGTTGAGTACTAAGTACAATTTGAATTAAAATCCAAACCTTTCATCTCCATTTTTGTAGCCAATCAGGTGATCTGATCACAAACGGGCCAATGAAAACAAAGACATACAAACAAAAAACAAAACAAAATGCTGTGGCACCACAGGTTTGGAGTGAGGATATTAATGATTAATCGATTAATTGTCGTTAAGAATTTAACCAATTAAAAATGCATTCATGGATATTTAAACAACAGATGTGGTAGCAGATTTGCAATAAAGACAATGCAACTAAGACTTAAAATTTGAAAAAAAAAAAAAATACAGAAACCCAGAAAAATATGTAACCGAGTACAGATTTTTAGTACTCTTTCCATCACTGTTTATAACACATCTATTGTTCCCTTAATGAAAAATATTAAGCTCAATTAATAACAAGTTGATGGTCTTCAACAAACAAGGTAAGTCTTGTTTTCAGCCTAGCAGTTGTTGGTGACCTGCGGCTGCTAACAGCTGGTTAAGAAGAGTGAGGAGTCAGTAGTTATATAAAACAATATAAAACAGAGCAGTCAATAAAACAAGTTTTTCAAGGATTTTCAAAAATTGTGAATCTCCGCAACCACGAGAGGTGCTGGTGCATATAGACAAGTAGCTCCAGCCCCACTGGTCATTCACACACAGACACACACAACCCATTGCATGATCTCCACCAAAAGAGCAAATTACTCAGATATAGTTGGATATAACTTTTTGAAGGAGCTCTGTAGTTATGATTTCTCTGCCTGTGGTTGTTCTGGTCAGCTCTGTGAACATCAGTTGAGCTTCCTTGGATACAGGCAAATTCTAATGTGAAAGTTAGTATGTAACCTTTGGGGGAAAAAAAGGCATCAAAATCTGACTGCTGCTGGTGTTGTGTCATGACTTCCTGTCAGCCACAGCTTATTGTTCACACTCACACTAAACTGGGACAGGAATGCAGGGAACACACAGTTCAGAGAAATATGATCAAACCCACACACACACACACACACACACACACACACACACACACACACACAAGGCCACAGTTCTCACACTGGTTCGAGGGTATCAGGGTGACGTGGTGTCATTGTTCTTGGAGTTAGGCAGTGAGCTCAGGCCTCAGTAACGCGCTGCAGTTAAAACAGGCAGGTGACTCTGCTCCCTGTACAATACAGCTTCCTCCGTCTGCAGCAGGGTTCCCAGGAATGTATATACACAGCTCCTTTCTCTCCTTCTTTCTGCTCCAGAAATAGGTCATTGCACCAGCTATTATGTATTTGACCTTGCGTGTTCCCACCTTTAAGTCAAGTAACTGTTATTCAATGAGCTAATATCCTCTTTTGTGTATATTACTGTGCGCACACATGCTCTGTTCTGTAAATGCCAAAGACATCAGTTACCCCAACAAATATAACAATACAGAAAAAGATAGACATAAAAGCTTGAGAAAATCTGTATTTATGTAAACCTTTCATGCAAACAACACAGAAAAAAGCTCTGATAATCCCACAGTACACAGCCTGCCCAGCAACAAGTAAACAGACAATGATAAGACTCGCTGGCATAGGCACTATATATTTTATGCCCCCTTTAAGTTCAAGATGGCGGTGCAGCAACCCTCCAATCCTGTAACAGTAACTTGTGACTCTATTAACTAAATTAAACAAACAAACAAGGACAAAACCATGTCTGTCACCAGCTCTGCATGGAAATATTTAAACAATGAGGATGCAAAGTGTGCGCTGCATTCTAATGAGGGATAAAATGCGCCAGGCTGCGGTTTGTGGCAACGTTTTGAATCTCAGACAAAATTCCAAGTGAAGCCCAAAGCTTCAAGAGCACTGGAACACTGGATTCATACTTTATCCAAAACACTTCTGGGTGAAATACTGGCAGAGGTGGCAGCATATGATGGATTTACCTCCAACAGTTGTCTGCGGATAAATGCACCCCTCACTAAAGAAAGACAGAGAAAAGTTCCTGTATCCAAAATCTCACACCTTTTTAAAAGTTTTTCTTTTTGTGCACCGTGCCAGCCAACATTTTTGCCCACCCCCCAATCAGCATTGTTTGGTATCCAAACAGTTGGTCAGGTCCAAGCATCTCTGAAGAAGTGGCTCCTCAGAATGTCATTTGCTTGGTCTCATATGAATATCCTTTCTTCAAATCTCAGATATTCCATTTTGGTGTTTAAACTAGCAGTATTCCTACAACAGACACTTCAAATATTCTGTTTAAGATCTTTTCAGCCCTCATGTTTGCAGTAGAATGCATGGATAATACTGAGCAGCTTAATTCCTTCATGTGTGCACAGGGCACTGCTGAAAGGCCCTTAACTACCTATGAAAATCCATCCACTCCATTAGTCAACATGAGACGATGTGATGAGTCACTGAGAAGCTCTGCTGATGGCTTTAACTACTGAGATACACTATACTCCAGTGTAAAGACACATTCAGTGGTCAAACACACAGAGCAGGAACGGCTTCAATATTAAAGTTCAGCACATTTCAGTATGCAGTATACTTTGTAATAAAAACTAATCATAAAAGAAACTGTCAAATTACTGACAGCCACAGCTGCCAAACTAAAACCATAAAAGTAAAGAAAATATCCTAATACAAATAAGTGCCAAAACAATAAATTTACAGGAAAATCTGTACAA
Source organism: Lutjanus erythropterus (assembly GCF_056507025.1). Taxonomy (NCBI): domain Eukaryota; kingdom Metazoa; phylum Chordata; class Actinopteri; order Lutjaniformes; family Lutjanidae; genus Lutjanus; species Lutjanus erythropterus. Next base: position 4,165,939 of record NC_139323.1, on the reverse strand, counting down.
TATTATTCATGTTATCACTTTATTGAAGGTGTTTGACTGTAATTTAAAAAACTGTAAAAAAAAAAAAAAAAAAAAAAAAAAAAATCAGTCAAATGGCTGGCAACAATGGCTGCCAAACAAAAACGATAAAATCAAAGTATCCTAATTTAAATTAAGTGCAGAAACAATGAATTTACAGGGGAAATCTGTAAACTAACTGTTTACTAAAACTATTAGTGTTGTCACTTTATTGAGGGTGTTAGGGCACAGTTTTTCCACTTCATTTGAATTAGAATATTTTACTTTGATTTTATGTTTTTTGTTTTGTATGGGGTGAAGACTTTGAAGGAATTTAATAAAAATGCATTAAGTGTCTTATTTATCACTATATTGACATGTGTTTACAATGAATAATGTCCAGTGAGAAACATGCTGTCTTCACACAGAGGAGTAAAAGAGGGTGGTCATCCTGGGAAAAAATAATCACTGCCGACTGAGCCAATCTCTGCATGTGTTATCACAGTTTGTTCATTTAGAGTCTCTGTATTGATATCAGAGCATATCAGTGTGAGTATTTCTAAAATATGTGAACATGTCTGACCTGGACAATCTTCTTATGTCTGCTGCATGTGTTCAAAATTATTATTTACATATTAACATGTAAAATACTTGCAGCAGAGTTGTTAAAAACAGTTAAATAATTGGCTGGATCCTTCTAGCTTCTCATTGGTTAGTTAAGAGACATGTGACCCATAAAAAGGAAGTGTAACCAGGGAAATGTTGTTGTGAAGCTGCTGAGATGTGGAGAACAGTAAAGTGCTGCCTAAGAAAATATCTGTCTCCGTCCTGCTGTTTATCCTCAACAAGAGTGATCCAACCACCACTCATTGAAAAATATATATTTTTATGTAAGCCATTGTGTCTCAATATGTGCAACACACACACATACACACACATACACACTCAGCAATAAAATGTGGACATGCTGCTACAGGTGCCTATTGTGCAACAATATCAAAATGTCGAAACGTCATTTATTAGCCTTTACAAGTGATCACTTTCAGCACCACAGTGAAAGACAGCTGCAACTTACAATGTACCTTAGCAGCTCTTCTTTAGAGCACCCAGTAAGGGACAGTCTGGGAAATACTCAGGAATCCTTTCCTGAGTTCCTTTACAAAAAGAAACCTTCGTAGAATGCTAACGTACATCAAAACTCAGAAATGCAGCCCTGGTCCTCAAGACGTAGTTCGTAGTGCATATGTGGAAACAGCTCGAGTCTGCATTTCTGTGTTGAGCAACTCTGCTCAGCTTCAACTGGATGACTGTCCATTCATAACACACACACACACACACACACACACACACACACACACACACACACACACACACACACACACACACACACACACACAGACTCTGTCAATATTGACCCTGCCAAAGCGAGAACACTTCAGTTCCAGCAGATAGGAGGAACTAAGGGAACTGAGGCTGCTTGTGTTTACAGGGAGGGAGAGAAGAATAGACATGAAGCTGATGATAATGTAGACACACTCTCCCCTGCCTCCTCAATATTTCATCACGGTTTCAAATTTCTCATCTAGGTAATGGAAATACTCCAAAATACATTAGCTGATGGCCAGAACTGAAGACGGATCATAAACTGCAACATCCGGTTTACAGTTACTTTACACTGGGATTACAGAAATTGAACAAACATTTCCTGACTGGAAGATGCTTCAGGCTGTGTGCAGCAAATTAATCATATTTATCCTCATGTTACTGCTGTGCAGAGACATGTGTACACCTGTGTTAGAACAGGCACCTGCGACTGAGCATGCCTGTGAGTGTGTGTGTGTGTGTGTGTGTGTTGTTAAAGCAGTTGTATACTATATGACATTCCATCACCACTGAAGCGCATCATTACACCCCAGGCACGCTAACTTTGATTTGTGCTGAATCATACACATCAGCATGTAACCTCAGCAGTGAACAGAGGGTATGAGGAGCACCTGTCTGAGATCTGGTGAAGATGACAATTAATCATTATTAAAGCTCTCTGATTGGCTGAAAGTTTCTGGTTTTGTTACCAGCAAATGATGTGGATGTCAACATGTCAGCTCCTATTAACACGGTGGTGGAGTGAGAGTGTGAGCACAGACAACGTGACAGACCTGGCAGGTGATTTGTTCTTTCTTCTGCGCCACTGACACTCCTCAACCTTCATTTACCAATCACCTCTCTCCTTTCCCTTCTCTTCCCCTTTTGCTTTTCCTTTGCTTTTCTTATTTACAGTGAGCTTTTTCAGTGCTTTGTCATACCTTTAGTTACAGTTGTACACTCCTTTATGAAAAATGGAGAGATGTCTATTCTAGTATTTTGTAATTTAATCCATGTAAACAGGACAACAGAATTTAAAGTCTCGTCCCACAGAGTGATTTTAAACTCTTAACTCTGGACCATTTTTGACATGTCTGTGGTTGTTGCCATTTGTACAACACATTCTCACTCCCAGCTCATCAAATACAGCAGCTTGGTCAGCACCAATCTATCTGAGTCATTTTCTGTGTTGAGCGTGAGAACAGACTGGTATATACGGTTGAGGACATAATTATAAGCCCCCTATGAAATTTAAAGTTCTTTCCAAAATTTTCCCAAGTGCTTTTTTTTAACATAGCAAGGAATTTTCAACATAGCATATCTAAGCATACTAGCTTTCTTTAGAAAGCATAAATTATTTGTTTGCACACGATAACAGAATTATTTCAGAAAAAAAAATGACCAGGGTCAATATTATTAACCTCCTTAAGAACCAACCTTTTTATTGAGGCATAGCACAAACCACTGTCGTGCAATGATGTGCTTTAACTTTGTAATGCTCAAAGCTTGTAAAATCAATTTAGAACTGACGGTTATCTTCCAATTTACACACAGCATAAAAACTTCAGTAAGGGTTTGAGCTGTCACTTGAGAAAGCATCATTCCAAAAACAAAAGAAATCAGTTTAGACTTGAGAAAAAGAATTGTTGCTCATAAAGCTGGGGGAAGATATACAAAGTCATCACAGTGTTTCCAAGTGTCAAAAACTGGAGTGAGAAGTATCATCAAGAAATTCAAAGAGAGCCACACAGTTCAGAACAAGCCTGGCAGAGGTAGGAAGCCAAAGATTTTAAAGACTCTGGAAAGAAAACTAGTGAGAGATGTGTCTAAAGACCCCAGAACAACTGCCAAGACACTAGTGAATGACTGAGCCAAAGCCAAAAGACAATCACTAGAGCCCTGCACATGAATGGACTGCGAGATTGCAGACCAAGAAAAATTCCACTTCTGCAGAAGAGACACCTTCAAGCCAGACTGAAGTATGCTAAGGACAACCTGGAGAAAGATTATGAATACTGGAAGCGTGTCCTTTGGTCAGATGAGATGAAACTAGAGCTCTTTGGTCAAAGAGACTTTGCTTATATTTGGAGAAAGAAGGGAGAGGTGTATAACCGAAAGAACATCATCCCCACAGTGAAACATGGTGGTGGGAGTATAATGTTGTGGGGATCAGTGCATCTGGAACTGGGAATCTCGTCAAGGTGGAAGGAATCATGAAGAAAGAAGAATAAGTGAAGATTTTGAAAGAAAACCTCAGCAGTCAGCAATAAAAATAGGTCTTCCAACAACAACCCAAAACAGAAGAACCACCTCCAGAAGACCAAAGTGAACATTACTGACTGGCCTGCACAAAGCCCTGACTTGAATCCCATTGAAAATTTGTGTGGTGAACTGAAGACCAAGGTCCACACCAGAAGACCATCAAATCTGGAAGAGCTTGAGAGATTCGCCAAAGGAGAACCTCAGGAGACGTGTCTGAGACTTGTTGAAAACTACAACAAACGACTGCAGGCTGTTATCCAGCAAAAAGGATACTCAACTAACTATTAGCATCAGGGGAGCTAATAATTTTGACCCTGGTAGTTTTCGTTTTTTGTGAAATAATTTTGTTTCTGTGTGCAAAGTAAAATAATGTAAGTGTCCAAAATAAAGCTAGGATGTTTGGAAAAACTGCATTAAAAATTCCTTGCTGTGTTTAACAGCACTTAGGAAATACTTAAATTAAGTTTTCGTAGGGGGGCCTAACAATTTCATTCTCATCTGTATGTATGGTCTAAAAGAAAAAAAAACATTAGTTGAAATTCATATAAAGTAGATTATAATTATCAATCCCTCTTAGGGAAATTACATGTTTTCACTCTGTTGTTATATCTACACATCAGCCCGAAATACACAAACATGCACAAACAGAACCTTCATATGCATTAATGGAGAAATGTCAGAGCAATGGGGCTGCCACATACATACAGGCCCAATCCCAATCCAGTCCCTACCCACTATCACTTCACTACTGAGTGTCACTCCAAATCAAGTCACACTCGTAGCTGTGGAGGGCGCTACTAATGATGGGGCAGTGTAAAAAAGGGTGGTGGAATTATGGGACGCCCTTTGTGCTCTACCAGAGGAAGCAAGTAGAAGTAACCATAGCAACAGATAAATCTGTTGCATCTATAGTACAACACAATATGAAGAGTGGAAAGTATTGTCTTTGGCGTAAGTGAGCTTGGGAAACCATGACCCAGGCAACAGCAGATTTCAAATTCCAAGGAAATTCAAAGTGCGTTACATAAAAACACACATCAGGACAAAATATAAAATCAAAACAGGCCGATTAAAAAAACAGACAAATGTTTGAAAAAGAATTTGAAAAAGTTAAATAAAAAAACAAATAATACAGATGAAAGTTACAGTGCAGTGCAAGATACTAATCAAAAGAATTAACTTGTTCATATTTCTTTAAAACAGGGTTTACAAAGTGATGAACAGACAGACAGATGAACTTCATTATTTAATTATGGCAGATGCTTATTCCCATGGCTGTTTTGCAGCATTCCTCTTTTGGTAAAGAGGCTGTCATTTTTCATTCTGGAATGAAACAGCTGTCTTGTCTTTTCCACTGTCCCTGTGAACACATAATATCTAAAGCCATGAGAAAGAGACTTGAAGTAAATTTGATGTATTTTACTTCATTTCTTTGTAGGTTTAGGAGACGAACTGGCCTCTCTCCAGCTACCAGTCCATGTTCCATACTGACTGGTCCTAGCTAGATTTGAACCAGCCAGTCAGTTCCCAAGTCAAGTCCTTACAGACTGAGCTATAGTATTTCTTCTTCTTCTGCTTCTTGGTAATTTTGGGGGAAAACAGTAACTTTACTGCAGTGATAATGCCCAGAAATGATCTTAAAAACATTTAAGGAGTCATCTGAGGTTCAACAAATATTTAAAAGAGCATCACTGTGAGGTAGCAGGAGAGCTTAGAGGAGGTCTTTGCTCTTCCTAGGTAAAGTTACACAATCGTCAGATTAGTCAGTCAGTTCAACTTGTTCAAATATTGCAGGCGTTATAATTAAACTTTCCTCTGCTTGCTTTGTCCAATCAGGTCATTCCTTAACCAGAGATTTAATCTCAACCTAGATAGATAAATTCAGCACTGAAATAAAAATAAAAGATAAAGATCTTTCCTCATCGAGAGTCATTCTCTGTTGAACTTTAACTCCATTTGCTTTTATGAGCTCACCACTTCTTGTTGACAGTCTTATCTGTTGCTGTTGCCTTTAGAAAACCCTCACAGGGCTTTGTCACGTAACCTGCAGGGCTGGGAGCCCAGCTCTCTAAGGAAAATACAATCTGATATTGAAAAAAATATAGAAATCAGTTCCAAAAGTGTAAACTTCAGTTGTATTTTAATTCCATAGAATATTTTAAAATCAATACCCAGTCCACATTAAAAAGTTCTACTCAGGATCATAAACTTGGCCTGTAGTATGTATATAAACTTCCTGTTCTGGATTCAGTAAGTTATTAGGCTACATAAGCAAAACAGACATATACTTAAAGATATGTCTAAAGGTTAAATAAAATTTCAAATGGAATGTAGAGGCAGCTGGATTTGCAAGATCATGTGAGACTCCATCTAACCAGGCTCCAATTAAACCAAAATTGGTGCAGCCAATCAGCATCCTAGGAGAGACTACTGGCAGCTACGGGCGTTGATCTGATTGGCTGAAGTTAGCCTTTGTTTGATGTGTTAGACAGATGGTTCATCCAATCACCTGCTAAACTGTTTTTTTGAAAGTGCATGCCCTTTTCCAAACAGTTACTCAAGACGACTTCCCAGATGGTTCTGTATAACAAACCATATGGCGTGTCAGGTTAGAGGGATGTCTCAGTAAAGGCAGATTAACCTGTACTGAGGGCACTGGAGCCAACTGAGCTGTGATCGTCCATCAACCTGTTTGTAGTAACTAGTTAAACACAACAGCAGAGAATGTAGATGTTGTACCTGTGACACCTTGAGATGATCAACAATGTGCACACAATATCTGTCAACCACCCAGCTATGGACCACTCCAGGAAAAGAGGAGGTGATCAGGGAGAAGAGTCATGCTAACCTAGCATGGACTTAAAGCAAAACTTGGCTTGAAATAGTAGAAATACATATATGATATCAAAGTTTACTTTCTCATTAAGCATTCAAAAAGATTTGAATGAAAATACACTTCACAACTATTAGAAAACCTGGTCCAAAAAACAGGTAATTGCTGTTTTGACCATTTTTCTAGCATGTGTGGGTGTGTCAGCTTGATTGACGTTATGTCCTGCTGTGGACCACTGTAGACGCAGACAGCAGCAAAATATATTTTAACACCTAAACAAAGGACCACCGAAAGAAATCAATATTTAAGTGTATGCCATATTTTGAAAATGTCCGCTGCTTTACTTTGTCGTCAACAGGGAACTGAAGTTCGTGCTATTGTTTAACTGCAGTGTGACTTTAACATATTTGTTTGGGTCTGAACTAACGTCACTTGCTGCGGATCAAGGCGGTGGTAGACCAGCAGCTCCTGTGTCCTGCGAGAAAAAAATGATTTTTCAATGGAGGTTTCTGGCACAGACGGTGGTTTCAATTCACTGTCAGTAAAGGCTGTCTAACAGCAAAGCAAAGCGGGGAAAATGTTCTAAATATAGCATACACTTAAACCAATATTGATTTGGGCGGCATAATAAATCACTGTTTGTGTTCGCAACTGACATTAATTTTTTTTGTATTAATTTGTGGAATTATTTCTGAGCACAAACACGCCCAAATCAGGAGGAAAAAAATATTTAAAGACACTTTAGAAAACACAGATAGTTTTCGTAAATCTCTGTGCTTTAAGATAGAACTGGTCAGCGTTGTGTAAAATGCACCATATTTGGCATGGAGCTCTCTGACCTATGGCACTGTTCTTTTTATAACCTGTGTATGTGTGTTACCTGGATACCTGCGTGCTGTTTTGGTCTCTGCGTCAGGCAGAAATTCAATAGTCAGAAAAAAAAAAAAGCAGAGAGGAAATTAAGTAGGGAGGTGGACCTGGAGGTTTCTCTGCAGATAAATATTTCACCACCAGCTTTCAGATTCCTCTGAATGATCTCTTGATCTCTTTTAAACCCCCACCACCACCACCCGGCCCTTTCTTCCTCTCTGTTTGCTCAGTGACTCAGTACGTGCTGCTGGGTACATATTTACCCAACGCAGTCGCAACACTGCCACTGACATTTAGTAGCAGGAAATGCAGCAGGAACTCATAAAGTCCAGACACACACACACACACACACACACACATACACACACACACACACACACACACACACACACACACACACACACACACACACACACACACTGACAATTCACATACAGTACAAGTGCTGGCAGTCATTTTGTTGTCCATCAGTATGTCAGATCAAAGACAAATCAATCCAGACATACACATGTTTAAAGTACTGTGAATATGCTTCAGGAGGATGCATGGTTTCGCCAAGCACACACACACACACACACACACACACACAGAGTCAGGTTTAGGGTCACTTTTATTTTGTGAAACACATTTGTTGAGCAGCAAAATATTCCTGAAGACTTTTTCCTTTTTGTCCAGCTCTTGGATGTTGGTTTGGACGTGTGTTCTGGATGTGAAAATCTACTTTAAAGTAGGTCCAAATCCTCACTGACAGTACACTAATGTTGTCTAATGTGTATTACTTACATATGCCTACACTGTCTGAACTGAAGAGGATTACATAAATGTGTGGATATGTCAAGTTTATTCGAACTACAATACTAAGGTTATATAATGGAAAAATCAAAAACAGGGATATATAAAATAATGGGCAAAGGTGAGCTCAAGAACACAGCATAACAGAGCAGCATTTCCACTGTTGAGTCTGTTATTTTACGATCTGTTTTAAATTTGACAGTTAAACTGTAGATACAGTTCTATCGTGGGAAAAGAATCTCACTATCTCAGGAAATGCACTTGTTTTTTTCAAGTATAATTTTGGCTATACCATCAAAATACATTGGTCACAGCCCTTTTCAGGCAAATATTTCATATTTATTTAAAAGAACTGTGGTTTCAACACCACCTTAATGTGTTATCTGATGGTTATAAATAATTATTGAGGCAGAAGAACATCATTTCAACGTTAATCAATAATATAATGAACATAATATAAACTGTGCATACTGCATGCAGATTGACCTTCGCCACAGCTTTGAGGATGAAATGCCAAGTTTATTACCAGTGATCTGTCACTGTCTGACTGAACAGCATCATGGAAGAGATATTTTCCAATTCTTCATATTCTAAATAAACAAATTTGTTAAAACAAGTTATTTGGTATTTTCAAAGTCTTCTATTGAGCTGAGACAGATTCCATATTCTGTTCACGTTCAGAAGCTGCTGCTGCGAAAGGCAGCACTATGTGCACTGCTATCTTAGGAACAGCCGGCCTAATAAATTTAATGATCACTCAAAATCACTCATTCACTTGGTATGAGATTTTGAACAGATACCTCAGGAACTTTTGGCCTTCTTTCTGCAGTGAGGGGTGCATTTTGCCACAGCCAGCTTTGGGCTTCATATGGAATTTTGTCTGATATTCCAAATGCCTGAGCAAACCTCAGTCCAGCGCATTTTATCCCTCGTTATAGTGCAGCGCACACTTTGCATCCTCATTGTTCAATCTTCTGAAGTATTTCCACACCAAGCTTGTGACAGACACTGTATTGTGTTAGTCTAAGTTGTAGATGGTACAGCTACAAGTTACTGTACTAACTGCATTAACAGTCAAAAGTGATTACATTCATGGTGCTTTGTGCTTGTTAACTAATGAATTAAATTGCTTGGTGTTGCTCAGCTGATAACCCACAAGATGCACTCTACATCTCATCATGTAAATTAAATATGAAGAATAATATGGCATATGTTACAACTTTGTTAGTGGTCCTTTCAAACACATGAAATTTATAAGTCTATGGTAATTTTAACTGTTATTATAACTGTTTTTCCTCCTTTGCCTCAGGATTGGGGCTCACTGCACTCCCATTGTTAGCATCCCCATTGTGAAAAACCCAATGCCCCTCGTAGATTGCACCCTACAGATACAGATATGAAACATGGAGAGAGTAGCACAGCATGCAACAAAGATTCCCAGTCACAACTGAACCAGAGACATTGCAGTGTGCCGTTTAAACACTCAGCCACCAGGCCGCCAAAGTTCATTATTGTCTATAAGGGGACATCTTGAAATGTATCACATTCACGGCCAAAAAGGACGGAAAAAAAAAAAAATAAAATAAAAAATATTTATGCATTGGTAGAACCTCAAGTTGGCCGGGGGGAGAGGGGAGTAACATAAAACTAGGTGGAGAACACGAGGAGTCTGTTTGTTCAATTTGTTACTGCCAGATACAGAAGCTTAAAACGAAGTTAAGGGAGAGCCATGGCCAACAAAGAATCCACAAGAAGAGAATGCTCAAGATTTTTTGTGCAGTTGCTCCAAACGCTTGCAGTTGAAAATCTCTGAACTTTTCGGAAAGGCACTGCTATCGTCACTGTTGTTTTTTTTCAGTATTAGAGTAGAAATTTGTTCTGTGCTTGTTGTAACAGTGAGTGTTTTTTTAATACACTGTAAGCTGTGTTTTCAGCCCTCTCTTAATGTAGCATTACATTAGCTTTATAGCTAAAGTCAATCATTATAAGTGCAGTGTTTTTTCTCTCAACGAACTTTACGCTTAATCTGCAATGACTAATCAATTAATCAATTATTTAATTAACTGGCGACTATTTCCATAATTGCTTCATTGTTTTGAAACATTTTTGAATTGAAAAATGTCTGATTTCAACTTCTCAAATGTGAATGTTTTCTGGTTTCTTTAGTCCTCTATGACAGTAAACTAAATATCTTTGTGTTTTGGACAAAACAAGACATTTGAGGACATCCATCATCTTGATCTCTGGACAACAATTTTCATGATTTTTTGACATTTTAAACCACTAATCCATTCTCTCTCGATTCTCGATTCATCGATTAATCAATGATGAAAATAATCATTAGTTGCAGCCCTACCTCAATCCCAGTGCTCCCCAGCAGTGCAGCAAATGTAAGGAAGCCCATTTCAACCAGAGAAGAAAGAAATATCCTCATGGTAAGTTATAAGTACGGGATAAAAAAAAGTTGTGATTGTAAGATTTAAAAGTTGAAATTATAAGATAACAAGTCTTAAAAAAAAAGAAAATGTTGACTTTTTCCCCATAATTATCAGTTTATCTCATAATTTTAACATTTTAATTAATTATAATGACTTTTATCTCATATTTTATCTTTTTATTTCATAATAATGAATTTTGTCTCATAATTTTGATGTTTTAATCTATGATAATGACTTTAATTTCATAATAATGACTTTTAATGACTTTGAATCTCATAATTTCGACTTTTAATTCACAATTATGACTTTTTATCTAATATTCCAAGGAAAAATTCCCAGATGGTTCTGTGTAACAAACCAGGTCAGGTTAAGGATTATTGACCATTTTATCAATTCTCCAGTGGTCAAACTGTCCAATCATAGCTTAGCAACTAACTACAGCTGTCAAGCTGTCCATTTCTCTACATGTGACACAGTGTGCAGAAGGCTCTGAGAGGAGCGATACTCCGAGTCTGGACAGTGACGCCTTTTCTGTAGTCTCTCAAAAACATGAAACACAAGAGCACACATGTGGTAAATGGAAAACTCTGTCTTCATCTGCTCTAACATAAACCACAAATGTTAGCATGTCTGGCTAACTAACACTAGCTTACTAGTTGCAGCAACTTTACCTCCAGAAAAACTTGTTAGATCCCACTGCATCTGCATTTGTTCTGTGTGGGTTTGAGGAAGAGGATGTGGGCTGATGAAGAATCAAAGTGAGTTGACAGTGATGTCTCTCTCTCTGGTTCGCTGTCTCAGGTTTAAGCGGATTTAACTTAGCTCCTTTCCTGTGATCCCAGTCCGGCTGGCTGAGTGACCTGTCTCCAAGTCCGCTGCACTAACCTGACAAGTCCCTGCTCTTCCTTTTTTTTAATGAGTGTATTTCTGTCATCTGCCATGTAGATATACCTTTCACCATCCAACCAATGTTTCTCTTTTTCCATGGCAAGTAAAGGTGTTGGGTACAGAAAAACTGTTGCTGATTCTTCATCTTCAACCGCTGATTAAAATAGTGATAAAACATCCAGTTCTGTGAACAGATGTAGAGTGACTTTTCATCACTTACAGGGAAATAGGTCTATCTTGAAAAAATGAAAGTTAACTTTTTTGATTCACATATTGTGAGACACACACACACACACACACACACACACACACACACACACACACACACACACACACACACACACGTACACACAGGGTGAATCTGCACCCCCGTGTCTGTCTGCAGACTTGCTGCGTCAGACATCAGCTAACTGCAGTGATCCAGTAAATCCTGTCACCCACTCAAACCACCAGACCTGAAGAATCCAAACCACTTGAAACTATCTGCTGGTCGGTTGCCCAATGTCTCAGCCTCTGCGTGGGACTGTCAGTCCAATTGCAACACATGCCATTCCTGTTTTTCATTACAGTGTAATACTTCTTCTGCAAAACACAAACAGATGAGTAATGACAGCGAGCAGAGTGAGAGGAATGATTTATACACGGTTACTCTCTGGTATCAGCAAGTAAAGAGTAGGAAGAGCATGAGGGAGAGGCAGAAAAAGAGACTAAAATGGGAAAATATGGTAGGTTAAAAAGTTAAGAAAAGAGGATGATTCTTAGAGGGAGGTAGACGATGATCGGAGACATACACAGTTAGACAGACAGCGAAGGACAAGATGGGACAGGGGAGAAAGAAGCTGCTGAAAGATTGTAAACAGTCGTATATCAAGATTTCCCCCCAAATGTTTTGATGGCGACTGGTGGATTATGACATCCTTGGTCAATTATGTCTCCACGGAGACGGTTTTGGCATTGGGCATGCTGCAAACTGCTGGAAAACACACACAGTGACGTTATGTAATGCGTGAGCATGATGTTTCAGACCACAGTCAGACAGCCTCGACACAGAAACGAGGAGCCAGAGAGACACTCGATGATAAGAAACAGAGGGAGACAAAAAAATACAAAATAAAAATCACTGACGCTGACTTCATCTTACACACCTCGTTTCATTTCACAGCAGTAGATAAAATTCATTATCAGACTGGGAGGGTTACTAATTACCTGTTAAAATATGTAGTCAGTAACACAATCCAAGTATCACAAATATTAAAGTAATGTAACTTTATTACTTTGCATCACTTTGGATTACCACAATATAAAATATGGTGACATTGTTTAGACTAATGTCATGGTTTTAGGGCTGCAGCTAATGATTATTTTCATAAATGATTTTGTCAATTAATTGATTAGTTGTTTTGTCTGTGAAATATCAGAAAATTGTGAAAAATTATCTGTCATCTTGATCAAAGCTCAAGATGACGTCCTCAAATGTCTTGTTTTGTTCAGAAAGAAATCGGAAAATATTCACATTTAAGAAGCTGAAATCAGAGAATTTGAACATTTTTTAATTCAAAATGGTTCAAAATGATTAATTAATTATCAAAATAGATGCAGATTGATTTAATAGTTGATCAATAATAGATTAATTGTTGCAGCTCTGAGTGTTTTATGTTTGTTGTTGTCCAGCTGTTTCCTCCTTTGTTGTGTTCAGTTTATTCATTGACTGATTGATTTAAAGACACAAAATATTGAAATTTGCACCCAGTGAAGCATTTTTTCACTGGAGGTCATGATAATGAATTGTCAGCTGTGTGTGAACTGTGCATGGTAGGATATCATTCTTTATTTTTTAATTAAAATCTCACTAATAATCCCCATTTTTGCTTAATGTATCTGCAATCTGATTACATTTTTTTTGTCTGTAGCTTTGTTTGTATGCAGATTATATCATTATGTCACATGTAATCTGTTAGAAGTCCTCAGGCCTGTACATTATGCACAGTATAAAGCACTTCGCAGATCACACTGTGTTGCACTTGCTTCATCGGGTTTTGGTCGCCACAAAGGCAGAACTAACCATGCCCATGTTTTTTTTCAGTTCTGCACCTCACTATTTATGTCCAAGGCCAACATTCAGCACCAATACAGGAAGTAATGTGTGCTTTATTCAGCAGGGTGGACAGCAGGGGCTTGGAGGTCGTTGTGGGTGAGTGAGTAGAGTGTCCAGCTTTCATGCAGCAGACCGCAGGTTGCATCCTGTAACCTTCATGTCATAAACATTTGGTGCTTATTCAGTCTGCTTAATAACGCTGAGCTCTGCATCCTCACCACTACACCAGGCACAGCGCCAGGATTTCAACTTTGGGTGGGCCACAGTAACTGTGGCTGGGCCTTTTAATTACAAAAGTTAACACTGTTTCTAACTGGTAGTCTCACTTTAACAAAAATGACTGGTATCATGCTGTGGAGGGCGACTAGCATCTCCAGTTGATTATGACACTTTTAAAATCTTTTTGGCTGGAGTACTCTTTAAATTGATTGCAGTGAGAGGGAGAAACAGAGCCATCAGAATACTGGGTGAGCTACAGTGACTTTTAACAGGAGAGAGCAAGGTGCACTGCACTGTTCATAAACTCTCTCTGCTTTGAAGGTGATCTGAAGACAATCAAGTCAGGCAGGAATATTCAGCTCTACCTCCCGTATTCTCTACATTTTCTACAAGTTCTAGTTTCGATGAGAAATGCATTTGCAGTTATAAAATATGAAGATGATATGTTGATACACCACAGCCACCATAGTGTGGTGTGCATGAAATAACAACAAACACAGCTGACTGCAGCTATAGTTGAAAGAGCACCCAGGTGTACAAGGAATAGTTTAGGAATAATTTTGTCTAAGAAACATAGATCAAGGAAGACAGGTTGGTGAGAAAACGAGTGGCAGGATTGGATTAGAAATTTCAAGCTGCATCACCAGTGATGTATGAGTGATTATAATGTACGTGTTGTTGGTGTGTGTGTGTGTGTGTGTGTGTGTGTGTGTGTGTGTGTGTGTGTGTGTTGTTTTTTTCTTTTTCTTAGAGATTATTACTGTATTGCAGAATTTCAGGAATTTTTTTTTTTGTTTTAAACTTTATTCGTCACAAATTACAGTACAATATGTAAAGATATACAGAAAATAAACAATATTAAAGCAAATAACAATAAAAGTTTATCATTTATGCAATGTTGCCTGTTGTTGGTGTTTTTAGGTCAATGCGTCATTCATGACGGCCGATGCTTCCTGAGTGAGAATTGTTCACAGTGTTTTGGTCGAATGACCTTATTTTGGAACACATATGAAGTGTCCTGGTGGTGAGTTTTGGAGATCAGATGAACTGGTTGGCCAAGATGCATGTTTATAATGCAGACCGTATGAGGAGTTTGCAGTACTGATCAATGCTTGTTAGTGACCGGAGAAACTGGAAATCCCTCCAGTACTTCAATTGTTATTATGTGTACATGTTGTATACTCTGAAATAAATGACCATCACATAAAAATAAAAACAAATGCAGAGAACAAACAACTTACAGTAAGTTTGATCAGGCTGAATATGAGGGAAGTTATTTTTTTGCGTTGTGTAATAGGACAGAGTTATGCCTACGGAAGCAAGTCTGATTGAATGACAGCTGTGTGTGTGTGTGTGTGTGTGTGTGTGTGTGTGTGTGTGCAGCCATGTCTCTGTCTCTGTCTGTGAGTGTTTTTGCTTGGTGGCATCATTTACTCTCCTAAGCCTTATTTACAGTGCCATAATGACAGGACCACAGGCATGATGATGCGTCACTGCTACACATTAAACACACACACACACACACACACACACACACACACACACACAGAGCCAGAGACAGGCAGAGGGTCAGTTTACATGCGCGGTGTGACTGCGGTGTATTTAAGTATTTAAGCGTCATAAACAACAAAGCCCACAGCAGGCCCAATCACTCAGATGAGAGGCACAATTGGCCTTAATGGAGTGTAAAAGGCTGCAGATGCAAACAGCGAGTCTGCAGGCTAACGTCAGACACCGGACTAAACACTGTTTTAGAGGCTGAAATTACAGTTTAGCTGCTGCTCTGTCTACCACCAACACGCCAATTTCAGGAACCTGCAGTGCAGCGAGCTGACGAGGAGAGTTTATTCATTCATTCTCTGTGTCATTCATCTGTCATTTTAACAGGGGGTGACACATTAAGAGTGGAGCCTCTCGTACAAATACAGCTGATTACAGGACAGCCCCAGCTCAGCAAAAACACAAGGGAAACATCAGGTTAAAGGAAAAGTGCAACATTATGGAAAAGGTCGGCATTTAGGCCAAGACACTATTATGCTTCTAAGGAACTGTTGTTAAAATTCTAAGCAAATTTCTGATATAATACTAATACTAAACTTTATTTGTACACCTTGCATACCAGAAATACTTAAAACAAAGAAATTATATGCGCAATGTGCTTCACATATATTCCTGTTTTATGTTCATTCTATGTATTTTATATATGAAGCACATTGTGCATATAAATTCTTTGTTTTAAGTATTTCTGAATACATAGAATGAACATGAAACAGGAATAACGCCACAATTAATCTAAAATGAGGTGAAAATGAGGTGAAAAATAAAACCTACATGTAAAAATAAGATACATGAGAATAGAATTCATAGAATGTCTCCTCACATGGATAAAACCCCACTTGATAATAATAATAAAAGTAAGAATATAAAGTAATGATAAAAATAGAATGCACAGAATGTATAATACACTGTAAAAAAAAAAAATAGTTGAGACGACTTAAAAGTTTAAGGCAATACACTGCAATAGATTTTTGAGAATAAACTTTAAAAAGTTTTGCTGACCTACAATCTTTAGTTGAGATCATTTACTTTTCGTCTTCTTCTTGAATCCTTGAGTTTTAGAAACTAAAAAAAAAAATAGATTAAAATTTTAGAATTAGTTTCACTTCAGTGAATTTCCTCAATATTTTTTAAACACAATGTTTTGAGTTTCAAAAATTCAAAGTTTGAAGTTTATCTAGATAAGAAAAAGTTAATTATCTCAACAAAAAGATCGCTTGTTGGTAAAACTTTTTCAGAACTTAAGAATCTTCTCAACTTTCTCAACTTTTTTGTTTTTACAGTGCATAATAATAAAATTAAAGTTAAAAATATATAGTGGTAATTACATCTGTGTGCCCCACTTCTTAAATGTGAATATTTTCTGGTTTCTTTACTCCTCTCTGACAGTAAAATGAATATTTTTGAGTTGTGGACAAAACAAGACATTTGAGGACGTCATCTTGGGCTTTGATCACTTTGTTCTCACCTTTTTCTGTTTATGGACCTAACAATTAATCGATCAATTGAGAAAATAATCAACAGATTAATTGATGATGAAAATAATCATTTGTTGCAGTCCTAAAAACACTACATTAGTCTAAACAATTTCACCATATTTTATATTGAAGTAATCCAAAAGTAATGGACAGTAATCAAGTTACATTATTTTAATATCATGATACTTAAATTATTTTACTGACTACATTTTTAACAGGTAATCAGTAACAGTATTAGAATCCATCATTTGTTGATTGTTCTGTGTGAGATGAGAAGATGCACATTGATATCAAACTTCTTCTTTTACGCTGTAAAATAAAGTTAATAGTTAAATTATTGCCCCAAATTTTCTTAGAAAAAATGTAATAAAAATATAAATGTATTAAAATGTCAGAAGAAGGATCAGTAGCACTTCTAAATTAAAATCCACTTACTCTTTTGTCTGTAGACACACACGCAGACACACACGTACACATTGTGTCACTCACATCCAGTGCACCTGGGCCTTTGTGTGCCGTGACAAAGACTTTTATCACAAAACCTTCCGCCAGCGCTAATCTGTTCTCTTATCATCGCCTCCTCAAACCACAATCATAAGCTAACATCGGCTGCTATCCACCTCACACTCCCTCCATAGGCTAACAGCAGATAACATTAGTGCTCAGCTATCATTAGTGCTATGCTAACACATATTAGACTATTATTAGTGGTTAGCTGACAGCCATACGTGCTTAGATAGCTTTTTTTCATACAAAGCAAACACAACAACTAATGGCTGATGATGAAAAAATTCCCATAATGCTCCTGTAGGGATGTATATAGCTATAAGTGCATTTTACTATAGATTTTGAATTGTATTTCAGTATCAGTAATTGATCTGTGGGACAGGTCTCAGGATTTTGGCACGGCAAGTTTATTTATACACTGTGGCACAATTCATACACTAGGTAGCTTATAAAGTGTGACTGCAAAGGCAGTTGCCTCCCAAAATAGGAGAGATATATTTACAGTGACATTATAGTAAATGTCACATTAAAAGCAACAATTTAAAACAATTTAAAAGAGAACATAAAAGAAAATAAGTCAGTTGTAAAAGTGAAATGAAAAAAGAAAGCAGTCAGTAAAATGCAGTGGAAGAGCTGATTTTACAGTAAAAGCATAGTTACTACCAAATATCATTTCAAACTGGAGAACTAGAAAAACAAATGTTAACTTCAAAATTACTGTTTCCCAAATAAATCTTAGCAAGGAATTGCACTTTATTTCAATGGATCAAGCCCAGACCTCTGATAGTTAACCAGTGGTACAGAGGAATTTTAAAGGTTTGCCTATGGAGCGCTTAAGCCAGTTTTGAATGAGAAGGTTTTTGATAAGTTGTGGGTGTCTTTTCTAAACTGCCTCCCAGACTGCACAGTAGATCTAGCATGCAGGGGCAGACTGGTGTCCTCCTTGTACCCCTGTCAATGTCTGATACTCTCTCCTGGGTATTTAGTTGTTCTGTCCTAGCCATGTATCCCTTGACCTATGTGACATATCTAAGATCTGAGATTACTATGAAAAGCCCATGTAATATTCCATGTAGTGATTTTTTTTTCCTTTCATCCCTTATGGGTTTTGTTCATAACTGTCCTAACTACCATGTATGCTTTTATATCTGTTTTTAAAAAATTAAAAACATTACTGTATCCACCAAAGTGCACAAAATAATGTGTATGTTTATGTAATGTAAATCTACAGTGAGACATGTGGCAGTGACAGCTGTGTGTAGATAGACAGGCAGGTACATGACATCCTGAGACAGCTTTCTGTTATCTTTCTAATCTGAGTTTGCAGAAGACAAAAAAAAAAGAGAAAAGATAGTGTCCTGCATCTGATTTTTTCATCTCAGTGACATATTCTACAGATATAGACAATGAGCCCTTAGATCTCAGGCTGATCTAAAGCGCATATGTAAATAGTTTATTTTACACTAACACCTGCAAAAAGTAATGAATCATAGATGTCATATAGATATGTTACTGGATATGTTTTACAATGAAGCACCTTCAGATTACATTGTATTTTATAATTCATATCATATCATCATTATTATCTTGCAGATCTGCTGTTTGTTTTGTGATTGTGGAGACGTGTGTGCGCACCTGTTTGTTATGTTGTGCAGAAAGACACCACAGACTTTACACTTCAACCAGGTTTTAGCAGGTCTGTGCACAGTATACTAAATTCCAGACCACACTGTTTAGATCTACTGCACAGACAGACCTCAGTTCATTTGCTCTCTTGAAGATGTGTGAAAATGACACCTGATCCCATGTAAGATAGCAACGCCACCTGCGTCAGCATCTGCTTTGTGCTAGGTGTAAGATATGGCCCTGAATCTCTAGATGAAGCACAGACGCAGCCGTACATCACATGCACGTAAGCTGGCCTATGTGGCTGCTCTGACCTGTTCACATGGGTGCCGAAATAAAAACCAATAGGTTCTGAGACGCACACGCACCACTATGAGGCTGATATACTAATATGTCTTTGGTGTGCAGCTGCAGTGTAGTATGTGAGATAAGATGGACGGTGCTGAGTGTGTGTGTCTGTGTGTGTGTGTGTTTGGTATATACTGAGCCACTCAGACATGATTTATAGAGTTTTCACAAGCAGTTGAATTGTGAAAGCTGCTTGCTTCACGTTAGGCATTGCCTGTTACATAACACCAGACCATACGCAAGTTGCGTAGGGCCCCGCAAATTACGCAAGGGCTCCGCCTCCCCCTCATGTCAAAGCAGGTGTCAGTGATCACAACTTTGATGAGAGGATGAAGGAGAAGTGTCCTACTGGTCATGAAAAGAGAAAACACTCAATGAGAGTGCACTGCAGGAACAGTAATCAGGTAAACTTGCTCACTCTGCTCAGTCCGTCTGTCCTGCTCTCTGTGTTCTGTGACTTGCGCCTGACAAACATGAGAATGAAATACAACTTGTTTATTACATCTGATACACCAACAACAACACGACGGTAAAACACATCTCAGAGGAGATACTGTGTCTTGCATGAACACACAATCATATGTGCATGAATGACATGACAGCCTCTGTGCAGTCCAGACAGTATATGGGTGTGACATCACTCCTCAGAGACACACATTTTTAACTTTAAAATTCATTTTCGTCAGTTTAAAACAAGACAGTAATCTAGTCAGTCAAGGTTTAGCTGCAGGTCTAAATGAATCCAAGACATCTGTCAGTAAATAGTATTTTTCTATTAGAAATGTATTAAACGAATTGTGGAGGAGCCACACAGCTGTAAAGGTTTTTTTTTGTTGTCGTTGTTTTTTATGCTGAGACATAAAGCTGCAGTCTTGGCCTATAAGCTTATATTTACATTTTAGGGCCAAAGCTATAAGTATAATAAAGTGAGGACTGGATTAATGACCAGCCAGCAGAGCAAAAGCTCAGTGATATTCTTTATTATTTTTGACATTTTATATTTTATACAATTTCTTATTTGTTAATGGCAATATAAACTCATCTTAAGATTTTGTAAAAAATATTCTATTCAATAAATATTTTTTGTTCATACCTCATTCTGCTCTGAATGGATCTACTTATTGTTATAGTGACAGATGGAGCAGATTGAAAATATTTTGATTAGAACCTCAGGGAGCTCAGATTCTGCATAAAATAGCACTTAAGGACAATTCTGCTAACAAGACTACACCATAAGTTCAGCATGAAAGTATTTGATTTGGAACGGCAATGAGAATCAGGAAGGATGGGATGGTAAGAGTTGAGGGGGTGAAGTATGATAGGGGTCGAGGGGAAGTGAGGTCGCTTGTTTAGCTGGGCAGCTAGGAACCCTGGGGTTCGAGACTCAGGCTTGGGGAAATGTCTCGGCGAGCTTTGGTGCATTGTCCCCCTTGGTTCCAATGAAAGACAGAGAGAAAGATGAGTTTATGACCAAAAATGGACGTATTAGATGAACATATGTGTCTAGAGGTGGAATCAGAGCGTGCAGCGGAGACCCAGGTGGACGTAGGGAGGAAGAGTCAGCTCCTTGTAGAGGGATCCTGGGCCAGATGTGGGATGCGGGTGATTGGATTTGTGGGAGTTACAGGTGTTTTTAATGAGTAAAGTAGGTGATAGTGATCAGCTGAGGGTGGTGTGGTCTATTTCCTGAACTTCAGTTTTAAAGTACATTTTAAGGGTTTCTGCCTAACTTGTGTAATTTCCTGTTTTGTTTTGGGGGATTTCCAAAGCTCATTAAATGCATATGCGACTACATGACCGTGACATTTATGTTTCATTTTAATTTGGTCTTGTAAATTGGTTTGATGCAAACAAGCTTTAGCAAAGTCTTAAAATATGGATGTGTTCTGTTTCAGAATAATCAGGATTATTTGAGATATTTAAGACATTTTGGCATGAATAATTGTAATCAAGACCTATGATGGATAATATGCTCTCCTTGAAAGATTATTATATTAGAATTTGTAAGGCCAGAGAAATACTTAGAAACAGTTTAGAAAAGGGCACGCACTTTCAAATTACAGGTGGCAGGTGATTGAATGAACCATTTGTCTATCACTTCTAACACAGCCTAACTTCAAGCAATCTGATCAAACTCTTGCTGAAGTTGGTCGTGAGAAGCATGCAGAAACATCTTTTTCTTGGAGAAAAGCCTTCAGTTCTGTTCTTTGCTCTTCTTTCAATGAAGAAATACTCTCCAGGTCTGATATAACTATCACAGTATCTACACTAACCTGTTCAGGAGCCGCCATTGTTTGTTCAAGTCACCTTCGTGGACGCCTCTCGCTGTCGTCACTCCTAAAACCATGGCCATAGCTGCCAGCAGTCCCTCCGAGGATGCTGATTGGCTGCACCACTTTGGTGTGAACACAAATGGGCAACTTCAAGCCGGGTGAGACGGATTCTCACATGATCTCATCATCTTGTGAACCCAGCTTCCTAGCAAAATAACAACCAACACTCCAGGCAGACACAGGATGTGGGGTTAAAAGCAAAGTATATGCGCAGCCTAAAAGTAGCAAATATGAAAGTACCAGTAATGTTTCCAAAAATGAATGAGTAATGAAATATTTACTGGAATGTTATTTCAAGGAAGCTCCACTGAATATCTGCACAAAACATTAACATACTAAACTATCTTGTTGTGTCATTTTTAGAGAATTAGAGAAAATGAAATATTGCATCTTATTATACTGTAATTATCATGTTTGCATGTACCATGTTTGTGTTGTTATCCAGAACAACAAAGCATTCTTTATTATATTTTACTGTTAAACATTAAGTTTTCTATGTTCAGTAAATTTAGTCCCTGTCTAAAAAGGACTTTCACAAGACACCACAGTTTAACGCAAGCCAGATCCAGAATGCCACACACATTCTCAAACATATTCCAAAGAGTCGAAGTAACAAAGAAAAAACATTTAAATCTTTTTTACTGCTGGATTTTCAGACCTCCATGTCTACAATAATAAAAAAAAAAACTAACAACATAATAAGCCATCATACTTTATTTGGCTTCAGAGAAGTTAAAAAAAATCCAACAATCCCAACTTCGTCTGTTCTGCCAACCTTAATATCAAGAGGAAGAACAGATGTTTACAGCTGTGCAACTGAAGATATTTGGCTTCTAGATGTAACAGTGAGATATGACATATAATTCAATATCATATTTTTAACGTGAACATATGTCATTTACTTTGTTTTAGAAGCTTGCTTTTAAGAAGCTTAGATATATAAACCAGTGGTGTAGGTTTAGTTTCATCATTGGTAGGGGCACATATGATGTGGTGGGTCCGGGGGATTTTGAATATCAAATACTCAATTTTCTGCAATCCTTATACACAGATTTCTGTCTTTTCTGCATCAATGAATGAATGAATGAATGAATGAAATGTATTTATTAAGTAAAATTCAGGCACCAGGTGACAGTACAAAAATATAATAGAATATAATACTGTAAAGCTCTCTGGCATTCTGTAATGCTTTCAAATATTTCTTCTTCTGTAGATCAACGTCTAAAATCTTTGTCAATCAGGAGAGACTTCATTCTGAGTGTACAAAATGAAGCTCAGCACAAGTTCAGTCAGGAGGACTATCTTTCCATGACAAACACAGGAGCACATTCAGTGGCGCCACAGGAAGTCATTCCTACCTGTGGCCATCAAACTCTACAACTCTTCCCTCAGTGTCAGTAAATATACTGACCTGGACTTACTTCACCACTGTCAGAAGCTACTTATCAGTGCAATACACAGATTACACTGACATCTGCATTTATTTATTTATTTATACTGTGCGTTTAAATCAACCTATACTCTTATTATAATACATGTATCTTAACACACTTGTCCCCCATCTTCAGCATTACTATTTACAATATTATGTGTTTCACTGTTGTATATACTGTTGTATATTTTTGTTGCATGTTCTTACACTACTTAATTCTATGTACTCTATTGTTCTGTTCTAATGTTCTTTTTACACACAGACACACGCACACACGCATATATATATATATACACACATCTGTTCAACCGCTTGTTTGTTAACAAGCAAATATCTAATCAACCAATCACATGGCAGCAGCTCAATACATTTAGGCATGTAGACACTGTCAAGACGACCTGTTGAAGTTCAAACTGAACATCAGAATGAGGAGGTGGTTTAAGTGACTGAACGTTGCATAGTTGTTGGTTTCAGACAGTCTCAGAAACTGCTGATCTACTGGGATTTTCACACACAACCATCCCTATGGTTTACAGAGAATAGTCCAAAAAAAGAGAAAATATCCATCAAGTGGCAGTTCTCTGGGTGAAAACGTCTTGCTGATGCCAGAGGTCAGAGGAGCATGGCCAGACTGTTTCGAGATGTTGTGAACGCACAACATGTTGAACCTTGAAGCAGATGAGCTACAGCAGCAGAAGACCACACTGGGTGCCACTCCTGTCAGCCTGAACCTTCACTGGAGATCCTTAGCTTTAGCTTGGAGCTACAATCAGTGCACATGCACACTATCCGAACAGGGTGTATGTAGTGTGGCAGTGTGCAAACAGCATGTCGGGACGAAAAGAGACTTGGATTATGCCAGACAAGCAGTATGGAGGCATTTCATGGTTTCTTTCCACTAATTTATTACAGTTGAAAACTGGTCACCATTCACTTCCACAGTTTATTCTGCAACACTGTTGTCCTGTGAAATTCCAGCAGTGTTTTGCAAATGAACAAAGTAAGCCTGGCATGAGGGTGAGTAGATAATGACTGAATTTTCATTTTTGGGTGAACTATCCCTTTAAAGACAGCACACCACATTGCTATACAGTATAGTGTAATGAAGGAAAATCAACTAAATAGAAGATATAGTTGATCATTAAAGGTAATGGTGATTGTGACAATAACAGAAGAAAAAATATGACATTTTATTAAATTGCAGCATGTGCTCTTTGTTTAAGGTGTAATTAACATTATATAACACACTGCAATACTAAATATTTCGTTATAAAAATTTAGAAACTTGTTCTACATCTATTTAAAGCAGAATGTGCCACAGTTATCAGTCCACCTGGACATTAATCCTCAGATTTACTCTGTGTCTGGCTGTAAAGAAGTATTCAGAGCTCTTACACACACAGTGTGTTTGCTGTGTGCTCAGTGAGTGTGATGGCTGCGTTTAGCAGAGCAGGGTGATTATGGTGATGTATTACCAGGAGCTGTTATGGTTGGAGCTGACAGCTGAGGCCAAACATTTTCACACAGACCTGTCTGAGGGAAGTAGAGACGCTGTCAGGTTTGTTTAAGCTGAAGGAGCTTTGTCGCACTCTTTCATAATCTCTCTCTGTGTCTGTCTCTGTACCCCCTCTGCTCTCTGTCTCTCTGCACGCTGCCTCGACCTAGGTGGGCTGTGGAAACGCTTTTTCAGCCGTGCTCCTCTCTTTTCATTTTTCTTCTCTTTTCGTGCTCCTCTCTTTTCTTCCCCTCTCAGGTGTAGACACATAATTACTGTATGGGCTCAAGTCAGTCTCCAGTTACCCCTAATGTGCTGCCTTTTAACTGTGTCCAATCGTGGGTTTGTTTGCACGCTGTGTGTGTGTGTGTGTGTGTTTGGAGAGTTATTGGCTTCCAGTGGCTGATAGTGTGTTTCTTCTCATCTCTTTCTTTCTTTTGGAGGATCTAAATAATGATAAAGGCATATGAAAGGGTAGAGGAAACCACAGCAACACACACACAGAGTCAGGAAGCAGCTCCCTGAAATGAAAGACACACTTCTGGAACAAACACAGCAGATGCCTGAAGACAAAGAGTCGTGATTGGATATGTGTCTCTGATGTTTGGACATGTCTTCAAAGCATGTGTCCAGAAATCACAGCAATGTCTCAACAGTCAGTGAACGCTCAGCTGTCAGCAAGGTGGGATCCTACCTGAGAGAGGCAACACACGCAGTACTTTCTCTGAGCTCACTCTAAAATGTGTGTGTTCGTGGCGGGGAACCCCCCCAGGCAGCGTGCCGCTCATGCTACTGATGCTCTTAGTGTTAGTAGAAACCTGTACAAACATGAGCACAGTGTTAAAAAACAGCCCTCACTCAT
This sequence comes from Lutjanus erythropterus, assembly GCF_056507025.1. Lineage (NCBI taxonomy): Eukaryota > Metazoa > Chordata > Actinopteri > Lutjaniformes > Lutjanidae > Lutjanus > Lutjanus erythropterus. The sequence continues at coordinate 4,140,545 of NC_139323.1, read as the reverse complement.
TTCATTCATGACATTAACATCCAGTTAGAGGTGGGGTGAATCATTTTGGAGAAAAACAGCTGATATTTGAATACAGCAGCCAAACACAGCCCTCTGTTCAGTGCTCCTTAAGAGGCTGCGCCCTTCATTTGTGAACGAGAATTACCAAGGGAACAACTGAGCAATATGGCGGAGCAGCCCGAAGTTACCGGTAGCATCAATGAAGGAAAGAAATATTTTATCTCTGTGAAAATACAAGTGTGGAGAGGACTGGGCCAGAGCTGAGGCACAGAGCTGACAGACTGCTGCTGAGAGCTGAGGAGCTTTGGGGGAGACAGAACTGATGCTGACCCCTTTACTGGCAGGAGGTAATCTCAGAGTTTGTTTCAGGATTAAAAAGTGGATTTCTCTTAATTCCTGCTTCTCAACCTGTCTGCAGCAGTGAAGAGCAGTGAGGTCACTATGAGGAAGTATTCACTGAATAAAAAAAAAAAGGTGTATTGGATTAGAATAGCACACCCCACTTTTAATATATGATCTATGGTTGAAGTGACTTGCTTCCCCCTCGCCCCCTCCTCTGCAGACTGAAGCTCAGGCAGGTTGTCTGCAGGCTTCAGGGACTCTGAACCTTCACAAGCACAAGACAAGCTCGACATTATACTTTGACAGACACAAGTGATGACGAGTCCTGCACTTTAAGTTGATCAGCTGTTAATGACTCTGTCAGTTGTTGGTCAATGTAAAGCTGAGCCTGTTATCCTGAAAACAAAAGCCAGCTGCTCTGAAATAACACACTCTGCAGTTTAGTTTGAGTTGAAGCAATCACTTCCTGCTTTAACGTCATATTTCTCAATTATATAGTTATAAACATCTACTTCTTCTAAAAGATTACTAATAATTTCTTATGACTCATAAACACACACTAACTTGGTCTGTGAAAATTCTATATTAGTTTTTAATTTAATAAATGTGAAATGGGCAAACATAAAACAGATGTTCCACATCAGAATGGAAATCTCAAAGGAGAACCTGCTGCGTGCGGCACTGTTGTCAGAGAAGCCTGTATTTCAGCTTGGCATGTTTCCTTTATCTCTGATGACATATCATGGCCATTTTATGATTTAGTGCAATTTATATATTACAATTTCAAAATCCTAACCGATTTTGAAATTGGGTTGCATCATGCACAAGAGGAGAAACTCAGATGTTCTTCTCTCTAATCTCAAACATGCAAACATGACGTCCTAAAAACAATGTTGCATCACACACTACAGGATATTATTAAGATTATCATGCCAGAGGAAGCACAACCTCATGTGAGCTCATGGAGAAGCAGATGGAAACAAAATGAAGACTGATGTAGTGCAACAGTTTGGTATGGAAGCCAGTGAAAGACAAAAAATATCCTCATGGTAAATCACAATTATGAAATAAAAAAAAAGTCGAAATTGTGAGATTAAAAATTTAAAAATCATGAGATAAAAATTCAAAATAATGAGATGAAAGTTATAATTATACAATAAAAACTCATAATATTGAGATTTAAATGTTGAAATTATGAAATAAAAAGTAAAAATTATGAGATAGAAAGTAAAAATTATGGCATGAAGTTATAATGAGGTAAAAAGTCATTATTATGAAATAAAAAGTTTTGAGATGAAACCATCATCACGATGCCATCATTTTTTTCTCACTTTTTTTTTTTGCTTTTCATCTCATAATTATAACTTTTTCTCTCATAATTTTGTCTTTTGTCTCATTTTTTTGACTTCTGATCCCATAATTTGGATTTATCTCAGAATTTTGACTTTTTTTAATCTCATAATTATGACTTACCGTGGAGATATTTTTTCTTGCACTGGCAGAAATGGTCTCACACAGTTTGCTGTAAGCTTTGCAGGGAGAAAAAAACAAATGCAGAAGTTGAATGAGTTTAAATGAGGAAATGTTGGGGAGACACAGTCAACACAGACTCTTCAGCGAGAACTGGACGTGAGTTTTAATCTGTCAACAGCAGAATGCAAACTAACCTCAAACACAAAGAAATTACACCCGTGCACTTAGTGCACCCAGACGGCCAGCAGCAGCCCTGATTGCAGTGGTTGAAATAGTTCATTATTTTGCCATTTTTAACTTATCATTATTGTTACACACATATACTCTCCCTTTCTCTCTGTCACACTCTGTTCTTTCTCGCTCACTTCTTCCCTCAGTATTCAGCTCATCATTATTGAGCATAAACTAAAGTTTGTATCCGGTTATACTGATCCAGGGCCAGTCCTGTCATATGAAAACAAGTTTGTGTGGTGTGCAAAGCATGCATCCACCAGTTTCATGTGGTCTTCAGACTGCTCCACTGCCAAACAACCATCTGTTTATATGATAGGAAATGAAATTATCCTTTCATTTTGGAATAATGCACTTCTCAACTTTTCTTTTTTCTTTTTTCTTTGGATAATTTTGCTCCACATGGTTGCACTGAGCAGTGAAATGTTCAAAGCACAGCTCTTTTAGTTTGATCCAACAACTTGCAGGCTGATTATTAACTTTTAAAACAATTTTATTAACCACAAGCATTAACCTCAGTGTAGCTGTCTGGGTTTGGAACAGACATTCATGTCCTTCTCAGGATGTAGTAACTTTGCAATGTTCAATACTTATACAATATTTACAATATATACCTGCAAAATCATTGACAGTATTGTGTTTACTGAAAGAAAGCTAATATGTTATGTTATATTAACATGTTGAGCATAGTAAACATCAATCCATTTTCCTTAGCTTATCCAGGTCCTGGTCATGGTGGATGCAGGTTAAGTAAGGCCATACATGTCAACATGGTAAGGGCCATATCCTGACCCCGTCCTGCTTTGTCATTTCTCCTGGGGAAACTCCAGTAATTTGCAGGGCCTGAAAGTGAATAATCCTCATATACAGATCCATACATTTTGCCTGACTCAAGCACAGCTCTACAAGGGTCCAAAAGCACTCATTGCGCCTTCAACTGAAATTTGAATAATACGTGCCAAGCACAAAGTGGTAGGTCTCAGGTGCATGGGCTGGCATCTCCAAGTGCACCTTCTATTTTGGTTCATGTAAGTGCAGCAATGTGCAAAAGGTTATTAAATCCTCTCTCAGACACATTGCTGGTCTCATAGTTTCTAAAACAGCTGTTCCAGTCACGGTTAAATGTGATAATGAGAACTCAACAAACAGAAAGCTTTACCTCAGGAAATGTCTGGATGGTTCAGAATGTTCTGACGTGAACCTAGAAGAGAGGAGAGTCCAGCTGCGGTCCAGTCCAGCTTTTGGTACTGCTCTGACACCTGCAGCAGCTCTGGTTCCTGTCCTATCAGACAGGTGATGTTTCACTGTCAGCACGCTCAGGTCCCCACCTCTGTTGGTCCACAACCTGCAAGAATAGACACTGCAACACATCCTCATACCTCAAAGCCAGAATAAGTAAATTGTCAGTTACTCCCAAAATGACATATTTGAATGAGTACTGGACTTTAACTGCACTATGTAGGTCACTTGACACAACTACTTTGTGAAATTGTTGCAGTTTGTTTAGGTTTAGGCACAAAGACTACTTGGTTAGGTTTAGGTGATAAAACTACTTGTTAAGGGTTTATTTCAGTATGTTACAGGCAGAGGTGGCATAAGTACACATTCTTTACTAATGTAGAAGTACAGCTGGACTGTGGGGGAAAAAATGGCTGTTTTTAGTCTTGTAACATGTTTTGTCTTGTTATGTCTTTTACATTGTTGTCTTATGTCTTCTTTGTCTTGTTGCCTCCTGTTATGTATTTTTTCTTGCTATATCTTTTACATTTTTTCTGTCTTGTTACATATTTTTTGTTGTATTTCATCGTTACATCTTTTTAGTCTTGTTACATGTTTTTGTGATGTAATTTATATCTTTTTACATCTGGTGTGTATAACATCCACTGATGGATCCACCAGAGAATTGTCTTTTCTGAAATATCTTGATGAAATCAGTCTTGATGTTGGAAGGTGGCGCACAATGATATAAATTAACAATAGTCAATAATTCCCCTCAAATGCATTAAAGCTAAAGTAATGACCCTGATTTGAAAATGAAGGGGTAAAAAGTACAGATATTTGTGTTCAAATGTAGGGAGTAAAATTAAAAAGTAGTTAAGTAGTTGTAGTTACTTCCTATCTCTGTATATAAGCTCCATATGTTTTCAGTCACATTGACAATGACAATGAGAAGAATGTAGAATATCAACAGACCTTTCCTTTACATTACCAGGAGCTTCTACCTTGTAACTTTATGGTGGATCAAAAGGGGTCAATACAGCTGTGAGAGATGTACAACAACAGTTGTCGTCTCCATGTGTTGTTGAGCAGAGTGCTGATGCAGATCTGTCTAATCTCACAGAGACTCTCGTCTTCAGACAGTCTCTGACATTATGAGACAGACTCAGGAGGTGGTTAAGTACGGGCTGCCTTTCAGACGCTCCGCTCATTTTTTCCCTCTAGACAAGAGGAGGACGAGTGGGTAGAGAATGAGGGTCTCTCCCCCTCTCTTTCTCTGTCTCTCTCTCTCGCTCTCTCTCTCTCTCTCTCTCTCTCTCTCTCTCTCTCATCCTTTATCCTACTCCCTCCCTCGCCCCGTCTCCCTCTCTTCCTCTCCCCCTCTCTGTCTTCGTCTGGCGAAGATGGATTTGTAGGTATTTCCCAAGATTTGATGGTAGCTCTGGTCTGGATGACGTTACAGCGCTCTGTCAGCGGCTCTCATTTCTCTCTGTGCTCCAGGGGGGCTTCGAGGATTACAGACGCCCAGACACTGACAGTCTGAGGTCTGAGGTGAACCTCCTCAATATCTACAGGAAGGGGGAGTAATGAGTAGTTTGTGTGTGTGTGTGTCTGTGTGCATGTGTGTGTGTGTGTGTGAGAGAGAGAGAGAGAAAAAATTAAAGGCCATGCTGTGCTCAGGTGTCTCTATCAGGAAGGCCAGTGCAGGTGTATCTGATCATAGCGGCTGTTGTTCCGATGGTAACCACAGATAGACAGACAGAGAACATTGCTCTGATATTCACATATTGACTGTTCTTACCTACATTCTTTGTTTTGTGTTGAGTAGTTTCACTAAAGAGATTTACTTCAAGTCATATAAACACTCTAAATTTTACACAGCAGATCATCCACATGCTAAAATAATGTTGCATGATTTTAGCTCAATCCTGATCTGCTATTACAGCTCAGAACACTGAACACTATTACTGATAATATTCAGTCAGTAACATTCATTTTACTTTGATTTACTTTGAAACTAATGTGATATTAACGTCTTCTTCATTATGGGACAGTGTCAGTATCAATATGTTTGAACATGTTGTATGAAGTTTAATTAAGGTAAGTTGTCACATTAGAAATAAATGGGTATTGAAAGCGCATTAAATCATTTAGTATTCTTCTGACTGCATTCCTCTCTCCATATACTCTCCACAGCTCTCCATTATGAAATAGGCATGTCGTGATCTGTCCATATGCAGAACAGGGGGTCAAATGATGCAGCAAACACCCCCTTTTGTTAACATGACACACAAGATTGTTTGTTACAAAGAACCATCTGGGAACGTCATCCTTAGAAACACTTTGGAAAAGGGCAGGCTCTTAAAAAAAAACACTTGGCAGGTGTTTGGATGAACCATCTGTCTGTCACGTCTAACACAGGCTGACTTCAACCAATCAGATCAAACTCTTGCGGAGGCTGGTCGAAAAGAGCGAAAACATGTTTTCCATGGAGAAAAGCCTTCAGTGTCCTTCTTTGCTCTTCTTTCAATGAAGAAATACTCTCAGTTCTGATATAACTGATGCTATCACAGTATCTATTCTCACTGTTGTCACACCCAAAACCATGGCTGTAGCTGCCAGTAGTCCCTCCTAGCACACTGATTGGCTGCACCACTTTTGGTGCGGACACAAACACAAAACTTGAAGCCTGGAAAGATGGATTCTCACATGACCTTGCAAATCCAGCTGCTGTGCAAGGTAACCTTTTCATGTGAATATACAAAGATCTGAAAGTCTGGGTTAACAAAGAAAGTTCATAACCAACATCATTAGGGGTGGGAATCTCTGGGTACTTCACAATTTGATTTGAATACAATTCAGAGGGCTACGATTCGATGATAAAATGATTCTTGATGCTCTTGATGGATTAAGCTTTAAACCAGGGGGAGCCGATTGGATTGGAGTTATCTGCAGCTGGTCCAGCAGTCCAGCATGCAGAGCGGGCACAGAGTTTTAGAGGTGAACAGACTGAGCAAAGAGTGATTTTCTTCACCACAACAGTGTTTTAAGTTGTGTAATGCTGCGGTGTGCGTCGCTCAGCCACTCCTGTTTGTTACAGCTGATTGCTGCTGTGCTCCTCATATCCTAATGTCTCTGGGTGATCATAAAAAGTATTCACAATGCACTTAAAATCTGTCTCGTAAACACAATTATTTATACACTAAATCAAAACATCATTGCACCCGCTGCCTGTTGAGAAGGTGAAGTACTTCTCTCCCTGTCCGGTCCCGGACATGGAGACGGTCCCGGTCCCGGACATGGAGACAGTCGAGGTGCTGCACTGCCCTCACAGCTGAGTTCTGCCTTTTTCGCTCTGTCAGCATTACGTTAATTAACATTTAGAAAATTGATTTTTATGAATCGATTCTGAATCTTTCATGTCCACATTGCGATGCATCCAAGAATCGAGCATTTCCCCCACCCCTAACCGTATTGATACCCATTATCTCTGACTGCGGTTCGAGGTTTTGTTGAGCCAGCTCATGCAACAACAGCCTGGCTGTGTTGAGTTTCCTGGGTAGAACAGGCCCCAGATCTCCGCCCAGCTATTAACTTTCACAGAGCTCTCCAACACCACCGTCAAAACATCAAATGAGGAAATATCTTCTGGAAGAATGCTCCAGCAGAATTTCAACAACGTGATAAATTTATGACAAGAAGAAGCCATTCTAGAGGCCGGCCTTTCTTTCTGTGTTCGTGACACTGTGAGGAATTAATTTCCACATTTTTCCATCACTACCTCAGGAACATTATTTACATTATTTCCCTAAAGTGGGGAAAATTGTAGCTTGTATTAATTGCAAATAGCAATGGTAGTAATTATGGGCAATCTGTAACATGCAACTGTGCCTGCTCTGCTGTGTACCAAATTACATACAGTCACACCAGCTTGTTGGGGTTGGAAGTGTTTGGCAGATTTAAATTGAACTAGATGAAGGTTTAATGATTCACATGAGGAAACTGAGCCGTTTGAGTCACTGGTGCAGAAAGCACTGAGCAGCGAGTGTTTACCAAAGACGGACTTATCTTTAGCAGTTTACACTGTATATACTAACATATACAGTAGAATCAATCAGGAACCAGGGTCATATCTGTCCACCTCTCTCTCTGCCTCCCTCTGTGCTTCAGCAGTACCACGAAAAGGTGTCAGAGTGAAAAGGCATCCCTCATTCAGAGACAAGTAGGTAACCTGCCCTATCCTGGTCCTCCTGCATGTTTAAGATGTTTCCCTGCTCCAACACACCTGACTCAGATGATCAGCTCGTCATGAAGCCTCTGCCTGATAGCCTGAAGCCTGATAATAAGCTGATCATGTGAATCAGGTGTGTTGAAGCAGAGAAACATCTCAAACATGCAGGGCAGAGGGCCCGGAGGACCAGGATAGGGGAAACACTGCTGTACTTAAACTTATTCTGACATGACAGCCAGGGTGGGAGGGTTACTTTAAAAATGCATTCTGATACAGTTACCAATCAGCTGTTAAAAATGTAGTCACTAACCTAATCCAAGTATCACAATATTTAAGTAATGTAACTTGATTACATTTTTAATTTTGGATGACATCTATATAAAATATGGTAAAAATTGCTTACTTAGCTTAATATAGTTTTTTAGGGCTGCAACTAACAATTATTTTCATCATAAATTAATTGGTTGATTATTTTCTCAATTAATCTGTTATATTCATGAAATGTCAGAAAATTATGAAAAAGCTCAAGATGATGTCCTCAGATGTCTTGTTTTGTCCACAACTCAAATATATTCAGTTTACTGTCAGAGAGGAGTAAAGAAACCAGAAAATATTCATATTTAAGAAGCTGAATCTGTCATGGTTTGGGGTTTTTGTTGGTTATTTCCTGTTTTATTTTGTAGTCCCGGTCCTCCATCATATGTCTTGTCTTTACTTCCTGTCTTTCCCACTCTTTTTGATTGCCATTTGTTTCACCTGTGTTTGACTAGTTCTTAGTTAGTCCCTGTGTTTCTCTGTTTCTGTGTCAGTTCATTGTTTTCCATTGTGTGTCATTCTGCATACTCCTGATAATGCCTTCTTGTGTTGGACCTGGTACTTGTTTTCTTGGACTGTTTTTTGCATTTGCCCTTTGTGGATTCTTTTGTTTTTCTGGTTGAGACCTGACTGTATTTATGTAAGGTTTTGATCATTTGTTCACTTATTAAATGCATTTGAACTGTTTTCTGCTTCACTGTCTGCAGTTTTGGGTCTACCATCTTGTTTTATTTTGACATACATAACAGTACAAACTGATCAATATGGACCCAGCTTGAGGAGGGAGATTGAGGATGAACTTCATGATTTTTTTTCAACGATCTTGTGTATAATGGAGATTTGGTCTAAGGCCCCTACCAACAAAATAAAGCAAGCAACCTTTTCATTGGCACAAAAAGAACTTTATTCCAAGCCTTGGTTAAAGAATGATTTTCTCTGTGCCACTGACTATCAGGCTTCTCCTTAGCCTGTGAGCCTCCTGACAGCTACAGATCCTGCTAGCCATTGACCTACAGGCTCCCAGTCTGTTAGCTTGAAGCCTGCTTTTCAGCTAGCCAGTTCCCTGCCTGATCCTGCCCCTAAGTCATTGTCTGAGAAGCTTCGCAGATTTCATGCCTCTCAGCTGGCCAGCATCCCAGAGCCTCAGGTGCCCAGCATCACGGAGGTTTTACTGCCCAGTGCCACAGACGTTTTGCTGCCCAGAAACCCAGCCTTCATCTCTCCCGTTCTGGTGGGGCTGCTGCCATTTCCTGTTCCGGTGGGGCTGCCGCCATCTCCTATCCCAGTGGGGCCACCGCAGCCTCTTCCTGTCCCGGCGGGACTGTCGCCGCCGCAGCCACCTCCAGTCCTGGCTGGGCCACAATCACCTCCTGTCCATCCTGAGCTGCAGCTGCCTCCAGTCTACCTGGCGTCACCAGCTCACCTGATGGTACTCCATCACCTCAGTGCTGGCCTCCTGCGGGGACCCGCTTTCATCTTCATGGCTGTTGCTGGCCTCCAGAGGTGTTCCGCCTTCATCTTTACCAGCGCTACCAGCCACCAGAAGGGTTCCACCTTCGTCTTTGCCATCCTCCGGAAAGGTTATACCTTCATCTTCATCGGCCGCTGGAGGAGTCCCATCCGCATCGCTGGCATCTGGAGGGCTCCCATCCTCGCCTTTGGCGTCTTGCTCAACCTCCCAAGGGGTCCCCTCTTTGCCTTTGGCTTCCTGCTCATCTGTTAGGGGGTCCCACCTACGTCTTGGCTGCCAGCCACCAGAGGGATCCCGCGTTTATCTTCACCAGCATCGCCAGCCACCAGAGGGTCCCCGCCTTTGTTTTCATCTTCACTTTCGTCAGTGGCCTCCTGGTCACCATCACCTTTGTTGCAAGCCTCCTAAAGGGTTCCATTTTCTTCATGTCCGTCCTCCAGAAGTGCTCTGTCCTTCAACCCAGCCTCCAGGTTGCCCCCAAGATCTGCTCTGCTCCCCACGGTTGACCCCAGGCCGCCTGCCTGAGGTCTCCTGCTCCGCCTCTGCTCTGCCATCAGGCCGTCTGCCTGAAGTCTTCGCCTCTGCCCTGCCCTCTGGCCATCTGCCTGAGGTTTCCACCTGGCTCCTGTCTGGTCCTGGGGCCAATGGACTGATCCTTGTTGCCAGGCTGTGTGCCTGAGATTCGTGACTCTTTTGGTTTTGTGGTTCGATCCAGTAGGTATTGGTTGTGTGGGAACACACCAGATTTAGCTATTTAACCCTACATATGACATGCCCATGCTCTCCGACCTGCTGGCGCCAGTTTTACTGGAAGGTATTAAATCACTTATTGATGCCACAATAGTTTTGATGCCAAAGACCTGGCAACCCTGGGGCAGCATGTAAACATGTGACTAAGGCTAAAAGAAAGATTGTGGCATGTATGGATGACAACATCCATATCTGAACAGACTTTGAACAAGGTTTTTGGAGGATCTTGAACTATCTACAATAAACAGCAGAACACACAGCATGTGACGGCCATCAGTGAACAGCAAGTGAGTAATAATTTCCCATCAAACATCAAACAGATGAACAAATTCACGACACACACCTCATTGACTGCGGTGAACTTTTATGAGCATACCATTGTGTTGGGAGATGTACCTGAATACGTGACCTCAAACAGATCATGTGGGTTCAGTCATCTAGCAGCTATTTGCACCTCAGGGAGAATCCTGTGCTGGAAGAACACAGTGATCAGATTCAGGTGCCACGTCAATTATTTTGTCCCAGGTGATAAAAACACAGGTAGAGGAGCTGGAGCCAACTACAAAGACTGAAACATGGGAGAGCTGCCAATGAGCTGTCAGCTGGTGTCAGGAACAATTACCCATGTAGATATTACACAAGTCAAAATGCACAAAGACACAAACATCACTTGTGGTGTGTGTGAGTGAGAGAGAGAAAGAGTTGTATGCCTTCTCATATGATATAATTCTCGCGCTCCCTCAGGCTGACGTCCTGATCTGACCTCTCCACACACTCATACACCTTCAAACGCTGGAATTAAAGCCTGTAATAAACACATGTAATTATGTTTATTAACCATAGCAATTACACTTTATCACCACATTTTGCTGCAAGACTGTGACTTCTGTCAGAGGAGCTACTTTTTCCCATTTGTTTGGGTAGAGAGTTCACATTCAAATTTAAAAAAAAACACAAGAGCTTAATATCACACCAGTAAGATCATGAGCAATGATTATATTACATAACTGCACCTTGAGGAGATTTCTGTTTACATGTACTGTCTGTCACTATAACTCACTTGCTAAAGTGCAGGCTTCCAATGGGATTACATAATCTGGATACACAGATAAACATAACTGCATTACATTACAGTTAAAAAGACAATCAGATTACATTTAGTAAATGTGTGGATTATTAGTGGGATTACAGTTTTTTTTTTTTTTTAAATAATGATATCCTACCATGCACAGTGCACACACAGCTGTCTATTCATTATCATGGCCTGTAATGAAAAAATGATTCACTGGGTGGAAATTTTAACATTTTTTGTCTTTAAATCGATCAATCAATCAATCAATAAATTGTGCACAACAAAGGAAGGAACAGCTGCACAAACTAACAACATACAAAAAACACAGAGCTGCAGCAATTCATCTATTCTTAATCAATATTAAATTAATCTGCATTTATTTTGATAATCGATTAATAATTTTGAGTCATATTTTATTATATTGTAGTTTCTTTATTCCTCTCTGACAGTAAACTGAATATCTTTGAGTTGTGGACAAAACAAGACATTTGGGAAACAGCTGTACAATATTTTTCACAGTTTTCTGACACTTTATGGACCGCACAACTAATCAATTAATAGACAAAATGACTGACATATTAATGGATAATGAAAATAAGGATTACAAGAAAGACTTAGGTCCAAACTTGTGGAGCACACAGATGTACCTCCAAAAGAAGTTGCAGTAACACTTTTAAATAAGGTAAACAAGGGAATGAGTGCGGAACGAATGAAGATCTATCATGATAGCTAATCAATAGTTTATGCTAATGATTATCTAATGAAAAAAATAAGTGAGGAACAATTCAGGAATGATAATTGATGAATTCTTACTAAGTACTTCCCTAATAATTCCTAATGGAGGAATATATTGCCGATAATGACAGTTTACAAGAGAACAGAGTGGGAGATCCTGTATTAATGTCAAATTCATGAATACCTGTGAACTGATCATACTGATCACTTTCTTTATGAATGGTTCCTGATGAACCCTGAACCAGCTGGTGAAGGGTACAAAACTAACAATGCTTCTAGTTAATGAGTATTTAATAAGTAGTTCTTCATTACTTTGTTTCCTAATGATTACTTACTCTTTTTGTGCGCCCTAAAGTAACATGATACATAATAATGAGTGGTTACTGAGTAGTTCTTCATTACTTACTGACTATTTATCATTATGTCATCATTACCATTACCATTATCATGATTCTTTATATTATTGTTACCATTTGCAAATGGATTAAATTGGATTAGGGGTTACACACGTAAATGAATGGTTAAGTAGCAGTTAGTTCCTCATTTGTTCCTCACTCATTTTTTCTAACTAAATATTAATTAATCATTAGCAACTACAACATTTGATTAGGGGTAACTGATTGACCAATGGTTCACTAGCAGTTGTAGTCAGAGTGCTATTACCACAGACATAAAGTCATGTGAATTTGTGTGTAGATGTTTGATCTTCCAGATTAGATTAATCTGAACTGAGTGATAAAATCAGTTTTTGGTGGGCGATCATTCTGCACCAAAGTACAATGTCTCTACTATTCTGTCTTCCCAGAGAAACATTTTTGCTAAAAAACAGAAACCTTTCCAATCTCTTTATTTTTGTTTTCTTTCCCTCTCACTCCTGTTGATACTGGCTCGGCAGGGAGGACAGAGAAGAAGAGACGTATACTGTACAAAGGTGGAGAGAGGGAGACAGATGTAGGGAATAGGAGAGAGGGAGGGAAAGAAGGAAAGACGGAGAATGACAAAGAAAAGCAAAAAGAGGGACTAACAAATTATGCAACATGTAATAAAAAGAAAATGAGAAGGTGAGCCTGAGAAACCAGAGACTGTAAGAGTTTGTAAAGTATAGCCTACAATATGAGAGAACGAGAGGTAGAGATGGGGATGATGGGGAAAAAATATGACTTTGTGTTGATTGGATCAGTTCCTTCAGCACTGGTTAAAACAATAAGAGAAGCCGTGTCAGACAGTTTTTCTGCTACACAAAAGACAAACTGAAGTTTTTACTGCAGCTGATGCAGCTGAAGTTAGACTGAAAGGCTGACTCCTTCATTTTACCTTTGAGTTCAGTTTAATACTATTACTATGAGCAAGTTTAAAGTTTCTTTGGTTCCTTTGGTTTGTGTATGGCAGCCTCCTTGCCTGCTCACTCCAAGCTTGTCACCTTAGCTATCATTGTTTACAAAAAAACGATACTTTCGACTTACTTTTTTTTGTGAATGCAACCGTGTAATGCAATTGCATTTCTGAAAAAACTGTGAGTTGCGTAGCACATGATGAAAACTGACCAACTCCAGCCACCGAAGAAGGTCGTGAGATGTGTCTGAAGCAGGGATGTGTTTGATACAGATCTCGGTACATGTTCAGCAACATGATTCATCTTAGAAATTTCTAAAAAGCTAACAATTCTGTATGATACGAATCGACCTCTTCTCTCAGATATTATGGCATTGAACAGGTCAAACAACATTGTCGGGGTGATAATATAAATTCACAGTTATTGAGAAGGGAAGCTTTTTGGATTTACACTTTGGACACTCTGGCTTCAAGGGGGTTAAATGAAAAGTCTGATGAAGGGCTGGTGCCTGAAAAGTCACATGTGGTGATACTATTAAATGTCCTAAAGGAGCAGTTTCTGGTGTGTGGACCTATTTTTGTGTTTTTGTGCTTCTGTCCGGCACAATACAATGTGATACGATGAAGTCTAGTAACAGAGACAGAGAGAAGGGCACATCACAGTGGTGTCAACATCTTATTAGGAATCTCATGCGTAAATGAGATGCTGTAGCCTGAATGAGAATCTGTGAACAAACTTTTTCACCATTCACTTCCATTCTTTGGGAGATTCTGCAACCCTGTTTTCCTGTGAAACTCCAGCAGTGTTTTATGGACTTAAAAACGAAACCTGACCATCTGTCGGCATGAGGGTGAGTAAATAATGACTGAATTTTCAATTTGCGTGAACTATATCTTTAATTACAGTAACTTGAATATTTGTAGATAGTTACTTCCACCTGAAATATTGGCAGGACTTCTCCTTGCTTCTCCTCCTCTCACTCCTCCTCCTGCTCCATTTTTTCACCAAAATAGCAGAGGTCACCTGAGGCCTCTTGTGTGCTCTGACTGAAGTGATTAGAGTGTTTTTCCAATTAAGTTTGAACCGGTGAGACGATTTGGTAATAAAGGTGTGGCATTTTAAAGGCCAGTGTTTTCCAGGTGAACAAAGTGTGTTAAATGGTGCAAAATGTGCTAAATGATGTGATTTGTGCTTGGAGTTTGGCAAAAATGTGATTCTGAATTTCTATTTGAGTGAAAATAAATCTTGGAGTTTTTTTGTTGATGCATGAACATAAAAGTTTCTAGACTTGTGTGCATAGTTCCAGTTTTGCGTGTATATATTTGAGAAAAACTGTACCAGTGCACACCACATTCATGCTCCCACAGTCACAGCAGTGAGCAACAGACAGACAGGAGAGTCCTGCTGCAGCTACTGCTTCGCCTGGTTCCCACAGCCTGTCAGTGGAAACCTGTGGAGGGGAAAATATTTGGCTTCAAGGCTTGGAAGACAGAGCAGCAGAACCCGACCAAACTCAGAGCTGGTCCAAGTCAGGACGGAAGAGAGAGGGAGCAGCCTCGGGGCAAATACCAGGCTGCCTGAGAAAAACCTGACAAGACTCGATGGCCGGGATTAGGGGAAGTGTAATTTCATACATAATTGCTTGGGTTTGGGTTTGGATTAAACACCTTGTTGATCAATAGTAATTTAACAGTCAAAAATGAGCAATTCAATGTATTGATCAAGTTCAGCTCAGGTTTGGACTGAAGTCTTTCCAGGCTGGAGTCAGATGAGGCTCACATTTTCAACCGTAATCTGATGCTGAAAAACTGTCAAGTATTTTTCACGTCAGCTCCAGGACTTAACGTAGCATTTGATTTGATTTTTGTCAGGTTTGTTTGTTCAGTCAGACACCCTTGATAAAACACAGAATTTTCCAACAATTTTCCAGTAAAGCGAGAAGAATGCAGACGGAGAAAAACTATCAAGCGAGTGACCAGATGATTTGCTATTCAAATGTGAGGTTGGTTGCACAGGCAGCCAGTGATGGTATGTGCTGCAGGTCTCAGTGTCAGCTAATCTCAAAATCAAATGTCGAGAGCAATGTTTTCGCCAAACATGTCAGGGAATATTGAAATGTGCCACCCAAGAGTCCATCCAACACCATGCAACAGCTCAGCTTGCCAGTCGAGTCCAAAACTCCCAGAGCGTGCCAGTGGTTCAGGTCCAAGTCGAAATGCGATACAGGGGCTGTAAAATACTGGACTTAAGTATTGTGTGGAGGATTTGGGGAACAGGGGGAAATGGTTAAGGTATTTATCATAGAGGTGGTCTGCTTGAGCGTGACTGAGTTTTGGGGTAATGGTGGAGGGCGCCTAAAGAACACTTAAAGAGCAGGAAGAGTGCCACAGAGCCACAGAGGAATGCACACAGCCCAGGTTCAGAGTGCAGAGCTGCACAGAGCTCTTAAATCATGTTAGTGAACAAGATTCATGCTTCATACTCAGGGTTTGAAATTCTCACTAAGTCACCAGGTTAGCAGAGGTGTAAGAAGTACACGTACTCTGTCTTCTCTCAAGTAGAAGTACAGAAAATGACTGGTAAAAGTAGAAGTACTGATTCAACTCAAGAAAAAGTGAAAAAGTACAGCCTCTGAAATGTACTCGAACAATAAAAGTAAAAAATAGGTCTCTTTGTTGGTTACATCTTTTTCACTGAGTGGTTGTCATCTTGTTACATCTTTTACGTCATTTTTCATTTTATGTCCTTTTCATTGTTACATATTTTTCGTCTTTTATGTTTTCGTCTTGTCTTTTATGTTTTTTTCATCTTAATACATCTTTCATGTCATCTTTGTCTTTTTCGTCTTTTAAGTCGTTCTCTTCTTGTCATGTCTTTCACATCTTTTTTGATCTTGTTACGTCTTTTTCATCTTTTACATTGTTTTCGTCTTGTTACTTAACCAATCCAGTTCCTTAGGCCAGCTATTCCCAAACTGAAGGATGCCAGAGCCTCATTTGAAATCTGAAAATCTTTTGCGGCCTCTGATCAACACACAAGAGTAATCATACTAATGACAACATATCTGTGTTATGGTGTTAATGTGACAGGTCACCATATTCAGTGTAACACCTGTTGAACTAGGTCAGATAAATTATTTAAATCCCGTGGCTTTGTTTTATTAGTTGATTACTTTAAAAATAAAATCATAATTATTTTATACAATTTCAAACTTTTAAAATTGAAACTTAAAAATGTTTTATTTATTTTTCATAACCTTTCAAGGGCCTTCATGGCCCACACTTTGGGAATCACTGACTCAGGCAGTAGCTGAGACATTTTTGATACTGGTATGAGTTTCAGAAAAACCCTAAACACAACAGAGAGTAATACGGATAATATTAACAACAAGAGCAATAGTACATCAATATTAAAATACGCCTTGCTTGGATGATAGAAACAGACGCCTCATTTGTATTCAGAAACTTCCCTTATCCGTTCACCTGCACCCGTCAATCCATTTCAGTTCCAGGATTTTTGTACAACTGTCATTTTACTGCAGGGTTTACCATGATCATTTGACTTGGGTTTAGATTAAGTCAATGAACAAACATAAAATTCCACTTATGTAACTGTAGTTGTGTTCTGTGTTGATTTTATTGACACTTTCTGATTGCAAATACTGAAAGAAAAGCACAAAATGTCCAAATGTCAAATGACAGACATTATTAACTTGGAGGTTAAGGGCACAAGGGCGCGTTAGTGGTGATATGAGTGTGTGTGTGTGTGTGTGTGTGTGTGTGTGTGTGTGTGTGTGTGTGTGTGTGTGTGTGTGTGTGTGTGTGTGTGTGTGTGTCAGTGTGTGTGTGTGTTGACTTTCAGTCAGAACAGTTTTATTAGTCAGATTTATTCTGCTGTATGTGCATCAAACTGGCAGTCTCACAGCCTCAAGCACATTTTTCTAACCAATCTCAGCCAGCATTTCCCAATCCTGTTGTCTGACGTACCCCCACAGTCCTACCAGACGATTCCCATTACATGTTCGTCTACACCGGCCAATATGTTTCAGATGTGTTTATTTGAAATGATATGATATTATGTAAAGGTGGGGTGTGCTACTCTATTCCAATACACTTTTTAAAAGAAATCAAAGTCAGTGAATATCACCTCATGATCCTCTAGCTCCCTGTTCTGTGTCTGTGCTGAAAAACAAACAAACTAATATTTCTACACAGCCCTGACTCTGTAAGTGGGATACAAACAAAGTGGCTTGGACTGAGCCACATAACACTATTCCAGCCAATCAGCAACAGGTGACAGTCATGCTCGTATGCAAGACCAGGGGAGGAGGAGGGGGGATGAGGGAGATGAGACTGACTGTGCGTGCCCCTCACCAAAAGTGAATTGAATATTCGCCTAGCGCTACTTGTGCAAGTGTGTTTATTCTCCCTAAACAGGCAGCCATAAAGTAACAAGCAATATGCTAACAGTTAGCAAGCACCAGATAGCAGGCATCTGCTGTGTGTGTGTGTGTTTCTGTGTCAGCTAATTATCTGAATGTAAACAGCCCAGCGTGATCAGCTTGTGCGTTGGTCATTGCTGCAAACAGGTTGAGAAGCAGGAGTAAAAGTAAATCCGCTTTTTAATCTCAAAAGTTTAAAAAACTAACTCTGAGCTTTCCTCTGACTCGTAACCAGGTCTGCGACTCCTATGTGGGTCACTGCTGCAGACAGGTTGAGAAACAGGAGTGAAGGTAAAGCAGCTGTCTGTCGCCTCAGCTCCAGCCCAGTCTTCTCCATACTTACATTTTCATAGAGATAAAATATTACTTTCCCTCATTGAGGCTACCAGTAACATATGGCTACAGACACGCTGGATTCTGCCATATCACTCAGTTTTTACAGTCATTTCACTGGCAATGCACGTGAATTTGAGAGGTGGAACTTTTGAGGCAGCACTGATGGGATGGGTGTGTTTGTTTGGCTGTTTTTTTGTTTGTTGTACATAGTGTTCTGGGAACTGCTGGTCAAGTTTGCATTTGTATGTCTACCACTTCAGTGACAGTAGCAAAACTTTTACTCTCCATTGTCACTGTTGTGCTCTCTTGTAAGGAAGTTCTCACACTCTCAGCATATTGATGATCCCTGGAGAATGTATCATTTCCATTTGAATGGTGCTCTTATATACATATTGCAGTTATGAATACCTCTAGTGGTATAAATTCCTCCAATAGCAAAAAAAAAAAAAAAAAAGAATTACATTTACACACACACAGTGCCCCTTCACCTTAGCATGGCGTTGAATTGTCGAGACCACAGTCTGGATTTAAGACACATTGTAAATCCAGCCTGTGGTCTGGAGGAAAACAGAATGAGGGAGAAGAGATGAGTGGGAGGGACAGAGAAAGATAAAATGATCTGTTGAAAATCTCACAGCAGACGTCTCTTCCTTCAGAGTGAATTCCTGAGAACCCGACCATCGTGGAAAACCTCGAACCAAGCGTCCAACTGGATTCCTCTCAGGGCTGACCACTGAAACGAGGCATTCACAGGAAGACAGACAGTATTAGATCTAGAATTTAATAGAAAGAATGTGATTGAGGATCCTTTCTATCTAAAAGATGGTGCAGACAAGCAGGCAGTTGAGGCACTGGTCACTTGTTCGTGGCACAGATGAAATAATGTGATGCAGTAGAAAGCTCTGGTCAACTTCCTGCCGAGCACCAGTCTAAGTTCGCACCTACATGGTGAACAATGTGGAGCATTTGGCAACTAAAGAGACAAATACTTTCATCAGATTTTATTCTCTCAAAATAAAAGACCATGTGCAGACTTGCGATCATAAAGATAGACAGAAAAGAAACTATATACCTACACAACCTATTTATTCAACAAAAAGATAAGAGGATCAAATCAACAAAATCTGAGCAAGTGAACATAAACAGGCAGGCAAAGCACTCAGCGGCTGGAACACTTCTGAAATGCTGCTGGTGTGGGCTGCAGCCATGTGGAGGACAGATCAAAACCGTGGCGCACACGTGCCGTGCCAAGTGGAATCAACCAGTTAGCAGCAGGCCATCGGAGACTTCAGTGGCTGCTGAGCCCAGTTCATTTTCTCGCTCAAACGGCTCTGATTCTGATGCACATTCCTGGGACACTCCCACCAGCATTCCCTGCTGGGTACCCCATTCAGAGCCTGAAAATGTCCTCTTCCTGGCGGTCCAGTTCTCCTGTGCTAGCAGTGTTAACAAACACCAACATTCCCCAGTGCAAATAAGTGCAAACGCCCCATATGGCAGTTACTGGTGTTATGAGAAAACAGGTCTGTGTTGCAATAATGGCCTGATACTTTCTTCATGGGCCTAACAGGAACACGGCTACCAAAAGGAGTTGGAGGTGTTTTTTTTTTTTTTTTTCTTTTTCTGCGACTAACAGATAAATGAAAACCTGGTTGACTAAGATCCTTCTCACAGAGTAATGCTTTTGGTACAGTTAAAAATCAACTTCATTGCTACATTTACAATTCTACAGAGGACTACATACAGATAGGTTCAGTCTCTGCATTTAACCAGTCTTAGCATCAGGAGCAGTGGGCAACCGCTGTGCAGCACCCAGGGACCAACTCCAGTTCTGATTGGAGAACTTACCTGTCACATGAAAACTTGTCTATAGGCTATATAAAGTGAAACAGCCCTTACTGTAAATGGCTTGCCTTTATTACTGTATACTATTTTGTTATTTAATTTAAAAATGAAAAATTCTAATACTGTTGTACACTTCATTGTCTGTCATTATTTTGCATATACCTCTGCTTTCAGAGCTAGTTATTAATGAAATGATGAGGCAATTATGTAATATAATGAGTACAATTCATTTATATGGTCTTAAGGGCTTTTCACACTGTACTTAACCCCAGGCTAAGAGAGCTGTTAGCCCTAGGCTAAGAAAGCTTTCATACTGGCACAATCCTGGAACATTTCAAAGCAGGCTAACCCTGACTTTAGCCTAAGGATTACTGGCCCTCCTCCAGAGCACTGTTAGCCCTGAGTTTGTGGGGTTATCCCCTGAAAATCGACTATGCCCAGGACTAAAATGTGAAAGTGAAAACAATGTAACCCAGGGCTAGTAGAAGTGGGCTCATTTAGCCCCTTTTCACACACATATTGTTAAGCCAGGGTTAAGCTGTGCACAGAGCCATATGATTCACAGTGCACTTGTACTAGCCCAAGTTGCATTGTCTGTTGGTACACTAACTGATGTGAACATTTTAGAGTGTTTCATGACTACAGAGCTCCTTTAGCCCTGTTTCTAGGCTAACAGCTCCCTTAGCCTGGGGCTAACAGCTCAGTGTGAAGGGCCCTTTAAGAATCAGGTACACCATTCCATCATCGCCCTCCAGTGTTCTTGTGTTTGTGTTGTGTTTAAGATGGCATTATGGCAGTATTGGACAGTTGCGCTATGACAATCCCACCTACGTAGGGGGGTACTATAAAAGTGCTACACTAGTGGAAAACAAAGTACCTAGTACCAAAAGTCGAACTGAGTCAAGTAGAGTCATACTGTACAGTGAAAATTCAGCTTCACATTTACTACCCGGCCTTTGAGTTCATCGATAATGCTGATGTGCCCTGCAGTGAGATTGTGTTTGACACCCCAGGCGTAGAATAAAACTCACCACTGCTGTGCAAACCTTAAAGGGTTGCACCTAAACGGTATGTAACTAATATTTGCACATATTCATTTTGAAAGGGTAGCAGACAATCGGGAAACTCGACAGACGAATGGTGTAACTTCATCACTCAATCACTCACTCAGTAAGCCGCAGACTTTCACATTTATAGTGCTGCCCCCCCCCACACACACACTTTGCTGCGGTCCAGCCAGAAATGAGGAGTTTGTAGAGAATCAAGCTCCATTTGCAACTGTAATTACTCCCTACAGAGGATCTTGTTTTTCTCTTTGTTTCTCATCTCTTACCACCCAAATAGTGACCAGTAAACTATTTTTCTGCTTGAAGTCCAAGCCCGTGGTAGTCTATGTGCAGCTAACCTTAAAACGCTGCTTTCATTTTTAACATCTTATTTCTGGCAGTGCTGTGGCATTCTACATCATGTTGTCAAGCCTGGATCCAAACTACACACAGAGAGCACATTCCACATGAGGAGTGTTACAGCGAGATTATTGTATGTCATCTATGAGACAACCCAGGTTGAACAAAGCACAGCAGGCATGCCAGAGACAGAATTTTTAGCAAATATAAATTTTCCTGCCATAGAGATCACCCAGGGAGGGAAAGCACTGCAGTCTTATGTGTATTAAATCTAGAAATATAAGGACAGAGACATCTTTGCTCTCCCTAGGAGGCTACAGGTCATGTATACATCATATTTATGTTGGTAATGTATTATCACATGGGGCCTCAGCCTTTGTAGAAAGGCAGAGTGTAATCATAAGAGCAAGAACATGAGTTCGCTTTCTTCTGTATTCTTCTGTGAACTCTGGTGAAAAGAGCAGAAGCTCCACTGCCAACCTGGAACTGCTGCAGCAAAACTCATGCTTCATTAGGTTCTAACACTCCCTGCTGCACGTAGTAGACAACAGTGAACTGGATTATTGTTGATACTTAAGACGATGTCTGAACACGATGAACATATGAAAAGTGCTTTTGTATGATCTCTGAGCAGATTCATTCATCCTCAATAGACATTATGAGTCAGAGAAAAACTGTAAGAAACAGCGGTTTCAGTAAAACATAGACACCATTCAACATCAACACTCATATCTATATAATATATATGTAATATATAATATATCAGTATCCACTGCCATACCACCAGACTGAAACGCAGCTTCTTCCTGAGGCTCTGAGACCGGTCAATTCATCCTCAGCACTCTGCTTTATTAATTTGTTTTATATTTTTATTTGTCTTTTACCAATCAGTCAATCAGTCAAAAGAGGGCCTACTAAGGGCCCCATCTTACACCCAGGTGGATTTTCTATCTTACACCAGTGCAATTGCATTTTTGCCATGTCTGAAAGACAGCAAATGCACTTGTCTGTGCAGCCATAGATGGGAGGTCTAAAAACAAAGGCAAAACAAAGTTGTGGCCCAGTACGTTTGCTATCTTGTGGTAAGCACATAGGACCGAAAACCACTTCCACTTTAGACCAGCTAAAACCTGGTCGAAGTGCAAAGTCAGTCAGCTGACACAAGAGAGCACCTGGCACATTTGGCCAAGGCGCACACACATGACCACAATCGCAATCACACTTTCACCTATGTTCAGTCTTTTCCCCACAGAGGAGTGTGGATTAGTTAAGTGTCCTTTAAATATATTTTCTACCAGCAATGAAGTGTAAATATTGAAAAAGCATGCAAGTGTGTGAGTGTGTGTAAAATGATTCTCACTAATAAGGAATCAGGAATTATTACTGTAACTATAAACCACAATCTCAACAGACATGCAAAGAGCACATGGGGTGGGATCACAGCTGTCAGATTGTAACAAATCAGTCACATGACAGCTGGAGCAGCTGTAGAGTTTGTGTCTGTGTGTTTATTGGGATCCAGAACAACGCAGTTTGAATGATATACATCTTATATTGTTTATACTGGTTATATGAGACCAGTTGATGATGATAATAATGATTTACAAAATATAAAATAATTTCAAGGTGCTTTAGTGTAAAACATACCTAGTTACATATCCGCATGACACTTATGGTTCATGTATTGTACTACTTTTTGCAGGCTTTCATGTAAAATAAAGTCTTCAGACATGAAGCTGCTCTGATGGCATCCTGCTGTCATGCTGATGCTCCTGGTGCACCTGCTCCTTTAACGTGATGAGAGATGACTTTCTGATTGGTTTATTGCATGCTCAGCCTAAATTTACCTATGAATTAATCAAGGTGCTTAGGCTCAGCTAATAGGTGAAATCCCACTGTGCACTGCTGGCGCAAGGGATGGGACAGGGCAGGATACCCCTGCGCCACTGGCACAAGCTGGCAAAGGTGGATTTGTACACACCTCGAATAAATTAAATCCACTCCACCTTGTGCTTTCCACTTGTGCTTTAGATCAGTGTAACATAGGGCTCTGTATCTCATTTTACAACCTTGTTGTTAAATGATCAATAGATAACCTTGTATGTTGCACATGGTTATTCATACTATGAATCACACCTAAAACCACACCCACAGCTGCCAGTTTTGGTGCAGACACAAACGGACAACCTGAAGCCTGGCAAGATGGATTCTCATGTGATCTTGCAAATCCAGGTGCCTCACAAGGTAAGCTGTAAACCGCCAGCCAGCGGGAATTGGTAACTTTTTCACCGAGGTAAGAAAAAATCCATACCATCACAGATATTTGACATTTTGTGGTAATCCATTACAAGTCTCCTAAATGGAGAGAAGGGTTGCAAGAGATTCATGCAGGAGTGAGATTCATCATGATGACCTACTTCTGCTGATTACTTCTCCTTTACACTCAGATCAGTTCAGCAGAAAAGTGGATTAGATCAACAACTTGGAAAACTTCATGAACCACTATTACCTACAGTGCAACATGCCAGCTCATTGCACTCTGCTTTGAAATGTTGAACAGGAGCGCTCTGAAATTGAGTTTGATCTGATTGGTTAGCCTGTGTTAGACCTGGTAGACAGATGATTATCCAATGACACGTTTTTTTTTTTTTTGAAAGTGCTTGCCCTTTTCAGTTGCACTTTCTATAGAAGACTACCCAGATGGTTCTGTGTAACAAACCATCTGACGTATCAAGGTTACAAGAAATTACTCTTTAATCATCATCAAAAACAAAAGTCAAGTCCTTTGGAGTCGTCTGTCTGAAGTCTATGTTAAGTCTAAAGTCATAAATTCCTAAGTCAAGTCGCATCCCCCTCTTGTGGAGACTTTAGTGCACAGCTACAGATTCATCTCACACAACACATGAGTGAGCAGCAGCTATCTGACAGCAACACCTGGCAAAAACCACCTGTCAACAACACTGTTGTGGTTTGGCGTGTCTCCACCTTCCTCCAGACCTCTGGCCTATAAACCTTGACCCTGAACTTGACCTGTCACACCTGCCGCTTCCCTTGACTCAGATGGCCAAAAGTCCTCCATCCTGTGGGACTGAGGGAGGCTACATGGATACACACTGAAATACACACACACACACACACACACACACACACACACACAGATACAGTGAAAGTGAAACAGGACATTTGAGTGTTACACAGCGCATGCAAAGGACATCACTGCTGATGGAGTCAAGGGTGAAAGAACAAACTGTGAATGCTTGAGTGTGATACATTTATAATTTGTTCTTGATTTTGTGACAAAATATAAACCCAGGGCCCATTTACCAGCTTTTTCCACAGCATTCAACTGCTTCTCACAGTCTTCATCAGTGAATGAAGTCGCTGGCTGTTATGTGATCTAATTATGGAACTTTGGTCACCTAACAGCAGGCTGTGATTTACAGTCTGGGGGAGAACATTGCAGAACATGGCAACAAGAAACATGAACGGATAATCAGTACTTCAAAGCTTGTTACACTCTGGGCATGTGGAAAGTTGTGAGCTTTTATTCAGCAGATGAGTCTAATGAAAAGATGCCATTAGTTGCATCATGGGCTTGTGACCAGAAGATTTCTGGTTCAATCCCCTAAAATGTTGGCGGGGGAAGCAAAAATTCAGTGTTTACCCCTCCATCATTACCACTACTGAGGTGGTCCAAACGTGTTCCAGTGGAGCTGCTCAGTGGCCAACAGAACTCACTGTGGTTATACTGCGAATGTGTCACTGTGTGAGTGTGGACAGGGGAGCATTGCTCTCAGCTGAGCTTCCCTGAATGAATAAAGGTAAAAAGCATGAATCATTCTCAAGGGTCTCGGTCTCTACTGCTTCGATTTTGTCTCTTTTGAGTTTCCTAACTTTATGAAAGTCAAAATAGTAAATTGTTACCCCTTTGAAGGCACTCCAAAATTAAGAATACATATTTTTCTCTTAGACGTAGTGCCATTTATCCATTAAGACTGATCCATTAAGTTGCAGAGTTTTGGTGATACTGGCCAAAGACACGTCTGCCTTCTCTCCAACATAATGAAGCTGGATGGCACTGGCTTGTGGTGCTCAAAGCACCAAAAAATATATTTGAAAAACTCAACAGCAATGGTGCTCAGATCTTTTCAATGTGGCAGCCAGGTCACAAACTTTCTCATTTCTTAGGTAAGCAGTACAGAAATGTTTCTGAAAACATTTTAGGCTAGAAAAACGGGAATGAATAAACTAGAGGTCTATTCGTGATTATGCAAATTCAGATATGGCGAACAGTCCGTCAACTTCCTGCACCGTACCCATCATGCATTGTGCGGCCAGATCAACTCCTCTTCATAGAAGATGAACTGGATCTGTTTACTTAATGACAGCAAATTTGTTGTGTCTGCACTGTTATCTTTAACTGTTCAGTTCTTCTCTGTGTCAAGAGTGTCTTTGACTCAAATGAAGTACAGCTGAAGTCACACTTCAGATGATTTGCTTCAGCTGTTTGCAATATGCTTCATAATGTTTGGCTCATTCACAACTGCAGGTACACACCATGGAGATCATAGTCTTAGACTTACCACTGTTACTCTGATGATCAGGTCATGCCTTTGCAGTTGGGTGCAGTAGCTCCCTCCACCATGAAATTCGTCCTTATGCAGTATTTTGTATTGTTAATTTAACTAAGATTTAATGTTTTTGTACGTTTTTATTTTGGGGCATTATCTCTCTCAACAGAATCCTTACTGCAGCTCAAATTCATTGAGAGCTCCCTCAAACCACAGAGCCTTTCCCCCTAAATATAATCCTGTATTTATAACCATTTGTATAAATGCACAATTTCCTCATGTTTTTCAACTAAACTGATAGAAATTATGAATAAAACTATGAATTACAACCTCAATGCAATAAATTCAGTAAAAGTCGTTTTCTCTCTAAACTTTTAAGTAATGCAACATCAGGCCTAATTGACTTTATTAAACCACCACTAATGTTACATGTCAGATGGTTTATTACGCAGAATGTTTGGAAAAGGGCAGGCACTTTCAAAAGAAAAAACTTGGAAGGTGATTGGATGAACTGTCTGTCTATCACATCCAATATGGGCTAACTTCAAAAACTGGATCAAACTCTTGCCAAAGCTGGTTGGGAGAAGAGTGAAAACATCTTTTCCATGGAGAAAAGCCTTCAGTGTTGTTCTTTGCTCTTCTTTCAATGAAGAAATTCTCTCCAGTTCTGATATAACTGATGCTATCACAGTATCTACGCTAACCTCTTCAGGAGGAGCCATCGTTTGTTTGAGACGAGTCGCTTCCATGGACGCTTCTTGCTATCAACACACCTAAAACCATACTCATAGCTGCCCCTCCTAGGACACAAACAGAAACCTGAACTTGCCCGGCAAGATGGATTCTCATGTGATCTCATGATCTTCCAAATCCAGCTGCTCTCAAGGTAAAACTGCCACTACCCTACCACTGAATCTTGAGTATGTCAAACATGACGGGCTCCTGTCTGATACTAATCTTTTGTTTGTTTTGATGAAAATTGTTTTGCTCCATTACTTTAAATACACAGGG
Organism: Lutjanus erythropterus; assembly: GCF_056507025.1. Classification (NCBI taxonomy): domain Eukaryota; kingdom Metazoa; phylum Chordata; class Actinopteri; order Lutjaniformes; family Lutjanidae; genus Lutjanus; species Lutjanus erythropterus. Next base: position 4,113,764 of record NC_139323.1, on the reverse strand, counting down.
GAACTCTGTTATGCGTGCGGCGATGTTAGAGAGCCTCTTCTGTTTGCTGACGGACCTGTAACACCACAGGCAGGACATCCTGTGGACACAGAGCCAGAGGACAGCGTCACGGCTGAAAGGGTGTTAACCGCCGCTGCTCATCACTTCAGCTGAGGCACTAAGTGATTTCACTGACCATTCCCTGTTAAGCCATCATCATTTCATCATCTTCATCGCCGTCATTCCTGTCATCATTCCTGGGGGAGAACTGTCAAATCAGCTCCACATGAGCTCACTGCTGTGCCTGCACGTGACATACAGGACGGACGATCACACCGTAAACTGACTACACACACACTCTCACACTCCTGCCCAGCGTGTGTGCTTGAAGACATGCTGAAAGGACTTTTTATGAAAAAAAGTATGCATGTTTTCACTGTTGCCAAGGGGAACGAGGTCCAAATACAGAGAGAGGAGTCAATTTCTCTCCCTTGCTCACATCCTCTCTCAGCAACCACACACACACATTCATAACGTGCATAAACTCAGACGTACATTCTACTCATACACCAGCGCATAACATGAGCCAGGCCGGGCGCCCTCTCGGCTTCTCCAATCCCTGGAGAGTCGCAGGCGTGTCCAAGGAGGCTTTTCCAGCAGAACTTGGGGTATTTTCCAGCTCTGGCCTCCACTCCATTAGCCTGGCTGGCCTACAAAGAGCCTCTGGCAGTAAATCCACTGCTCAGCTTGTTATGGCGCAACAGCTCTGACAAAGAAGAAATGTCACAGGACCCCGCTGCCAGACCACAGCTAACGGCTGGCTAAAGACATGAACGAGAGCCAAGAGGGGATTCCTGCAACACACACGTCACCACAGCGGGGGTGGGAAGAGGACGGGGGCCTGAGGTTTGAATATGTGACTGTGGGTCATTATGGATCCAATCCAGGGCAGAGCATTTTCCTATGTGGATACTAAGTGTGTGTGTGTGTGTGTGTGTAAGTTTGAGCGTCAGTATTTCTATGTCAAAGCTTTTCTCAAGTTGGAATGTGTGGTGTGTGCGTGTGGAGGTGTATGCATACTTGCCTGTGTGTGGGTGGATGGAGGGAATTGATTTAAAGGAGCACTTCAACACAAAATTAAAAATGCACATTTTTCCTCTTACCTGTAGTATTATTTATCTGTCTAGATAGTTTTGGTGTGTGTTGTAAGTTTTGAGATATCAGCCATAGAGGTGTCTGCTTTCTCTCCAATGTAATGGACCTAGATGGGACACTGTTAATGTTTTTATCCCTGTCAGGAGCACCAGCCTCTCGTCCATGAGTAGATGCACGTTTGCTGTAGCAGTTTTCTTAAGCATCAGTAGCATTGCAGCAGAAGTGTCACCTCCCTCCTCCTCAGTAACAGCACATGGTGCACTGTTTTCTCCACTGTGTAGTTCAGGGCTAACCAAACTTTATCCTCAAAAGAGCCATTTTTGGCCAAAAAATTAAAAAAAAAAAAAAATCTGTCTGGAGCCGCAACTATTAAATACTCTGTTTTCCTTTGAAGGTTTTTCCTTTTTTTGGCATCCATAGTCCAGGGAGACTCAAGACCAACCACTGACGAAATTTAGCGAAAACAGTGCAGAGCCATAGACATAGGCTATGACACACAGTTTAGTTGAGCACTAGTTAGTAGTAGTTGTTAAACATTTTTCATTATTCACTGTATAGGCTGCACATACAGTTGGAGAATCTAAGAATTAGACGTGATGATGATGAAAAATTACAAGGTAAAAAAAAAACTGTTATTCATTTCAATATATTTCTTGTCAAAGCCAAAGGGACTGATTTTAAAGGGGCAAAAGAGCCACATGAGACTCTGGAGCCGCAGGTTGCTGACCCCTGTTTAGTTCCAGCTGTTGACCTTATCCTGCTGCTTTTTTCTTAAACAATTATGTATCCATTCATAATTAAAACCTAGCAACAGCTAAACAAGTCTGTCCCACTGTCACAGCGATACAACATTTTGACTGGCTGTTGTACACATTAAAGTGGCAGTCTTGAATATTTCAGTCCTGGTACCTGGTGGAAACAGCAACTGTAGTTTAATACTACACATCCCAAAATTCTGGAGGTGGCAAAAGAAACTATGATCATTTTAACAAGGGAACCAGGCATTATTTTCCATCATTCTGTGAGCAACTGTGATCTAATTTTATGCTGCACATGGCACAAGTCTGTGAAAAGCAGGGTGCTGTAAAAGGAATTGGTCAGCTGGCTGAGAAGTGTCACCTGCAGGTCTTCATCTAGTCTGACTCACAGGATGTAGACTGTGCATTGGCTGCCTGCTTCAAATGGTATCCACTATGTCACATGTTACTGTTTTCAAAATGACCATGGGCTATGGGAAAAAACAGCAACCTCCAAGCCAGTAACCTATATATTGAAAATAGCAGGTTGCCACCTGGGTCACTAACCTTATGAGCTTAAATAAACTAGTAGCTTTTACTTTTTCTTTTGCAGGGATTCTCCCATTTTAATGCCTGGGCTTGCCTCCTGGCATGGGAATGTTTCACTAAAATAAGTTACACTATTTTGTGGGGGCACCGTTGCTACATCCCAGGCTTTGCCTGCTCATGGCAGTTGCATTTGGTTTACAGAAATACATACAAGCTATAGCAGAATGATAATGTTTGGAGCCAGACAAAAACGCTGCAGAGATAGTTATGGAGCTAGGTATGATAGCTATGCATGACTACTTTTCACCTAACAGCTCACTGTGGCTGCTCTTTCTTGTTCCATTACTCCATGCAATATTTTAGAACTGATGTGTTGTCAAAAAAATGCCAAAAAAATTGTCATTTTTGATGAATGATGGTCAATAGTAGTAGGAGATGTTTGGTTTGCATCAACAGTAACTTACAGCATTTTTCGTTAAGTTAAGAAAAAGGTTTAAAAAAAAAAAGTGGAAAATTAAGGCATATTTACACAAAGTTAGAAATGTAAAAGACAGACTCTGTTCAACATTGGGGATGGCTAAAATGTACTATTATGATCTTGATTCAGATTATGATTCATGCACATCGATTCACCACACTGCCTGCACAAAACTACACCAATATGATGACTCCACTGCAGGGAATTAATGCAGAGGAAGCTGATGTGTGAAAAGCTTTGGGGAGGATTCAAACCCTAATTCCATTCCCCTGGCTACACTTATTGGTAGGATCAATTCATTTTTGGTTTGGCTCTGCAAATGGGATGTGCTGATCCTGAGAAAAATACAGAATCAGTCACCAGACTTATATGTTTATATATATGGATAAATGCATATATGTTTCTATGCATCTGTTGTGTCAAATTCCTGTATATGTAAACAAACCCAACCAATAAAGCTGATTCTGTCTTATACTTAAAAAATGCAAAGTCTTAATGTAAAAATCATTTGTAGTGTTGACATTTTAGATTTATCTGTGTGTTTGGTGGTTAATGGTAAAGCTGTTTAGGTGAAAACTATGGAATAAAATATATTGCACATGTGAACAAATTCATGGTACCATACACGCACACCTTTAAGCATCATTCAGAAAGAATGAATCTCTGTAATGCAGCCAGTGAAGCATTATGTGGTAACTTGACTCTTCACACACACACACACACACACACAGACACGCACACGGTGACATTGATCCAGAGGGGATCCCCGGTCCAGAGCAGCTCTCTGATCACTTCCACATGTCTGATCCGTGTTGTGTGGGCATGCCCCCCCTCTTCTGCTATGACATTCACTCATGATTAACATCAACTTAATCAGTATTTTTTATTCTAACTCTGCCCTTAAAAAAATGCTGCCTCTTCACTTCTCCATCCATCTGCTGGTCTGGGTGATTACCACATCTTTGAATTATTCTGAACAATTTAAGTTACTCCCATTGGATGATCCAAAGTCATAAAAGTCTTCACAGAACTTGACTGATGCATTTTGGAGTCATTACTCAGTCAAACCCAAAGAGATATTGTACATCCTCCTGGACAGTGCTGGGGGTTGCTTTTTTGTTGTAACAATATTGTGGCAAATATGCCAGGACAAAGAGGTCCCAATATTACAATCTGTGCAGCCATTTCCACATTTGTATAGTTTCCTTCACCAACAATAAACCTATACACAGCAATAATCCTGCTCCTCAATGCCTTACACCTTTTCCACATGTCGGTTCAGGGCGGACATGTCCTATTTTCAAGGCTGCTGCTGCAGACCTTGATGAACTCACTGACACTGTGACATCTTATATCAACTTTTGTTAGGACATTGTGTGCAGACTAAAACGTTCTGCACATGCACCAACAACACACCCTTGTAGCTATTCACATCGAATCAGACATTGTGGCAATTAGCACAGGGTTGTGCGGGGTTGTGGACATGATTATTTGTGTTTAGAATGTAACCGCTGTGAAAGACTCAGCAAATAACATTTTATTTCTCTAATTTCACAAGCCAAATTAGTCTATATTGTTTACAGCAGTTACAGTAGGACCCTTACTGTACAAACTCCACATATGGCTGAGGTTTTCAAAGTTTTAAAAAGCTTTACAGACCATTGGTTTTATTGCACCGTTTCACCTAAAGCTGAAAAGATCACATTTTGGAGGCAGCGGGGGACAGAAAGAATGCATTAAAATTTCACAACACAGATCCAGGTTATTCATGTTTTGGAAGTGGACCATGATGACTGTTTTAGCAATCGCTGCACTCAAGCACTACATCCTCACACACACAGATAGAAAACAATGTGGAGGAATATTAAGGTAGACTTAATGCAGTAGCAACTGTTAAAATCAGTGCAAAATCAAAACAGGATGATTATTACACCTTGTTCTATCTTCATGCCAGTGTCGACTATCGCGTCATCTGCTCTCTGTCCACACTGAATCTGTCTGAATATGCAGTTCCGTGACAGAAGATGATCAAACGTTTAACTGGTCTGATCAATAGTTTCATCGTGTTGAAAATATTATGCAGCTGCCAGACCATGTGAGCGCTCCCTCTGTCTGTCTCTGTCTGACTGCTGCCACTCAAAGTTTGCATCACACTCATCAGAACTACTAAAAAGGCCACCTCTCACTCTGCCTGATCAAGTCTGCACACCTTGTGATGACTGGATCCCAGGGGTGGACTGGCCATCTGGCATACCGGGCACTGTCCCGGTGGGCCGGTATCTAGTTGGGGCTGGTGAACAGGGTTTTTTTCCCACATAATTGGCCGGACCTGTTGACTGGCCATTCGGCACAGCCCATTGACACATCCCATTGGTTAACTGTCAGTCAGGGCCTGTCAATCACTCAGTTGCTGGATGGGCTGAGCTGACAGAGTCACGGCGAGTGAGCTAGGTTAGGTGAGGAGACGTCATAGAAAAACAGCCACCGAAAAATCGCCCGGTTGACGCTGAAAAGCAACGAGGCCTCCAAATGCACCAAAACAACTGCGTTATTTGGTCCAGTAGCAGCAGCAGGGGCTGCAGCGCCAGCAGCAGCAGCAGCATCTGATAGCGGAGGACAGACCCCACAGACCAGACCTGATCCTGGTGCTACCCTCCCGGCTTCAGGCTACTTACTCCAGCGTCATCACCAGCAGGAGCAAGAGTACCCGGTGACACAACAGGTGATGGAGAGTGAGCCTGTGGAGGCCGGGGTCAGTAATAAAAACCAACATGACAGATCTGTAACAACAACCAATTGAGTGTATTGCAGTTAGCAGCACTTCTAGCGAAGTTAGCTGAGAGAGAGCTACATTTTAAAGGTCAAAAACAAAAACACTGTTTTTGCACGCAGACACATTACACATGTGTAACTTTACATAGGCCTATAAATGTAATAGACAAACATGCCTGTTGCTGTGCCATGTCATGTGCAGTTTGGCAGTCACTGAGTTATGCTAACCACATATCTCTTTTGCATACTGATGCTGTCAGTCTCAAATATTTTATTATAGCTATATTTATTAATTCATCATTTTATATGTAGATATACACTCGCTGGCCACTGTATTAGTTACACCTGTGCAATCTAATGCAATCAAATACAACTGCTATGCCATAATTTCTATTTTTTACAAAGCTTATACAGTTTCAGTTTTTGTTGACATGAGTGTGATCATTCTGCCTAATGTGTATTATTGAGGTCATAGTGGATGGTGGTGCTATACAGCAGACAACCCAGCAGAGCATACACATACAGATAGTATCTTCAAATGCCTTTATCAGAGTCCCTGCCTATTTCTTTTCCATCCTCTCTTCTGTCTCACCGGGTTGTCTTGAGCTGTTAAGTTCCTTTGTCAGTTTCCCTTTTGGGAAAATGAGCCTTTTTGAGTTGGTGAGTATAAAAACAACTGCACAGTAGGTGTCATTACAGCACCAAAAGCAGAGCATATATATGCAGATATTGTATTTGCTCTACTGGATTGCATTTTTTTTTCCAACTTGTCAGTAAGTTTGTTTAGGTCTCTGAAGATGTCTTTGAATTTTTGTTCAGAAAATCCGGCCTTTCTGTCACTTTTTGTCCTTGCATTCAAAAATCAGTGCTTGATTCAGTCAACCAATAATGTTGTGGGCTGGTCTGGGCCAAAAATGCCAGGGCTGATTTTTTGCCCCAGTCCACCCCTGCTGGATCCTCAGTCGTTTAAAAACGGATTACTGTTATCATGCAATTTGCAAATATTTTATTTATTTTATTTCCTCACTGGGAGAGAGAGGAAGACTCCAGTGCGCTCCAGCAGGACGCCAATCAGCTGTTCAGATCCATACCCACTCAAGTAAAAAGTGGATAAGTACTTACTCCCACATTTGTACTTTTTTTTAAAAAAGAAAACATGTTTTAGATTAGTTTAGATTTAGTTAGTTAGATTTTTCTTCCTGGAAATGATACTCAATGTAGCCAGCAGTTTGCTATCGGTAAGAGGCATTTACCTTGATAAGCAGCTCCCTTGATCTTCCTCCAGCCACCTGTCACCTTATTTAATTTCCTCTTGTTAAATAAGAAGGTATCATGTAGACAGCTCCTCATCTCAACTCCATGAATCAGCTGTTTTGCAGCACTTCCAGTGCAAGTGACAGGAATAAATATGAACATTCGACAAAAGTTAGGATATTCACATTGAGAACAATGCATTTTGTCACTCGCTCATGTCACAAGCAGCTTGGACACGGTGTTACTCTAAAACCTCATGTGACTGATCAGGTCAGGTGTAGCATACAGAGGTTACTCTGAACCACTGTACATGTACTGCAAATCGAAAAAATGGAGATGCCCCAGTGTGAATCTGTTTGGTATAAAATACTTTTTAAATCAACTCATTTAAACCAAGACACCCACTCATAGTTCATTATCATTTTTGCAGTACCAAACCCCTCCCACTCCAGAACCACCAGCACCATACATGAACACACACCCATACACCTGTACAGTAAGCCCAAGCTGACATGATTATGTGTTATAAGATGTCTACTGATTTTATTAAGTAACACTCTGACATTTGACTGCATTAACACAGATGAGGCAGTCTGAAGTAAGACACTACAGATTCTGTTCCAGACTGAGCTCAGGTTAGTTCTCAGACTGAACTTAAGGCTGTAATGAAGCACCATCTCTTGTAGGTCAGCTTATTTTGACAAATCTGTCCATCTTTGTTCTGAGTGCATCATACTTTTCAGTGTGGAAAAATAGGGGACAGGACTGTTTGGACGTAGTTGTCCTTTGCTGGATTATGCCTCAGGTTTGACAGTGCATGAAAATATTGCCATATTGTTTCTGTAAGGGACAGTGCATTTTACTCTTGAATACGGGACAGTTCTGTATTATATGGGACAGGTGGCAACCCTACTGCAGCTGCACTCTCTTGTGCATAAAGGCATGCTACATAATGTTAAAAATCTCATGAATCCTAGGTGTGGCATTACTGCACATTTTAACAGGATTTTATTATCCATATGATTTAGATTTTCATTACTTATTTATTTCAGTTTATCCTCTAAAATAAAAAGCTACTGACTGTTAAGACAACTTTAAGCCACAGACTGTCATCATGCTAGGAAGGCTGTTTCTGCTCAAGTCTTTCAACACTGAATATGTGTGCATGCATCCAAGATACTAACAAATCAAAGTGGTATAGTACTGTATTGTTTTATTTCTCTACACACGCTCATGGATTCAAAGGCATTAGGTCTCATGTGGGAATTATTAATCCTCCCTTGTGTGTAATTGCATTAATTGCTCGTCTGTTGTTCTTTCTGTTCTGGTGTGTGTGCCTCTCCTGTCAGACCTGACAGCCCGTCTGATGGCTGGGACAGAGGCGCCTGCTGCCATTAAAAGTACACACTGCGTAGATTGCATGCAACAAAAAAAACTGGCACACACACACAAATATGCACACTGCAGGATATAAGGCTTTGCTAACTGAGCCTTTGAACTGCAGCCAGAACTTCATGTATGTTGATTGTTGACTGTGTTTGCCAAGCAGTAAAATGCAGGCCCCGCTGATACTTTAGTCTGCCTCTTACAGAGGAGTTTATGTGGTATGGAACTGGCTTAAAGATGAGATATAAACTAGAGCTGTAAGGACAGTGGTTATTTTCTCCCATTGCACCTCTGAGTAAGTCATTAAAAACTACATGTAATAAAAAAGGTCAGACAGGAGTTCAGGTTCTGCATGAAATCCATCAATTTTATGTATAGATTTTTGCTGCTTGTATTTAACATGGTAAGAGACGCACATTGCAAACAATCGCACACTGATACAGCACATGTGTACAGGGCAGAATACATCACATCTGCACCTGAAAAACAGGCGCAAAAGCCTGAGCAGCTGGCCCTGATTTATTTGTTGGTTCTGAATGCAAACTGGTGAGGGTCCAGGCAGGCTGGGATGTTGACTTTGACGTGCTTGAGAACCTTTTTCTTAAAGTACTCCATCAGAATAGGGCTGAGTGCCATAGGGCAGTAATCATTTATACTAGACGCTGCAGACTTTTTAAGCACAGGGATGATGGTAGCTGTCTTGAAGCAGGTGGGAACACTTGCCTGTGACAGTGATATGTGAAAGAAGTCAGCGATGACATTGACTCGCTGGTTGACTCATGTTTTAAGTACACAGCCAAGGTTGTTATCAGACCCAGCAGCTTTACTCATACTCACTGTAAGCAGGATTCATATCCTCTGTGGATACTGACAGTGGCCGGCCCTCTGGAGGCGGAGGAGACGTCACAGCTCTCTATTTGTTGAGAAGATCAAAGCGAGCATAAAATGTGCTTAGCTCATCCATCAACATGGCCTCTCACATGATGGGGAGGCTCCTGCTTTTGGAATGTTTCAATGAAATGACAGCACTTTAAAATCATCTCTGCACATGCATTTTATAAATGGACACTTCAAAAGCCACCTATACATACGCACATTATAACTGAACACTTTAAAGTCATCTATGTATATGTGCTTTATAACTGGACACTTTAAAATCATCAGTATGTATGCACCTTATTGGCCACTTTAAAAGTCATCCATACATATGTACTTTATAAATGGACCCTTTAAAAGTCATCTGTGCACATGCATTTTATAACTGGGAACTTCAAATTCATCCATGTGTATGCACTTCATAACTAAGTCATCTGTGCATATGTACTCTATAACTGAACAATGTAAAAGTCATCTATGCATATGTACTTTATAACTGGATACTCTAATGTCATCTGTGCATATGTATTTTATAACTGGACACTTTAAAAGTCATGTCTGCATATGCACTTTATAACTGAACACTTTAAATGTCATCCATACATATTTTCTTTATAACTGAACACTGTAAAAGTTATCCATGCATATGTACTTTATAATTGAACACTTTAAACGTCATCCATACATATGCACTTTATAATTGAACACTTTAAAAGTCATCTATACATAATCACTTTGAGTAGTGCACTATTAAACTGTCCACTTTACTTTTGAGCTGGGTTTATTGTGGACCTATCCATGTGTTGCATTTGCATTTTTTTTCTTTTTCCTTTTATCCTGTGTTTTATTTTGTCTAGTTTTTCTTCTGTCTTATATGCTGTCTGTGTGATTTATGTGTTCACGTATTTTATGGGCTCTTGCACCCTGTTTCCAGTGACGTACCTACTGCAAATGGTGAATAAACTGACACTGACTCTGACAACAGGATGTCCTTCAGTGTGAGCTAAGCCTCAAAAACATGCTGGTACTGTCTAACACTACTCAGGACTCAAACGGTCCCTTGCATGACTACATGACAAAGTTCAGGAGAGCTCAACTTACTGCAAATTTACACTGACATCCATGAGCTACAATGTGGCAACAACACGTCATCAGTCATGCTCTCTTGGATTCCCTTGGGAAACTGAAGAACGCCATTGTTTTCTACAGTGTTTCACTTCATACTAATCAACTGCTTACCACTTTACTATGATACAAATTTAATGAGCACCCACAAGTTATTAAACATAAAAGTGGTCATATACTCTCTAAATAAAGGTGCAAACCAGAGCCATAAAGGGTTCTTTGGATTGTCCCCATCAGAAAACCATTTTAGTTCCTGGTAGAACCTTTTATAAAGGTCCACTTTCAGAGAACTGTTCCACAGTCTCAGGGTGCTAACAAGAATCCACTCAGGATGTTCTTCTGGGAGCCGTTTTATATTCCAAGGGTTTTATCTAGAGCCTTTTTATATCACAAGGGTGTTATCAAGAACCCACCCAGGGGGTTCCACCAAGAACCTTTTTTAGATTCCAGTGTTTTCAAGAACACAATCAGGGGGCTCTACTGACAACCCTTTAATATTCCAAGGGTTTTATCTAGAAAACAGTCAGGAAGTTCTAATGGTAATCTTTATATATTCCAAGGGTCTAATCTAGAACCTACCCAGTGGATTCTACAGAGAACATTTTTAAATTCCAAGGGTTTTATCTAGAACCCATCCAGAGAGAATCTGTTTTTTCAAGGATTTTTTAAAAAAAGGGTTTTCTGGATGGAAAGGGTTCTTAATGCAACCCTTGGTCTAAGAATTCCTTACAAACCCTTTCTTCAAAAAATGGTTCATCAGAAGCAAATGGTTCTGGGTAGAACCTTAGTCCTTCAGGAAAAAAAATCATATTGGAACCCTTAAGAGTGAGGTTCTCAATATAAGAAAATAAAAATGAGAAAATAAAAAGCCGAGCTTAGTATTTAAACAGTGTGCTCATTGAAAACACAACCATAAACCTCTTGAGAGACAAGAGAGGGCTCTTTATATCCATGAGTGATTGAGATGTTAGATTGGTGAGCAGCCAGAAATGAAGCAAAAATATGACTTCAGGTCTGTGGTCTGGTTCAGTCAGTAATCAGGTTGAAATGTATGTATGGTCAAGTTAGGTGTTTAACTCAGACCAGAACAAAACAGACACAGGAAAAGTAGAAAAGACAGAGAAATATTTGAAAACTTATCAAGACGTCCACACTTTTTTATCATAGTCCAGGCCTCCAGGGACTCTCTCTGTCCCAGGAGGGCTATTATGGAGGACTACAACATGTTGAGAGTTATCAATGATTTAGGGTTAATCAGTCATACACACTCAGTTAGCTAGCTGGACACAGTGAGTGGAAAGCAGCCAAGTGTGTCCAGAAGGGGATTTTCTAAGCTCATTTTCCTGAATTTCACATCATTTGCAGCAGGTCTGGCGTGGCAAAACAGCCAAGATTTGAAACAATTCCATCAAAATTCTTTAAAGTGGAGGCGAGCTTCCTGGAACGGATGCAGCTCGAAGAAGAAAAAGCAAACAAGCTGCAATGCTGTGCACTTGGAAAAGGAGCAAACACTTTGTCTTCTTTACGAGCGAAATCAGATTACTGCAAAAGCAAATACCTGCTGAGATTCTAAGCTTTTCACTCAGTCTGTTACACTGGCCCTTCACCACAACACATAATTGTTGTTGTTCTCATGATAGTAAGAGTTATTTTCTCACTAACTGTCCAGAACTTAAAGGATCACTCCAGAATTTTGGAAAATATACTCTTGTGGACTGTCTTACTGACAGTTTGTGTTGTGTTTTCCAAAAAAACACACTGCTTTATTACCTCCTTCAAGAAGGGTTTCAGTTTGGTTTCTTTGTTTGTCAAAAAGAAAAGATACTGGCCCAGTTTCATGACATTTGGTAAGGGTGTAGCATGGACCAAACAAGACCCATCAAATATATAGATGCAGATCAGTATCACAGGGTAGATACACAATTTCTCATATTTATGAGATAAGTCGTAACTATAATAATTAAAGTGAATGTTGTCCTGCAAGTGAACAAAAAACAAACACAGCAGGTGTGTGAGAAATAATGTTATCCTTACTGTTTTTCCAAGATAATATATCCAAAATAACACTTTTTAAATAGACCAATAGTAGTTGTGCTTGCAGATTTGCATGTCATAAAAGCCTGGACTATTGTCTTGGCGGGTGCCCTTCTAGTTTAAACGCTGTGTGATTTCTTGTGTATTTAAATGGTAGGGCTATAGGGCATTATTTTATATTTTGTGTTGTCAACAAAATCCATGAAGTTACCAAAACTAGCAAAGTTTTATTTTGTTTTGTCTGACTTCCTGCTCTGTCTGTGGCTCTCAGCATCAAGGCCATTGTTTCCTTCTGAAAATGTAAATCCCACAATGACTCACAATGATATGGTTTCCTTTTTAAAAGATCTTCAACAATTTACTAATAGTTAGTAGCTAGTTTTTAGCAAACATTACTTAAACAGCCTCCTGTTAACAAATTTTCTGCTGCGGATTAATATGATGAGTATTTCTCGGAGGCTTTTCTAGATGGGGAGTATGGGGGGGTACTGAACTGAAATCTGCTATTTTTCATAGTGCAGTGTGGAGGATGAAGTCTCACAGCCTGAGGAAAGAGGTACAATGGAGGTCCAATTTCTTTCTGAGGACTTAAAGAATAAAGTACAGAAGCTATATATTTGTCAGGTGTCACTCTGTTGTGCTGCGATTAGTAGGACTATTTTTCTTTTAAAGAAACATTTTAAACACAAGAATGTAAGAAACTAATATACTGTAAAATCCTATAGTAATAGTAATTAAAGTAGATGTTATTATAAATTGTATATAAATGTGCATACGTGCAAGCACATGTACATACTCACATACTTCATGTCTCCCCTGCATAAGTCAGTGCTCTATCCTGGTCAAAAGAGTCTGGAAACACCCCTGGTATTTCTGGAAGAAATGTATGTCGGATTGCGTCAAAATAAACTACAATGTGTGTGTTCATGGAACAGTGTGGCTCACTGATGTTTATAATGGTCTTAGACAACAATGGGGCTGTATGGCACAGAGGAATAAGATGTATCAGGCCTTCAATACACAATTCTTGCATTTTTCTGCTTCTTCCAAAACAGAAACAAACAGCCCTGTGGACTTTGTGTCTATGTGCAAGGCTCATTAACAACTGGACAGGGACATGCAAGCACGAGCCAGCCGCTGTAGATGCTGTAGAAGATGATCTGGCCTTTAGTGGTCATTGTCTTTTCATGGAATTTGCTAACAAAAAGAAAAACATAGTATACTCATTTTTATTTTTTTGTATTAGCTCTGCAAAATTACTCAGAGCTCCCACTGGACTTCTAAGTGTGCCTGCAATAACACTGAATTACACAGATTCTATGGTGAGTTTCATCATGGTGTTAAAGCAGAGTGTCCACACCCTTAATTCTCCACTGATGAAACATGACGGCCCTCGGGGCTCTGAGCTTCTCATGTTTATGTCAGAAGATGGGAGGAGTGTATGTTTGTGTGCATGCAACCTTTTTTTTTTTTTTTTTTATAAATATATGCTTTTCTAGAAATACTTTTGGTGTGATTCATACAAAAGCCACAAAACATTACTGTGTGACTACAGAAAGCCACAGACAGGTCTGAACTGCTGTTTTTTTCTTCCATTTTAGGTACACTTTTATTCTCAAGATACATATGTATCTTTACATTAATTCACTAAAAAGACTGTAGAATCCAAAAGAAAAAGAATATTGTCTTATCTGTCAATAAAGTCATCTTCCTGTTGTGCATGTCGGACACACAGACAGCTCATGATGGAAAGCAGAGGACAAAGGTGGAGACAGAAGTGTAAGCAGTGGTCACTACGTTTTTATACAGCAGTCAAAATGACATGAAGAAATTCTGCAAATTTAAGATTTAAATCTGTAGTACACCTTTTATATAGCAATTAAATTGTGTATATTGTTTTACTGGTGAGAGGAAAAAACAAGCAGCTGTTAATGCCACATAAATGCGCTTACTTTACTAAAATGTTCTGTACTATAAAAACAAAAAGCTGAGAAAACACCAAATTTCATGGCAACTTACCTCAGCAGATTTTTGAGCTTTGAGCCGAGCTCAGACTCTTAAGTTCTGAAAAAGTTTTACCAACTAATTATGTTTTGTTGAGATAAACTTAGATTTCTTCTTTACATAAACATGAATCTTCGAGTTTTGGAAACCTCAAAAAGCTGTTTTTACAGAAAGTATTATGTAAACTCAGTGTGAAATGTGGGTAATAATTTAATATTTTCAAATAAAACCATATAATTTTAAAGCAACCAAATGATGACAAGTCAGGTTCACAGATCAATTTTTGAAATACTTTTTTTTTTTTTTTTTTTTTTTGAGTTTCTAAGCCTCAAAGATTTAAGTTTATCTAAAGAAGAAAAGTGAATTATCTCAAGACAAGATTATAGGTTGGCAAAACCTTCCATTTTACTTCATTTCAAAACTTAAGAGTTTGATTTGGGCTCAAAACTCAAAAAATCTATTACAGTAAGCTTCCTTGGTATTTTTAGTTGTCTGAACTTTTTGATAAAAGGTTTGTTTTCTTAATTAGACAAAAAAAAAAAAAGCTTAAATGCAGTTATTTTTCATTTCTAAATTAGTTAATATGTTTATATGCATACAACAAGATAATAAAAGGCTACATTGAAAGGGCCATAGAAATGGTCAGGAATGTTCATTTATGCATAAATGAACTCTTCCCAAGATTTATTGGTGAGGCTTATTGTGAATTGGCTCTCAGTGCTTTGTCATTTTTGAAAAGCAGGTTGTTTAGGACACACTGTTATAGAGTCACAACCTCAAACCATGCACACTCTTACTGGTTGTGGGCTACACACCACAGCCCAAAGGCTGTCACAGAAACATCCTGAGCACAGCAAAATAATGAGAAAATAAGAAAATACAGGCAGAGAGAAGCTTCTCTGCAGACACCAACACATACTTCAAGTGGGTCAGAAGTGAAGACCCACTTGAAGTGACAGTTCTCCCACACATCAAAAATAGATACTTCTCCCCTGGCCGGTAGTGCTGTTTATCCATCTAGATAGTTTTGGGGTGAGTTGCAGAGTTTTGGAGATATCAGCTGTAGAGATGTCTGCCTTCTCTCTAATTTAATGGGACCAGATGGCTGTCAACTTGTGGTGCTCAA
This sequence comes from Lutjanus erythropterus, assembly GCF_056507025.1. Lineage (NCBI taxonomy): Eukaryota > Metazoa > Chordata > Actinopteri > Lutjaniformes > Lutjanidae > Lutjanus > Lutjanus erythropterus. The sequence goes on along the minus strand of NC_139323.1, from coordinate 4,098,289 downwards.
AGAGCCAAAACAGAGGTTGATATCTCCAAATCTTTGGGTGAATAAATACCGTAGCACTACGATGAGATGAGAAATATGTATTTATGATTTGGTGGTGAACTGTCCCTATAAGTGCAGAAGGGGCACCACCAACACACAGATACACAGGTCTGTGTCCTCTGTTGAACTTGTGTTCCAGTGTGAAGTTTGCTTCAGGACAGAAATGCTCACTTGATGCTGAACTAGTCATTTTACAAGCACTTTCTGTGTTGGCAGTATGTGACACACATCCAACCGGTCATACAAGACAATAAAAAACACACGTTAGATAGTGAGAATATATTCAGTTGAAGATGTAGGCAGGAGCAGTCAACACAGCTCATAAATGACTGTGCCAATAAGCACAAATGAAAAAACTGTTTTGTCTGGTGACAACATGTCCCTCAGGCTCATTACGAACACTCTGGGCCCTATCTTGCACCCGGCGCAAAGTTGTTGCGCCACTGGCGCAAGTGGTTTTGCTATCTTACACCAGCGTAAGTGCCATTTTTGCCATGTCTGCAAGATAGAAAACGCACTTGGGCCTGGTCTGCGCAGCCGTGGGCGGGAGGTCTAAACATGAAGACAGTATGTAGGCGTGGCCCAGCACGTTTCCTATCTTGTGCTCGGGGCATTGGAGTAAAAACCACTTGCACTTTAGACCATTTAAAACCTGGTCGAAGTGCAGGTCTTTCAGTACAAGATAGCACCCGGCGGAGCCAGGCAGCTTTGCGGCTAGACTGGACCAGTTCCCCTCCCCTCTCTACTGCACCATCTCTGTCTCCTGCTCCTCAGCCAGCAGAGCTGCATAATAAAAATGATGATGAGAATGATAATTAAGTATAAAATACAACACATTTTCAAGGTGTTTCAGGTTAAAACATAAGCAGTTATATATCTGCATGACATTTGTGGTTCATTTATTGTATTGGTTTTTGTAGGCGTTACTGTAAAATAAACTATTTCCACATGAAGCGTCTTTGGAGACGTCCTGCTGTCTCCATATATTGCGTGCTCTCCTGCTTTCACTCCTCAAAACGGGAGCTCTGTCTCCTCATTTTAAAAATCTTTTGTCTTTGTTTCTTCCTGGTAAATCTGCCGTCATGCTGCCACAGCTTGTGTTGCTGGCGCACCTGCCTTTTAAAGGCAATGAGAGCTGACTTTCTGATTGGTTTATTGCATGCTTGGCCTAAACTTTTCTTTTATTTTTCATTCTTTTTTCATCTTTGTTTCTTTTTTCCTTTATCTCACTTTTAAAAAACTGAGGCTGAATCGGTACAGGATGTTTATGTTTCAGCATGTTCTTTGACATGATATGGTTTACATTACACAATGATAACTTGTAGCACAATGAGCAAAGTATGTGCTTAAATGAATTATGTCAATAAATAAAAAGTATTATGAAATTTAAAAAAATGCATATAAATACTTTTCTACTCTTAATTTATCTTAAGATGACTTTCAGTCCTAAATTAGTTTGTTTATTTGTGTGTTTGTGATTGTGGTGGAATAATACAGATTGCATCATGAAATTCAATAGAATAATGATTCACAAATAAATTATCTTATGTACCTGGTGTATCATATTTGATACACACATTTTTGACATAATTTTACTATAAAGTAAGCTACAAAATATTACATAATTATAAGTTGTTTCATGTAAATATTCATTTTGAAATATTAGTAACAATTGAACTGTTATTCTTACTGTAACCTTTTCAAAATTAGCAAAGATTTCCTAGCAAAAATGTAGGACTCAGGCTCCTGCCTGCTGTGCACTGATAATCAGTGAGAGGGCAGAGGACATGTCTCAGACTGATGCAGCAGGTTTTTCAGGACAGTATTGATCATGTTGATGTTGTAGAAGTCTCAGAATGTTGGACAGGAGCAGTCCCCACAGCCTATACATGACCGTGCCAAAATGCAAGTTTGAAAAAGTTGTTGTCGTCCTCCTGTCTAGTGACAAACTGTCCTTCAGGCTAATTATAACGACTGTCTCTGCATTGTCTTCTTCTTTCTTTTCTGTAAGAACAGCCACACCACCACACATAAAGGTGAGTTTACACAACATGTTACTCAACCTCTGAAGACAGTTACATAATGTAATGTAATATATAATGGAAATGCTTTCTCAAGTCAGAGAAAATAACCCTTATTATGTCATAGTGATGTTGTCAGCTTCGGTTTGGAGACTACAAACTTATAACATGCAGTCTGTATTCATGGATGAGGAAATTAGGGGTGCTGAGGGGCTGCAGCGTCCCCTAACATCAGGCTTAATTATAGCTGCTGCGCAGGAGGAAGAAGGAGGGGCAAGAGGAGGAGGATGAAAAAAAGGAGGAGGAGGATGACAAATGAAAATATTCTGTCTCCTGTATCACCAGCATGTCATCATCAGACATAATGATGGTTTGCACTTAAATGTAAGTGTGATCAGAGACTCTAGTATACACAAATAAAAATAAAGAACAATATGAAGAAAGAGGAACATATGAAGAGACTGACCTGATCTAGCTTAAAGCTGCACTGAGCACTTTCCAACTACAAGCAACATATTTGTAAAATAAACTAAAGTAAAACTACTGCCCTCAGGACAGACATAAAGGCTACAGCTAAATTAAATGAAGCTGTGGGTGACAATATCCTAAGACTGTATAGTAAATAATCATTATCTCAGTTCTTGGGAAGAAATATCTTGATTCACTGTGCCGCCCTAATAACCACCCAGTAAAAAGTATATAAAATTAGATTTCAAAACCGTGAAAAAAAAAAGTTGCAGTTTTCCCTGAAACATGGATGCAGCTTTCTTAGACTTGCACAGACATGTTTGAGGAACCAGAGCCAGAGAACAGTGATGCACCCAAGAATCAACTCATTCCTCTCAATCTGCAACAGAATGTTTTTTTTTCTTCTTCTTCTGTGTTGGGTTGTTGGAACTGAAGCGAGCTGAACTGCTGGGCTGATTTGGACTGAGAGAGAGGGATTGTGAGTCGAGTTGCTGTGGCAGGTGAAAGAAACTAACCAGATTTCTTAACAGAACCGGCCTTCTTATCACTTGCACTGCTAATGCTAAATGCTAATGCTCTTGTTTATATAAACCTATGTCATCACTGAGCCATGATTCCTGAACACAGAAACAGTTTAATGGTCTAACTCCACACTCCAGTACTACAGAGTTCAGTTTCATCACATTTTCAACTATTATTTTTTAACATGTATAATGTGTTTGGAAGAATAGAATTGAAAATATTATCATTATGTTTTCAAGGTACAGTTCTGAAAAGTACCACAGTACATCCATTATGATATCAAAATGTTGTCATTTATTTTCCTGAACATTCAACATTTATCTTTTAAAAAGTGCACAATGAGATCCATTTTTCATAACTCAGAAATCTGGCTGCAGATGTGGGAGAACACGTTTAATTCATTTTACACTTTTTGACAAAAATAAAGTGATGGACTTCATCATTCCTGCAAGCTGTAAGCATCTAAAAAATATTCTGCTGACTGGAGCTACATGTTGGTAAAAGTTGCAAAGTGATGCCATATACGACTAATTTATTATGAACGATTAAAGTTTTTATGTCACACAGTTGCCATAGCGCCACCATCGACTATTAGCCCACAACACCAGTTGACATAGACCTACTTGCCAACCCTCTAGATTTTTCCAGGAGACTCACCTCCCTTTTTTCATTGACCTCTTCAGGTTTCCTCCCGGGGCCACACACGGGTCTTCCATATTTCTCCCAATTTATAACAAATTTTGAAATACATTTTTTGGGAGTTTCTAAAAATCAAGATTCAAGTTTATCTAAAGAAGAAAAGTAAGTGATCTCAACTAAAGACTGTAGGTCAGTAAAACTTTTTAAGGTTATTTCAAAGCTTAAGGAAAAAATATTTTGAGTTTTCTCACCTTTTTTTCTTACAGTATTTTTCTTTTGTAACTTTTGTGGGAACTCTGGCCTGTATGATGATAAACCCAACTGTCTGACAGTTTATCACTTCTCCGCGTCTTTCATTTTCTAATGTTATGCTCTAATAACCTGGCTGTTCATCACAGATAAGATCATCTCTCTCTCTTTAATCATAATTAACAGCTGAAGGATTCTGCCCTCAGATCAGTTTCTCTAAACTCACTTCATTATGTTCTTGTCACTGATCTTGTCTTGAGCATGTTCCCTTTTTCATTATTTATTAATACAAGATTCATGAGATGTTTTCCTCTCTAAATGAGCCTTCCTGATCTTTATCTTTGAAATGAAAGAGTCTGATGGACTGGAGGGAGGAAAGTTGAGACGAGGGCTAAATCTTGATTCATCTCAGTCTCTGCTGTTATTGGTCAACACTCCCTCAGAGCCAGATGAAGCTCCATCATGTTGCTCTGAAAACAACAGGACTGCAAACCAGATGTGTGATCTGTGAGCCAGAAGTGTGGTTAGTATCACTGTAGTTTTTAATATTAAACAAACAAACAAAGAAACCCCAAACGGTTTCAGACAGTGGATGATAATAATTAATCAATGAATGATCAGATGATCAATCAAGGAAAACTGAATCAATCTACTATCAGATAAAGATCTGAAATATAACAGATTATTTTTACTGGGTGTCTACATGTATCAACAAGCTAAATTTAAGACTTTTTAATTCCACTGTTTAATTAAAATTAAGGCCAATTTTGCCATAAAACTAAACTTTTGAATTTATTTGTATTTCAGTTTTATTTGTATAGTGCATAATCATAACAAAGATATCTCAGGGCACTTTTTAAATTGAGTAGGTCTCTGTACTCTTTATGAACCAGATTGTTCCCACCAAGAGCAAGCACTGTGCTGACTGTGATGAGGAAAAAATTAACTTTCCCAAACATAATTTAAGACTATTGAATACTTTGTAAGGCTTCTTATTAGTAAATGTTAATTTAAGACTTTTTAAGGATCTTATGAATGTGCTTCACATTATATTATATTAAAGTATATGTTTTTAATATGTTAATATGTCTTTACATCTTTATATGTTTCACAGGCTAAGTAATGCTGTCAAAGAATAAGCAATATGTTGCTGCAGAAATAAAGCTTTAATTGAGGAGGAAAAAACACATTTGGTAATGTTTGGTACAATCAAAATATAATGTTTAACTGATTGTTAATGCTACCCATGATTGATTAAAGAAAGTGCAGTTTGCAACCTCTCTTCAGATATGAGTGCATGTTGTTTTCCTTTTTTATAATCTTGTGAGATGATTCATATTAACTCAATATTAACATTGTCTGGGCGTTGTGTGGTCACAGATCCTGTCAGTCATTAACTGGTCAGACCAAAACCTGTTCAAGCCAAAACACAACATGCAACGAGACTCAACAACACAGAATAAAAAAATAAAAAAAAATACTTTCCGTCTTGTTTCGCTCTCCTGTCAGAGCTGCTTTGCTGCAGGTTAGTCTGAAGGTTCAGTGAATGCACCATCACCTATTTTTGAAAGCCCAGCAGGGGAGTGAACATAGACAGTACAGGGGGCCTGTAGAGAGAATAGGCCCTTTAATTTCAGAGTCAGGTTCAGATTCAGATTACTTTATTATCCATTAAATTCACATAAAATGGAAATTCTTCTTTGGCACTGGCATATGGGGAGAACACACTCATACACAGCTATACAAACAAGCCCTTGTGACTGATTCAGATTACCGCCCCAGATAGACACATTGAATGAATTACAGATAACAAACAAAATAAATCTGTGTCTTTACTTTGCCATATTATTTAACAGTGTACTGCAAGATAAAACAGTGTATTGGATATATCTTTTGCAGTAAACTTGTCTGTTAGAAACAGTTGGGCCCACACGTGCAGTACTCTCCCTGTGGCTTAACAGTGTGTGTGTGTGTGTGTGTGTGTGTGTGTGTGTGTGTGTGTGTGTGTGTGTGTGTGTGTGTGTGTGTGTGTGTTTGTTAGTAAGCTTCTATTACAGTGTGTCTTGCAGGAATGCACTGGCTGCAGTCTAGACAGCTGATCCCCGTCTGTCCTCGCTCCCAGGATCCAAACAACCAAAACTGTCGCAACCTTCGACATTTCTGCCATCACTCAGGTCTCAGATACAAAAGCTGAATAATTACATGTAAACATTCAAGCAAAAATATTCAATACTGAACGGAGTCAAATTTAGCAAAGTCTTATACCATAACAATAAGAACTAGGTCATTTCTGGCTCTGTTATTTATAATTTAAAATAGCACTTGTAGCTATTTTATTCTCAGACTGTATTATTATCTTGATTAGCAAATTAATCCTTCAGCTTCCTCCAGAATGATGTTGAAAATCAACAGGAATAATCCCAATGTTAGATTGTGTCTTCTTCAGGGTTGGTGAGTAATGGATTACATGTGACAGGATTATGTAATCTGAATACAATAAAAGGATTTTTAAAAAGATGTAATCAGATTACAGCTACATTTAGTAAAAATGTGGATTATAAGTAGGATTACAATTTTAAATTAAAGAATGATATCCTACCATTCACAGTTCACACAGCTGTCAATTCATTATCATGACCTCTAGTTAAAAAAAGCTAGGTGGAAATTTCACAATTTTTTGTTTTTAAATAAATTAATCAATGAATAAATTGTGCACAACAAAGGAAGGAACAGCTGGACAAAATAATAACCCTGACAACCAACATAAAACACTGAGAGCTGCAATAATGAATCCATTATTAATGCACTAGTAAATTACTATGTGACTATTTTGATTATTGATTCATCTTTTAAGTCTTTTTTTAACTAAAGAAAAGTTAAAATCCTCTAAATTTCAGCCTCTTTAATGTGAATATTTCTGGTTTCTTTACTCTTCTCTGACAGTAAATTGAATATTTATGAGTTGTGGACAAAGTAAGACATTTGAGGACGTCATCTTGGACTATGGTCCATAATGTCAGAAAATGTCGATTGAACAACTAATCAGTTAATTGAGAAAATAACTGACCAATTAATCAATAATGAAAATAATCATAACCTGCAGCCCAAAAAACACTATATTAGGCTAAACAATTTCAGTTTTATATTGTGGTAATCCAAAAGTAACAGAAAGTGATCATGTTACATTATTGTGATACTTAGATTATGTTACTGACTACAATCTAGCAGTTTGTAGCAGAAGCTATGTGTGTTCTGTTCACTTGGTGTCTTGGCTTCTCTCTTGGTGTTGTAATCCTCTTGTGATTTGTGCCAAATTGTCACCGTGTGAACAAAGTCAAGATAAAAAGCAAGCCGTCTAATAAAGTAGCTGTGAGGATTGTTTTTTTTTTCTGCAGCTGTTGCATAATATCAAATTATCTTTGAAACAACAGCAGGACAATGTTCAGTGGCTGTACCTTGCATTTCTGTGGTATGAATTTGTGTAACTGCCCGGCGTGTGAATCATGATGTGTCTATTCAAGTCACTGGATCCAGTCCAGTCCTGTTTCATCAGGCTCGTCAGGTCTGTCCTGATGGATCACTGCGATGGCGTGACTGTGTTTCAACTCAAACCGATGATCACCTCAATCTTGACAATTTCCTTCTTGGTGCTGCCAGTCCACTTCAAAAGTAATTTAATCCCGGTTTTAGCTGCTGGTACAGTCATGATGCTGTCATTTAACTTCACGCTGAGAAGATTTATCTGACGCATCAGGCTCAGCGTTGAATCAGTGCTGCAGTATGTATATTGTATCACACATAGACTTTCCAATTGTCAGTCAAATTAAAGTTAGGATTAATGTGAGCAGCTGGGCTTGTTACATTTATGTTACTTTTACAGCAGCACACAAATAATCCACTTAAAACTGACTATGCTCTTTTGTTCTTTTTTTAGTGTCGTCTTTTATATATTCACATTTCCTTATGGCTGGCAGTTAGATTATTTTTTCATTACACAACACAGGGTTGTATAATGAGATTAAGTTGTAGTTCTGGTTTTGCTGCTCACAAAAATCCCACATACAAAAATCATGCACAGCAGATTAATTGAACAAACGTTAAGTCATAGAAAAAAAATCTAAAAAATAATTTACATGGAAGAGTTCTGAGGATGAATAAAGCAGTCTTTCTAAGTCATCCGTAGAAATTGTTTGGAAAAAGGCAGGCACTTTCAAAAAATACTTGGCAGGTGATTGGATGAACCATCCGTCTACAGCGTCTAATACAGGCTAACTTCTGGAGAGTTGGATTTACCATTTACAATTTCATGCGAGAATCCTTCTGGTCTGTGCAACAAACCATCTGATGTGTCAGGTTACTATCAGTGGAGCCAGCTGGTAAATCAAACTCTCGCCAAAACTGGTCCGGAGAAAAGTGAAAACCTCTTTTCTTTGGAGAAAAGCCTTCATATTCTTACTTGTCTTTCACATTTCTAAGTGTCTACACTACAACAGATCACCAAAAAAAAGCTAAATCAAAAAAGTATCGCAACATGCCTAATCTTATACCACAATAAAAAAAAAAAACACAGATACAGTAAGAGGAGTACGGTCATAATGAATAGGACTGATTACATTCATTAAGCCCTATGCCAACTACAGGATAGAACCTACATACACTTGGAAAAACCAAGAATATACTATGACAAAAGAGATTTGAATAAGTTGTTATATATATATATATATATATATATATATATATATATATATGTATTAATATATACATATATTCACAGGGGTTGTGGCACCTATTCATGGACATTTACTGACTCTGGCGAAGAACTGGTGGGTGAGTGAGTGATTTATGCAGCCTCTGCTGTTGACCGTTTTCTCCATTAAACAATTATATTTGATCCATAAAATGTCAATGTAAAATGTTGTCAGTGTTTCCCAGAGTCCAAGATGACGTCCTCAATGTCTCATTTTGTCCACAACTCAAAAATATTGAGTTTACTGTCAGAAAGGAGTAATGAAGCCAGAAAATATTCACATTTAAGAAGCTGAAATCAGAGAATTTGGACATTTTTTATTTTTTTTTATTTTTAGTTAAATCAATTATCAAAATAAAAGCATATTAATTTATTAGTTGACTGCATGATAGTATATCGTTCTTTATCTTAAAATTGTGATCCTACTAATACTTTTTAATTTTTAAATGTTTCTATAATCTGATTACATCTTTTTTATCTGTAACTGTAATAGATTACAGTTACCTTTTTCATATCCAATTACATAATCTGTTAATCCCCAAGCCTGTATCTCAATATGGTAATAATATCTATTACACACAGAAAATGATATCATATAAAAAATGTAATCATCTCAATTTAGTACTCGAGCATTTGATCAACAATAAACCTGAATTTACCCATCAAAACAAGGAACAATACTAATAAAACATGCAAAGTGTTAGTGTGGACCCACTCATCATCGCACAATAGCATTGCAGTACCAATGACCACTAAGCACACGTGATGATTTTATGTTCACATTTTCATTAAGGAAACTTCAGAGTTCCTGAGAGCTCCTCACCACCTGCTCCTCACCTTAAATAAACCTGCAACAAGAACACATCCTGCTTGTTTACACGCTGCCGTGGCGTTATTGTAGTGCACACAATTAGCTGGTGACATTTCTGAAGCGTAATGGTCTCAGTGACAGACACACTATGGGAGCATTACTGACTAATCCACAGGTACGCTTGCTATGCAGACAGCAGATGAATTGCAACGCCACCAGCTTTGTCCTGTCGCTGTGAGCGTACCAGAGAGCTCTGTGACAGAAATATGCTGCAGCTCGTGGGAACTGACTCCTGATGGAATGCTGCTACACTGACAAACTCAGGAATCCTAAACATGCAGCTCACCTGAACAGCACAGGCAGACACACAAGACTAGAACGGACTAAAATAGAACAGACCAGAGGAAACTGTCTCACAGGCCTCCAGCAGTCCGTGCTCATGTGATGGATGGAAACACAAGAAGCGTGTTTAGCTTCCTACTGATTCTGGGGACCCAGCCAGAGGCAGTCAGCTGATGGAGCAGTCAGGGGTTCTGTTTCCACTGTACACTACTGAGGCAACATGAAGAATATTGACTTTAAAGGGCTTATTAGCACACATTAGAGAAATAATATTGCCTCAGCACACTTCAAAGACTAGAAAGAGAGTCCGGTTTCAGTGGTCTGACTGTAGGTGACGTTATGGTATCCCAGGAGGCAAAGCAAGAGATGATGAAGTGAGTGTGGGAAGGGAGTATAGCATCAGTTAAAAAACAAAAAAAGAGATTGTGATAAAAGCAAATAAGAAAACTATTTCTAGATCACTTTTCTAAACAGAAGTTACACAGAGGAAAATGGAGATAACAGAGACAGAAAAAAAAGTAATAAATCAAGGAAAAGTCAAGGTGGGTGTCTGACTTGGTGACTCAAGTGACATACAAACTCAGTGAAAAGAGTCAAACTTCCATCAGCCAAGTTGCATCTCTAGAAGGAATCAGAATTGCTGCAGTATGGTTCAATAGGCTTTTTGCCAGTTTTACCAGAGTAATAACCTAGGAAGTCATTCTTAGAAACTGTTTGGAAAAGGGTAGGCACTTTCAAAAAAAAGTTGGTAAATCAAACTTGCTGATGCTGGTCAGGAGAAAATCCTTCAGTGTTCTTCAGTGTTTGCTCTTCTTTCAATGAAGACATACTCTCCAGTTCTGATATAACTGATGCTATCACAGTATCTTCACTAACCTCTTCAGGTGCCAATGCTAAATGGTATCTTTTGCGTGTGTATGGGTAATTTAATGTAAAAACATCCATGTCAAGAGACACAGTATAAAGACTAAGACAGTACATGAGGTGATGGGGTGGGTTGATGGATGGGTCAAACAAATACATGATTTTTACCCTGGAGACTGGAGTTTGGTCCTGTCTGAAACCAAAAGTCAACATTATCTTAAGGTTTTGGTTACATAACATTATGTGCACCTGACATGCATGACATTCTTTGGCTATTTTAACTCAGAGATGATCTTTTCCTAGACGTAACCAAGTACTTTTGCTTCCTAAAACTAACCAAACTGCAGCCATTACACACCATGAACAGACCTTTCTAGCAGCATCTCATACAGATGCTAAACGGGTAGCTTGTGCAACAGTATGAGATGGTGAGGGGTCTGACTCAATGGATGCAAACTGCGGGTCCTGCCTTTGGTTGCTTGCTTTAAGCAGCATCGCAGCATCTGCTATTTATGTTTTCAAAGTCCCTGTGAAACAAGAACAACCTCCTAGTTGCGACCTACACCCTGAAAACAGCAAATTAGCACCTGGGACGCTAATGCTACCAACATATACAAGCTAACAGCTGTTAGCTTTTCTTTTGCAGTCATTTTAATACCTGAGCTCGCCTCCTGATGTGCCCGTGGTCCACCAAAACAAGTTCCCCCTCTACATTATTTTGCAGCAGCACTATTGCAGCATCCTAGGCTTAGCGCCACCCATGACATTTATGATTGGTTTAAAGAAATGCAAACAAGGCAGGGTGTTGTTCCCCCATAGCAGAATGTGTATCTGTGAAGCCAGACCTTTCGACAGTGCTTAACACTGAGGAGTCTCACAGAGTTGCAAGTGAAGAACTGACAATGAAAAAAATCTAATGTGGGAAACTAGGAGAGCAAGACCTGAATATTGATCATGATTTAGACCAGATGCTGTTCTGGGAAAAATGGTCTCAGTCAGACAAATGGATGGAGGTGGTGGAGGAGGACAGAAAGGGCAAAGAAGGAGGCCAAAAGATAGAAAGATACTGACTGGTGTGTGATGGAGGTCTCCTGGCTTATTTTCTGGAACATTAAACATGTGAGGAATGTCTCTCTGAATGGGGCCTGTTTCCTTTTCAACTCTTTCCCAAAGTGTGTGTTAAGAAAAATATGTGTGTTTGTATTCATGTGTATACTGTGGCTGGCCAATGGGATTTGCTTGGACATGTAATTATGTGTGTGTGTGTGTGTGTGTGTGTGTGTGTGTGTGTGTGTGTGTGTGTGTGTGTGTGTGTGTGTGTGTGTGTATGTGTGTGTTGGGATGGGATGGGATGGATCAGACTGGTCGGGGTCTCAGCCTCAGCAGCAGTGACTTCATTAAACAAACCTGATGGTTGGAATTTGTTTTCTGTAGCTGCTCTCTCCCCACTCCACCTGCTGTCTGGGAATGTTCACCAGCTGTGGGAACACACACACACACACACACACACACACACACACACACACACACACACACACACACACACACACAAACACACACACACACACGAGTCATGCATGTCAAACTTGTCATAATAAATCAGACGGGTTTGTGCATGTACAGTCACATGAAAATCAAAAGGGTTTCTTTCAAGATACAAATACATGATGTCCTGAATATTTATGATTAAAGACAGACAGATTGTGGATATAAAATGTCATCACTATCTTATTAGATATTTGTGTGATATTTTGTCATAATTAAAGCTGTAATCAGATTACAGATACATTAAGTAAAAATGTGGATAATTAGTAGGATTAGAGTTTTAAAATAAAGAATGATATCCTGCCATTCACACTTCACACACAGCTGCCAATTCATTATCATGACCTCTAGTGAAAAAATGTATCACTGGGTAGAAATTTCACAATTTTCTGTCTTTAAATCAATCAATCAATCAATCAATTGCAAACAACAAAGGAAAGAACAGCTGGACAAACTAATCAACCTAACAAGAAACATAAAACACTGAGAGCTATTGTTAATGCTATTATTAATTGCCTATCAGATTAATCTGCATCTAGTTTGATAATCAGTCATTTGAGTCATGTTTTTTTCAATATTTTTTTTCTGATTTCAGCTTCTTGAATATTTTCTGGTTTCTTTACTCCTCTCTCACAGTAAACTGAATATCTTTGAGTTGTGGACAAAACAAGACATTTGAGGACGTCATCTTGGACTAACATTTTCACCAATTTTTGACATTCTATGGACCAAACAACTAATCGATTAACAGAGAAAACAGTCGACAGATAAATAGATAATGAAAATAATCATCACATGAAAGACTTGAAAAATAGCATGAATGTTTGTGCGCTCCATATGTTTTGACATATTTTTCATGTGACAAGATTTTGACAGGATTAATTAATTGATTAGGTAATTTTTTAATTAAAAAAAGTAAAAATTCTCTGACTTTTGAGTTGTGGACAAAACAAGACATTTGAGGATGTCATCTTGAGCTTTGATTGACATTTTTCACCATTTTCTGACATTTCATGGACCAAACAACTAATCAATTAAGAAGGTAGAGAAAATAATTGACCAATTAATCAATTAAGAAAATAATCATTAGCTGCAGCTCTAAAAACACTAGGCTAAATAATTGCACCATATTTTATACTGAGGTAATCCAAAATTAATGGAAAGTAATAAAGTTACATTACATTAATATTGTGATACTTGGATTATGTTACTACATTTTTTAACAAGTAGTTAGCAACTGTATCAGAATACATTTTTAAAGTAAACTTCCCAAGCTTCTCAATCACACAGATGTACTTTGTCTGTGTGATAAAATCTCTGATCAGAGTTCCATTAAAATGTATTGATTTCAGGCCTGTTGTGAGCGAGCCTGAATGACATCCAAAATCATTCACCCAAAAAAACAGCCCAAACTGTTAACACAATATTTGTGGGCTTTCGTATCAAAGCAGCTTTACAGTGCGTTCCCATCGACACAGGCAGTTGCAGGTAAAAGGCTATATTGTGTCAGTGTTGTCCTCCCAGCACTGCTTGTATATTCAGGGGGCAGTTGCCTGATGAACAGTGAAAACAAACACATTCCTGTACAGTTGTAACAGGTGTGTGCAGCTACTGGTAGCTTGGCTGGAAGGCCGGAGCCTCCACAGCAGTATTGTAACCTACAAACACTGGTAGCCTGCGTGTTTTCATCAGGAGGCTGTGAGTGAACAGGAGACATCATCTCTTTGATCCCAGCACCAGCCCACCTCTCAGTGTGAGCACCATGTTCACACTGACCCTCACCACTTCATTCTCAATGGAACTTTTGCTTCTCTTTGGAGCACGGACCCTCATGTAGGACTGAACAATTAATTGAAATTTTATCGAAATCGCAATATGGTCGACTACAATTTTCAAACCACAGGATGCACAATATTTGTTGAAGATGAAATGTGTGTCAAAATATAATTTTCATCAAATTATAAATATTGTGGTGCTGCAGAGGTGTCCTGGCCAACACACCAGTCTCTAGACTTCATAAAACATCTTTGTTGAGTTCAGATCCATGAAAAAATAACACGTTAAATAACATTGTTTTTTAATGAAAATGAGAATAAGGATGAAAAAATTATCCTTTCCCCTAATATCGCAAATCATATCACAATTGCAATATAAGTCAAAATAACTGCAATTAATTATTTTTTCAAAATCATTCAGCCCCAGCTTCCTGCAAAAACAACTTGTACGAACAGATTTGTTTTTTAGTGGTGTGTACGAGTGATTAAGGAGAACTTGTCGCATTCATGAGTTTTCTTGTATTTCGAATATTCTTTCAGGTACAAAGAGTTATGCAAATCAATTTTTTTTTACTAGTATGATGTATATTTCATTACTTTGAAGCAATTAGATAGGAATATATAAATTACACCTCATAATTATGTTGATATTAGTCTGTTTCACTCAATTCAAATTATATTACATATATAATATATATAATACATATTACTTATATGTAATTTAAGTATACATACATATTATACAATATTAATACAAAGATCTAAACTACAAAACAACTTAAATTATGAACTATTAAATCAAAACTAAAACTGAAATAGAAACAGAAACTGAACTAATTGAAGGTTAATTTGTTTCTGTATATAATGAGGTCAGCAGGAGGTGTGACCAGCTGCATCATGGCTGACTTACTTTTGGCTGCCTTTGCATGTCAGGCTCTTGGAAGAGAGCATGTGTTCAGACAGGGTGCCAGTATACTTGCAGAGACAGATGAGTGGCTGTTGTCATGGTTTAGATTACCACAGATTGTGCTGCTGCAAATATTCAACTTGTTAGAGCCGTAACTCTAGAGACAGACACATCAATCAAACCCCATGCCACCACATGTCCAGGTTCTAACCACCATCAGATTTCCAGCCACAGGAACTTTCCTTTTAACCTCTTTTTAAAGGTTATTTCTTAGGCTTTTTGCCTTTATTTGACAGGACAGCTGAAGAGCAGGGGATGAGAGAGGGGATGACACACAGCAAAGGACAGCAGAGGACTAATAGCCTCAGTATATGGGGCACATGCTCTACCAAATCAGCTACAGGAGTGTCCCCATGGGAACATTTTCAAATGGAGATAGAAGAGAGACTGGAAAGCCGTCATCAGATTATCACCCAGGTACATTACATTCTCATACACTGTTGTCAAACAAGTGCAATTTAAGAGGGACATTCATGCCGTTGCTGAACTGCCAAACATCATCAGAGCAATAGACTGCACACATATACGCATCAAAGCATATTCACCTGATGCATTCCCCCTCCTCAATGACAAGCAGTACCAGTCCATCACTGTCCAAATCATATCAGATTCAAAACACAACCTGCTAAATGTTGTTGCTTGATGGCCAGGGAGAGAATAATCAGCTACTTTGTTTACATAAGATGTTCTTCAGCACATCAGCTATGCTTGCAAGACTACTGGACATTTTTTGCAACATACCAGACATATTCTGAAGACATAGTTATTTAGAACTGCACCTGACACCACTTGTGCGCGTGGGAGACAGCAGTGAGCTGGAGTATCAGATGGCCCCGGCTGTGGTGCTGGGTCTAATTGTACTTCTTCTGAATAAAAGAAAATATTGACCACAACTGTTTGACTATTCCTTTGACATAACTGACATTTACAACATTTGAAGAAAGGGAAATAAATGAGTAGGATCAGAGGGAGCAGTGAATGAATTGAGGAGTCTCAGCCTCAGGAAAGTAGATTATCTGTAGTCTAGTGGTAGGGCAGTGGATACTTCTGTATCTCTTGCCAAACAGCAAGAGGGTGAACAGGCTGTGGCTCTGGTGGGTTTTGTCTCTTAGCATCCTTCTTCCTCCTTTTTTCAGCACAGCTAGGATAGCTTCACTTTTGTACAACATGCCAATTTTTTTGTTGGTAAATTCTTCCTGTAGATGTGCAGTAAGATCATGGAATAGTCCAAGTTAGTTGGAGGCCCTGACACACTAATAAATTAAGCATTCTGATGCTATTTTGTTTGTTTTAGTTTGTTTTTAGTACTGTGGAACAGTGGCTAAAACTGTTATCTCTGCAATATTCTCATCACCTCTGCTTCTCTTTAAAAAGTGTCAGAATGAGTTTTAGTGATCATGCGCTCCACTGCATCCATGGTTATAGACTTATAGAAGCAAGGGATTATTTTCTGACAAGTGCAGCACAGGTCTGACCCAGACGTGTGTGTTCCAGCGTCACTGTTGAGGAATGCTTGCGGGTGCCGCAGGTCTAAACACTGCCCACTCTCTGTGGTGTTGAAGGGCTTACACTCCCATTACAGGATATGTGTGTGTCTGGCTTCGATTTCTCTCTGTGTGTATGTCTGCGTATGGCATTATTGCCAACTACCAGCCCACTCTTGCTGTCTGGTTTGCGGCATGACTCATAACACACACAAACACACATTCTCACACTCTAATACCACTTTTAGAGCAGTGCCATTCATGCACATCACACTTATTGTATGATGCGTATTATTGTAGTAAAATATGATTACACACTGATGCAGAATTGCAGGAAAACAATGGACCGAAACAATTAAACAAACATTCTCTCATTCAAGCAGACTGAAGAACATGATGATGATGATGATGATCAAAACACACACACACACACACACACGTTTTTGATATATGCAGGGGAAACATGACTGTTTCCACTGCAGGCATTCTCCTTTATGCTTACATTGCAGAAGTTAATAGATGTGTATTATACCATATATAATCACTGACTCACTGCCATGTTGATTGTGAAACACCAGTATAATTATGGTAAACAAAACACAGCCTATCCGACATGAACTCCAGGCTCCATGAGCTTTACACTGAAACCAACATAATGATCCATCGGGCAGGATATGGAGATGAATCTGAGCGTGCTGTTGTGACAAAGATATGGTGGGGCCCATCTGGTGGTTGTGGGAACTACATGAAAATCTTACCATACAACCCTGTTGTATAATGATAAATACAACTCCTTCTATCCTTTATTTCTATAAGTGAAA
This sequence comes from Lutjanus erythropterus, assembly GCF_056507025.1. Taxonomy (NCBI): domain Eukaryota; kingdom Metazoa; phylum Chordata; class Actinopteri; order Lutjaniformes; family Lutjanidae; genus Lutjanus; species Lutjanus erythropterus. The sequence goes on along the minus strand of NC_139323.1, from coordinate 4,080,995 downwards.
GGTGTATACAGTGTATATAGCTAGCTTTGTTTTATTTTTGTATTTGTATCATTTTAATCACAGCAGATACTTATGTATCACTTGTCAGACAGCAGCAGGGTGAACATTACCTTGTGAGGCAGCTGGATTTGCAAGATCACAAGAGAATCCATCTTGCCAGGCTTCAAGCTATGCATTTGTGTCCACACCAACAGTGGTCCAGCCAATTAGCATCCTAGGAGGGACTAGTGGCAGCTATGGGGGTGGTTTTAGGTGTAATGACAACAACAAAAAGCCATGGAACAGACTTGTCTCAAACAAAAAATGGCAGCTCCTGAAGAGGTTAGCATAGGTATTGGGATAACATCAGTTACATCAGAGCTGTTGAGTATTTCTTCATTGAAAGAATAGCAAAGAATGAATGAAGGCTTGTCTTGATGGGAAAAAATGTTTTTGTTCTTCTCCTCACCGATTTCGGCAAGAGTTTTATTTACCAACTGGCTCTGCTGGTAGTCAGCTAACATGCCAGATGGTTTGTTACACAGAACTTGTGATTTCCTGATCTGCCTCACAAGGTGACTCTCCTACTGCATCAGATGGTTTGTTGATCTGATTGATTTAAGGTAACCTGTCTTAGACATGATAGACAGAAGTATTCAGTTTCTTACAAGACTACAGAGCAATTCCTCCCCTTAGGTTGTGAGACTACTTGATTCATCCTCAGCAATCCACAAGAAAAATAATTTATTTTTATGACTTATAGTTTATTTATCCATTTATCCATTTTTGTGTTTTGTGTGTAGCATAAAGAGACTACAACTAGTATTACATTGTACAATCCTGTGTTGTATTATGATAAATAAATGAACTTGTACCTTGATGCAGCTGCTGTAACAGCTATCTGATTTTATCTTACAAGATTTCATGAGGGAAGAAGTTCTTCTGTAGTCTGGTGGTAAGACAGTAGATACTTCTGTATCTCTTGTCAGACATCAACAGGGTGAAGATGATACTAAAAGACAATGTCCACCCCAACCCAGTTTACCCTACTACTATCTGACAAGAGATACAGAGATATCCGCTGTCTTACATCAGAATACAGATGAACTTCTTCCCTCAAGCTGTGAGAATGCTTCACTTATCCTCAACACAGTGAAAATATGTATTATTATGATTTATTGTTTATGCATGCATTTGCATATTTTATATTATCCTATGTTGTAGTATGATAAATAAATGAAACTTGTACCTCGATCAGCATGCACACACCACAGTTTCCTTTGGACTGGATATTGTATACGTATGATAGCACTGTCCTTTACATGTTTGCACAGTCAGTGAGTTCATGTGAATAATTACATCAGTCTCATATGAACAGTTTGTGTTGGAAATGGCCAAACCTGTGAGTAACATCAACACCACTGTGACCACATTTCATCAGCCTCAGTGCTACTGTTTCAGCCTGACATGTATGAGTCATAACTGAGTATTTTCAGCTCCTCTGCTGTTTCCTCTGACTGAGTGCTAAGTCTGCCCTCTGATCCAGTCTTTCCCATGGTTTCCAGATTCCGTTTAGCCCTCCATACTTCCCCTACTTTCACCAAATTGTGGTTTTAGTGAGAGCTGCTTTTCCTTTCACCCTGGTTCCTGGTTTGGCTTAACAGCAGGTCCATTTTTATACATTGCTGAAAGAGAGAGGGAGAGGGAGAATGCATGTGAAGGGCAGAGGAGGGATGAAGGTGGAAAAGGAGTAGAAGTCTTATGATGTGTATATGTGGGAATAGAAGTGTCTGCCTGTGAGAATCTATATGAGCAACATGCTTTTCCCACAGTTTGACCTAAATTACACACTAAATTATACATGCATTTTATAATTAAAGCCTTAGATATATATTTATGTATGAATGTATACTCGATCAGAACAAGTTCCTACGACACGCTGTCTGACCACATGGCTATACCAAAAGGCGGGGTGAAGGTGTCTCTTGAGGAAAACATTCATAATGTTGTAAACTTGAAAACATGACTGAAAATGTTTAGCCAAGAATTAAAAAAAGATCCACATGCGGTGATGGTACAACAACAGCAAATTGTAATCCTGCTAATAATCCACATTTTTACTAAAAGAATCTGTAATCTTATTGCATTTTTTTAGAATACCGTTACCTTTTTGTATCCAGATTATGTAATCCTGTAACATATAATCCTTTATTCCCCGAGCATGCTCACTCATCATTATTTAGCCTCTCCAGGGTTGCCGCTGTGGCAGCCAAATTTGATTTATAAAAGCAGTCAGTTTGTGGCAGTTTTTCTATGTGACAAACCAAATAGGTCGGTATTTCTTATTTTCAAGTGTTGTGAGGGACTGCTGCACCTCTTTGATCCACAAGGTCCACTTCATTTTTTGGATGTGATTTTCTAACTCTCATATTAATGTAACAACTGTATATTAGTATGACTTATACATTATAACTAGTCATATCAAGAAGCAATGGAGGAGACTGCATTAAAGAACAAGTATGCATTAATATCTCAAAGGCTGACAGCCAAGATAGTGATGTTATTCCTACAATTTTGCCAGAAAAGAAATGCACTTGCCAGATATAATCTGACCATGTAGCCTGTACTGTATAAACAATGTTCCACCATGAAGCAGATGTACTGTATGTGTCAGTGCTGGACTGAACATTAAATTAGACAGAAATTGAAGTTATAACTGGTAGGTGTTAAATACTTCATCTCACAAATACAGGATGTTGTTATTTTATCACTGAATGAATGAGTAATGAATGATTTCAAGATGGTCAAATTCTTAATACAATAATACACTGGATATTTGCAACCAAATATAGTACACATACTGATATACATGACACTGGATTTCAGAATTTCTTTATCTCATATTCTCGACATTACTACACCCTTTGAGATGATTTTGTATTGATTGCAGCACTATACAGTCATTATCCATTCCTCAGTGATAAATAAAACACAACCTTTACTCTGTTTTAAGTAAAGCCTTATTTATACAATACAGCACATTTTTAACACAGATTACAAAGTATTTTACATCAATAACAATACTGAATACTGAAAAGAAAACATGAAGAAGGCATCTCTGGATGTATAATTACATGTGACTAATACCGTCATCAAGTCTTTGTTTCATGTTTTCATTGATAAGTGAATAAAAGAATCTTAAAATCCTGAACTTAACTGGCAGCCGATGCAGTGAAGCTACAATAGGACTGATGTGACATTGTCTACGGTCAGTCTTAGTGAATAGTGTTGCTGTTGTCTTGTGTATATGCTGAAAATGTGTCATGGCAGCTTGATTAAGGAAAGTGAAAAGGGCATTGCAGAAGTCCATATGATGATATGTTCTAAATGAGAAGCTGATAATAACACACCAAGCCCCTTGCATTATTTCAACATTGTATTTTGGGCTGAAATTTTGGGTTTCTTTGATTCGTCTAAATTGGTCCAAATGTAGCCCAAACATATATGTGGAAAATTTGATCTTGAGGAGCCAGGGATCGAACCGCCGATCATCAGATTAGTGGACAACCCCCCCCTCTACCTCTGAGCCACTAGCCCAAAAATAGACATTGAAATTTGGGCCATGGTTAATCCATCTGTCTTTTCAATGACTTTTCACCTTTCACTTTCAACAAAGACTGGATGTTGCTGGATGGTCTGATGGTTTGCAATGTTTCTGAGTTGAAAAAAAACAAAACAGGACTGAACCAATTTGTTGACATGGTGTTCAATCTTCTCAATTGAAGGTCGGTTTAATCAGAATTTAGATGAAGAAAGTGAAGTGACAGCCAGTCCTTTATGGCATCTAAACAGTCGTGGAGAGTGCTAAAATCACAGGTTTTACTGAAAGAGTGAGTGGTAATTTTAAAAGTAATGTAAAGTTTACGTTCAAGTCGTCATTGTTCAACTGGCATTTAAAACATGTAAAAGTCAAATAGGTACTTATGACAACAGCAGAGAACACTCAAGTGTTGTGTTTGCAGTGTTTACCTGAGATGACTCACCTGAGATGATCTCAATGGAGTCATCGTCCTTCTGTCTGTCAGCTGACATGTACTGTTATTGTTTCAAGATCCCCTCACCTGACACACTGTGCAGGTAGTTGACCTGGCAATCCCTCTGTGTCTGGCTCACGTCTGGTCACCAACACTGTCATTACGTAACATGGGACAAACATTTCAGCCATTTAGTGAGCTGTTTTAATCCCACTTTACATGTAGACTTGTAAGACAAAGGACTTTCATGAGATGATCACACTGTCAGACATGTCTGGCTTTTTTTACCCAGCAGGAAGCGAGGAGTCAGGTGGGTCAAAGCACAAGCTGGATTGCCCAGTAAGCATCTTGGATTACAAATGCAATAGATCAAAGACAGAAAAATTATGTTAATGCTGGTGTAAAGCAGCAGTTGCTTGTTTCTTCTGTATTAGTGTCATGTTCTCCTTAACTGCCATTTTACACTGCATACAGCATATATGCAGCACAATTGCTATATGTCTGCTGTGCAGCATCTGCAGCAGCCTAAATACATTAATTAGAATGCTAGTGGATTGCATGTATCTAGATCAGATGTGACTGCAGCACTTTTTGGCTGCATCAGACTTGCAGCTTGCAGCAAATACAGAATTTTGCTGCATGCTGTAAGTTTGCTGCGGCAAACAAAATTGTGTTTAAACACAATTAAATTGACTTTAAAAATGATGTCCTTCACATGATCTGATTTTTTAATGATATGTGTGTTTCCTGTATTTATCCTGGCTGAAAAGAACATGAATATGTCCCTTTCCTGTCTTTTGCAGAGGCACTGGTTGAATTTGAAAATGCATAACTGTTGTTATGAACAGAATATTATCCACCTGATTTTTGGCCAAGACTTTAAGATTACCTCTTTAGGGTGTCCCTGCTTCATTCTGCTTAGCGATCACCCACAAAAGCCCTTGCAACCAAGAGCGCCCTACTCACTGCACATCCTGTGGTTTAGTTAAGTCAACTGAGAAATTGACAAGGAAAGACTGATCGTCAAGGTAAAGAACTATACATAGTTGTAACTACACATCTATAAACTGCAGAACCAGCTTCACTTCTCTTCCACAATGAGTTGTTTCTGTGGGTTCTGAGTCTGTGTAAAATGACATGCAGCTCAACATGCTGCATACATATCACTGCCATGCATGGGGTGTAAAATAGCTTCAAGGAAAAGGGATGGAAAGAGTACTACAAAATTTTTTTAAGTAAAATCTGTGTTACTTTAAAGAAATTGAAATTTCAAGTAAAATCAAAATTTCTGTTACTACAGTAAGACTACAGGGTGGGTTTTGTATGATGTTGCATTTAGTTGCCTCAGGGAAGAGCTGGAGGCTCCCTTTTTCATAACATGTTGGGTTTCCTCATGCAATCATTGCATGACCAGTAACAAGAAATTCTGAAACTCCAACTCCAACTCTTCCCTGAGGCGACTGAATGCAACATAAAACAAATTCAGCCTTGACCTTCCTGCCAGAAGGAATGTGCTGAGCCTTGAAGTTGTCCATGCATGGTTTCTGTTGGGTTACTCACTGGTTTCTACTCATGGTTTCTCCTTGGCAACCATGTCATGACCTTGCCCAGTCAGTCTCAGCAACACATCCTCTTTCCCAGCTTCTTGGCTTTCTCCTTGATGGCATTTTGAGTTTTTTGTAGTGACCTCAGGGGTTGGTTCTTCTCCTCATAGCCACTGCTTATTGCCAATAACACATGTCTTCTTTGCATCAAATTTTTCAGTGTCCTATCTGGTGAACTTGACAGCATTCTGTGAGAAGCTGCTGCACCCTGCATCCATCATTTCTGGTGCTACCTAGGCTCACTCTCTCCCAACCATTTCTGTGATGCAAAGTCATGGTGCAGTCTCTGTAAGACCTCATCTTGACAAGCATCCATGACTTGTATAAACTTTTGCTGTGGGCTGAATTAAGAGCTGGTCTTTCATCATTGACAGCATTTTGTATAGTCAGTGCTTATGTCCTCACAACTCTGCTTGGCAGACCCTTGCTTCGGTGACATGGCAATGTTTGCCACATTTCCTTGGCTGGCTTGTCATCTTGCTAAAGGAACCTGCAACAGACCAGCAACACTTAGTGTGCACCCAAACAGCCCAACTTATCAGTAACACAATGCATATAGCTGACAGCTGTTTCCAGACCTGGTAGTTGGTCACAAGGCCAGCGGTGAGGCTTATTTCCTACATATATTACTCCCGCATGACTCTATTGGTGTCTATTGTGCAATATACTGTGTTTATTTGGTTAAAACAATGTCATGTATGCCTTGGGATCATTTTAGCATGTCTAACTTTTGTTATGGAGCTGGTATTAATTAAATCTGCACTGGCGCCAAAAGCTGCAGTAATGGTTGCATTGTTTGGACCCACCCTGTGGACTTCCAGTAGCTAGTCAACCAGGTTGTGCACCCATGTTCTGATCCTTGAAGGTCAGGTATCATTTCTGAATCACAACCTTTTATAACATTCCATGTCTGATTTCCAAAAAAAGAAGGCTTTGCCTCCTGGGTATGCAGCTGAGGGTTAAACTCTACCAGACACATTAACAGTGATTTATAAAAACCTTTACTAACTCACTTCATCCCATGCAATCCAGAGTTGTTTTGTGGTGACTGTGTTGGATTAGGTAACTACAGCGTCACAAATTCTTGTTGTGACTTGGCCAAGAGACATGACATCTACATGTTGGTGACAAATTAATGCTGAGAAAAGCCGAGGACTAAAATGCATCCGTTTGTTCTGCTGCCGTGCTGCAATAAAAGTATTAAATCTGATCAGATGATCCAATCATAGCTTGCCATCTTTCACAACATGTGTGATGTCAATGGAATGGAGGTGCTAGACAGCAACCATTGGGCACAAGAATGTACACAAAAACAATGGTGGTTGGTGTGATACTGGTTGTCTTTTGTTTGGAAAGGACTAAATAAGACAGAAAGAACAACGATGATCTTTCCTCTGTTTCACAGCTTCACTCACAGCACAAGCTCCATCACTCTTCTTCACAGTGCCTAGTGTAAACATGCTAGTAGCTGAAGATATTTAGATAAAGAAGTTCTTCAAGTTAGACTACGGTGTCGTTATTGAAGAGCCCACGGTAGAAATAAAACATCATGCACCTGTTAACACATGTTGACTCCCTGCACAGTGGGACGGAGTGAGGAGGAAAGAATAACACACGTGGGGAGAGCAAAGAGGAGGTGAAGTCAAAGTTTGAGGGCCCAGAGGGAGAGGTACCTGGAATAAAATAACACTGAAGTAACTGGGATTAAAAGGAGAGACAACACAACAGAACACAGAGCCCCGTGAGGTGAGTTTTCTCATGTAGCCTGAGGGGCAAACACATACACACCATATGCACACGGGAGTAATGGATTACAGGTAATGGGACTGACTGTACAAAAAACAGGGTAACTGTAATCCATTACAGCTACAAAAAATGAATTTAAAAAAAAAATGAATCCATATTAACATAAAGTATAATATGGAGAAATGGGCAGAAATATCAACATTTTTTGTATTTAAATCAGAAATAAGGAACACAGGGACACTTCTACCTTCAGGTGTGAAAATAGTGCCAGAATTCAAGAACTCAACTTCTTATCTTACCACTAAAATTAGCAACACAGACTAACTGATAATGTTGGCTACACAGACCAACCTCTAATGTTAGCTACATGTAGGGTTGCCACCTTCAGTGTGGAAAAATAAGGGACACCATACCAAGGCCTGAGGACGCAAATCAAGTCTGGGGAGCCTCTCTCAAGAGATTTTGATTGTCAAACATTTCATTTCTTCCACTCTGGTTAATTTTTATTCACTATGCATCAATTTCAAAGTCCTCTGCTACTCTGAATGTGAATGTAAAAAAAAATGAAGACAAGAGAAAAGCACAGTTGCAATGGTTGCAAGATTCAAAATCAGATCACAGACACTGGGCATAATATTTGGTCTGTCTCCACTCTGGGCCTCTGCCTTTGGAGTTGAACAGTCCACTATAGGTGACAGAAAATACTCTGTGGTGAACTGCACAATGTGCTTTTTACTCATTCTCACTGAGAACTGATCTACTCCTGGTGCTTTTTTGATGTATTTGTATTTAGACAGCTTCTCCCTTTTTTGGGAGCTGCTGAACTTGAGCTATTTGTCAGCATTAAAAAAATGCACATCTGAGTCTCTGTAACCAGGGCAACTATGATGTTGAGTGACAAACATGCCCTTTAATTCTTCTCCATTATGTCCAAAGAGTCTTGTTTTCTTTGTTTTTTTTATTTCTCAGGTCATTCCAAGCATGTGAAAATGTAGTGCTATGCATTAGAGTAGGGTGTGTATGAAAATAAATGAAAATTGCGTCCTTTATTGATTCAGTATGGAACAGTTCTATATGATGCAGGACAGGTGGCAACCATGGCCACATAGATCAACCACTAACATTAGTGACACAAAACAACCACTATTATTAGCTACACAGACCAACTGCTAATATTAGCTACATAGAAATCCAGTTATGGCTACCTAACTGGTCAATACTATTACTACTATTACTACTGCTACTTGAATAGCAAACCTAAAGGACATATAAATGCACATAATCACTGCCATTAATCTAAATGTATATTTATGCGTAACATAATATTATAAGGAATATTTGGACAAATGATTAATAAACCTACAAAAAACATTATCTAGGCTAAATCATTTCAACATATGTGGTATTATACTACAAAAGTAACATACAGTAATCAAGTTACATCACTTTAATGTTGTGATACTTGGATTAAGTTGTTGGTTACATTCTTTAACAGATAATCAGTAATTGTATCAGAATACATTTTTAAAGTAACCCTCCCAACCCTACTGACGTGTGCATAGAGCTGGATCTGCTTGATATAAAAGAGGATGATGGGAGAGAAAAATAAAAGACAAAAGAAGAAGAGTCTCTTGACAGTTTGACAGCTGATAATATTACTTTGGTATATGAACCCAGGCATATTTGTGTAGATTTATTTCTGTGTGGGGCTGTAGAGTATTTTGTCTTGTTACACAGGGACTATTCAGTGTGGTCTATGCAAGCAAACACGAGAACCACAAGGGTCCGGTTCAAAGGGAATTTGGTTTGGCTGCCGGTTTAGACTGCATCTGGTGGATAGATGGAGGCCTCAGTCATAAACATGAGAAAAGACTGTGGGATGATCACAGTTTGTGAACACTGTAATGTTGAAATCCACAGGCAATGTTTCTATGACACTGTTTCACCAGGATCTGTACAAGAAAATCTTCATTTGGACAAACAGATGGAATCCTGGAAGAAGCTGAGCTTTTTTTTTTTTTTTTTTAATTACACTAATCAAAAATGATTGTAAAACTGACGACTGCTCTTTAAAAATCTTTGTTGCGCAAATCCTGCAACTTTTTGGAAATATAATACTAAATCACTGGAGAAATTTGAAGTATATCATAACAGTCTTACTGTTACAGTTCCTGAGTTAGTGCTGTAAAATGGTTAAAATGTAAATCTGTTCTGTAGCAGGTTATAAACAGAAGCAAATCTCAAATCTCTCTGTAAGTCTCTTTATTATTCTCAGTAAACCAAGAAGCCGTTGGTGAAGCTGCATTGATCCAGCCATGGTTCATTATTTCTGACATGTGCTGGCTGAGACAAGAAGTGCATTCAAGGTAATTCTGAATGTGTGTGTACTTGGTTTGTGTGTGTGTGTGTGTGTGTGTGTGTGCGTCACAGGTCAGATGTCAAGTGATAAGCTTAACAGACATGTCCAAACAAGCTTTACCTTTAACAGCAGCTGTAGAGGTATGATTAAGCAATGGAGTGCAGCCAGCAGAGGTGTTTACTGATCACAGCAGGAGAAAATTGACTGTATATAAAGATGATGTTTCTGTCATTCTGTCATTTAGGTAGTTGTTATCACATCATTTGTTCAAGTGTTCCCTCGTCTCATCTGTTTGGTTTTAATTAGCTATTTGATACTATAAGTAGGGGGTTTCACGTCATGATTGACAGCTGAGTCCTGCTCACCTCTGAGTCGGCCCAGCTGTGTGTTTCGGGACCTTAGGAAGTAACTAAGCATAAATACTTCCTTACTCTTCTAGACAAGAAGAAAACAACGTAGAAGTTGTAACAAGACAAAAATGATGTAAAAGTTGTAACAAGGAAAGAGTGATGTAAAAGCTAAAAGACAAAAGACAAGACAAAAACAACATAAAGGGTGTAACACGATGAATATAACGTAACGAGATATAACAAAGTGAAAATGACGCAAAAGACATAACAAGAGGAAAATCATTTAATAGTATATAAGAAGACCAAAATGACAGGAAAGATGTAACAAGACAAAAACAGTAAAAAACTGTAGGTTCAAAACTGATCACTTTAGTCTATTATATTTGGATAAAGTCATCATGTCACTAAATATGAAGAATAGTATGTCCTTATTAAAACACCAATGAAATGTATAAGTCTTGGAAATTTTACAACTGCTTTTTCATGCTTTGCCTCAAGATTGGGAGATAGTTGCACCTTCATCTTGAACTTTGGCAGACATAAAACCCAGTGCCCTCCATAGATGGCGCCTGTGATTATATGAGTATTCTAGTATTCTTGAGTTGGAAGGTAACCAATTGAAATGTCACTCTGTTTGTGCTTTTCCATTATCTCATACGTCATTAAGATTAATCCCAAATGGAGCCTTGTAACTCATACAGGCTGCAGAAGTGGCTGCTTTACAAACCTCTCTGTTGATTATGGATTACAGAAACAGTCACACTGCCAAAACACACAACACCTGTAATTCCTTTGAGCAGCGGGGTGAGTGATGGCTTCTTGCCTCGTCATATATACAGTATCTGAAGTGAACTGTAGACCTCTGGACTACTTTAGACCTCCTCAAAGACTTTTTATTAAATGAAATGAAAAAACAGACATGAACAATGTGGAAGAATGTGGCCATTAAATCATGTGAATAACCTCTCAGTGCAGAGTTCAGTTCAATGCAAAGGTTTAATTTGAATTGTTCAGAGTGCTGATGCTCACACAGGGAAGTGATTCTCTATCGCTGTCCACAGGGTCACACAGATATGACACATTTGGTTTTCAGTCTTCAGTGTCAGGACTCCTCGCTGTGCCTGTTATTGATTCAGTTCTGTGCTCTGGTGTTTGCCATGTGAGTCACAGACTTCATCAGAAACCATAAAGCAGCTTGTCAGTGAGCTGCTCACCTCCTCTGGGAGACAAAGACATGTTAGAGTCAGTTGTAAAAGTCAATCCCTTCTTAATCCCCTCATGTTTATCTATCATTTTTGATAATGTGTCTCTAGCTCCTGAGACAATGAACTCATTGAAGGATGTAATGCTTTTATGACTGTCCCACTTGTAAGAAAGCTGGCAGTCACTTGTAATGACTTATAAAAGCCTGGCAAAGAATCCAGTGATTCTGTGGAATCCCTTTCAAATCAGAGCGTCACAGATACTAGTTTCTAAATTATTTGATAAAAGATCTGGTTTTAGCTGTTTTTCTTGCCCACATTTTATTGGGTGTTTCTGCAGGAACTTTCCCAGAGGACAAAGAACCTTTTGAGGAACACAAAAACTTCACTTGCTTTTCAACCAGAGGATTTTTTTTGTTCCTCTGGGGCAGTCTGGTGGTCTAAAGCAGGGGTTCCCAAAATTGTCAATAATAGATTAACCTGACACGCCGAGTGGTTTGTTACACAGAACCCTCTAGAAAGTCATCTTTAGAAACTGTTTGGAAAAGGACAGGCACTTTCAAAACACTTGGCAGGTGATTGAATGAACCATGTCTATCGCATATAACACTTCAACCAATTGCTCTTCTTTCAATGAAGAAATAACTTCCAGTTCTGATATCACGAAATAACTTCCAGTTCTGATATAACTGATGCTATCACAGTATCTATGCTAACCTCTTCAGGGGCCGCCATTGTTTGTTCGATCCGGGTCCCTTCTAAGGACACTTCTCAGTGTCATCACACATTAAACCATGCCTGTAGCTGCCAGTAGTCCCTTGCAGGACACTGATTGGCTGCCCCACTTTTGGTTCGGGCACAAACAGATAACTTGAAGCCTGTCAAGATGGATTCTTGCATGATCTTATCATAAATACTAGATGACATTAGACCCCCCAGTAATGAAAGGACTGTCTTAATTTTTATATTTTTAGGTTTGAAGATGATCAAACTAGAATCAGTATAAATTACACCAATCAGGGATGAGGAGGGATGTGACAAAAGTTAAAAGTAAGAAAGTAATGTTAAATGTGTTAAATATGCTAATCAGATACTGAGTAGATTCCACATTAACACACAAAAAACAACTAGTGTCTTCACTAACCAGGAGGCCAGCAAAACACGTTCCAAAGAACACTTCACATTGGTTAAACCTGGCCTAAATGCTAATATTCTGCTAGCCACAAGCAGTCTAGACTGCCACAGCAGGACCCGACTGCAGACTGAAGTCTGCTTAATGTACCACTGGCCCTCTTTTGCTGCACTCTCTCTTCTTTTGAGCCATCCTTATTACTGACTGACTGCACACCTGAGCACACCTGCTGCCAGTCAGCCACTGCAGCAGCAGTGTGGGGGGGGAGGTGCAGTACCCAAACACTGACAGCACAGCAAGAAACGGACACACAACACTGTGGCACGTAACAACAACCAACGTATTTCTTCCATTGTTGTTCCAACTTACAATAAAAAGGATTAAAAATATTGTATTCCTGCTTTTGCTGTCCTCACAGCCCACTCAAGGACACTCACTGGCCAGGAGTTAAGGCACTGACCATGACCCACACTGTTTGAGTTCAGGGATCTTGCATATCATTCACCACATCTCTCCCCTCAGTCATGTATGTCAGGCCTCTGCTGTTTATACTGCTAAAAAAGTCATGAAGTGCCAAAAAAAAGGTTGGGAGGGTTACTTTAAAAATGTGTTCTGATACAGTTACTAATTACCAAAACTCAGTATACTCAGTAACATAATCACAATATTAAAGTAATGTAACGTAATTACTTTCCGTTACTTTTTGATTACCTCAATATAAAATATGGTGAAATTGTTTAGCCTAATATATTGTTTTTAGGGCTGCAACTAGCAATTGATTATTTTCTCAATTAATTGATTAGTTGTTTGGTCCCTGAAATGTCAGAAAATGGTGAAAGATGTTGATCAGAGCTCAAATGTCCAGAAACCAGAAAATATTCACATTTAAGAAACTGAAATCAGAGAATTTTGATTTTTTTTCTATTAAAAATGACTCAAAATTATTAATCAGTTACTAAAATAGAGGCAGATTAATTGAATAGTTGATTAAAAACAGTTTAATCATTGCAGCTCTAAGTGTTTGAGGTTGGTTGTTAGGTTTATTAGTTCATCCAACTGTTTCTTCCTTTGTTGTGTACAATTTATCTATTGATTGATTGATTTAAAGACAAAAAATGTTGAATTGTGTTGACCATTGTCATTGTAAATTGTTGTGATTTCCACCCAGTGAAGCATTTTTTTCACTAGAAGTCATGATAATGAATTGCTAGCTGTGTGTGCACTGTGCATGATTCTTTATTTAAAATTCTAATCTAATAATAACCCATTTTTACTAAATGTATCTGTAATCTGATTACGTCTAACACATCTATTTGTGTGTCACGTGTAGGGTCAGGGTAACTGACTGGACCTTTAAAGACCTTTAACACACACTAAAGCCACTGTGTGGGCTTTAAAAGCCATGCAGAGATGACTGTGAGCCAAATAAATGAAAGCAGACAAAGGATTATATCACATTGACCATCATATTGACCATATGAGCACTGCTACCACCAGTGTCTGTAATTTATGTCCTTAAATTCATGGATGTGTGTTTCTCAGACAGTGACTCACAGTGTGCATGGGTTTTTATTGTAGTCAGGTTTGCATGATAACCAGCCTAAAGCTGTTATTATCTTACACAGTCGACTGTGCCTGCATGGACACAGTGCACTTAATGTCATCCTCTCTGATTTCTGACATTAAACATATTCCAGTGGGGCTTTTGTGGTGGATTTTATTTGCTATTTCTAGTTTCAGAAACACACACAGCATAATGAGCGGCCTTGAGGAAATGACTAAAAGATTCTTTCTGTCTGTGCCACATGTGGGGTCCCCCCTCCCCGCCCCCCTCCTCTTTCTAGTACCGTGTGTTGAGTCTATTTTTGTCTTTTCGTAGATGTCATTATGTGGTGCAGCTGCTCTATTTTTATTTTCTCTTTTCCACCAAAGCCCTTTTTTTCTGCCCCTCTCTCGCGGGGAGGCCTCTGAAGGCTGGTCCTACCCTCTTATTTGAAAAAAGGGGAATCATCTGTAAATTGCATGCTGGCTTGTGCCTAATCATAACAACTCAATGTAACTACATTGACTCTCTCCCTCCTCCATGATGTGGTTCATGAGTGGTAACAGATCACAAATACCCTCACCCCGAAACCCCAACGTACACATGCTTCTAATTCTCTCCTGACAGGACGGGGGGGGGGGTCACAAAGACACACAGAAAGATAACGATAAGATGGAAACAAAAAACAGACAGATGGCTGCCATGTTTCTACAGTAGCCCAGAACGGACAAATCAAACTCTGGCGCTGGATACGGCCTTTTGTGTTTGCACAAGTTTCGCAGCCACTGTGGGTTTTCCTGCTTAGAGATGAACTGTTTGTAATCTGCAAGCTTGCAGCTAGATGCTACTAAAACCTACACACTGGTCCTTTAAGGTTAGCAATTTCAGTTAAATGTTAAAGAGCAACTCCATTTGCGTTCTTTTCTTGGTTTTTCAAATGGAAACATCCAGCCAGCAGTTACAACAAAAAGTGCCGACAGAGATGAGAGTGCTGATGGTCTCCCTCCCTCAACCTCAGGTTTTAAATATAGCAACATCATCATGTAGAATCCTACGTCGGTCAGATGAGTTAGGGTTTTTAGGTAGGTTTGGGAAAATAGCATTTTGATGCTGAAACTTTGACCAAAATTGGAATATTTGGATTTGAATACAGAAGCAACACTACTTAACCTGACAGGTCAGATGGTTTGTTACACAGAACCATCAGGGAAGTCGCCCTTAAAAACTGTTTGGAGAAGGGCAAGCACTTTCAAAAAAACACTTTGCAGGAGATTGAATGAACCATCTGTCTACCACATCTAACACAGGCTAACTTCAACCAATCAGATCAAACTCTTGCCAAACTCAGTTGGGAGAAGAGTGAAAACATCTTTTCCATGGAGAAAAGCCTTCAGCTGCTCTTCTTGCAATGAAGAAATACTCTCCAGTTCTGATATAACAGCTATAATGGAGCCTATGCTAACCTCTTCAAGAGCTGTCATTGTTTGAGAGTCACTTCTATGGATATTTCTCGCTGTTGTCACACCTAAAACTTGGGATGCTGATTGGCTGCACCACTTCTGGTGCAGACACAAATGGATAAGTTGAAGCCAGACAAGATGGATTCTTACATGATGTTGCGAATCCACCATCAAGTCGCTGCTGACTTTTTCTGTATTAATGTCAGTGCCTAAACATAACAGAGGTGAATAATGCTGTTGTCACTATAAGTGGATGATGTGTTGTAAAGCTGCCAGTTTCAGCTGTCAGTGAACATTTTAAACATATGTTCAGTGTCAAGATTTCTGCAACTTCCTGGTACCTTAATGAACTACACTTCCTCATTCTGATCATAGAACATGTGTTTGACCTTTTTCATAGCAGCTATTTTGACATTAAGTAGTAAACACAGGAGATACCAATGATAGTAATAAAGTGATGAATACGTTCCATACAGGTCAGACTGAATCAGGGTGCTGCTATTGTGTGTGTTGGTTCACTGAAAAGGCTCTGCAACACTAAATGGAACAAAATTTGGTTGAAAAGATGTTGAAAAAATGGCTTTGCAAGTCATCAAAGAAACATTTGATTTTGGTTGAAAGGGAAACTATTTAAGGATGTCCATTTACGTCCAGTTTTAGTTGATAGTGAAAGGTGAAAAGTCGTCCTTGAAAAGACAGCCCACATTTCAATGTCTGTTTCAATATTTGTTTCGGGCTAGATTTGAATCAGATCGGCCAGTCCAAATTTCAGGCTACACTTTGACCAAATCAGAAGGACCAAACAAGACCCAAATTTCTAAACGTGGTCTAAACACAGTCCAAATTTAGGAGCTAGATTTGAACCAAATCGGACAATACCCAAATTTCAACATCTAATTTTGGGCTACATTTGGACCAAATCAATTTTGGGCTAAATAAAGACCACAATGGACCGACCAGATTTTGCCCAAAGAGATGACGTTGGCTGCTTGTTAGGCTGTGTACTATGTCATATTAATCTGCCTGGGGTGAAAAAAATCTCTCTGGTCAACATCACATTTCTCTAAAAAAAGGAATTTGCTGTTGCAAATTGGGTGTGTATAAACAGATTTTTAGAAGACTGACTAGAACTGATATTTTAGGACTGTATAGACCTACTTTCCACCACTGCTCTCTATATTCATTAATGCAAAAACCTAACCATCCAATGAGAATGAAGCTTTCCTGTAAAAACAAAACTGCATAACAAATTAAAAAATCTTTGATTGTTTATAAGAAACAGCTAATTTTCCAGAGTTTTGACGGAGCTGTGGACATCCTGCAGTTTTTCTGTTAAGGTGAGAGTGGCAGTCGTGGTGTGTGTATGTGTGTTAGTGTGTCTCTGTACTCATGTGTCAGCACAAACAGGCTGATTATAGTTGTTTGGGTTAATGGTAGTGTTTAAAACTGACATTTAAGCTTTCTCCATTCTGAGGACGTTACCTGTCACACTAACCTACAGCACACTTGGCTGCCTATCTCACACACACACACACACACACACTTCTGCATATCTAACACATTCTGCCATCATTGCACTGCAGCCATCTGCACATAACTTTGGAGATATAAAACTGTAACACTATTTGAACAGCTGAGCTGATATGACACCATCAAAACTGTGTTAATAACATGAAGTGTCTTTATAATTGGTGTGACTGTTGTCATAAGTGTCATTCAGAAAATTATTTGGCATTTATAATGTAAAGCTGACTTTATTATAGATGTCTTTGTTATGACTGGCATTAAACAAGACAAAAAGATCATATGCAGGGTTAGGAGGGTTACTTTAAAAATGTGTTCAGAGAATGGAGAAAAATGTTGATCAAATCTCAAGATGACGTCCTCAAATGTCTTGTTTTGTCCACAACTCAGAAATATTCAGTTTGCTGTCTACTACTTTTTATTTAAAAAGAAATAAGACTCAAAACAATGAATTGATTAATTCATCCTGTCACAATCTTGTCAGCACCTACGTCCTTGTGCTCCACATGTTTGGACCTCTTTTTCAACTGGCAAGATTGTGACAGGATTAATTGATAGATTAATCGAGAGAACAACTGACAGATTAATCGACAATGAAAATAATCAGTAGCCCTGCCAGTGTGAGCTCAAGACTCAGGCCAACAGGAGACTGGACAGGAAATGCAGACAGACATGCCAGTTACACAGAACCATCTGGGAAGTCATCCTTAGAAACTGATTTGAAAAGGGCAGGCACTTTGAAAAAAAAAACACTTGGCAGGTGATTTGATGAGCCATCTGTCTATCACGTGTAACACAGGCTAACTTCAGCCAATCAGACCAAACTCTTGCCAAAGCTGCTCAGGAGAAGAGCAATAACATATTTTCTGTTGAGAAAAAGCCTTCAGTGTTGTTCTTTGCTCTTCGTCCAATGAAGAAATACTCTTCAGTTCTGATATAACTGATGCTATCACAGTGTCTACGCTAACCTCTTAAGGAGCCTCCATTGTTTGATTGCGACAAGTCGCTTCCGTGGACGCCTCTTGCTGTTAACACACCTAAAGCCTAGGACACTGATTCGCTGCCCCACTTTTGGTCCTGACACAGACAACTTGAATCCTGGCAATGGATTCTCATGTGATCTCATGATCTCACAAACCCAGCTGCCTCGCTTTAGAAATAGCACCCTACTTTATACAATATGGGGGTTGCAAACACCAACCTGATCAACAAAAAAAAGTTGAGAACCAGTGCTTGAGAGAGTGAACCACCAGTCAGTTTGCACTAGTGTAGACTGACAGAAGAACCCACCCTAACTCCTATCATTCCTATTTACTGTCCAATTACTGTCTTTTGTGTGTGTCCTCAGTGTGAAATCAGCATTAAGAGCAGCGCAGGTCATCTGAGGACAGGTGGCCTGGAAACACTTCAGTGCCTTAATAGCATGCTCGTTGCGGTTGAGCTGCGAAAGCGTTGTGTTTCCGTCTTGCTGCTCGGCCTGAAGTGTGAGAAGCTGCAGAGTAATGACAGCATGTTCTGACAGCCACATAACTCTCATGTCAGCCTCACACAACAAAGTCAGAACAAGGTATCACCGCAGGAACTTGGAAACCGCTCCAGAATCAACTGCAGTTATGTGTGCATGTGCGTGTGTGTCTGCCTGTTTGCAAATATGTGTGTACCTGCCTGCACGGGTTGGGTGTGTGTGTGTGTGTGTGCGCACGTGTGTGTCCATGCTTCTGGAACTGTAAATTCCCTGATGACTCATGCTGTTAGCATGCTAACTGGTGTGTGATACAAAGGTCTAAACCTGCAGGTTTTTGTGTGTGAATGTGAGTGTTTGTGTTTGTGTTTTTACCCATAATACAACTGTGGACTTCCTCCTCAGGCACAAGGAAATTAAAAAATAAAAAAGGGACTTTTCTAGACTTTGATGTCTTTGAGATCTATTGAAGCTTAAGAGAGATGCCATGTCAATCAAGCTATTGGGGGACCAACAGCAAATAAACAAATGCAATTATCTGGAACAATCAGTCAGTGTGATGGTGTTTTTTTTTTACAGTCATTTCCTCATCAGAGGTCATGCAATATAGATATGTTAAGTTGTATGTGCTTCTCTAGCATCTCCCATAAACTTTAATAGAAAGCAGAACATAAAATTGTTATAGACAAATCTGGCAACCACTAGTGCTGCTGCCATTACTGCCGTGTCACTCTCTGTGTCTGCTGGTTGTGTCTAGAGGGGAACCCAAAATTTGCAAGACTGTCACAAGATTTTTCACAGTTTTGGTTAAAATGTTCAATCTTGTGAGATCTTGCGGGTTCCCTTCTGGTGTCTGCTGTTGCCTGCTCAAAGTGACATCATGATGACGGTAGACAGCAGCCCTCAGTAACTAATGAAGGGGATATTAATGTTCTTCAAAGTTTACATAATAGCTAGACACTGGTTGAAACAAGAGCCAGAAATGGACAATGGAGAAAAGAAAAAAAAACGTACCACCTCCATCACATTTAAGAGATGAAGTACTGTGTAATGCATAATAAAAATATACAGAAATTCTGTGATTCAATTAAGCAATAACACACAGAGGGAGGGCTGTTGTACTGAATATCATCACGGCTGTGATTTGGTTGTAGGCTCAAGGCCACAGACTGCAGTGTTAAACATAATTCAGTCCAACAGCACAGCTTCAAAAGTGACTTTGCTTTTTTAACAGCTCTACAAGTGCCATTTATTAGTTAACAGTAATAATTGACAACAGATTATAAATTCTTTGTTTATTTACTCATCTATTTGGCTCTGCCAAAACAAATAATTCCACCACTGGACTGGACTGTTGCCAGCATTGTACATGCTAAAACAGAGAAGCGTTCATTGAACATGTTTATATTTTTTGTGAATGGTGAGCTGAACAGATTAGTTTGCAATTAATGAATGTGAATGTTAGGTTCACTCCTGAAAGAGAAAATGATGCTCATATTGTCAGCTGGTAAAAAAAAAAGTGTGATCGCAGGAGAGAGAGAAAGAGAGAGAGAGAGAGTGAGAGAGAGAGAGAAAGAGAGAGAGAGAGAGAGAGAGAGAGAGCATGTGAAAATGGACAGAAATGTCTAAGTGGTATAAAAACTTTGGTTGATCTGCAGCATGAAGACTGGAGATTGTGTTACAGTGAGAAACAGACTGCTAGATCCACATTATATCCACTCGTCTCCTCTGTCTTGTCTCGCTCTTCATCCCTCTGCAGTTCTCATGTATTATGGAGCATTCAGTTTGCACTGGAAAGTTAGAATTCTGAATTCCCAATTGAAAATTTCAACAATATGTTGGTGGTCAAGTTTGCTGTCTGCAGTAGTATAAAATATTCTCAAATTATTGTGAATTGTGGTAAATAACTCTAGATATGAGTAATCCTGGGACTTCAAATTAAAACATGAATATCATGCAGCACTCAGTGTGACATCATAAAAACTCCTCCATCCCTGGTAGGAGGAGATTCTATTTAAAATGTATTTATTTGTTTATTTGAATTTATTTAAAATTCAAAATTGTCAACTATGAAGGTGAACTAGTTCATTTTAACTTGTTAATTTTGTCAACTGAACCTTGAGCTAACTCTTTTTAAGTGTGAACTTGTACAAAACTGACTGTTGCCAAGCAACACAAACATTTTACTGCATACCACTGTCACCCTGTTAGCTATTTTGTGTAGGTCTACATGTTACCACAGTAGAGCTCCACAGCTTAGTTGTTCTGATGAATCAATAAAACTGCTTCAAGACTGTATTCAGTTTTGACTTCTTAAGAGACGATATGTCCATGTTACATTTTTGAGTCTCATCCTGGTGCAGACCAAACAACACAACAGAGACCACATGACAAGCTGGGTCTTGATCTGCTTCCAAATGGACTCTGGTGCGGTCCGTTTGTGATCTGAAAGCAAATGAACCAACCACAGTATTTTATGGTAGCAGGTCTGATATTTTAGCTGATTTAAGAGACTAAATTACTAATAAATCCATCTGCTGATCATGAAAACTGTTTAGAGAACAATCTTATAACAAATTTTTAATTCATCTTATAATTTACATCTTTAAGCATGTTACTATATTAGACAGCTCATACTGAACTGATGAATTGATTCTAATTAATTCTACAGTAGATCTATGATACACTCACATACATACACACATGCTGGATATTGATGTGTTTAATGACATTTAATGATATTTGTTTTGTTTGGTAGTATTCTTGTCTGTAATATGCTCCTTTGTTGTTGTATTTTTATTTTGTCTGTAGTATGTGATTTGCTATGGTCTGTTTCCAGTGTGTCTTTCTATGTGCAACACTTTGAGAAATGCTGTGCTTTGGCAATATGTACAACATTACCGTCATGCCAGTGTTGCAATTTGAATAGACTATATTTATGCAAATCATTTTGCAACAATGGTAACACTTACGCACATAAGCACATGTATTTTCCCTGATTAACAGATCAAAAGCTGTTAAACTGCTGTTCTTGTATCCTACCCTGTGTACTTTGTTGATTTAAAAGTGTATGACAGAGATCCCACTGTAATAAGCCCTGAATCATGCCTCCTGTCTCCTCCTGTCTCCTCCTGTCTCTATGTGTTAGTCATTTTAATGTTAATGTATGCTAACAGTTAGTGGAACACTAAAGCAGAGTGATACATGCAGTTAAAAGTCTCGGTGCTGTTGTACTCTATATCAGCACTCATGGAATCAGATTACTTGGTTGGAACTAACAGCTGAGTGGAGCAGAAAGAAGTCAACAAAGAAATGTCCAGCTATCTTTATAAGGAAATATTACATGATTGAAATTATTTATTTCCGGATGATGACTGTAAGCTGCAGGAGTGCCTGTTTGTCCTGCACACACACACACACACACACTACTCCTTCCTTTTACCTTGTGTGGGTGTATGCAGGTGTGTTTGACCCTGTGCGTGCAGGAGGACATGTAAATTCAATACCTTGACGTCACAGTTTTTGCACGCATGTACAGGGCTTCCCTCTGTGTGTGTGCATTGCTAGGTAACACGCACCAGGTCAAACAACAGTCATTTGAGCGGTACACGCCGCCATGGCAACGCACAGTGATCCCACGCTCGCTGTAACAGTGGTACCTGTTTGTACTGAAACCACATGAAAGGCTTTGGCTGCTTTTGGACACATCAGTGGTTTTCTTTTTTTTTTTTTGAGGGTTACAGGCGCCTCAGCTCATTATTTAATATCCAATTAAACTGTCACGTCTTTAGGCTGCGTGATGTATAGCTGCAGGCTGCAGGTGAGAGGATGAGCCCTGGCATGTCCTCACAGCAGAGTCTTTAAAAAATCTTTTAAAAGGACAATTAAGCAGTGGATTTCCAACCCTGCACACACACACACACACACACACACACACACACACATACACACACACACGGCATCCACTTCTATTCTAAAGTATGTAATAGCAAGATGGGACATTTTTCAAGAGATTAAGATAATTGTGCTTTGTTGCAGCAGGGTTGTGAAATGATGGGGAATGTATTGCACAAGGCAGACAGGCAGACAGGCTGTTTTGGCTTTATAGGTGCTTTGAGTAAAGCTGTCAGTTCAGTTCAGGTCAGTCCAGTGAAACAGATTGCACATATTATGATGTGTTCATATTATAGTGGAAAAACAAGTTTACAAATACTTTTTTGATAAGATCTACAGGCTTTTTTATGTTCAGTTCAGATCTTTATTATTTATCCACAGGAGGATTCTTTGTGCAGCAAGGCAGAATAAAAAAACATGAACAAAATGAAAGAAGTAAAGAGACCAAGTGCTGATGCAGTACATGGAATAAAGAACACAACAGAAGTGGCAAAAGTATACACAAACTTTAGTCAAGTTAAAGTACAAATACAGGCTCTGAAATGTACTCAAAGAATAAACGTAAAAAGTCAGCCTGACTGCGCCTCACCTTTCCTCCACAGTCAAGTCTCCCTCTGTCTGTTTTCGTTGTGTTATGTCTTTGATGTCGTTTTCGTCGTTACGTCTAGTTATGTCGTTTTTGTCATTACATATTTTAAGTCATTTTTGTCTTGTTACATCTTTTAGGTTATTTTCCCTTGTTACATCACTGTCGTCTCATTACATCTTTTACATAATTTTTGCCTTGTTGCATAATTTTTGTCTCATTAAGTCTTTTGCATAATTTAGAATAGAATGGAATCATTTTTGTCTTGTTATATAATATTATGTTATTTTTATCTTGTTACATCTTTTATGTAATTTTCGTCTTGTTACATCATCTTCATCCTGTTACACCTTGTCACGCGGTATTGGTGTTATTACACCTTTTGCATATTTTTTGTCCTTTTTTGTCTTTTATGCTGGTTTGATTGTTACGTCTTTTTACATTGTCTTCATCTTGCATGAAAACTGAAGTAACAAGCCTGTTTTGAAAATGTAAGTGTGGAAAGTACAGATATTCGTGTTCAAATATAGGGGGAAAAAATAAAAAGTTGTCAGAAAGACAACTTCAGTAAAGTACTCAAGTAAAGTGCAAATACCTCAAAAATCTACAGAAGTACAGTAATTAAGTATTTGTACTTAGATATTTCCCATCTATGGAAAACAATAAAAGCTCCGTGTGATAAGAGCAAATAAAAAGAATAAGAGGTATAAGATAAATTATTAAGCTGTGCAGAGAACCAAGAGGCAGGCAGTGCACAGCACGTTTGTCTACGATCAGCATATTGTTCATAATACATGAAGAAAACTCCCTTGGAAATCAACATTTAACCAGCTAAACTTACTAATCCAAGGTGTTGCTGCCTCCTGAAAGTCAAAGGTTGTGATCACCAGTTGCACACTCTCCAGCTGTCTTTTTTTTTCCTTTGTCAGTCAGTGTGCATTACAAAAACTGATAAAAGCTTACAAAAATGCACAGGGAGAACATTTCAATGAGGAATTATAAACAAGGGAAATCATAAATATATTTTCATATTACCTGGTGCACTTCAAAAAAAAAAATCCTTGTGACAACTTGAGCAGGTAGTTAACTGGTGAGAGACGTTGAGACAAGTGGTAGATAAGTTTCACTTGGTGGCCTGGTGGCTCAGTTGGTAGAGCGCTGGCCCCATGTACCGAGGCTGCGAGTCCTCTGCAGCGGCTCAGGGTTCAACTCTCTAGCAGCCCTTTGCTGCATGTCAATTGTGTCTCCGCCTTTCCTGTCCTCACTTCAGCTGCCTCATTGCACACAGAGCGACGCAACAGCATGGCAGGCTTTAAACTTTGCAAAACAAAGTTCTAAATAACCACAAACCACAAATGACGAAAGCAGAGAAAAATGATAGAAATAGAGCGCAGGTGATGTGATGTCAGACACTTCACCACAGTGCATCGGTAGAGCAGGTAGGACAGGTGACACTTACTTGTTTGCGTGTGCTTGTTTTTGTCACAAACAGGTTGATACGGTTATTCTAAGCATCTGACAACATTATGGAATGGATCTCTCCAGACAGAGACCTTTATTTTATGAGTAAAATATGTTTTATTTGACCAGAAACAGCTGATTCATTGCTCTCACCAAACTCAGTAGATACACTTTGCAAAACTGTCATTTTAACATCATCATCGTTAGCTTCATTCAGATTCAACAGAAACAAAATAAAACTCATCAACGTCTTGGTTCGTCTTTCCACTGTTCCAACAAGCACCAGCTCTGGTTTAGTCGAAAAAAATCCTTGATTTTCAGCGTGAAGGAGTGAAGCGCAGACAGATCAGGTGACAGATGATGAAGAAAGGTGTTACAACATCACTCTTACTGGTAAAAGATACACACAGGAATTTAGTATGGTGCACTGAACTACAACAAAAGAAAAAGAAAAAAGGGATTATCAAATGTTCGTGTTGATTCGACTGAAATAATCCTGAGCAGGGTACCAACCTGAAGACAACCATGTCCTAAATGACTAAGATGACAGTGGGACAATGCACCTGATTATTTAAATCTGAAGAAAAAAACTTTAGGCATGGTTCCTGTTTGATAAAAAGCATTTTTAAAGAGTCAACCTTGCCTGTGCATGTGTTCTTTAGTACAAACTAACCGTGGCCACATTAGCTGACAGGTACCAGGAATCAATGAATCATGGGATTTCACAGCTAATCAGTCTCCTGAACAGTTCCCCCTCAGTGCAGACATGTGTTGGGACGACATCCATTTGGCAGCCAGAAGTACAGATTCCCCAAAACCCTGCTGAGCTTATGGCGCATTTATGTGCTGTCAGGATAATCACATACAGCAGTTTCCTATAAGCAGGCACCTCCTGACACTTTCCAAAGTCATCTGCTGAATGAGCAGGTAGCAGGACTGTGCCTAACCTGACTGACTAATACATCACTCTGTCTGCTGATGATAAGGCACATTCTGCCGTTAGTAACACACTCTCTAAACTGTACAGTATGGTAAGTACCATGCGTGTCTGAATAAACTCCCAAACACATGCATACAAAACAGCTGTGGACACCACAGATGTGTAGTAAGATCTGAGACCAAGGTGCTGCAGCTGTCTGGAGGAAGAGAGAGACCTTAACCAGTCAGACTGTGAGATAACGGTATCTTCTGCCCTCTGCTCAGAGGTGATGAATTTACAATATCACCATATTTTATACTGAGGTGATCCAAAAGTAACAGAAAGTAATCAAGTTACATTACTTTAATATTATGATACTTGGATTACATTACTGTCTACATTTTTAAACATTTAATCAGTAACTATATCAGAATACATCTTTAAAGTAACCCCCCCAGTCCTGATTATGACATTTCCGACAGCATATGAAGGTAACATCAGTGGCTGTGTTGCTCAGTGATTAATGAGGTCTTGAGGAGTAAAACATCTTATCTGGGAGTCTCAACAGTTCACAGATGGATGGAAGTTTAATGTCCAGACAAGCAAGGAGGGGCCGTGTCACATTTAACACTCCACTGACAGCTCACGTATCAGCAAACAACACACTGTAAATACCACAGCAGCCAGCACGGATACACAGGTGTGTGTTGGTGTGTGTGTGTGTGTGCCTTGCAATAAAAATGCTCTTATCTGTCAACACACACACAATGTTCAAGGTTTGGGGTAAATGACATATGGCATGGTCATAATCATACACATTTACACATTATAGAGAGCTCGTTTCACAGGTATAATCATTATAATATGAAAAACTTCCTGTTCAATAACCAACATTTGTGGTTGTTTTCATATTTTACTTTCAGGGCCTAGAATTGCTGTAGTTCTGTCCTAAATATAGTAACACAGATGGAAGAAAAATCAATGAAATCAAAATTAAAATATGTGAAATAGGAAGAGCAATTACTGTGTGAGTGGCTGTGTGTCATCAGGACATTGTTCTCTAGTCACAGTTTAGTTGCTCTCTGCAACTGGAGTTTTTGTCCATTTAACCAACAGATTAAATATTTTATTTGTGTGCGGTCACTTGTGCAAATGTTGACTTTTAGAGGCAGATAATGTCAAGAAGTTAAAATATTTCTGAAATCATTTTATGATACAGTATATTTAAGCATAGCAAAAAATATTCACATACCAGATCCAGTACCATCAATCATTCAATACCAGAAAATATTCACATTTATGAAGCTTTTTTTAATTAAAAATGACTCAAAACAATTAATCATTTATCAAAACAGATGCTGATTAATTGAATAGCTGATTAAAAATAGATCAGTCTTTGCACTCAGTGTTGTATGTTGGTTGTTAGGTTTATTAGTTTGTCCAGCTGTTCCTTCCTTTGTTGTGTGCAATTGATTAATTGATTTAAAGACAAAAAATGTTGAAATTTCCACCCAATGAATCATTTTTTTCACCAGAGGTCATGATAATGAATTGTCAGCTGTGTGTGCACTGTGTATGGTATGATACTGTTCTTTATTTTAAAGTTGTAATCCTACTAATATTCCCTATTTTTACTAAAGGCATTTGTAATTTAATCTGATTACATCTTTTTTTACAGCTATCTTTTTGGTATCCAGATTACATAACCCTGCTACATGTAATCTGTTACTCCCCAAGCCTGGATATTCCACACAGGATACAGCTCTGTGTACACACACTAACACTGTTACTATGTACAGCTGTAGATAATGAGTCAGGTATGTTAACTGAGCATCACTTTACATTTCCTCAGTCCACTGCTCGTAACATTCCCCGCCTGCTCCTGCACGATAAACACACACCGAACATGATACATATTTATCAATAGTGGCAAGACACAATAAAAGTGCCCGTCTATCTGTCTGTCTATCTGTCTGCTGCTGTGTCTTGTTATTTGATGTCTGTCCATGATGTTCCCACACACAGAGTGAGAGACGCTGTGTGCTCATGGTGCAACAGTCTCCCACAAAGACGTGCCATTCCAAGGAAATCAGCAGTTTAGTGGTTTAATGTTTGATCAGTGTTATTGTTACCCAACCTCCGCAGACCTCCTATCAGTTTCAGATCAACTGGGGGCTGCCAAGAGCTCACAGACGAAACGTTTCAGTTTGACTTAGATCATCATGGATCACATTTCAGTTCCTGAGAGAGAGACAAATTTAAAACAACATCCTGATATCTCCTCCACCAGCTCTGAGCCGTACACAGTCATGACAGCACAGGTCACTGAGCAAACCATGGAGAAACACATATGTATATGTATATGTATATGTATATGTATAAGTAGAAGTACAGATGCTTGTGTAAAAAGACTGGTAAAAGTAGAAGTACTGATTCAACTTCTTTACTGCAGTAAAAGTGTAACAGTACAGGCTCTGAAATGTACTCAAAGATAAATCGTCCTCTGAAGGACATTTCTACTGAGCCTCATCTCGTCTCTGCAGTCTCTATTTCATCTTGTTAGGTCTTTTATGTTTTATGTCATGTTGTACAAAATGAAAATGATATAAAAGATGAATATAATGTGACAGGACAAAAATGATATAAAAGATTAATATAATGTGACAGGACAAAAATGATATAAAAGATGAATATAATGTGACAGGACAAAAATGATATAAAAGACAGAACAAGACAAAAACAATGTAAAAGGTGTAAAAGGAAGAATACAGTGTAACATGGCATAGCAAGACAAAATTACGTAGAAGACATTACAAGACAAATGATGTAACAGAGAAAAATTAAGTAGAAGATGTAACAAGACAATAATGACGTAACAATAGACAAGATGAAGATGACATGAGAGATGAATAAACTGTGACAAGTTTATTTAAATTACGTAAAAGACATAACAAGGCAGAAACAACGTAACAATAAATAACAAGACAAAAATGACATTAAAAAAAAACGTAAGGAGGAAGACTTTTTACTTTTATACTTACTTGAGTAAAGAAGTTCAATTGGTGCTTCTACTTGTCAAATAACTAAATGTTCTAATCTAATCATTTTCATAGCAGTGGCAGCTGAAGAAGGGCAGGCCTTAACAGGTAAAACAGAGGGCTTCACTTGGTTTTAGTGAATATGAACCTGCTGTTGGATGAAAGTGCAGGTGGAGGCCCTGAGAGGTTTAACCCGACTGTAAAATCACTGCTTTCCAGCTCCTCGAACGTAAAATATTGATCCTGTTAAAGAGCACTGCAGCTGGTTTGCAGACTTCATTTAAAGTCTGCGTCACACACTCAGCTGTTTGTGATGTGTCCACATTCCCACAGCATGGAGCAACAGCAGGATGGAAACAATATGTTGGACTGTAAAGTGTATTTTATGTACTGTAATGCCTCTGAGGCAGGGCAGAATTTCATGTTAAGTTACAGTTACAGTTATTTCCCTGCTCATGTGAGCATGCAAACAACATGTGAGCTGATCAGTAACAATGCTGCTGAACAAACACATGAGCAGGTGGAATCATTGTTAGATTACTAATAGACAGTCCCATGGGAGCATCATTGTGTCTCAATGACATTGTGTCTCAGTGTGTGAGGTTCAACAGTACGGCGCTATTCAATGCACTAAACAATGTCATACTTAATTACAGAGCAGAGCTCGAGGAACACAATACTGTCTACTTTTAGCACTGACTTGTTTGGGAGATGTTTGTGTGTGCATGTGTGTGTGTGACTGAATCAGGGAGCTTCCTCACTGCGGCCAAAATCCAATTGACTTCCTGCGTGATATTCCGGTGCTGGCTTCACAATGCTTTCTGCTGGTGACCCAGGATGTGACCTCTCTCGCTCTCACACACACTCACATGTTTTTGTGGCTGACTCTGAGGAAGTGGCTGATATTCCTATTCAACACGCACTCTTAACTCCAACTTTAATCATTAAAAAAATACACATTTTTTGTCATTTTTACTCCATCGTTGATGTAACAAAACATAAAAGTGGCCAGCACAGTTTCCCATAGATTGGAGTGAGACCAGAGATGTTTCAGAAAGCTGTTGTCATGTTGCGATCTTTGCAATAAAACATCCTTGAGTCTTTTGGCCAATCACAATTGAGAAAATTGCATCATCTTAGACATGGATGTGTACAGTGGACGCAGAGGCATAGAAAAGAAGTAAGTCTCGTTTGCTGCTGACTTTGTAACATGCTGTTTAACTACCTTTACGTTAGCTAAATAGTAGCTAAAGAAACATTAACCTGACAAATCAAGTTGAAGGGTGTCCTAAACGTAACCTGGCAAATTTTTCCCAACGTGTTTATAATGTAAAGTGTGCCAGCTTGTTAGCACGTCAGCTAACATTTACGTTCAGCGACTGCACAACGTTAACATTACAGTTGATAATCATTTTGCTGAGTTAAGGCTAACTCCCTCTGCATCAGCATTGTTATCCCATTTCAGCCTCCATCATCAGAATGTTAAAATCACAAAATATCTCTTCTGGTGGAGGGTGCCTCCAGACCCCCTACATGGAACTGGGTTATTAACATGTCACTTTTTTCCAAATCATGTGTTTGCAGGTGTGTCATTAAAGGGTTAGTTCTGACTATCTTAAGTGTGGTCGTATAAGGTTCCTATCCATGATCAGTGTATTACCTCCAGTAGATGATGGTCGACATGTCCTCAGTTTGGAGAAACAGCAGGAGTACTTTTCACATCTTGAAAAAGACCCAGTCAATACGATGATACTGATATGTGGTGGGGTGATTTCCTGTATGATGACTGTGAGCTACTTTCATCTGCAGCATGTATGTAATTATTGTGTGTTTGGTGTCAGATTAAATTAGGGACCTGCAAACAGACTACAACTCAGCACTGATCCATGCAGGGTTAGCAAAAGAACTGTCATTAAAACAATTTCATAAAAGGAAGAAAACGGTCTCATTATTTCAAGAAATTCAGCTAATAATTTATGTATCATGACAACAACACTGCTATATAACCAAACTTCTACAGTGGCCCAGAACCTACAAATCAAACACTGGCTCTAGACACAATCTTGCACATTTGTCACAAATTTCATAGCCACCGTGGCTTCTCCTACATTTGGAAGTATTTGCAATCTGCAAGCTCACCACTAGATGCCACTAAATCCTACACACTAGTCCTTTAAATTAGCTGTGTGTAGCTTTAGTGATGGTGCAGAGTAAAGTGAATAGTTTCCATAGAGTTCCCCACATGTGCAGGAAACAGACTTAATTCATTAATTAATGAATTTACAAATATATACTGTCTTACAGTCAGTGGGTTGCCTGGTTGTTGCTGGGTTCTGCTTCAAGTTCAGATCCACACACACTCCATGGCACAGGTGTTAAAGGAAGTATCACTGAGCTTGCTTTGCTTGGCTGAGTCTAAATATACAATAGCTAACACAGAAAAACACTCACAAGACACTCACTTCTACTCCATAAAAGTACTTTATTGATTGTTGACTTTATAGATATTCATCAGTACAAATAACATATATACATGGTGTATGATCAGCTGGTAGCACATTACATTTTAGTCACTGGTGGATGTAATGACAAAGTTCCTAACATACATCAAATCAGTTACCAACTAAATATGAAACTAGAAATATATGTTTCAAATTGTCATGTGAGAAGCATAAACACTCAGGTACTTCAGTTGTTACTTATTATTTATTTTTTATTATCTCATCACAATAATAAGTAACAATCGAATGAAGACACTTTCATTTAAACATTGTTGGACAACAAGGACAAAAATCTGAATTTGAAATTGACCCTTCACTAATCCCCGCCTCCAAACAGCAATTGTCCAATCAAAGATGAGCAATCATAACAAGGGCCGTATGCCTGTCGAGCTAACTAATGCTAGCCTGCTAGCTGCAGTAACTTTACTTCCAGCCAAATTTGTTAGATACAGCTGCATCTGCATTTGTTAGGTGGGGAGTTTGAAGAGGAGGATGTGGGCTGATGCAGAATCAAAGTGCGCGAAAGACGGGTTAGCATAGCTCATATCTCAGCTGTCTTCATGAGGCGATCCTGGTCTGGCCGGGTCTGTTGCACTAATCTAGTCCCTGCACTTCCTTTACCCATACTAATAAATCAACTTCCATCATCTATTATCTAGATTAGAAAGTTGAGCTTGAAATGGCCCAAGCTCAACAAAATTCTGTCTGAACTGGACCCAAACCGCCCAAACCCAATTACAACTGATAATGATAATGATAATAATAATAATAATAATAATAATAATAATAAGAAGAAGAAGAAGAAGAAGAAGAAGAAGAAGAAGAAGAATACAGCCCAAACTCATCAAGTCCTGCTGGGTTCAGGCACAGATCTCAAGCTCTAATCTAGATATACAGCCCCGGAAAAAATTAAAAGACCACTCTCACAAATGTTTCTTAAATCAGCATCTCTATATGAATGGCAGCCAGTCCATTCCAGTGGATTCCAACACAAGCCTCCTCATTCTACTTAATGAGACACTGATTAGATGATCACCTGAACCAAATCTTATTTTATGAGGAAGATAATAAAAACTACTGCTGTGATTAAAGATTGAGATTATCCCACCAATATTGATTTCTAAACTCTTCCTAAATTAAAATATTAGTGTTGTGTTGTTTAAAAATGAATATGAACATGTTTTCTTTGCATTATTTGAGGTCTGAAAACACTGCATCTTTTTTTCTTATTTTGACCAGCTGTCATTTTCTGCCAATAAATGCACTAAATGGCAATATTTTTATTTCAAATTTGAGAGAAATGTTGTCAGCAGTTTACAGAATAAAACAGAAATCTTCATTTTACACAAACACATACCTATAAATAGTAAAACCAGAGAAACTGATCATTTTGCAGTGGTCTCATGTTTTTTCGAGAGCTGTATCTGTCTTATTTCACCATCTGACCAAAGTTTGCTGAGATCTAAGCTAGCTCTAGCTTCAGTCTTTTAGCATTACCGTTATATCATGTATGCAGCTGTTAGGTAACTTTACATGCACACTTTGACAGGGTTCTCCTTTTAAAACATCTTGGGTGGAAACATTAAAACATTAGCTGGAGACGAACCTCTCTTCTGACTCAAGGAGTTAGCATTAGTTTACATTAGTCAACCACACTAATGAAATCTGCTTGTGAGTCATCATTTTAGCCAACAAAATCCACCGTCGTCAGCTAGAAATGAGAAGCTTCTTTTGTTTATTCCTCAGTGGAATCAAAGACAGAGTGTTCCAACAATCACTCTCAATTTCAATGTTAAATCTGTCAACGTTATCACTAAAAACTGCATACATGCAGCGCAAGAAAGGAAAGCTTGACAGGCGTGGCAACAGTAACTAAGGAGGTCAAGGCTTAGCAAAGGGTCAATTGTAGCCTCGTATTTTTCTCTCATTATGGAGGAACAAGTTTCCATGAGACATGAGAAATATTCATTCATAGCATTGTTTGCACACCTCATTAAACTCCGTGGTCATGTTAGGCACAATGAAGCTTGTTCGGTGAAGCTAGTGACAGCCATGAGTTTCAGTGAGGAATGCTAACACTGACTGAACTTTTAAGGAATATGAAATACCAGCATAGAAACTACTTTACCACAATGTAAAAAAGCAACAAAGTACAATTTTACAAGTTACCTTTTGATTAAGTGATTTCTCTTACAAATGAAAAAGTTGACATTAGAGGTAATAAACCACAGTTCAGTACAGACAGGTTCAGCTGGTTGCTCTGCTGTGGACTGTAGCTTATGGTTGCTAATGTTAGCTGATGTTGCTGTGTAAATGGCATTACAGTGTCAGTCAGCTGACTTCATGACTCATGTCTACTTCTGTTATTGTTACAACACATTTTAGCATTTAACATTAAGCTTATGTTACACATAATATCTGCTATAATACTAGCGCTGTCAGTGACTGCATTCAGTCAGCAGTCAGTTTGGATTCAGTTGTAAGCACTGTGTGAAATTTGCATTGAGAAAAGTTCACAGTATAGAATCAGCTAACACACATCAAGCACCACAAAACAAAACACAAGTAAATATTCAGACAAGAAAAAATACATCTTCATGACACATTCAGCTTGTTTGTAGGAATCAAACATGGACAGGTTGTCAGACAAATAAAAGATGACAGAAAAAAAGCTAATCCCTGCACTGTTTTTCACTAGACAACATTCACAGATGCTCTGTCACTGCTACATGTGGACTTGTAGGCATCAAACTGAATGTGAACATGTTGGTAACACCACTCTTTGAAGTGAAACACACCTGACAGAGATGTTTTTGTCTTGACACAGAACCTTTTGCCTTTGGCTTTTGTTGCGCAAATGGTTGTTTATGCACCTCAGTCAACGGTAGACAGCAGCTGTAGCTAGCAGTGTATGCACCAACTTAGTGTGTGTGTGCAAGTGTGTGCATTTGTGTCGGCAAGAGTCAGATGAGAGGAAATGTTCAAAATAAGATCTTGTCTTTGTCTTGTCTGTGTGGACATAAATGAGCTCATTTTAAGACCACTTTGATCATTTTCATTTTACTTCTTAAATTCAGCTCCTGAGAAACAGCCTTTGTCTCGTCTCAGCTTGAGACTAATTTGAGGCCAATTGAAGATTTTGAAATGTTCTTTCTTTTGTCTCTGTACTGATCTTAAATTTGTCTTAAATAATCACATCTTAAGATAGCAGAGAGATTTAGGGGAAAACTTGGTTGTCTTAAATGAGATCTTAAATTTGTCTCAGATGTCAATTTAAAGTCTTGTTGCTCCACACGGTCATCAAGTAGAAACCTCTGAGACACCTCTGAGCTCAGCAAAAGATCTGTTTTTATTTTGTTTTGCTCCCTTTTTCTCCTAAGGGGGGTTTAGGACAAACAGACGAGACTTCAGTAAACTCAGAATCAGAATCTCATTTATTTCTTATAAGACAAAGAAAAGATGATCATAAGAAACAAAATTTTCCTCTGGGAACTCACCAAGAACTCTCCACTATTTTCCTCTAATTTCTCTCCTTTTTCCTTTTCTTGTGTTTATGAAATGAAGAGCCTTGAAATTAGAACAAATATGTTGTTTAACTTAAAATGTTTTTTTGGCAGAAACATCTTGTCCTCAGTTTGGCAAATTTGTGTCTGTTGGCATCTTCATAGTTCAGTCCCACTGGGAGTGAACAATAGAGCTTTGTTTTTATCCTAGAGCTGTCTTTACAAATTTAAAATTAAAGTCAATAGTAACAAAGAAGAAAATGTAACTGCACATCAGGAACGAGACAAATTCTTTTGGCTCATACAGATCATTAAAGTCTTCATCTTCGCCAGTGGAAGTAAATTTCAACCAGTGAAAGAAAAAATATCCCCATGATAAATCATAATTATGAGATTATTAAGTGAATTATGAGATTAAAAAAAAGCCCCCAAAAATAGACAAAAAGTCAAAATGATGAGATCAAAAGTCATAATTATGAGATAAAAAGCTGAAATCATTATATAATTATGACTCTCATACTTTCAGCTTTTCATCTCATAATTTTGACCTTTAATCTCATAATTTATAAGTTTTAGCTCACGATTTATACTTTTTTCCAGAATTTTAGCTTTTTATCATAATTTCAAGTTTTTATCTCACAATTTCAACTTTTTATCTTAGAATTTCGACTTTTCAACATAGTTTTAACTTTTTTATCTCATAACTTTGACTTTTTGATCTCATAATTTTGACTTTTTCGCATTACTTCAACTTTTTATCACATGATTTCAACTTTTTATCACATAATTTTTGACTTTTTATATAATAATTTGAAAGATTTATCTAATAATTTTGACTTTTTTATCTCAGAATTATGACTTACCATGTGGATATTTATTTATTTCTCTAGCAGAAATGGGCTTCCATAATACCCACGTGGCACCTATACGCAAAATCATATATAAAGGATAGAAATTTCCACTAGATGAAATGAACTGTGGTTCCACATGTATTTAGCGTCTCTACAGGTAAATGTGAGCCATTGGTGAGCTGTTTACCAGACTGTAGGGCCTTTTTCCCTATGTGAAGTCTGTCAGGTAGTGATTATTCCCAGGCACTGCACACTTCCCCACCAGCTCCATAAATCAAAGGGACAGTTTGAGGTATCACATCAAAGATGGTCGGGGAGAAGCTTAGAAATGATTGCTGAGATTTAAACTGGCGGAGCCGTGGGGGTGCACGCAGCCTGGGATTCTGCTCTGCCTGAGAAACAGTCCTCCAGATATCCGTGTGCCGTCTTTCCAAGGAGGCTGGTTTGTTCATGTGGAGGTTTCATGTTATTTGATGTGATTCAAAACACTTTGGTTTGGAGCAGTGGTTATCAACTGGATGATTCACACTGAAAATTGTTGATTGATTTGTACTGTAAACTGATTAATAAAATTTCTGACTATACTTAAGATTTGAGTCATGTTCTGCAGAAATATTTAGTCTTATACTGTTATGTATACTGCAGGGTTTTTGTTGAATTTGTCTTAATGCTTATGACTGCAAGATTTCAATTTTCCCATGAGAACTGAATGTTGATCTTGATGAATATTCCCCCGTTTTACCCGAAAACAGTGTCTGTGTCCAGTGTCACTACTGCGTTCTCAGCTGGTAGTCTAAAAGAAACACAACGACAGTGATGAGCAAAGGTCAAATTGTTGGAGACTGATAAGAACAAGTTCTGTGTAACAAGTGACCCATACAGGCTCAAAAAATATTATCGCACAAATTAATCACACAAAAAAACACATCTGGTGTGAAAAGACCATTTTCTTTCTTTTTTTTTTTTTTTACCATTTTCTGTGTTGATATTTGGGTTCTTAACTATATTTGGTGTTCATACCTGGGTTCTTTACCATTTTACACATTGACATGTGGGTTCTTAACCATTTTAAGCATTGGTATATGGGTTCTTGACCATTTTTAGAGCTTAGATTTGCATTCTTAATCATTTTTAGCGCTTACATATATCTGGGTCCTTAATAATTTTTAATGTTGATATCTGGATTTTTACCATTTTCAGTGTTGATATCTGGGTTCTGAAACATTTTTAACATTGATACCTGGGTTCTTAACCATTTTTGGTGCTTGTATCTGGGTTGTTAACCATTTTTAATGTTGATATCAGGGTTCTTAACCATCTTAAGCATTGATATCTGGGTTCTTAACCATTTTTAGCACTTATATCTGGATTCTTAACCCTTTTAGTGCTTATACCTGGGTTCTTAATTTTTAATGTTGATATCTGTGTTCTTAACTATTTTAAGGGTTGATATATGAGTTCTGAATCATTCTTAGTGCTTATATCTGGGTCCTTAACCATTTTTAACACTGATATCTGGATCTCTAACCATTTTCGGCACTTATATCTGGTACCTTGATGATTTTTATCATTGATTTCTGGGGTCTTAATCATTTTTAATGCTTTTATTTGGGTTCTTAACCACAGGCTCGTGTGGGTCTGTACTGACTGGAGCTGAGTTGGCCTGCTGCTGTGCTTTGCTGTGGAACTGGTAAATAAATATTTGAAATGGACAAGTTAGAGCACAACAGCAAAAACACTTACACACATATACACTCGTACAGTATGTGTACCCACACTGAGCTCGGTTGAGTTTAGTGGCTTCTTGCCCTGGTCAACATCTGACAGGCTGCTTATCTTTGGAGGAATCTTGGAATTTAGAGTAAGGGTGAGCTCGACATCCGCACTTCCTTAGACTAACACACACACACACACACACACACACACACAGGTGTACATAACACAGTCTGAGGCAGGTTAAAATAGGCATAAAGGCTGGAGATCAGTATGGCCTGTTCATGGAAACGGTTCCAAAGCCGCACTCAGCCGCCTAAAGAACACAAGCTATGATTTCTGTAATGATAACAATAACACACACACACACACACACACAGTCCCATCGACACACATATGGCTTTTGTTATGGAAACACAGTTGTGTGTGCTTAAGGTTAGGCAGGGGAGTGGTGAAACTGTAAGCCCAGCGTATCTGGATTTCATTTGCCTTAAATCAGATCTGCTTTAAGAGCAATTAGAGTCAGAGCCCATGGCAGCCCCGTGTTTCTGAGGGTTGCTAGGGGCAACCAGGGGCACTCTGGAAATAATAGCACAGCTGTATAGTAAAATGTGCTGGCATATCTCTAATTTAGCTAACATGCGAAAGTGAGTTTACAGAAATTACCTGCCAAATTCTGTTAAGTGTGGACTGTTGCATGCCAGATACCATATGTTGTTGCTGCAAACACACACACACACACACACACACACACACACACACACACACACCACAGTGCTTTACTCTTATGTGGACCTCAACTGACTAGTACAGTTACTTACACTTAACTTTTTCCTAACTGATCAAAAAAACAACATAATCCCAAATCCCAATTTAAAACTAGCAAAAGTCTACACACACACACACATGTACACACACACACACACGCGCGCACACACACACACACACACACACACACACACACACACACACACACACACAAACAGTGAAATATTTGTCTGTACACAGAAGTTACACAGCTGGATCCAAAATAGAATCCTCTGAATCAGCACTGTGAGAGGATAAACTTGTCAAAATACGGATGACAGATTAATAAAGTCACACATTAAAGGGATAGTTCACCCAGAAATGAAAACTAAGTCATTATCTACTCACCCTCATGGAGAAAGAAGGTCAGGTTTAGTTAGTTTAGTTGTTTGGTTTAGTTAGTCCACAAAACACTGCTAGAGTTTCACAGGAAAATAGTGTTATGGAAGTAAATGGTTGCTTTTTTTTTTACATTTGAAAACCACCATTCACTTCCATTGTTTGTGAAACTCCAGCAATGTTTTACAGACTTACAAAATAAGCCCGACCCTCAGTCGGCATAAGGGTGAGTAGATAATGACTGAATTTTCATTTTTGGGTGAATTATCCCTTTAAGCATGTACATTATTATACATAAGAATTATTATATTTATTATATGATATATATATTTATGATTGATTTCAAATACAATTAATTTTCATTTTCCGACAGACGAAAAAAAAACCTCACAACACTAAAAACTGAAATGCCTCAGAAAAAAAAACTAAATATTGACATGAAAACTAAACAGCTACACTAAATGTTGATTTTAAAGCTTAGCAACTTAGCAGTTGAACACATAACTGCCCCAAATGTTACCAAAGGGCACTCATTTGGATTCTGAGAACTTGAAACTAATGTTTCGTTGTTTGTGATCATTTCATTCAAAGAACAACACTTTATCTTTATCTAAATTCTCAGAGAATGGCCGTTCTCAATTCACTAGTCAGCAAGCTGAACTGAACAGAGTTTAGGTTCGGTGATCGGGGCTTCACTGTTAGAGCTCCAGTCAAACACTGCCTTTAACTAACTAACAGCTTCAGCCAGGTTTGGGGAGAAACAGATTACATGTAATGGGATTACATAATCTGGATACAAAAAAGGTAACTGGTACATTTAGTAAAATTGTGGATTATTAGTAGGATTACAGTTTTAAAGAGTGATATCCTACCCTGCACAGTGCGCACAGCTGCCAATTCATTATCCATTTTTTTCATCTCTTTCAATCAATCAATCAATCAGTCAATAAATTGTGCAAAACAAAGGAAGGAACAGCTGGACAAACTAATAAACCTACGAAACAACATAAAACACTTAAAGCTACAACAACTAATCAATTATTAATTGACTATTAAATTAATCTGTATCTGTTGTGATAACTGATTAATCATTTTGAATAATTTTAAAGAAAAAATATCAATTCCTCTGATTTCAGCTTCTTAAATGTGAATATTTTCTGGTTTCTTTACTCCTCTCTGACAGTAAACGGACTAACTTTGGGTTTAGGACAAAACGAGACATTTGAGGATGTCATCTTGGACTTGTTACAGGAAAGACTCATCATTGGACCTGTTAGGGAGACCACTGATGAAGATGATGACAGCAGCCTTTCCTCATGTTAGCAAATATGATCATATTCTTCAAAAGAGCTGCTGAAGTTTGAAGCTGGATTTTTTATTTATTGTGCTGTAATTAGTACTGTAACTGTAATGTAGTGTTAATGTAGATGTGTTAGATTTTATTCATCATGTGAATGTAAATTTGTTTTATGTGTAGTATTTATTTATTTATTTATTTTATATTTCGGTATACCTTAAACTGTTTACAGTTAATATATTGTTTCATTTCAAATTCAGATTTACCTCAGCAATGAAAAATGGGTTTCTTTCATGTCATTGGCTGTCATTTTTTGCTTCCTTATTTTAAAAAAGTATTAGTCATTTTAGCACCTGTTTCAGAAAAAAACCCAAACGATACCCAACCCTACTATTAACACCAGTACTGAATTATTGCAAACTGGGTAAAATTTGGATTATCTGTGAGACAGCTGAAAAAATTACCAGCAGTGCCAGTTGAAGTCTGAACTTTACAAGGAAAAGTCATTTCCACGATTGTCTCCCTGACATTTTTTCTTCCCTAGAGGCCCAGAAAAGAAAATGTCACGACCTTTCCAAACCTCTGTGTTGAGCTGTTTGATGTACCTGCTGTGCAGCAGCAGCCTGCAGTCTGTTGGTCTATTTCTAATTGTAGTATAGCAGTGTGCCAGTGGGCCAGACAATGAATGGACTGAAGCGCTCTCCCCCCTCCTCTAACCACGCTTTAACTGCCTGTCCTGTAACCATCAAACACTGCCACTGGTTTCCTACATGGCTTTGGAGCGAGGGAACATGAAAGGAAGGAGAGGAAGACAGCTGAGGTCCCCACTTCTCCTCTGGATGTGGTAATAGAGGGGTAGGACTGGAGGCTGCTGCTAATTGGTAGCTTGGTGTTTAAAGAGGGGTCCTTCAACTGAAAAACCTCACGGGAGGTCTTTAATTTAAGCTACTAAATACGCCCCTCATCCCCTCGCTCCGAGTGAGGACGCATGCCATGCAGACCTTTATGGGTTTTTGTGTGTGTGTGTTCTGCACATGCACCATGTCCTCACACACGAGCACACGGTACATGTGTGGAGTTCCACATTCTGCTCTGCTGACTCAAGCTTCTAGGTTTGGTATTGTCTCAAAGCCACACACACAAACACACACACACACACACACACACACACACACACACACACACACACACACAAAACTGCAATATGTGGCGCACAAAACAGTCTCGACAGTTCAGGGGTGAAACCGCAGGTTTACTGGAGTGGCTTTAAAGGTTTGGCCATAAATGTAATTTTACTGAGTTTTTTGTTGTCTTTAAATGACTAAAAACACTCACTACTGCATTCTGTAAAAATATGATTCAATGTCAGTGTGGGCAGTAACAGATTACATGTGACAGGATTATGTAATCTGGATGCAAAAAAGATTTTAAAAAAACATAAACCAGATGGATTTAGTAAAAATGTGGATTATTATAGGGTTACAATTTTAAATAAATATCCTATATCCCTAATACCCACACACAGCTGCTAATTCATTATCATGGCCTCTAGTGAAAAAATGTTTCACTGGGTGGAAATTTCAACATTTTTTGTCTTTAAATCAATCAATCAATAAATTGTTCAGAACAAAGAAAGAAACAGCTGGACAAACTAATCAACCTGACAACCAACATAAAAGACAGCTGCAACAGTTTATTAATTGACTTTTACAATAATCTCCATCTGTTTGATAATCCATTAATCATTTTGAGTCATTTTTTAATTAAAAAAGGTCAAAATTCTTTGATTTCAGCTTCGTAAATTTGAATATTTTCTGGTTTCTTTACTCATCTCTGACAGTAAACTGAATATTTTTGGATTGAGGGAAAAACAAGATATTTGAAGACGTCATCTTGGACTTTAGGAAACACTGATCAACATTTTCACCACTTTCTGACATTTTAGGGACCAAACAACTAATTCAAGACCAATCAAGAAAACCAAACATGTGGGGGGCACACTGATTAGTTGCTTTTTAATTTAAAAAAAAATAATGAAATTCTCTGATTTCAGCTTCTTAAATGTGAATATTTTCTGGTTTCTTTACTTTGAGTTGTGGACAAGACATTTGAGGACGTCATCTTGAGATTTGATCAACATTTTTCACCATTTTCTGACATTTTATGAACCAAACAACTA
Source organism: Lutjanus erythropterus (assembly GCF_056507025.1). Classification (NCBI taxonomy): domain Eukaryota; kingdom Metazoa; phylum Chordata; class Actinopteri; order Lutjaniformes; family Lutjanidae; genus Lutjanus; species Lutjanus erythropterus. The sequence continues at coordinate 4,039,512 of NC_139323.1, read as the reverse complement.
ATCAATTAATTGAGAAAATAATCAACCAACTAATTGATGATGAAAATAATCATTAGTTGCAGTCCTAAAACACTATATTACACTAAAACTGACCATATTTTATATTGAGGTAATCCAAAAGTAACAGACAACAATCAAGTTACATTACTTTAATATTGTGATTGACCTGGATTACATTACTGACTACATTTTGTAACAGGTAATTAGTAACTGTACTGGAATAAATTTTTACAGTAACCCTCACATCCCTGAATATAAATAATTATATGACTAGATATTTTTTACTTCTTATTCTTGGCTGTTGTCTGGTTGTGTTTTGTGACTGTGCTGTTGTCTGTTGACCATCGATCATTTTCGATCACTAACCCTGCTGAGGACTGTCCCTCTTCATACTATGTCATGTGACTCCTTACAGCCTTACTGCCAAAGAGGGCTTTCTGATAGAAAGCTTCCTGAAGTCCTAAAGGCTTGCAGGCCATGTATGACCTGCACAGCATGAAATCTGCCATCAGTATAATATAGAAACAAACTTCTTTTACTGGATCGTATCGAGTGCGATGAGTTGAGACACAGAGTGAGACACAGAGAGAGAGATCTGGACTATTTGTCCCCACCAGCTGAGGCAGAATTCCCCTTCTCGTGTGTTCCTGAATCATTCCCTGGCTGTGGGCTCTGGCAGCTGGCCAGAGGCCAGAGCGAACACAAACATCTGGGAGCAGGCCGTACACGGCGGTCCGAGCCTGTGCACGTGACAGGTCAGAGAGCTGGAGCAGGGGACAGGACTTTACATACCTCTACAGAAAGCTCTACTCCACACTCACTCTCTGTCCTCTCAGTCATTTGACTTCAACCAAAGGGCAGTTTTGAATAGTTTAAAGTTGTTATTCTTTCACATGAATCATGTCTGTTTTACCTCTCTGACTGACGCACACACTAACACAGCTGGGTATTCACAACAGGGTTCCAAATACAGTGGAGCTCCCCGAATGTGTGTGTGTGTGTTATAAATGTATATTTTCCTGTACATTAAGGCTCACAATATCAGTAATAGACTAATACAGTGTCTCCCAAACTTTTTCTGCAGGTCCACTTTTTAAAGATGACAAACTATCATCCAGTTCACAGCAGGCCTTATCAATAAATCCTAGAAAGAGAAAATCTGTGCAAAAATGAATGTTCTGACTATTTCTACTGCCATTTAATGGTTATTTAAAACATAATAATAATATGTACATGCTGAATATTTTAGAAATGACAAAATTATATGTTTAGGCTGCGTTAACAGGACATATTATTGTATTTATTTCTTCTCATCAGAAAAACAATATAGCACATTTTAACTTCTTCAAAAATGAGACAATAAGGGCATTTAGACAGAATTAACAATAATAATTTAGTTTCTTCCTCTCATCAGTAAAACAATATACACATTTTAAATGTTTTGCACAAAGGAGTACTGCAGATATAAATCCTAAATTTGCAGAATTTCTTCCATAGTCTTTTATTTATTTGGGGAGCCAAATAAAATCTCCTGTGACCCACCTGTAGGTCATGACCCAGTCTCTGGTCAAGACTGGACTAATAGTAAAACACTTAATGTGTGTATTCATTCATGCATTACAATGCTGGATCATTTGTGTCCAGTAATCATAATGCTGTCTATTCCTGCTGTGGCCATTCGTACACGGGGGCACACTGTAACTTCAGGTCCACTTCTGATGTTAAAAAAGGACGGCTTTCACTGCATGTGAGGGAACGCGAACTAAGGCCAACATGATTGTTTCTACCTGAAGATGTGTGATTATGATTTTTTTAAATGTATGCAGGGTTTATTTGTTAGGGACAGTTACAGTATACATAGACAAGCTGACAAAGGGCTTGAAATGTCCAGTGTAGTTAGATCAGCAGACTTTGGCAGATATAAATATTTTGCCACGTGTGAATTGTCCATTTTGGTGTATCTTGACTTGGCAAAGTCGTGTGCGCAGATCTGAATCAGAATTGACAGATGGTAGTGTCCATAATAAAAGTAATTCAGATGAAGTTGGTCATGAACAAGAGTTAGTTTGTTTATCCAGCCAAATCCTTACTGATGAGATTCTGAGTGCCAGTAATTCAAGCGTGATTATGAAGAGGAGCAAAGCAGAACAGGTGAGCAACAGGTAGAAGCACAGGTATTGATTATGTGAGACATGCTGTTGGAATTCTCAGTGTCTTTTCCGGCCATCATGCACATTAGATTTTTGCTCTCTGGCATGTATAGACCACTGATGTTTGTTGTTAAAAATCAGCTGAGATATCTTTTTGCAGACAGTGGAAGATTAGCTAATTTGGCAAGCAACTCCAACCAAAAGGGCAGCCGCACCATGTTGTCTGTTCCCACGATTTCCTATGATGATGAAGATGATGATGATGATGATGATGATGAAAACACACTGAAATTATGCATTTTAGTTGGACGTCTTTTATTTCTATGAATTCTTGAGCACATCTGGATATAAATTACTGCTGTAAATTATCTTTTTTTTTCAATTTCCATCTATGTATTTGGTAGAACCACTGCCTCTGAGGGCCACTAGATGGCGCTTAGTGGTTAAGAATGGCTGATCTAGTGAATATTAGTCCTGACATCAGCAATCTGGGCTAAAAATAGTAAACTGCAGCTACAGTAAATGTCCACTCAGAGGCTTGAGACTAACATGTTTTATCCACATTATAATTTATATTTTACAAATCAAAGTAAATTCAAAATTCAAAAATTCAAATTTTTGACTGAAACATTTACACACTTTGGCTTCATTTTTTTTTTTCAAAGGGCAAATTATGTTTTGTTTTAAACAGGGTTGGGAGGGTTACTTTAAAAATGTGTTCTGATACATTTACTAACTGCCTGTTAAAAAATGTAGCCAGTAACGCATCACAATATTTAAGTAAAGTAACTTGATTACTTTCCATTACTTTTGGATGCCCTCAATATAAAATATGGTGAAATTGTTTAGACTAGCAGTGTTTTTAGGGCTGCAACTATCTTCTTCTTTTTCATCATTTTAATTATTATTCGGTTGGTCGGTTTTCTCAGTTACTTGTTTGGCCCATAAAATGTTAGAAAATGTGAAAAATATTTATCAAGACCCAAGATGACGTCCTCAAAGATATTAACTTTACTGTCAGAGAGGAGAGAAAGCAGAAAATATTCACATTTAAGAAGCTGAAATTACATTTTTTTTTTAAATTAAAAATGACTAAAATTGATTAAATGATTAATTAATCCTGTCACAATCTTGTCAGTTGAAAAATAGTTTCAGAAATGTGGAGCACACTCCACATGTACATGTTTGGCCTTAAGTTTTTCCTGTAATGATTATTTTCATTATCAGTTAATCTCTTGATTATTTTCTCTATTAATCAATTTATTTGGTCCATAAAATCTCAGAAAATGATGAAAAATGTTGATCAGTATTTCCTAAAGTCTTTGCATTTGCCTGACAAAGATCGTCCTGCCTGAGCACTGTAATCAATAGTATTTGTTTTCATTCTGTCTCTTGTGTCCCTGGAGACACCGAGACCTTTCCCCCTCCTGTGTCCCACTTTTCTCCAAGTGTTTTGTTCGTCTCCTGCCCTCTTGAACAAGATCGTATCACTGTGAAGAACTGCAGCATCATTCTAACTGTTTCAGCATGTGGACGATTCAAACCCCGTCTGCGCAGCTCAACACACACCAAACGGAGCTCTTCAGGGATTATAACATGGATTTATACTGCCATGCCTAATGATGCTGTCTGCTTGATAGATGTCATTAGAAACACAGTTTCAGCCTGTTTTTCATGCAGTTTGTTAAAGTGAATTACACTGGGTCATTGACTTGAGGTCTTGTTGGATTTTGATGTTGACTCAGGTCCAACTTTGCCTCGTTTTAGAACTTTGAGAGACTCTTTAACCCGCAGAGATCTGGCTCAATACTTTTCAGAACATTTAGTGAACTCTGAGCACCAGATGGGAAAGGTTTGCTAGTTTATGACTATTCTAGTTGGCCCATTAATACCAGTGAACAGTGACTGGAACATGTTTTGGTTAGTTTAATCTCTGATTCAGAGCTGGTCAGGCCTATACGCACACTACACAAGTTGTGCAAGGACCCGCCTCCTGTATCAAAGCGGGTGTTAACTTGTTTACAAGTTTGAAGAGGAGATGAAGCGGAACTATGCCTCTGGTCAGAGAGAGAGGAAAAAACTGGAGGAACGGTAATCAGGTAAACTTGTGTTTTCTCTCCTTAAAGTTTGATTTCAGCAAATAACAGTAACATTAAGTTGATGTGCAGTTTGCAGTGCATGATGCCTCCCTGTCTGTCTGTCTGTCTGTCTGTCTGTCTGTCTGTCTGTCTGGGCAGTGTGTCTGTCTCTGTCTTGCAGCCACTGGTGGCAGGCAGTTGAGTGACTTTGTGCCTGACAAAAGTGACAGTGAACTTCAACTATTTATTACTTATGATCAACACCAACGTGCAACAGTGTTTATAAACTGCAGCTGTGAAAGGATACCTTTGACTTGGACTGAGGGCATACTCAGAGATGCACATCATTTTAAAACAAGACAGTGATTATCTGCCTCTCAATCAAGGTTTAATTACAATCAAATATACATATATATATAGATAGATATACAGTAAAAAAATATTCTGCTTAAGTAAAAGTACTAATATCACACTGTAAAAAAATACTCCACTTCATGTGAAAACCCTGCATTCAAAACAATTCTTAAAAAGGGATAGTTCACCCAAAAATGAAATGGGTAGGTGAACTATCCCTCTAAGTAAAAGCTAGTATTATCATCAAAAAGTACTCAAAGAAAAAATACGAACTGATTAATTCTATTCACTGTTCACCAAAAACATGAGAACGTTCAATGAATGCCACTCTTTTAGTGCTGATACATTAACACTACACTCTGTAGTCTCGCTCATTGTCCCGCCCACAGCGCTACCTGATTGATTACACTTCATCAGTAATAGCCAATCAACGCTGACATCTGTATCACAGACAGGCAGAGACACAGAGCTGTGTCACTGAGCGAGCCAAAGTTATAACAACGATTTATTCCTGTGATGACAACACGCTCAGATTCCCAGTTACACAACTGATAATTTTGACAGCAAATTTCGATTTAGCTTTAGTAACATTTTAGTAAGTTAGTCTGAATTGTTTTAGTGTAGTTTTAGCTGACTTTATCTTCTATAAAGTTGGTCGACTAAAATGTAACAGAATGTATTTAAACGTTTCAATTCAAATGAATTTCCAAACTCCTGGAGGAAACATCTTTTACTACATGTCAGACTTGGTTTTAAAGTAAAAGCACGTCTGTGTCCTTACTTTGACATGTAGAACTTTGAGCCACATTAAAGAGGTGACTGTTATTTCTCTCTGTGTGTGTGTGTGTGTGTGTGTGTGTGTCCTTACCTCCATTCTGAGTGATGTATCTGACCCAGGGCAGAGCCTGGTAGCCGCTCTTCTCAATGATCTTCAGGTAGCGTACCTGTACAGAGGAGGAAGGTGAGGAAGAGGAGGGTCAGGGCTCATTCTGCCTCATGTTTCTGTTCACAGCTCTCCGCTGTGAGACTCTTGGAAACGATATTAACCTCTGTGGGCTCGGCTGAAGTTGTCAATGGTCCATCTTAGCAAGCTGTAATTGCTTAAAGATGGCTCAGAAATGCTTGTGTTTTATGAAGTGATTACATGTTTTTATATAAAAGTTACAGCACCCTATGCAGGTGTTGGGCAGATGTGGTGAAGCAGAAAGCAGGATTGAAATGAAGTGAATTTTATCTACCTTGAAAATGTAATCAGTTACACTCCTGACAGCACTCAGTTACTTGGCATTCCTGATGATGTGTTATGCAACAAACATGCTACATGTTAGCCAACAAAGAGTGGAAAAAAGCCTGAAAACAACCAGAGCTGCGTTTTCTCTCCAGATAGCAACTTGTTTATTTGAACCCAAATGATGAATAAAGTTTGATGAATGTTCTGTTCACCTAGAATTTTACTGGGTAACATTTTCACAGGAATAAATGTCTACAGCTGATAAAAGACAGTAGTGATTCAACTCAAAGATGGGAAAACTGCAAATGAGGTCAGTCTGTTTGGAACAAAGAGAAAAACTCTGCAGTTGGTGTCATCTGGGATATTACTGCTTTTATTACAGAATGCACAAATAAAAGAGAAACACCTACATAATATCATATGAGAGAAACCACTTTCAAATGTGGAAAGATTTGAAATATTCCATCTGTTTTTGTCTGTTGAAATTTAAACCTAGAACACCATGAGTTTCTGAGACTTCTACAGCATCAATATAATCAATACTTTCCTGAAAAACCTGTTGTCTCAATCTGAGACATGACTTCTGCTCCCTTTTTTCATAACTTATTTTTTATTCTGTACCTCATTTTATAATAAAATTGTGTTGAAAATGTTTGTATCAAATATGATACAGCAGGTGATAATTCATCTGTGAATCCCTCAATAATTATTCTTTTTAATTTCATGATTGAATCTGAACTTTTCCACCATAATCACAAACACACACTAAAACAAAACAGACTGTATAATATAGAGAGGTCGTAGCCTCTGGGTCTGAGAAGTCAAGTCACTGTGTTACTTAAGTAGTAGTGTATTCTTTCTAATGGCCAGCAGGGGGCGACTTCACTGGTTTCAAATAGAGGTCTGATTATATATGTCCTTATAGGAAAATGACCCTAATTCTCACTTGTCTGTACTGCACATGTTCTGATTGCAAAAGATCAAGATGGACCCACTTAATGCTAAACTCAAGGCTTCAAAACTGTAGTCCACAAATGAGTGGGTGATGTCACAGTGGGTTCACACTTGCTCATAATCCATAACTCATACCATGCAGAAGTAGACATCCATATAAAACAGCAGCCATAGGAAGTAACAAGTACAAATACTTTGTTTCTGTACTTAAGTGGATTTGTCAGATACCTGTTCTTTACTTTCTGACAACTTTTCACTTTTACCCCCTCCATTTTAATATAAATATCTGTACTTTCTACTCCTTACATTTTCAAAACAGGCTTGTTACATTAGTTTTAATGCAAGACAAATATGTCTAAAAGATATAATAAGATGAAAACAACATAACAGGATAAAAACAGCATAAAACATGAAAATGACTACAAGACTGAACAAGACAAAAACGATATAAAAAGTGATGAACAAGATGAATACAAGGTGCAATGAAAATTATGGAACAGTACATAACACAACAAAAATCAAGATGAAAATCAACGAGAATGAAAATGAAAATGGCGCAAAAGATGTAACAAGACAAAAATTAAGTGAAAGATTAACAAGACAAACACAACGTAACACGACGTAACAAGATGAGTATGACATAAAAGACGGAACAAGATGAAAATGACATAACAAGATAAAAACAGCATTAAAGATGGCAATGACTAAAAGACAGATCAAGACAAAGGTGATGTAAAAGCTTTAACAAGACGAATACAACGTAACAAAGTGTAACAAGATGAAAATTATGCAAAAGACATAAGACGAAAACAATGTAACAGTACATAACACTGCAAAAATCAAGTAGAAGGCCTAGCAAGACGAAAATGACTGACAAGATGTAAGAAGACAAAAAACAACATAACAAGATGTAACTAGACAAAAGTGACATAAAAGATGTAACAAGACAAAAACAGCATAAAAGATGAAAATGATTAAAGAAGGAAGAAGACAAAAACTATATAAAAGATGTAACAAGACGAATACAACATAACATGGCATAACAAGACAAAAATTAAATAAAAGACATAAGACAAAAATGATGTAACAATAACAACACAGCCAAAATCAAGTAAAAGGCATGACAAGACAAAAATGACATACGACCAAAATTATGTAAAAGATACGCACAAAGAGGAAAACAACACAAAAGATGAAACAAGACAATAATGACATAATGAGACATAACATGATGGAAATGATGCAATAAGACAAAAACAACATACATTCGATAGAAATGTCCTTCAGAGGGCAACGTTTTACTTTTATACTTTGAGTACATTTCAGGGCCTGTACGTTTTTTTTTTTTACTTTTACTGCATTATCGTAGCTCATCAGTATTTCTGTTTGTTTCTTCTCCCTTCTTTGTGTACACAAGTATCTGTACTTTTATTTGAGTACAGACTGTGTGTACTTTTGCCACCTCTGCCAGTCAGTTAGTGCCAACAGAAACTGCAGGGTGTTAAACAACAGATGGGGAGAACAAGTCTGATGGTGTGAAGAACAACTGACAAAACTTAATAAACATGCAGAAAGAGCTGGCATAAGTCCGTTACTCTGGGAGCCGTCACGGAGCACGCTCAAATTGGTCTTCAGCATTGCTCAATGCATTCTGGGAGTACAAGAAGTGCTGATTGCATAATGAAGCATAACTGATCTTTGTTGGCCAAATTGAACCAAACCACACACTTAATCTGTCATAAGGAACAGCCCCGAGCTTGTTGGTGAGGATTCAAACCTCGGTATGCTTCCAGACTTCTGTGCCAACATCCAAATGCCATGAAAACACCAACACAGACAAACCAAGAGAACATGAATGAAACAGTGACAGGGAGAGAAAAAAAAGACAATGAAGGAGACCACAGAGAGATCAAGAAATAGACATCAGGGAGAAAAACACAATGGTGACATGATGGCTCGCACGAAAGGCAGTAAAGATGACACAGATAAGATGTTCACAGAAGAGACAGACATGAAGGAAAAGAGGAAGGACAGGAAGAAGAAGTGCCTCTTAAATCTCTGCAAAAGATGAAGCAGTTGGTCAGGAAGTTACAGTGCAGAGATGTGACACTTTGTATAAATGTCCTCCCACAGCACAGTTTACATCACATATCACAGCTGATATTTTTTTATCCATTCCATCTGAAGGCAGATGAGTTTCAGCTCTGGGAAAAGAAAGAACATTCATCTACAAAGTCACTGCAACAAAGACGCTCACAGGCTGAGATGACCCTTCTGTTACTGATGGAACAGTGTACACGATCAGTTGCCCGGATCGATACAGATTTCATCCTCAAAGGCTAGTCTGGTAAACACTGCTGTGTTGAAGCTGTATTTGCTGCTTCACATCGTACAGCTCATTCTTATCAATGAAGTCAACCTCTACCACGAAAGAAACGTGCAAAGAAAGTGCAAACAGGACCCAAAAAACAGAGCTTGCATGTATTTCACTTAATGGCCTGCAGCATTTAAAGCAACTTTACGAGGCTGAAGGGATCATGTACCTCATTTGGTTTGGTAAATGTTGCTGGGGACAGGGACGTCTGGACTACCTTGCTTAGTCTGTCGCTCAAGCCTCGGACAAGTGACACAAAAGGGTGGCCTCAGGCTTTACTGTCTGGTTCAGTCTCAGTGCTCTGATCAACTAGCCTGACACTCCACATGGTTTGTTACACAGAATCATTTGGGAAGTCTTCCTTAGAAACTGCTTGGAAAAGGGCAGGTACTTAAAAAAAAACACTTGGCAGCTGATTGGATAATCCACCTGTATATCATGTCTAACAGAGGTTAACGTAAACCAATCAGATCAACGAACGATATGACGTAGTTGGAGAGATATCTTGTGAAGCAGCAGGATTCATGAGATCATACAAGAATCCTTTGAATCTGTGTAACAAACCATACGGCGTGTTAATGGAGCGAGTTTATAAGTCAAACTCTTGCCAAGGCTGGTCAGGAGAAGAGCAAAAACATCTTTCTAATGGAAAAAAGCCTTCAGTGCCATTAGTTGCTCTTCTTTCAATGAAGAAACACTCTCCAGTTCTGATATAACTGATGCTATCACAGTATTTATGCTAACCTCTTCAGGAGCCGCCATTGTTTGTTTGAGACGTGTCGCTTTCATGGACACTTCTTCCTGTCGTCACAGCTAAAACCACACCTGTAGCTGCCAGTAGTCCCAGTCCCAGCCAGTTTTGGTGCAGACACAAACTTGAAGCCCAGCAAGATTCCTCGTAAAGCAACAGATCAAGCAGCAGCAGTTTTCTGAGCACCCACCATGATCGGTGATAGCCTTGTTAATCCCCACAGAGATTCACACTTCATCAAAGAAAAAGAATGTCTTCACCATACCACACTGATTAAAAACAGTTGCTTGTTAAAAGCAGAAACACCACAGCGATGAGGTCTGAGTAACAACAAGAATAAAGTGGATTAAGGTCCAAATGTGGGCAAATTTTGAGTTTAAGTTGGGAAATAAACACAACAACAGATAATGCATCTGAACCATGCAGGAACCCTGAGATCCTGGCTAAAATATGAAGCTCACAGTAAGTACTGCGGGTGAAAAAAATTAATGTAAGATAATTAATCTAGTCAAATTATACATGATGTTGATTTACGGCCAGTAAAATAGTCTTGGCTCTTTACCTGCCAATTGACAGATGAGCCAAAAAGTTGTGGATTAGACTTGGGCAATAGCCTATATTTTCAGCTTGTCTTACTATAACTTTGTTGAGTCGCCTACACCTGTTACAAATGGGTCTTAGCATTTAGCACACTTGTTGGCTCAGATAGCTTTTTTCCTTTCTAAAGTAAGTAACTCTCTTTCATGAAATGGTATACAACCCTGTATGGCAAAAATAGAAAGAAGCTCTGAGAGCAATTTTGACTACTAGCATGTTCCTAACAAGACAGTTTGGTACTGGTTAAGTCAGGTGACATTTACATGACAACAGTCTTGCTAAAAATGGAAAATGTTTTTCCTTTGCATTTAAAAAAAAGTTCTGCAACAACACTGTGAAGACCATCCCTGTGCACATGGTGCTGCAAAAACACCTCCGTAATGCTGTAGTATGCATGCAAGTCCAGTAGTTGGCGGTGTGCACAAAATCTTTCTTCTACAAACAAACAAGAAGATAACGGAAAATGCTTGAAAACAGATAATTTGGTTTGGACAGACGATGAAGCGAGGCTGTTACTCCAGCAGCAAATCTACATTTTGTTGGAGAAGTGTAAATTCAGCAGAGTCAGCGGCACAAACAGAGCTTGGTCGTCCGCCATTGTTTTTGTTGTCCTCCTATTCACACATGGCTATTTGACTGAAAACATAATACACATGACGCATGACGGTAAGGGTGACATTTTCAGAAGATTACACTCTGGAACCCGGTTTCAAAATTTTTTCTGTTTCTTTTCTGTTTTTCAGGCCCCCAAAACACTGTTGTCGGGTGAACAAACAGCTAAAATGCAACTAAAATTTTGTTGAAAACGTCATGTAAACAGCACCTCAGAGATTTCAGGTGCAATCAATGCAGCAGTGACATCAGTTATTACCACAACTACACCAGTGACAGTCCAATCATCCCAGAGCAGTAACAACTCACAAAAAAAGTAACTCTGTTCAGGTGAAGTCAGGTTGGTTGTCATCCTTTTGTGTACTGCATACTTTGTTTTGCAATTAATGTTTCAATCACTGTAGGCCTCATATTTGTAACAACAATTTAACAAATCTTTTGTGATTTATAGAAATGAGCCTGGCTGGAAACAAAATAGCTGATAGCACCAATGAATGTGTAAAGCCACTGATTCTAACCATGTGCAGCCAAACGCTGAATATAGACACAAAGGACAGATATCCACAGACAGAAGAACTGACAAATACAGACAAACACGCTGTGTCTCCTCCTCCTTCACAGGCCTACACATACATGTGAGCATGAGGCAATATACACACACATTATCGGATTACACTGTAAAGCATGTGGAAGCGAAAGACCTGTGAAGACAGAAGTCCATTAAAAGTAATCTGGCAGAGCTCTATTTGTCAGCGGGCCTTTGATGTCCTCATAAGAGACAGACATAACTGCTATGATGCTGTAACAGGAACACATTAGAACTTATAGCTCCTAATCTGTCAGCCAGCGCACAATTACACACATGTTCCAGGGATTTTAATGACTGAACACACAGTTGTGGCTAACATGTTTTTTTTAAGGCTGACACACACACACACACACACACACACACACACACACACACACACACACACACAGAGCAGTCTTTATACATCTATATGTAACTGTTTGCTCGCCAAAATGGAAGCTTCAGTGTTTCCTTCAGACTTAACCAGGTGAATTACCCAGAGCATACCTGGAGCATTAGGGCTCTACTGCTGTGATGCCATGGATTTGTGTTGTCACAATTGCAGGATTTGTCTACACGTACAAATTGTGAAGATCCATACAGGATCAGGATATACTGAAGCTACACAAAAGTGCTGAGTTTAATGGATAAACGGTTGTTTGTCAAAGACTCAACCAGGGTTGGAAGGGTTACTTTAAAAATGTAGTCCAATACAGTTACTAATTACCTGTTAAAAATGTAGTCAGTAACCTAATCCAAGTATCAAAATATTTAGCGTAACTTTATTACTTTTAATGTTAGCATTTGGTCTGTGTAGCTAACATTAGTGGTTAGTCTGTGTAGCTAATGTTAGCAGTTGTTATGTATAGCTAACATTTGAGGTTGGTCTGTGTAGCTAAGTTAGCGGTTGTTCTGTGTAGTTAAGTTGGTATTTGGTCTGTGTAGCTAACGTTAGTGGTTAATCTGTGTAGCTATGTGTAGCTAGCAGTAGCGGTTCGTTTGTGTAGCTAAAGTTAGCAGTTTTTCTGTGTAGGTAATGTTGACATGTGGTCTGTGTAGTTAACATTAGTGGTTAATCTGTGTAGCTATGTTTAGGTAGCATTAGCAGTTGATTTGTGTAGCTAATGTTAGCGGTTGCTCTGTAGGTGAAGTCAGCGGTTGGTCTGTGTAGCTAACGTTAGTGGTCAATCTGTATAGCTATGTGTAGCTAGCAGTAGCAGTTCGTTTGTGTAGCTAAAGTTAGCAGTTTTTCTGTGTAGGTAATGTTGACATGTGGTCTGTGTAGTTAACATTAGTGGTTAATCTGTGTAGCTATGTTTAGGTAGCATTAGCAGTTGATTTGTGTAGCTAATGTTAGCGGTTGCTCTGTGTAGGTAAAGTCAGCGGTTGGTCTGTGTAGCTAATGTTAATGGTTAATCTGTGTAGCTATGTGTAGCTAACATTAGACATTGGACTGTGTAAATAATGTTGGCGGTTGTTCTTTGTTGGTAACATTAGCGGTTGGTCTGTGTAGCTAACATTAATGGCTGGTCAATATGGAGACATTTTATGGGGGGGGGGGTTGGTTGTTTTTCTTTTTCTTTTCTTTTCTTTTTACATTTGAAAACTGTTCATCATTCACTTAAATTGTTTGGGAGATTCATCAACACTGTTTTCCTGTGAAACCCCAACACTGTTTTGTGGACTAAAGAAATAAACCCGACCTTCAATCCGCATGAGGGTCCAGTGTGAGATTTATAGAGATAAATCTTAAACACAGAGACATGACATTGATATCCATTTCAGTCTCAGAATGAAATAAAACAAGACCTCTATTAATCATTTACTTGGACACTTGTGGCATTTGAATTATTTTACAACCTTAAAATATCAATAATTAAAGACTTTTGTTTACTCTTACATATTGTTTTCCCTAATGATAAAAGGAATACAAGCTGCTGAGGACATGGCAACAATTATCACTCAGTGAGCTAAACCAGGGGATGAATGGATGAATAATAAATGAGCAGACACACTCTAGGGTTGTGTGTGTCATTTTGATACATGCTGATATTCACAACCATATAATTATGACACAGACACACACACAGACACACATAAAAGTAGAACACAAACATTTGCTTACCAGCAACTGTTAACCTCTAACCCCCCACACACACCCCAGCCACGCACACACACAGTTGGAGACCCCTGCTTTAACAAAGTGCTCCCTTTAATAAGAGGAGCCTGCGGGAGTGCTCCCCTCACTCAGCAGCCACCATGTCTCTGTGGCATCTGTGTGTGTGTGTGTGTGTGTGTGTGTGTGTGTGTGTGTGTGTGTGTGTGTGTGTGTGGTACTAACAGGGACCTTGGGGGTCTTGCCTCAGGCCACATGATAGCTCCTCATCACACATGATCTCTGAGTAATAGCAGGGCTCCTAGCAGCTAATGGCAGCATCTCTCTAATGATGTCTCCATTGATCCGAGTCCACACAGCTATTTAAAGCAAACTGCGGCTCCTCCAGCAGCCGCCTCCGCTCTCGTCTCTGTCTTTACAAGGTGCCATTAGCTGAGGTCGAGCCTGTGAGGTGAGTGCGGCCGGGTTAGAAGTGGATCTGGGTTCATGATGATGAAAATGTCTGGGCTAATTGAAGGCCACGTCTCTTTGGCTTTGGCTTCACAATGAGCCTGGTGAAGGTCTGTGGTTCAACAACTGACTCTCTGCAGTTTATTTTTACACTTACGTTAAACCAACAGCAAGACAATGGCTGCCTTCTTACCCATTCGCCCTCAACTAAACCTACTGCTGTGTAACAGCATGGCTGCAAATAAACAGCCCAACCATAAAGCTTCAATTAAAGGATCATTTCTAATTTATTACAGCTTGCTTCCTCTTGGTAGTTTTCATCTAGTTATAACATTGTACCCACCAAAATAAAAGCTGAGAGTTCAAATCACTCTGACATCACCACAATGGAATCTAATGGGGATATTTACAACAAACAGTTTGGGAATTTTGCTGTTTGCTGCAGACTTCTTGTAGTGATGTAACTGTGAGATCTGAGCAACTAACTACTACCATGTGACTGAAGAGAACTTGTCACATTCATCAAGATTTGCTCACAATATCCAGACCTGTCATACGAGTCATGAATGAAGATGCCCTTCTCTACATACATTTGGAGATTACATGCAGACCTTTGAACTCACAAGAGGTGAAAAAGGTGACATGTTGGTAAACCGATCCCCTGTAGTGGGTCCTGGATCATCCTTCCCCCAAAAGAAACATTTTAGAATTTTAACACGTAAACTAAGTATTCTGATGCATCTTCTGTTTGTGTTTTCTGCAGACGTAACTCATTTTACTGAATCTGAATCTGAAGGGTCACCAAATACAGTATAACTGTGCTTCTAGTACTTCAAATGATTTTGCTGAGTCACCAGTTAACACGGTCACTCATTAAATCGTAACACCGGTGGGTCTTGTTTCATTATGTGTTGGTTTTTATTTCTCTTGTAACTTATGGCAATGACAGACATTAAAATGGGATAACAATATGAAAAAAATAGGAGGGAAGGGTGAGTTAGCCTGAACTCAGCTAAATGTTTCTGAACTGTAAAATTAACGTTAGCTGACGTGCAAACAAGTTGGCACACTTTCCATTATAAATAGGTCAGGAAAAATTTGATAGGTTACGTTTAAGACACCCTTCAACTTCATTTGGCAGGTTAACATTACTTTAGCAAATGTTTAGTTAGTTAACAGCATTGAACACATCCATGTTTAAGAGGGAAAAGAAGATGATGCAGCTATCTTGTTTATGATTGTCAAAAAGACCCCCTCCACACCACCCTTTTGATTCAAAATGGCAAATTTCATCAAAAACAACTGGTTTGCAGTTATGTACATTTTATCTACATTAAAGGAACAGTGTGTAGGATTCGGTTGTGAGCTTGTGGATTATAAACAACACAAGTGTTTAGGAGAACCTATGGTGGTTGCAAAACGCATAAAGGGCTCATTCATAGTTAACAAAAAGGCAACTAATTTTATTTCCAGGTGATTATACAAGAATGAAAACATACTTTTGAATATTATATTCTATTTCTGCCACATTCTGACAATAGCCTCCCATAAGACTTGACCTGTAGGATGTTAAGCAGCAAGCATTTTTCTAAAAATCAGCTGTTAAACAGAGCCCTGGGGCCAAACATCCTGGGATGAAAAGAAAAGAAAAGAAAAGAAAAGAAAAGAAAAGAAAAGAAAAGAAAAGAAAAGAAAAGAAAAGAAAAGAAAGGACAAGACAAGACAAGACAAGACAAGACAGAGGACACTCAGTAGAGTCCCCCCTTCATAACAAGCTGGCATGCCAAGGTTGGCACCAATGGAGGCCTTAGGTAACCTAGTTCTATATGACACCTGCATCTTCATTCTAGCTTTAAAACTCAAGCAACCTAACACATGATCCCCTTCAGACTTACACTTGGCTGAGATAAAGAAAACGGAGACGTGTCAGAACTAACAAAATCGCTCTCTAATAACATTAAATAATGAAACAGATGTGAATGTATGTATGAAATGACAAGTTTTAAACTACATGATGCTGTCTGTTAGAGAACAGTTTTAACTCATCACTGCTCTCTGTCTCTCTGCTCCTCTTTCCCACCAGGTGCCAGATATCATGTGAGAGCTGTGACTCTGTAAATGTCTGAAAACAGCCGTAAAGAACATTAACGTATAAGACACAGACTTTCTGCCTAAAGCCGTCACTTTAACAGATAAATGAAGCCAGCGGTGTTATTAATTGCATGTATAAAAAGGCCTCAAGAGATGGAGGACACAATCCTCAGTTGTCTTTATGTGCCATAAAACATTCTAAAGTTAATGTGAGTCTTGAGCAGAGATACATGAGTCAAATGGATTTCTTCCAAAGTTATCGTGTTTCTCATACCAAATGGGAAGCACAGAGACAAAGACAGTTACTCTGGATGATAAACTCCTGATTTAAAAAATCTGACTCTGCAGTGTCCCTGAACACACCTATGAAGAGTTTTTTTTTTTAACTCTTTGTGCATATGGAGATAAACATTCCAAAAGCACTATATATACTAGCATAGATGTTACAAACATCTACTTCTTCTAAAAGATTATTAATGATTTCTTACGACTCATAAACACACACTAACTCATTCTGAGAACATTCGGTATTAATTTAAGCTCCACGTAAAGTGAATAAAGGTGAAATGGGCAAACAAAAACAGATGTTCTGCACCAGAATGGAAACTTCAACATGCTGTGGTGTTGTTGTTGGAGAAGCCAATATTTCAATTTAACATGTTTCCTTAATCTCTGATTCTGATTTAGCACAGTAAATATATGACATATTTCTCCTTTAAGGCTGTAAGAAAGACAGCTGTCAACCTGAGGTGTTGTTCAGCCCAAATACATATTATTATCAATCATGTGTATTATTATATCATGTTTTATGAGTGTGCCAGTTCTTTTTAACAGATAGCAATAATGATCAGTCATGTCAGCAGTTAAGGGCAGTTAAGGGCAAGAATGATGACTATAGTAATAACCATGGGTGATTTGCTATGTTATTAGTTTATTTATTTAATACCTGAAAGTGTCATTTCCTCACAGAGCCTTCAATCACTATGAAGCAGCTCTTTTACTATGAAGTTCAGTTTATGTTGCACAATTATACATGAAAAATATTAGTCGTTCTGAGCAGTGAGAGACAGATAAACACACACAAAGGGAAACCGTTTAGTGCATCCTGCTGTTAGAAAGTACAGTTACCTGAAAATTACCCAGTTCAGAAATCAATACAGACATTACTTATTAAATCAATAACCTACAACAGTCAACATCAGACAAACGTATCATACTTTAGCAGTTACCTGGTGTTCCTCTAATGGTTACAAATTGTTAAAAAATATACATATGAGCATTTTGAATCAAACTAAAGCCCCTTGCTACCTGGAAAATTTTACACCAAATTCCCATTAAGAAATATAACATATTAACAATTTCTTATGCATCCATAAATATACATAATCCTACAAACTCAAGATAAAGGGTGTCACATGTTGACATATTTTTCATTAATTCGGCATCAATGAAATCCAAAAAGATAAACTGCATTTATGTAAAATCTTTACATTTGGATTTTGTCACCTCACCTTTACCAGCCTTTAACCACAGTTTTTTTCATCCCTTAACAAAGTAACTACCTGGTTTGCTACTTCCTGTTTGGTGCTGGAGAGAACTCACCTATGGACTGATAATATATGTTTAATATAGACAGAAAAGCTTCTGTCTATATGTGTAAATGGCTGCATGGTGTATTGTCTGACTGTACCTGCAGTGTGTGTTCCCTGCCTGTAAACAGATTCTGTATCAGTCATCAGTCTTTCATTCTTTCTGTTGGTCCAGGGGAGTATAGTGTCTCTGTCAGGGTTTGTCACAGGTGTCAGGACTCTCTGCCTCTGTCTCTGTTCCTTTGACAACAGTGCCTCCCTGTGGCTGTATCTGTCATTGCACACACATTTACACAAATCCCTGAGTGAGACATTACAGAGGAACTTTAAGACCTCTGAACATCTGAATCCAGCCTCTCTCTTGCATATTAAACTACTATTTATACTTGCCAACCCTCCCAATTTTCACAGTTTGCATCGTCATCGCCTCTATTTCCTCCCAGGATCACAGATGTCCTGTATTCTCTTGATTTCTGACAAATTTTTACACTTTTTTTCCCTTTCCTTTCCTTTCCTTTCCTTTCCTTTCCTTTCCTTTCCTTTCCTTTCCTTTCCTTTCCTTTCCTTTCTGTTCCTTGTTTCTTAAGGAAGGTTTTGTAAAATCTGCCACATGAAGTTTGTTTTATGGGCAAAGACAAGAAACAATTGAATTAAAGAAAACTGATCAGTATTAGAAAACGTCAAATATTTGCACAAGTTCATACAGTCAGCGGTGCAAATTATTCTGTATTCTTTCTTGACAATTAAAAGTACACTTACAGTGTAGTTATTCTCTTGTTACTTTCATTCTTTAAAAGACACCAGAATGGAGGTCTCAAGGTTGGCAAGACATGCTATTACAGCAGGGCTGTTTCTCACCTGGATGCCAGAGGTGGTGAAGTAGGGGATCTCAAACTTAACGCTGATCGGAGGCTTGCCCTCTTTGTCTTCTGCTTCCACGCTGGGCAGGCCGAAGTGGGCCCTCATGAGGTATTCTTTACCGCCCTGAAATCCACCAAGACACAGTAGACAGGTTAAAAAAGACATGCATTTTACAGTGTGCTTAATATTCAGCAAAAACTGATGACACATAGTCTTTTAACAGTTGGATTCATGACCTAAAATGATATCTAGAACATCAGGGTTGAGAGGCTTACTTTATTTATTCCAATACAGTTACTAATTAACTGTTAAAAAGTGTAACGTCAGTAATGTAATCCAAATATCACATTATATAAGTAATGTAACTTAGTTAGTTAGTTAACATTAGTTTTGGATTATATGGTGAAATTGTTTAACCTAATATAATGTTTTTAGGGGTGCAACTAATGATTATTTCCATTACAGATTAATCAGTCGATTATTTTCTCAATTAATCAATTAGTTTGGTCCATGAAATGTCAGGAAATTGTTAAAAATGTTGATCAAAGCTCAAGACGTCCTCAAATGTCTTGTTTTGTCCACAATTCAAAGATATTCAGGTTTCTGTCAGAGAGGAGTAAAGACACCAGAAAATATTCATATTTAAGAAGATTACATGAGAGAATTTTTCACTTTTTTCTTAAAAAGATGACTCAAAATAATTAATCACTTATCAAAATTATTAATTTCCTGCTGTTTCTTCCTTTGATGTGTGCAATTTACTGAGTGATTGACTGATTTAAAGACAAAAAATGTGGACATACAGGGAAAGACTTGATGGACCAGACGATCTCGCTGTTCTCTGGGATCCACTTGACGCTGCCCACAGTGGTCTTAAACTTGGGCGAGTCAGCATCAGTGGGGACCGGGATGTGGATTTCTACGTTGTTAGCTGTGGACCTCCTCTTAAACTGACTCTTGGCCTGTTGGATAGGACAGACAGATGGAGAGAAAGAGGCGGTATGATATATACAATCAACTTTAAAAATGATAAGCCTGCAGGATGCCTGCAGGAAACATATAACAGCAAATAATTGATCAGAGACAAGAAGACATGTAAAAATAGGATATATAGACAGGAGAATTATAAAACATCAAAACTTCTATGAAAAAACTACATAAAAATGTGTTATACATTATGCTCTGTATGTTTTCTGAACACTCCCAGACCTGATACTTTACCTTGATCATGTACTCGATTCTGCTGTGTGAGTGTTTCTCAATGACTGATTCAATCCAGATCAGAGGTTTGACCTGAGGACACGAGACACGGCAGAAATATGAAACACGTAAACAGGTAAAAAGAAAACACTTCAAATTGCATGTAGTACCATCAGCTGTTCCAGTTGTAATTAACAGGCTTGAGTCTTTAAGTTAAGAGCACACCTGACAATCTTTAGATGTCAAAAATACAAAATACCAAAGTACAGTACAACAGAGCTGCAACTGGTCACTGTCTTTGTTGCTTAATCCATCAATTGTAAAGAAACTTGAAAATATTCACATTTAAGAATCTGAAATCAGAGAAACAACAGAATGTTTTTCTTTTTATTAAAAAGTGAGGGTGCAGCACACTACAGGCAACACTCTACACACTGCACACTGCACTGTGCATTCTCTGATTTAAAATATCAATTAATCTGCATTGTGCAGTGTGTACAATGCAGTATGTAATGTGCAGTGTGCAGTATGTGGAATATAGTGAATAGTGTGTAGAATGTAGTGCACAGTGTGCAGTGTGTAGAATGAAGAATGTAGTGCGTATATAGAACGTAGTGTATAGTGTATAGAATGTAGAGTGCAGTGTGCAGAACTGTAGAATGTAGTGTGCAGTCTGTAGAATGTAGTGTGCAGTATACTGTGTAGAATATAATGCGTAGTGTGCATTGGATAGAATGTAGTGTATAGTGTGTAGAATGCAGTGCAGTGTGCAGCATGTAGAATGTACTGTATAGTGTGTAGAATGTAGAGTGCTGTGTGTAGAATTTAGTTTATAGTGTTTACAATGCAGTGCACAATGTGTAGAATGTAGTGTGCAGTGTGTAGAATGTATTGTGCAGTATGTAGAACATAGAATGTAACGCGCAGTGTGCATTGGGTAGAATGTAGTCTATACAGTTTAGAATGCAGTGCACAGTATGCAGCATGTAGAATGTAGTGCGCAGTGTGCAGCATGTAGTGCACAGTGTATCGCGTGTAGAATGTAGTGAGCAGTGTGTAGAATGTAGTGAGCAGTGTGTAGAACACAGAATGTAATGCGTAGTGTGCATTGGATAGAATGTAGTGTATAGTGTGTAGAATGCAGTGCAGTGTGCAGCATGTAGAATGTAGTGCACAGTGTACAGCGTGTAGAATGTAGTGCACAGTGTACAGCGTGTAGAATGTAGTGCACAGTGTACAGCGTGTAGAATGTAGTGTGCAGTTTGTACAATGAAGAATGTAGTGTTCAGTGTGCAGTGTGTAAAATATAGAGTATAGTGTGTAGAATGTAGTGTACAGTGTGTATAATGTAGCATATAGTGCATAGAATGTAGTCCACAGTGTGCAGTGTGTAGAATGTAGAATGTACTGTGTAGCATGTAGAATGCAAAGTATAGTGTGTAGAATGTAGTGTGTATTGTGTAAAATGTAGTATATAGTGTGTAGAATGTAGTATATAGTGTGTAGAATGTAGTGTGTAGTGTGTAGTGTGTAGTTAGTAGAGTGTAGTGCGAGACATACTACACACTACAGTCAACACTACGTTCAACACACTACACACTACATTGTAGAGTGCAATGTGCAGTGATGAAAGTAATCATTGTGATTAATTAATCAATTAATTGTCTTGAGTCATTTTAATTTAGAAAAGTTCCAGAGTCTCTGATTCAAGCTTCTTAAATGTGTGTAGTGTGTAGTGTGTAGTGTGTAGTGTGGGTGTAGAGTGTTCAGTGCTGCTGCTGGCGTACATGTGTGTTGAGGCGGTAGGACATGAGCTCAAACTCGCCATCAGGAGGGATGAAGGAGATGGTTCGGTCATTTTCAAAGCGGGACAGACGGACACACTGATGGAACTTCACATCCTCCAGTTCTACTGACTTACTCTTTCCTCCTGGAGACATGATGGAGTGAGTGGACAGAGAGGGACAGGGGACAGGGACAGAGGACGATAATGGGCTTTAATGAACAACAGAACAAGCAGCAGTTGTAAACATGTGTGCGGTGCTTTGTCTCCTCTGTGTCCTCAGTGGCTGTGTGAGTCACTCACGTCCAGTGTTTTCAAACAGGACCTTGTCATTAAGACCCAGCCTCAGCTCCGGCATGCCGGACAGGAACACTCTCATCTTGATGGAGCCCACGATCTCACTGCGCAGCACGTTCCCATTAGCACTGACCTGCAGGAGGGACAGACAGCTGGCTGACATAGGTGGACGTCTACAGTCCATCAAACACACAGTCTGTTCTGGAGATGTTTTCCATGCTGTTACACTCTGCACCTATACAATAAAATTCTTCCAGCACAGTTGTGTGTGTGTGTGTAAAGTTAAATGAACTAAATGGAACTGTGTAACTTCAAAAACCCAGGATCTGTACAAATGGTCAAACTGTCTGCAAATGTGCTATAAGATCAGTCACACACAATTTTCACCTTCTATGATGGATTTTACGTACCGGCAGGTAAAATCATGTAAGATAATTGTATTCCATTACAGTTACAGATAGAAAAGATGGAATTATTAGTAAAGTTAGAATATAAATTATTAAATTAATTTGCATGTATTTTTTTTATAATTGATAAATCATCACAATAAAACTCAAAATTTAATCAAAATAAATATGAATATTTTCTGGTTTCTTTACTCCTCTCTGACAGTAAACTGAATATCTTTGAGTTGTGGACAAAACAAGACATTTGAGGACGTCATCTTGGACTCTGGGAAACACTGATCAACATTTTTCACCAAAAATCAATCAGTCGAGAAAATAATCAACCAATTAATCTTATATTGATTTTATATTGAGATAATCCAAAGTAAATGAAAGTAATCAAGTTACATTACTTTAATATTGTGATACTTATTATTATGTTACTGTTACTATTATTATGTTACTGACTACACTTTTTAAACAGCTAATTAGTAATTGTATTGGAAAACATTTTCAAAGTAATCCTCCCAGTCCTGTTCAATCCCCAGTGTATTATTTACACTGGTTATGTTCAATTTTAAATTATTATGTTATTATTATTAATTTTTTTATGTAAATTTTCTCCTTGAATTCTTTGGATGTATAAATCTTTATGAACATTGTAGCATTTCCATGTATGTGGAAATATTTTTGTTGTAAGAGAAATCATCAAATATAAAATAAGTTAAAAAGTATATATATATACATAAATGAATAAAAACATGCCAAAAAACATGTTCTCACCAGCAGGTTGACTGACTCGATGACATCCAGGAAGACTTCATTCTTCCTGTATTTGATGCCCTCTGACCTCCAGGACACAGCGTTGGTGACGGTGGCAGGAGGCCGCGGGGCCCCAGTGTCCAGCTTGTGGCCCTCCTGAGTGATGTACCTGCCAGCCAAGAGGGGAGAGAGCAGCTCAGAGAGCCTGACACTAGCAGAGCTACAACTGCTACTATTGACTGTTATTATCATTAATAAGTACAGACACAGACACAGGTACAGTCATAGAAGTGTATGGAGCTGTAGATGAGGACATTTGTGATCGCAGGACAGTTTGATGAGTGTGTGAACAGTGTCAGCCTCCTCACTCCTGCAGGATCTTGCTGTCTGTGGTCTGAGGGTAACCGAAGTCCATCAGCTCGTCCAGCAGCTCATAGATGATGACAAAGTTGTCTCTGATACTCTCCTCCTCCAGCTCTTTGAAGTACTCAGAGAAGACCTGAGGATCCAGCAGATCACACACACACACACACACACACACACACACACACACACACACACACACACACACACACACACACACACACACACTCAATCAGTATTTGTTTAACCTTTATGATCAAAACAGACATTTTTGGCCAAAAAGAGGGGAAAAAAATCTCCATGGAGACGCAACAATTAAATTCTCCTAAATTTCAAGGCAATGTACTGCAATAGATTTCAAACTCTTATGCTTTGAAATAAACTTTAAAGGTTTTGCCAACCTTTAGTTGAGATAAATGTTTTTAACTGAAGAGATTAAAATTCTAACCATAATTCACTTTCACTTGAATGAATGTACTCTATCGTTAATTAAATACAATATTTTAAAACTCAAAGATTTAAGTTTATCTAAAGAAGAAAAGTAAATCATTTCAACAAAAGATTAGTAATTGGTAGACGTTTTTCAAAACATAAGAGTTTGAGTTGGGCTCAAAATTCAAAAATCTATTGCAGTAGGTTAGCTTTAAATTTTGAGCTGTTTCAAGTTTTTCATAGACCTACAACAATGAAATGAAGCCACTTGGAGACGGGCTAAAGAGCAGCATGCTGCTGCAGAGCCTCAGGCCGCAGAGCCCTGGTTTAACAAATGCTTTAAATGAAAATATTTGTTTAATAATGTTTACATAATTTCATTTTGAAGCATGCATTTCAAATTTAAAAAAAACAAGAATTTGCAGGGACTCCTGGATCCCTGGACCCAGGGGCGGTGCCTTATGTATTGCAAAACCACACCCATTCCAGGCAAAATACCAAGGTTTTAGTCCAGACTAGGTATCAGTACTCAATATCTTTAAGGTATTGATTGAAATAACCCAGTACCACATAGTATTGAAACTTCTGCAGTCATATGATCCCTACATTCCATCCTTTTTGGACCCAGAGCTAGAAATAAATAGTATTTATTATTTGTTGTTTTGCTCACAGCCAATCACAGCAAGTGTTCTCCATAAAGAAGAACCTTCAAAAAGGTATCAAATTAAGATCTCGGTTGGTATCAGTATCTCTTTAAGAGTACTGGTTTTGGTACTAGTATCATTATCATTGAAACAATACCCAGCCCTTGTCCCGACCCATTTCTGATATGTTTATTCTCAAAGAGTTTATAAGTAGAGAAGCCCTGAGAGGCAAGTGACAAACAAATCTGTTGATTGATTTTCTACGTCTGGTCTAAATGGTTTCTCTCCTGTGTTTATGACTTAAGAACAGGTGAAAAAAGACGTTTTAACAATCAGCTTTCCAAGTGTTAGGGTTAGGGTTGTTGTAATACTTATTTCAGCCACTAGAGGCTGAAGTGCACCACTACCCCATGTTCTAACTAAAAGCAGTAATATTTCCATCCAGCTGAGTTTTAACTTTTCCATGCTCTCTAAAGATGAGGTACATTTATATTGTGTTAGCAAGTTATGTACAAGTTCACCCTTATTTATGCCCAGGGTTAGAAGGGTTACTTTAAACATGTGCTCAGTAACATTATTTTCATCATCAATTAATCAGTCAGTTAGTTTCTCAGTTAATCGATTAGTTGTTTGGTCCATAAAATATCAGAATGCTGAACACTAGAATTGTTTTTCTCACTTGCCTCTCAGGGACACCACATGTAAAAATAAATAAATAAATAAATAAATAAATAAAAAGACAAAATCTTACCTGGATGATTTTATAGAGAAAAGAGAAAACCAGGGAGACACAGGCGTTCTTCTTAGATGTTGCTACAACTGGTGACACAGGTTAAGGTAAATAATGACGTGATGTGAATGTGATAAAATATTCACTGTTAAAGACTAAAGCACAAAGCAGCAGAGTCAGCAGACACTGACCCAACAGAACAGAACAGGACAGAACAGAACAGAACAGAACAGAGCTCTCATGAAGGTTTTTCAGAGGTAGTCTAATAACAGAAATAGAAATGTGATGTAATCTGTAATATCACCATGCTTTATCTCTCTCTGCTCACAGTTCATTTGAGCATTTTTAGGAGAATATTAATTGTAAAAAAAAAAAAACATAGATTGAATTAATCTTTTTGAGGATGTTTTCCATTTGCCTTCATGAAGTCTGCACATGTTAACACTGGAAATTACTTCCTTCATGCCATCAGTTTGCAATTAATGAATGTGAGCTCCTGAAACAATTGATTAAAACAAAATGTTATCATGGCAGAGAGAGAGTGTGAATATGGACAGAAGTGTATTTTCACCATTAAGAATCAGACTGTAATATAAAATTTCATGCAAGAAGTCAGAGTACAACCCCCTGTATCTCAAATACAAGAACAACTCAAAGTAGGGATGTGAGCAATTAGTTGACCACACAATTAAATGTCACCACCCTCGCTAGTCAGCACCAGAAATAAAAGTCAGTTAACCTATTTATCAATATTTTATTCATGCACAATGCCAGTTAACTGTTGCCCCTAAGATGTTATGCAGCTGCTCACCACTAGTCGGGGCTGCAGCCCCATCAGACAGCAGCCCCTCTCACCATATGCTGTAAGTGCATATGCCCCGATGGCCCAGGCAACCCCAGAGGTTTTTATTAGCTAAGTCGAGACACATGACAGCTCATAAAAAACAGCGTGATTTGGCAGTGCTTTAATCTAGAAAATGGAGATAATGTTGAATGTAGACTGTGACTGAATTAACTGGTATTTAATCACTGAAGTGGAGCAACATGTGACCACATTCAGCACAGACACGGACATTAACCTGCAAGCAGAGCAGCTGCTGCTGCTAGCTCTGCTACCGTTAGCCACACTGTGTAGCAGGCTGGCAGCTAACATCAGCTCTGGTAACCACTAAAGCATTTAGTGAGTTGTTGTCATGTTCTGTAGGTTAATGTGTAATGTTTGTACTGCACAGTGCAGAGTGACACACATTTCAGTGCCATTTAAAATACAATTTGGTGATTGTAGACTGTGATTAACGACTTCAAATGGCTCTTAATACACACAGTATTTTTGCGGACAGTGTTTAAAATTATCAATTAATAAATTGTGCTCAATTTTAACTGTTTTCTGAGTGTTTTCTTCCTGTTAGACTGATCCACTAGTCTGAATTAAATTCTATGTTTAATCAACAGGGAAATTAGTCAGCAGGAACATCCCTACCTCAAAGTAATCACATCACTGCTGTAGTATCTAATAATGATATTCAAGTTCTTTTGTCTTTTTTGTATGTGGTTTGGATTATTTCAGATCTCAGGCATCGTCTGCATTCAAAGTAAAATTCTATTTCTATTTTTGCAGAAGACTGAGCTACTATTCAAAGATTTTAATGATCTGAATTGAGTTAAAAGTCATTTTTTTCACATTTTATTTGTAAATGTACAACCTGAATATTGTGCACCATTTAGTATAATGTTATTACGTACTTCAGTGTCCCTGGTAGGAGGAAATTCTATTTCAGATTAAATTAAAAAAATCTCTCTGAACTGAACTCTGAGTTAGCTCGTTTTTAAGGATGAACTTGTACAACAGTGCTTGATGCCCTCCACATGTCAACAAATGAAAAATGTGATTTTAATGCTTCTCTCAGAGGAACATGCTCAATAGAAATCCTTGACGGTCACTGTGTGCTTGCAGAACGTTTAAAGAACATGATTCTTACTAAGAGAAAAAGTCAGGAACCTGGATCATCCTTCAAAGATACGGTACAGGTTGTTGTGTTTGATCCACATGAAGCGGACTCCTCCGTGGGCCAGGATGGGAGACAGGTTCCCCTCCTCCTCCTTGTCCATCAGGATGGACATGAAGTGCTCGATCTCCGACATGTCCACGTCTCCCCGGTAGTTCCGGCAGATCAGCACCTGAAACAAGAAGATGTTTCTGTGTGTCTGCTGTTTTTAGTCTGGTCTCATCTAACACATAACATTAAACCATTTCATGACTGAGTTCCATTTTTAGGCCTGCAAATAACAACTGTTTTCATTTGCTGATTTTTACAATTAAGTCATTATTTCAAAAGACTACAAAATGTCTGAAAACTATGGAAGCCCATTTCCACCAGTGAGAGAAAACAACACCCCCATGGTAAGTAATTATGAGATAAAAAAAAACAAAATAATGAAATGAAAAGTGAAAATTATGAGATAAAATGTGAAATAATGAGCGAAGAGATCAAAATTGTGAGATAAAAGTCAAAATAATGAGACAAAAAGTCAAAATGATGAGTTAAAAAGTCATAATAATGAGATGAGATGCTGTGTTTATTTATTTGTTCATTCATTTTTTATGGCCAGAGTCATTATGTTTGACAGCTCAAGAACGCCTAGTGAAAATTTCTTCAGACTCAGCACAAACGACCACTTGGACTTAGGATTAGATTTGCTGGTCAAAAGTTAAAGGTCAAGCTCATTGTGACCTCATGTTCATCACACTCTTGTGAATGACATATCTGAGGAAGTGTCTTTGAATGTGGTACAAACGACCACTCAAGAATTTATATGCTAATTAACACCAAATTTCATGCAAAGGTCTAATAGGATACTAGCAGTGCTGGAGAGTAATTACTTCAATGTACCTAGTTACATGTACTTAAATTACAAAATAAATGTACTTGTAATTAATTACAGTTACTGGCAAAAAACATGTAATCAAATTACAGTTACTAGTCAAAATGTTGGTGACTACAAAGGGGTTACATCCAAATAATCTGTTCAGTTTGTCTGCTGCAGGCGCTGTACTGAGTGCACTCTTCAGGTTTATTTATTTACTGTTTCATTCATTCATTCATTCATTTTGTATCAGTAGTTGTGGCATTAACTGTGTACCATTGAGTCTTTTTGGATTTTGCTGATTTCTTTTTTAGACTTTTTTTCTTAAATAAATGACTCAAAATGATTGACTGATCATCAAAATAGATCCAG
This sequence comes from Lutjanus erythropterus, assembly GCF_056507025.1. Classification (NCBI taxonomy): domain Eukaryota; kingdom Metazoa; phylum Chordata; class Actinopteri; order Lutjaniformes; family Lutjanidae; genus Lutjanus; species Lutjanus erythropterus. Next base: position 4,010,902 of record NC_139323.1, on the reverse strand, counting down.
ATTAATTCAATAGTTGATTAATAATAAATTGATTGTTGCAGCTCTAAGTGTTTTATGTTTGTTGTTAGGTTTATTAGTTTGTCCAGCTGTTCCTTCCTTTGTTGTGTGCAGCTTATTGATTGATTGATTGATTGATTTAAAGACAGAAAATGTTGAAATTTCCACCCAGTGTAGCATTTGTTCACTAGAGGTCATGATAATGAACTGTCAGCTGTGTGTGAACTGTGCATGGTAGGATATCAAATTTATTTTAAAACTGTAATCCTGCTAATAATACCTATTTTTACTAAATGTATCTGTAATCTGACTGCCTTTTTTGTATTTCGATGATGTAATCCTGTTACAGGTAATCTGTTAGCAGAGGAGAAGTTACTCTGCTGGGATGATCTAAAATGAACCACTGGCTCCTGACCTCCACTAGGGGCCGCCAAAGCTTCATAAGGGACCGTTTAAGGGGGATAATTTTAATATTCAGGAGGCCTATATCTCAGCATGTCATCCATTTTTAAAGTTTAGATCTAAAGTTTAGATTATTAATCTGGCAGGATAAGGGCATGGAGTACACAAACTAATAAGTCTATAAAGTGTGTATGATTACTAAAATTAAAAACAAAACAAAACAAAACAAAAAACAGACAGAACTGTATAAAAAGTTCCTAAAGATCAGGAACTCATCTTTGATGCAAGGACAGTAACTGTGGTAGCTGTATATGTGTTTACTGATTTGCATTATACTTTTTGTCCTTGTTGTTTTTCTACTGGTTTGTCCTCTTGATTTAACAAGTTTTTATTTACCTCACTCACTGATGTATATACATTTCACCATACAATGTATAACCGTATGTTCTTATATATTATCTGTTATGTTGTTATAAATAAGATTGCTTTCATGCTCTGAAGAGGAATGTATCCTACACTGACCTGCAATAAAAATACTATTTAAAAAAACACAAAAACTTCCTGCAGGTAATTTATTCACTGTCCTGTTATTGATAGTCATTGAATATAATATGAAATATTAGTAACTGCATTGTCATTCGCTCATGGTACTTCATAACTTCATGGTGAATAGGTGGTATTACCAAGTACATATGAGATATTTGGTAAATACCATTTTATAGTTGGTGGCAATTACAAAGGAACATATGATCTGAATTTACCCCAAATTTCATGCTCAGTGTGTGATCATTACAAATTATAGTAGTACTTGTTAGTTATCACATACCTATCATGGACTTTGGGGTAAATTTGCTGTTAATTTCAAATAAAGTTCAAATCTGTGAAACAGTAATTACCACCTACTACATTGAAATGATACTTGCTAATTGTTGTATAATTATCCATGAAATTTGGGGGGTATTAGTAGGTAATTTCTAAGACATTTTAAATATATCACCTTTAAATCAATTTAATTACTTTTAATAAAAGAATTTAAAGATATCAGAATGGTTTGTCCAATAAAACATAGACAGGACAGTGGTCTGTGTGTTGGACATGAGAACACAGAGCAGGACCACCATCACCCCCTCACTGACAGTGTTGTCCCCCAGAGGCCCCACAAAGAGCATGAATGTCCTCTGAGTCTGAGCTGGACCCTGAACGGATCGTTCAGTGATGTGTCCTGTCAGGTCCACAAGCTCACGTTTCATGTCAGTCAACTTCAATTGTCCTGAATTTACTAAACAGTTCATCTTCATGTAGTTTAGACTCAAACACTGCAGTGTGGAGCTGCCTGTCTGTCTGTCCGTCCGTCTGTCTGTCTGTCTACTGCTGTCAGAGCCGGGTCTTACCTTCCCCTTCAGGTCCAGCACGTACACCGCGCTGGCAGACATGTTGTCTTCTCACCACCGTGTGAAGCACAGACACACTTCTCACAGCTCACAGGTGCAGCGGCTCAGTCAGCAGCATCAGCATCCAGCTGCTGATGCGCTGCATTAATGACGAGTCCTCTGAAGACAGGAAGATCCGCCGGACATCCGACCTTCACAATAAAAGCAGGGAACTAAAAGAATAACGAATTTCATCCAAAGAATTTAAATAAAGCCTCCAGCCCACTGTCTCCAACAGATGGTTAGAGTTGTGTCTAAATAATGTACGTTCACATACGTATGGAAGCCAATTTCGAGAGTGAAAAAACAAAAGTACGATGTTAAATCATAATTAAGAGATTAAAAAAAACTTCACAGTATGAGATAAAAAGTCACAATTATGACATAAAGTTGAAGCAATGATTTTCAGAAACTAAAGTCATAATTATTACATAATGTCGAAATTATGATTTTTAAAAAAGGAAAAATTATGCCATTACAAAAGTCGCAATTATGGAATAAAAAAGACGAAATTATTATTTTAAAAAGTAATAATTCTGCATATGAAATGAAAAGTAAATTACGACATTAAAAAGGTAGATATTATGATAAAGTCATAATTTTGGGATAACAAGTTTCTTATGAGAAAAATAATAATAATCAAGTGATTGAAAAAAGAGTCATAATCATCACATTAAAAAGCCGAAAATATGATTAAAGTCAATGAGATAAAAAGTCGAAGTTCTGATAAAAGGTGAATCATGAGATTAAGTCATAATTACGAGATAAAAAGTCAAATTTATGAGAAAAAAGTCGGAAGTATGAGAAAAAAGTCGGAAGTATGAGAAAGTCTTAACTATGAGATAAAGTCAATTATGAGATTTAAAAGTCTTCGAGATAAAAGACAATTATGATTATGAAATTGAAATTATATTTATATAATAATTTCGACTTTTATCTAAAAAATGTGACTTTTCATCTCAATTTTGAGTTTTTAACTCATATTTATGACTTACCTTGGGTGAGATATTTTATTATGTCATTTGTAGAAATGAGCTTTCACACATACACTCATACCTTTACTCTTAAAGGTCAAATGTATAATTTTTCATGTGTTGATGGTAAATGACAGAGAAATCTGAGTTCTCCTGCTGTTGTACTTCCTGTACCAGTGATGTCACAGTGATGCTGTTGGTGTTGAGGAAGAACTACAGACTATTCCAGCTTGGATTTACAGCCTCCTCCTCTGTGATAGATGAGTATTTTGTCACCTAATGCTTTGTTCTGGCCAACAGAGGAACAACTACAGGCAGGAGTGTTGATTCATAGCAACATGAAGCTTGCACGCATTGCATCCTGGTACACGTAGGCATGACTCAGGGAGCAGAACTCCGCTTTCTCTGTCCACACAACAGCACTGAAGGATTTATTGCTGCAGCTGACTACATTTACCATCAACACTGACTGGACATCCACATGAAAAATGCTAAATTGTCCCTTTAAGAATCATATTAACATACACACAGCTGATTTAAGAAAAACTACAAGCCATCAATGTCAGCCACACAATGAAGTCAAGAAGCCTGGAAAATACTTTTTAAAAAGTATTATTAAATAAAGCAGGAAATTTTGACTTTTTACATCACAATTATAAGACAGTGAGGGAGACTTAACTGACACCTATAACAAATGACCAAAATCAAATTAGAAGATACTAACCTTTGTTTCTTTTCTGTCTACACCACAAACACATTTTAGCAGATGCACATCTTCCCTTCTTCATTGCAAGAAATATGACAAAAATGAAAAAAGACTGGAGATGGACACATGAATAAACTAAGTCATCAGAGTGATGGAACATGTACATTCAGGCACTGTGCATCTGAAAAATATGAAGAATCCTCTCATCTAATGCCTGTCAAAAGAAAAGCTTTATTTTGCTGCACTTTCCTTATGTAATCAAAGAAAAGGCACATTTCTGAATCAGAGTTCTGTTTATTCAGGTTTTGTCTCTACAGTGTGTTTGTGGAGAAAAAATACAACTTGTTTCATAATCCTAACTTTTTGTTTTGTGGTATTTATTTTAACACTACAACTAAATGACAGACTCACATGTGTATGTTCAGAGCAGAAATCATTACATGAAAAAGTATCACAATAATCAGCAGCGAAAAACCAACAAGACTTAAAGGAGGAGCCGCCATACCTTCTTTTTCTACCTTTTGTCCACAAAGGTCAGTTTCCTCTCACTCCTAGTGAGATCTAGCCAGATACACATCTTCAGTGTTATTTGCAGAAGTTTTGAGACATCACGGTAAGAAAAACAACTTGCTGTTGGTAGGATTTTTTGAGAAAATTCTTAAAAAATAAAATAATTTTCAATATCATCTGAAAATACAGGAATTGAGGATTTGTTTGGGTATAGCGGCAATTTAACTGAGCAACTTGAGAGAGAAGAATGAAAACAACTGTGAAACCTAAATGAGAATAACTGAGCACACTTCCTCAATCAACTGTTGACATGTATATAATCAAAGAGTGTCCAAACTACTACTCTGACACTCAATTTTTAACCATTTGTCTCATTTTTTGTCTGCAGGTTATGTGAAATGTTCAGGCACAGACTGAGCGAACCCTCTGATATCAGCCTGCACACAGTGTCTGCTGAATGAAAACTCCTGCAGTGTTACTGGTGTTTGTGCTGAAGCTTTCTGTGTGGACAGACTCGTCCATATCTCAACCGAAGTGGTGATCATAAAGGCCTTGGACTCCTCCTCAGCCTTCACAGGTGTGGTGGTACTTTGTTGTCGTCACTCTGGTCTCTGAGGACAAAGGAAGGATCTTGGGACTGTTGACTAGAATCCTGGGCGCAAAACAGAGTGAAATTCAGCCTCTTGGTGGACGTGGCGAGCGGGGAAGGCGGGGAGATTGTTTGACACTATTGTGATGACATCAGTCAGTTGAAGGGGCCTCCTGAGGTTCCCGATTGACTGAATGAAGAAAAGAATTTTGAGAATTAGTTTCATACAAATGAAATCAGTTTGAAAGGTATAAAGAAGAGTAGATAGGCAAACTGGTCAGGAGTGAAAAATGCAAGAAAGACATGTGAGCAGATAAAAACACAAACCTGCTAGTAGCGCCCGGGGTAATGTACCCCTGGAGATTTTTTTTTCTTTTTTTAATAAGCTACTAAATGCTTTTTTTTTTTTAGTGACTTTTAGGATTACTCTGGTGCTGGTCACAAGATAACAGAGTATTATCAAGTATTACAAATAAATATTTACATTATGTAAATTCATGCATGAGCAGCTCTGATCCAAAAGCAGAAGAAAATGGAACAAAACTGAGATTTAGATAACAGCAAAGCATAGACTAGACAATTATCAATTTATTATTAAATCAAAATTAGGATTTTTTGACCATGATTGTTTAAAATGTAAGTGTTACTCTGTCCTCCCCTACAGGATAATTAACAAGAATTCATTAGAATAAACTGAGAACAAAAGTTGCATTTAATTGATGATCAAGGATCAGTATCAATGCTCCAAATGTGATATTGACCAATATAAGAGAACACTCAAATTATTAAAATCAAACCTTAAGATATCATAAACGGTGATTGCAAGCAAGTTTTGTCCTGTTTTCTTCTGCTTTGATCAGAGCCAGCTGTATGTGTTCTACACATAACATGTATTTATTGTTTGCTGCAAGAAAACAGAAATGGTAATGCAATGTTAGCCGGCTTGCTAACAATTCTTGTTTCCTCCTGTCTGATCTCTTCCCTCAGGCTTCCTGTGGCAGCTTCGTTTCCTAACGCGCAGCGAGCTTCCCAACTGGAGGTGATGCAGGCGAGCGAACAGCTCATTGTTTCTGTCGACCAAGATGAACAGGCTGAGCAACATGTTGCCTGTTTGAAAAACTGCTTGCCCTGGTTCTATTTGTACCAAGTTTTGTGCACTTGATTCACCTACAACTTGTTTTATTTGGTCAAAAACAACAGTGATGTTCTTGACATTCCTGTTTCCTGTTTCAAAGCAATAAGGAGAACAAGAGACTAATTAACAAGGTTGGAAAGAGCACAAAGAGCTGTTGGGATTGAACAGTGAATAAACTGCTTCATAGCTACAAAGAAACAAGGCTGACTTACACCTCTGCAGAGGGAGAGAATACTAGCGGCGCAGCTGTGACATTGCTCAAAGCGTATGGACAATATTTTGCCTTCCATCCACTTGAGTTCGCTTGTAGCGTTACTAGGGCTGTATTATGACATGTGAATCGATTGGCTGCAGGCATTTGGCGCACTAATGTTCCTCCACAGGTACATTAGCAACCCCCCCCCCCAATAAAAATACTTCTCATCAGATGTGCACGACACATGTATGTGAACTATTTTGGTTTCAAAATGGCAAATTTTGCCAAAGGGTGGCAAGTTTGCTTGCCTGACTGAGGTTCAATCCAATACCCCTTTTCCCAGTTCTTGCCTCATTAATAGAGAACACTGTGCTGTTGTGAAAATGTAAATGTCATCCAAAATAAAATACTGTGTAATATTTGACAGGCAGACAGGCAGACTTGGCAGTTAATTGTCAGCAGGATGGAGGACTGTGCATGTACCTTCCTCTCGTGCCTTCATGCGGGCGACAAAGTTGTAGCTCTTGTTCCTGCGATAGTTCTCATAAGGGTCGTCCAGTGACACCCCCACACCTTTATACTGGTCCCATTTATCCCTGACGTCTCCTCCTTTGATGGGGTCCTGGATGCCCTGTTCTTTGGCCCCCAAACCACCTGAACCACTCCAGCCTACAGCAGACAGGACAACACAGGAACAGAAGGAGAGCTAGACATCAGCGTACACAGCACCTGGTTCATGTTACTCTGAAAAACAGCTTGTATATTTCAGGATGGAAAACCTCCAAAGAGAAAAAGACAGAACGTACCCATCTTCATCAGCAGCTGATGGCCCTTGTTTTCCTCCCCTAGCCTGGTGTCTGCAGACAGTTTGGAGGGAGGGGCGCCCAACACTGATGTGGAGCTGTGAGAAGCAGGAGAGGTGCACTTTAATACTACAGTAATAGAGAAAAATGAAAGCACCTTATCAAAAGAGCAGTGAGAAGGACTTACGGTGGGGAAGAGCTCCGGGATTTGGGGCCACGTCGTCTCTTGGCAGGTGAATGTGAACGGGATCTGGATCTGGAGCGAGAGTGACTGCGGGACGACCTGGATCTACTTCTGGACCTGAACAGTGGCAGGTTTAGGCATGTCAGAAAGGCTGCAACTAACAATTATTTTCATTGTTGATTATTTTCTCCAGTAATCAGTTAGTTGTTTGGTCCATGAATTGGCAGAAAATGGTGAAAAATGTTGATCAGTGTTTCCCAAAGCTCAAGATGACATCCTGTGAGGCTGTGTGAGCTTTTGGGGACGAGTTCCAAGAGCTAAATTTAGCGTTCCTACACCTTTTCCTAAATCAAATTCAAGCACTTTTCAAGCATTTTCCTGCATCTAACATCTGTGGTAAATGAAATATTTATATACATAGATATGCTCAAAATGATCTGGCCCTACTTTGATTTTTCATCACATAAAATCAGATGTTATGGTGCTATAAACAACCAAAATTCTGTTTCATGATATAACTCTACAGAGGGGTGGCAAATAAAAGAAAAAACAACAAAATTTATGTCTCGAAACTTTGGATCCTATATAACCTGACTGAGCCATCATAAAACAATCACAAAATCACTTACTAGACAAATAACTTTGACTTCTACTCACTGCACACATCAACAAAGACTGACAGATCACACTAACTGTAGCCACAAGTGCAGACGGACAAGCAGGGCTTGAGCGTCTACATTTTGTGCGGAACACAAAAGCAATTAGGCTCTCTCTAAGTTATTTTATTCCTTTATCTTAAAGTGAACTTTTAAGTCAGAAAGTAACTGATTGTACTTTTCAACTTTGAAAACACTACATTAAAATTCAAATATTTTCAAGGATTAAGATGACTCTGAGCAGCACAAGAGGGAGCTGCAGTCAGTGGTTAGAAACCAAAAGATGGATCAAGAAGATTTTTCGGTGCTTAGCAGAAAACACGCAGCCCAACAGACAGTGCTTGAAAAACTGGAATGAGTCATCGAAAAATAAAGAACAGACCTGGATCGTGAGTAGGAGCGGGAGCGGCTGCGGGAGCGGGAGCGAGATGATCGTGATCGGGACCGGGAAGACTTGGAGGAACGAGAGCTAGAGTGAGACGAAGACCTTCCTCTGCTGCGAGAGTGACTCCTGGAGCGACTGCCTCCACGACCACTGGAAGGAGGGAGCCACAGAGAGAGAGGGAGGATTAAATAAACACAAAAACGTGTCTCCATCACTTAATACAGCACAGTGACACGTGGGAATAGCCAGTAACTTTGAGCAGAATGAACATACAGACTGCAATCTGACAATTACAAAGTCCAAACACGGGCTGTAAACTCAGAATAAAAAGACAGCACCAGAGAGAAGGATCCAAATGAAGAGGAGGCTCACCTGTTGCGTTTCTCCTGTCCCTTTTTCCTCCTGGCTCTCATTTTGGCCCTGAAGAACTCGTACAGGCCGTTCTGCTCCCAGCCTTCACTGGTGGAGGAACAGACCACAGAACAGTGGTAAGCTCTGACCTACAGCAAACTCACAAGCTGGATAACTGCTGCTGTTACACAACTACTGACATCCAAGCTCACCAGTGGCAGCTTACAACTGTCACTCAGGTCAAATTCATGTGAAATGTCCAAAAGACAGACAAGTGCTTACATCTTGTTTTCATCCCCTAAAAAGGATCGATCAGTTAGTCAGTTCTAAAGAATTTTAACCAACGTCCGGTTATAATTTAAGTCTGATTTGTTGAGGTGTATGTACCTGTTCCTTGGCCGATCGTGGGATGGAGGGCTGTAGAAAGCTTCCACAGCAGCTAGCAGCCGGTCGCTGGGAGGCATGGGAGGGGGGAGCCGGATGTCTTTAGGGTCCAGAGGTTTATAATCACAGTCCTCAAGCTGAGCAACAGAAAAAGGAGGATCATGAGACATGTAGGTCTGACAGTTGTGAGTCTAATGAGCCACTTCTGAACTGTGCTGGTAGTGGATCAGTCTTTTCCATTTTGAGAACAACAGTGCTGTGGCAGACTTGGATGATCTTTACAATTATTTTCCAAGTTTTCCAACTTGTCTTGAAAAGTGTTCTTTAAACCAGTTTTCCCGAACTTTTTACTGGGGACCAACTTTTTAAAAATGACAAACCATCCTGACCCAGTTCACAACAACAGACCTTAATCTATAAATCATGGGAAGAGTTCATTTGTGTATTAATGGACATTCCTGGTCTTTTTTTCCATATTATTGAAAATATCAATATCATATAATATCATATCATTGTTTTTACTTCCTCTGATCAGGAAAACAAGATAAAATGTTTTAGCTTCTTCATAAATGAGACTGAGAATAAGTGCATTTAGGTGGAATAAACAGGCTATCATTTTTTCTTCCCACCCATAAAAAATGCAGTTTAAATGCTTTATAAAAGGCATACTATATTAATCTTAAATTTGCTGAATTTCTTCCATAGTCCATTTACATGGCGACCCAAATAAAATCTCCTGTGGCCCAGTTTCTGGGAATGACTGCTCTAAACTACTTCCACAGTCTGTTTGCTAATGTGCCAGTGCTGTTCTTTTCTCCTCTGGTGGGATTCAATCATGCTGGCTTTCATCTAGCAAAATAATTTGCAAGGTTTAACCAGCTGCTAACACTCTGATTCATTTTTAAGGCCCTTGTCCTCAGATTAGAAACATGTGACTTACTTTGACCAGTGGAGCCATGAGACCAGCTGGCAGGTCAAAGTAGGGTACGTTGGGCACCAGACTGGGGTCATCTTGGACCGGATGCTGCCGATGACGCATGTGGGGCGAATGGCCGTTGAAGCCATGCGGGGGTGGACCGAAATCCGGATGTTGGCCTCCACCCCAGGGAGGATGATCAGCCCCCATGCCAGGGGGAGGGAGCCTCTGGTTGGGATGGTGATGGGGAGGAGGACCTGGCATGTCTGCCAAACAACAGTATTATTAACCACAAAGAAATGTAAGAAAATTACAGGTGCAGAAACAAGAAGCTTTAAGTAAAGTTACAGATCAATCAGGTCACACCTCCGGGATAATCTCCCTGAGCGTAGTCGAAGCGGTGTGGGGTGTACGGCGGCCTGTCGTAGTGGTGTCTGGGAGGAAAGTCATCCTGCATGAAGCGTGGTGGGAAGCGTCCAAAATTGTGTGGTGGAGGGGGGGGCTGGTTGAAAGGAGGTGGTTGCTGGTGGGGAGGGAAGGGTCCTCTGAAGTGGGGAGGTCTCTGTAAAAATGTACATCAGAACAAACATTCAGACAGTAATCACAGGTGGTTAATGTAATAAACGCTACAGGAATCATCTACCACATGCCTGCATGCGTGGAGGAAACGGCGGCTCCCTCTGCCCCCATGGGGGTTGGTCAGGCTGGTTCCCCCACGGCGGCTGCTGGTCGTACGAGTTCCAAGATGGAGGGCCCGGGTCGGATCCGCCGGGACCACTCCAGGGGCCTCCTTCTCTGGGTGGCCCTCCGCTCCAGTTCCCTGGGTCCCTCTGGTTTTCCCACATCCCCTCGTGGCTGTTCCAGGGAGGGCAGGGAGGGGGAGGCTGGTTTGGGTCAAAAGGAGGCTGAGGAGGGACAAAAATCAGAGAAGGTATGAGCGCTGCCAGGAATTTGGTAACAGTACCTAATGGTACCTTTTTCTTTACTTTACTCTCTCTGTAATAACAGAAATGTCATTTCATTTGTAAAAAATCCCTCTTCTCTCTCAAAAACATCTCTACAACCTGCAGCCTGTCGGTCTGTCACCAGGGGTTTGTGTCGCAGAGGAAACATGAAATATCCTTCCTGTTATGTTGTTACCACCACTGTGATTGCATACTGTAATATTTCCCAGTTAAGAGTCTGCAGTTCATGAATACTGACTGCATTTGTTGATTTGGACATACTAGTATGGTGGCTGAGTGTTGGCTGATGCTACTAAAATGCTAAGCCAACCAACACAGTGAAAACAGCCCATTAATCACAGACAACAACACCTGAAGATGCTGATGAAGTTGTTGATGGCTCACTTAAAGTTCTGTTGTCCACAGAGTGTTAAATTAGCTTCAGCTGTGGGGGATCTTGGCTTTCAGTCTATGAAAAATGGTGCACTCTTTAGCTTTTGTTGTCTGCGCCAAGTTTTGATAAGTTCAACCACACTGGCTACTGCTTTTGCCTCGCCATCACCCTGTGGCTTCAACAAGCTACATTCAAAGGTATTTATTACAGATCTGCATTTTGTCAGAGCAGGCGTGTATGAGCAATAAGAACTTTAAGGACTGTATTTATTTTTCGAATATACATAAATATATAATTGAAATGATTTCCTCAAAAAGTTGGGTATTTTCGACTTCCTGTGGCGCGCCAACAGACATGACAGCCGAGTAATTGAGCTTCCAGTATTAGCCTTAGATTCCCCTTAATTCATTTATATTTCCTCATTTAAATCAGCCAAACAAGATGGCGGCTGCGTGGCAAACGAAACTTTGGACTCGATCCGAAAGGTGATGAGTGAAGTTATGACTACGGGGATGGCAACACTCCAGGCCGAATTGAAAAGAGAACTCTCAGATTTCCGCACATGCTTTCGGGAGGACATTCAAAAAAACTTCGACGAATTTACAACGGACATAAATCGGAAAATACAAGATGCGACAGACCAGATTGAGGGAGCCGTAAAACGTATTGGAGACATGGAAGGTAACATGGCCGACATGGAAAGATGGGATATTGGAGTCAAGGATGCTCTTACCCAGTTGCTCACTAATCAACGGGCTTTACAGGACAAAGTGACTGATTTGGAAGGGCGCTCGAGGCGCAACAATATCAGGATTTATGGCGTCCCGGAGGACGCCGAGGGCACCTCCGCAGCGGCTTTTATTGAGAACTTGATTAAGTCGGAGCTGGGAGATGACTTTGGACGTGACCTGGGGATAGAGCGCGCCCACCGCACCCTGGCACCAAAACCACCGGCAAGTGCCACGCCACGCTCCATGGTGGTTCGGTTCCTCCACTTCTCGGTCAAGGAGAAGATTCTCTACGCCGTCTGGAAAAAGGAGCTCCGCGTTCAAAACAAACGGGTGTACTTTGACCACGACTATGCAACAGAAGTGCAGATTAAGAGGAAGGAATATATACCTGTGAAGAAAGTGCTGAAGGAGAATGGCATACGCTTTCAAACCCCGTCGTGTTTAAAAGTGCGACACAGGCAGCGGAGGATCTTCGGAAGCGAGGATTCACAGTGGGTGAAGTTGCTCGTGGGACCAAGATTAAGGGCATACCGGAGGTCAGCTTCTACCACGGGAGACAACGGAGACCCGACGCGATGGAGAAAAGCTCCGGTTCCGGCACCAGATCCGAGATAAGCTGAAGGTGTACCGTAGGCTGGAGCCAGGCGACACAACAGGGAATGAACGAGACACTTAATTTCCCACTATTGGATCTACAACGACAGGGAGATTGTTTTTGGTTTTGCTCAGATTTGTTTTTTCCATTCTGAACTTGAGGATGCTCCATCTATGGTGTTGGAATACAGTAACATTACATATCTTGGTTGGTTTTCTCCTCCTTATTGTTTTTTATTTGAGCACAAGTAAAGGCTGATACCTGAGGATCACAGACAGAGAGCCACAAGACCTTTTTTTGTTTTTTTTACTATCGAGGGGCCCCACTTTGTGGCCATTCCCCTCACTGTCAAAGGCTACATGGCAGCTTTTCTACTAGAAGTTAAGTTCATTGTTCTGTACTATAGTATTTTGAGTGGGTTTGTTCAATGCCACTTCATTTGTTATTTGAGGTCTGGGATGTTAGTTCAGTGTTTAAAAAGTGAAATGAATGCATTACCAACATTATAACATACTTTCTTTGAATGTAAATGGGCTAAATAATCCAATTAAAAGAAGCAAAATGGTAACTAAGATAAAAAAGGAGAGGATAAATATAGCATTTTGGCAGGAAACCCACCTCTCTGGGGTTGAACACGAAAAACTTAAGAAAATGGGCTTTAGGCATACCTTCTTCTCATATAAAAATGGAAAAAAGAGGGGAGTTGCTATATTGATCTCAAATTCAATTCAGTTTGAATTCATATCGGAAATTAAGGATAAAGAGGGTAAGTTTATTCTGGTAAAAGGGAAAATAGACCAAAAAGAAGTAACATTATTTAACATTTATGCTCCGCCAGGAAGCACAATATCCTTTTTTAGAAAGGTATTTGATTTAATTGCATCAGAAGTATATGGGACTCTTATTTGTGCAGGAGATTTCAACATACTCCTGAATCCCTTATTGGATACATCAAATAGGAAAAGAAAAAATAATTTGACTGAAAAACGTATTAGCAAAGCATTGAAAGACTTGGGACTTAGTGATGTATGGCGGTCCTGACATGGATCAAACCCAGGATACACGTTTTACTCTGCACGTCATGTTGTCTATTCAAGAATAGATTATTTTTTTATGTACAACAAGGACCTACATAGGGTGAAATGCTGTAGAACTGGTCAGAGGGATCTCTCAGATCACTCGGGGGTTTATCTAACATTACATTTAGATAGTAGATGGCGAAAAACATTATGGCGGTTAAATACTGGTATGTTGAACAATCCCAGTTTTAGGAGTTCTATGGAGAAAGATCTGGACTTATATTTACAGGACAATGATAGTGGGGAGGTAAACCCCTGTATATTATGGGACGCAGCTAAAGCTGTTCTTCGGGGGAAAATCATCGCTAGGACAGCTGTGCTGAAAAAGACAAAAACCCAAAACTTGTTAAGACTGCAGGAAAAACTTAGAGATTTGGAGAAAGCACATATCTCACATAAAGAGCTTTCTATTACACATCAAATTAAAGATGTCAAGCAAGAAATAGATAAAATACTAAGTGAGGAAGTTGAAAAAAACATAAGGTTTATGAAACAAAAATATTATGAGGCAGGCCCCGAAGCAGCAAAATTGTTAGCTTGGAGACTCAGAAAACAACAAGCCGAAAATACTGTTTATAAGATTAGAGACCCTGTCACAAATAAAATTACGAGGAGTCTGGAGGGTATACAGAAGGCATTTGAAACGTGCTATAAATCTTTATACTCTCAACCGGACCAGGTTAATAAATACACAATCGTTGAATTTCTGAACTCTTTAGACCTCCCTGTAATTGGCAAAGAAATAAACGACAAACTTGTTTCACCTATAACAAAGGAGGAAATAAGTAAAGCCATTTTGAACTTGAATACTAATAAATCGCCTGGTACTGATGGTTTTCCCCCAGAATGGTATAAGTCCATGAGTAAACATTTTCTTCCTTTACTGGTGTCTTGTTTTAACTACATTCTGAAAGAAGGCTCTGTCCCACCCTCTTGGAGGGAGGCGTTCATATCAGTAATCCCCAAGGAAGGAAAGGACAGAATGGATTGTAAAGGATTTAGACCTATCAGTGTTTTAAATACAGACTACAAATTGTATACCTCCATATTAGCAAAGAGGTTGGAAACTGTAATGCCTTTGTTAATAGACGAGGACCAGACAGGATTTATAAAAAATAGACAAACCCAAGACAATATAAGGAGAGCTTTACACGTTATTGAAAGGATTAATAAGGAAAAAAATTGTGCTGTTCTCCTCAGTCTAGATGCTGAAAAAGCTTTTGATTCAGTTGGGTGGGAATTTCTTTACCTTGTAATGAATAGATTTGGTTTTAGTGATGACTTTATACGCTGTATTAAAGCTCTTTACTCCTCTCCTACTGCAAGAATTAAGGTCAACGGTAGCCTTTCTAACTCCATAACCCTGCAACGTGGTTGCAGGCAAGGATGCCCCCTCAGTCCCAGCCTTTTTAATTTGTTCATCGAACCCCTAGCCCAAGCAATACGTCAGGAGACTAGCTTACATGGTATTTCTCTTGGAGGAGTGGAGTATAAAATTAGTTTGTATGCAGACGACGTATTGGTCACAATAAAGGACCCAAGTCTGGGCCTACCTCTATTGATGAAAATATTGGAAGCATATGGGAAATATTCAGGGTATGTCCTTAATATACAAAAAAAAAACAGATTATGACATTTAATTATACACCAACACAAGAACTCACTGCAATGTATAATTTTAAGTGGTGTTCACCTCACATTTAGTACCTGGGTGTAAGTATATCTAAGGACCTGTCACAGTTGTTTAATATTAACTATAACTACATTAATAAGAAAATATATGATGACCTAGGTGCGTGGGGCTTGCTCCCTCTCGACTTTGGCAGCAGAATCAGATCAGTTAAAATGAATATTCTTCCTAGATTATTGTATCTCTTTTTATCACTGCCAATAGAAATCCCACAGAAACAGTTCAGAGAATGGAATAGACATATTTCACGATTCATTTGGGATAAAAAGAGGCCGAGAGTAAAACTCTGCTGCCGGAGGAGAGGGGGGGCATGGCCCTCCCATCTTTGAGGGATCATTATTTATCAGCCCAGTTGAGACCTCTTGTATATTGGTGTAACCCAACATATGTGGCTAAATGGAAAACTATGGAGTTATCTTTAACAGATACACCAATACAGTCACTGCTTGGCTGTGTGGGTAAAACAAAGGAAATGTTACAGACAGAGAGCCAATGGGTGAATCTCTCACTGAGTGTATGGGAGGAAGTTGTTAAACGCTTCCAACTCCAGAAAGAGATCAAACTGCTTAGATGGCCAGCATATGATCCTGAATTTATACCAGCATCACAAGATTATAAATACAGACAATGGGTTTACTATGGTATCACATCCATATGTAACATTATTAAAAGAGGGGAACTTGACAGTTTTAATAACTTATGTCAGATACATGGGCTCAGTGGGAGTGACTTTTATAGGTATTTACAACTTCGTGATTATTTCTGTAAAAAGTTAAAAGGTTGTAATCCAACAAAAGTTACCCATATATTTATGGACGCTTATAATTCAGGAACTAATAAAGGCCTCATAAGTAAGTTATATGATGGCATCACTTCATTGAAGATGGATACCATAGACTATGTGAAACAACGATGGGAAAAAGAGTTGAACATTGAAATAACGGAAGACATGTGGCTGAATGCCTGGGAAACACAGTCATCCTCCACCAGCTCCAGGACTTGGAGAGACTTCTGCTGGAAAAATTTAATTCGCTTTTTCATTACTCCTAAGCAGAAGTCTAAACAGACTGGTACCCAACTGAGCTGCTGGAGGGAATGTGGAGAGGTTATGGTGGATCATGCCCATGTTTTTTGGTCTTGCCCTCCCATTCAGACTTTCTGGAAGGAAGTGGCAAATATTATCTCGAAAGTTCTGGGTCTTAATATCGGTACAACATTCGCAACCCTTTATCTTGGAAATATCCCAGATGGACTGAGTAAAAATGATGTTTACCTCTTAAAGATTTTGCTGGCAGCCAGCAAAAAGGCCATCACAAAGCACTGGCTCCAGAAGAAGTGTCCCACAATAGGCATTTTTATGAACATTGTTAAAAATCTATATGTATTAGAACAAATGACTTACATCATCATTGAGGCTTCAAAAAGATTTGGGAGAAAAGCGATGGCAAAAGTGGTGTGCATATTTAGCCAAAGAGACAGATGAATTATAAATGTTGTATGTACCTTGCTGTACTATCTTAATTTAAGCACATTTTTCCTGATCATCGCAAGACCTCACACTGTTTATAGTGTACGTGTGTATGTTCTCTTTTTTTCTTTCCTTTAAAAATTTGGAAAATGTTAATAAATAAAAAGTTTTAAAAAAAAAAAAGAAAAAAAGTTGGGTATTTTCATTTCTTATCACGTAGTGGATGTGTGATGTATTATGGGTACTTAGGATGATGACTACATATGAGAAGCAGTCTGAGGAACAGCCTGCAGCTCGAAATGTCACTCCAATAATGCAAATAAATACTTTACACAGGAGCTTTTTGCACCATCCCTTTGGGCTTATAGATGCGTGTGTCTTTTTTAAGTTTTTCCTTGCTTTCTTTTTTTCGGTAAGTACACACACACACAAATACAAACACTTTACCGGCTGGTTGGGGTTCCAGGGGCCCATGTGCTGGGGGTCGTACCACGCAGGCTTGTTGGAGGGGATATCTGAGGGGCCACTGGGGTTGCTGGGGTCCTGTGGTCTGGATGAAGCTCCATCAAACTCTCCTGGAGGAGGACCCGACATGGGAGGCTTCACATCACCTGCACACAACACACACAATACAGACACACACCGACATGTTACAGCACAGACAAATAATGTAACTGTCCAATGCAGAGCGGGTCATAAACTGAACTGATATTGTATGTAACTGTTATTAATTGTTGTTAAAGAATGTGTGCATGAACCTTAATGTTTTGGTTTTGTTCTCATGTAAACATGAATATGGTTTCATGTGCCTCTGCTTGTGTTAAGGGAGTGTCTTCTTCTCACCAGCTTGTGTGGTCATGGGTGGGGCCTTCTCAGGCTCAGCAGGGGTAGCTATCTGTGCTACAGGTGCAGGCTGCGTCTGCTGCTGCTGTTGCTGCTGCTGCTGTTGTTGCTGCTGCTGCTGTTGTTGCTGCTGTTGCTGCTGCTGTTGCTGCTGCTGCTGCTTCAGGCTGGCAACAAACTCTTCATGTTGGGTCTTCAGAGCCTGAATCTGTTGCTGGAAGGCCAGCTGGATTGGCTGCACCACTGCAGCATATTCTGTTATCAGAGAGGCCTGAGAGAGAGGACAAGGGTGTCAAATCTGAGACTGTCACAGGGTTATTGGTCAATGAAAAGCATTAAGGGTCTTTCTGAAACAGGACACAAACAGAGGAATGGGCATAACTGGCACATTTATCAGGGATTCCTGCAAATGAAGTTTCCGAAGTCAAATTCAAGCTCTTTTCAAGTGTTTTCAAGCTTTTCCAACACCTTACAGCTGTGATAAATGACATGTTTATATACATATAAATGCTCAGAATGTTCCAATCAGACGCTGTGTGCTATAAACAACCAAAATGATGTTTCATGACAGAATTCAACAAAAGGAAGTCATATTAAAGGAAACCTCAACAAAGTTTCATGGTTCAAATAATATATATTAATCTCAAACTGTTTTGATCATTTTTAAAGAAAAAAGTTTAAACTCTGCTACAACTGATCCGTTATTAACTGACTATTAAATTAACCTGCATCGATTTTAATGAGTCATTAATCATTTTGAGTCATTTCTTAAGGAAAAAGTGTCAACACTCTCTGATTTCAGCTTCTTAAATGTGAATATTTTCTGGTTTCTTTACTCCTCTCTGACAGTAAACTGAATATCTTTGGGTTGTGGACAAAACAAGACATTTGAGGACGTCATCTTTATCTTCGGGAAACACTAAGCACTGAACACCATTTTCTGACATTTAATTGTTTAATTTAACAAAAAAAACAACAATATAAATAGAAGCTGAATATTTTGATAAATTAAAAAACAATTTTGTAAATGCTTACGTCTTTTTTGTCAATAAATTTTGACTTTGTGGCTGTACAACACTCGGGAGTTATTGAAAATGTCTGGACTGCACAAGAGCGAAAAAAAAAAATAGACCAGCGCCTGAGTGACTGTGTTTCCGGCTGGCTTTGTACCGGCAGGAAAGCCCAGTTTCAAGTTTTATTCCACTCACTTGGTACTGGCCGAGACCCAGTGCCGGATTCTGGAGCTGCTGGATGGTCTCCTCATCAAAATAGCCATTCTTCTCCCAAAGCTGCAACAGCTAGGAAGAAGGGAGGGGGGGGGGGTGGGAATAGTAAGAGAGAAATTACTTCAAACTTGTGGAAAATAATTTGAACCAAAAAGAGGTAAAGAATCTTCTCTTTACAATTCAAGAAATGAAGAGCAGGATAAGCAGAGAGTGCTAGAGATCTTTTAGCCATCAAAGCTTTATATTTAACTATGTTTGTATTTGAATGAGTGAGTATTACAGCTAGACTGCAACAAAAGTAAGATACAGTTCAATTAACATGATGATATCCATTAGACTATTTACCACTATAACATTAACTGACAACCAGAGGCTCGTAAAATGAACAGCCTCAAATTCAAAACAAAGTTTGTGTGAATGTGTGGGTTGAAGAGGAGAGTTTTAGTGTCCCATGATATTTATGTTACTACTA
Organism: Lutjanus erythropterus; assembly: GCF_056507025.1. NCBI lineage: Eukaryota > Metazoa > Chordata > Actinopteri > Lutjaniformes > Lutjanidae > Lutjanus > Lutjanus erythropterus. The sequence continues at coordinate 3,991,842 of NC_139323.1, read as the reverse complement.
AGAGTAAAATACTAGATGTTATAAGATGTTGGCAGCTTCAATCCACACCCACACAGGTCTGATCTGAGTACAGTATGTATGTTTTTTCTTTTTTACCCTGGTGATCTTCTGCTGCTTCTCTTCCTCTACAGCCAGGAAGCTGGTGCAGTAGATGGGAACCACGACTTTCTGCAGCGCTGCCAACAAGTCCTTCTGCTGCTTCCGCTGGCTGGAGGAGACATTCAAACACACATTAATGTTACAAAAGGAATCTTTTTAACATTTCTGACTAAATCTTCCAAGAATATTTTTTAATGACTGAATAAGGTTCTGTATAAAAAACCTGTTTTGCAATCAACCTAAGGCTGCAACTAATATCATCACTGTTGGTCAGTGTCTTAATTATATAATTTACACGTTTCACAATATAATGTTGTTGTAGTTCAGTTTGTTTTCCCAACTGATTGATTGAATGATAATCTCCTGCACTTTCATTGTACTTTGTATGAATTTAATATACATATTCTAGATGAGATTATTATTAGCATTACAGTTTCAAAATAAAGAATGATATATTACCATGCACAGTGCACACACAGCTGTCAGTTCATTATCATGGCCTCTACTGAAAAAATGCTTCACTGGGTGGAAAATTCACAATACTTTTGTCTTTAAGTCAATAAATCAATCAATCAATAAACTGCACACAACAAAGGAAGGAAGAGCTAGACAAATTAATAAACATAACAACAAACATAAAACACTTAGCACTGCAATGATTAATCTATTATTAATGAACTACTGAATTAATCTGCATCTATTTTGACAATAGATCCATCATTTTGAGTCACAGTTACTGAATTAAAAATGTCAAAATTCTCTGATTTCAGCTTCTTAAATGTGAATATTTCCTGGATTCTTTACCCCTCACTGACAGTAAAATGAATATTTTTGATTTGTGAAAAAAAGACATTTGAGGACATCATCTTGGACTTTAATGAAGACTTTTTTCTGCCATTTTCCGGGCCAAACAACTAATCCATTAATTGAGAAAATAACTAACTGATTAATCAGCAAGTTAATTAGTTGCAGCCCTAAAAATACAATATTAGACTAAACAATTTCACCATTTTTATCTTGAGGTAACCAAAGGTAATGGAAAGTAAAAAAGTTATATTACTGTAATATTGTGATATTTGGATTACATTACTGACTACATTTCCAACAGGTAATTAGTAACTGTATTAGAATACATTTTTTAAGAACCGTCCCAACCCTGTGTACAAGTATGTGTTCTTGTAATCATAGACCAAGTTAATGAGGGTAAATCAGATTTTTAACACTAATTCAATTTTTACATCTGATGAGTGATGTGTAAGAGTAGAGTTGTGTTTATGTGTGATGGATGCATTTAGGTGTGTGTACCAGTGGTGGAGAACGTCATTGGTTAAATAGATAAGATGTAGGCGGAGCTCAAAGTGTGCTCCATCAGCAGTGATGCGGTTGCGAAGATGTGATGTCATCAGTTCACAGTGCTGTGGAGTCTTGGCATTGTTGAACATCCAGTTCTTGCCGGCCTGAGAGGAAGACAAACACATGATGGAAAAATACTTATTTTTTTCTGAAACCATTTTAGGAATCTATGTTGCATAAGCATCCTTAATAGCTCCACTAAGGTGTTCTTACAGAGATGGCGTCTTTGGTGCAGGTGTCTATGATCGGCTGCAGCAGGTTGTCAAATTCTGTGATGTCCAACTGAGTTTCCAGCAGCAGTTTTTGGGTCTGCTGCTCCATAGCCAGAGTTATGGCTGCAGTCACTTGTTCCTACATTTAGAAGAAAACATTAGAAAGTGCAATCATACTTATCATACTATCATACTTATGGCCATCATACAAAGTTCTTACTAATGAGATATACACTTTTTCACACCTTTTCTGAAGACAAATTCAAGCACTCTTCTAGCATTTTCAAGCTTTCCACCACCTTAAAGCTGCAGTAAATAACATATTTACATACATATACTTGCTCATACATGTTTAAATCATATGATATTGTGCTTTAAATAACCAAATGAAACCAAAGTGTTTTCAAGGATTTCCAGCACCTGTAAGAACCCTGTTAACAACAGAGTACGACAACTACATTTCACACTGCCACTCTTCATTACGATTTTGAGATTTTTCATGTACAAAATTTATAATCTAGAGATGCACCGATCGACCGGCCAGAGACCGGAACCGGACAGTTTTCAGCGTGACCGGCCGGTCAGCGTCACATATCCGATTCTGTGCCCATCATTGTCATACACGTGTTCTGCACGATGGCCACATCATGCGCGCAGCAGACAAACTGACCGTGACGTCAACACAGCGCTGATAACAGCTACACACTCTGACACATGTCTGCTTGAAGCTGGTGTCAGCGACAGATTCCAAGAACAAGATAAAGAGAAGACAGACAGTTTACAACGAGACAGAGCAGCTGAGAATGTCGCAAAAAAGTCGTAAACTATGTAGCTCTTCAGGCTAATGTTAGCCAGCAGCAGACTGCTGTTCACAGAGGGACAGTTAAAATCTCACCTCCTGTTCTGGATGAAGAATAAACAACCTGTGTTGATGTGTCTCCTCAAACATTTTCTCATCCAGACTCCTTTAACTTCTGCAGCTGTTTTTCTCACGGCAAAGTTTTACGGCTGCAAATTGTTGCATCGCGTCCGTCTCCGGTTTGTTTACATCTGCTTCCACAGGTGATCACGTGAAATCGCATCCCACGAAATTCCGCGAGATTCCATGGTCTCGCGAGATCACATTCAGCTGTTTCATAATCTTAATGTAAACCTATAATAAGCCCTGGCGGTAACCTGGAGGACTTTGGAGAAGATTTAAATAGTATTTAATGAATATTTAATAGTCAGTGTCATATTATGAACATCTAATTTAGTTTTTACAAGAAAAGTTGCAAAAATGTTTGTGAATGCTGTCAATTCTAGTTCTTAGAGAGACTGAAAATCGGAATCGGTCAAAATTGGAATCGGCAGGTCAGACCCTTATAAAAACCAGAAATCGGAATCGGCTAAGAAAATTGCAATCGGTGCATCTCTATTATAATCCATGTCTTGTTTGCTGAAACGTTACTCTTCTACATGGATTTAAACTCATTAGGATCTTCATCTTTGAGAAAATGTTTATTCAGTGTAACAGTGGGCCTGTTTTTATTTCGTAAAAATAAACTTACCAAAAGAATCTGTCCTAACACTGCAGAAATACCTTAGCTGGCTGCTTATCTAGCTGGCTACGCAGAAACAACCAAAAACAATAAATCAAACATCCCTCAGGTGGAGATTTCCTTCGTCTTTCTGGCTCTGTACCTGTCTGAGCGTGTGCAGATGCTGCTCCTGCTGCTGCAGATTCCATTGGCTCTGCTGGATGAGCTCATCAATAGAGGGTGCAGCAGGCGGAGGGATCTGAGGTGGAACAATCATCTGCACTGGCGGAGGAGGGACATCAACCACATCTTTGGCTCCCGGGTTGTACAAATCTGTAAAAACAGCAGCAGGAAAACAGCACAGAATATGAAAAACTGAAGGCTGGAGGTTTGGTGAAGCTTTGACTTCGGGGTTGAGACTGGGAGGGTTGATGCTGGACGACTGCTGACATCTGAATTAATGCAGATGTGAAGAAGAGAAGAGAAAGATGAATTTCATTCCATATTTCATTTCCATTTTTTTACAAAAAAATATTTTAATCAAAGTGACCAGGTCAAATAAGATGTAGTAGCTTACATACAGCAAGCAAATGAAACGTTCCAGAAACAAAGCAGAAGGGAGAACTCAATTTAAAAGACATGCAACCAGCATCATCATCATCATCATTCCTAATCTACTGACTACTGTGGAGACAGCTGCTGAGAGGAAACATGTTGGCATATCCAAAAATCAGAAAGGATCAGAAGCAACAAGGTTTGCAAACATACAACAGAAATATTAAGTTATCCAACTACAACCAGGCTGCACAATGAGATGAAATCACATTTCCAAAGGGTGGAAATGTTTTACAACCAATACAACTATCTCATACTAGACATAATCCCTGACCTACATATCAAACTGTAAGCCAGAAAAAGGCATTAGTATAATGAAACATAACTAGGGATGTCCTGAGATATTAGGCAGATAAAGAAATCATTAGTAACGGAAAACCTGTCAATTTCTGATCCTTTGTTGAATGAGTCATTAGGTCAGGGTATACCCCACTGCCCTCAGTTAAAAACTGGCTGGACTTCAACATATATTGTAAGGCTCTATCCTTGTATATTATTTCTGATCTCACTCAATGTCAACATAAAAACTTTTCATGTTTCCCTGTCATTGCTGTTGTATTCATACTTAGTAATTTGGTCAACATTTGTTGTAGTTTAAAGGGAAAATTAAGCATTTTTCATGTGGATGTCCAATCACTGTTGAGGGTCAATTAAAGCAATAAATTCTCATTGCTGCTATATTGACAGAGAAAGCTGAATTCTCCTACAGCACAATCTGTTGTTCTTCCTGCATTCAGTGATAGAACAATGCCTGATAGTGATGTTGGCGTTAAAGAAGAATTATAGGGTATTTCAGATTGGAGTAGCCAGGGGGGCAGGCTTAGGCATGGGAAGGCGGAATTTCTGAGTTCCCAGTGGGAAATTTCAAGTGGAACACCCCCGATCTCTGATTTCCAACTCACTGGACAAACCTCACCGACCCTGACCTCAAAATCCAAGATGGCTGCCCCGCGTATCAACAGTAGTGAAAGCTGTAGTATATACTGTTTATTACTACTTCTGTCTCTTAATTGTGTCTCATTAAACCAGTCATACACACAGTACAGTCTGTTATCTCTGTAGTCTGTTATCATCAAGAGGTATAACTAACAATGACTAACATGGCTAACGCAAATCCCAACTTGCTCATGTTTTACCTGTCCGACTTCCAAGGTTAATGGAACGCAGCATTATTGCTTTGATTGACAGCATTTACCATCATCACTGACTGAGCCTATTAACACATTTGTCTAAGGCAGGGGTCTGTAACTTCAGGCTCCAGAGCCACATGTAGCTCTTCAGCTCTTCTCCAGTGGCTCCCTGTGACTTTGGCAAAAAATTATATGGAAATGAATAACATTATATTTTTTTAGATATTTTTCTTGTTTCATTGTTGTAGGTCTATGAAAAACTTGAGACAGCTCAAAATTTCAAGCCAACATTCTACATACATAGTACATCAGTTTTGAGCCCAAGTCAAATTCTTAAGTTTTGAAAAAGTTTTACCAACTACTGATCTTTTGTTGAGATAATTTACTTTTCTTCTTTAGATAAATTTAAATATTTGAATTTTAGAAACCCCAAAATGTTGTAAACCATTTAATTTTTTTTTTTTAATCACAAAACTCAAAAATCTATTGCAGTATGTTGTAAACCTAATTAAAAAAAAATATCAAAAAATATAAAAGACTGCATCTATGGCTCGGTGTCTTTTCGTCTAAATTGTGATGGTGGCTTGTCTTCTTGAGTCTCCATAAGCTATGGCTGCCAAAAAAAAGTTTTAAGGGAAAAGAGACAATTTAATAGTTGCGGCTCCAGGCAGATCCCCCCACCCCCTTTTTTTTTTTGGCCAAAAATGGCTCTTTTGATCATAAAGGTTGCAGACCCCGGGTCTAATGTGAACGCAAATTTTATTATTTTTGGATTAGCCCCTCCCATGATAGCTACCTCACACGTTGGTCTCTGCAGGTCAGCCAAAATGCTTTTTTTTTTTTTATCAGTGTAAGCCAAACAAGTCTCACCCCTAACCCCCACCTCTGCTCATTGGAAAGACACTATCATCCACTGGTATAAATTTGTCATTGTGAAACTAGGCTCAAGACCATGGTAGTGAGAAACTTGATTGGGACACAAGAACTGACATAATTATGTACATACTAGTGTCATGAACCACATTTGTTGTGAAATCATGCAGCCCTCACACTAAAGCTGAAGTGAACCCTACCAAGTATTCTAGAGACAAACAAGTGAAACAACAACGTCTTGCTCAAAGATGTGTCACCAGGCTCTTCATTCTGTTTGTCTGAAGGAACATAACACCTTAAAAACAGGAGGATTAAGTACATTTTGAAAATTTTTCAGGACCACCTGCATCTTCAGTCAAGCCTCAAAACAACAATACAGCACAAACTCACAAAGAAAAACAGACTAACATGAACAACGCAACTGAAAACAGACCAAAAAGCTTTGAAGCACAGATGTGATAATGTCCAGCAGAAATGTGCAAAAATAAAATGTGACTTTCCAACTGGAATTTTGAATTTGTCTGACAAGTCTAGTTCCAAATAAATACCTTCAGATTTATACTCCTCCCCATCGTGGGTAGAGGGATCTAAGTGGAGAAAAGCAAACTTTAATGCATTTCAGTAGTACGACATGACTGACAGAAGAACTCCATGCAACCCTGCACAACACTGTGCCCTTACTACCAGGCTGTCCATCATCTGACCTTCATTCAATGACCAAAAAAACAAACTGTAGGTGCTGAAGACGCTCTCACTGCCTCTGCATAAGTAACAAGTGGCATTAAGAGTCTGATGAGTCAAAACTGTGACTAAATACATAATACTACAGTTAAATTATTTTACAGATTTGTAAAAAAATATTTCATTTACTCTCTCATTTAGCATTTACTGCTCCCTTTTATTTTCAGTCTTCTCACTTTTTCCACATCCTTGGTCCTAATACATAATAAGTTGTATCTTCTGCAGTAGTGCACCAGTCGCTCATTGCTTAAATTGAAGAATTCTTGCTACGATTGGCTATATGCAAAACTATACAAACAGTCATTTTTTTCTAGCCCTGGGTGAAAAAAAAACAAAGATGAAACGCAGATATCATTTGATGTAGAAGTTTTGATAATACCTGGGTTATTTCATTCAATACCGTAAAGGTACTGAGTACCAATTCCCAGCTGTACACATGCTACATAAATGCAGTGCAGGCAAGATGTGAGAAGGCAGGTCTGAAGCTGAATATCTGGCAGCTGATAATCAAACAGCAGCAGGCAACAGAGATGCTGTGGTCAGCTTTCATTCCCTTTTTACAGCTTGAAAGTACAGGGAGAGATGGTGAATTCCCTTCTCTGTTTAGATTCAGCCACTAAAACTTGTTTGAAATATGTGTTTAATGGTGTTCACAGTACTGTTGTGCAAAGACTTTTTTGAGCCTAACATCACTGGTGATTATAACAACCATAAACAATGGGATGCCACCGTTTAATCTGACAGTGATGAAGGCTATGTGACAGCAAAAACTGATTTGGAAGGATTTTAGTGCGTTCAAAGACTGTGAGACATTGTCATTGACACTTTGCTGCTTGTACAAAGTTTCAAAAAGTATTAGCTTTTGATAGCCACAAGCTAGGCTTGTCACTCTGGAATCACATCAACAATTTCAGGAACAATGGAGCTGTGCCAGTTGAGAACACAAGTGAGTGACTGTATATGTGTGTTTAATCACAGGAGCCAGTCAGGTCGCAGAGGATATATTCACTGTTCTGGGCGGGTGCAAATTTGATTTGAAAATAATTGCATGTAACAGGTCGGTTCTGGTTCTCAGCTTTGAGGGTGCAGGCAGGGACGGGTTTACAAAAGTGAACCTGTTCAGGACTCTGGACCAGCGTACCAGATTTTAAAAAAATAATGTCAATAATGGTAAAAATGTCCACATAACTTCAATTTATCCAAAAACATGGGCTGCATCCAGACTGCTAACAACAGTTTACAATTCATGCTTCTATTATTTACACCTTTCAGTGGCTTTTCATTGACTCAGGTCATGAGATGTATAAATCAGTGACAGATGACTTAAGAAAATACCGGTTTTACATTTTTTACCTATTACACGCCATTTCAATAATTTAGCTTGTTGTATTATTTATTTACGTATTCAGTTAAACATTTGACTCATCAGCTATGAAAGAAACTCATCTGACTCTTTCTTTCAGCTAGGTTTGATCAAAGGTTTGGTCAAGGAAAATAGGTGTGTGTTTAAGAACATGTGTATTATTATTTATGCTACATACATTGCCCTAACACTGTTCAAAGACTACTAGTCTGTTGACTAAAACTTGAGAAAATATGGCACACTATAGTCAACTATTTGTGCACTTTGCATATGAGAGGCTTCTATTATCTATACACTATTTCCCTGATGTTATTCACTGGCTGAACACACGTTGGGCTCATTAATGCAGCAGTGCATTATAATGCAGATGTTGCACAGACTTCTTGAGTTTTTCAATCAACTGATATTTTCTGCTTTGAATTTTATTTTAAAGCTACTGACATTTGCTTTTCACATACAGTACATCTTCTTCAGCACACAAGAATACATTGAGCTCTGGCCTGCTTGTATCCATTGCAATGGGGACATACACACACAAACATACACAACATCTCATCTGTGTGGAGGACAGAGGATACAAATGACCAAATAAAGCACATATTAAATGTTGAAGAAAAATTCTGGCTGATTACAAACTGGGTCTTATTATCACTTTTGGTAATCAACATTGTACTGAAAGAGTAACTGCTGGATTTCTTAACAGGGCTAAAGTCATTATTACTGGTAGGAATGATCGCCAAAATGCTATGTCAATAAGACCCAGTTAGTATGACTGGAGAATTTCCTATTAGGATGTGAACTGGGGCAGACATTTTGAGCCACAGCTGACAACACTGTCTCCACTGCAGGGCCACATTTCACTAAGTCATGCTGCTCTGTTTTCACAAGGTTTAGGATATCAATTTGTGGAACAAGGTTCTTGTTTCGGGCTGGGCGTTGACCTCAACTTGGTTCTAGAACCCTAATACACTTCTTCAAATAAAGTACTTTAATGAGCACAGGAACATATTTAACCAGCTTTTTAAAACTGTGTTTATTAATACAGCTGCACAATCTCCATCTGCAGGTGAGTAAATTAGGAGTCCGAGTTATTTATTCATAACTAATGTAATTAATCTTAAATCAGCCTTGTTATATAGTTCGAGGACAGTTTACTTAATTGTAACTCTCAAAAGTTCCTAATTTTCCTTTCAAACCCTCATCACATCTTCACTTAGGAAAACTGAAGCAATCAGCTGTTCACTCGCTCATTCACATTGCTCCATGTTAGGAGGTTGGGTAGCAGATGAATTTTGAACGGTGATTAAACTTGACACGAACTACATGTGCGTTAAACAGTTTTAAGGCACACCTGCCAGCCAATCAGAAAAGAGTATTTACCCAGGCCATGATATAATCAGTGATAAAAAAAAAAATTTGTGCCCACAACATATTTTGGTTCCATACCCAGCCCTACTCTTGTTCCAAATAAACAGAGATTTTTTTTTTGTTCAGTTCAGTTCCACAGTCACTGCTCAGGTCCTTGTGGCTTTGCTGTGAAAACATGGCCTCAAGGGTGGATGCAGCTTGTGGTTGTGCTGCTGCTCTACTGTAAAACACAGCTGACATGTCAGCAGACATTCAGAGCTACAAGTGTGAGGAAGAAAGGTATTTGTTTGATAATGATGCCTTTAAGGCAGGCTTGGATGCCTAAACACAAAGGACAAATCCACTCTAAAACAAAATACACATTATTAATATGATGTTGGAGAGTTCAATCAACAGAAAATAATGCAGCCAAGATGTTCTATAACGGGTGCAACAACTAATTGGATTATATCACTAAAATACAAGCTGATAGAGGGAATGCATTAATTTGATAAAACATATGACGTTTGTCACGTATTGTTCTGCTCTATTCAACTGTACACAATTCAGTTTTAATTGAATTTCTTGGATTATGCTTCTACTGTACTGGAAAACACCTAATGGCCTTGAATACCAAATGAACTCAATATTCCAACTTCATACAAATATGTGCAAATGGTTTTCTGGTGGACTGTCCCTTTAACTACATACGCTGCTGTTGCTCCATAGCAAGCTTGCACTTGTAGTAGCTGAAGTACTCTCCCCCAAAGAGGAAGGAGAATTTTGGGTTGTCCTTCTGTTTCTCCATTGTCATCTTTTCAAACTCGGGCCCATTCCGAGCGACAAACTGGGCCAGCTTGTCAATGACATTCCTCAGTTCTTGATCTGCAGTAGGAAGGAAAAGAACAGAAAAACAGTACAGTCAAAGCTGATATCCAGTGATCTTAGAATGCAATTGGAATAAAATAACGATTTCATCCACTGCAAAAACAAAGAAAAAAAAGTTAAAAGTTAAAATATGACACTGCTCCTAGTCAGGGAGCTGGATATGAAATACCTTTTTGTTCATTTTATACAACAAGATAAATGTTAAGATGAAATTTTGTATGAAAATCTGTGATAATATGTAGCAGGGCTGGGTAATATATTGACATTATATCAATATTGTGATATGGTATAATAGACTTTGGATATGGTTATATTGTGACATGGCATAAGTGTTGTCTTTTCCAGGTTTTACAGGCTGGATTACAGTAAAGTGATGTCATTTTCTGAACTTACCAGACTGTTGAAACTGCACAACTATATGCCTTTACCCACTTAGTCATTGTCTCCACATTACTGATTACTGATATTTATCACCAAGTCCTAACTCCATGACAAGTAAAAGTTCTAGACTCTAAATGTTAATAAAAGTATGTATGTTTTATAGCAAAATTTACTTTAAGCCTTACTATTATGTATCTGATGTTTCCGAATTAAAATTGCAGCTGCATCCATGAGTATGCTGCATCTGACTGCTGTAGAAGTTCAAGGTTGAGCTAATTTTAACTATTTTAAACATTGATGGGTAGTTCAATCTACACCAATGCATCATATTGCACTATTTGAGAATTTACCATATTTTATTCAAGAAAAAAATGTGTATATCCAGATATAATATTGTATATGCAGAACAGAGACATCAATATAAAATTGAGACTGTTTCATATCCAGCTAAAAGCTCCTTGGTGTAAGTTTAAACAATCTTCTGGGGTTTTCAAATATATTAGAAAGTATTTATCTTTCAGGAAAAAAAAACGAATAAGTACAAACCAGGGCTCATTCAAATGTCATCATGAAAACTGAATATAATATTCTCTGTAAAAACGAATGGCCTTAATTTGTTCAGTTCCATGCTGTTTTTTTAACTGATAAGTTTAACAATCATTTTATGGGCTGCACAATTACTTGTAATCTCAATTCATACAGATACTCAATCTCATTTCTAAATGACAACTTCACTTGCAAACAAACCATTACACAAAATCCCCCCACCATTCTATTTTTTAATGTTCAGCAGCATTTAATTTAATCACTATGATTAAGAGTTCTTTTTACTTAAAAAAAAAAATTCAAAGTATGATGATGTGATATTTGTGATATTGGTGTCTGTACCAAACAAACAGAATACCGGACTACAAATGTGTACAGGTATCAACGATATGAATAGGACCCCCTTTTTTAACAATACATACAGACTTTAGTGGAGATTTGCTGACTGTGGTTCATTTTAGATCTGACTTATCGCGGTACCAAGTTTGAAAAGAAAGGAAAAAGGAAAGAATTCGCAAACGTAGAGGAAAAATAATGAACTTTAGCTGTGAAGGTTAGCTAAATTTAACTTTAAAAAACACACTGAAACAACTCATGGTTCACATGGCTGTTACCGTTTATTCACTGCACATCACTGTTCACATGGCTGTAGTTTAAAGGTGAACACACCTGCTAGACATACATGTAGCTATTAATGTTAGTGAAGTTGGCTGAAGTGCTAACTGCAGCAGCAGTGTAACGTTAGCGGTGTTATGGTGTTCCAACAGTAACAGTTAACTCTGGCTAGCACAGCTGCTAGCTAACGTTCAATGAAAATCAAACACCGCTGCAACGAGACGTTTCTACTCACCTTCGGGGGGGTTTGGGATATCCATGTTGGTCTTCAGGTCCACAGAACCTGTCGAACCTTCGCAGAAAGTCCAAAGATAAGTCAACTGGTTTTGTGTTTCACTAGTTTATTATAAAATTGACGAAATACACTTTCATCGCCTCTGTGGGGTACACCGGAAGTATTAACATACAGAAACAGCGCGAGGGAAACTAGCCGTCCACTTTGCCTACAGCGCCACCCGCGGTCAGGTGGAGGAGGACATGGCCACTTCACTAGAGCGTGCGTTTCCCTTTCCTTTTATTTTCACGGAGATATTTGTGGTTATTTGTACAGAAGCTTTATATTTACAGTTGTCACAGACAATTATCCCCTATCTCAAGCCTATCATGTATTTATTTGACTTTGTATTTGTTCACTGAATTTGTTGTGCATAGTTTTGGTTTATTTCTTTTATATTTCTTCTGTTTTAGAATCTGTGCTGGCATTCATTCATATACTAAATCAGAATTTTATTGATTTTTAAATGGGTCGGTACATGACAGGTTTACATATCAATTGAGACATTCCATCAGCACAGAAAAAACACTAATCATACCTGCCCAAACAGCCAAATTAATAAAATTGGACAAATAAATAAAAAACAAGAAATAAATAATGGACAGGACTGGACAAAAAAATACTACAGGGTTTTCAGACAGTGTAATATGATTCTAACCTCACTCCTAGACTGGTCCCTTGGCATGATTTCTGTTAGTCATTCTTGTCGGATTGTGAGGCAGTTTTTGTCATATAATTGACCCAGTCTTTCATTTCTGGGGGTTCAGTTGATTTCCAGTATCTGAATATTGCCCTAGAACCCAACCAAATGAGAATTATTCTCTTGATATGTTACATACCTGTGATCTGCCCCTTGATAAACACATTCTTGGTGACGCTGGCAACATCTTACTGATCCACTTACTCATATGTCTATGAATTTTACTCCAAAGGGGCTGAGTGAGCAGACAGTCCCAGATACAATGTTAAAAGTGCGTATTTCTTTCCAGCATTTCCAACACAAGTTATTAGTAACTAAACGCATCCTAAGTAGTCTGGTTGGTGTCCAGTAGTACCCATGTTTTATTTTATACTGGATGAATTTGGAACAATGAACAGTGGATAAAACAGTGATCCAACAGTGGACATTAATCACTGTTGGACAGAATTTGTAACCACTCCTCTCCATCCAGTGAACATCCTAAGTCTGTGTCCTGTATTATTTTTTTCAAGCTATCACAGTCAGTGTATAGAAGACAGAATGTGCCACCAATTACAGTATACAGTAGATAAAAAAGCAATATATCTTGCTTACAGTATTGCAATATATTGAATCATAAACCCCGTATAGTGATGTGTATCGTGTCGCCAGTTTCTTACCTAATGGTGGAGTGTAAAGGATGATTTGAAGAGTCTTGCAGCCTCAGATAACACACTGTTTTGAAGTCTGGTGGTACAGTGATGGATACTTCTCTTTTATTAATTCAAAATTGTCACTGCATATTCATTATATCATCTTTAGTCTGTCATCTGGTTATAACCTACTCCCATGGTCCATGTAATACATTGTTTCACCATTTTTTTCTAGGGACCCACTTTTTAAAAATGGCAAACCACCATGATCCACTTAATCATAGGTCTCATCAATAAATCTTGAGAAAAGTTAATTTTTGAAAATGAATGTTCGAATGCTCCCGTTTACTGTAATTTCTGCATTACCTTATTTTAACTATTATTAAAAACATATACATGTTTGTAAATGAGAAATAATCACATTTTGGCTAATTGAACAGGCTATCTTATTGTTTTTATTTCCTCTTCTTTGAAAAAACGATTCTGTTTAATCAATGAGACAAAATAAGTGCCTTTAGGTAGAATTCACACATTGTTGTTTTTTTCTCTCATAAGTAACACAATACACACATTTTTCACATTTCACTGGATAGTTTACGGTTTGTTAAAATACTTTTATTCTGAAAAATTATCCCGGAACCTTGTGGTGACAAGACAGGAAGCTGCAGTGTGAATCGCGTGGAGCAGCAGTAGCAGCAGAAGGAGCAACATCAGTAGGAGCAGTTGTCAGACAGGTTAGAGCTGTGTGAAGTAGAACCTGTTATCTACAGAAGCTGAAGGTTAGTACGTTCTCCTCTCTTCACCGCCCTGTGTCGGTATTTGTGAATTTGAAGACTGTTCTGTAAAGTTTGAGGGGTGTTGAGTGGTAGTTGGGTTAAGTTAGCTGGGTTAAAAAGCCAGGAAGCTAACAGTTAGCTTCAGCCCGGTCAGGCTTTTGTAACAGCTGGTAACGTAACTTCAGCCTGCACGCTGAAACGTGGCTCGGCAGCCGGTTATGAGAGCTGGATCTGTGGGCTACCGACAGGAGGAAACTGTATCTTAAACCGACTACTTCTTAATCAACAGGATCATCAATATACTGTAGATTACACCACGGCAACTGTAAGACTGACATGGCAGTTTGGTATAACTATCCCATTGGAGGAGACCTAATTAATCGGCAGGACTGGGAGGGTTACCTAAAAATGTAATCCGATAAAGTGTACTAATTAGCTGTTAAAATGTAGTTAGTAACGTCATCTAAGTATCACAAATTAAAGTGACATGACTTGATCACTTTACCTTACTTTTGAGTAATACAATATAAAATATTGTAAAATTGGTTGTCCTAGTACAGTGTTGTAGGGCAGTAACTAACTGTTATTTTCATCACTGATTAATAAGTCAGTTATTTTCTCAATTAATCAGTTAGTTGTGGTGGAAAGTGTTGATCAGAACTCAAGATGACGTCCTCAAATGTCTTGTTTTGTCCACAACTCAAAGATATTCAGTGTAATTTCAGAGAAGAGTGACGAAACCAGAAAATATTTACATTTAAAAAGCATCTTAAGAAACGACTCAAAATGATTAATGGCTTATTATAATAGATGCAGGTTAATTTAATAGTAAATTAATAATAGATTCATTGTTGCAGCTAGAAGTGTTTTATGATAGTTTTAGGTTTACGTTTATTTGCTTCATTTAAAGACAAAAAAAGGTGAAAACTGAGAAAGCTGTAATTAAAGTTTTTTTTTTTTTTAATTAAAGTAATTAAAGAACTATATTCATTATATTGTGATTATCTTGAAATATGAAAATATTCTTATTAACACTATGCCTATAGGTGTATTTAATTTGTGGTGTCAGAGAAATAAGAGGTTAACTATTTGACTAGCAGCTGGTCTAAGTTTACACAGTAAATTTAAGACTACTTTATATTTAACTTAATAATTTGAGATAGGGGAGACCTGGGGCAATTGTTACATTTATTAAAATATTTTCCTTATTAACTCATAGAGTACCTGAATTTTTTTTTTCAGTTTTTTAAGGCTGCAACTCATGATTTATTTAATAAATTAACAAATTAATCTGCAGATTGTTTCTTTGATTAACTGATTGATCATTAAATGAACTTCAGAAAAGAGATTAAAAAAAATCCTGTCTCCATTTCCTTTAGCCCAAGATGATGTCATCAAAGTATTTATAGTCATGCACAGTTATAAACAAGCTTCCCTACAATGAAATTCTTCGTTTGCCTTCCACACTGAATGCATTTTAACAAGGTAGTCTTGTTTTGTCTGACCAACAGCAAATTGTCACATTTTAGAAACACAGACAACAAAATGTTTGGGTTCTTTTCTTAAAAATGACTTCAATAATTAATCAAATTACCAGAATAGTTTCTGATTAGTTTTCTCTTAATCAGTAATGAACTTATCTTTTCAGCTGTACTTCTTAAATCAACACATTGTTGTGAAATATGTAAAGGAAGGAGTGGTTTAGAGAAGAAGCAGCTATAATCAACTGGTTGGATAACAGCAGGGAACACGGGCTTAATGCAGTGTGTGCACCAGTGAACCTCCTCTGTGTCTGTCTCCCTGTACAGCAGGATGGCCAGTGTGGAGCAGGTGGCAGCAGTAGGACAGGTCCTGGTGGATCCAGGACTCGACCTGACCCGACGGTTCAGAGCCTTATTCACTCTGAGGAACCTGGGAGGTATAAACAGCAAATCAACTCAGTGCCCAGTATTGGCAGTGTGACTTTTAGGTGTAGCCAGATGAAACCCTATTATGTGTATATATTTCTGTTCCTCTGCTACACAGCTGTAACCTTCAGTCTGTCAGAGGGAGGAAGAACTCTGCTATTGGCCTTGTATTTTAAAATCACTCATGACAAAGTTTAATAATGTCATTTAATACTGGAATGTGGGTTGATGTTTTCTTCTTAAAAGGATCGTTCGCACAAAAATTAAAATTCAGTCATTATCTATTCACCCTCATGTTGATTGACAGTCTGGTTTTGGTTTTTTTAAGTGTACAAAACACTGCTGGAGTTTCACAGGAAAACAGTGTTGCAGAATCTCCCAAACAATGGAAATGAATGGTCACCAGTTTTCAAACTTAAAAAACAATCGAAAAAAATATAAAATGCTTCATTACTGCTCGTCTGGTGTAATCCGAGTCTCCTACAGCCCTGATATACCATTCATTTGTACGTTCACACCGTCACACCACACACACCCAGTTCAGAGAGTGTGCATGTGCACTTTAACATGGCTCCAAGCTAAAGATCTACAATGAAGTTTCAGGCTAAAAACATAGTGAAAATGACATCTTTCAAGTCAACTTGACATGTTGGGTCTTTAGGAGGCTTGGATTACACCAGACAAGCATATGGAGGCATTCTATGCTTTTTGGGGTTGTTTTTCCCTTTGAAAACTGGTCACCATTCACTTCAGTTGTTTGAGAGATTCTGCAATGCTGTTTTCCTGTGAAACTCCAGCAGTCTTTTATGAGCTAAAAAATTAAACTTGACCTTCAGTCAGCTTGAGGGTGATTAGATAATGACTGAATTTTCATCTGAAAATGTTGCTGATGCATGGTACTGTCTCTCACAGGATATTTACAGAAATGGAACTCTCGGTTTTGTGTTGGGAGACTGTGTGTACATCTACAATGACTCTTAGTTATGATGATGTGGTAAAATCCATCAAAACAGTCAGTCTGTAGGATAAACACTTGCACCAGGTATTGTACATAATGTGTTGTACTGTGTGAACTGATTGTGAGCTGTGACCTGTGTGTCAGGTGCTGAAGCTATAGAATGGATCAGTAAGGCCTTCACTGATGAGTCGGCCCTCCTGAAGCATGAGCTGGCCTACTGCCTGGGACAGATGCAGGACACACGGGCTATACCCACTCTGACTGCTGTGCTCAAAGATACACAACAGGAGCCCATGGTCAGGCATGAAGCAGGTAAACTCAGACGTGCATGCACACACACACACACATACACACACACTTTGAGAGGTCAACAGAGTGAACTCGCCAATCAAATAGCTTTGTGTGTGTACTTAAAGTTCATCTGAACAATCTGACACAAAAAATAGAAACACTGACATGAAACACTTATTGATGTCATTCAATTCTCTGTTGAGGATAAACATCCATGAATTCACGCTGAACTGACAAGAAAAAGTAGTATGACCCCCTAGTGCCACATCCAACACCTACTGCTGTTAAGACATATGCAACTAAGAAGCATCACAATAGAAAAAAAAAGTCAGACAAAACACAAGGCTCACAAATATGCATGAGACATTAATTGTTCAGTATACAAAATAAACAGTGGAAGCCCACTCCTGAAATATGGACACTAACTCCACAATTCAGTACTACGTAGTTTTCAGTCTTTTCACATGATTCCAGCAACACACATAAAGTGTTTAGAAGAAAAACTCTGTTTTTCCTGTATACAGACTTTAAAATATGGCAACGTGGTTCCAGATGGTTCACAGAAAAACAGTGACTGACAGACTTCACCTCCCACATGCACACTCAGATAACCTTCCTCACACAAGCCAGACAGCTTTTATTCGCAGAAGAAAATGCTGAAACGCAAACACATGAGAGCTAGACGCTACCATGCTGTATCTATGCTGTCTGCTTGTCTGTCACTCTGACTGTGTCTCTGTCTGTCTGTAGGAGAGGCTCTGGGAGCGATTGGTGATCCTGTGGTTCTAGACCTGCTGAAAGAATACAGTCAGGATCCTGTCATAGAGGTAGGAGCATAATACATAACAAATAACTGCAAAGGCACAGCTATCAACAAGTTTTGGACTAAAGTCAACCTGAAGGGAAACAATAAACATCAAAGCAATCCAGTTAAAGACAGAATTTAGTTTCCTGTGCGTTAGGTTCATAACTTATTGACCAGAATGTAAAAGTGGCTGTTTTAACACCATCATGCTTGGTCTTTTCAGTTTCATTATAAAAGATGATAGTGTTGTGACACAACTGACATGATCCAGTAGCATGTTCAAACAGCCTAGAGCATAAAAGCTAAAGGCAGAATCACTACTTTTCATGAAGACCTGGGGAATAACCAGGCGACCTGAGAGCTCTAACTGGCTCATAGCTCACAAAGCCTGTCTGAGAGATACTGAGGTGCCAGACCATGCTGGGCCTTAAAACAAGTAATAAAATGCTAAAATCAATTCCAAAATTTACTGGGAGCCAGCGTACTGACCTCAGCACCAGTGTTATATGGTCAAATTTCCTTTTTCTAGTTTAAACATCAGCAGCTGCATTATGGAGTTGTTGCAGTCAATCAAGGAACTTGATATATTCCTCTGAGCAGTGCATGACAGTAGTCCAGCTGACTGGAAATAAAACATGGATGAGTTTTCCAGTGTTTTCTGGGATAAAGAGCACCTGAATTTGGACATATTTCTCAAATGATAAAATCCAGTTTGAACTATACATATACTATACTCTTCAGAGACCACTGTGACAAAGGAGATTTACTCTTTGTTAGCCTTTGCTGCGTTAATCATAAAACATCCAGTTATTAATGTCCATGATACATTTAGAGAGTGTATCAGTGGGACTCAGCTCATTGGTGGACAGGGAAATATATAACTGCATGTCATCAGCATAATTATGGTAACACATGTTGTGCTTCCTGATAAGTTGGCCCAGGAGCAGCAAGTACAAATTAAACAGTAATGAGCCTAAAACTGACCCCTGGGGGACACCACATGAGATAACATTTCTTTTGAAGCGAAAATTCTCAAGACAAACACTAAAATCATGTCCTTTTAGGTCCGATAAAAAACAGTTCAGTGCTAACACTAAAAGACCAACCCACCTCTGAAGTCTCCCCATTAAAATGTTGTGCTCAGTAGTGTCAAATGCTGCACTTAGATCCAGTAGTACTAAAATAGAGACCCTACCATTGTCACTATTTGTTCTTTTGTCATTCATGGTTTGGGCAAAAGTCACAATGGTAGAGGTTTTGTACTTTGTTAGTTTCCAGATGTTCAATTAACTGGTTCTGGACAACTTTTTCAAGAATTTTGCAAAGGAATTGGAGGTTAGAGATTGGTGGATAATTACTAATAATAGTTGGGTCTAGAGTGGGCTTCTTTAAAAGTGGTTTGACAGTTGAAGATTTGAGTGTGACAGCAAAAATATCAGTTTGTAGAGAGGAGTTTACAGTGGTGAAAATAGCCTTAGCTAAACGGTCAAAACAGGGTAGGTATGGGATCATTAAGATTGTCGGGATGAAGAGTAATAACTGTAAGGATAATAACCCAGACAGTGGGACTGAGATGTAATTTTCACAAAGCTGTGTTTTTAATGAGGGTTCCAAGCACCAAAGAGTGAAAACACATCCTATCTCAAATCACATTTTTGATTTAAAACAATTCAGTCTCTTGCTGTACCCATGATATAGCCAAATGCATACCATGACACACATTTCTACTGTCCCTCTACCTCCAACAGGTCGCAGAGACGTGTCAGCTGGCTGTCCGTCGGTTGGAGTGGCTGCAGAGTGGAGGGGAGAAACAGTTGGATGATGCAAACATGGATAAGAACCCGTACTGCTCTGTAGACCCGGCCCCTCCAGCAGTGAAGAAGGGTGTCGCAGAGCTGCGCTCAGCCCTGCTGGATGAGGGTCTGCCACTCTTTGAACGCTACCGTGCCATGTTCGCCCTCCGTAACCTTGGCAACGAGGAGGCTGTGCTGGCACTCGGAGATGGTAGGATATAAAACACTTTAGCTCACTGTTTCCCAAACTTTTTTGGGGACCCACTTTTTAAAAATGACAAACCATCACAAATCAGTTCACTTCACTATCAGAGGTCATTTGTGCATAAATTAACATTCCTGATGACTTTTACTGCCATTTCCACATCATATTATATTATCTTGATGTGTGTTGTTGAAACATATAGACATTTTAAATACTTTATAAATTATAAATAAATCCATTTAGGCTAAGTTAATGGGCCATTACATAGTTGTCTTTATTTCTTGTTTTTATTAATAGACTCTCCAGCTTAAAAAACTCTACACATTTTAAATGGCTTTCAAAAGCTGTACTACAGATATAAATCTTAAATTTGCTGAATGTCTTTCGTAGTCTTTTATATGGTGACACAAATAAAATCTCCTGTGATCCACCTGTAAGTCACGACCCAGTCTTTGGGAACGACTGCTGTAGTTTACTGTTTAATCAGTGTATTACTGCAATTGTTACATAACCACACAACTGGCGTTTGCTGTACAGTTATCAGCCTGTGAATGCGATATGAAAAAAAAAAAAAGGCTGGTTATTAATGTTGAGAATTTTACACTGCATTTTGGAGAGACTTCTGTGTTTTTAACTAGAGCAGCTTTGGTCCCTGCATAAACTTAATAAACTTTCTGTTTATTGGCATCCAGCAAAGTGAGTTTTACATATTGTTGACATGTACATCATCCATTTATGTTTGTCTGAAATGCCCTGTTTTGAGATTATAATAAACATAAGGGAAAATAAAAACAAAAGCAGTAAAACTCTTTTCCTTACCATACAATTAAAATCACAGATTTGTAAAAAATCTAGTCAGACCTAGAGGGTGTTACATAGTTAACTAATTTTACCCAGCGCAACACCAATACTTCCAATTTATGGTGAACATATGCAGCTTCCTTCTCCATTATGTAAATATCCATTGTTATGTCCATCTATGCATTTCAAGTTGCTTTCTCCTGTGATACAATTTCATTGTTAGGGCCTTTTTAGCAGCTACCAGCCATATATTTAACAGAGAGTTATCCTTATTCAACCATTTTTGAGGTACGAGTCCAAAAAACATGCTCTTACTCCCCACATGCACATAACATTTTGAAAATATCTAGTAAAGCATCATGTATATAAGCTTTTCCAACTTCATTCCCTCAGATTTTGTGAACTGGTACACTTCCACTAAAATATCCACATTGTTATCCATTCTTCCTAAGATATATTTACCTCTCCTCCTCTCTCATTTTGTTTTAATATACAAAGTTGAGTGTGTTTTAAGATTCAGTAGTCCCCTATATATACATGGAATAATTTTACCACCAGTGTTTGAATTATATGCTTTTCTCAACAGTTCTATCAAACCTGTACTAGCCTCACATAGATTTTTTACCTTTTTGTCAACATAATCTTGCATCTGCAGGTTTCTTGTTTTTCTAATGAGAAGTTTTTCTATTAAGAATTTTTGGTAACACTAAGATTTGCAGGTCCCATAATGTCATGGTAAATAGATGGTAACTACCAAGTATATATTTGAAATTTATTTTAAAATTACCTCCAAATTACCCGCACATTTTATGTTTTGTTTTTTGATTTTTTTTTAGAAATGTCATGGTTAAATGACACTTGTGAATTATCCCATATTTACTTTGGGAGATCGGGGTCGGTCGTAATTTGCGTCGGGGTAATTTGTAAGTTCTAAGTAATTTCAAATGTGTTACTTGGTAATTACCACCCACTACACGCTGGTACTTGCTAATTATCTCATAATTAACATAATTAAAATTTAATTTGGAGGTAATTTGTGGGAAATTTCTAATAAATTTCAAATATATTATACCTATTTACCATGAAATTTTGGGACCTGGAAATTGAAGCGTTACCCGTTTTTTCTGTAAGCATTTCAAACCATTCATTATGCTGCATAAAACAGTTATTCTTTTAGTTGTCCAATCCTTAAATCTAATTATTTATTTCATATTTTATTAGGAGTAAAGTCTGTGGTCTGTGTCATATGCACATAAGAATTATCATCCTCTAATTTATATTCTGTTATAACTACTATTCCATATTTGAAGAGTCAGTTTTATCCATGGATTTTCAGTTATGTATATATGTTACATAAACCTGTTTCTGACCGTGTGTGTGTGTGCAGGCCTGCAGTGCTCCAGCGCTCTGTTCCGTCACGAGATTGGCTACGTCCTGGGTCAGATTCAGCATCCAGCAGCGGTCCCGGCCTTGTGCGCGGCCCTGGAGCGCTCTGGCGAAAACCCCATGGTCCGACATGAGGCGGCGGAGGCTCTCGGCTCCATCGGCAAAGAGGAGTGCCTGGCTGTGCTGCAGCGTTACCGCGGAGACAAAGAACGTGTGGTCAAGGAGAGCTGCGAGGTCGCTCTGGATATGCTGGAGTACGAAAACAGCGACCAGTTCCAGTACGCAGACGGACTGGTCAGGTTACAGGGTTAAAGATCACTGACAAGACTTTTACCCAGAACACTTTTACTCCGTACTGTTGTATTTCCTTCTGCAGCAGACACAGCAGGACAGCTGAGTGCTATGTCAAAAAAAACACTGGATCCTCTGGGATGAAGCTTTACAGTGCATACTCAAAAACCTTGCTCTTATCTTTTGGCCGTGTGGGTGCTGCTGCGTCCAGGGGACAGGAAGGTGCCGAGTCCTTTGTGTTCTTTCCCCCTCCAAGATACCACTGACTACATTCAGATACAGCAAATTTGCAATATGCATTATTTGCATTTTCCCCAACACACAGCCAGTAACAACAGACAGTAACACTGTCCTAACAGCTCAGGGCTGATTTCTCACCTTATCACAAAGTGTTCTTTTAAATTATTTTTTTCTTGGCCATATACTTCTTTTGAAACTGCAGCACGTCCGCTGTGCTCACATCCTCTGCTCAGCTGTGGGCTGAAGGTTGAAGGTTGAAGGCCTGACGGACTTTTCCTCTGCAGGTGTGGTTCTTTGTTTGCTGGGTTTAAATCAGAGCACTGGTTCTGATTCAGGCTGCACTACAGTTAATCAGACCTGATGTCAGTTAATTCTGCTATAACAATTAAATAATAAGACAAATATCAGTGATTTCTCTGTTGTGGATTTATAGTATGTTGGGAATTTCACAGCCTTTATCAGAGGGAATCCAAACTGTAATGTACTGCAGAGATAAATGGTGTAAAATTGCTCCTCTGGTTGTTTTGTTATCAGCCTGTTGTAAAACACAGTTTATAATTTTGATCATTTACAGTCAGCTGTGTACTGTATGTAAATTAAAATGATGTTGTACACATTCATGTTGTCCGTGATCTCTTAAGCTTTGTTATTAGTTCAGTTCTACTATGTAGCTCAGGTTCTCTGACCAGCACTGTGCTGTAGATTTTTTTGTGCACATCCGCAAACTCAAGCTTTTCTACCAGAGGCAACTGATTATAATGTGGCAGTTAATGTTTTGTACATATTAGAGACAGGTGACACATTAAAGCACACTAAATAGATGGAGAAACAACCTAATACAGAGGCTTCTATACAGGGCTTACTTAATGCTTTGATGAGAATGAAAATAATGAAAATTGGTGTACTCTATGGCCTTCACATTAGGACTATGCAATAAAGACAACATCAAATATCATGAAATTTTTGATCAAATACCTATATCTTGTGTAAATCTCTGGTGTAAGGGAATATTCATTAGTTTTCTCTCATTCATTTATTTTTTGCCCTGCCTCTAAAAGCAAATGGATATGGCAGATTCCTTTAAGAAATGAGATGACTTCTTGGAAAGTTTGGATGGGGGTGTAGCTGTAGAAAGAAAAAAGGGTGATAAAATTTGTCAGAAATTAGGAGAAATAAAGGAAAATTGTGATCCCGGGAGAAAATAGGGAGAGGGGAATGAAAAACAGGAGTCTCCTGGGAAAATTGTGAGAATTGGTGAGTATGACATTTGATGAGAATGAAAATTATGGGAATTGCAGTCTACAGCCATCACAGTCACCAGATCTCAATCAAATTGAAGACCTATGGAAGTGTTAGAGCACAATCAAAACACCAAATGTGGGTATATCTGGCTCAATATTGAGCTTAGATGTTTGTCAAAATGAAAAGAAAAGCAGGTAGAATATGTGAATGAAAATGGGAAAGAATTTTATGATTAAAATCTGTATTCTTAATTTTTGAATCCAGATATTTATTTAACTTTTTAAACTGCTTTTTCAAATAGATTTTTAAATTCCATTATTTATTTATTATTTATCTGTCTATTTATTGATGGATTTTCATTTCTAAATTCGACTTATAATTCATCTTTTTATAGCCCATGAAAAGGTGAGAAATTGAGAAATTGGTTTGTGATTTAGTCTATTCATTCAAAGAGGTAGTAATTAATTTGTAAACAATTGCATTAATTCCTAATTTTATTGTACAAATAGTAATCATAAACCGCCCATACATTATTGTTATTATTATTGTTATTATTATTATTATTATTATTATTATTATTATTATTATTATTATTATTATTATTATTATTATAAAGTAGACATCAGCTTGTATTTCCTGTTTTCTTCGCGTGTTTCCTGCAGATTGCTTAGCAACCATTCTGTTACCGCAGCCACAGTAACCATAGCAACCGGTGAAGTTAGGGTCTTCTCTGCTACCGTTGAATGCTAGCTAACTAGCTAACTAGACATTTTGAAAGTGTTTGTCTGACTTGTGTGTCTTTATGTCAAATTGACGGTGGGTGAAGGAGAACAGTTCAGAAACAAAACAAATCCTGGAGAGGAACGATGGACAGTTCGGAGGAACAGGGAGCCACAGCGTTCAAACTGTTTCTGTCAAAAGCAAGCACCAAGAGCAACGTGAGCCTGTGAGTAACGTGTGAATAATGTTAACCCAACAGAAGCCCATGAGTAAAACACAAGATTAAAAGCTGTTCTACTTCAAGTTGTTTAACAGCTAACAGCCTATTTATTCCCTCATCTGTTCAGTGAGGATAACTGAGTCAAGTGTGAGGCTACAGTTAATTCTGAAAACAGAAATGATCACATTTGAGAAACAACAGTTCTTTACTCCTCTCTGACAGTAGAGCTAAACTGAATATCTTTGAGTTGTGGACAAAACAGGACATATGAGGACGTTATATTGAGCTTTGGGAAACACTGATTTGAACTTTTTTTTATTTTATTTTATTTATTATTATTTTTTACATTTTGTGGTCCAAACAACTAATCAGTTAGTGGAGAAAATTATTGCTAGATGAATCGATAATGAAAATAATCATTACAGGAAAGACTTCAAAAATATTTCTCAAGAGACAAGATTGTGACAGGATTAATTAATCAATTAATCAAGAAAATAATCAAAAGATTAATCTACAATGAAAATAATCATTAGTTGCAGCACTACAACAACATATGTTTGACATTGTTTGGATTAAAAAAAACATAAATGTTAGTCTATTATCAAAATTGTCTGTGATTATTTTCTTTCTATTGACTAACTTAGTTGACTGAAAAAGGGGCCTGCCCCAGGTTTTTGTCAGCACATCCTGATGAATCAGACAAGCTGCTGCTGAGCTACACAAAATGATTATTATCACCAGCAAGGGAAAACGAAAGGGAAAACTTTGTGTAACATTGTGTAAGTGAAGTTTATATGGTTACTCAGTGAATCTCTAGTTTATATTGAGCTGTTCCGGTGACTTTGAACAATGACGTCAGAATGGACTTGCCTGATAACACAATTGTCCACTTGTATAACTCCATTTTATTTTTAGATAGCAGCTGGTAACCATTGTGACACTGTTTTTTCACCTCTTTGTTTGTTCACTTTTAAAACAAACATTGAAAGAAAAAGAATGGTTGTTCTACCAATATGAAGTCAGAATACAAAATAATACAATACAGTACCAAACCCTGCGCTCTGTGTCACGGTCAGTTTGAATTATACATACGTGTTTATATGTGAGAATAATAATAGTGAACGTTTTAAAGTTTCAGTTCTGTAAGTTTCAAATATTTATGAAGAATTTTTAAAAAGTAATTGGAACTAAAGGTTTGGGTAGGCAGCAGAAGCTTTTCAGATTTCAAATTGGGCTGTAACATTCTGAAGTTTGGGGCTGGCTGTTCTAAAATGACCAACAGACGAATCATTGATGGATGTTTCACTGATCTTGTGCTCCGATGTTCCAGCTATGACCACCTGACTCGGTTGCTGGTGAAGGTGATGGACGAACGTCCGGACAATGTGGTGGATGTGATCGAGGACATGAGCCTGGATGTGAAGCGGGCTTTATTTGAAGTTAAACAGAGCACCAGGGGCGACCTTTTAGAGTCCACAGTTGCTGAGCAGCTGGCTGAGAAGCACCGCCTGCTGTTTGCTCGGCCAGAGGACGCTTACCATGAGGAGGAGCTGGTACATACACCACTCACATACATGCACATACACACACACTCATTTGTAGAAGCAAGGCCATGTAGGCATTTTGGTTTACCTGTGTAAAATCTGAATGAAAGTTTTTTAGACATCTGATGAAGCCAGCTTACATACATTGCTATTTGAAAAGGGCCTTGCAGGGTAACATTATCTGTCAGGGGATTACAGAAGCATTTTGTATTATTACTCACTTTCAGGTGTATTGCCTGTAGATCTTCACATGCACATTTATGAAGTCTCTCTCCAGGGAAATATCCTCACCTGTTCTGTCCTTTGTCTCTGTGATGGAGACCCCATCCTCCTGTTGCTGTCATTGGTCACGACTTGCTGTGCCGATGCGTTTTTTTTTTTTTGTTGCTTGCAGCCATTTTCAGACATTTCTTCTTTATTTCAGTGGCAGTCCAATCCTCAGGTAACATGCCTTTAGCAGCGCTCATTTTTTCCCGTTCTTTATTTTAGCAGATTTTCAGCTCCACAGCTGACACTGTAAAACAGATTTCCTTTTAAAGATCTCTGGAAGGAGGACTTAAAACTCCAAACTCATCAAGTTCTTTTTACTCTTAAATGCAGCTTTCATGAATGAACACTTCCTGACATATTGGACAGGAAGTTTACCCTTGAATGATATTATTGGGGCATTAATTATGCTAATTTATAAGCCTCATGCACTTAAATATGCATGTGCATCATTTGCACGAGCATTTGCTGAATCTTATGTTGCATGTTTATATGAGCCTTTCATACAAAAAAAGTAAGAGAGTAAGAATATGAACATGTTCTTGCATGAGGCCCAATGTTTCCATTGCTGTTTAGTTTTCCATTATTTCCGGTTCTTCTGGTTCTAAGAATCGTGTTACAAGTCTGAGTAGGAACTGGCGTGTTTGTAGAACTGTAACATTGTCTTGGTGAAGGCTTGCAGTATGGGGATAAAACTTTGTGGCCACAGAGGATAACCTCACACACCAGATGGGTTGTTACACAGAACCATGTGAGAAGTGGTACTTGGTAAGGGGCAAGCATTTTCTCAAACACTTGGCAGGTGGTTTGATGAACCATCTGTCTATCATGTCTAACATGGGCTCACTTCAACCATTCAGATGATCAAAATGAAAACAAAATAGGTAAAGTTGTGGGTGTGCTTTATGTCTTCACCAGGTGGAAACCGTTCTGCCTAATGTGAGTGAGATTGGCTTCTACCTGGAGCAGGCTGGAGTGGGTCTGGGCAGAGAGGAGATGCAGAGGGTCTTCCTCGCACTCAAGCAGCTGGTTGAGTCACAGGCGCTGCTCCACTGCCGACTGTGGGGGAAGATTCTGGGAACACAGAGCAGCTATATCGTCGCTGAAGCCGAGTACAGAGAGGGGGAGGAAGAGGAGGAGCAAAGCACAGAGGAAGCAGCTTTGGAAGAGGAGAGAGAGGGTGGTGCCCAGGATAATGAGGATGAGGTGAGGAAGAGGAAACTACTCAATCAACCAGATCATCTTCGTTATTACCTCAACTGCGGAGAAACCCAGGATTAAATCTAGCTGTTTTCAACCTTATTTCCTTGTACCCCCATCCTACATGTATCTAAGAAGCCTGTCCTCTCCCAGCTCATACATGTGCACTCACACCAAAAGAAAAAATAATTCATTTCAAACCTTTGTTTTCAAAAATGAACATCAATCATAGTTGTAAATATAATCTTAGAGCCTTAGCCTTTGGCAAATGTCTCTTTCCTAGTATAAGCTTTACATTCCCTCTTTTAACATCCCAACAAAGTATACACACTTATCCTTACCAAAAGAATAATAATGATTCATTATCATGGAGCTTGAGAGGTCA
The DNA here is from genome assembly GCF_056507025.1 of Lutjanus erythropterus. Classification (NCBI taxonomy): domain Eukaryota; kingdom Metazoa; phylum Chordata; class Actinopteri; order Lutjaniformes; family Lutjanidae; genus Lutjanus; species Lutjanus erythropterus. Next base: position 3,963,522 of record NC_139323.1, on the reverse strand, counting down.
CAGAGGTGTGATCTACTAAGTAGCGTACTATTTGTCAGTGGGGACAAAAAGATACAAACATGAAAAAAAATCTAGAACCCAGATATCAATGCTAAAAATCATCAAGAACCCGGATATCAACACTTAAAATCATCTAGAACCCAGATATCAATGCTAAAAATCATCAAGAACCCAGATATCAACACTGAAAATCATCTAGAACCCAGATATCATCGCTAAAAATCGCCAAGAACCCAGATATCAACACTAAAAATCAGCAAGAACCCAGATATCAACACTAAAAATCAGCAAGAACCCAGATATCAATGCTAAAAATCATCAAGAACCCAGATATCAACACTAAAAATGATCAAGAACTCAAATATCAACACTAAAAATCATCTAGAACCCAGATATCATTGCTAAAAATCGCCAAGAACCCAGATATCAACACTAAAAATCGCCAAGAACCCAGATATCAACACTAAAAATCAGCAAGAACCCAGATATCAACACTAAAAATCAGCAAGAACCAAGATATCAACACTAAAAATCGTCAAGAACCCAGATATCAACACTAAAAATCAGCAAGAACCCAGATATCATTGTTAAAAATGATTAAGAACTCAGATGTCAACACTTAAGATCTTCCAAAACCAAGATATCAATACTAAAAAAGGTCTTTTTATACAGTTTCTACAGAGTTTTATAAAATTGTGATTTTTGTTGCTAATTTTGACAACCTCAGAGTGAGCAAAGCCCTCTGAGGACCCTCTGTGATTACTACTGCCCCCCTTAGGGGAGTGTGGACCCCAGGTTGGGAACCAATGTGTTAGATCATATTTTAGTGTGTAGCCTCCCTGTTTCCTGAGCCACTCCTGTTTTAAAGGGATAGTTCACCCAATGAATGAAAATTCAGTCATGATCTACTTTCCCTAGTCCATGACACACTGCTGGAGTTTCACAGATAAACAGTGTTGCAGAATCTCCCAAACAACTAAAGTGAATGGTGACCTGTTTTCTAACAGAAAAAACAACAACAAAAAAAAAACCAAAACACAGCATAAAATACCTCCATACTGCTCATCTGTTGCAAGTCAAGTCTCCTAAAGCTCCTGTAATGGATTCAAGGTAAAAGAAGTTACTGAATTTTCTATGAATGGTCTTGTGGTGATTTTGTTTTCAGGTGGATCCTTTCCCTCAGTCTACCTATAAACCCTCACCAGTGGTGCCAAAAGAGGCCATAGGAAAAGGTGCTAACAAGTTTGTTTACTACGTGTGCGAAGAGCCGGGTCTTCCCTGGGTGAAGCTGCCTTCAGTCACTCCTGCACAGATCACTGCTGCGCGCCAAATCCGCAAATTCTTTACCGGGAAGCTGGATGCTCCGGTCGTAAGCTACCCGCCTTTCCCCGGGAACGAAGCCAACTATCTGAGAGCGCAGATCGCCAGGATCTCTGCCGGCACCCAGGTCAGCCCCCAGGGTTTCTACCAAACTGGAGAGGAGGAAGGTGATGAGGAAGATGAGGCCCCCCATGACAGCATCGAAGTCAATCCTTACTTTGAGGGCATTCCAGTTGCAGAAATGGCCGAGTCTTTGTCCACTTGGGTGCATCATGTCCAGCACATCCTCCAGCAGGTACATGTCCAATCAGAGCAGGTGTTTCTCAACCGATGCATTCATGTGCTTATTGAATGTGTGTGTGTTTGACTGTTTCAGGGCCGCTGTACCTGGGAGAACCTGGCTGTGAAACAAGGAGAAGACTCCAATGAGGAAGGAGATGCTGAGGAGAAGGAAGATGAGCCTGATGAACCAGAACCAGAAGTTGGACCCCCTCTGCTCACTCCCCTTTCTCAAGACGCAGGTTAGAGTCTGACTTTCAAAAGGTAGCCAAGGATGTAATTTACACTGAGGACAGGGGGATTTGTTGCCCGCACTTTAAAAAAAAAATGTTCCAATCCAAAATCCCACTTGTATAGTTTCAGTTTGATTGACTCGCACTGTCCAGCTACCAAAACATAGATAAGAGAAGTCAAGAGAATAAAAAGTGAACATACTCATCAAGAGTTTATAATTAAACAGCAATCAAAGATAATGCAGTTCAGGTGCTTTCAGGCAGGATGTAATTTGGTGTGCCCTGCTGCTGCCCTTTCAAAATAAGAGCCTCCAGTCCTTCCAACAACCTGTAATGTTACAATACATCACAGGCTGCTGTCCACATACTCTATTTTCATAACGGAGCCAAGTAGTTTCTAAAAGTAGAAGGAATGATTAGCAATATGGTACAATTAGTTTTCATTTATTTTATTTGTAAGGACAATATAGTGTTAGCCAGCTGGCTAATTTTGAACTACAATCCTTTGGTGAAATGTTTTGAGATAATGTTTTTTATAATGATCAAATTTGCAGAACAAAAACACCAAAAAACACTGTAAAGACCCCACCAAAACAAGAATTCTCGAGACAGAACACCTAATCGATTAATCTCTGATTTCACCTTCTTAAATGCGAATATTTTCTGGTTTCTTTACTCCTCTCTGACAGTACACTGAATATATTTGAGCTGTGGACAAAACAAGACATTTGAGGTCATCATCTTGGACTGAGACACACTGACTAACATTTTCTGACTTTCTGTAGACCAAACAGTTAATTGACTAATGGAGAAAATGATCAATAAATTATGAATGAGTGTATATGAATCAAATAACATGCACAGTGTCTTTTTTTGTTGTTGATGAGCCCATGACTTCATATTTGTGTGTCTCAGAATTGTTCAACACTCCTCCCTGGAGCACAAGAATGTCCTCCACTCTCACCTCCCAGCATGCAGCAGCTGTGCTGCGCTCTAACCTCTGGCCTGGAGCGTATGCATATGCCTGTGGAAAGTAAGTGAAAAGATCACAACGTCCTGACCCTGTGTTTGATTCCTCGCGGTAAGTCAAACAACCATGTGCTGTTCCTTCGTTTAGGAAGTTTGAGAACATATATGTCGGATGGGGTCTGAAGTACACAGGGGAGGGGTACAGCCCACCTCTCCCCCCGCCTACACAGAGAGAATATCCCAGCGGACCAGAAATCACCGAGGCCCTGGACCCAGCACTGGAGGAAGAGCAGGCGATTAAAGAAGCTCTAGAGGAGCAGCAAGCTTCCCAGGAGGAGCCGGAGGACACAGATGAAGAGGACGAGGATGATGATGATGACTGAGGAAATACTTGCACAGTTAACATTTATTTGGAAGTCAGTGGACAAATAAATGAGTTTACTCTGCAACATGGTTTGATATCCTAAATTCAGGTAAATATAGGTCAGTATGTGAAGAGGGCAGCAGTGTCAAGGTGTCAGTGAAGGGGTGTTTGCAGTGGCAATGTAAGTTGGGTTAATTTTATTTATGGGTATTTCTTCAACTACAGTAAAGGTAACTGTAATCTAATATAGTTACAGAAAAAAGACGTAATAATATTACAGTTATTCAGAATGTTATAATCAGATTACAATTATATATGTATAAGAAAAATTTGCAACCTGAAATCTATTAGGAAAAACATTCATGTTCCCAACAACATGTAATATAAAAAAGCAGGGATATGCTTTTAACACTTGAAAATTTTTTGTTTGCAGAATAATCACAATGGCTAAAAGGCTGCTTTTGTGTTATTGTATTGCAGTAGTTCCCAAACTTTTTCAGGGCTCTAGGAAAGTACATTCAATCTTAAAGAGATGACAGGGAAATTTTTTTTAACTATTTCTGAAAATATAATAATTAACTATGTATATAATCTTTAAAATAAACATTTGTGAATGAAATAAAACTTTTCCTTTCAAATTTCAGTCTGTTTAGATTTGTCTTTTCTGTCTTTTTGCATGCACCTGTTTCTGTCGGGTAATGTAAAGGTCTTGGTGCCATGATGTACAAATACAAATTGTTAAATATTAAAAGAATACATAAGATTTTGTACCATGTTTTGTACTATTTCAGGCCATACAATTACAAAATATCAACCACATTAAAGAGAAACAGAACAAAACAAATGACAAGGAAAAATCAACAAAAAACAGGATAAACTATATACAACTGTATACATATGGGTATCATGTTAAAAAAAAAAAAAGGAAAGCCATCTGTCTCAGTGTTTTCACAGCTTTACCATTTTTCAGTCTATGTAGTGTTTTGAGATAATGTCCCATTTCTATTTTGAATTGTTGTATTTTTGGTTTCTTTTGAGTCCATTTAGACTTGTGAATATAGTGTCTTCCATACAAAATAAAAAGATCTAAAATATATATATTTTTTACATTAATTTCTATTTTTATCACAAAAAATTCATTCATTATCACCAAAAACACAATTTACATCCATAAAAATATACATTATATATATACATACATTTAAATTTTAGCTTATGCAATCAAGCCTGCGTCATCAAACATCGACGGAAGCAGCTGGCTCACATGCTGTAGAAAGCTCCAGATAAAGATGGCGGCCTGCATGAAGATGCTAAACGCAGCGAGACAGCTGAACAGAACTTCTGCCTTGGTCAATGCGAACTGGTCCGGGTCGTTCTGTCGGTCCCACCGGGCCGACAGTTCGGCCCTGTGCCGGTTGCAGCCCCTCCGGGTCTACAGCAGTACCGGGAGCTCACAGACCCCCTGCAGCAGCCTCCTGTCAGCTGGCTGCAGGATGACAGCCTCCTCTCACCGCTGGATGCGAGTCGGGTCAGTCCTCCGGTCCGGCAAAAGTGACCTCTTCACCCCAGCCTCCCGACCCTTCATGATCCTGGACAGGAGCTTCGGGAACCGGGCCAGCGGAGCGGGCTTCTCCGGGGAGGACGGCGGAGAGAGTGCGGGATCTGGGGGAGAGGAGTCTGGGGGAGATGGAGGAGGACCGTACAGCGGACCCCAGATGACGGCTCTGACCCCCATGATGGTCCCGGAGGTGTTCCCCAACGTGCCGCTGATCGCCGTGAGCAGGAACCCGGTGTTCCCCCGCTTCATCAAGATCATAGAGGTGAGGAGGAGGATGGAAGCTGTATGCTGGTTTCATCGGTTCAAGGGCACGGGGCTGATGATGCAATCAACACGATCTTACTGATGTAACACTGATCATACTTTCTGTAATGAAAAAGGACAGGCAGAGGTAGCAAAGGTCCACACAGTCTGTACTCAAGCAGAAGTACAGATTTTTGTGTTTAAAAAAATAACGACTGGTTAAAATAAAAGTACTAATTCAACTTCTTTACTGCAGTAAAGGTGAAAAAGCACAGGCTCTGACATTTAGTATAAAAGTGAAGTAGCTGTCTTTTACATTGTTTTTTGGCTTGTTTCGTCTTTTTTGTTTTATTCCTTACATCTGTAACATAATTGTTTGTCTTGTTATGTTTTCATGTTGTTTTGTCTTCATGTTGTTTTTTTGTCTTGTTATGTCTGTGTTGTTTAGTCTTGTTATGTTTTCATGTTGTTTTGTCTTCATGTTGTTTTTTGTCTTGTTATGTCTGTGTTGTTTAGTCTTGTTATGTTTTCATGTTGTTTTGTCTTCATGTTGTTTTTTGTCTTGTTATGTCTGTGTTGTTTTGTCTTGTTTCGCTGTTATGTTGTTTTTTGTCTCGTTACATCTTTTTGGTCTCATAATTGCATCTGTTACATTGTTTTTAGTTGTATGTCTATTTTCTCTTGTTGCACCTCTTACATTCTGTTTTGTCTTGTTGCGTCTTTTATATTTTTCATCTTGTTACGTCTTTTGCATTGTTTTTCATCTTGTTTATTATTTTGTCATTTCTTTTATGTTGTTTTGTTGTCTTGTTACATATTTTTCTTCTCATTATGTCTTTTTGTCTACTTTTGAAAAACTTAATGGCAGCTTCTTTTTTACAGAAATCATGACCTGGTTTATCTAGATAATGCACACACCATGCTGTGAGCATTTTTATGTAGGAACTTCCTACCAACTGCATCTGCTCACAAAGGAGAGGCTCGTGCTCGCGATAGAGGGGAATGTCAACATTCATGGCGTCCTTATTGACTCAGCTCTAAACTGTTGTCCATGAGGAGATGCACACTGATCAGAGACTATTACATCCTGGCTTAAATCTCATATTGCAGGCAAAGAATAATGTTCTGACGTGTGTGTGTGTTCAAGTGTTGTGTGTGTGTCTCCTGTTAGGTAAAGAACAAATCACTGATGGAGCTGTTGAGGAGGAAGGTTCGTCTGGCTCAGCCGTACGCTGGAGTCTTCCTGAAGAAAGACGATAAGTAAGTGTGAGACTCACCACACTACTGACACTCAGGCTAATACAGACCTCAGAAGATCTACTGACCTTTGACCTGATTTTTAAACTTCATGTAAATGTGACAGCTGCTCTCCTGTAATCTCATGCAAACTCAACACTTTCTGTTTCTGCTGCTTCACTTAAAAAGTTTTCCATGGTTGAGTCATCGGTGCTCCACCCATATGGGTTTTTCACAGAAAGATGCTGATATTTAGAGAGCAGGGTGGTGGATGGCTGATCTATAATGCTGATATCAAAACAAAGTAAAGTCGCATATGATTCCATTATTTCATACACATTAAGGTAAAACAAATATTTGTGTTATATATTTTTACTTTTATCTCATAATTACGACTTTTTATCTCATAATTTAGACTTTTTTTTGTCCCATAATTATGGCTCACCATGGGGATGTTTCTCTTCCTTCACTGGTGGAAGTGGACTTCCATAGACAAGGCTGCCCTCAGACGTGTCTGCAGACAGTATATCTGTTTATCTGTCTTGTGAGTGCAGCATCAGCTGATACTGATTATCTAAATGTCAGATAATCAGCAGCTTCAAGGATGCAATGAACTTACTGAGATTAGTGAGGCTTTATTAGAGGTGGAAGTTTTCATTGAATATCGGTCTACACCAGAGCTTAATCAATCATTAAATTAATCACCAACTATTTTGATAATCACTTAATTGGTTTGAGTCATTTTTTAAGAAAAAAAAAGTAAAATCAACTCCAGCTTCTTATGTGAATGTGAATATTTTCCAGTTTCTTTACACTGACACTCAACATTTTTCACCGTTTTCTGACATTTTATAGACCAAATAACTAATCAATTAATCAAGAAAATAATCAGCAAATTAATTGACAGTGAAAATAATCATTAGTTGTAGGGCTGCATCTAACGATTATTTTCATTGTCAGTTAATCGGCCTGTTGTTTTGATTAATCCTGTGATAATCTTACAGTTTGGACTTTTTGCCTCTCCTGTAGTGATTATTTTTATTATCAGTGAATCTGCTGATCATTTTCCAAAATTAATTAATTAGCTGTTGGGTTCATAAAATGTCGATCAGTGTTTCCCATCTTTCTATGGTGTTCTTACTTCTTAAGAAAGCAGAAAATATTAACATTTAAGGAGCTAGAGTCAGAGAATTTTTACTTTTTTTGTACAAATTTACACAGACTGATTAATCCATTACCAAAACAGTTGGGCATCAATTTAATAATCAATTAATAATCAATTATGCAATTTACCATTGCAGCTCTAATTAGTTGCAGCCCTAGTCTTCAAAAAGTTGTCAAAAGTATCACTACTTCAGTACATTTCCAGTGCCACCTGTTTAAAAACAATGCTAACATTCAGTAGTATCAAAAGTCCTGCAGCTTTAAATAAAGAAATGATCTTAGCGCTCATTCAGACCTCAGCTCAGTTCAGTCTTTATTGACCTGCTTGAACTTTGGCCAGACAGTGTTCACTGTGTAGGCTGTTAATTTAATAAAATAAAAATAAAATGTATCCTATTTTGGGTGCCAAGGACTGTTTTTTTTATTCGGTTTTTCTTTTGCCACGGTATCAAAAGAGGTATTGATTTTTACATAAGTATATAAGTATTGTACTGAAGTTTAAAATTCTGGCATCTACACGACAAGAGCTATTTGGTCTGTGGATTAGTTTTAAATATCTCAGCTGATTGAAAAAAACACCATCATTTGTATGTGATGTGTATGTGATGTGATTTATAGGGCAGTGTGTCAGTGCTATCCAGTGACTGTCTGGAGTAATCAATGAAATGTGTTAAGAGCTTGACATTCTGCCTGCTCTGTGTGTGTGGTAGTAATGAGTGTTTCTGTCTCTTGCAGTAATGAGTCAGATGTGGTGGAGTCTCTGGATGCCATCTACTCTACAGGGACCTTTGTTCAGATCCACGAGATGCAGGACCTCGGAGACAAGCTAAGGATGATCGTCATGGGACACCGCAGGTTAGAAACACTCCTGCTGCTGCTGCTGTCTTCTCTTCATGGCACACTGTTACCTCCTTGTGTAGAACTCTGCTATATGTTTACTCTGGTCTGTCAGGATCCGGATCACAAGACAGCTGGAGGTGGAGCCAGAGGAGGCAGCGACATCCCCTGTGTGGTCAGAGTCTGAGGCTGAGTCCCAACCCAAACCTCCAGCGAGACGTAAAGCCAAACGCAGCCGCAAGGACCAACAAGGTTCTCTGGCAGAGCAGCTGGAGGACAAGGTCTGTAACAGGACCTTCACATCTGTCACATCTGTAGACTTTTACACATGTTACACTTAAGCAGGACAGCCACAGCCTCCACCATCTTTTGGACCTCTTCCACTCAGCACAGTACTATTCAGGTATATTTATTCTTTGAGCAGCAGCGCAAAGATCGAAAAGTGGCTGATAGTACGCCAAAACAGCTTCAGTGGAATATTCACATCTGTGGAGTGGTGGGCTTGTTCCGTGGCATATGACAGTGTCTCAAATGATATGCTGCTCGTTCTCCAGTGGTCCCATGTCTACAGTGCTGGGTATGCCACTCATTTTCCACTGGCACTTGTCGTTTCCTAACAGCAGGCGCCACTCAAAAGTCAGGCCACTGTCAAACTGTCACCCAGATGCATATGCAAATTAATTTCATATATCTTGGGCAATGTACCCAAAGTTAATACTGGAGCTAGTCTTTGCTAACATGGCTAAAAGGTTAGCCTAGCCACCATAGCCAGTCTGACTAATTGATCATAGAAATTTAGAGCCAACTAGTCAAATAACATTAGGATTATATTTAGCATGTTTAATCTAACAGAATGCAATCACATCAGATTATATTCCACATTACAGAACATTAACCAGACAACATGATAGGATTTACTGTTGCTGAGCTAAACGACACTTTATCTAGCTACGAAGCACTGATCCTGTCACTGTGTCTGCCTGGAATAGCGAACGTACACAAACAGCTAAACTAACGTTAGCATTGTATTTATCTTAACGGTAGCTCGTAAACTCTGCCTAATCACAAGCCTGGTAGCCCGATCTGACTACTGACATTTCGCCAAGCAATACTCTTCCTGCCGAGATCGTGGTATGATTTTAATGTGGTGTTATACAGTTCGGGGAACTTGGAAACAGAGAATGAGTTTTTCTTCCATGTCCTCTCCCTCCTCTGTTTGTATGTGTCGCTTCTGGCTATGTCACATTCAGCTGTTATCTCATTGGTTGTGCTTTGAAAGGTCAGCAGCAAACGAGGTCAAAGTTCAAATAATTTGAACTTTGGGCGCAGCGGTGAGCGGCAGATCCGAGCGGTGCGCCACGCCGAGGGTAGCGGTGCCACTAGGTCGGGCGCTACCGCTCTCTCCATAGGAAAATAATGGGACAGCCAGCGCAAAGCATTTTTACCGCTGATCATGTGTAGGGGCCTTTAAGGTAGAGATGATAAGATAAAGTTATTGTTTAGTTAGACTGGCTATGGTGGCTAGGCTAACTTCAGTCTTGTGAGCTATTGGCCAGGAGATATGAAATTAATTTGCACATGCATTGAGGTGACAGTTTGGCAGTCAGAATGACACCTGCTGTTAGGGAAACAACATGCGCCAGTGGAACATGAGTAGCATATACTACTGTAGACATCAGGATATGCCACTGAACCAGCAGCATACCACTTTAGAACAAGCAGTATACTATGATAGACATTGTCATATGCCACTGAGGCACTCATGGCATACCATCAGTCAGTTTTTGATCTCGGCGTTACTCAGAGGGATACTGAGTGAATGACCTGCAACACAAATCAAAGGCAGAACATAATGCTGGAATAGCAACCGGACAAAGTGGGTAACTGTGTCACAATATCTGTCAGTTTAACAACTTTTGTATTAAAGTGGTTGCACACAATAATCCACTTCATATCAGGGAGACAGAGAGAAGCGTTTAGAAAATAAACAGTAGTGGTGGTAGTACAAGCATCAGCAGTTCATATTCATTTTCATATTGACGGGGTGATTGTAACTCTGCTGTTGTTGGTCAGATTTCAGAAGCAGACCTGAGTCCAGAGCTTCAGCCTCTGCCCTCCTCCGACATCCTGATGGTGGAAGTGGACAACATTCAACACGAGCAGTTCACTGTCACTGAGGAGGTCAAGGTACAACAACACTGAACAGAACATGTAGCACAGAACGGAGCAGTCCTGATGGTTAAGTTTCATCAAGTGATTTTCATTCTTCAGTGAGTTTAAATGAATTCTCATCACAGTGGCAGATGGTGTTTATAAAAAGGAAGATTCTCTGACGTGTGTGTTGTGTTGTGTTGAACAGGCACTGACAGCAGAGATAGTGAAGACCATCAGGGACATCATTGCACTCAACCCTCTGTACAGGTCAGTTCTCACACTGCCACCTTCATGTTATCATCCTGTATATGTTTTGGTTTTATTTATATGATGCAGCTTTCAGTTCACACTCAGCCTGGAGGCTGGCATTAAAGCTAATCATTTCCATGTGTTTGACAACTGCTAGAACGCAGATTTGCTTTGATGATCAGATTGTTTTCTGTAGTAGTTTGGTTCTGCAGGAAACATCCATAATTTGATTTTATTTCAATGTTTACATCTTCATTCATCATCTTCTTTTTCTATTTTCTTTAACTGATTAACCACTACATCAGGACAGACATGCTCACATTCATGAGAAGCATTTCAACTAGGGGTCTCCCAGTTTTGATCATACTGTGATATGATGATGGATGGCAACATGTTCCATACATTCCTTTAAAGTCATCAAGTCAAATCATGATTCTTTTTTTTTTTTTTTTAACAGGCGTTACTTATTTTGGCCTTATTTTATTTATTGTTTTCTTATGGCACCAGCTTGATGAACAGGAACAGCTTTTATTTCTTCATTTAAACTCAGAAATATGTGACATGCAATGCTCATTGTTTTTGGAAACATGAATTATGGGATAAAGTCTCTCGAGGTGTATGATTCAACTTTTTTCCCATGGTCTACTTTTGAAAAGCAAGCAAAAATTGCAATAAAGAGTAATATCGAATTGCAATACTAGATACTTAAGAATCACAATACATAACAGTTGGCATCCAAGTGTTGTGAGAGTATTGAATTGGTGGTTCACTGAAGATCTGAAGAGAATTACAAAAAATCATTCTTGTCTTTTGGCACACCTCCAGCTTGTGGTCGTCTAGGCGACCGCCTAAAGACAAGGAGCCACACTGCTACTGATCTGATGAAAATAGTCTAATATTTGAGCATTTTGACTGAAATCCAAGTTGGAGCTGGTCTGTTTCAGTCTGGGTCAGTTGGCATTGACAGTAAGCAGATAAATAAATTGCATAGTTCTCTGAAGTCTTTAAATCCAGCTGCCGAATGTAGTGATGCTGAAACAAATGTGTTCTCAAATGAAACAAATGTGTTCTCAAATGTGCTTGTTTATGTGTGTGTCAGAGAGTCGGTCCTCCAGATGATGCAGGCTGGTCAGAGAGTGGTCGATAATCCCATCTACCTGAGCGACATGGGAGCAGCTCTGACAGGAGCAGAGTCACACGAGCTGCAGGACGTTCTGGAGGAGACCAATGTGAGCAGCAAGCACGCACACATATGTGTTTATATCTTTATATTTTGTCTCTTCCAATGTAGCCATACATGTAAAATGAATTTGCTGGTGTATGAAGACTCTTGCTGTGTGTCTCACAGATCCCAAAGCGTCTCTACAAGGCTCTGTCTCTGCTGAAGAAGGAGTACGAGCTGAGTAAGCTGCAGCAGCGACTGGGCCGAGAGGTCAGAGGTCACCAGAGGTCACCAGACATATGAGCTGCAATCAGCCGCTGGGCTCTTCACTGATCTGTGTCCCTGCTCTGCTTACAGGTGGAGGAGAAGATCAAACAGACTCACAGGAAGTACCTGCTTCAGGAGCAGCTCAAGATCATCAAGAAGGTCTGTGTCCTCTGATCCTGAGTTATCTGATTGGGGGTGGTGGGGGCCTGCAGCAGACATGACAATCTGTCAGGCCTGTAGACTTGAAACATACTTTTCCCGTATGTCACCTCAGTGCAACTCCCAAACTAACAGTGTCTCAGTGCACCACAGCTGACATGTTACATTGCAGGGTTAGTGTACCAGAAGATAGTACCATTTTACACCACAAAAACCCACTAACATCTGTTTTTTTTCTCCAGTGGGAAAGGGTACAATTGGTCAGTCGCTGGTCAGATGACTCTGCAGTAGTCATGAGTATTTACTGCTCCAGCTCTGATCAGTAGCGATGTAAACATTACACCCAGGTGGACACAGTATTTTCACCGCCTTTTGGAAGAGGCTATGAAGACCTGTCTCCTCTTCTTCTCCTGCTGCTTGACTTGGTTTGACTGTGCTGCAGCCAAACACAGTGGAGTTTGTGCCTGTTTGAAAGTGCATTTTACTGATGAAGCACTTATATTTAGTTATAAACATTTTACTTCCTATAAATTCTTCACAATAAAAGTCCCTCGTTATTTTGTTATCGAAAAGCTTTTATTATGAAGCTGCAAAACCAGGAAACGTTTCCATCAGCAGTAACTTAACATGACTCCTATCAGCTGAAAGCGAACTAAGACTGTAAAATAAAGCAGATAACTAATGGTACAAGCAGCAACACAAAAGAAGCAGCATTTCAAACCACAGATTAATTTGGAAGCTACAAAAGTACTGACAGCTGAAGACACAGAGACTTTTATAAACCTCTTTCTCCTGCACACAGCAGAGGAAACAGAAAGGCAAACGGGTCTACTGACAAAAAAAGTTCATTCATCTGTTTTAGCAGGTTTACTGCGTTTAAAAAAACTACATATATGTGTCAATTTTGGTGTAAAAACAGTCGTACTCATGGTTCCTGTGCACTATGGAAAAGTATAGAATTTGATTGCAGTAATTTTCAGGTCTGGATAGTCATGGAAAACAGAAATAAGTATGGAAAAATATTTGTGTTGGCGCCATTCTTTTTCTAAAATAAATGATTCAGAGTTTCTAAAGATAAGTTGGTCATGGAAGCAGAGGCTTTTTCATGGTGTTTGGAGCCAAAATGTTTACCACACCGGCCAGACTGAGCCTGATAAGTTGTAAAAAGCAGGGCAAGAAATATGAGTGCGTCTGAAGGCACACAGAGCTGTCTGTACATCACAGCCTGCAGCACAGCTCTGCCCCGAGCGTCTCTAACTCAGTGTTTCCCAGACTGTTCTTCTGGGAACCCACTTTGTAAAAATGACAAACTGTCGCAACCCAATTCACAATAGGCCTTATCAAATAAATCTTTGAAGGAGTAAGGAGTCATTTGTGCCTTCGCCTTTTCTGGATCACCTTATACTATCTGGACACATATTATTGAAAACATAAACACACATTAAATATCTTTCCCATGCATATGTACATATCATCACAAATAACATGATAATATGAAGTTGTCTGAACATTTCTGAGTTGTGTAGTGGTGTAGTTTGGACGTTTGGATGGATGTTTCCATGGACACAGTGAACAAATGAGGCTGCACAGGCATTGTGAAAATTCAATTATTCAGTTCTTTTAAGGCAGGGGTGTCAAACTCATTTTCACCGAGGACCACATCAGCATAATGGTTGCCCTCAAAGGGCCAGATGTAACTGTAAGACAGTATAAATGTAGCTAAATGTAACTAAATGTAATATAAAATAAATGCAACTACTCCTTAATGTTAAATAACTCTGAATTTTTTACTTATTCAACTTACAAATATCACATATATATATATTTGCATAGATGTAAAAAAATGTTTGCTTGTTGCTCTGTTATAATATAAATCCTTTTAATTTGTCAGGTTATGAAACCCACATTACTCCATCAATCAACGATCAAACTATCCAAGTGAATAAGGAAAAATAACAAGTTATAACATGTTATTCACCTTCCCATCTTTCTTGAAACAGCCTTCCATCTGCATAAATTTTTCTCTTCCTGGACATTTTGGGATCATTGTTTGTATTTGTCAATTCCACTTGTTTGGAAAATGGCATTGATGTGGAAACACTGCAGTCTATTGGCGGGATGCCGTCACTTCGCGAGTAACGTAATCGGCATGCATTATGGGAAATGTAGTTTATGGTCAATGCACCCTTTCGACTTATTTATTATAAGTTAATCAGACCTTTTAAAATGACGTGGCGGGCCACATTTGGCCTGCGGGCCTCGAGTCTGACACGTGTTTTAAGGTATTTAGAAAAGATAACTTATTCAGTATGTTAAGAGACAGTAATGTGAGTGTAGGCAGCACTGATTACTTTGTTCCTCTTTGGGCAGAGATGTTTGGTCTTCTAAGTTGAGCTACAGAACCAGGCTCAGTCTTCTTCATACATATTCATGATGTAACAGTTGGATTTTAAATCCCCGTATTTACATAATAAACATCTAGATGTTTGTATTCAGATGTCAAATCTGGTCTAAAAATGTACAGAGAAGTTTGAGTCTGGAATATTGAGATGGAAAACATGCAGGAACTCTTTCACCACATTAACAATGTGACAGTAAAATCTGGCATATTGCAGAATCACATGTACGTATCTAACATGGCAACAGGCAACACACTGTGTTGTGATGGTATCTTAATGTGAGCTATGCTGTGACTTCCACAATTGAGGCTGACCTGTGTGTGTGCATGTGTGTTTTCAGGAGCTGGGTCTGGAAAAAGAGGACAAAGAAGCCATCGAGGAGAAATTCAGGGAGAGACTCAAAGAGAGAACCGTCCCCCAGCACATAATGGACGTCATCAACGAAGAGCTCAACAAACTCGGACTACTGGACAACCACTCATCAGAGTTCAAGTCAGTCTTGTGTAGTTTTAGCTTAAGTGTTAAAGTGGTAGTTTACCCACAAATGAAAATTCAGTCATTATCTGCTCACCCTCATGCTGACTGAAGGTCAGGTTTAGTTTTTTAGTCCACAAACACTGCTGGTTTTTCACAGGACAACGGTATTGCAGAATCTCCCAAACAATGGAAGTGAATGGTGACCAGTTTTCAAACAACCTGCCTCTCCTTTCTTTCTGCAACTGTTTTCCTGTGAAACTCCAGCAGTGTTTTGTTGACTAAAAAAACTAAACCTGACCTTCAGTCAGCATGAGGGTGAGCAGATAATGACTGAATTTTCATTTTTGGGTGAACTATCCCTGTAATGACCTCTGCTAACTGATTATAGTACAGCAGATAAGTGAAAAAATCTTTCAAATCTCAATCTGCTTTCAATGCTGATTGTAAGTCTCGGGTCATTCTTTTGAAAAATCCCATTATCCATCATGGTTGCTTTTAAAGATGGCTGCCTTTTTAGCCATTTTTTTTACCAAAGAATTTCATCATCTGGACCAATTTTGATGATTCTGATGTCAAATGAAAGGTTTTCAACAGTGGAAAATTCAAATTTACACATCAGAAATCTCAGTATGTTTCATTAATACGTAACTAACTAGTTTGCTGTCAGGTAGGTGCAGCATGGTGATTAAATAGGTTAGCAAGCTCATGAAAAACATTTGTGTTCTGCTTAATATGACAACAAATGTAAAGAAAGAACAACAACTGTGTGTTTCAGTGTAACCCGAAACTACCTGGACTGGCTGACCAGCATGCCCTGGGGCACCAACAGTGAAGAGAACTTATCATTGGAGAGAGCCAAAGAGGTTCTGGAAGAAGACCATTATGGGATGGACGATGTTAAAAAACGCATATTGGTTAGCAAACGCACACACACACCATTTAAAATTCAAAACTGAAATGTTCAGATCCCTGTATCTATGCATGAAAAGCTGTGGAGATTTTTTCTGCTAGTAATGAGTGTGACCTCCTCTCTGTTTGTGTGCAGGAGTTCATCGCAGTGAGCCAGCTGCGTGGCTCCACCCAGGGCAAGATCCTGTGTTTCTATGGTCCCCCAGGTGTAGGAAAGACCTCCATCGCCCGCTCCATAGCCAGAGCCCTCAACAGAGAGTACTTCAGGTTCAGCGTGGGAGGCATGACGGACGTGGCAGAGATTAAGGGACACAGGTCTGGACGTCTATACTGCCATTATCACTGAGGGACATTATGATCACAGATACTGCCAGATACTGGAAATCAGATACTGATTTCATGGCAGCTTTTCTAAAAATTTTGATTCATATCGCAATATTTTTAGGCATCTTTTGCATTGAAATTGCAAGTCCAATTCAAAATTACAGAATTCATTAAAAATCAAAGGCAACTTGTTCCAGAGAGATCAAGAATCGCAGTGTTCTGAGTGTTCTAAGTAATCTTTGGATCACAAAAACTAACAAAATCTGCTTTACTTGTGACAAAATAAAAAATATATAAATACAAAAAAAATAATAAACAATAAAACAATGAGTTGGTTTTTGAAACGTATGATGTTTCTCAGGGCACTGCTGCAGTTAGAACTTTCAGGAAGCTACAATGATTGGTCAGATTTTGGGAAAAGTTGCAGAGTTTGGACAAAATTGCAAAATCATACAGAATTCACAGGGATTGTTTGAATTTTTGTGTGAAGATTGCACCCACCAGGAGGGACTGATGGATACGGAAAAAGCTGAACAGGGACAGCCAATAACTAGAGATGTACTGACACAGACTCAATAACTGGTAATATTAATCTTCCAAATTGGAAAATATATGTAGAGAATAGCAGACTCATATCTCATACACTGATATTTTCCAACACATTTTCAGTTAAGGCTAACTCCCACTGCAGCCGTATTGTTATCCCAATTTTAATGTCCATCATTGTTGTAACTAACGAGGGAATTAAGACGAACACGTAATGAAACAACACCCACCAGTGTTCTGGTGTAATGGGCGACTGTGTTAACTGGTGACTCAGCAAAATAAGTGGTAATACTAGTGACGGTGTTACACTGTAGTTTCTGACCCATCAGATTATGTGACCTGCAGTAAGTAAAGTAACTTTAACTGCAGTACCCTACTCATTACCAGATTTTCTAAAATCTGTTTGTGCGTGTGTGTGTGTGTGTGTGTGTGTGTGTGTGTGTGTGTGTGTGTGTGTGTGTGTGTGTGCGCGCACACAGGAGGACGTATGTTGGAGCAATGCCAGGGAAGATTATCCAATGCCTGAAGAAAACCAAGACGGAGAACCCTCTGGTGCTAATAGACGAGGTAAGTATGGCACTGCAGCTCCTCCTCCTTTAGATATTTTGTTTGAGAATAATGACGATAATGATTAACCTGTCATCATCAGGTGGATAAGATTGGCCGTGGTTACCAGGGCGATCCATCCTCTGCATTGCTGGAACTTCTGGATCCTGAACAGAACGCCAACTTCCTTGACCACTACCTTGATGTTCCTGTAGATCTGTCAAAGGTAAGTGTGTGTGTGTGTGTGTGTGTGTGTGTGTGTGTGTGTGTGTGTGTGTGTGTGTGTGTGTGTGTGTGTGTTTGCTCTTTATATACAGTTCCACAGTCCTGGTGAAAAATGACCCACTTGTCACTCTGTGCTCTGCTCCAATAAAGGTTCTATTTATCTGCACAGCCAACGTGACCGACACCATCCCAGAGCCCCTCAGAGACAGGATGGAGATGATCAATGTGTCTGGATATGTGGCTCAGGAGAAACTGGCCATCGCTGAGGTAACACACCAACATCTACCTCTGCACTCATGTACAAAGTGTTCTGTATAGCCTTTGTTATCATGATTACTGTTCTATATTTATAATAATGGCAGATAGCTTTTTCTCACAGTTAAGGCATGAAGTCGTAGATAATAATTCACTGGCCTCAGCCCTTGTCTACACCGCAAATGTCACATCAGCATCATTCTCACTTGATGTCGCATAGAGGCCAAACTTTCAGTGCAGCAAACAGGTTTCATTCAAGATATGTGAATATTCCTGATCTGTTTTCCATCAGCATGACGCATAATCACTGCAGCATGTGTGTGGGCACGCAGTGGATGTGAATGAACAGAGAAGGAGAAAAGAGGGTGCAGGTGGCTGCACTCAGAGCAAGCAGGTGTTGGCACTCAGTTCAGATCAGCTCAGCTTCATTTATAAAGCACCTTTCACACACACATGCAGCTCAAAGTGCTTCACATAGTAAAAGTAAAACAACAGAGAGGAAACAAAAGAAAGAATAATAAAAGCAAGGTTATTCTAAGCTTCATAAACAAGTAAAAGAACTTAAAAATCAATTCTACAGGAAACAGGTGTTTAAAAACTAGTTTTTTTAAGCAGTCGTGTAATGTGATCCATTTTCTTGACTAGAAGTTTAGCAGTGAAGTTGTCTAGTGGCAGTAAATGTACAGTTTGCTCATATAAACGCTGCAGAAAAAGTTCAACAAGTTTAATCTTGTTTGGCAGCTGCTGGGTTAAGTTAGTGGCGACTCTGCTTTGCCTGGGTCACAGAATGTGGATAAAATTTGTTTACAATGGCTTTTTACTAGACACCAGCCTTGTGTTTGCATACAGATTGTTGAAAAAAAATGATGAGTCTAAATAAAATACTTCAGCTCATAGCTGGGACTCAAAAGACACCTGTTCTTGTGTTCCTTGTGTACCAGTGAAGAAGGCATCTGGGTCCCTTGCAGTTGAGACAGGGGTTAGTAGTAAATCAGAAGTACAAAAGAAGTATGTGTTGTTCAATTGTGGAGACCAACTGATTTCTGTGTTCAGGATTTTTTTGGTGGGCCTGAAACATGGCTCGGTGACGAGCCGGAGCCGTGGTCCCCCAACACTATATAAGCCCTGTGAACCCAACGACACCACCTCTTCCATCCTAACAGTCAGTTACAAATGTGCCTACAGTGACTCTTTTAGACCAAATCAGCCCAGCAGTTCACTTCAGCTCATTTCAGTTCCAACAACCTGACGCAGAAGAAAAAAAAATACCGTCCTGTCACCGTCCTCTGGCTCTGGTTGCTCAAACATGTCTCGACATGTCCAATAAATCTGCTAGATGGTCCATGTTTCAAGTCATTTTTCCAGTTGTAGTGGTGTTTGACACTGTGATAGTGAAGTGGAGTGGAATATATAATTTTATATACTTAGCGATTCTCTTTTTTTTAATGACTCAAATCTGGCTAGGTGGTTAATAACACATTTCTGTGCTGTGACAAACTCAGAACACACATTTATTGTTGCTTTACAAGACCATTAATTTCCATTTCTTTCTGTGTGTGTGTGCACAGCGTTACCTGGTCCCTCAGCTCCGCTCTCTGTGTGGTCTGACTGAGGAGAAGGCCTCGATCTCATCTGACGCCCTCAGTCTGCTCATCAGGCAGTACTGCAGGGAGTCTGGAGTCAGGAACCTGCAGAAACAAGTCGAAAAGGTAAAACACTGTCAAGCTCTACTGTTCTTCTTTCTTTGCTAAACCAGAGCAGCTCACATGCATCAACACTGTGTTTGTCTGCAGTGGGTGGGAGGACGGGACAGGCTGGGACAGGTCAGACAGGGACAGAAAACCACCTGCTAAACTCCTCTTCGAGTCACTGCTGTTAATTCTGAGCTCAGCAGATGGACTGTGGTTCTGTGTGATAAAAATATTTCTCATCTCAGCAGCACAGTCACACCAGAGAATAACACATCCATCAGTTTTCTTTGTTTGTGTGTAATATCTTTTAAATCTGCGCATCAGGTTTTCCGTAAGGTGGCTTTTGGTATCGTCAGCGGCGAACAGACCATAGTGACGGTCACGCCTGACAACCTGCAGGACTACGTGGGAAAACCTATTTTCACAGTGGATCGAATGTACAACATCACCCCACCAGGAGTGGTGATGGGGCTGGCATGGACTGCTATGGGTGAGACAACTTGAATTTTAATGTAGTGTTTACAAAGCTTGATACGTGCTTGGATTTTGTATAAAGAGTTTAAAACTGCTCGAAACTGTAATTGCATTACTTTCATAATGGATGGCTTTGTGACTGAACACTTGGCTGTATAGATAAAGAGATAGGAGAGCCTAATTGCTTTTGCCTTTCACAGAAATGAAAAAAATACCTTTTTAAAGTCTTACTTGCCACTAGAAAAAAATACAAAATAGCATCTAGTACACATTTCCTCAGCCAGGTTAAATAGGATAGGAAAGCTTGAAAATGCACCTTGGAAATGCTTGAAAAGTGTTGGATTTGACTTTGAAAAAGGCGCAAGAACCCTGACGCACACTTTTTATCAATAGAAAATGTGTCATACTGAAGGTGTGCTTGTATTTCGTCCTCTTTGTAGGAGGGTCGACGCTTTTCATCGAGACTTCCCTGCGGCGTCCTTCTGGTGGAGCGGACTCTAAAGGGGAGGGTTCACTGGAGGTCACAGGTCAGTCAGGAGGCCACAAACTGAGTCACTCTGCAGGTGGAGGTTAAAGGGATAGTTTGGATTATCTCAAATGTGCTTGTATGAGGTACCATAGTCAGTTGATGGTGGTCGGCACGCAGTCAGCTTTACCTTGCTGTCAGACAAATATCACCGTCTCCAAAGCCACCAGATTCCTGTTGGAAAAACAGTCATTTTACCTCACAGAACACAAGAGTGGTTTGTCTTCGGCTGCCACAATCTGTTTGTTTGTTCATGTTTGTGGGACAGTGGTGTTTTAAAAGGTGAGTTCAGGTTTACCGAAGTCACGCTGTAACTAACCAGGAGGTTTTCTATTTGAAAAAAAGTCTGACAGAAAGTTAAAGCAGTGAAATTATTCAAAATATAGCATTTAAAATATGTTTTGCTGCTGACCCTGTCCACAGCAGTACATTGCTCAGCTTTCTGCACAGAAGGCCTGTGGTCACTTGCACCAACGGGACTGAAGCCTGGTCGTAAATTATTCTACATTCAACCTGATAGTTGCACCGTTGACAGATACCATCTATTCTGTGCCACAAACACTTTAAAAGACAAGTTATTCAACAGAACTGTGTGGAAAATGAAATCAGTGCTGGTTGGAAATGAGTCATATTCAGTCAGACAGAACATCAGATATAAGGATTAAATACCATTTGTAGAATTTATAAGAAAGCCCAAATGATTAAAAATTTGTCATAGACAGTGTTTCACAAAGTTTATGAAGTTTCTTCTCACTCTCAGAATTGCACAACTTTTCTAAGGGAGTCTGGCCACTAGTTCAACAGTGAAATCTATTTTATCTGAACAACCATTCATATTTTTTGTTATTTCTATCCAAGGCTTCTTATTTGTTATTTTGTTAGACTGCTCTGCAGTCAGTGTTTTCTTGTGCTGCCTGTACCACTCCAGTCATTTTTTTTTTTACCTCAATGCGAGATGAAATTGCCTTTTTTTGTTAATTGTTAAAGTTAATGTATCCTAGCAACGCATGTTGCCAGGCAACAGTCATAGTCTTGTGTGTCACATGAATGTGTATTGCTAAGACCAGGCGTAATAATAACACCAGGTCTAAGTCTGGTTGGTGCAACCAAATCCAATATAAAGACTGGTCTTAACTAGGACGGACCAGGCTCAGTGAAGACTACTTGTTGTTGCCAACCACTCCTGTTGCATATATGTGCTATAACAGCTATATGTGCTATAACAGCTAATATACTGAGTATGGTATCTATAATAATCCAAACCATCTCTTTAATCAAACACTGTCAGGTACCAGCTGATATGTTTGGCAGGAAGAGAACTGAGAGTTTAGTAAAGATGTTTGTGTCCCTCTACAGGTCAACTCGGGGATGTGATGAAGGAAAGTGCAAAGATTGCTTCAACCTTTGCCAGAGCCTTTCTGATGACTAAGGAACCAGAAAATCACTTCCTGGTCAATTCTCACCTGCACCTGCACGTCCCTGAGGTAACCATGGTGATATAATACTGTAATTAAAGGACTAAGTAATCACTGATAGTATCAAAAGTACACAGTAGCTGGCAGCAACACTCTTTCCTGTCTGTTTGTTTCTAGGGGGCGACTCCCAAGGATGGACCAAGCGCTGGCTGCACCATTGTCACAGCACTGTTGTCCCTGGCAACCAACCAGCCAGTGCGTCAGAATGTAGCCATGACTGGTGAAGTGTCACTGACCGGCAAAATACTGCCAGTGGGTGGAATCAAAGAGAAAACTATAGCTGTAAGTACAACACACACACATGATATCAGCTACATATGTAGACCTTATACCACAATGAGGCCTGCAACAATTCAACAGTCAGTTAATCAGTTAGTTGTCAACTATTGTGATAATCAATAAATTGTTTTGAGTCATTTTATGAAGGTCAAAATGTCCATATTGTCTGATTTCAGCTTCTTAAATGTGAATATTTTCAAGTTTCTCTACTTCTCTCTGACAGTAAACTGAATGTCTTTGGGCTGTGGACAAAAGAAGTTATTGATTAATCAAGAAAATTCTCAACAGATTAATTAAGAAAATAATTGTTAGAAAAGACAGGAAGGAAAACTTGAAAAATAGGTCCAAACATGTGGTACATCTGTGTGCTCCACATGTTTGGACCTATTTCTCAACTGACAAGATTGTGACAGGATTATTTAATCAATTAATCAGATTGAGTCATTTTTTGAGACAGAAAATTTATATATAAAAAAATCTCTGATTTCAGCCTCTCAAATGTGAATATTTTCTGTTTTCTGTAGCCTTCTATGACTGTAACCTGTGGACAGAACAAGACATTTGAGGAAGTGATTGACAGATTAATCAATAATGAAAACAAACATTAGTTGCAGCCCTAGTATTATATATTTATAGCTTATTATGCATGGCTTTTACTGGTCCAGCCCACTTAAGATCAAATTTGGCTGTATGTAGTCCATGAACTATAATGAGTTTGACATTTTGACATTTTGCGTAACAAATAACTAAATGATTAGTGGAGAAAATGATCAACAGATTAACCAATAATGGCTGGTAAAGACTTGAAAAATAGGACCAAACATGTGGAGCACATTCAAGTGACAAGATTGTGACTTGATTGATTGATTGATTGATTGATTGATTGATTGATTGATTGATTGATTGATTGATTGATTGATTATTTTAATTGAAAATATAAAAATAAAAAAATATATAATATAAAATGATATATTTAATTGAATATCTTTGAGTTGTGGACAAAACAAGACATTTGAGGATGATGTTCACCATTTTCTTTCATTTCATGAACCAAACAACTAATCGATTAATTGAGAAAATAATCAGCTGATTAATTGTTGATAAAAATAATCATTAGTTGCAGTCCTAAAAACACTATATTAGCCTAAACAATTTCACCATGTTTCATAGTGAGGTAATCCAAAAGTAATGGGAAGTAATCAAGTTACATCACTTCAATATTGTGATACTTGGATTATGTTACTGACTACATTTTTTTAACAGGTACTTAGTAACTGTATGAGAACACATTTTTAAAGTAACCCTCCCAAACCTGCTTGTTCCTGTCAGGCCCGTCGTGCTGGTGTGACCTGCATCATCTTGCCAGCTGAGAACAGGAAGGACTTCTCTGACCTGCCAGACTACATCACTGAGGGCCTGGAGGTCCACTTTGTGGATCACTACAACCAAATCTACCCCATCGTCTTCCCACAGCAGCAGTCGTAACCTGCTATAGACTACAGCGCTGAAGCCAAGCCAGCATGGATCACTTGAGAACCCAGCACCTGTCTGTCACCACATCACACTGTCATTCTGATGTAGCTGTCAACATTCCAGTTATTGCTTTCTGACTGATTCTTGTAAATATGCAAGTTGGAGGTCCTGCTGTGGAGAACTTATCTGCTCCAGAATGATCCAGTGGAGCTGCTGGCTTGGTGAGCTCTCAAATATGACTCAGCCACCACAGGACCCCTGAATGTAGGAAGACCACCATGTGATGGAGGACAGCATCACTGGACTGACACCATGCAGCCAGCCGTGCCAAAGATGCACTTAGACAGTGAAGTGATGTCTTGTCATCACAGGATATGATGTCATTGATGAGCAGACATTGGGATGGGAACTTTGCTGCCAGACAGCCTCTTTACCCACAGCTCTCATTATCCAGGACTGTGGACGGACTCTCTCAGAGATTTCTTATATTATATTATTTTATTTTAATATTGGCCAGATGCGATGATTGTGAAATAAATTAAATAATCACAACTGCGCTGACTGCTGTTATCTCTTCTGATCAACCCATGAACCTTGATATTTTATCTTACCTTTATTTAACCAGGCAAGTCATTAAGAACAACTTATATTTATAATGACGGCATGGCAAAGGACAAAAGCCTCTAAAAGGCTGTGGAAAAGAAAAAGATAGTTTTTCTTCTAAACACGTTATACACATTAAAGCATAGTTTTTGAAAATGTGAAAACACTGAGAGGTCTGTAGCACTGAATTGTGGGGTTAGACCTTTAAACAGTTGTTAACAATTTCTGTGTTCAGGACTTTTTTGGGCGGACCTGAAACATGGCTCTGTGATGTATTGGAACCATGGACCCCCTACACCAGTGGTGCCCAACCCTGGTCCTCAGGGACCCCTGTCCTGTATGTTTTAGATGTTTCCCTGCTCCAACACACCTGATTCAGATGATCAGCTCATCATCAAGCCTCTGCAGAAGCCTGATAACAGCCTGATCATTTGAATCAGGTGTGTTGGAGCAGAGAAACATCTAAAACATACAGGACAGGGGTCCCTGAGGACCAGGGTTGGGAAACACTGCCCTACACTAAATAAACCCCACGAACCGCCTCCCCCTCCCCTCACTCTCCCTAACAGTCAGTTACAAACGTACTGTCAGCGACTCTGTCAGTCCAAATCAGTCCAGCAGTTCACTTCAGCTCACTTCAGTTCCAACAACCCGACACAGAAGAAAAAAATACCATCATGTCACTGTCCTCTGGCTCTGGTGGCTCAAACATGTCCCAACATGTCCTATAAGACTACTAGACAGAGTGTCCATGTTTCAGGTTGTAGTGATTATTGCAGAGCAGACATGCCCCGCTCACAGCAAACCACTCAATTTTTCATGATTTTGAGACTTAATTTTTTTACTTGCTACTTTTCTTTAATCATTCACATTTGTCTGACATTTATTGCTGCTTTACACAATCTTTTTTTTTTTAAAGAAGGTTAAAGACAGGTGTGGTGACACAAGCAAAGAAGACTTAAGTCTGAATTAATTATATAAAATAGTCTTATCTTATGCAGTGCATTTTTCTTAGTTTTGCCTCACCCAGTTCAGTTTAGCCATGAGACAAAGTTGCTTTAACCTGTCAGATTTGTCCTCAGTTCCTCTTAATAAAAGAGGAATAAAAAACTGACTGTATCACCCAGTTTATGTATGTAGGCACCTTCTCACTTCTTTATCCGTTTCATTTGTATTTCCATCAAACTCACTTCAAACTCCTCTCTCTATTTTCATGTCATTTGATCATTTCCCACCTCACCTCTAATTACCTCACCATTTTTCTTTCTTTTTTGTCCCTGCTGTCTCTTGTCTTTCTTTTCCTCCTCTCTATGTGTTCATTAAGTTAGCTTTTGTAAGAAGAAAATCAGGACATCACTCATGCAGCTCCTGGGTGTGTAGTCTTTCTAATCTTGAGAGTCTGATACTTCAACAGTTTTACGCCAAGCATCAACTTTCTTGACTTGAAAAATGATCTTATTAATTGACAAACATCATATGAGTGATTCATGGCACAATTCAAATAGGATCCAAAAATAATTTGCCTCTCACCATTGATTATGGTTAATAGGTAGGGTGTGTGACTTAGGCTCCCTGTTAATGTCCTGTTGTTACTGCCTGTGTTCCATCTTGAATAATTACGTGGCTTTATTAAATACTCGATTTTGGTCAATTACAGCATTCTGCAGTCTATTTTTTATTGTAGAGGAGACTGTTGCTATCAGGAACAGACTATCGATACCACTATTGCTACAGACACAGCTCTGATCATAGAAATTAAATTAAATCCATATTTTGTGTAAAATTATTGTTTGTTTTTTTTCTCTCTTTTTTGGGGGGGGGGGGCTAACCATGTAACAAACGATACAATGAACGGTGAGATGAATTGTGAGTTTTTTTCTTTTCTTTTTTTTGTAATAAGTGGCATTATGTACAGTCAGCAGGTCATTAATGAGAAATAAACCTTTCAGGTTGATTCAAGACCTGCATCATCCTGTCAGGATTTATTTCACAATAATGACCCATTACATTATCCCTTACATGTATTTATTGTAAGTGTTACAATATGTCTGACACTGCATATAACCACAGTTTTGTTTCCCCTGTATTTGATGTTAAAGTGTGAGAGGAGTATTTTTCCACCGAGCTGCGACACATTTTGTGCAAACATATTCATATTTGTCATGAGGCTTTTATTCTGAAGGATTCTGGCGGAAGTGTTGTTGTTGAACACAGCTGACTTGACTGTGGTCCTCAGGAGCAGCAGCGCGGGGTAATTGGTTGAGGGGATGCTGAGGGAGAGGAGTGAGTGAACAGCTGGATGTAACACACAGAGAGAGAGACACACACGGTGCTGCAGACCCACAGTCCGGCCCGCCGCCGCTGTCTGATGCCCCGGCTGATGTCCCGCTGCCCGCCGCTTGATCCCCGTTTGTTTCCATCGGTTCTTGTGTTCGCAGGATGCGACGGGCCCGCGGTGCTCTGCGCTCCGTGGAAACATCCATCAGCTGCTGCTGCTCTGCCGCTGGACGCTGGAGCTTCATCTTCAATCAATCTGAATAATCAGGATCCGGCAGTTAAAGAGGGAATCAGGAGGCGTCGTGCAGGCACACAGCATCACTCGGACTCTTCTCCATCCCTCCATCCTCCCATCCGTCCCCTCATCCATCCATCCGTCCTCAGCGCGCTGTTAAACAACAATAAAACGTCGTTGGAATTATTTCTCCACATCTGGGATCTGCACAGAAACATCTGGAAGGCTGTTGTTCTGCTGTAGGTCTTTTGTCCACTGGGCTCATGTGAGTACTGGTGTGGGGTGATGGTCAGTGCTGGGATCACATATTGTTTACTGTGATTGTGTGTTCGGTGTGTTCAGGTAGCATGGCCTGCAGCACCGCTGGGTATTCAGCTCTCAGGATTACAGTACATTCACTGTGACTACAGTAACACATGACTGTATTCTACTGTAGCCTCTCTTCATGTATGACTGCAGCCTGCAGGGAGGGCTGCACACAGTCTGAGCAGGACCTGCAGACTGCAAGATACTGGAAACGAATTCCAAAATATAAACAACATGGATTATTCATTTAATACTGAAATAATGACATAATACTTTAATTTAATGCTTATTATTTTATTTAAAAAATACTTAAACTAAAATACTCCAACAATGTTGCAGTGTTTATATAGTTCTCACTGTATTTATGTTATTTTTTAACCTCAAATGTACATGTTTTTATTTTATTTTCAGTTATCAGTTGATAGCAAAATCACAATAATTCTGTTTATAACCAGTAACCAGGCTTGGAGTGTAACAGGATTACGTAACTGCATTCCATTACAGTTACAGATAAAAAAGATGTAATCAGATTACAGATACATTTGGTAAAAATAGGGATTATTGGTATCAGTATTATTAGTAGAATTTTTAAATAAAGAATGATATCCTACCATGCACAGTTCACACACAGCTGACAATCTATTATCATGGCCTCTTGTGAAAAAATGCTTCACTGGGTGGAAATTATAACATTTTTTGTCTTTAAATCAATCAATCAATCAATCAATAAATCAAAGGAAGAAACAGCTGGACAAACTAATAAATCTAACAGCAACAGTTATTAATCGACTATTAAATTAGTCTGCATCTATTTTGATAATCAATCAATTGTTTTAAGTCATTTTTGAATTACAAAAAGTCCCGATTCTCTGATTTCAGCCTCTTAAATGTGAATATTTTCTGGTTTCTTTCTTTTTCATCTTTCATCTTGGACTTTGATCAATATTTTTCACCATTTTCTGACATTTCATGGCCTAAACAACTAATTGATTAATTGAGAAAAAGATTAATTGATGATAAAAAAATAATTTTATGTTGCAGCCCTAAAGACATTATACTAGGCTAAATAATTTCACCATATTTTATTTTGAGGTAATCCAAAAGTAACGGAAAATAATAAAGTTACATTACTTTAATATTGTGATACTTGGATTATATTTTTAACAGGTAATTAGTGACTGTATCAGAACCCTCCCAACCCTGGTAGTAACAGTGTACATAAGTCAGTCATCACAAAAATAAGCAGATCATCCTAAACATCACAGAGTTTGAAAGTCAGTGAAGCAAAACATACCATATAGACTTAATGGCCACTATATTAGGTACATCTGTACAATCTGTTGTGATCAATACATCAGATCTGTCATAAATTCTAACTTCACAAAGTTTATAATGTTATGCTGTTGTTATGAAAAAGGTGTATATTCAATGATGTGTTTATGATTGAGACAGTGTCTAATTTTATGTCCTAGTTGCATACATCAGAGGAGCAGAACATTATAAACACCACTCAGTACGATGCAGTCCAGTACAACAATACATTTTGGCACTATATTATGTCACTGCTTTGTTTAAAAGATGCTGTTGTTTTAAGTAGTTAATCCCCAAATTCCCAAAATTTACAGTGCAATTTTTTGGATGGTGCACTAACGTTGTCAAAAGAGTTCATATTAGTATTAGTATTCATATTAATAATAGCAATAATGTATATATATTAAAAAATGATGTAAGTGGTCAATCAGTACCTCAGCACAGTTCAGTTCAGTCTTCACTGTCCTGCCTGAAATCTCACTTACAGCAAAACCTGTTCATTGTCTTCTTTTGTAGCAGCACTGTGTGCAGGATGGAAGTAAAAAAAAATAGAAAAAGGTTTTGCCCTGACGCTGAAAGAGGTATTGAATATCATTTTTTATGGTTAAAGTTGTGGTATGGTGACATCTCAACGGTGTATCATTAGTGTATGTATTGTAAGACATGTGAAATTATAGAAGAAGAAGCTAACGATGTGAGAAGTTAAATGATTTTCAGATAGACACCAATATGTATAAAGACACATGCGCTTTATTCTACAATATATGACAGCATTATATAAATATAAAACACCAATAATAGAAGATATAAGTTGAATAGAATTAATGAATATGCAATGTAAGAATTCTGTACAAAATGTGCATCAAGCTACAATCATATATAACAACGTAAACAATGCTGTATGTGTTTAACAGGTGAGTTATTGCACAAGTTATTGTCATTTAAATCAGTATTTCAAACAGGAATTATTGCAGAGAATTACTATAATGACAGCCAGTAGTCCACAGTTCAATTATAAACAGAGAACAAATGATGAGGTTATAGTCGCTGTCGGGGGTGAAATAAGTCCAGGATGAGTCTATTAACTCAGAGTATCAGACAGTGAGAGGGAGGAGATGCTTCCTGTCTCCTTTCACTCCTTTCAGTCTGCCTTTTGTGTTTCTGGTTCTTCTGTATGGATCACATTAGCAGCTTGAGTAAAGGCTTAGTAAACCCAGACTGTACTTTAGTCGCTCCAGAATATCTGTAGAAGGTTCACAGGAGTCCTCAGACACCCCGGGGCTGACATGGAATACACATCTTAGGTTCTGGTAGTTTCAGTGACTTTTTACCTTCCTCAGAGAATTATCTTAACCCTGGTTAGTGAGGCTTCTACAGCTTTGTTGAGAACTTCTGTCTCCACTGCACAGGCAATAAAACTCCTCTGAACCAGCCACAGAATTAGACCTGAAGGAATTTTTAGGGCATGATCACTACAGTCAGTGTTGTACAAGTTCACACATCAAAAGAGTTGGCTCAAAGTTCAGTTCACAGAGACTAAAATGAACTAGTTCATGTTCGTAGTTCACATTTTTTACTTTTGAACTTAGTTCACAGTCCCAAATATAAAACCATTTTTCTTCCTAATACCAGGGACAGAGTCTACATAATGATGTTATACTAAATCACATTATTCATGTCTTTATGTTTATTTTACTTGTAAATGTAAAACTACTTTTAACTCGTAGCAAATAAGTAAAATTTTAGAAAAGTCACCTAGTCTTCTCCAAAAATAATTATAGACTTTTTCTTTGAGTGCCTGATATTTAAGACCACATTC
The DNA here is from genome assembly GCF_056507025.1 of Lutjanus erythropterus. Taxonomy (NCBI): domain Eukaryota; kingdom Metazoa; phylum Chordata; class Actinopteri; order Lutjaniformes; family Lutjanidae; genus Lutjanus; species Lutjanus erythropterus. The sequence goes on along the minus strand of NC_139323.1, from coordinate 3,933,178 downwards.
AAACCACATACAAAAAAAACCTTAAGTATGATTATTAGATACTACAACAGTAATGTGATTACTTTGATGCGTGCTTTTATTTGAGAGACAGTGGGCTAATATGACTTTTTTCAATATTTGAACTGCCTCAACCACTGTGACAACTGACTCCACCAAGGGGGCAATGGTAACACTCTGACTTCTTGCATGAAATTTAATATTACAGTCTTGACCTTACTGGTGAAAATTCATGAATTGTATTACTAATTAGAGCATGTATATACATGTTTCTCATATCAAAAGATGACTAGTTTAATTCAAATTGTGAGTTATTAAGGATTTTTTTTAAATGTTACAACTGTCCCCAGCCTCCCCTATCTTAAAATATGTCGAGTTAGTATCTTACAATAAAAACATCTGAAAATAATGACTTAATATCTTAAAATAATGATTTTGCATGTAAGTAATTTTGAAGTTTCTCATTATTTTGAGATTCCAAGACATTATTTTGATAAAGTTTCAACAGGCAGAAATGGGTTTCCACAGATACGTTCGGAGATGAGCGTAACCTGGATCTGTCTGGTTTATACACTTCGCTGATAAATCACAGAATTATTGAGAAACATGAGGCTTCTTGATCAAACGAAGTTTTTATATCACGTCAACACTTTTGTCCACATTCACACACTTGCTCTACTGCAATCACATTTTTTTGATCAGCTGACGATGTGAGTGTGTGTTCTCTGAGCACGTTTTTACTGAATGCTGCTCTTTTAGTGCATTCATGCACAACACTGACTACAGTCTTTAACTGAGAGTCACTGCACATGATCAAAAATATGATGGAACAAGCTATGGGTCATTTCAAACTCAGGACGTCTCTGCTAACAGAAAACTAACTTCACGCAATTTCAAGTTCAACTTGAATCCAAGACTGAGCAAAACATCAAAAACAATAGCTCTGTAAAAGACTGTCTCAGCTGCTGCCACGTTTGTGACCTGTGTACAGCTCTCAGGGATGGTTATGCTTATGAATTACAATAGTTTTCTGGTAGTTAAAAATAAAAACAGTGTAAGTTTTTCCTCCCAAAAAGCAGATTGTCGCTCAGTAGGTCCCCACATAACAAAACTGGTCTGGCCAGTGACTGCACTGTACCGATGCACTGTACAGACAGAAACCTGTGTTTCTGTGGCAAACAGCAGCAGACCCCTTCAGAGTGATGCTGTGCAGGCGTCCAGCTCCACAGGAGACAAAGAAAAGGCCTTGATGATGGATCTCGTGGCAGGAATGGTTCCTATGGTGACAGTGATTCACAGACTGAGATGAATGCCCTACAAAGCTTGAATTTGTAGTGTTATCTGTACCTGGATTGTTAAAATGAGTCTTTTCCTCTGTAAAGACATAATCCCCAGTGGAGCTGCCGTTACAACACGCTTCACTTCTGGCTTGATAGGATTCACTCTGTCACAGTCAGGGAGGTGACTGAAACACACACACCGCTTCATAGTGTGTGCCAGACCGTTTACACATCTTGAGCTCTGTTGGAAATGTAGTTTTATTCGTTAGGGTTTCCAGTCTTCATACATGAGTCAGGTCGGGGACTGGGAGTTCTGATCATACACCTGTGGTGGACTTTGTCCTGATCAGGGGCATTCGGGGGAGGGGGTTAACTAGCAACCCCTCAAATCTGATTGGCCACCGTTATTGCCCCCTTCCCCCCTTTATCCTCAAGTACAGGGGTGGCCAATTATTTTTTGTGGGGGGCCACATGAGAAATTAATCAGGCTGCTATGGGCCAGACAGAGATGGTATTAGGTTCTAATAATGGCCAGCTCTTTTTACTTTTTTAAAACTATACCATGCAGGCTGCATACAGGCTGTAGAAAAACGGCATAAAGAACATGGATGTGCAGCACTGAGTGAATAAAGTTACAGTTTAATATAAAAGATACAGTTTGTTATGATTACCAATGAACACAGCACTGACCCCTTTCAAAATAAAGGTCTGATAAAAGTTTAATGGTAAGCAAAATGCTTCTGACTGTCTTTGCTAGAGTAGAGTAGAGTTTTTGGTATTTCTATGATGATCATCCACCGATTAATCACCATTAAGCATTTAACTGATGTAAAATGTATGAGCTGATAATTAATCAGTAGTCTCGAAATGGCACTATCTGCAACTCAGTTGACATTGTTTTGTCTTGCAGAGTCATTTGTTGAATACAACTCAAAATCCAGTCCAATCAAAATTTATTTGATTTGAGCACATTTCAAAACAATAACAGCTGACCAAAGTGCTGTACAATCAAATATAGTAAAATATGCTGTAAAATAACAGAAAAAAACGAATATGAACATAAAAAACATAAAAAAAAACCTCACTGCTAAAACAAAGGATTAAATTAATGATTAATTTATCAATTGAAAAACTAAGGAAATTGCCCAGAATTTGCAACCCTATTTTAAATGTGTATTGCTTTCTTTAATGTGGCCTACATTAATTTTACTTTATTGCTCATTTTACAGCACAGCCTTGTAATGAGATGTTAGCTGCAGTTCTCTTTATACTCACAAAAACAATAACTGTACACAAATAAATAATAATAAATAAATCATAAATAAAATCATAGGAAAAAATGTTTTTGGTGGAGGCTGCACAGCCAGAGGAAAGAAACAATGCAGGTACAGTTTCTTTTGGAGGACTCAAAGAATAAAATATGGAAGCTTTATATTTTATTTGTATGGTGCCAAACAAAAAACTATAAGAAACTAGAAGACACTGTAATGTTAGTAATCAAAGTAAATATGAGAAATGGTAGATGAATGCTATTCTGATGCACACATGCACTTCGTGCCCCCCTCACTTCAAACAAGTCTGGACACTCCCGTCTTGGGTTTTGGTGCTCGCCAAGTTAATAGCTGAGATGTCAGCATGACAAGTCAGACTGGAACATGTGCAGCGAGATGATCAGAGCAGACAGCTGAGGAATATCTGACCGGTTAACATTTGCCCTCTGACAAATCAGAGCAGTCTGTGTTCATAAAAGTTTTCAGCATGGTCACAGTGCTGCTACATCTGACATGATGATGACAACAGATCTGAGGCACAGTCGCTTCATGCGTCTCCAGAATGTTCATTAAATCTGATTTCTCTTCCAAAACTTTAGATTTTCACACTTCATCACTTCTTCTCTCAGTAAGTCTGTATGATCACGTGTGTGTGTGTGTGTGTGTGTGTGTGTGTGTGTGGTTTTGAGGGGCTGCTGCTTCCCCTTCTGTCGTCTCTGCTAAATCTCAGTTTACTTTCCACTGAGCCCGAGTTTGGCTGCTTTTCATTCTACTTTCCCTGAGCAGGCACAAAACGTTTCCAGCGAAAATACGTTTAATATTTTATTTACTTGGCGGAATGAACATACTGAGTGTGAAAAATTACTGTGCAGAATAGGTGAACAGTGTCTGAATGCAAATAGAGAGGATGTTTCCATTAATTCAGCAAATATTCTATGGCAGAATACCAGTAAACACTTAAAGCTACAGAGTTAAAGTAATGCATTCTTGTCATATCTCCCCCTAAAAGATAGTTTCTGCAGAAATTACCTAAATTCTGTATTGATTTGTAGCAGTAACCAAAATTTGCTGTTTGCCAAAATGTTCCCTTGAGTGATTTTTCCAAGCATGAATACCTTTAGAAGTCAGAAAACTGATTAAATACAATCAATGTGCAGTCTGAATAAAAGAGAAGGGACATTTTCCTGAATAGAATTTTAATTGTTATGATGAAGACAAAAGTATATTGAGACTTTTTTTCTTTGCATTTTTTCAGCACAAAAATGTTTTGTCATTGTTTCATACAGATATTCATTTTTGATAGCTTGCCAAAACTAAGCTAGTTATTATTGTTTATAGTGACAGTTGACTTGAATATGACAGTGACAAACCATAGAAGTGGATTTACTGTCATTCCAAGCGTGAGGTGATGTCATCATTGTATGGAAGAACATTTCTGCCAATAAGAGGAAAAAATATCCCCATGGTTAGTTATAATTATGAGATAAAAAGTCTAATTTATCATGAAAGTCAGAATTATATAATAAATGTGTCTTTTTATCTCATAATTTAACTTTTTTATTTTATAATGTCAACATTTTATCTCATCTTTATCTCAGAATTTTGAGTTTTTATTTCAAAACTTTTGTATCTCAGTTTTGACTTTTTATCTCAATCTCGGCTTTTTACTTCATAATTTCAATTTTTTTTTTATCTCATAGTTTCGACTTCTTATCACATAATTATAACTTTTTATCTCATAATTTCGACTTTAAATGTCATAATTATGACTTGTCTCATAATTAGGGCTTTTTATCTCATAGTTTCAACTTTTGTATTTCATAATAATGATTTACCAATGGGATATGTTTTTCTTTAGCTAGTGTAAGTTGGTTTCCATATCTCCAGTGTAACATGAGAGTTGGATCCTCTTGCGACTCAGTCCACTCAGAATCATCCGTAACATCTTGTTAAAAATGTAGTATGGCTCATCAATTTGCACCATCTACTCCATCTACTGGTGAGCATATGAAATGCATTTAATTTATTCAGTCTGTCCACAAGCAGAGATAACACATCCCCACTGCGGATAAAAAAAACGACTACAGGAGGGGACATCAAAAGCAGGGAGTGGAAATCCCCCCCAAAAAAATTCTTACACAGAACACAATACAATCTGTAGTTGTCAGATTATGTTATGTAGGATACTCACTTTCATGCTAACATGATTACAGACTTTTCTTTGGATTGACTACTCTTGTTTTTTGGCCCCAATCAGTCAAAAAAGCTGAGCTGAGTTATTCATACAGACTGACGTGTTTGTTCACTGTTCTCTCCTCCTCCTCCTCAGTCCCGTCAGTTGGTGTGATGGCCGTGTTGCTGGTGCTCCTTCTCTCCGTGCTCCTCCTGTCTCTCCACACTCCCGGTCGAGCGTCTCCCTCCTGTCCTGTGAGCTGTCGCTGTTACAGCCTCACTGTGGAGTGTGGCTCCACCGGCCTGAGGGACATCCCCAAACACGTCCCTCCGTCCACACAGGTCAGTCCATTCTACTTTAAAAATGTAATCTGATACAGTTACTAACTACCTGTTAAAAAATCTAGTCAGTAACATAATCCAAGTATCACAATACTAAATGGGTTTATTAATCCCCAAATACATTCTTTTCCCTGTGTTGAAAATGTTGTACATACATGCATACAACACTTTGAGGGTGATTGGATGAACCAGGCCCAAAATACACACACATGCACAAACAGGAACATGCATTTTGAGAGAGGTGTCAGAGTGAGGGGGCTGCACACATTCATATAGTCAGCATGCTCCGAACAGTTAGGGGTTTAGTGCCTTGCTCAAGGTGAACTGGCACCTCTCCAGCTACCATACTTTTGGTCCGAGTGGGACTTGAACTGGCGAACTTGAACTTCGGTTCCCAAGCCAAGTCCTTACAGACTGAGCTACTGCCGCCCCACGGTTACCTCCATATAAAATATGGTGAAAATGTTTAGCCTGATATTGTATTTTTAGGCTGCAAAGAATGATAATTTTCATCATTGATTAATCGCTTTATTATTTTCTCAATTAATAATTTAGTTTTGTGTTCCATAAAAATGTGTCAAGATGACGTCCTCAAATGTCTTGTTTTGTCCACAACTCAAAAATGTTCAGTTTACTGTCAGAGAGGAGGTCATGATACTGAATTGACAGCTGTATGTGAACTGTGTATGGTAAGATATTGTTCTTTTTTTTAAAATTATAATCCTACTAATAATCCCCATTTTTACTGAATGTATCTGTAATCTGATTGCATCTGTTTTATCTGTAACTGTAATGGAATACAGAAATTATGTAATCCCGTTACATGTAATCTGTTACTCCTCCAGTGAACTATAGGTGCGAAAATGCCCTGACATTACTACAGCCTGACACAGAGCCCATCTGAGACGTAGGTGTTCAGAGCGTGGGTCCTTTCCACATGGAATCCAGTATTGGACAGAACCTCAGAACAGACTCAGGGCTGTGAAGATGTAGTCTTTAATAAGCAGTTGTTTGACTGTCTGTTTACTGAATGATGTCCCCTGGATTGAGCTGGCTGCTCCTGCGTAGGCGGCTGTCTATGTGGATGAGTTCAGTTTTATCAGCTTCTCCAGTGTTTTCACACTGATCTTGTGTAGAGCCAGAAGGTGTCAGTTATTATATAAGTTTTTTGCGGCACATTTTCGGGTCACACTGAGCCACATGATTGTTTTTGCCACAGCGCCAGCAGCAGTTATTGGTCCCACATATGTTTTCTGAGTGCTGCAGAGAAGCTTGGCCCAGTTCTTGAGTGCTTATTGTTGTCACAGAATAAGCAGAACAAAACAACATTGACCCAAACTCTCCCTTTGTCTTCTTTATTTTTTCTTCTCTCCATCCAGACCATCTTCCTCCAAGACAATGTGATTGGTCAGATCCGTCGACAAGACCTCACTCTGCTGAGGCACCTGCACTACTTATACCTGCAGGTAACAAACACGCACACACACAGACACACACACACACACACACACACACACACACACACACGCGCGCGCGCGCGCACACACACACACACACACACACACACACACACCCCTGCAGGGTCTGAAAATGAACTGGCTCTGAATTGGAAGCAGCAATTTGCACATTTCTTATTGAGACCTCATTGTAAAGTTTGGATCTGCTGGACCTGAGCTGTTGTCTGCATCATATACCAAATATGCAGGATTACTTAAACACAGTTAATAACCGAATCCAAGTATCACAGTATTAAAGCAATGTAATTTGATTACTTTACATTAATTTGGAGTACAATGCCATACTTCACACCTCAAATAAGAGTAAAGAAAACAGAAAATATGCACATTTAAGAAGCTAGAATCAGATATAGATATAGATAGATTTGTTTTTTTATTTAAAACTTACTAAAAACAATTAATTGATTAATTAATCCTGTCATAATCTTATCTGTTGAAAAATAGATCCTTCAACCTATTTTTGAAGTCTTTTCTGTGACAGTTGTTTTCATTATCAGTTAATCTCTCGATTATTTTCTCAATAAATCAATTAGTGTTTTGGTCCATGAAATGTTAGAAAATGATGAAAAATGCTGATCAGAGTTTCCCAGAGTCCAAGGTGACGTGTTTTGTTTTGTCCATAACCAAAAATTTATCAGTTTAACTGTCAGAAAGCCTGGTAATATGTAGTGTGTATGTGGAGTTCCCCTTAAGAAGAAATCACTGTTATCTACAGTGTTTGGTGTGTGTGTGTGTGTGTGTGTTTAGATGGACTAACACACTGATTTTCCGTATTTAACCGTGGGAGATAAATCAGTTATAAAACAGATGGAACCGAGTCAGATGAGGGTTCCAGCAGGACGGGATCCAAACAGAAGGAACAGCACCAAAGCAGTAAAGGGACTGAAGTTTATTCAAGTGTACTTATTTTAAACTAGAAAGTTTGCTTTCAGTTTGCTTTTTATGTACTTATCAGAGATATACTGTACTTAACAAATGTACTTAAGTACACTCTATAAAGTTAAGTATACAGAGAAGTTTAAGTATACTTGGCTTGTAGTTGTGCTTACTTTTTTGATAGAGTAGCATATTAAAATACTTTTTTTAAAAAACACATATTGGCTTCTTTGAGGTACTGTAGTATTCCAGCATATGTTTGACATATTATCTTATATTTGTGGGCAGATGGGCTGATTTCAGAGAGGCTCCTCACACAAATTCTAATATTAACCAACAGTATGTTTTATATGTTGTATTTTTTTAGTTTGTCGCCATTGTTATGTTCTTATATCACATCTTATATGGAATCAAATATGATACCTATTTTCTGAAAATCAAGTTCTTAATCTTGAATCTTGTGAATTTTTATGTGTAGTCTGCTGGTTGTATTGTGTGTGTGTGTGTGTGTGTGTGTGTGTGTGTGCGTGTGTGTGTGTGTGTGTGTGTGTGTGTGTGTGTGTGTGTGTGTGTGTGTATGTGTGGTTCAAATCTACTTAAAGTACAGTTAAAGGTATATTTCAAGTGTCAAAAATTATACATATATAGTATACTTGAAATAAGGCTGAACAATTAATCTAAATTTTACTGAAATGGCAATTTGGACGACTGCAATTTTCAAATTGTACGAGACAAAATATTTGTTAAAGGTGAAATGTGTGTCAAAATGCCATTTTACATTCAATTTTTTTATGCTGCAAAGATGTCCTGGCCTGCATATTCAATATCATATATTCATATATGATATCATATTCTACAGACTTTGTCTGGTAGAAACCCCTGCAAAAATCACAGCATAATCATTTTGTTTTTCAATTAAAATAGGAATAAAGATGTAAAAAATATTATTCCCTCTAGTAACATATATAGTAAATCATATCATAATTGCAGTGCCAGTCAAAATAATTGCAATTAAATATTTTTCAAAATCACTCGCCCTAACTTGAAAATGCAAAAATAATATATAAATAAATAAATAATAAAGTAGTAGATAGTATAATGTTAAGTTCACTTACAGAAAACTTTCAAGTATACTTGTAAGTACATTTTCATAAACTAAAAAGTGGGCTGAAGTATATAACTTCTTTTTCGTGAGGGATATCAGCAGCAGAAGCTGCAGTCACCTTCTCATGTTCCTCCTCCAGAACAACACCATCTCAGCAGTGGAGCCCGGCTCGTTTCAGAACCAGGGTCAGCTGTTGGAGCTGGCTCTGAACGGGAACAGGATCCACCTGGTGACAGCTGACATGTTTCAGGGACTCGAACATCTCCGCATTCTTTACCTAGCAGGAAATGACATCACACGCTTAATGGACTACACCTTCCGCGGCTTACAGGTGAGATGTTACTGTAGAAGCTGAGAACAGCCAACTTTTTTGATGCCATTATCTTGAGATAACAAAGCTCCATTTTTTTTAATGAAAACAGGATCATTTATCTTGTTAATTTGAGAACACACACAAAATAGTTTTCTCAAGATAATTTTTTGAATAATCTTTCTTATTACTCAATATTTATCAGAGCTCAGGAGTGCCATGTCCACATCTATAGGTGACATCTTTATAACTGTAGCAGCTGATTTTAGAGCACATTGGTGAAAAGCAACTACTGCAGTAACAGGTTTGTAACTGTAGTTTTAATGCAAGACGAAAACAACATGAAAAGACACAACAAGACAAAAACTAAATAAAAGGTGCAACAGGATGAAAACAGTGTAAGAAGACATAAGACTAAAACAGCGTGAAAGACATAACTAGGTGAAAACAACATCAGATGAAAACAACTTAATAATACATAACAAGACAAAATTAAGTAAGAGACAAAACAAGACAAAAATGATGTTAAAAATGTAACAAGACCAATATAACGTAACAAGTTGTAACAATTCGAAAATGACACAACAAGATGTAAAAGATGTAACAAGACAAAAACAAGATGAAAGATGTAACAGGACATGACAAGATGAAAATTAAGTGAAAACGAAACGACGTAACAACGTGAAAAGACGAAACAGACAGAGAAGGAGACTCCCTGAGAAAAGGAGAGGTTCAGTTAGTTTTGCCCAGAAACAGCTGACAGAAATGACCTTCAAATTATGACATTTTACTTTTATGCTCGGAGTACATTTCAGGGCCAGAGTCTTTTTTTTTTTACCCTGGTATCTGTAGCTCTACTTGAGTACAGAATGTGTGGATTTTTGCCACCTCTGCAGAAGACTGATCTGAATGTCATAGTAACACATTATAAACAATACTGGCAAAAATAAAGATACTTCTACTACTACTGAAGAAGTATTTTCATTTCTCAGATGATATGAATCATTCCCATCATGTCTCTGCAGCGCCTGCAGGAGCTCCATTTGCAGCACAACAGCATTGAGATGTTAGCAGACCAGGCTCTGGTTGGTTTGACTTCTCTGGCTCTGCTGGACCTGAGCAGGAACAATCTGCACACCATCGGCCCTGCGTCCCTGCGACCTCTGGTCAGCCTGCAGGTGCTGCGCATCACAGGTGAGACTGCATGACTGACATACATGTTCATGTAAAATCATCGGCGATGGCCCTCAGAGAGTTTTTCCTTATGCAGCCAATATGTTTCTCTCTGTTTCTATGGTGACCTTTAATGCAGTCAGTGCAGTTTGCTTGTTTATTGTTTTGTGGAGGTCAGTCCAAAACCATTCATGACCCTGCTGTCAAATACAAGTGGGCCGTGTCATAAAAATTAACAATCTGATTAATAGCGGATAGGTTGCAAGGTGAAAATAGCATGCATGCGTCTCAGTGATGCTGTGTGCGCAGTAGCGCAGCTTCATTGATTATTTAGTTCTGTTTTCTCTGGAGAGTTTCCTCTACCCTGTCAAGTTTATGATTACAGTTTTGAGTTTAGCTGCTTGAATTTCCCACAATATTTGCTGCAGTGACATTACTGCACACATGGAACTGAAAATGAGAGCAGACTCTCTAATTATTAATGAACTGTTAAAGAAAGCACAATTATAATAATCAATACAATATTCAATAAAGAAATCACATGGAAAGCTCACACTGCTCGTCATCATTTAAATGGTAATAAAGCCTACAGGGAGGGTCTCTAAATCAAAGAAAATAAAATGTTTGGGTGGGCAGCAGGTGGATGATTTGTGCGTACATGGAAATTTGGATGAACTCAGAGCTCATCCCCGCATCACTAACACGCACAGATAAGTTGTGTCTCTTTTCAGGTCATTTAACCATTGTTTTCATACATTAGTCAAGTGTAACTGACCATACGATCAAATGTTTTGACTGATTTTATGAATAATCTGAGAATATTAGTCAGATTTCAGTCCATATGAGTGCTCGCTCCATCTCTTTCTCTGGAGACTGTGAGTCTGCATCAAACTTTTGTTATCTGTACAGAAAATAGCTGGACAAAGACGTCTCTCACTGCAAGAACTGCATGCCCCTAATTGGCGCCTTATGCTTTAGTGATGATTGATACTCAAGTAGAAGTGAAAAAGTGCAGGCTCTAAGTAAAAAGTTACTCTCAGAAAGAAATTTCTATTGTCTGTTTCTTTAAAAAGCTAACCGAGCCTCACCTGTTCACTGTGGCTCATTGTTTTCTTACGTCTTTTACATCACTTCACCTTGAAACAACTTTACTGTTCACCGTTTTACATTGTATGTAGCTTTTGTCTCATTATGATGTGTAACGTCTTTTACACCTTGTTTTGTCTTTTACATAATTTTTGTCTTGTTAGGTCTTTTGCCATCTTTTTCACCCTGCTACGTCTTTTACGTGGTTTTTGTCTTGTTATGTTGCTTTCGCCTTGTTCCATCTTTTATGTAGTCTTCATCTCCTTACATCTGTCATATAGATAGATACACCAATGAATTGTCTTTTCTGTGTGTTATTGTTCCATCTATTTAGGCTGAAATCAGTCTCGATGTTGGGAAGGCAGCGCACAATGATGCAAAATAAAAATAATCAATAGTTTCCCTCATGCACATTAAAACTAAAGTAAAGTAGAGACAACAGAAAAATTGTAATGTGACGTAAGTACAGTAACAAAGTATTTGTACTTAGTTACTTCCCATCTCTGTTTAAATATTCATGACAAACATTGCCTAGCACCGCCAAGAGCAGTGTCAGCATGAAGAGGACCAGTCTGACCTCCTGTCCTCTGTCCTCTGCAGACAACCCGTGGCGCTGCGACTGTGCTCTCCACTGGCTGAGGAGCTGGATCGATGAGGAGGGCCAGCGGCTGCTCAGCTCCGCAGAACGTCGGCTGGTCTGCACCGAGCCGCCGCGCCTCTCCCACCTAAGCCTTGTGGAGGTTCCCCTCAACAGCCTGGTGTGTATCCCTCCGCTGGTGCAGCTTGAGCCCAGGAGGCTCGCTGTGCGTCTGGGAGAGAGCCTCAGGGTGTCCTGCCATGCCTCTGGGTACCCTCGACCACAGGTAGGGATGGTTTGCAGGATGTGAAAGAACATTCATTCTAATGTTCATGAAAGTTCCAAGCCCAAAAGAATTTATTGAGATATAATGATTTTCAAAACTTTTGAAATACTGGATATGTTTGCAGGTGACCTGGAGGAAGGCGTCCCAGGGTAAGGTGGTGTTGTCTCCCAGAGGCCTGGTGCAGGAGCTGGGTGCAGGAGGAGGTGCAGCAGGCAGAGCAGAGGAGCCCTCAGAGGAAGGCAGAGTCAGCCTGCAGAAGACTGAGGGCGAGCGCTTCGACCCCGACACGGGCAGCGGCATGTTGTTTCTCAGCAACGTCACCGTGGCTCACGCGGGTTTCTACGAATGCGAAGCCTGGAACGCAGGGGGCGTGGCCAGGGTGACCTTTCAGCTCGCCATCAACTCATCCACATCCTCCTCCTCCTCTTCCTCCTCCATCTGGGCCTCGTGGTCCCAGGTGTCCTCGCCGTACTCCCCCGCCTGGCCCCGACTAAGGAGCCACGGCCCTGCTCTGGGCTCAGATGTGAGCCGGGAGCCCCTGTACGCTCTGGGCAGCATGGCCTTCAGCGCTCTAGGGGCCGCCACTCAGACCGCCATCGCTGTGGGCATCTCACTGTTGGCTCTGACTGCTCTGCTGCTGGTCGCCATGATCTACAGCCGCCATCACCAACGAGACAAGGAGGCTGATGGAGCTGAGAAGGTGTGTGCCTGATTGTCTGTACAAGATGGCAAATTTTATTATTTTCCAACACATTACATGGATGAGAGCAGGTTAGTCACAGTTTGCACAGCCTTCTTTGATTAATTTGTTGGTTTCTTTAAAAGGGACAGCGCACATTAATAAACACTGCTGTAAACAGTTTTATTCACACAGTTTAAGTTCACATTTAAAAAGGGCTCAAATTTCAGTTCCCAGAGATTAAAATGAACAACTTCACAGTCATAGTTCACATCTACAGTTACACAAACTAACAACTAAAGAACACAAGCATTTGAAAAAATGTTCAAAATAAAAAAAGACAAACAGAGCAATAAGCACCTGTAAAACACCTTTGAGAATAAACTGATGTAAAGAACAAGGCAAAAGGACTGCTACTGACTGCCGTATTGTTTTTTTTGTTTTACAATTATACACATGCAAATAATTGATACTGTACAAATGTAGATTTTTCAGGTATCTGTACTTTACTTTTCACTTTTACACCCTACGTTTGAAAACAAATATCTGTACTTTCTACTCCTTACATGTTCCATACACCCCAAAAGCCTCATACACAACAAACTGTGATGAACTGTGTATTCTGACACCTTTGTATCAGAACCAGCATTAACTTCTTCAGTAATTTGAGCAACAGTAGCTCGTCTGTTGGATCGGACCACACAGGCCAGTCTTCACTCCCCACATGCATCAGTGAGCCTTGGCTGCCCATGACCCTGTCACCGGTTCACCACTGTTCCTTCCTTGGACCACTTTTGATAGACACTGACCACTGCAGACCAGGAACATCCCACAAACCTGCTCAAATCCTTACACTCCATTTTTCCTGCTTCTAACACATCAACTTTGAGGACAAAATGTTCACTTGCTGCCTAATATATCCCACCCACTAACAGGTGCCATGATGAAGAGATAATCAGTGTTATTCACTTCACCTGTCAATGTATTAAAGTAAAATATTAAAACCTCTAAGTTTTCCATTATATTGTATGTTGCTGTACTCTGACAGTGATGAGTGTGTGTTTGAACCTGCAGGAGGAGAGCATCCTGTACGTGAACGACTACTCTGATGGCCCCACCACCTTCGCCCAGCTGGAGGAGTACCGCGACGAGCGCGGCCACGAGATGTATGTCCTCAACCGGGCCAAGCCTGTGCTGCCTCCGGCTCCGCCCACAGCCGTCTCCACCACCAACCTGGGCTGCCCCGCTCCATCTGACACCTCCAGCCACACCATGTCGTCAGGGCCGGCCCAGACCATGAGCCCCACCCTGGCCCCCAACAAGCAGCAACAGCAGCAGCAGCAGGAGGGCGACATACGGACCATGAGGAGGATGGCGGGGGAGGGAGGGGAGGCGGAGCCTGTGATCACGTCAGAGGCTGAGGGGATGTTTCTGAATCACACGGGCCTGTTCATGGACTCGCAGATTGCCTATGAGATCCACTGCTGAAGGAGGGAGAGGATCCAGTGTGTGTGTGTGTGTGTGTGTGTGAGACACCTGAGTCAGGATGTCCCTGCTGGAATCTACCAGGAACTGACAGAAACACTCGTCCCTGTGGACTGATTGACTTTCTACAGACTCGTCCACTCTTACATGCCTGGCAGAGCTCACAATCTGGTCTATTAACTCATAAGTGCTGAGACTTTACAGTGGACAGTTCTTAAATGCTCTACACTCCAAGACAGCTTGAACTGGACTACTGAGTGACACATGCCTGATCTGTCCTCTACATGAACATCTGGGTCAGAACTACTTTTCAGACCAAAAACCTTTCGTCATCATTGCTGTACATGAGTTAACGTCTGTCCTCTGAGGACAAAGCTCATAGTTTTTTGCAGGGTGACTATAATAAAAGAGGGGCAATCATGGAAACTTCCAGTTCATGAGCATGTGGGAACCCTCGTGTCTTTTATATCTGTCGTTAATGTGTGGACATGTTTTAATTTTGTTTCAGACTGTGAAGGCTGTCAAGCATCTGAGAGCAGGACAGTGACGGTGGGACGGCAACATCTGCATTTAAAATCATTTATTTAAAAGTGTGGGAACATGTTAGTCATCACAGTGGAAGGATTTTAAAGGAATATTTTGGTTATTTTCAGTCTCCCATTGCTTGTCATCTGGTTTGGGAAGTTACAGGATTATGTAATCTGAATACAGAAACAAGGTAACTGTATTCCAATACAGTTACACATAAAAAAAGATGTAATCAGATTACAGATACATTCAGTAAAAATGTGGATTATTAGTAGGATTACAGTTAAAAATAAAGAATGATATCCTACCATGCACAGTGCAGACACAGCTGCCAATTCATTATCATGGCCAATGCTTCACTGGGTGGAAATTTCAACATTTTTTGTCTTTAAATCAATCAATTAAATCAATAAATTGTGCGCAACAAAGGAGTGAACAGCTGGACAAACCTAACAACCAACATAACACACTTAGAGCTGCAATGATTAATGTATTATTAATCAACTATTAAATTAATCAGAATATGTTTTGATAATTGATTAATCATCTTGACTCTTTTTTTTAATGAAGAAAAATCTAAATTCTCTGATTTCAGCTTCTTAAATGTGAATATTTTCTGGTTTCTTTACTCCTCTCTGACAGTAAATTGAATATCTTTGGGTTGTGGACAAAACAAGACATTTGAGGACGTCATCTTGAGCTTTGATCGATATTTTTCATCATTTTCTGACATTCCATGGCCTAAACTAATTGATTAATTGAGAAAATAATCATTAGTTCTAGCCTTAAAAACACTATATTAGAACCAACATTTTCACCATATTTGATGCTGTGGTAATCTAAAAGTAACAGAAAGTAATCAAGTCACATTCCTTTAATATTGTGATACTTGGATTACGTTACTGACTACTTTTTAACAGGAAATTAGTAACTGTATTGGAATACATTTTTAAAGTAACCCTCCCAGCCCTGATGATGACTCATTAATAGTCACATTGCTGTAGGTTTTCATCAGATATGAACTTTACAGCTCTGATTCTGCCCCTTCTCTGCTCTGGAGGCCAGATGAAAGCACACACACCAGTTTATAGTTTAACCTATTGACCCAGTCTCAGTAGAACAGTGTGGTATTTCCCTCTTTACCAAGCAGATTCAGACACCCAGGGCTTCGTGTGGTTCTGTACAGGCCAGCAGAACTACTCCAGCCTTTCTCTAACCTTCAGTCTGGGCAAAGAGCATCAGTGGCAGATCCTCCTCTGTTGGTTTGATCCTGCTTCATTGTCTAAGTCATGGTTTCCTAAACTGGGGTGTTTGCACCCCCTAGGGTGCACCAGCTGGGTGCATGAGGGGAAAAATGTGTATTTTTGGTATCAGTGAGAGAACCTCCTGTCTCTGTTTCTGCATGTGTCATCGTGGCAGATCATGTTTAACTTTGTTGGAATTTAATTCAAATGATCTTTAATAGCATCTGAATGTGCTGCCTTCACCATGGCGACGGCTATAAATAGGGTATGTTCCTTTTTTTGAAGGTGTTGGGGGTGCATCAGCTCGGTCAGGACATAGAAGGGGGTGCATGGCCTAAAAAGTTTGGGAGTTGATGGTCTAAGTCACGTGTTTGAACGTCCTCATTATCCACGGGAGCAGAAGAGGTGGGAGAGAGGGAAAGCTTGGTTTCTTCATCCACATATCTAACTGTGGTGGTGACATGTTCAGACAGCTCATGACTAAAGTGTCCGAAGTTTGGATCGGAGTCAGTCCATTTCTTTTTATGTATGTGAAAATTTCCCCATCATTAAAACCAGTTGTACAAAGAAAACATTTTTTTTGTCCTGCTAATTTTGTGCACCACAAATTATGATGTCTGTTTATCCTTTAAACCACTGGAAATCTCTATATGGCCTCAGATTTTATGATCAAAATGTCATCTAGGCGTAACAGACAAGATTTAGTTTGATTCCATGCTTGTGATGTCCAGAAATTCATATGCATATATCATGCATGGGGCATGAAGGTGGCAACCTTAATTATAAAATACAAATACATATTTACCAAAATTCACACCTATCGGCAACAGACAACTGCTTTTTGCAAATCTCCTCTCACCTCATGCTCTTCACCCAAAGGTCAGCCTGGCTGAACAGTGACAAGTCAAATGGCTCGACTATCCTCCGCAGCAACATGTGGCTCTTATGCTTCTCTCCAGTCGCTCTGAGAAAAAATATATGAAAGTGACTACCAGTTATTTTTTAACATTTTGATTTTTATCTATATTTTTTGTTGGCCTAAAGTAATTCTAACATTCTCCGCTTGTAAAAATGTGCAGCCTATACACTGACTAAGAAAAAATGTTTTGTTTATTTGTCAATTAAATGTGTGTTATAGCCTGTGTCTATGGCTTGGCACATTTTCCTCTAATTCTTGCCAGTGGCTAGTCCTGAGTCTCCCTTGACTAACTATGGATGCCAAATACAGAAAAAGAGAAAAGTCTTAAAAGGAAATAGAGAATTTAACAGCTCTTTTGAGAGTAGGCTGCTGACCCCTGCTCTACAAGAACGGAGAAATTTAAACTTGTTACAGTGAGTGCTGACACAGGCAGAGTGCCAATATGAAAAAAACAGGTTTGAATTCTTCTTAATACACACTGTTACAATGTGCAGTCATCCCAAAACTGTCCCACAATGCTTTGCATCTTATCATCTATCGCAGGAGTCTGCAACACTTTTTTTAAATTTCACATCTATAGTGAGCGTATGCAGACTCAAGATGACCAGCCAGCGTCAAATTTAGGGGAAAAGGCACTAAGCCATAGGTACGGGCCTTGACGCATATTTAATTGACAAATATTTTTTTTAAATTAATTTGGTGTACAGGCTCGATATTCTTACAGTTGGCAATGTAAAAATCAAGGTTTTCAGCCCAACTCAGAGGTTTTCAGCCCAACTCAGAGTCTTACGTTTTGAGATAAACTTTGTAAAGTTTTGCTGACGTATAATCTTTAGTTGAGATTATTTACAACTCTTCTGTAGATAAACTTAAATCATTGAGTTTTGAAAAAAAATTATATTTCAATCTTTAAACATCATTCACTTGCACTTTAATCACTTCATTTAAAAAAAAAAGATATTTTGCAGTTCTAAAATTTAAATTTACCAAAAGCAGAAAAGTAAATTATCTCAACAAAAGATTAGTAGTTGGTAAAATTTTTTCAAAACTCAAGAGTTTGAGTTACATTACAGTATGTTGCCTTGAAATTTTCCACAACATTTTATTTCTACAAACAATCAGAATGTCTGTGTCTTTCCTCCTAACTTGTCCTCTGTCAGCCTGGATGATGGGACTGTGCCACAGACATATACAGTATACAAAGACGCCGCAATGATAACTTCGGCTTGTTGCTGCGTTATGTCGATTTTGCCACCATTTTCCCTCAGCCAAGACTGACTTGTGAACAAACATGTAAACAAGGGAGCTGCAGTTTTCCTGAATAAAAGTCACTATAATGTTTATTTCTCGGCTGATATCATTGAGTGGTGTTATATTCAAGGAATTATGATCTACGTGAAGTAAGTTAAAAAAAAAAATCTAAACTTTTTATGCTCTCTCCATGTGGATCATAAACCCTTTAATATAACTGTGCTCATTTAAATTAAAATGAACATAATAGTGCTTTGTGTTCAGAAAACCTGCAGCTCCCCTGTTTACATGTTTGTTCACAGGTCAGTCTTGACCAAGGGAAAATGGCATCAACGTTGATCCAAATCCCAATGCAGCGTCGAGTATATAAGTCTATGGTGTGCACTATAATACTGAGTCTTTGCTTCAAAGCTGCAATATTTCTTTCTCTAACTCTAACAATAGATCAGATGAGCATGTGTAGTTTGGAAGGACTCGTCCAGAGTGTCCACCTCTGGCTGTAGAGGTCTTCTCAGGTCTACACAGTTGCTAAGTAACCAAGACATGACCTGAGACCTGAGTGGTGCTGGATTCAAACTCTGCACTGAGAGGCTAAAGAGACAGATATTTTCCTCAGGAGGTGGTAGAGATCAAACAGTACTGGTCTTACATTTATCAGACAGAAACATGAGTCCACTGGGACGATCATGTTGCTCTGTATTTCCTGGTTCTTCTGTCTTTGCTAAAAGTAGAAGAAGTAATTCAACTTCTTTACTTGAGTAAAAGTGAAAAAGTTGGCTCCGGGCTCTGAAACTGGGAAACACTGATTAACATTTTTCAACATTTTCTGACATTTTATGGGCCAAACAACTAATTAAATAATCAAGTAATTAATCGATTAATCAACAAAATAGTCAACAGATCAATTGATAATTAAGATAATCGTTAGTTGCAGGCCTAAAATCTGTCAGCAGAAAGTGAGACAGTGTACAGGAGTTTCTCTCCATGCACCTTCCTCTGATGAACCTGTCACACAGTCAGGTGTGCAGAGATTTATTTTTTTATATATTTTTGAGGCTCCTCCAAACTAGAAGCTCTGTAAAACTTTCAAGTTGAGTGTTGAAAAAGTTTAACAAGTCACTTGTCTTTAAGTTTGTCCCTGGTGAATGATATTACAGAGGGAGAGCTGAAAATTGAACAACTTAACAAAGATAGACAAAGTAGGACCAAGTGCAGCACAGAGGCTGCCTTCCACAGTGCCGACAATATTAGTTAATGATCATGAACACCCACACAAAATCAAACATTTAAAAATGGACTGTGATAAGATAAGACAAGAAAGCCAAATAAAAGTATCAAAGGATGGCATGAGCTTATTTCCCACATGATCCTCCCACTCTGTCTCTCCTGCAAGGTCACTAACAGCTGCCCAGCTGTGTGCGACCCTCCAGCCCTGATCAAGACGACTAAACTAAAGCAGTTCTGACAGAGTTCCAGCCTGGTCATTCTTTAAAAGGTTTTGCATCCCGGCAGGTTCTACATAATAAACACAGTGTGATGCCACTGCTGTTTGTTCTTCATGCTCTGTGTTGTAATTATGTGCTTAATCTTTACCCTGAAAAAACAAACCAGGGATTTTTGCTGACATGGACATTTCAAGAACTGCTCAAGGTACTGAAGTGCATTGATGTTCCTCATTGACAAAATTGGTACATAAAATGTCAGAAAATGGTGAAAAATATGGATCAGTGTTTCCCAAAGCTCAAGATGACGTCCTCAAATGTCTTGTTTTGTCCACAACTCAAAGATATTCAGTTTACTGTCAGAGAGGAGTAAAGAAACCAGAAAATATTCACATTAAAGAAGCTGAAATCAGAGAATTTGGGCATTTTTTAAAGTAAAAAATGAGTGGTTTATGTTCATTTTAAGTTTGTTAGTTTATCCTTTGGTTCCTTCTTTTGTTGTGCACAATTTATTTATTGATTGATTGATTTAAAGACAAGAAAGGGTGAAATTTTACGTAATGCACATATGCAGAGGACGTAACAATATGTCTATATGAATACATATACACATATATATGCACCCACATACAAACATACATACACCCAACCCACACCTTTACATGTGACAGACAATTGAAAGATTATCGTGCATGTATAAATCCACTACATCCAGGTTATAGCCCCAAGAAGAACAAGTGGTAGAAATGTTTTTGAGAAGTTTTTTAAAGCTGTTAACGAAATCAGCTGACCCAACAGAGGTGGAGGGGACTGTTCCAGACAAACAGGGCCTGTGTGGCAAAAACACAATCATCTTTAGATTTATGGAGGGTGCAGGGTATGTATAGAAGACCCTGGTCAGCTGATCTGAGCGGTGTAGAGGTGGCAGCAGGAGTTCAGAGATGTATGGCAGGGCAAGGCGATGGAGGGCTTCGTAAGTGATGAGGATCTTGAAATCTATTCTGAACTTAACAGGAAGCCAGTGGAGGGAAGCAAGGATTGGTGTGTTATGTTCTTCCAGGATTTCATCAATCCTGGAAGAACTTTCTTCTAAAAAGAGTTCTTTGGATGAAAAGGGTTGTATCAGTCTCTCTACCACCGTCTGTTCCTCCAGCACAGACACACAGATTCA
Organism: Lutjanus erythropterus; assembly: GCF_056507025.1. Classification (NCBI taxonomy): domain Eukaryota; kingdom Metazoa; phylum Chordata; class Actinopteri; order Lutjaniformes; family Lutjanidae; genus Lutjanus; species Lutjanus erythropterus. Next base: position 3,912,467 of record NC_139323.1, on the reverse strand, counting down.
GCTCTCAAACCATATACTTTTATTAAATGACTGTTGCTTAAAATGTTACAACATAACATGACGTGTCTGCGGCTGCCCAACTCCTGCAGCACATGTCCCAGCAGAGTTCCTTTTTGTTTTGGGAGGGGAGAGTGTTAGGAAACCAGCAGCAGGTATACCAGTTAACTCACCTGACCCTGACACTACTCTCATGAGCCCCCCTCCCCCCAAATATTTGAAATGAGCTGCACTGCTCTGGTTAAAGTCTTTGTTTGACTTGGACAGTTTTGGGGTTGTGTCCTCATGCCACCCTGCTTCAGTCTCTTATCTCTCTTCCAGTCACTGTCTCTCTCTCCCTCCCTCTTCAGTCTGTAAACCTGTCCTTGTCTATATAATGTCCCAGACTGCAGTGGTCTCCTCTTATTGTCTCCTCAGCATGATGAAGGCATTACCCATCCTGGTGCTGCTGTCCTCTGTGGCGCAGTTTTGCGGCGCTGTTGAGCCTCTGCAGCCGGTGACGTGCGCTGAGGATGGTAGCGCTGCAGCGGCACGCCTGGCAACGCATCACATCAACAGGCATCATGACCACGGCTACAAGTTCAAATTGGACAAGGTCAACAGCACCGAGGTGGAAAAGGTATGGGAGCCAGAGATGAGTAGTAACTGCACACAGGTCCAATTTTGAAGTTCTGGTACTTCAATTTGAAAAATTAGATGGAAGACTTTTCATTTTCTTTTCTACAGCTCTGGAGGACATAGTTCCTTTTTATCCAGGACATTTATTTAATAGTCGATTAACAATATATTAATCATTCCAGCTCTTGGTGTTTTATTTTTGTTGTTAGGTTTATTAGTTTGTCCAGCTGTTCCTTCCTTTGTTGGTTGCAATTTATTGATTGATTGGTTGAAAAAAAAGTTTAAATTTCCACCCAGTGAAGCATTTTTTTTGACTGGGGGTCATGATAATGAATTGACAGCTGTGTGTGAACTGTGCATGGTAGGATATCATCTGTAATTTGATTACGTCTTTTTTTTTTTTTCAGAAAATGAAAGACAAGCTCTAAATCAATTTTTTTCTGTTTGTCCGCCATGCACATGTACAGCCAGAACTTTCATGTCATATGGTGTTTGACACTGAGACAGCAGAGTAGACATGTCCCCAGTGTTTCAAAGCTGAGAAGACTGATTTTTCTTTTTCTTTTAATCATTCAAATTTGGCTGGGTGGTTAATAACAGGTTTCTGTTTTTTTTTTGTCACATTACAAGATCTTTAAAGTTATAATTGTCAGAATGTAATTGTAATGATTTTTTCAAATATATTTCCAGGTTGATGATGGCTGCAACATTGAGCTGCATTTGGACCTTATACAGACAAAGTGTCACACTGTCAACCCCAAACACTTTGAGGATTGTGACACCCCCGACGAGGAATTCCGGGTAAACATTTGCTTATTCCAGTTCTCCTTTAACAGTCTTGTGTCACATTCATCCAGAAGGTGGATACACTGATTTGGAGCTGATCTTTTGAGTAACAGAGAAGTGAAGCACGTAGAGTAAAATGTCATCTCTGTCTCTGTTCCTGTAGGCAGTGATGGCCAACTGCACCGTGACGATAACAATAAAAGATAGTAACGTGAAAGTCACCAAATACGACTGTGACACGCGAAAAGGTGGGCTTCTTTTTCCAATCCTACTTCCAAACAAAAAACTGATATTGGACAATATTTAAAAAATAAAATAAAATAAAATCTGGACCCTGGCTGTTTCAGGTTTTATGTAATGATTATTGCTGTACTGTTAATATTTGCACCTGGAAACTAAAGAATAAAGTTAGGGAAAGATGCTGGTTATACAGAGGTGGGAAGTAACTAAGTACAAATATTTTAATGTATACTAGTAGAATTTTCAGGTATCTGTACTTTACTTGATAATTTGTTTTTCCAACAACTTTTTACTTCTATCCCTACATTTTAACACAAATGTCTGTAACATCTCCTCCTTACATTTTCAAAACAGGCTGGTTACTTTAGTTTTAATGCATTTAAAGGGAATTATTGATTATTTTTATTTTGTGTCACTGTGTACCAGCTTCTCACCATCAAGACTGATTTCAGTCTAAATGGACAATAACAGAGACAAGATGATTTCTTGGTGTATCTGTCAATGCATATCACACACGACAGACACAATGAGATGAAGAAGATATATCTAGATGAAAATCAGAGAGATTAAACACTTTTTCCAGTCACAACAAGGTTTGAGTTAATCATTTGCAATGTTGGGCTGAGAGGGCCTAAGACTTTTTTCTTTTTTTCATGTTTCCCACCCTAACTGCCAAGGTGAGGCACTTGAGCTGGGTGTGCAAGACAGACTTCACTTTATTTTCATAATATAAAATGTGTTACATAAAATATGTTCATACAGTAGGCCTTAGATTTTGTCTAACTGTGCCAATTTAAGTAATAAACACAATAACTTGTAGTTCTGAAATAATATCCATATTCAAATTTCTTCCATTTCATTCATGAATCATAAAGTAACAGAAGTATTTAGGATACCCTTTCGTGAAATATCTTTTGTACAACAGGCTTATTTGAATTTATTATGAAAATGAATGAAAGAAAGAATTGTATCAGATTGTATTGAATTGAGCAGTATGACATTTGGGTTTCCCACATGGAGTGTGATGTCAGAGAAAAACAGTAACTCCCTGTGTGTGCAGTACATAGCAACATGGAGATGGCGAGGAGGTGCCCGGACTGTCCCACACTGATCCCACTCAACAGCCCTGAAGGTCTCCAGACTGTTACTGAAGCTATGGCAAAATTCAACGAGAACTCCACCCTCAAGCACATGTATGTCCTGCAGGAAGTGGCATCGGTGTTATCTACGGTACAGAGAATCTTCATCTCTCTCTCTCCCTCTCTCTTTCTCTCACACACAGGACATTTGATTGACTTACATCAATTTCCTGGGACATACTCTAACCTTACTTGCCTAACCCTAACCTTAACCTAAACCTAACATTACCCTAACCTAAGTCTTTACCCTAAAATTTTATGATTTCGGGACTTGAGTTCGGTCCCCATAAGGTAGTGCGTAAACAGAAGTCCCCACAACATGAGTAATACACATCCAAACACAAACACACACACACACACACACACACACACACACACAGATGCATGCATGAATCAGGCCTTAACATTCATTGTTTTTTTTGTGATCACACTGTATCTATATTTGTGAAAGTTATCTAAGATAACCTCATGCAGTAACACATCTGTATCTCATCCCTTTAAAGCCCTCATCTTTCTTTCCTTTTCCTGATTCACTTTCTTTGTCCTCCTCTCTCAGTGGATCCCGACGACAAGGATGAACTATTACCCTGAGTTTGTCATTGTGGAGTCTCATTGCCCTTGGGGAACCAAAATAAATCCCCGGGCGTGCAAACCTCTCTGCCCTGACAGAGCCGTAAGTACAACTCATACATACAGATGCTTCGGAAAAATTCAGAGCCACACTTTGACATGTTATGTGCTGAATTTAAAAGAGATTATAATGTTACTTGAGTTAAATGCAACTTCAAATACAAGATGAGATTTAAAGGTCTGGTTGCCTGTGGTACTTTAAAGTTGACTTTTATTTTTCTTATTGTTAACAAATCCCGTCCAAAGTCCAATACCATCAATGTTTTATTAATTGTTATTATTATTGTTTATCAGAACTTTCTGACTTCCTTGCCCTGTGTGTGGTTCTCTGCTCCAACCCCACTGGTTCACATCATTTTTAAAACCTGACACACAAATATATTGTTGTTCTTTTGGAAATAGCTGCACATTAAAGCAGCTGGGCACTGTACACTCTTAGGAACTAACTAGAACCATTAAGGGTATAGGATTTTTTTTTTTGCACCTGTTGGAACCCTTTCACAGAGTTCTACCTAGAACCCAACACAAAGGAACCATCTGTGAAAGGTTTCACCCAGACCCCTTTGTGAGAGGTTCTACAGACAACCCTTCTATGGAGTAATGGTTCCACCCAGAACCCTCTCTGGAGGTTCAATCAAGAGGCTTTCCAACTTCTAAGGAAGCCAACAAGAGGTTCAACTGAAAACCTTTTTATATTCTGAGGGTTTTATCTAGAACAAACTGAGGGGATTCTAAGAAAAACAGTTTTTTATTTCAAGGGTTTAATCTAGAACCTACCCAGGGGGTTCTACAGAGAACCTTTTTGTATTTCAAGGGTTCTATTTAGAATACACTGACAGACCTTCCCCACCATTATAAACATATCATAGATTTATAAATATAAATATATTACACAGGGAGCCAACCCAGTTATAGTTCAAGCATCCAATTTTCAACTGTTCTGAGCATTTCCAACAAAAATAACTTGGCTTGGAAACTTGGTTCCCAGCTGGAACCAAAAAATACCAGATTTTCCTTGGGAACAAAGTGGGCGTGTCATATTCTACAGGTTGTTCTGCATTCTGCAAAGCTCTCTGGTGATGACATCCTTGATTACAGTGGTTCCATTCAAAACTAGTGGAAATGCAGGCTGATTCACTAGATAGCACTAAGGTTTCAAGGATTTTGAATGGAACTGGAACTAGAATTAATCTGGTGGAAAAGGGCCCTGAGGGGGTTCTATAGGGGTTTTATCTAGAACCAATCCAGGGGTTCTACTGCGAACTTTTTTGTAGTATGGTACAAAAAATCCTTGGGAAAACCCTTGATAGAACAGTTCTACAAGGATTTCATTAATCCTTGTAGAACTGTTTTGTCTGAAAAGGGTTATTTGGATGAAATAGGTAAAAATAATCTTTTTGTGTAATTTATATTAAAAGACATTTTAAATGAAAATAGAGATGTTTAGGGAAACATCAGGTAGCGTTATTTTTTTTTAATTCAACATTTATTGCACATGTAAATTTGAAAAAAGTCCTAGTGGCTGTCCTTGTGTTATGGACTGTGATCTGTAGTGTACAGCAGTCCTGGATCAAAGGGCAGTTTATTGTCTTAAAGGATGGAAACAAAATGGCTCTGAATGTTATTTTGAATATTTTTGTTATTCACTGTTGGTCACTCAGTTTCTTGCTCTCAGTGCTTCTCTCTCTTCTCTCTCTCTAAAGCATCATGCCTTTTGCCGTGCGGCTTCCTCCAGTACAGGTGGACTCAGGTCTCTTGAATGTGAAGTCTACCCCCCAACAGTGAGTCCACCTTCTAAACATAACATTCATTTTACCTACTTTATGCAGAAATTGCTAGATTAGATTAGATTGTTGTCTCTCCAAATCTCCAGTCTATGTGGAGTGTCTTGTTATATTCTACATTATTAATTCGTTTTGCACCCAGTTTACACTCTGCATGAGACATACTTGAGCTGACTGTCTGTTGGCTGTCTTCTTAATAGAACACTACTGACCTCGGCCCTGGTGAGTTCGAGCCCGTATGTAGGCCCCCTCATCCTCCACCTGGCCCTCCTCCCCATGCTGGTGGCCCCCCTCCCCATGCTGGTGGCCCCCCTCCCCATGCTGGTGGCCCTCCTCCCCATGCTGGTGGCCCCCCTCCCCATGCTGTTGGTCATGGTCATGGTCATGGTCATGGTCGTGGTCATGGTGGTCCCCCAATTGTCCAGCAAAGTGTGCAACATAGGCTCCCCTTTCACCCACCACACATCTTTGATTCCTGCCATGGAGTCCTGACCGATGTTGATCCAGCTCTCCACCCCATTTGCCCCTGGCCTCTTCCTGATCCCCGCCCCAACCCGAGGCCAAGTGCAGACTGAGATACACGCACAGCACTTATGTGAAGGACGCATAAACAACCTGGTTGTCACTATTCATTAATGTATGTAAGAAAAGCTACAGTGACAAAACACAATAAACCATTAAGTCCTCCTCCACTGGCCTGCTGCGTGCTGACAACATGGGTCACAGTGGCTCAGTTTTTATTGGCTCATACATAAGGTTTCCTGATATTCTTAAAGCCTCATTTTCAACAGTCTGCAGTATAACATGGGAGTACTTATTAGACTTTTTACTTGTTAAATTGTAATCAATAAACTAATACATTTGTAAATGCTACCATTATTATTAGTAAATGTAATATTAAATACTTCCTCCAGTCATGTTTAAACAATATAAAATGCTCTGCAAGAAGTAATATATTGTGTCTGATCTTCTTTTTGCAAAATTAGTACAAACACCTTGCTAAAATGTCTTACAGATAGCTCTACACCTTGCCCTCATTTAATATTCAAAGATTTATAGTCCCCACCCTCTCCACAAAACGCTCAGACATGTTTACTGCTTATTTCACTCCTGATGTGTCTTCTAACACAAGAAAAACACCACATGAACATGTTAACAAGGTTAAAGGGAGGTCAATTTTTGTCAGTAACTGCAAGGTATTACAATAACAACTATTCTGTGATTTAAACACATGTAACCAGTTATATGTGAGTAGTTGCTCTCCTGCACAGTTAGTAGCATATTAGACATTTGTGTGAAATGTTGTCATAATGAACATGTGAATTCTTCAGTTATATGGTAAAATGTGTTTTGTGAGGTCACAATGACTTTTGACCACCAAAATCTAATCAGCTCATCTTGGGAGTCCAACTGGTCATTTGTGTCAAGTTTGAAGAAATTCCCTCAACACATTCTGGAGATATCGCGTTCAAAAGAGCAGGATGACCTGAGAACACAACGCCTGTGGCCATGGCTGTCATCATAACTATAACTAGACAGACATTGAATAGAACAAATATTTACATTTTGCACATTTTAAATATTTGATGGAAGTTAAAGTGAGGTCAAATAAATTAAATCTAAATTTAAAAGCAGCAGTGTCCCGCAATTACCCTGAACACCAAGAAGCACAGAAACATTGTTTATTAAAGACAAAAACAAAATATACACTTGATGTGGCAAACTTAATATGCTGTTAGAACAAACAGATTGATCTTAGGACAAACAGATTCATATTAATACATTCATCATGATCCCTGGAATCAACCAGTGAGAAAGTCTGAACAACATTTCTATGTAACACAAACCGGAAGCTAGAACATTAGTGCATAAATTAAAATAGCAACAAATGCTAATTAAAGTCAAGTTTATTTAACACAGCAGGTTGGTAACAGTTCTGTACAGGAGCTGAAAAGACAAAGTGTTTAGGTTTAGGTTTTGATGGTTTTATTTCCACCTGGAGCTGGAATGAACTTCATTCTGTGTGTTGCTCATTAAATCTGCTTCATGCAGAGAAGTAAGCAGAAGCTACGGGGGGCTTTGTTCGCTGAGGGAACTCTGAAAAGACAAAAAAAAAAAAAAAAAAAAGATATCATTATGATACAATATGATTCATTCATTTGTTTTAATTCATAAAGACTTACAAAATAGCCTTGAAGTACATATACTACTACCTGCAACCTGGTTACTTACTGCATGCACTCTAACAGGCATAAAAACTGCTCAGGGGTGAACAAGGAACAAGGCTGCAAGTGCTGAGCAAAACACAGAACAGCTCAGAAGTCTGGGTTTTGCTCCCTTGAGTTGTTTTTTTAAATAAGATACTAAATGCTCATTTCTGGTGACTTTTAAGATTATTGTGGTGCTGGTCATAAGATAAAAGACTCATATCCTGTGGTGTATGAACATGAACTTATTCTGACTTATCAGCAGAAGAAAGAAAGGGACAAAAGTGGGTTTTACAGATAACAGAAAACAGACCAGATAAATCATAAAACACTTTGTCATCAGATCAAAATTATTTTTTTTCTGGCCATGACAATTTAAATGTAAGTGTTTATATTACATAATCTAATCTGTCTAACCCTCTACTCAGTTTACTGTCAGAGAGGAGTAAAGAAACCAAAACATATTCACATTTAAGAAGCTGAAATCAGAGAATTTAGACTCAAAATGATTGATTATCAAAAATAAATGCAGATTCATTTAAAAGTTGATTAATAGTAGTTCCTTCCTTTGCTGTTCACAATTTATTTATTGATTGATTGATTTAAAGACAAAAGATGTTGAAATTTCCACCCAGTGAAGCATTTTTCACTAGAGGTCATGATAATGAATTGTCAGCTGTGTGTGAACTGTGCATGGTAGGATATCATTCTATACTTTAAAATGTTAACCTTTTGTCTTTAACTGTAATGGAATACAGTTACATTTTGTTGTCACCAGGTTATATAAACCTATTACATGTAATCTGTTACTTCCCAAGCCTGAGCAAAATTAATAAGAAAATGATTTAGAATCACCTCAAGGTAAAGTTTCATTTAATTGCTGATCTAGGATCAGTGTCATCATTGCAAACGTAATTTTGACAAATGTAAGAGAACACTAATAATTACTAAAAACAAACCTGAACACTAACATTAATTAGTGACTGTAAGCTAGCAAAACAGCCAGCTGCCTTCTTAGAACATTTGGCATCATATCCAATTGGGCGTTTCTAGAGGGGCACTGGCCGCCACCAAGTACCACCCCATTTTCCTATTCCTAGTATGATTGGCTGTCTGTCCAGTGAAACCCTGTGGTCACTTTCAACACTTTTTGCCATGTGAAATAAAGACATTTTAATTTTGTATAAAGCTTACAGTGTGCCTTAAATTGTTTCTGCTGACTTGTATTTTTGAGTTTTTACTGAGACCATAAGTTTCACCTTTGCAATGAGCCCTTCATTTGAGGAATAAGCAAAAAATATCTCAAGTATCCAGCAGCGCCTCCGCTCTGTTGTCTTCAGGATCAAAAAACTATCTACAGTCTCTCGCCATCAGCTACTGTTCATATTTCTTCTGAAGTTTGGTCCAATGACAGTCCACCAGAAAGCTTCCCTCATCTCACACATCAAACATTCTGCACTGCAAACACTGTGAGACAGAACCTTCTCTGCTAAAGCGCTCAGATTAAGATAGTATTTAAGATTTATGCCAAATATTCTGAAGCTTAAAGTCCATACAGCACTCTAAATGATGAGCGGGTTTACCTTTGTAAAGCTGATTAGAAGGCAGACCGTAGATTGGGATACTATCATCTCTCCTCTCAAAGTACTTAGAGTCCAGACCTGAGTCTCCACTGAGAACAAGAAGAAAACACTCGGTGAACATGAACATACATCTTTCAGTACCATACTTGAAAAAATCTGGGTAAATCCTCTTTAGACTGGAAGGATTCCACACAGTATATACACCAGCCTGTACTGTGGACAAAAAGAATATCCTTTGGGAGGGGAGGAAGTAATCATCCAAACTCACGTCTGTCTGTTGGCTGGCTGCACTGCTCGCTGTTCAGCAGGAGTGACATCAGTAGCTGCCAGAGGAGACACAGCAGCTTTGCCTGTCTGAGGATAAAAGTGCGCCTGGAAAAACAATGATATCTTTAACTGATGATGATAAGAGCTGCTCAAAGGTGTGAAATTATTTTTTATGTGAGCCATCAGACTGTAACATTAAACCCCCTAGAATGCAAATAAAAAATAAACACCATTAATTTAAGTTGAAGACAGTTGTAGCCTATATTTGATGCAAAGTATGATAGTACTGTTAATACTTACAATACTGTGTGAGAGGGAAGGAAAAAGGCAACAAAGAGCTGTAACTAAGCTTGGCTCAGTACAGTGTGTCTATAAGCACGGTGAGGAGGTCTGTCCTACCCTCAGTCCTGTTGTTGTTGATAAAACTGAAGGATTCTCCAAAGACTCTGGTGGTTTTCTGGACAGCTGCTTCTCATTCAGCTGCTTGTTGAGCCAATTTATAACTGAGGGAAAAAAACAAATATAACACAAGATGAGAGCTGTGTTAAAAACTGGCAAAACTGCCAGAGGAAAACTTTTTTTTTGTCTAAAAACAAAAACAAATCAGTCACTAATTACTATTTCAGCACAGTATTTTTGAGTGTTTTAAAACTGACGGACTGAAAACTTTGGATTATTTTGTAAAATTAAAAAAATGATAAATCCAAGATTTGTTGGGATATAAATTGTTAGTCCAGTTCTGACTGAAATGACTGACGTGAGTGTCCTCACCGTTCTCGTTTGTTTTTAACACCTCTCTGCTCTCATTCAGCTTCTGTACCGTCGTCTCCAACTGCTCCTTCAGCTTTGAAACCTGTAACAGAAATAATATTGTCATCAACTTCATATCACATCCATTATTTTGTATTAATTAGCTTAATAAATTATCTACCCTGTAAATTGACATTGGTAGTTCATTTTTTGTGTTCATGCTTTGAAGTAAGAGAAAGACTAAACCAGCCCTGTTTCCCAGAGCCTTCATAGCACTATGTGCGTCGTAAGTTGTATTTTAAGGTCTCCCTTAAGGTTGTCCCAACTCTGGGAAACAGCACCGTAACCTTAAGGGAGACCTTAAAATACAACTTATGACGCACGCAGCGCTTCAAAGGCTCTGGAAAATGGGGCCCAGGTAAGTTAATGTGGGCTGTTGTTAAAGGTCTGTGGTTCGTGTTGTGTAGCAGACTGCTGTCTGGTGTCTGGTGTTAGTGTGACCGTCTGCCTGTGATACAACACTGATGTAACTGTTTTAATGGCAAATATGCTTCAATAGAAAGACATTAGATGCATGGAAGCAAGAAATAGATGAAGAACTAACAGTATTCTGATGAATAAATCAATAATTGATTAGAATACTGTTGGTTAATTAATTGGAAAGGGATGGGGAGCCATGATGAAACCATAACATATATATTTATAAACGTGTAAATTTGTGATTTACAAAGCACATACAGTATGCTGTAGCAGAAAAAATATTTCAGTTGGACTTTAAGTCAATACAAAGTCAGTAATTATTAAGCCATTCAATTGACAATGATAATAACACAGAGAGAAGAAGCACATCCTCCCAATGAGGAAGTTGTTGGAAAAAAACCTTCACCTAAAAATGTAAGAAAAAGAAGAAAAACACAAAGTCCAACTTGATTCAGTGAGAATTGAAGTTTCCTCCAGCTTCAGGAGAAACAGTAAACTGAGGACTGGTCTGCACAACAGCACAACAATCGTTTTTCAAAAATTTATCAGATGTTTCATTAAAATGAATTTTATTCTACCATTATTTCTGTGTCCTAATACACTGTAGTCTATGGGGTTTCAATAGTAGCTTCCTCTACTGGTCATTACATTTTAGTCCACCAATATTTCCAGGGCTTCCTGGATACTTAAAATAAAACTGAATGGCACAAGGCCTGTAATATTATGTTAATGCTACCTATCACAAGAAGAATATTACCACAAAGTGAAACTAGATTGTTGGCACTGATTGTTAAGAGCTCTATCTTCTATCTTACACAAAGCAGCACACAGTGCAGAGCAATTGCCATTGCTATTTTCTGATTGACACAGTTTCTCACCCAGCGCCACATTGTGTAGGCAGCAAATGTATTTTTTGCCCATCTGTGCACCCATGGGTTGGTCTTCAAATGGGTGTGGTCGGGTGCATTGCTATCTTGAAGCAGCAGAAAGTGATTGCGACATTGACCAACAATAACCTGGTCTAAAGTCAGCAGTGCAGTATTTTCCTGCTATTTGTAAGATGCACCTTCATAGGTGGGTTAACATCATGCACACACTCTGCGTCTAGGCCACTGCACGAGTCACAAAAATGAACAGTCTGAGTAACAGTGGATGATTGCAGGTGAGTGAAACAGGATAAAGCTGTGTGCAAATTGTATGCACAACAGCTGTAACTTGATTGATTGTTAAGTCTGACAGTATTTGTCGGGATGCAATATGAATTAATGTTCTGTGTTCCTCCTCACATCCAAAAGGTCTCACACACAGTTTGGAGTAAAGCTTCCATATACTGTAAATCCTAACTTCCACCAGAGCTGTCTAAAACATCATCAATTAAATCATTAAATCATCTTTTAAATTATGTTGAGCAGCTCCAGCTTTCTAGAAGACTGTGTTGTATTGATGTAGGAGTGATTTACTTGGATGATTAGAGAAGCTGCTCTCAGTAAGTAATGTTTTAATGTTTCTAATGTTTCAGACTGAAAAAATATAACAGCAACATACACAACAATGTAATGAAGCTCAAGGAACATTTATACATGGTATCTGGGAATGTGAAATAAAATATCCAAAAATTCTAAAAGGAGGTGATCAATAAAATAACAACAATTTCGAGAATATTTCATTTAGGGCTAAACAATTAATTGAATTTTTTTTTAAATTACAGGATGCGCAATGCTTGTAAAAGGTGAAATGTGTGTCAAAATACCATTTTAAATTAAATACTGTGGTGCAGCAGAGGTGTCTTGGCCAATACATCATTCTCATGTCAAAATAATTGCAATTAGATATTTCTTCAAAATCGTTCAGCCCTACTTACATTAAACTCCAAAATGATACTGATGATATCACATTCAAAACCAAAGAATATGCATTTATTGATTTTGTTATACTTCAACCTAAGGAGTGATTGCTTTTAATTGGAAGACAACTGGTGCACAAGTGGTGTTAAAGTCAAGAACATGGCACAGTGTTTGTTACTGAAAAGAATAACATACACTCAAAGAAAAGAATAACATACACTCAAAGAAAAGATGTTTATGAAGGAATCTGGAGGGCATTTAATGACTTTATTAAAGAAAAAGGACATATAGGAGAGCTTTTACAGGAAGAAGGGGATGGAGGCTTATTTTGAAAAGTTGGTGCAATGATGTTATTTTTGCCACGTATGGTGTAATGTATCTTAACTTTGTTAGAGATACCACTGAAATGTATTTTGTATTGACTTTGCCATATGCTTTATATTAATTTGTGCTCTAAATACAAAAGAGACGCTAAGAGAGAGAGAACAAATGAGTGTGTGTGGGATGGAGGGTAAGATCTGTCAAAGTAAAAACTTACAGCGTAATGTATTGCAGAATAACACTGCTATTTGTACAAAGAAAAATCAATAGTGTTTGTTAAAAAAAAAAAAAAAAAGAAACATTAGAATGTTGATTTTTATGACCCGGCCTGCCCGACCTGTGGGTCATTTCACTGGTCAACCGTTATTTGGTGAGAAAACAAAGTCTTTTCTCTATGTCGAGTATGGCAAGTTCAAACTGATTCTTTGGAGTCAAAACTTGGAAATTCAGACAAACGCCTCCATAGCCAAGTCCAACAGAGAAACACTCAAAAAGAATCTTCCTTCCTCAGGCAATGCAGATATCAACTCTGACCTCTGTGGATCCTTCGCTTTGTGTGCTTAAAGCTATAATATGTAACATTTCTGCATAAAAAAAAGTCTAAAAACAGCAGACGTATCTTATAGATTTTGTTGAGTTGTGTTCTAACATTATCCCAAATGTTTCAAACAATGTACAAACACAGAAATCTGTGATTTATTCAAGGTAACCCTGCACTTCCTGACAGCCATTGCTACATGTATAACTTCCAGGAAAACACGAATTATGTTGAATATATTATAGAGCAAGGAAGGAAGTCAGCAGACATGACTAAACAATAGCGTGAATAAAACATTAATATAACCTCGTCCATGAAGATGATGATTAATCTGCGATGATGGTTGTTTAACAGTGCAGATAACAGCTCCCATGATCTCACGCTCCTTCACAACATCATTAAACTACATCATTTGGAGAGCAGCAACGATTAATCAATAACTAATTGATCATCAAATTAATTGCCAGCTATTTTGATAATTGATGAATTGTTTTGAGTCTGGTTTAATGCAAAAATATAAAAATTCTCTGATTTCAGTGTCTTAAATGTCAATATTTGTTTGTTTACTCCTACTCCTTAGGGCAGTTAAATAAATATCTTTGGTTTGTTGACAAAACAAGACATTTGAGGATGTCATCTTCGACACTAATAAAACTAAATCTAACATCACACACCACACTGCCTCTGTAGTTCAGTGATAGATTTTTTGTATTGATGTGTGGTGAGATCTGTACATATTCAGAGCTAAAGGTTCACACTGGCAGCGCTGCTTTACAACATTATTAAGAGATAAAGAAAAGGCCTAAACACTGTTAACAGTTTCCACGATCTGAACACATACCTGCTCGTCCTTGGTGATGAGCTGCTGCTGAGTGCTCTGGAGATCTCTCTCAACTTGCTGAAGTTTGTCTGTTGTGTCTTGGAGGACCTTCTCCTGTGACACAGTCACAGTGTTTTTGACTTTGATTTTTCCAACTAGTCCTCGAACCTCTCCCTGCAGCTTCTTAATGATCCCATTAGCCTGGAGAAAAATAAAAAGAGGTAAGACACTGGATTGGATCACATTTAAACAGAAGGTGCAGTTATATACTCAGTTGTCAGTTTATTAGGTACAACAACCGATGTTAGACCTCACAATTTATATCAATGAGGCCAGGCTAAAGAACAGGAATGCCTTGATTTTTAAGGTAATACAGTTCAACAGCACCATAAAGAACATCCTCCAAAATGATAATACAGCTAAATCAACACCTCTCTAACATAGTTTCAACAAACACAAGAACGTTTATGAAGGTAGGATTTATTGCAGGACTGCTGTATTACTGCTATTTTACACCACATGCAGCATGTATGCAGCACAACTGCTACTTGTCTTGTGTGCAGCAGCCTAAATGCATTAATTAGAGTGGTAGTGGATTGCATGTATTTGAAGCAATGTGAATGCAGCATGTTATGGTTGCAACAGACTTTCAACATGTAGCAAATATAGAATAGAGTTCTGTTTTTGCTGCATGCTGCAATCTTACTCTACTAAACAAAACAGTGTTTAAACACATAAAATTGCTCTTTAAAATCATGTCCTACACATGATCTGATTTTTTTTAATCATGTGTGTTTCCTGTATTTTTCCTGGCTGATAATAAACATGAATATGAACCTTTTCTGTGATATATTTAATGGAGGGACTAGTTGAATTTGAAAATATAAAACCGGGGCGCCTGGATAGTTCAGTTGGTAGAGTGTGTGCCCCACGTATGGAGGCTGTGAGTTCTCTGCAGCGGCCATGGGTTCGATTCACACCCATGGCCCTTTGCTGTGTGTCACTCTCTCTCCCCATTTCCTATCATATCTTCAGCTGCCCTATCAATTAAAGGCATAAAAAGCACCCCAAAAATATTAAAAACAAAAACAAAAAAGAAAGAAAATATAAATCTGCTGTGGACTCAAAATAGATGCATGATATCATTCATCTTTTTTTGCCAGGACTTTGGGATTCCCTCTTGTTCCCCATCAATGCTGTTACCCACAAAGCCCCAGCGACCAAGTGTGTGTAGATATACTGATATACTGTATAAGAAGAGAGTATTGTCTGTTTTTACAAACCTTTATCAGCTCCTCTGATAGTGATTTCACTGTTGCTTCAAGTTTTCTAATTTGATGTTCTTTACTTTCAGCATTTTCTTCCACTGATTCCTAGAAAATAAAATAAAAAAACATACAAGTTAACAAAATTAGACTGAAAACTTACTTACAGATTAAGCCTGGTATTATTATCCCCTCCACCAATTGCTTGCATGTATGTGTGATCAAGGGACCTGCAGCCTATGTCCTTGTGCTCGGCATGTTGGACTCAACTGACTAGACTGTGGAAGGATTAATTAATCATTTCAACGAGACAATGAAAATAATCATTAGTTGCAGCCCTAATAAATTCATGAGGTCATCAACTCTACATGTGATTAGAAACGAGCAGAGGAGTAGACCTTGTTAACCATCATTTGTGAAACTTAAGCTTACTGTGACTGTGCTGTTTTATTACCCATTATGGTTTTTCAGGTGACAAAAAAGAAAATACAAACACTATTTGAAGTTGCAGCTCTTACCTTCTGCTGCTGAGTGGCTTCCAGCACTTCTTTAGTGCGGCGCATGAGCTGCTCCTTATCTTTGTTCTCCTGTTCCAGGACAGCCACTCTCATCTGCAGCTGGCTCACCGAGCGTTCCTTCTCGTGGACCTCTGTGTCCAGAGTGCTGTTCTCCCTCCTGAGAGACAGGACCTGCTGCTTCGAACGCTGGCACTCCTACACACACACCAAGACTTGTTGTAAACACTACACGATTTAAACAAGCATTATCCAGAGGTGGCAAAAGTACACACATTCTTTACTGAAGTAGAAGTACAGATACTTCGGTAAAAAAAGACTCTCTTTACTCAAGTAAAAGTGAAACAGTACAGGGTCTGAAATGTACTCAAAGCATAAAAGTAAGAAATCATCTGAAGGACATATCTATCGACTGTTTCTGTGCAAATATAACTGAACCTCATCTTTTCTCTGCAGTCAAGTCTCCTTTTCTGTCTGCTTTGTGCTGCTACATATCTTAAATCATTATCATCTTATTACATCCTCTTACAACAGTACATCAACGGTAGTTATTTAGACTAGACTAACATTTGAAGAGTCTGTGTCTCTGTCAAACTTGGGTGAAAACATTCAAAAAGCAAAGAGTATTTTTTGGCAACTCTTCGATTAAATAGTTGTTTCAATAATTTATGACTGACTATCAAAACAGTTGGTAGTTGCAGCCCTGAGTGTGTTTCCATCAGCTGGGTTGAGTCAAATAAATGATCTACCTGTTCCAGTGTGAAAAAAATACTTGGGAAAAGAGCTTGACTGTCAAGACCTTACTGTCACTGGGTAGGCTCTTGTTTGCAGCTCATATGAAACCTAATTTCTTGCTTTCTCAAGCAAGATGAGGCACCAATAATAGGTCTCTTATTATTTACAGATGGTTATCTATTGTCTGTCACATAAACTCTTTATGGACACAAGAAAAAAAAACATTTGAAGCTAGTCTAAATAATTTTTTGCAATATTGTGAAACTTTTGTCAGACCTTGCTCTTTCATTTAGCCTTTCTAATAAGATCATTTGCATAACATCAATCATCTTTGTGTGTCCCTGTTGGTCAGCACCAGACGTTTATCCACCCTTGTCTTTTTTGCCCGGCCTGTATTTGAGAGCAGCCTCCACTTGTTTGTATCAACCACTCCTCTGGACATTATTTCATTTCACACCCACAGCAGGCAGCTGTTTTTATGTGATAAAAGCCAAATAATTTGATAAAAGCCCACAGTACACTAGCTGCTCAGCAGCAAACTGCAGACAGACACAGTTAGAGACTAACTGGTGGACAAAGTGGAGCCTTTAGAAGCTAAAGAGCCAGAAATTCCCCTCAGAAGTTGATAGGAATCCAAAAACTATGGAAGCCCATTTCTAGCAGTGAGAGAAAAAAACATATTCCCATGGTAAGTCAGAATTATAAGATAAAGAGGTTGAAATTATGACATAAAAAGTCAGAATAATGATATTAATTTGAACTTATGAGATAAAACATGTTTGAAATAAAAACCTATCTAAAAAGTCAGCATTATGAGATTAAAAAGTCATAATAATGACATAAATAGAAATAATTATTATATAATTCTGACTTTTTCTCATTGTTTCAACTTTTATCTAAAAACTTTGACTTTTTATCTCATAATTACGTCTTTTTATCTTAGAATTAACCACAATCACTGGTGGAAATGGGCTTCTACAAAAAAGAGCTAGAAGGAGAGAGAATACTGGAGTTACATTCACTTGGTGGTCAGACACACGACACATGACTCAAAATGAACAATACTGCTGGATGTTAAAATTCATAATTGTTGGGTAAGTTCACCAAATTAACTTTAAAGTTGATTGTATGTCAATATTGTTTTTCGTAGCTTGTTTCTGCTGACCCCAAGTGGCCAAGAAAACAAAGGAAAAAAAAGAATCAGTTATTATCGACTCAGAACTCCAACATTAATTCTTCACCCGGCCTCTTCATTCACTTACCTCCTCTACACCCACTAGTTTGATCTTCAGGTCTCTGATGACAGACTCGTTCTTGTATTTCCTCTCTGTCAGCTCTTTGCAGGAGGCCTCCAGCTCCATCAGTCTGCTCTGAAGCTGCTGGGTGCTCTTCTTATGAGAACTCTCCAGCTCCTGACGGAGCTGCTCAGTCTGCTGCTGAAGCCTGCCCTGTAACTGAAGACACCACAAAGACATGCCGGATAAAAGTCTCATAATCCACCTCTTTGCTTTTCATCCATATGCTTGATATGTTCCACAGAAATGACTTGTTCCCCATCGTATCACTAAATACGTGACATGTTGCAGAGAAACAATATAACTTATATAACCTGGGTTTTCTTTTTTCATTTTGTATAATTTACTATCCTTTAATATCAACTGCACTCGAAACACAGTCCAGTGAAGAGGAGGAGTCTTACCTCTACAGCCTTTTCTCTTTCTGACTGTAACTCCTGAGAATGACGGCTGGACAGACAGCTGGTCTGACTGGTCCACTCTGAGCGCAGTTTGTCCAACTCTTTAGTCTTCTCGGACAGAGTCTGTGAAACAAATACAGATATGTTAAGATCAGTGATGTTTTCTTTTTTGTTCATTTTACACAAAACTCTTGGAACATAAAACATCATTTAGCATCAAAAATTTTAATTTCATGTCTGCATTTAACTGTGAATCATTATTCACAACTTTTTACTTTTACTCCCTACAATTTTAAAGACGCAACAAGATGAAAACCATATAACAAGATGAAAACCACAAAACAAGCAAACAACAAACCAAATGAGACCAAAACATCTCAAAGACGTAACAAGATGACAACATTGTAACAAGACAAACACTGCATAAAAGACGTAACAAGACAAAAACGATATAACAAGACGAAAACAGCTAAAAGATGTAACAAGATGAAAACGATGTAACAAGACAAAAATGACACAATGACAATGTAACAACATAAAAACAGAATAAAGAAATAACAAAACTAAAGTGGCGTACAAAACATAACAAGACAAAACTACATTAGACGAAAACAACTACAAGACGTACCAAGACATAATTGACATAAGACAAAAACTACATAAGACGAAAATGACTAAAAGACGTAACAAGACACAAACAACATAAGATGAAAATGATTCAATGAACTAATACAATGAAAATGCTGTAAAAGATGTAACAAGACAAAAACAATGTAACAAAATCTAACAAGATAAAAATAATGAAACAAGAAAATAGCATAACAAGATGCAACAATATGACATAGACAGAAAGGGAGACTTTACCATAAAAGTTGAGGTTCTGTTGCTTTGCTACCTAGCTACTTTTTACTTTTATACTTTGAGTACATTTCAGAGCCTGTACTTTTTCAATTTTACTTCAGTAAAGAAGTTGAATCGGTACTTCTACTTGAGGACAGAATGGGTGTACTTCTGCCACCTCTGTTAAATCCCTGCAACCAGAAGAAAGCTTGGAAAAGGATATCATATCTATTCATAAAGCTGCAGGCACAGAACCACAGACTACTACAGCTGAGTGAGTAGAGTGCTTTAGAGGCTCCATCTGACCGACATCAACTTATAGCAGTTATTGATCCAAACGTTCTAACATGGACCTCCTCTGACAAAGGGACCCCATATTCAGGCCAAATCTACACTGATGTATTCTTATTTTTTTAAAACATCTGTTCTCTTCATCGTTCGATGTTATGTACATGTGTGGGGCAGCTGTGGCCTGGGGTTGATGTGGATTGGTTTGCTGATTTATGTCAAGAAAATTCAACATAAATATTTAAATAATTAAATCCCTGCAGCCACTTGAAGGCAGCAGCTCAGATATGTTGATAAATCCTCTGACCTGTGGCCTGACCCGAGTGCAGCACCACTGCTGTCTGTATTACTTTGATTAAATCACATGCAGATGGTATCTGGCTGCAGCAGAATAATCCTGCACACTTCTACAGACATCACAGAGGTTGTTTAAACTCAGTATTCTGCCTGTTTATGTGGGAGATCTTGGATTCATCCCAGAATTTATTGATGCTAAATGAATTAATACACAACTATTCTGATAATCAATTAATTGTTTTGACTAATTTTATAGAACAAAATTTCCAAATTCTCTGATTTCAGCTTCTTAAATGTGAATATATTCTGGTTTCTTTACTAATCTCTGACAGTAAAGTGAATATCTTTCAGTTGTGGACAAGACATTTGAGGACGTCATCTTGGACTTTGGGAAATGCTTTACATTTTTCAACATTTTCTGACATTTTTTTGGACCAAACAACTCGATACATTGAGAAAATGACTGACAATAGATTAATCAATAGTGAAAATAATGATTAGTTGTAGCCCTGATCCATTCATCTTCTCAGTCATTTTTTAAGCACAAATGTCTTCTTATGTGACGATTTGCTGCTTTTCTTTGTCTTTTTCTTTGTCTTTACTCTTTATGAGAGTAAATGATGCATCTTTGGGTTTTGAGCTGTTGACTGGACAAAAGAAGCAATCTGATGACATCACTTTGGGTCCTTCTGATTAGCATTTTTCACATTTTTGACATGTTGTGGACTAAACAATTAATCATAAAAATAATCCTTGGATCAGCTGACATTGAAAATAATCCTCAGTTGCAGCTAGTGATGTCACAATACTGACATTTCAAAGTTCAATACAATTCTATACAACAGTATATAATATTTAATATAACACCAATTTTGATAAAGGTTGAAACTGTTTCAACATTTAAGGCATTAAGTTTAGATTTTTATTAATAGATAAACATAGCAAGACTATAACATGACAACAGATATAGAAAATGAGACGAGTGATGAGTAGAAGCACTATGAGTAAAGTTAGAGGAGGCGGGACTATGTGGGCGCTGCAGAGGTGTGTGTCAGCTGGTAGGCCTGGGCGATATAGCTGAGAAACCTATCATGATAATTAAGTTTCATATGGGTCGATATCAATAATTATTGATGATGTAGGTTGTGGCTGATGACATGTTGTGTAAAATGTGTAAAAATCACAATATTTTTTACCAAATACATCCATGTTGTGACAATACTGTAAGTTTTGGTGCTTTCACAAAATATTACAACCAATGAGTTTTTTTTATGTAATGTTAATATAATGACTAAGTGGGTAAAGACAAATAATAAAACAGCTACAACAGTCTGCTAAGTTAAAAAAAAATAACATCACTTTACTGTAATGCAGCCTTTAAAAGCTGCACTTATGACATATCACAATATGACGATATCCAAAATCTATCATGATATCAACTCATATCACGATACAATATAATATTGATATATTTCCCAAGTCTATCTGCTGGTTCCAGAGTATTAATACTGTGAAAAAATAGTACTGAAAGCATTTCAAATATTCAGCCTTGATACATCAAGATTTTTAACAACACTAGTTGCAGGTGTAGTTGGTGCTGCTGCACCTACTAGCAGGGTACAAAATGTGCACCATCTATCAGCCAAATGTTGGTAAAAGTTTTGTCACTTTGCAATGAAAAATGTCAACTTTTCAAGAGTGAAGTACAGCCTTCAGCTTGGTGGCAATGCATTTTTCAATTATCCAGTGGCTTTGTAGAAGGTCTGTTTGGCTTAAATAGAAGAATTGTTTAAAATAAGTCACTAAACCTTCAGTTTTAGTAGAAATTCAAAATCACCAAATTTGGAGAAGTGCTTTTTACATGGCAGCAACAATATGCAAGTTGCTGGTCTTGTGCTTTACTCACCAGCTAAAACAACCTACTACTGATGGGCTGAAAATTTGAACATTCACTGACTATTTGGTCGGTGGACATTATAGTTAATTTTGCAGCCTGCCTACATGCACTTGCACAATTAAAACAAGTTTCTAAACACAAAGTCCAATGAGAAAACACACCTGTTGAGCATAACTCAGCTGTCTGGACAGATCATCTTCAGTCTTCTTCAGCTTCACCTCTAGGGCTTGCTTTTCTGCCTGAAACAATGACATGACACACCTTTATAAACATGACTTTGGAAATGATTGCTTTGATACTTCCACTGAAACTACTTCACAACTACTTTAAAAACAGTTTGCTCACACACACTTTTGCCATTTAAAGCTCAATTCAAAAGGCCAGACAGTATTATGATGAAGAATTCTGCTGTATGAGCTGACCTTCAGAGAGGAGAGACACACGGCCAGATAGTCTTTAATCTCTTTGTCGGAGCCTTGAGCGAGCCGTAAAGACAAGTGGTTCAGGTGTTTGAATGCATTTGTCTCCACAACGCTGAAGTTGGCCGGGCCTTCGAGCGCTGCAGACTGACATGACAAGTGCAGAAGAAACCTGTGGAAAAAGATCAGAAGCAGTCCTTTTACTGGGGTACATCACAATGAAGGGTGTCTAATATTTTGTCTACCCCACAGATTAAACTTTCTCCAGGAATTTGCAATCAATCACAAAAGAGGAATCTAAATCAACTAATCTCAGCATAATTTGCAATGATATCAAAATCTCAGAATATTTATGTTAAAAAATGAAATGAAATTATTAAGACTGATACAAATCAGCAGATAACATAAAGCTGATTTTCTTTAGTTGAACAGTGTGATGTTGTTTTCTCCTACCTTGGACTGTCTGATTCTTGTTCAGAATAGCAAAGATTGAGCAGGTCAATAAACTTCTGAGGAAATGATGTGAAGTCGATCAGCAGCCCCTGCTGGACTTTCAAACTACACAAAAAACAACAAAGGAAGAAAAGGTCGTGGGGTAAAGAACACCTCAAGCCATCCTAAATTCAAACACTGATGGATTGTCATTGATACAATTTAACTGATACTTACCTTTGGAAATCTTCTTCTGATATGGAGAGGGTGAAGAGAAAATATGGATCTATATCATCTGTTAATTTTACTAGAAGATCCTGAGTAACAGAAACAACAAATGGTCAGTCAACAGGCAGAAAGCCTGTCTGTAGTTATACAAGAAAGGTTAAAGGACTTAAGTGTACTGTGTAGAGCTGCAACAAATAATTGATTAGCCAATTATTAATCACTACATATTTTGATAATTGATTAATCGGTTTGAGTCATTTTTTAAGAAAAAATGTCAAAATTCCCATTTTAGCTTCTTAAATGTTATTTTTTTGTTTCTTTACTCCTCTGTGACAGTAAAATGAATATCTTTGGATTGTGAGTAAAACAAGACATTTGAGACATTTAATCAACTTTTAAATTAATCAACAACTATTTTGAAAATTGATTTATCGGTTGAGACTTTTTTTTTTTTTTTTAAGAAAAAATTTCCGAATTCTCAGATTCCAGCTTCTTAAATGTGAATATTTTCTGGTTTCTTTACTCCTCTCTGACAGTAAACTGAATATCTTTTAGTTTTGGTCCAAACAACACATTTGAGGATGTCATCTTTGACAGACTTTGAGAAACACTAATAAACACTTCCTGACATTTTATGGACCACAAAACTAATCAATTAGTGGAGAAAATGATCAACACATTGCTCAATAATGAAAATAATGGTTACAGGAGAGTCTTGCCAAAAAAAAAAAAAAAAAGGGTCCAAACATGTGGAGCACACAGACATACGTCCAGGATTTTCAATTGACAAGATCATGACAGGATTATTTAATTGATTAATAAAGAAAACAATTGACAGATTATGCGACAAAGAAAATAATCATTAGCTGCAACCCTATATATAATAATCTATGATTTGACAGATTGTCAAAGTATTTAATTTGAATTATTAGGCAAATGCTTTGAAAATGCCAGATTACATTTGTGAAGTTTTTTGACGAAAGTTACTAGAAAAAGTAACTGAACATTAGAAGAGTCAGAACTCTTTGTTTTAGTTGTAAGAGTGATGTCAGATTTGGTTCAGTCAGTGCTGTGGAATATTAAATCATCCATCTTAGCTCACTACATCCAAGCCTTTCTTATCCTCAGGCATGAATAAACTACAGGTTATACAAACATATTTTTAAAGTACAAAATTATGAAATTTTCAGTTATTTTATTGGTATCGGCCATGAGAAAGCAGGTAATTATTTGTTATTGGTATTGGCTGAAAAAAAATCCATATCATGCTTTCCTAATTTTTTCATATTAGCCTGGCTGCTACACAAAGAAGTCTTACTAAATTGTTGATACCAAACTACTACTCACCCTTTTGTGTACTGGACTTGTTGTCATCTGAAGAGCAATGGTGACACGGATATTTGCTTTCCTGCAAAATTTAACAGTTAATAAGTAAATAGCCCTCTGACTTCAGTATGTAAAGTATGTAAAATAGGTAGTCTGAACCAAAAAAAGATGTTATTAACACAATCATTTCAAAACGTCAACCAGTCATAATTTCCCTGAAAGGAAGATAAATGCATTATTCAAAGTTGACACCTCCTCCCCAGATCAGGAAGGTGGAGAGACATAAAGAGTGAATGAAGTGAGGGATCAGCATTGGTGAGAACAAAACAGTGAATCAGAGAAATAAAATGTTATTTTCTGATTGTTTCACAATGTTTGCGTTCTAAAGCACAAATAATCAATGCCAGATATTGCAGATATTGCAGATATGCAGCCGAGATGAAATTTCATCCTGTCGCTGTGTGTGTATAGCTCTCTCTGCTGCTCTCACAGACAGAGAGCTGAGGAGAGAGACAGCAATGTAATGCTTGCTACAACTCCAGACCTCACAATCTGTGTGTGGGACTACACACCAATGCCCAAAAGTTGATTCCCAGAAACATTCCACAGAGAGATAAAACGATAACTGATCTTACAGTAAAATTCCTGAAGGTTAGTATTACTGTTTAAAATTTTAGTTATTGTTAAAACTGTGTTTTATTACAGTGCTTTGAAAAAAATTGCAGGAAATACTGTCCAAACCTTCGCCAAAGTTAGAAGCAGCAACATAGTGGGTTTGTTTTCCATCCATGAAAACTGTGACATCACAAAGGACATGATGTCATTTCAAATTATTGAGAGGCTGGTAAAATAATTTCAGTGTGTGTATAAGTTAATAAAATTACATTATGACATTATTTCAAATTAAATTGTTTCATATAAATATCACCTTACACCATGCTAAAATATTATTTTTGCTTACTGATCATTTATATTATTTTTTAACCTAAATGCACCTGTTCCTCACTTTTGTATCTGTACTGCAACGCTGAACAAAATCCATGGTAAAAGTGAGCAAATCACACAGGATCAAAGATTTCTACTGGTGTATTTATTGTGTCCTCACCAAACAGCTGATTAATTGTGTATTTTGAACTACATTTTAAAAATAACTTCATATTACTGTTGAATTCATGGTAATTAGATACTAGAGGCTAACAAAATTAGTATACTTTGCTAGCTGCCATTTATCTGCAAAATTTGCAAAAATGTCGTTCCCACCACAGGTCCTTACTGTGACAGTTTTAGGTGTTGTGGTGAAGACAATTTCAAGTCAAACAAACGGTAACTTAACAAGTTTTCAACCTGGAGCCTAATTTCATGTTTTTGTGTCTCAATGACTAATGGGAACAACAATTTTGGAAACTGGTCCAGTATTGAGTAAGACAATAATGTAATGTAGACAGCAGCTTGTTGTTAAAGGTTACATTATCACCATTTACCATTAACATTGTGTCCATACCAACACAAGATGTCATTACCACTTTATTTTACTTCAGTAGAGATGATTTACAGGTTAAAACTGAATATATGTCATAAAAAGCAACAGATTTTTTTGTGTGTATAAACACAATCGACATCTAAGGTTACGGTCTAAAGTTCCCATTGAGTAGAGAAAATCATGAAATACCCTACATATTTTTTTTAGTATTTCAGTATTTACAATGATACACAAAGTTTGATGAGGATACACTTATATGTCTTACATTTTTTATAGAGAATACATGTGTAGTGTAAAGGTAAACGTATAAGAACAACATGAAAAAAATAAACATATTCCACATTAAAATCTTAACCTCTATATGTAATGTTTGGTATCTATTTGTAAATATTACAGACTTTGATGCTTAAAATTAAAATTCACAATAATTGGTTTTAATCAATTTTAGTTGAAGAAACACCCATTTTGTGCAGTAAACCACATATTTCCAAAACTGACAACTGGTCTACACTACCATGTGCACCAACTGTGCAATAGTAGTGCTTTTCAGGCGTAATGTCACCTGAGACTGCGCAATATTTCACGCAGGTGAATTTTTAATTGCAATGTGCAATATTCAATACTTCAATCAGGTGTATTATCATTCAGTGTGCAATATCAGTATTTCACTTAAGTGAACTTTAATTTCAATTTTCAATAATGAGGTGTATTATCATTATTGTGTGCAATATCAATATTCCCTCCGTGCAATGGTGTAAATTCAACTGTTGAATCTCCTCATATGATATACGTATACTGTTCCTATTTTTTAGATTTCCCCTGTTTGTATTGTTCCTAGCTTTATATTTCGTCTTGTTTATATTTTCATTTATGCTTTATATTTTTGCTATACACTTTGCTGCTGCAACACAGTACATTTCGTCGTCGTGGGACTAATAATCTAATATCTTATAAGATATTTACCAGTGGTGCACTGGTTTGAAAGGTGATTTTTCCTCATTGCCAGTCAGTCTGTGAAGTTAACTCAGTGCAGTGCAGTGGTTCTGTCAGTACGACACTTGTGAAATACAAACGTTATAAATATAACGTTAGCTAAATAAACAAGGTTGGTCAACATTGATCATTTAAGTTAGAGGTTATACCAAACAGTTCGTGCTGTATTAGCTAATACTGTCTTTGTCTCGCACTAATAAAAAATGTCGCCAACATAAACACATTAGACAGACGTACAGTTGGTCTTCAGTTGAAATATGAGCCAATACTCTCAACTGGCAACGTAACTTAATCTGCCGTGAGTGTCGCAGTCTTACCTCTCCTCACAGTCCCTGCACCTGACGTTCACTTGTAACACTTTACTGAAGAGTTCCTCCATGTTTAGAAAAAGTTAAACCAGCCTTTACAGGAGCTGTAAACTGGTTACTGTGCGTTTGTTTTGGATTTGGCGCTTTTCAGCCGCCAACTGACTCGCCCTGGAAACGGAACACGGTTTCTTCTTCTCTTGACGTTTAAAGGCAGCTGGCAGAACAGAGAGACCCGCACTGCCACCTGCTGACCGGGACTGGAACCCACACATGTTGTACAAGCAACAAGACAGAGACATCACCAGTCTTAGAACAGTTGTAACTCTATGGAAATCCATTTTAATCAATATTAAATAAATAGATAATTTAAAAAATGGCTTTGAAATAAATAAATGTGGAATTATTAAATAAAATCTCCTGAAATAAAGAAAAGTGTATTTATTTATTTATTTATTCATTTATTTGTTTGCTTATTATTCATTTATTTATTTCATAGCCACATTTATTTATTTATTTATTCATTTATTTTATGTTGACTAAAATGGCTTTCCATATAACTTTGCCAGCAGCAGTTTTTGGGCCTCGCTTTATGGAGAAATTAACTGCCATAAAATTTGGCTTTTAGGGGATAAATTTTGTCTTAATGGTAAAGTTTAAGATGTAACATTTAAAATTATGCATTATATATATCCATAAAATTGATATAAAATATTCTTGTAATTTTTGTGGACTAGAAGAAAGAACTATCTGTAATTTGTTTTATTGCTGCAAATATTTTGGGTGGATGTTCAAAACTTTATAAGAAGGAAATCTGGACAAACAATTGAATTTCAGGTAAAGACCTTATTATATGTTTTGAACAGGGTTGGTAGGGTTACTTTAAAAATGTATACCGATACAGTTACTAATTTTGAAAAGATGGAACGGGTGAAGAACAAATCAGGAAATGCCTGATAACTGAAAAATCACTAATAAGTTAATGAATTTAGAAATATATAGTAGGCAATGCCAAGTTACTAGAGAACAGACTTGAGCATTAATTGCAGTAATTGCAGATCTTGTAAGTCAGCTATAGACCTTGTCAGTGATTAATTAGGAATGTACCATTGTTAAAAACAAATGTATTTCCTGATGAGACATTATAAATGTAATTAACAGCCTGTTTTTGCTTAGAATATGCACACAACACTGCAGCTGACTGCTGTCAGCTGCCTTTGACTTCATCAAAACATTTTTCAACAAAAGACCAAATGCCACTCCAGTTCATCATTCTCACTTTGCTGATAACAGCTTGGATCACACTTTAATTTACAGTACCAAAAAAAAGACGTAACAAGATGTACTTTGTATCAAATTAAACAAAATAATAATAAATAATATATTCTTTATTAGACAGTAGTTACACCCTAATTAGACCCTATAAACCTAATGGTAGACTAATAAGATGTAACAAGCCATGTTTTGTATCCAATAATAAAAATACTGAAATACTATGTTCTTTATTAGACAGTGTTAGACCTTCTACTAGACCCTTATTAGATTTTGTTGGAGGCTAATTAGGGACACATTACAACACAACTGGCACATTCTGTTGTAATGTGTCACTAATTCCTCCCTAACAAGTGTAACAAGGGTCTAATGGTAGGAAATAATACACTTAAGTCTATAGCACAGTCCTGCTGTTATGTGTCCCTAATTACCCTCTCTGAAGTCTACTTAGCGTCTAACAATGGAAAATAATGCACCTTAGTTTACAGTGCAGTTCTGTCATAATTTGTTCCTAATCATCATCTAAAAAGTCTAATGAGGGTCTAAAAATGAACATTATTTCTATTTCTTGTCTAAGCTGATACAAAGTATGGCATGTTGCATCTTAGTAGTGTACCATCTACTGTGTTTGTTTAATGTCTAATGAAGAACATATTATTCATTTATATATATATATGTATATATACATATATATATATATATTTTTTATTTTTATTTATTTTATTTTTTGGGGGGCTTTTATGCCTTTAATTTATAGGACAGCTGAAGGTACTTCAGGAAAAGGATGACAAAGTGGGTAGTAGTCTATGTTTTTGTCCAGTTTGATGCAAAGTATAGCTTGTTATGTCTTATTAGTGTACTGCAAAATTAAGTGTGACCACAGCTTGTAGAGAACATCATGAGAGCTGCACATTAGGCAAAGTATCCCCAGAGAAACACATTGACAGCCAGCAGCAGCAGGGCGTTGACATCGCAGACTCGTCTCCAGAGCGGCTCCTCCTGCAGGGAGGTCAGTTCACAGTTTTCAGTCGTTGGCACCAGAGAGCCAGAGCTGGAATTAGTCAGACCACAGAGCCACAGAGCAGCTCTCCGCCACCATGAGTCCGGCGAGCGTTCGGAATCAGAGCTGGGGTCATGGCTCACCAGGTCTGAGGTCGTAGCTGGACCCGTGAGGTCAATCCGAGGCTTCTGGCTGTGTCTGGACCACCAGGTCAGCCTGTAGAGCTGGACAGAAGAGGAAGACATCCAGCACATATGTCTGTGTTAGTGTTTAGCTTTAAAGCACAAAAACTGTTCCACACTTGATTTGGGGAGGAGTTCCTGCATTTCAGCACTGCTCAGGAGAGTCGAGGAGACTCTAATGCAAGTTCATGGAGGCATTTCATCTCGAACAATGGCGGCTCCTGATGAGGTTAGTGTAGATACTGTGATAGCATCAGTTATATCAGAACTGGAGAGAATTTCTTCATTGACAGAAGAGCAAAGAACAGCACTGAAGGCTTTTCTCCATGGAAAACATGATATCACTCTTCTCCTGACCAGCTCCAGAAAGAGTTTGATCTGATTGTTTGAAGTTAGCCCATGTTAGACGTGATAAACAGATGGTTAATCTTTTGAAAGTGCCTGCCCTTTCCCAAACAGTTTGTACGGACGACTTCCCAGATGGTTCTGTGTAACAACCATCTGGCATGTCAGGCTACTGAAACTGACATCCTTCATTTAAAAGCTACAATAAGGAACTTTCATACTGTGTTGATTTTGGAACCCTTTGTGGACAAAACCAGTAGCCTCCATCAAAATAATAATAATAATAATGTCATAACTAGTTAAAAACTCCCTGTAGTAGCTTTAAGCTCATATGTGGTACAGTCCAGGAAACTTGACAGACTACTGATAGTAAATGTGAAGCATTGCAAATAATGTTTATTTTCATAATTAATCATTTTCACTTTTAACCAATTAATTGTTTAGTCTATAAAAAGTCCAAAACATGTGCAAAGTTTTGGGAGCTCAAAGTGACTTTGTCAAATTTCTTCTTTCGTCCAAAAACAGTTCAAAACTCAAAGTGTCTTTATTTACTGTCATAAATGACAAAGGAAGGCAGCAAATCCTCACGTTTAAGAATCTGCAGCCAGACAATGTTGAATATTTTGCTTGAAAAATGACTGAAATAATTAATTGATTATCAAAATAGTTTTTCTTTCAATCGACTTGTCATTTAATCAAGTCATCTTTGCAGCTCTGTGTTTATAATATCCAGCACTCTGGACTTTTGTGCTTCTGTTTCTCATTTTAAAGCTGAGAACATAAATGAAATGAAAGTATGACATGTTCCTTACATGTTCTTTAGGTATGGGGGCCGTGGCCAAGCTGACAGCAGCAATGATGAGGCAGGTGAGAGCCAGCAGGATGAGAGCAAAGTACAGGTAGTGGACATCAGCCAGGACAGCAGGCCGATCATCAGGCTCACCACAGGAAGGAGCTGTATAGGAGAACTCCAGAACCATGCGGATCAGTCCCACCACCAGACCAAACATCAGACCCCAGAATGCACCCTGAAACACACACAAACACACGCACACACCAAGTATTAGCTGCAGAGTCACATGGAGCCACAGGAAAATTAAATGATCACCTCTAACTGCACAGGAGGAGGATCTATAGTGGGACCCCAATTATCCAGTTTGTGAAAACTATTGTGTAGTATGTTAAATTCAAGAATACTGTCCTCCCTGATGAAAACAACATACAAAGTAAATCCCAGACTGGCTTTACATCCAAAATAGAAAAATAAAGGAAAAATACATGCTTGCCTTGTTGATGTAAAGAAAACTTTTGATTTGATTTGGCCCAGTGCTCTTTTCTATCAATTACTCTGAAATGGTATTGGAGGCAAAGTATATAACTTGATTAAATGTAAATATTCTGAAAAGACCAGAACTTTTCAAACAATGCCGCGGGGTCTATCAAGGTTGCAATTTATCTCCAACACTATTTAAGTGAAGAGGAAATGCAAGATCATCTGAACATCCTCCATGATTACTGTGAAAACTGAGCAATTCAGTAAATCTGGATAAAACTAAAATTATGATATCTAAAAAAAAAAAAAAAAAGGCAAGATCACAAACTAAAAAACATCAGTTTATTTTGGGAGAGACAACATTGAGTCATACAATGGAATACACATACCTAAGTCTAACTGTCACTGCCTCAGGACGTTCTGTTAAGGCTGCAGATAGAGCTTATAGAGCTTCTTAAAGTATAAGCAAATTATTGTTCAAATTAAACCCCCAATAAAGATTGAGTGTTATTGAGCCAATCCTTTTATTTGGAAGTGAAATTGGGGGCCCATTTATCAAACAAGAGCACTGGGATTCAAACAAAATTGAAAAAAATCCATCTCAAGTTTCATAAAAACATCCTGTCCACGGAAACTGTCCAAACCATGGCCGCAGAATAGAGTGAGGCCAGTCCCCCCTCTTAACAAAAAATGTAACTAACACAGAGCGTACTCAACCCACCCCACCCCCTTAAAAATAAGCCAAAATGATTTTAAAATAATTTCCTACTCACAAATTAAACAAATAGAATAAAAGATAAGAAATTTAAATATTTGAATCAGTGAAAAATAGAAATCCAATCAATAAATAAATTAGAATGCTATAACTTACTGGGCAGAGAATTTCAGTTACCTCAGTATTTGAGAGAGAGAGAGAGAGAGAGAGAGAGAGAGAGAGAGAGAGAGACCTACCTGCTCATTGGCACGGGGCCAGAAGATAGCCATTAGGAACACAGCTGTGATTGGTGGAGCCAAAAAGCTGGTCACTGACTGGACATAATCAAACAGCTGTCCACTATTGGCTGTCTGGATGACTGGAATCCACAGCAGACTAACACACACCAAGATCAAGATGAACACCCTGTAAATACACAAATTATTCATCTTTAGTGCAAAGGCTCACTGCAGCTCATCTCAGTCCTCTGTCTCTGGACACAGACAAACCAACCACAGGAGTTTATGATGGGAGATGTGATGATTTAGCATTATTTTGTGCAGGATGTGTGTCCAATCTTCTAGTTGTGTATTTATGTATCAGAATCTGTGAGTCCTGTATTATTTTTCTGATATGTACTGGTTAATCTTCACACAGCTACCTTCCAACAATCATGAGTTCCCTCTCTGAGGCTTTGGGCCTGGCTTTGTGGTAGAGATCCAGTGTGAACAGAGTGGAGCTGCTGTTAAAGATGGAGGTCAGAGATGACATCAGTGCAGCTAGCATCACTGCTAACATTAGACCACGAAGACCTGCACAGAGAAGAGAAAGTTAATAATCAATTTACACAAAACTAATTATGCAGAGACATATGAAAGCACAGAAAACACTGACTGGTTTGGTTAGACTGATCTATAATCAGTCTCATTCAAAGTTTACTGTCCATGTCCATGTCCATCCTCCTGGACTGAAAGCTTCACCTGTAATTCAGTCTTTGTTCTGTTAACCTGACGCGCCAGATGGTTTGTTTGTTACACCAAACCATCTGGGAAGTCCTCCTTAGAAACTGTTTGGAAAAGGGCAGGCACTTTCAAAAAAACACTTGTCAGGTGATTGGATGAGCCATCTGTCTATCATGTCTAACACAAACTCACTTCAACCAATCTGATCAAACTCTTGTTGAAGCCAGTTGGGAGAAGAGCCAAAACATCCTTTCCATCACGAAAAGCCTTCAGAGCCATTCTTTGCTCTTCTTTGCTCTTAGTGACACTTTCCTGAATACATAAAGGTTTTAAACGTATTGATTGGATAGCACATCACATTATATCTCCAAATACAAACTCTAAAACCTGTTTTCTGATTCACTGTTGACCCACAGACTTGCTTTTCCCATGTATCATACAGTTGTCTCTGTAAGCTTGATTTTAAACTGCCTTTCAGCTCAACCTTCCTGCCTTATTGTTCAGACCTCTCTCCGGCTGGCCTGTTGTTCTAAACTTTGAAACCACATGTGAATTCATCTAAAATTCACAGAATTCAGGCTTCAAACTTGGCTTAAACTGTTGCAGTTAGTACAGCAACCTATTATAATGTGCTCAAAGTTGCATTACCCACAGAATGACAGATAAGCCATTTCCAAGACTTTTTTGCCTTTTAGTTACAGTCAGTGTATATCACAGTTCACAGTGGTATGCATATAACTGTACTATACTCTACTAGTTTGTAAATGTTGTCATTTAAACTAATGTATCATTCTTGGAGTAGTAGAATTTAAGTTACAGAAAGGTAGGCTCAGCACACTTTGTACCAACACAAGGTTTAATGTCCAAAGCCAACTTTTGTGTGTGCATGTGTGTGTGTGTGTGTGTGTGTGTGTGTGTGTGTGTGTGTGTGTGTGTGTGTGTGTGTGTTACTCACCTACAGGCATTAGCTCCACCACTAGTTTAGGGTAGGCGATGTTGGAACAACCAACCGAAGCTCCACACACACTCTCACACACTGCTGGATCCACACAGCCTATCTCATCTACACACAGAGAGAGACAAGAGAATAAAGAGATGTAAAACATTAGTTAGTTGGTTAGTGGGTTAGTTACTTGATTACTTATTTACCAACTTACTTACTGACTGACTACTCACTCACTTACTCCCTTACATACTTACTTACTCGTTCACTCTCTCACTCACTACTCACTTACTTACTAACTAACTGACTTAGTAACTGACATATTCTTAACCACTTACTTTATTTTTTTTTTTACTCCTAATATACAGTAAGACAGTGAAACTGTCTGGTTGTCTGGTTTAATGAGGCACTGATCAAATCAAACTGACCAATGCACTTAAACATAAAGAAATAAGAGAGAGTTGCAGACAGACTGACCTGGGAACAGCGCTCGACTGATCATGCCTGGCATGACGATGAAGAACATGGGCAGCACTTTGAGGTAGCCTCCTAACACACTGCCTCCTTTAGCATGAGACAAAGACTTGGCTGACAGAGACCTCTGGACTATAACCTGCACACACACACACACACACATACAGGTCTATTAACACTTGTGAGGATCCTCATAAACATACAGTGATGCATTCCCTAGACCAGTGAGTCCCAAAGTGTGGGTTGTGCCCCTTTGGTGGGTCCTGAAGGTCTTGCATGTGGGTCTTGAGATGTAAAAAAAAAATAAAATAAAAATAAAACGTTTTTAAGTGTAAGTTTCATAAATATGTATACATTTTGAAACAACCATAAAATATTTATTATGAATAAAGTAATAATAAAACAGTCAGAACTAATAAAACAAAGTCATGGGATTTAATTTACATGTCATTCTTCATCTATCTGTCCTCATTTAACTATAACTTTATAATGACTTTAACTATATTTGGTGGCCTGTTAGGTTAACACCAGAATGTATCTTATTTCTCTTTCTCGATTAATCTTGTGTGTTGTTCAGAGTTGTAATTTAAAGATTTGGGTGGGCTGCAGAAGATTTTCAGACTTCAAACTGGGCCGTGGCATTCTTAAGTTTGGGAATGGCTGCCCTAGACTCTACTCCTAACAAGGACTACTAAACACTATCTGATAGAAACATTAAACACTTCTCAGCTGACTCAAGTAGTTTAGCAAAAGGTCAATTATTCCACTGTTCATCTAATTGCACTTTAAGCTAAAGTCAAAGTCTAAAGTCTATAGTTAAGCCTCACAGACGTTTCTATTTTAAACCCAGTCTTCTGGTGCAACACAGCCAAGGAAACAAAAAGATTTTCACTATTCTGATATTCAATTTTCACACTTTTAAAATGACCGATGACAGGATTTGTAACATCATTTAACATAGAATTAGATATGAGAACCCACCACCCCATCAGTGCAGGTAAAATCACCTGATCTGTGCACCAGACCCATGTAGCCAGCACAGTGAGCCCAAACACCAGACCTGGCCAGGGTATGTCCCCTGACACCGGGTCTCTGAACAGGTGGAAGGCATCGCTGCGAGGGAGGTGACAGGTGGTGTTGGCGACCGTCACCGAGGGAACAGCTGACATGTAGCTCTCCACAAGACCTTCATACCAGCCCACTTTGGCAAATGCTGGAAAATAAACAAAATACATGCACATACACACACATACAGACACACACACTTTACAGCTAATCAATACTGGGTTTCCATATTTTCCAACAAAGTGCTCATTAAACAATACTTAAAATTGAGTGAGTGTGCATCCTACCTATGAACATTAATGCAAAGGCTCCCCCAACTATGATCACTGTCTGGAGAGCATCAGTGTAGATCACCGCTGTCAAACCACCTACATACACACACAAACACACACACACACACACACACTGGTGTCTCCATCATTTCAGAGGACATTACATTGACTCAAATTCATTTGCTGGAGACTTAGCCTAACCTGACCCATAACCACAACTTGCCTAACCCTAACCCAACCCTACCCTAACCCTTACCTTAACCTTAACCTAACCATACCATATCCATAAACCAAAATCAGCCTAAATTTTATGATTACATTATGTAGACTTTTGTTTTGTCCCCATAACAAAGACAGGTCCCCAGAATATGAGTGTACAAACAGATTTATGCCCCCACAATATGCAAATAATGCATGTCCACTCTCCTTGCTTGGAAAAGGGCAGGCACTTTC
Organism: Lutjanus erythropterus; assembly: GCF_056507025.1. Lineage (NCBI taxonomy): Eukaryota > Metazoa > Chordata > Actinopteri > Lutjaniformes > Lutjanidae > Lutjanus > Lutjanus erythropterus. The sequence goes on along the minus strand of NC_139323.1, from coordinate 3,876,812 downwards.
AAAAAAAAAAAAAAAACACTTGCCATGTGATTGGATGAACCATCTGTCTACCACATCTAACACAGGCTAACATCAACCAATCAGATGAAAGTCTTGCTGAAGCTTCCATGGATGCTTTTAAATGTTGTCACACTTAAAATCACGCCAGTAGCTGCCAGTAGTCCCTCCTAGGATGCTGGTTGGCTGCACCACTTTTGGTGCAGACACAGACTGATGACTTGAAGCCTGGCAAGATGGATTCTCATGCAAATCCAACTGCCTTGCAAGGAAAGTATGAAGCAGTTTTAAGTACAAAGATGCAAATAGACACCAAGCATCGGCAATAGCACGAATGGCATGAGATGAATGTGAGAATATGCACAGTGAAACGATTAAGTTTGACTGAAAATTTCACATGTAAGGCAGGGATCTGCAGAGTGTTGAGTGGGGGTGACTGGGTGGAGAGGAGGGACAGAGCTGCTATACGCCTCTTCATCCATGGTGACTCCTGACTGGAGAAGAGACGTACTTTACTTCATGAACATATGGGGAGGAGAGAGGAACAACAGGAGAGACCGGAGCCTCTGGTGAGTTGAGTTCAGTCAGGGGCTGAACAGAACACAAACACACAGACACACACACCCTTGGTGTCTGCAGCTTATCACTAATGTACAAATAATGTATTTTGGCTGTTTGGGGCTAATTAACCCAAATGATCCTGTGGTCAAGCTTGTGTGAGTAATGCACAGTCACACATATGCAAAATTAACATTGGTGAATATATACTTTTATACTTCCATTCCATGCTAGCTAAGGTGCAACTAAAACCTTTGCTTTTGGTAAACGTTGTTCAGTTGCAGCTTCAACCGATACCAAATAAGTGTCTGGTTGACCCCTAAAAAAGACTTTGCAGCACATCCTGCACTGGCCACATCTTGCCTTGGCAGGTCATCCCAAAAAGGGTCCCACAGGCAAGCTTGTGTGAGTGATGCCAGGTGAAAATTTGCATCACTTTCGATGTGAACGCGGCATGAAAGTCAGCTGACTGAATGTGTTTACCTGCCACTGTGTAAGCAGCAGTGACCAGCAGCAGTATTCCTGTGGACAGATAGAGATCCCAGCCCAGAGACACCTGGATGAACAACGCCCCCGAAAAGATATCTGTCTGGGTAATACACACAGTTATTTGTACACATGTACACACTGTTTATCACTGGACAAAAGAGTCTGCCACATGAAGACATGTAAATGTGTGTGTGTGTGTGTGTGTCTTACAGATATTTTGGTGAAAATGTAGAGGATGAGGGACAGAACAGACATGTATATGCGTATCCTCTGTCCTCCGAAGCGTTTGGCCAGATATTCAGGCATGGTCACGACTCCAGCAGCGATGTAGACGGGGATAAAGATCCAACCCAGAGCCACAAGGACCCACGCTGCCTGCACAAACACACAAACACTCTCTCTTTACAATACTGTACGACTACTAATGATTAGTTAATGAAAATACAAGTGAGGAATGAATGAGGGTGTAACTGCTAGTGAACCTTCAGTTAAAGAGTAACCCCTACTCAAATTTGATACAGTTGCTAATGATTAGTTAAAGAAGAAACAAGTGAGGAATTAATCAGGAACAACTTGATAATTGATGATTTGTTAATAAGCACTTCCCTAATTATTCCTCTTAAACATAATAAGATACTAGAAATCAGAGCAAAAGATCCTATATCAAAGAATCATCAGATAAGATTTCATGAATCTGTGAATTGATCACACTGATCAGTTTCTTTATGAACGGTTCCTGATCAACTCTGGACCAAGGGCACAAAACTAGTACTTACTCTTTTTATGTTGCTGAATTGTTACTAAGTAGTTCCTTGTTATTTCACCATTATCTGATCAATTACTTATAAATATATAACTCTTACAAGGTAAGGATGAAATAACAAGGGACTTCCTAGTTACTAACTCAGTAACTATTCAGGAATGAGGAATAATGAAGAACTACTTATTAAGTTCTCAGTATAATGTATCATTTTACAGAACACAAGTAAACAAGTAATGTTTAAGTAATTAGCAGTTAATGAGTCATTATTAGTTTTGTGCCCTTCACCAGCTGGTTCACAGTTCATCAGGAACCTAATGATTCTTTAATATAGGATCTCCCATTCTGTTATGTGGTTATTCATCATTATCTATTATATAGTCCTCCATCAGGAAATATTAAGGAAGTACTCACAACCTAATTAATCATTAGCAGCTCTATAGTTGATTAGGGGTTACTCATTAACTAATTGTTCACAGTCAGGTCCTCATTCATTTCCTGGTAAATTCTCAAATTTAATGTACGTTATTGTAGAGTGTTAACAAAAATTGTGTATAATGTCTTTTTCTAAAATGTGTAAAGAATTTCTTTGAATTAAATATAATACATTACAATACATAGTACAAAAATGATGCATGCCAACCTTTGTTGGAATCAAAGGTTTTCCAATCACAATCACCAGCAATCACAGACTAAATTTCTTACATTCCATTCAAATCCCCCGACAGCGATGCCTCCAGCTGCTCCTGTTCCTGCTAGACCAATGAACAAACCACTGCCAACATTACTGGACATCAGAGAGGCTCCGATCTGTAAACACATACAGGTAATACAGAATCATCAGAAAAGATCAGACGTACTTCAAAAATGAAGACTTTCTTGTGTTAAAAACTTTGTTGATTACAACCCATGTAATTATTTACTACTGTATGTATGGAGTATGTATAGGATATGTAAATACAGGCGACAGAAATATTTTATACATTATATGTTACTGAGTATTATTTAATAATTAATTAAAACTTTCAGTAGTTATTTTTTACACTGTTGAAGACTGGGAACAGACTGGCAATAAATTCTCTCTGTTTATTGAATAATTTGAGTGTTTTATTGTCATCCTTAAACCCAGAATACAACAATCCCTTAAGGCAAAGGCATGTACATATACATACATTATAATTCAGTATAATGAAATATATGCACAAGTAAAGTGTATTTTAGCTCCTTATTAACTATTCATAAATAACTATTTAATAATTTAATTCCACGCTAAAGCATCACAGTACCAATTGTTCTGTAATGTGGGTCTAACAGCAGCCAAATGTATCTATTCAGTACAAAACAGGACTAGAACTAAGACAATACAAAAAGTATAGTATGTTGTTCATATAGCATATATCATCAACACTGAAGTGAGAACAAAACATCATGCACGCCAGTCAGAAGTTTGGTACTCACAGGCCACCAGGTCATTGAACGTCCCGCCAAGAAGTACCCACCCACAGTGTTGCGATTGGCTCGAACTGATGACTGTAGAAGAGGCAGAAACAATGCTACTTCAAAACAATACTATGGTCTCATGTGAAAAAGAACACATTTACAATCAAAATAAAATTTTCCTTTTCTTTTCTGACTTTTTGTACAAAAATCATTTGGAATCTCCAAACTTCCAGTAGGGTTGGGAGGGTTACTTCAAATACGTATTCCAATATTACCTGCTACAAAATGTAGTCCGTGACATAATCCAAGCGTCACAGTATTAAAGTAATGTAACCTAATTATTTTCCCTTTCTTTTGGATTACCTCAATATGAAATATGGTGAAACTGTTTAGCCTAATATAGTGTTTTTAGGGCTGCAACAATTATACTTTCTTCCCCGATTAATTGGACGATTATTTTCTCAATTAATCAATTATGATAATTCTGATAATTTGAAATGTGAAAAAATGGTGAAAAATGTTGATCAAAGTTAAAGATGACGTCCCTGAATGTCTTGTTTAGTCCACAACTCAAAAATATTCAGTTTACTGTCAGAGAGGAGTAAAGAAACCAGAAAATATTCACATTTAAGAAGCTGAAATCAGAGAATTTGGACATATTTTCTTAAGAAATGACTAATAGTCAATTAATAATAGATTAATCAGTCCTTATGATATGCTATGTTTGTTGTTAGGTTTATTAGTTTATCCAGCTGGTTCTTCCTTTTGTTGTGCTATTTATTGATTGATTGATTTAAAGACAAAAGTGTTGAAATTTCCACCCAGTGAAGCATTTTTTTAATAGAGGCCGTGACATTCCTGTCTATCAGAATCCATTTTTAAAGTAACCCTCCCAACCCTGTTAAAAATAATAGTGAAAGTGTAAGTTTAAACTAAGTTGAGTCACTTCCAGGTCTTACCCAGATTCCAACCACCGTGACAAAGATGAAGTAGACGACAACCACAGCGATATCAGCTGCTTCCAGTCTGAGACTCTTGCTGGGTGGTGATGCAGTAGTGACCCCAGAGGAGCTGCTGGCTGCAAATACAGAAGAGAACTTCACTGTGGTAACATTTTCTCCTCTTTGACAGACATGCCATAATCAACTGAACAAAAATAAATCATGTACCAGTACAAACCGTCTCTCAACCAGAGTGTAGAGGATGTCAAAATGTCAGCTGTTACAGCAGTGCAATTTAGTTTCCAATGAATATATGAGTGATAAAATAGTTCTACAGAACATCTAGTCATGCTATTGCCAATGCAGAACAAAAGGTCTGACTGGATCTTTAAATATCCTGGGAGAGTTGACAAGAATAATGTGTATCTAAATCATGACGTCATTTGATGTCAAAACACAATGGCCTAGACAAGTATCCTGTGAGCATTATGTACAACTGTTAGGAGCAGGTTTGGGGAGTGACAGATTACATGTAACAGGATTACATAATTAGGATGCAAAAGAAGTAGCTATCCATCACAATTACAAAAAAAAAAAAAAAAATAAGACATACTCGTGTTACAGTTATATTAGAGTACATTACAATATGATCCCATGAACAGTGTGCACACTTGGGTCTCAACATTACTCTGGTCTCAGCAAAGCCAATTAATCTGTCAGTTACCAGTTCATTATCTCTGGAAAAAATGCTTTCACTTTCACTTTCACTAAAGTATGTTTAAATGTGCATAATTACTGCTAATAATCTAAACGTGCATTTGCACATTACAAAGGAAGGGGTAGCTGAACAAACATTTAATAAACCAACAAACATAAAACATTATATTAAGTTAAACAATTTCACATTTCATATTTGGTATTGAGGTAATCCAGAAGTAACTGAAAGTAATCAAGTTACTTCTTCAATCTTGTGATACTTGGATTATGTTACTGAGTACATTTTTTGAACAGGTTATTAGTAACTGTATCAGAAGACATTATTAAAGTAACCCGCCCAACGCTGCAGGCTATCTCTGTCATTTATAGTTTTTATATCTGTGTTCCTGTCCTACGTGTTCGGGAAAGCTGTCTATAAAATCTGCCTTGACTGCCATAAAAGTAAAGTTTGTTGCTTTAAAGAGTATCTGACTCTAAAAGTTTAAGAAGGATCAGACCTGTCGTGAGACTGGCAGCAGACATTTTGACTTCAATCTTCCGGATTGTGTGTTCCTCTTCTGTGAGTTCTTCTCACTCTGTGTGACAGAGTTAGTTGATTCTGCTGGTAAACCTGACAGAAGCACGTGATCCAACCTGAAGCTTAATTATTAATCAGTTTATTACTGAGACAGTCAAACTTCACAGGTTGGCTGTCCACAGTTTGAGACAGTATCTAATTTGATCCATATTGAAGTTGTCAGTGCTACTCTGGTCAATGACAGTTGTAGAGATAAAAGAATGTGCTGCTCCATTGCTACATAGAGTTGTATAGTTAAACATTAGAGCGCATGTTTCATCTCTAAACCAAAGTGTAGACCTCTTTGACCACCTAGTTTTGACAGAAAGAGGTGCAAATGAATCCAGGTGTCATGAGAAGAGTCAGTACCATAGAGGCCAGTGCAGTGAGGAGTAAAACATCTGAGCCTAAATAACAGGGCCAAGCTAGAACCACTTCAAATGTAGTTAGAAAGTGATCAGACACTGTGGAAAAGACAGAAGAGACATTCAGGACAGACACCTCTGTCCCTCTGTGATTAGTAGGTTCATAAGCAAACTGAATAAAACCAAAATTATCAAATCATTCATTTTCTGTAACCGCTTATTCCGTAAGGGTCGCGGGCTGCTGGAGTCTATCCCAGCTGACATTGGGTGAGAGGCGAGGTTCACCCTGGACAAGTCGCCAGTTCATCACAGGACTGACACATAGACAGACAACCACTCACACTCACATTCACACCTACGGGCAATTTAGAGTCACCAATTAACCTAACATGCATGTCTTTGGACTTTGAACTGTGAGAGGAAGCCTGAGAACCCGGAGAGAACCCACGCAGACACAGGGAGAACATGCAAACTCCACACAGAAAGGCCCTGCTCCAGCAAGCCGGGGGATCGAACTCAGGACCTTCTTGCTGTGAGGCAGCAGTGCTGACCACTGCACCACCGTGCCGCCCCCAAAATTAACAAAAAGTTCCAAAAAGGCTTTACTTACAAAGTCAAAGGGGTTCAAGTGAATATTGAAATAATCAATAAACCAGGGTTCAGAGGGTTACTTTAAAAATGTATTCCAATACAATTACTAATTAAAAGTTATAAAGAGTAATTAATAATGTAATCAAAGTATCACAGCCTTAAAGTAATGTAATATAAAATATGGTGAAATAGTTTTAGGGCTGCAACTAACTAGTATTGTCATCATTAATTGGTTGATTATTTTTTCAATTAATCGATTAGTTGTTTGGTCCATGAAATGGTGAAAAATGTTCATCAAAGTCCAAGATGACGTCCTCAAATGTCTTGTTTTGTTCACGACTCAAAAATATTCAGTTTACTGTCAGAGAGGACGAAAGAAACAATTTAAGACAATTAAATCAGATAATTTGGGACTTTTTTAAATTAAAATTACTCAAAACAATTAATTGGTTAATTAGTCCTGTCACAATTTTGTACTGACTTACACCCATGTCATCCTCATGTTTGGACCTATTTTTCAAGTCTTTATAACATATTCTAAAATCTGTTGACCATTTTCTCCATTATTCAATTAGTTATTTGGTCCAGAAATATCAGAAAATGGGGGGAAATGATGACCAGAGTTGAGACTGTCATAGTGTGCCTTTCCCTTCATTCCTCATGTGTCAGCTGTTTCCCCCTCCCCTTTGTTCCTTGTGGTTCCTTGTTTGTCTCTCTCTCTGTGTCTGTGTGTCTGTGTGTCTGGGCGTGGCTCATCAGCTCTGCTGCAATCAACTCCTGCTACCAATCTGCCTGCTCACCTGAGAACCATCCAGCAATCAACTCCAGCAGTACAAATACTCCGGCTCTGCAGTCCAGTCTCTGCCAGATCGTTCAGCCTGCCTTGCGGTACTACTTTGACCTACCTGTTACTGATTGCTATTTTCCTCGTGTGGATTTTGCCTAAAGACTTGTCTGTTTTTGCTTCAGCTCGACACTCACTGGGAACCCATTCGCCTGCCATCTGTCTCCAGCCTTGTACTCGTTTGCCTGCCTACCCTGTTTCACCTGAGAGTTCTGCATCCACCCAAGACGTCCATTCCTGTTTGTTTGGCAACAAAACCACCTAAAATTGCTATCCGAGTCTCGCTTTTGGGTCCAGTTCTTTCCATTGTATATGACAGAGACGATGTTCTCAAATGTCTTGTTACGCACCAAGTGTTGAGGCTGTCAGTCCTCTGCAGCAGCTGCTGGTTCAATTCCCACCTGCAGCACATTTGCTGCGTGTCATCCCCTCTCTGTCCCCCTTTCCTGTCATATCTTCAGCTGTCCTATCATAATAAAGGCAAAAAGCCCAAAAAATAATCTTTAATATGTGTATGTGTATATATATATGTACATATATAGATAATCTACTAAAAATATGTATTTTTACTAAATATATCTAATCTGATTGTCTTTATCTGTAATTGCAATGGAATACAGTTACTTTTTTGTATCCAGATTACATGTTCCCATTCCATGTAATCCATTCCTCCCCAAGCCTGCTATGAGGTGACATCAGGTAAAATCTCAGGGTTCGGGGATCAAGGATTCAGGGGGGACACGGGGATTGGGCCTGACTGACCAGTCAGGTGATTGGTTTGACCACTTTGAGATTGTGTCAGACGGTCTACTTGTTGATACTGCAGTGGCAGAATATATCCCGTTTTTACCAGATCAGCACTGATCATTAAGGCTTTGTTTGTATTTTCTAATGGTTGTTTCTTACCTTAATCTTAAATCATTTGTCTCGAGTGTTCTAAGTTATATTGTCCTACTTCTTTACACATACATATTTTAATATCTAGGCTGAAGATTCAGCCCTTGATATCCAGGTTTCTCAAAACTTACAAAATCATCATCAATAAAATAATAAAGGACAATAAAATTGTTAAAAAGACATCTGTAAAAATAATAAACATGAAACTGCTATTTAAGAGCAAATTTCAAATTTTCTTTATTTCTCTGAATTTCTGGGAAGTGACCAGTTCTGCTATATTTTTTGCTATTTTAAAACATATGTATAATATATGTATGTGTAAGAAATAAGCACTTGAAATGTAGTTCACATATTTTCTCATATGGGACACCAGTGTAAAGGAGGAAACATCCTTGAAAACACCTTTACAACTTTATAAGACATTTCTAATCATTTTACAACTGCAATATTGTCTTCATCAAACCTCTAACAAGATGAACAGCAGGCTTCGTAAACACAATATAACAGCAATGATGACTATAACCTGAATAGGTTTCAAAATGACTATGGTCACAATGTTAAAATAACAAAGTAACTGAATGTATCTGTGGTGTTTTAATGCAGGATGATGAACTAAAGCAGCACACAGACATAAGGACATGAAGTAAGTGTAAAAACACACTGGTTTATGTTTGGAGTGACAGCTGACTGAAGAGAAACAGCTCCAGGATTAATGAAGGCTGGCTGTTAGCCTGGTCTGGAGCAGGCTGGCTGCACAGAATAAATCTCCATGGTAACTGATGTGCCACTGCTTTCATGAAACAGAGTCCAGGCTAACTAGAAAATCCCAGCTTAATCTCCAGTCTTGAGTTTGTAAAACAGCCCTCTGGAATTAAAGTGAGCATCGTTTTCAACAACTGAGATGAAATCAAGTGAACTGACGCAGAGTTGTTTTTTTTTTTTGTCTTTTTCACAAGAACTTTATTACATTAAATCTTTGTACAACATATAGTTCATCTTCCGGTCGTCTCACTCCTCATAGTTTGGGGGGTCCAGCCAGCTTCCAGCCCTCCGTCTTGCCCACTTTTGTGAAGAAAGCCAGTGTACCCAGACCAAGACATGCTGTGGTACCAGTCATAGCACTGTGGGCTAGAGAACGACACACACACACACACACACACAAAATATGGCTTCAGTTAGACAAGCTTAGCTTGATTTGTTAGACGTTCTCTGACATAAAACAGGAATAATTGCAAATTGTTTTTATTCTTTTATTTTTATCTTTATTTGTGTATAATTCATTAAAAATCAAAGGGATCTTGTTCCAGGGAGAATCAAACCACACTCTGTTCTGGGCATTCAAAATGACCATACCAAAGTTTCAAAATATGCTTTAAATGTAAATGAAGAAGTTCAAACTCAAAACCAGCACAAAATCATAAAAAAATAAATGTGCAAAGAGCATTAATAAATGTCAATGACAATGATATGGTACGCATGTTAAAATAAAAAAAATTAAATAAATAAAATACAACAAAAAAGTAAATAGTAACACATTAAGTCGTATGATTTTAGTATGGAGGACTATAAGGATTGCTGAAACTCGAGAAATTACAGTGATTAGTCACGTTTGGGAAAAAGATTGCAGTCATTTACAAAATTGTAAGGTCCTGCAAAAATGATGTCTGTAATCAATCAGTTTCCACGATCACAGAGTTGAGGAGCAGAGTGGACAGGAAGTAGAATAAGCTGAACGGACAGAAAGCAGCCAGGAGTGATACTTACTTCTGGCTCCCAGGAAGATCCCAGAGGAGCAGCCCCCAATGAAGTAGTTCAGCGGGTCGTCCGGGGCTTCACGAGCCTGAGCACTGAGACACGTCGCCATGCCGAAGATGGCTCCCATGGTGGCTGGTGTAACACAGACAGACACACAAATTAGCATTAAATCTGATGCAATCTGTGGAATACAAAGATCAGTACTTCATCACATTTCTGTCAGTATGCTTGTGTGAAACACTGTAGTACTGCAGCAATTTGTGTTTTAAATAAAACAGTGAGGTTGAAGTGCCTGCTTCAAACTGCAAGGATAATTCACAACAATTTTTATGATAAGTTATCATATATATTTTTTCAGATTAAAAATAAATTATATCATGATAATAACAATATTATGGAAGCCCATTTCTGCCAGTCAAAGAAAAAAAATCCCATTGCAAGTCATAATTATAAGATTAAAAAGTCAAAATTCTGATATAAAAAGTCATAATTTTTATCTTATATTTACTTTACTTTCCATCTCATCATTTAAACTTTTCCTCTCATAATTATGACTTGTATCTCATAATTATGACTTTTTATCTCATAATTTTGACTTTTTGTCCTCAGGGGGAGCATGTCCCCAGGCCCCAAGGGTCTGAGGTCCACCCACCACAGTCTCACAAAATCCTGTGGGAAACCCTGCAATACTACAGTATAGAAACACTGTTACAAGTTGAAGTCCTGTCCAAATAATATCATAAATAATATAGTTAAACACAGGCGAAATGGGCACACAGCCACTCTGATGGAATCTGGTATAGAAAAGTCCACCTGGTGGAAACAGAAAGACTTGCAAATCAATCACACATCACCTATTTGTTACTTCAGTGACTGCTCAGATTTTAGGCTTTCTTAAGAAGCAGGGGTGGTTTTTTTTTATGCCTGACAGGAGGTGTGTGTACAGCAGGAACGAAAAAGTCACAGCCTTTATTAAGTCATGATGATTCAAGTGTGTTATAGGACTTAAAAAATAAAAAATAAAAATATTATAAAAATATTTTCTTGGAACACTTTGATAGATTTGAAAGGTTTCCATGTCTTATCCAGCAGGAGGAATCTTTCATGTGTATCTGAAGCTTTTTTGAATGTTAATATGGATATTTACCCATGGTGACAGTTGTATTGGTGGCCCTCTGTAGCGCTGCCATTGCAGAATCAGGCTGGAATGCCACTATGTGATACGCTGAACCAACCAGGCCTGAAAACACACACAAACAAACTTGAAGTCAAGAAAAAAAAGAAATTACAACAATCATCATGGGCTGACTGTGGAATCACAGACACACACTTTCACACAATCTCTCCTCAAAGGCATTCATGACAAATGACACAAATGACACAAATGACACTCATTCTTGTGATAAAGCAGAGCCCAATATGTTTTTGTTGTCAGGTTAGTTTGTGCAGCTGTTCCTTCCTGTGTTGTGTGCAAGTTATTGATTTATTGATTGACTGATTTAAAGACATAAAAAGTTGAAATTCCCACCCAGTTAAGCATTTTATCACTAGAGACCATAATAATGAATTGGCAGCTGTATGTGCACTGTGCATGGTAGGATATTGATCTTTAGTTTAAAACCTACTAATAATTCTCATTTTTACTAAATGTACCTCTAATCCGATTACATATTTTTATCTGTAACCTTTTTGCATCCAGTTTACGTACTCCCTTTACACGTAATCCGTTACTCCCCGAGCCTGACTGCATGGCATTATATATTGCTTGGCTGTCATAGCCTATATAACATCACAATCGGCTCAAATTTTAAATGTATTCAAGTGTGATTGTTGTGACGTGTTTACTAATGTGAACTGTCTCTCTAGAGGGCATCAGTGGTGACAATGTTAGTGACGTGCTGTAGTGGTCAGTACAGGTAGTTTTGTTGTTATATGGTGCCAGACAAAAAGTAACATTTAAAATTGGGACATCGTCAGTATTATTAGTTTTGGTAGCAATCATATTTCTGTAAGTTCAACCAACAGACCTCAGGGTGTCTTAACTGTCAACAGACCTACACAAATTACTGTGTTAGCAACAGCCGCGTTGAGAACTCACACTGGCTGTCTGTGGTTTCAAACACAGACCGCAGTAATACCACCGCACTCAAACTCTCACAAAAAGCAAACAACAATAAAACTGGTTTATCTCAGCGTTGTATTGAACAGAGGTTCCTTCATACAGTACCCGTGCTGGGCTAACCCGCTAGTTAGCTCAGTAGCATTAGCATTAGCTAAACATTGAGGCTAGGTCAACACAGTCAGTTAGCGCTCACAGTCAGACGGACCTCCTGTATCTATCGGTGTTCGTCAGTGTTGAGATTTACCTAAAGCCGTGCCCAGTTTGGTGGTGATCCATGTTTTCTCCACGCAGTCTGTGCCCTCTGGAGCGTCCCAGTACCCCATTTCGGACTTAGCAAGGACGCACTCTGGTGGATGGACGGAAATCTCGCGAGAAATCTCTTCTTCTTTGTTTTTGTCAGCTGGTAAGCAGTTTATGGTGTATTACCGCCACCTGCTGATATGGAGTGTGAAGCGACGGATTGGATTGGACAGAAAGTTCATCTCAGCAGATTTTTCTTTCTGTTTGAAGCAGACAATTGCATAAATCCCTCCAATCCGAGTCCCAAGCAAGTATCAAGTAATTTGGTCCAAGTCTCAAGCAAGTCCCAATTTTTTTTATCATGGGCAAGTCAAGTCAAGTCACAAGGTTATGTCGAGTCAAGTCAAGTCAAGTCACAAGGTTATGTCGAGTCAAGTCGAGTCAAGTCACAAGGTTGTCGAGTCAAGTCGAATCAAGTCACAAGGTTGTTGAGTCAAGTCAAGTCAAGTCACAGATTATGTCAAGTCTCACTATTGTTCCTCATCCAAAAAAGAGCATGCAGTCTAGTCTGAATGGATTAAAGTATAAAGCTGTTAATTTGATCTATTCTTACATTACATGTTTGATCATTTAGACCAAGGTAGATGGGGAAAGGCTACATTCCTGGGCCCAGGTTGGAGGGTGCAGGGGCTGCCAGGACCATAGATAAAGAAACTATATACTTCTGTTTCTATATCTATGGGTGGGACCTCATTAAATTATGGAGTAATTATTTAAAATATTTCAAAACAGGCCTATTTGTGGAAAAAAATCTAATATTTGAGTTATCATAATAGCTCCCCCCCCCAGTTGTCCTTAATATAGTGAAGAACGATGGAATGAAGCCGATCGGGCCACACATAACATCGACCAAGTCATCCATCACAGAGAAAATACTAAGCTTTTTTATACTTTAAACTCACTGAACTCCTCCCATCTGGCATGTAGGAAGCCCCCAAAAACAAACTGAAACATGTTTGCAAATACTGTTTGGTTCACTTCAACAACTGAGAAGGATCAACTGTTTCTCCTTCATCTTTCCTCTTCGCCTCTCGGCTCTGAAGGCTGAACTGAGTGGCACTTCCGTCCTACGTTACTTTTTTTTTATTTCAAGCAGTTTTTTCTTGACTAATTAAACTGAATTTTAATTTCTGCTTGTGAGCTCATTATTTATATACTGAGGTGTCCAAAATAAGTCTACACAATATTTCAAATGTACTTTTTGATGCTTTGAGCGCCACAAGCCGAGAGCCATAGAGATTATATTATCTCTACAGCAGATACCTCCAAAACTCTGCAACTCACACCAAAACTATTTAGATGGATGAATAGCACTAAAGGCCTGAGTAAAAGGTGGCGTCTCCACCCAGGTCATCACCATAAGTCATCGCATCAGTGATCTAGGACATTGGCTATCGTATGAAAACTTCTCTTTGAAGTACCATATAGTTTGCACACGTGCTCAGTTTGACAAAGTGATTAAAGCAATTCCCATATCAGTCAAACTGTTAGTTCAAAACATAGATAGGCAGTCATGTGTGATTTTTTTAACTGAGTGAAATTCATATAAATTGATATGGAATGCTTGAATAATGTACTGTTCCCAATTAATCTCACAGAAACTCTGTCACCCAACTGTTTTCAGACTGAGAAATTTGAAAATGGAGAACCAAATATATCACTTACCCTATCAGCCCTAAAACCAAAGAAATCCATTTTTAAAACTCTCAACAACATTTATTCATCCAATGAAAAGCTAAGAAAGAGATTTAACATTGATCACAATAATTGTTTCTTTTGTTATACTGAAATTGAAACCACAGGTTGTCCACAGGTCAATGTCTATACTGTATGACATTCTGGGAGGACTTGCAGGACTTGCTACCATCCAAAATCCCACTACATGTTCCTCTCACAAGAGAAACTATTGTGTTTGGTATTGATCTCAAGGACACTAAAGGTGACTTGATATTAAACAGCCTTACACTACTGGCATTTTTTTAATCTACACATCTAAATGGAGGAAAATTAAACCCCACTTCTCAGTTACTTAAAGGGACTTTATGGCCAATCATCTGAGTGCCTTAAAATTAAGGGAAGGAAAATAATCCAAGTCTCTCCTCAAAATTTCTGAAGAACTGAAAGATTTTTATGACCCCTAGATCGACTTAATGCATTTTTCCTTTTCACAATTTTGTTTTTCTGTTTTTTTAGTTTATTTTTTTTTACTACTTATTGCTCTGCATTATAATATCAATGTTAAATTACTTTTCTATACCATGCCTTGTATGTTATTCCTCTATAATGTTTTTCTATGCCTTGTTGTAATTGTTTTGTTACAAATAAAGTTTTAAAAAATTCAGTCAGCCATCTTTGAAAAAAAAACAAACAAAAAAAAATGGTATCCCATAGCAACAACAAGATCAAAGAACCGTGTTCTGATGATGTCATCAAGTCAGTTCTGGAATGTGCTATAAAAGGCTTCTCAGAATCAAACCTGCATCAGACACGATTTTCACTGTCGAGTATTCAGACACGAATTTCATCGTCACAAGTTAGCAAAGAAGTTTTACAAGTTCAAACACGAGTTACAATGGAAACGACACAAAGTCAGAGAAAGCAGAGGAGGCAGAGGAGAAACAACGCTGAGATCCATCAGCAGACTCATCAAGTCAAGGATTTCGCCACCAGACGCCTTGATTTCTACCTCCATTCCCTGGAGGAGGAAATAAGGTGCGAGCTTAAGGACAGCGAGGCAAGGCTGACCAGGGGTCGATCTGAGCAGAGGCTCCACTTGGACATCCACGTGGACTCGCTGACCGCTCTCATCGATCAGCTCCAGGACAAGCAAGAGGACAACAAGAGCAAAGAGCAGATGCAGAGTGAAATATGTAGACTGCAAGCCCTGCTAGACGCGGCTCCAGCCAAACATAACCGCTCTGAACAGGAAGATACTGAGACTCTGAAATTACGTTTCAGGAAAATCTGCTTCATGCTGCGGACAGCTCAGAGCGACCTTGAGCAGAAGACATCCTACACCAAAGAACTTGAAGTCAAGTTGGAAGCCATGACCAAAAAGAACGAGGACCTTCAAAGTGAAGTCGAGGCCATGAAGTTACAGGTCTGTGTTGAGAAACAGCTGCGTGCCGTGGCTGAAACCAACATGGAGACGACAACTCATGGCCTTAAGTTACAGCTTTTTGAAAAGGACACCGCAGAGTTTGAGGCTCGCACAAAGGCTGAACAGCTGGAGGCCGAACTTGTGTTTGAGCGGGATCAAGCTCATAAGCTGCAAACAAAGCTGAACAAAATGGAGGAGAGTCTTGCTAAACAGAAGGAGGATGCAAAAAAGACACTGGAACGAGTCAAGGCTTCCCATCAAGCCCAGCTGGAGGAACAAAAAGCAGAGACCAGGAAGATTTCTTCTGCCCTGAAAAAGGCAGAGGATCTGCTGGAGACTCAGCGTCGCAGCTGGCAGCACAAGGTGGAAGAAACAGAAAAATCAAAGACTTTCTTTGCGGCTCAACTTGAAGAGCAGAAACAAGAAAACAAAACTCTTGCAGATGCTCTGCAGAAGGTTGAACAGCAGCTGGAAACTCATCATAACGAGTGGCAGAAGGAAAAATCATCCCTCCTTCAGGCCACAGAAGACCTCAGGAAGACTCTCCAGGAAAAGGAGCAGGAGTGGAAGAAGAAAGACTTCTCCCTGAACTCCCAGCTGACAGCTCTCGAGAGTCAGCTAGCCAAGAAGAAAAAGAAGAAGAAGTGGTACCGTGTACTCATGTGTGGCGTCTGAAGATCATCTACAGCCCACACACAGACTTCCAGCTCAGGGACAGGGACTTACACAAACACAGGTATTTGTGAGTATTAATCAGTTTTAACCCCCAAACAGCACTTTGAAAACGGCTGTTTGAGGGTCAAGACTTTACGTTTGTGCAGCACGGTGGTCAGCACTGCCCCCCTCACAGCAGAAAGATCCTGAATCTTAAACCCACTTGGATCAGGGTCTTTCTGCATGGAGTTCAGATGTTTTCCCCGTGATTACGTGGGTTTCCTCCAGGAGCTCTGGTTTCCCCACGCTAAAAACAAAAAGAAAGAAAATTGCACATACTCACATATATACTCCCAGCCGTCCGTGAAGAGGGGGATCTCTCTTTGAATTGCCTTTCCCGAGGTTTCTTCCCCTGTGTCTTAAGAACTCTTCGTGGGGAGTTTTTCCTCGTCTTCTTGGAGAGCTTGGGCTGGGCGCCTCTTCCTGAGTTGGATCTGCGAGACACATTTAAACACCATCAGCCACATGAATGAACATCACTTTTGTACATCAAAAAAATAAATAAAAAATAAAATAAAATAATGTCATGTTTCTTGGTCATTTGTTTTTTAGAATTTAAAGTTGCACTGTGTGTCACATTTGATATTAAATGGTTTGTCTGATGAATAAATCAGGGACAAACAGTGATCGGTCAGTTTTGTTGACTAGATCTCAAAGATGCTCATCAGCATATGGTCAGTTACAGTTCTGAACAGTTCTGTACACACATACATGCTAAAAGATCTGCCATAAGACCCGAAAAAGGTTGCTTGATTGCAGAAAACAATGGTTTGAACAATGGTGGTTTGGTTGTGACATTTCCTAAATTTACACCCTGATTTAAAAAAAATACTACATGTACTTTAAAATGATGGGACCTTACACTGCTTTGGTAGTGACATGAGAATGTGGGACTTTTTTTTACATACAGCCTCATGATTTTAAATAAAATATATGTTGTTGAAATAAGAGGTTATGGTTTGGGAAAGCTGCCTCCCAACTGAAACTACACTACAAATCAGCAAATAAGTCATTCCCAGTAACTCGATTTTAAGATTTTATTTGAGTCATCAAATACATTAAAGACCATTGAAGAATTAATGCAAATTTAAAATTTTTATCTGTAGTAACCTTTTAAAAAGAATTTCAAATGTGCACATATTGTTTTTTTGATGACAGGAAAAATTGAGAGCCTGTTAATTCTGCTTAAATTCACTTATTTTGTCTGGTTTATAAATTAGGCTAAAAGGTCCTATATTGTTACACAGCCTAAATGCATTTATTTCTGATTTAAAGAACTTAAATACTTAATATGTTCTCGAGAACACAGGTCAACATAATATAAGACGATCTGGAAATGACAGTAAAACTGGTCACAGCCATTCATTTATGCACTTTTACCAAAATGTGTTGATAAGGCCTATTGTGGATTGTTTCTTGATGGTTTATCTTTTTAAAAAGTGGATCCTAAGGAACAAAGTTTGGGAAACACTGCTATGTAAGGGATCCTGCAGGGTTCTGCATCACACTGTCATGATTTATTTCACAATAACGACCTGCTCACTGTACATTATCCTGCTTGATATATGGTTATTCACAAAAAAAATCAAAAAATTGACACAAAATATTCATTTCAAAGTGATTTTGGTAATTTAACAGTGACTCTATTTTTCCTGCAGAGTCTATGATTAGAACAGTATCCATAGCAACAGTCTGTTTTTCATAACAACGGTCTGTTAGTCTTAGCAATGGTCTGCTATACAGAAATAACACATACATTGTGTCCATGTAGTCCACATGTATCTAGAGATGAAACGGTACAAACATTTCATATTGGAATGAAAGAATTAAAATTCTTTATTTCAAACATGTAAAAAAAAATGAAAGAAAAAGAAATAAAACAATAGAAATAAATAAAAACAAACAAACAAATAGAGTTCAATAAACCTATACAGCAAACTCAACAGGCAAATATGGTTCTGCATAGAACCCCAAGTTAGGGTTCTGGGTGGGACCATTACTCCCAAGAAGGGGTCCCCCCTTATTAGACCCTCTAGTTGGGGGTTCTGGGTGAAACCTTTCGTGGATGGTTCTCGGTATAACCCTTTATGTCGGGTTATTTGAAGAACTCTCTGATAGGTTTCCAAGTAGAACCTTTATAAAAGGTTTCACCAGGAGGCGAAAAGAGTTCTCCTATGAGGCCAAGCTGAAGAACCATTTATGGTTCTTGTTAGTAGTTTTATTTCTAAGACCTGCTCTTGTTACATTTAAACAATACTGCACTTAATGCATTAACCCAGCGGTCACCCTGAGTGATGAGTGTGACCCCTAGGGTGTCTTCAGTTACTGCGGGGAGCCTCCAAATTTTTGTTTGATCTATTTATTCCAAAAATATATTACTTGAAATTATGTTTGAAAATACACATCATCGTTTTTATGAATGCATACGAATGTTATATCTAAGGCTAAACAGAGATTTTACAAACACAGATACTGTTGTAACATGCAGCTTACTTTCACATACAGTCAGTCTTGGATCACCTTTAACATTACAATTTATCAGACAATTGCACAAGTCCCTCCAATCCGAGTCCCAAGCAAGTATCAAGTAATTTGGTCCAAGTCTCAAGCAAGTCCCAAGTTTTTTTGTCATGGGCAAGTCAAGTCGAGTCAAGTCACAAGGTTTTCGAGTCAAGTCAAGTCAAGTCGCAGATTATGTCAAGTCTCACTATTGTTCCTCATCCAAAAAAGAGCATGCAGTCTAGTCTGAATGGATTAAAGCATAAAGCTGTTAATTTGATCTATTCTTACATTACATGTTTGATCATTTAGACCAAGGTAGATGGGGAAAGGCTACATTCCTGGGCCCAGGTTGGAGGGTGCAGGGGCTGCCAGGACCATAGATAAAGAAACTATATACTTATATTTCTATATCTATGGGTGGGACCTCATTAAATTATGGAGTAATTATTTAAAATATTTCAAAACAGGCCTATTTGTGGAAAAAAATCTAATATTTGAGTTATCATAATAGTTTTTTCCCCCCCTAGTTGTCCTTAATATAGTGAAGAACCCCCCCCCCCAAAAAAAAAAAAACAAAAAAAACAAAAAAAACACACACACAAATGGTTTGGCCATCAAACTTTGACGTTGTCTTTTTTTTGTTCAGTACGCTCTATGTGCGGCCGGTAGAAGTCCGATGCACAGAGAAGAAAATAAAAGAGAAGAAGAGAAGAAGAAAATAGAGGCTTTAGAGATTTATTAAATATTTTTTTAAAAGGTGATGACCATAAAGCTGAGACCTTTACAGTCTATGGCTGAGACAAGCAAAGTCAACGTAGCGCAGGGTAAAAAAAACTAACAAAACAAAAACAAACAGCGAAGCTATATGTTTACCAGCCTTGTAACGTAATACTGTCCAGCTCTAATGTTAACATCCATAGGTATAAAAGCCACGACACGTCATGTTTTTGACAGGAACAGCTGACTGACTGTCAGAGAGGAGGCAGAGAGAGGAGGAGAGCAGAGCGCTGCGGTCAGGTGAAGGAGGGGCTCGTTGCACCGTGGTGAAGCGGGCGCGCGCGGGGGGAGGAGAGAGAGGAGAGAGAGGCAGTCAGGTGAGAGAGTGATGCGGGAGGGACTCGTTTGTCGTGTCTCAAGTCGAGGGGAGTCATCAATCTTGTCTCAAGTCGAGGGGAGTCATCTTGTCTCAAGTCGAGTCGAGTCTCGAGTCTCTGACCCTCCAAGTCCGAGTCGAGTTGCAAGTCGTCAAATTTGCGACTCGAGTCGACTCGAGTCCGAGTCCCTATGACTCGAGTCCAATTGTCTGGTTTGAAGGACAGTGTGTTTGACTTTCAGGTGGAAATTTTTCCTGTTTTCAAAAATGAACTCAATGAATATGTGGATGCCATAAAATAGTTATTAGTTTAGATATGATGAGTGTGCTATTACACGCTGCCTTTGTGTATCTTTCAGGTCTTTTCTGCATTTACTTTCATTATCGATTAATCAATCAGTTATTTGGTTCATAAAATGTCAGAAAAAGGTGAAAAAATACTGATCAGTGTTTCTTAAAGCTCAAGATGACGTCCTCAAATGCCTTACGTTGTCCACAACCCCATAGTATAGTTTTTACTGTCAGAGAGGAGTAAAGAAACCCAAAAATATTCACATTTAAGAAGCTGGAATCTGAGCATGGTAGTTTATCATTCTTTATTTTGAAACTGCAATCCTACTGATAATCCCTATTTTTACTGAATGTATCTGTAATCTGACTTCATCTTTTGTATTTGTAACTATAATGGAATACATTTATCTCTTTTGTATCCAGATTACATAACCCTGTTACATGTAATCCCACCTGACTGTTAACTGAGAGTTAATTATAGACATAACTGACAGTTCTCTGTGTGGCCTGCAGCACAAACCCCTAGTCAGGGCAGCTGTTTGGCTCAGTTGGTGGAGTGTCAGCCCCATGTATGGAGGCTGTCGGTCCTCTGCAGCGGCCGCTGGTTTGACTCCCGCCTGTGGCCCTTTGCTGCATGTCACCCCCTCTTTCTTCACCTCCCTTTTCCTGTCTATCTTCAGCTATCCTATCAAATAAAGGCAAAAGAAGCCCAAAAACATAACTAAAAAAAAACCAAAAACAAAACCCCAGTCATTTTTACAATTTTTTACACTTGCTATTGACACTGAACAGTCCTGACCTGACAGTATCAACCAGGGCATGTGTTCATCAAGCTTCTCACAACAGGAGAATTTAGAAAGCTTCAAACAAGTTTGTGTGTTTTATGAAAATTCCTCACCAGGGCACACAGCTTTTCAACAATTTATTAACTTAAATTGTTACAGCTTCCAGATATAAATGGTTCTTTACACTTCAAGGACAGAAACCTTAAAGTCTTAGTCTAACTCAGCAGCAGAGCTCCATCTTGCCAAAAAAACAAAAAGCCACTAGTCTGGCTTTCAGCATCCTGTGACTGACTCTTTTGAAGGAATGACTTTTTTGGCATGAAAGCAATCCATTTTAAACATACTGTATACAAACTGAAGCTTGAGAGTGAATAAAAAAGTCTGTTTGTAGGGATCTTTCTCCGGTTGTTTTTTACATTCACATGTAAAGACATTATTTCTTCTTCCAGAGGTGGCTGTATTTATCAGCTTTGAAGTCATCTTCATAGTGGACTACTGTCTCTTTTATCTTCTTCTTCACCTCTCTCTTCTTCAGTCGAGCTTGACGCTCTTCTTCAGACAGAGTGGACAAGTTGACTGGCATCTTAAAAACACACAAAGAAAAAACAATAAACATACAGAACATGACTAAACATACTCATGGACTCCTATTCTAGGTGATCACTGCACCTTCATGTTCTGAGCAAGTAGATTATGGTTTCAGGTACGTCATATAACCACACTTCAATCTGAAGAAGATCCTTTATTATTTCCCCTTGAGGGATTTTTTGTGCTTCACTGTTAATTGCTTTACACACACACACAGGCTTATATACACACATGCACATGCAATTTTTGTGGGAGAGGTGGTACAGTGATGGATGCTGCCCAGAAACAGGAACAGGTACTTTTTAGTCCGAGCTGGACGTCCGTCCCCAAGCCAAATACTCACGGACTGAACTACTGCCACCCATAAAATAAAAGAAATAACTGCCTGTAAAAATGTGCACATGCAGTTTGTCAGTCACATCAGCATAAGCAGGAGGAACGGACAAAATTATGAACACAGAAATTTAATTTTTCTTACATTTCTTTAAGTACTTACAGATAAAAAGTTGTATTAGTCAAAGTCCTGCAATGTTGCTGATAACACAATTATAAACCATCTGAAACTACCACGGCAAAGCTGCAAGGCTTCACAATTTTATAAAATAACTGATTCTCTTGAGTGATATTTCCGATATTTGAAACTGATTTGGCAAACGGATCTCAGGGAAAATACTGAAGGTGACGAATGGTCTAAAATTGTGTCGGGATGAAAGAAAGAAGTAAGGGAAAAGCTCACACAATATAAGGTACTGCATAGATATAATCACACACCATTAAGACACTGCAATAGGAACATTCCTGTATTGTATATTAGCAAATGTCGTTTGGTCAGACCACTCTGGATTAGAGTATTAGAAATTTTAAGTAGCTGGTTTGGTTCATAAATCCCAGTTGACCAAAGTTGTGTTAACTGGAGGACCAGTCCTAAATACCACACATATCCAAGTGTGCATTTTCTACTATTATTGTGGGTTTAATAACCATCTGTTGATTTATTTTAAGACACTACAAGGCAACAAAGGCCCAGAAACTGAAAGAATGTCTTAACACAGTGGTGGAAATATCAACTTATGAATGTATGCTCAGTAGAATAAGTGCCATTCAAGAGGACAGAGTATCTCTTTGGGACCAGTTCTGGACTTTAGCACTCCTTTAGAGTGATGTATGAGGATATATCTGTGACATGTTTTCTCTCTGTTGTTTTCTTGTTTTTTT
This sequence comes from Lutjanus erythropterus, assembly GCF_056507025.1. NCBI lineage: Eukaryota > Metazoa > Chordata > Actinopteri > Lutjaniformes > Lutjanidae > Lutjanus > Lutjanus erythropterus. Next base: position 3,854,192 of record NC_139323.1, on the reverse strand, counting down.
TTCCTTATTTATTATTTATTTCTTCTTTATGTACTGGATTCTACCTCCATAATATAAAAAATTACCTTGTGTTCCTGTACTCAGAAAACAATAATATACATGTACATATGCCATGTACTGAGCATTTGAATGAAAAAAAAAAAGAAATTGAATTTTCTCTTAAGTTATTTTGATTGAGACATTTCAGTGTGTGAGGCAGTGTACAGAGAAGAAGCAGAGGGTGGAGGAGATGGTGCACTGACCATGAGAATGCGTCTGGGTTCTCTGTATCTGATGTTGACTGTGGATCCATCAGGTCGGACCAGCATCACCGGGTACAGCCTCTCATATTTCTGCCGGCCGCAGCGCACCACCGACGTCCTGTTGGAGTTCTGTTGAGGAACCTGAGTGTGAAGCAGTGACGCCTGGCTGAGCCCCGCACTGTGTGACCGGAGAGCTGAGAGCGATGGGCACACACACCTGCACACATATACACACACACCAACATTTAGACACAAACAAAATATACTGTAATGTTGGATGTACCACTGTTAGAACAATCTTCAGAGACAATTCAGTCTGTTTGCTTCACTGGTGAAGAGGAAATATGTATATAGAGGGATTAATCAGTTTGAGATATGTTTTAAGGAAAAAAAGTCAAAATTCTCTGATTTCAGCTTCTTAAATGTGAATATTTTCTGGTTTCTTTCCTCCTCTCTGACAGTAAACTGAATATTTTTGAGCTTTGTACAAAACAAGACATTTGAGGACATCATCTTGGATTTTGATCAACATTTTTCACCATTTTTTGACATTTATGGACCAAACAACTAATTAATTACTGGAGAAAATGATCAACATTTTAACCGATATTGAAAATAAGTGCGACAGGAAAGACTTGAAAAATAAGTCCAAACATGTGGAGCACACAGAAGCTGAAAGCCTGAGATCAAAGTTTCTTCCTGCACCAAATGGAAGTTCACTTTAAAATGAATGAAATACTCCCCTCTGCTGAATTTTTACGGCATCAATTTATCAATCAGTTTTGTTTAGATCACAACTGCTCATGCTGTGATGAACACACTGAAACTACTGATCATCTGTTTTATGAACATAAAGTTGTTACTGCTTTGTTTTAGGATGATTTACATGATTGTTTATTTGATAAATTGACTGATTTCTTTAATAAAAAAAAAAAAAAAGAAAAGAAAATGTTGCTTGTTGTACCTGTAAAAGATACAACACAGGGCCTGGCAATTAACACAATCATAATTCTTGGAAAGGTTTTATACATAAAAACAGATTCATGAAAACAAAACCAATTGTGTGTTACTTTCATCTCTGACATGTAAGGAAGAGAAGAATGCAGTAAAACTTTGCAATTTAATGAAGGAGTTTAACCCTGCAGAGAACCCCCATCTTTCTCCCCCTACTCCCTACTTATATTTTATTATTATATTGTGTGTGTCTGTGTGTGTAGCCTTTTGTTATACTCGTTTGTTTTGTATGACACTGCACCATGTCAACGTGTTTGTACGTCTGCTATATGTACCACCGTGCGACGTTAGCTCATGAGCTACTTTGTGCCATTTGTCAAAGGAAATAAAACATTAGACAGAGTTTAGAGACATGTGACCTGAGCCCTCCTTTCCACTCATTTCCACTGTGTGTGTGTGTGAGAGAGAGAGAGACAGAGGGTGGGGGGTTTGGGTTGGGGGTGGAGAGAGTCTTACCGTGGTATCAGACTATGTGGAGAAAAAAGTTTCTGTAAAAACATGTTCGCCGTGAAGAAATAACTCAATTCAGACCAGAATCCAGCAGCCGAGTGCCGCTGCTACAGTCCTTCACTCTGACCGGAAACAGGAAGTACTTCAAAGTCAAACAGTGGAGTTCACAAAATAGATGTCGTACTGAAACAATGTGTGTGCAGACTCGTTCCGAGTGCTCTGTCTGAACGTTTTCTTTTCTTTTTGTTTTTCTTTTCAATAGAAATTTATCGTATCAATTCAAGCAGACACATATTAATACAACACCGCCAACAACCTATCAAACAAAACAAAAACAGGACAACAAAAACCATGTAACAGTTAAAGTATGTAAGGTTTACACATTTCTGTTTTAACTGCCCTGCTATATTTCAGTCATGTGATGTTCCAGTGTATTGTTCAGTTTCTATTTTGAATTGTATTTGTTGTTTCTTTTTAGTCTGTTTGTATTTGGAAACAATATTTGCCATATAAAATGAAAAGATATAAAATAAGCAGTTTTTAAAAATCAGTTTCACTGAGTCATAAAAATAAACAATATTTCTTGTTTTTTTTCTAAATGAACAGCTGAACCAGTCAGTGTTAAAAGAAACATGATATATCTAACCAAAATAATGTTCTACATAGGTATTCATGAAATAAATTTCAAATACTCTCAGTTCTGTTACTGCAAAATGTCATCTCTGAATTTTGAAAGCACATGGTTTACAGGATAAATAAATATAAACTTAAATGACTCTTCTTTGAATTTGAAATTACAATTCCAAAGTTTTTTTTTTATTTGAGTACACATGAGCAGACAGTATTCTTAATATTCAATAGTATATCCATAGGCCAATGGTAAATACACGTGTAGAACCAAATTTGTTTAGCAACCACAGCAGTACAGCAACATTAAAACAGTGTCCCAGTAATGCTATGAGCAAAAAACATTTAATATTTTCAAATATGGAAAATAGTTTGGCAGGAGGAGTTGTGGATCCTTGACAAAATCTCCTAAGATGACTATTTCTACATTTTTGGTCTGTGAAGCATCAAAGCAATAAACATTAGGTTACATTGATTCACATCGAACATGACATTTTCTTTCAATTTTTAAAGACCAGAAGGTGTTGCACCAAAAACATCTACAAACTCTTTTGGAGTTACTGGAATTCCATATTTCTCGAGCATTTCTGTTGGCCTGTAAGCAAATAAAAGTTCTGTCTTTTCAACAATATATATTTTTTTTATTCCAGGTGTCAATAAACATATTTTATTCTTAAATTAAGTCTCACCCAAGTTTTAGACACCCCAAAAATATACTGCAAAAATCATTCAAATCATTTCATTTTCAGACACGCAAATAATGACAAATCAGGTTCACAGATCAGTGTGAACAATTTTGAAATCCATTTTTTTGAATTTCTAAAATTCAAAGATTTAAGTTTATGTAAAGAAGCTAAGTAAATTACATTAACTAGGTTGGCAAAACTTTAAAAAAATTGTTTCAATTAATTCAAAACTCAAAAATCTATTACAGTAAGTTGCCTTAAATCTTGAGTTGTCTCGACATCTTTATGACTGTTTTCTTAATGGGAGGAAATAAGACCAGTGAGATGGCCTGTTAACTCAATCTAAATGCATTTATTTCTCATTTACAAAGTTTTTAACATGTATATACATGTGTCAGGATAATATAAGGTGATGTTAAAATGGCAGTAAAACTGGCAAAAGAACGTTCATTTATGCACAAATTAACTCTCCCCAGATTTATTGATTGTGAGCTATTGTGAGCTGAGTCACAATGATTTTTCTCATTTTTAAAAAGGTGGTTCCCAGAAACAATGTTTGTGAAACACTGTTATAGTAGATGTGACTCTGTCCTGAACATCATGTTTAATTTGATTCATTTGCAAAGAGTTTGACATTGTCCTTTTTCTTTTCTTTTTTTTCTTTTTTTGCTGCAATAAAATTGTGAAATAAATCAGTGTTAGTAGTTAATCATGTCCAGCAGGGGGCAGTAATGTCGCAGGACAGCAGCTGCCGGTCAACTTCCTGACGAAGAAGAAGAAGAGCTCAGCTGAGTCTTATGACCTGCTGATGAGGAAGCAGTGGAAACAACAACAGCTGCTGTAAGTTTCATCCTTTTTTTCTTTTACTGCTTCACGTTAACGTTATGAGGGTTTGAAACTTGGAAAAGAAGAAGAAATAAAGAAAATACCTAAAAGAAAGTCCGGCTGTCAGTGACGGTGAGAAAACTGCTCTCTGAGTTGAGGATTTAAATGATCTGCAGAAAAATGTCAAACTGTAGTTTTTATCAGAGCGAAAGTAAATGAAGAGTCTGAGTCTGACAGCATGATGACAAGTGAAAACATTCACATTTTAACAGTCGGTTTGATATATTCTCATAATACTCTATAATCATATTAGAAAAATAGAAGATAAATGCAAGAAAGTCTTGAATATTATGACAGACACTGTTTGGGACTGACTTTAAATTAAAAATGAATCAGTTTCTGTTGCTTTCACTTTCTTTAGATCAGTTTTAGATTGTATGTGTGAGAATACAGAATACAGGCTGAAACACTGAGGTTTGTGTTGTGTCAGTCAGATCTGAGCCTCTGTCACCTCTGCAGGAGGAGGAAGGGAAATAAATAAAAGCCTCTACAGCTGAGAAGGAAACAGTGAATTATTGGGGGAAAAAAAGGAATTACACTCAGCACAAAAGGCTATAATCATGTTAACATATGGAAGCCCATTTCTGCCAGGGAAAGAAAAAGTATACCTTCACAGTAAGTCACAGTTATGAGATAAAAAGTTATAATTATTGGATAAAAAGTTGATATTATTAGATTAAAAAGTTGTAACTGTGAGATAAAAAAAAAAGTCAATTATAGATTAGAAATTGGAATTATGAGATGAAAAAGTCATAATTATGACTTGTGTGTTCAGTGTTGCTGTATGTATGAGTATGACCTGGAGGTGCGATGATGGTATGAAATGAGTGCATGTGTGTGTGTGTTTGTGTGTGTGTGTGTGTGTGTGTGTGTGTGTGTGTGTGTGTGTGTGTGTGTGTGTGTGTATGCAGATATTTTGTATTATATAACCATAGTAGACATGGAAATGCTGGATCAACATTACATCAGCAAAGGGTCTTCTAACTGTTGTGAAAATATAATCTATTTCAGAAGAAGTGTTTCTAAGTTAAATTTAGATTAAGTATGTAAATATATGTCTTGATAGGACATTGGAAGAATTAAAAACTAAACAAGATCGTTATATTTTCTTAGTTTGTTTGACCTTTGCCCTGATCGATGCAATGAATTAAAAGTTAGGGGTTATAGGAACAGTGGTATTTTTGTCACTGTGATTTTTTTTTCTTCCTTTTTTTGTATATAATTTTGAGGCGAGTAATTTTACACCTAAACAACCATAAGAGCGTAAATGGCTGAAGAAGACCAGACTTTCGCCTTTCATAGACTTTTGCCTGATAGTCATCAGTCATAGAGTCATAATACTGGGAGGAGATTTAAATCTGATTTTGAATCCAAAGTTAGACTCTTCTAATGGAAAGATACATAGAGCGGAAAAAAAGTATTTTGAGAAGAGCAAAGAGATGGACTTAGTAGACATATTTAGAATGCTTCATCCACATAAGAAGGAATATACATGTTATTCAGGGAGACACTCAGTATACAGATTAGACTTTTTCTTTATCTTTAAAAATGACATAGTGTTGGTTAAAAGTCGTATTATTGGTCCAGTAAATATTTCAGACCATGCAGTCTCACTGAAAATATCCTTAAAAAATAGGAAATATAAAACTCTTTGGAGACTAAATAACTCACTTCTGCAGGACAAGAAAGTTGTAGAAAAAAATGCAATCTATACTGACTGAATGGAAATAAACAATACAGAATATATTTATCCAATTATACTATAGGACGGAGCCAAAGCAGTCATGAGGGGTCATATAATTTCATACTCATCAATGAAAAAAAAAGGCTGAAGAAACACAACAAAAACAGTTATTAGAACAAATTAAATTAATGGAGGATAGACACAGGGAGAAGGAAGTACTGAAGATGAAAATAAATGAAAAGAAAGACGTCATGAATTGGATAGGATTCAAACAAAAGAGATTAATGAGGTTTACATAACAAGAAACGTATGAACGTGGACCAAAATCTTTAAAAACTCTGGCCTACAAACTCAAGAGACAAATGAAGAAAGCCCATATTATAGAATTATATACAGAAACCTTATTACGAATTATTACGAAACCTTATACAGAAATGAAGTGTGTGGACAGGATTGACCCTGATGAAGACAGACACAGACCACACTACTCCTCACAGAGGTGAGAAGCAGTGTATCCTGGTACATACGTGAAGCACCTGTTACGTTAAATGAGATGACTTTATTATTGTTAATGAGATTGTTCTGAAGCTTTGTGTGAAGCCTTGTGTGTCTTGTGTCCTTCAGGTCGGCAGTGTCCATCATTTTGCAGAGATGTCTGGTCTGGTCTTGGCACAGAGATGGCTGCCTGCTCAGCTGCTGCTCCTGTGGATGCTGACCCACATCTCTGGTGACTGTTATCAATCCAGCAGCTTCACTGTAAAACATTTATTTCAGTGAGGGAAAAGTAGTTCCTTTCTGTACTTTGAAAGATGTACAGGTCATGACAAGGTTAAAGGTGTTCAGTCACCATAGAATCAGTAACCTGATGATTATAATGAGAGTAAAAAATCTGCTTTATGATCCATACTACCTTCTGATGTCAACCTTTGTACTGTTTGTTTCTGTGAGCATGTTGGATTGATTTTGCTTTTTATTTCTCTGTTTGTCCTTCAGAGTCCAGTGTGTGTTTGTCTGTTCCTGGGGCCGTAACACTCGAGGAGCACTCTGAAGCCAACATCACCATAACCTCCAGGTAACCTCAGACACACAGTCTGCACAAGAGGTTCAGAGAGGTCACATTCACACTGCTTTGCTCTGGTCTTGGTGGAAAAAAACAAAAAAAAAAACAATTTGCAAATATAAACAGTTGGGCCTTTCAGTGAAGGGAGTTTCCACACACACTTCTCACCTCTACAGTAATGTATTAAAGAAAGTTAACATTTTGTTCTGGAGTTGCCTGAGGATATCGAATTATTGGAATAATATTTTCCAGACCTTATCAGGAATTTTGCACAGACCTGTTGAATTAGACCCGTTGATGACGGTTCCAGGAATTATAGACTCTAACAGTAAAAAAACAGCTTGGAACATAATACGGAGTCATTTCTCTGCCCACTGACACAGAGATTGATCTTACTTTACTGGAAACAGAAAACTGCACCAACCTAATGTGTCAAACTTAATGAGGGATGTAATGAAACACTTGAACTAGAGAAAATCAAATTCTCTTTGAAAAAACATGAAGGGAAATTGCACGAAATTTGGCAACCATTTACTAACCATGTTAATCATATTATTCAATCATCTGACAAGAGTTACAGCAGCCCTTTAGACTGAGGAAATCAAGATTTATTAAGGAACAGAGTTCTGAAGCAATTTTTTGTGGAGGGATATATGTCATCGGTACTGACTGATGATGAATATTACCATACGAGTTAAATGTTGTCACGCACTTACAAAGTCAGTAATGTAATATGCCTTTTGAAATGGTGGATAGATTTTGCAAAGCTTATTTCCCATTTATACAATTTTCTTAAAGCCCAAGATGACGTTCTCAAATGTCTCTGAGAGGAGTGAAGAAACCAGAAAATCTTCACATTTACTTTTACTTTTTTTTATTTAAAAAATGACTCAAAACAATTAATCACTATTATCACAATAGTTGGCAGTTAATTTAATAATTGATCGATCAGTTAATCATGACAGCTGTAGTCTGTGGTCTGAGTTAGCAGCACTCTGAATACTGAAACCTGTTCAACCAGCTGTTTCACCTGTGTTTTGCATTCCTCAGTTAAACCAATGAACTCCTCCACAGTGGTTGTATAACACATTAATCAACACTCACACTTTACACCAGTGATACCCACGCTTCATTTCACAATGAAAATAAATTGTTTGTTTGTTTATACGTTGGTAGATGTCCAGTAATGTTCCTTAGCTGTTACTGGGGAAGTTAGATATCAGCTTTCACAGACGAAAAAAGCTTAAATATGCTGCTGGTCCTGTTCCTGTAGAGCAGTTCATTAATCTAACATCTGAGTGATTGTATCATGGAGGAGGTTCACAGCTGTGTGAAAAGTACCAGCAAAAGTTTGCCGTTTCAGGGCCTAGATCTCCTTTTGGATTTCATTTATATAAAGAGAAGCCAAAGCCAGCGTATTCATTTTACACCCTTATATCAGCACCTGCCCCAAAAATCCAGTATGAGTAGGACTCTAAAGGTTATATAACTCTTTGAAATGTGATCTAAACATTTACAGCTAAAATTCAGTTGCAGCTATTAAAAGTAGTAAAATATCAGATTTATCTGTCGTTCATAAAGGTCTGGTGTCGGTCCTCGTACCAAGGGAATTTAGTTAATAAGTTCAATGAAAAGTCAGTTAATGTGAAAACAAAGAATTTCAAAGAAAGATGATTTTTTTGAGCTTTTAACCTTTTTCATTTTGTCTTATAAATAGTATTCATTAGTTTATTAACTGGCCCCTAACGTCCTGTCATGTAACAAAAGTGGCCCCCAGACAAAGCAAGTGAAGTATCCCTTCTTTCTACAGTCCTAAAGTGCTGACACTCAGCTGTACTGATGCTGGGTGTGGTACATGAATATGAAGCAGGGAAACATTTAAAAAAGCAAATATGCTCAGCATGTTAAAGAAGTCAAATCCACATCCTGGTGTGTGTGTGTGTGTGTGTGTGTGTGTGTGTGTGTGTGTGTGTGTGTGTGTAGATTGTGAAAGCAGCTGTCAGGTTGTGTGTTATTCTCACTGGATTGTTGTGTCTTCCTCCTCCAGTTCTCCTGTGAACCAGTCAGCTGTGATTGAGTTCAATGTAACCTACAGCTCCAAGAGCAGCTACTCCTCTGTGATCACACTGCCTGAGCAGGTAACACATGGAACCAAATACAACAACGCTAAGTTGTGCTGCATATTGCAGCAGTGAAACATACTTTGAAATAGGACTGGGTGATACGGCTTATCAATAATATTTCAGTGTTGTTCAGCCGTGCAATATACAAACTATATCTTCATATACGCGTCTTCACTAAAACAACAGACTGTTCATTCTCAAATAGTGCAAAAATATGATGATCTCATATTGTTCTCGTTGTTGTGTAGCTGTTGCTGCCAGTGGACTCGACCTCGCTCACTTTCAATGTGACGGCCCACGACGTCGGTCAGGTGACCACACACCTGCTCAGCAACAGCACAGAGCTCAACAGGTGGGCAACAGACAGCACAGACGCATCACACACCAACACAAGACTGAATTAATGAGCGCATCAGTGCAGCATGATGATAAAAATCACTTTATTCACTCAGTACATAATGGAGAAAACGATCGACAGATTAATGGATAATGAAAATATTAATTACAATAAAAACTTGAAACGTGGAGCACACATCTTGGACATGTTTGGATTAATCTCTTTATTTGGTCCATAAAATGTCATGTATTGATGATGCTGTCCAGTGTCTTTATGTCTAAGCCTGATCGTCTCTCTTCCAGTTTGTTCATCAGGATCCGCTTCATGGTCGTCCACAGCAGAGTCCTGTCAATAATCAGCGAGGTGATTGGCTGGATTTACTTTGTGGCCTGGTCGGTGTCCTTCTATCCACAAGTCTGGGAGAACTGGAGAAGGAAAAGGTACTTTTCTGTCTGTCCTGATGAAAATAATCACAGCCATAGAAACACTGTATTAATCTGAACAGTTTCATCATATTTAATATTCAGGAAATCCAAATATAACAGAAAGTAATCAAGTTACATTACATTAATATTGTGATAATTGGATTACATTACTGATTACAACTTTGAACAAGTTACCACCCCACCCTTCCAAAGAAAGTGTAATAATAATAATAATAATAATAATAATAATAATGAAGATAATAATACTAACTGTTTGTTTTCAGTGTTGTAGGTCTCAACTTTGACTTCTTGGCGCTCAACGTGACCGGATTCTTCGCTTACAGCGTCTTCAACATAGGGCTGTTCTGGGTGCCTTATGTACAGGTGACTTTACACTGTTTACACACCTGAGGATCAGTCATGTTCAGTCACACTACATGCACACAATATTCTAGTTTTTGTCTTTATTCTGAAAAAGACTACATTGCTTCTAAACATGGCTAATTAAAATGTATATTCTGTTAATATTCCCGTTTACATGAAGCCATGTATTACGGATGCGTTTTTGTATAAAACTGTTGGCAGACTTGTGTGACTGTGTAAACTCAGCCTCCCTCTTTCATTCATGTAGTTACCTTCTTGTAAAAGTCAGCATTGTGATATTTGTGCATATCCAAAAATCAAATGAGGTTTAAAAGTAAGTTTGTTTTCTTTTGTGCAGCATCTCTACTCCAAACAAACTGCAGTAAAAGCTCAACTGAGACACATATTCTGAATTTGCTGTTTACAAATCCAAAGAATTTTCCTAAAACCAGAATAATACCAGCGTATCCTACTGGTCTTTATCAGAATATGCTCCATTCAGAATAAAGTCTACTTCAGAATATCCAACTGGAATCTGCTGTTTACACAATTTACAATATTATCATATTCTGAATATTTTTTATTTGGAAATGTCGGCAAGCACAGAATACAGTAAGCATGTGCTTAGACTAATACTTTTTTCATTTACATAATGAACATACAATACACGTACATAAAAGTTATATACCCAAAAGCATAAGGTATGTGAAGAGAAACAGTTGCTGTAAATACAGACTGACAGAGAGAGAGAGTGATAAATATAGAAACAGAAAAATAATTGGTACAAAAACAGACAATAATCTAAGTACTTGATCTAAGATGGAAAAGAATTTGTTCCCTAAGCGTGTTTTAACTGTATGAAGGGCATCAGGTCACTCAGCCACAAGGACACTTCAGGAAGATTTGTTGAGGATTTGATGTATTTTTTTTATTGTTGAGTATTTATACTAAATATGTTTGCTGCTGCATCAGGTTGGAGATCAATACTAAGTTCCTCTGAAAGTGTTTTAAAGATCACAGACCAATAAGTTGGCAGAACATCTGCATGATATATTCTGAGTAATGGTGGAACATTAATAGTGTTGAAGGTTTGAGTCTCAGCTCAGGTCACAGTGGAACATGTGAACAATATTGAGGACAAAAGTTCAGAAAGACATCTGTCTGTATATTTGAATGATTGGAACACAGACTGTGTTGGACAATTCTTCATATGTACATGAAGAGTCCTGACGGATCATAATGGCTGAACTTCGTTTGGTTCTGCAGTACGTTGTGTCTGTTGTTTGCTCTGCAGGAGGAGTTTCTGAAGAGGAACCCGAATGGAATTAACCCCGTCAGTGCTAACGATGTCTTCTTCAGTCTCCACGCTCTCCTGCTCTGTCTGGTCTACGTGTGCCAGGCTGCTGTGTACGAGGTGAGCGACTATGATGGTTCCAAAAGGGTTCTTCCTGAAGGGCTGAGGTTCTACCCAGGACTATTTGCTTCTGAAGATCAACACACACTTACTTTGGTTCCCAAGAAAAACCTGCTATTTTTTGGTTCTAGGTGGGAACCAAGTTTGTGAGCCAAGTTCTTTTTTAGTGAAAATGTTCAGAACATTTCCAAGTTGGGTGTTTGAACCAGAATTGAGGTGGTTCCATGTTGGTGGAAAAGGCCTATCAGTGTGTTCTAGATAGAACCATTGGAATTAAAAAAAGGTTCTCAGTAGAAACCTCCTGCCTGGGTTCTAGATAAAACTCCTGGAATAAAAAAGGGTTTTTGATAGAAATCTCAAGGTGGGTTCTAGATAAAACCCACGATAGAACCTTCAGAGAGGGGTCTGGGTGGAACCATTACGCTATAGAAGGTTCCCTGTAGAACCTCTCACAGCGGGGTCTGGGTGGAGCCTTTCACAGATGGTTGTTGGTATAACCTTTAATGTTGGGTTCCAGGTAGAACTCTCTGAAAGGGTTTCAAGTAGAGCCTTCATGAAAGCTTCTAACAGGAACCAAAAAGTGTTCTCCTATGGTGACAAGCCGAAGAAACCCTTATGGTTCTAGGTAGCACCTGTATTTCTAAGCGTGTAAAATAGAATACCAGATGGTAACTCAGGGCGCAAGAACAGAAGAAGAAAAGTTTTATAGTTCAGGAAAAATAAATTTTTCAATTTAAATGCATCTGTAAATCCTTTCAGTGGTTAGTTCTGTCATGTGTTTGTGTGTAAATGTTTGGAGCTGCAGTATCTCTGACAGAACATCCTCAGCTCCGTGTCTGTTTCCTCTCTCCTCCAGAGGGGGGGTCAGACGATCTCTTGGACGGCCCGGATCTTGGTGCTGATTGGCTGGACGTTTGCACTGGTCACCCTCTTTGTTGCTGTAGCCGGAAAGATCAGCTGGTTGGATTACCTCTACTATTTCTCCTACATCAAACTAGCAGTCACTCTGATCAAATATGTGCCACAGGTAAGCTGTGCACACACACACACACACACACACACACACACACACACACACACACACACACACACACTTAGTTCGTACTGTTGTAGTGTGTGTCAGTGCTTTCCCATGAAATTCAGTGCAGTATTTTTTTTGTTGTTGCTGGTCAGATGAATGATCCCTGACAGATGGTTACAGTGTTGCTGGTTCTCTGTCTGTTTTCCCAGGCGTTCATGAACTACAGAAGACAGAGCACTGAGGGATGGAGTATTGGCAACGTGCTGCTGGACTTCACCGGTGGAGTACTCAGTATTCTACAGATGATATTACAGTCTTACAATAACGGTAACTTCTAAGCTTTATGCCGTCTTATACTCTGTGCTCCACTGTGATCACCTGTAGCATTTAGAGCAGCCACAAATGTTCCTTTTGACAAAATGTTCATTGAGTTTCTGTGGTTGCATAACTAATCTCAAAGGTCCTGTTTACACCTGATATTAACATGTTCACACCTGGTATTGATATATTTAAAATTGCTATTGCACCTGGTATTAACATGTTCACACCTAATATGAACACATTCATATCTGTTATTAACTAATTATTAATTAATGTTTACACATATTATTATACCTGGTATTAAGATATTTACACCTGATATTAATATGTTCATATCTGGTATTAACATGTACACACTTGGTATTAACATGTTTGTATCTGGTATTAACAAGGTCATACCTGTATTAACATGTTTAATACCTAATATTAGTATGTTTACATATTTATATGTTCATACCTGCTATTAACACGTTCACTTGTGGTATTAACATGTTCACAGCTGGTATTAACATGTTTACATCTGGTATTAATGTGTTAATATGTTTACACCTGGTATTTACATGCTTACACCTGGTGTTAACATGTTTACACCTGGCATTAATATGTTTACACCTGGTATGTTTACACCTGGTGTTAACATGTTTACACCTGGTATCAACATGTTAACACCTGGTATTAACAAATTACACCTAGTGTTAATATGTTTACACCTGGTGTTAATATGTTTACACCTGGTGTTAATATGTTTACACCTGGTATGTTTACACCTGGTGTTAACATGTTTACACCTGGTATCAACATGTTAACACCTGGTATTAACAAATTACACCTAGTGTTAATATGCTTATCTGGTATTAATATGTTTACACTTGGTGTTAACATGTTTACACCTGGTGTTAACATGTTTGCACCTGGTATCAACATATTTACACTTGGTATTAACATGTTTACACCTGGTGTTAACATGTTTACACCTGGTGTTAACATGTTTACACCTGGTGTTAATATGTTTACAACTGGTATGTTTATACCTGGTGTTAACATGTTTACACCTGGTATATTATACCTGGTGTTAACATGTTTACACCTGGTGTTAATATGTTTACAACTGGTATGTTTATACCTGGTGTTAACATGTTTACACCTGGTATATTATACCTGGTGTTAACATGTTTACACCTGGTGTTAATATGTTTACAACTGGTATGTTTACACCTGGTGTTAACATGTTTACACCTGGTATGTTTATACCTGGTGTTAACATGTTTGCCTCTGGTATTAACAATAAGATGAAATGCAGAAGTGAAATGAAAATGCCACCTGCTGGTGATAATAATAATGTTGTGACACAGAGGTCCACTGTTTCTGTGATTGACAGCATGTTGTTTGTGTGTCTCTCCTCAGATGAGTGGACGCTGATATTTGGCGATCCCACAAAGTTTGGTCTGGGTCTGTTCTCGGTGGTGTTTGACATCCTCTTCATGATTCAGCACTACTGTCTGTACAGACGGCCACCACAGTATGAAGTTGTTCCAGAACAACAGGAGGACTGATGCTGGCCAGTGCTGTGCACACAAAACAATCACCAGGGAGCACAAGACTGATGTCTATCAAATTATTAACCAACAGTTGATTGGAGCTGCTGAAGAGACTTTGATCATGATCGGTTGGGGAGGTTCTACACAGCGTGCCTTTTTCTTACATATCTCAGGATTAGCATTTTTACCACTGTATGTTGTTAGAAGGTAGAAGAAAAACTGATGTACGATAATGATGCAGATGTTAACACTTTTTTTATTAAATGAAATATCACAGCAAGAAAAGCCTCAGATGTGATTGAATCGAGATAGTAAAGGGAGTAAAATAACCTCCAGTTTCCTTTCTCTGGTTGCCTTGATCACACAGTAAACATAAAGCTGAAAAATGATCCAAGGCGATTTGTTTATTCATCATTTACAACAAGGTTGTATAATGAGATTTTGATGAAGCAAACTACTACTACTGCCTGTGACCGATTGGAAATAACTGAAGAGATTCATAAAAGTATAGAATAAATTCATGAATAAGGTGGCAAGCTGAGGGTGAATGGACAGTCTGAGCCTGAGGGAAGAAGCTGCCCCTCAGTCTGGTGGTACAGTAACAGATACTTCTGTATCTCCTGTCAGACAGCAGCAGGGTGAACAGGCTGTCAACAGGTGGGGTGGGTGTTGTGTTTTAGTGTCATCTGGGCTCTGCAGACACCTCACCTCCCCGATACCACTGAAGCTCAGTACAGTGAGTATTTAATTCAGTAATGAAGGTTGCTAGCCCCCAAATTCAAAATATATTGGACTTGACATGGGTGGAGCTAAAGAGAGCCTAACTTACTCCATTGGGAGACAAGTAATTTTTTTTCCTTCTTTAAGAACTGTGCCACAAAATACATGTTGTTTCTATTTAAAACCCAATTTTACAGGTCACTGTTTTATCAGTCGTGAGGCAAAAGAACAAGTAAGACCTGCTGTTGTGTGACGACATCCTGGTATGAAAACACGCAGACATTGTAGCTTATGTGACTTCTGGGCGTGTAGTCTTTCCAACTACACAATTTCACAGTCTGATACTTGGAACAGTTTTACTACAAAATGAGACTTCATTGACTTGAAAATGATGTTGTATATTGACAAACATCATATGTGTGTTTCATGGCACAATTGAATTGGAAATTTCAACTTGAAGGCCCCTGGAATTTGGATTTCCGATGTAGAAAGTCCAACGAATGTCACTGAGCCCTGCCATAATTTTGAGGTCAGTATTTTGCTTTTTGTGTGTAAAATACTGCAGAATGCCTTGTTATCAACAGGTACTGCTAACGATGGATAACCTGGCTGTTGTATTTTATTTTCTTTACTCTCCAACTTGTTTACTGGAACACCGCCAACTCATGTGCGACATCATTCCCAGCTCCGACTTCCGAGGTTAATGGAACACAGCATTAGGTCGTTGGGCACTCAATAACCCTGATTGTGAGTGAAATTTCCAGACCTGTAATGTTGTAAACTCTGTTGTTGGGGGACAATAATTCCAACGCACACCTGTAACAGTGTAGAGTCAGTCTTTTATCATAATCTTATTTTTTCCACAGCAGTATGTGTTCTGTTGCTCTATAATTCAGAGATACAGAGAGTTCCAGAAATATCCCCTGCCCAGATATCACACAGTCTCTCACAGCACATACAGTATCATTAGTTACATTTTTATTTTCTATTTACATCCAATTTGTTATATAAATATAATACATAATTTTCAGAAAAGCTGTCAAGTCAATGCATACAAGAGTTGGATCACAATATGGTGAGGTTAAACACACAGGTTAGAGCTGATTGGATAGGTTGGACTCTAAATCAACTGCATGCACATGAGGCAACATGGGAGGTCTGTTGTACTGACAGAATGAAGGGAGGTCACACACAGAACAGGCAGTAAGAAGGAGGTCAGTCGTCAGCCTCTGGCCGAGGACTTGAGGAGGAGGAGGACGAGCTGGAGACCGGGTGGTGAGGTGTACAATATTCAGGATGTAAACAGCTCTGGTTAGAATGTTTCAAAACTACTCAGTCCACTCAGGGTTTCTGCTCAGTTCAGTGTACCTGCAGGTTGAGGTTGTCGTCTGGAACAGCAGACAGAGACTGGAGCTGAAGACCAAACATACTGATACTCCAGTGATGTGAGTCCTCTTGTGATGACACACACCCCGTGCAATGACTGCAGAATTGTGATTCTGCTTTAAAAGGACCTGTGCGCCTGTGTGCGTGCGTACAGGACACAACTCGTCTCACCCTCCACTTCCAAGCATCTAGGACAGGAGTCTGCAACCTGCAACTCTGGAGCTACATGTGACTCTTTAGATGTTTCTTTATTATTTTAATTTTCATTTATCATTGTTGTAGATCTATGAAAAAGTTGCGAGAACTCAAGATTTAAAGGGAACTTACTGCAATAGATTTTTGAATTCTGAGCCCAACTCAACTCAAACTCATGAGTTTTGAAAAAGTTTTTGAGATAAGTTAGAGAAACTTAAAACTTTGAGTTTTAGAACCCCCAAAAATTGGATTTTAAAAAAATTCAAGTGACAGTGACTGATGTTGAAATATAAAAATACTAGGCAATTAAATGTGCGTCATAGCCTACGTCTATGGCTTGGTGCCTTTTCTTCTAAATTCTGACAGTGGCTAGTTGTCTTGAGTTTCCATAAACTTGTTATGGATGCCAAATAAAAAAAAAATAGTCTTCAGGGAAAAGAGAAAATGTTATAGTTGCAGCTCCAGACAGATTCTTTTTCTTTGGCCAAAAATGGCTCTTCTGATCATAAAGGTTGTAGACCCCTGGTCTAGAAGAACATACGGTGGCCCCAAAACTCACACAAAACACTTAAGTCCGTCTCTAGAGCCAGTGTTCTGGACTACTGTGGAAACATGGCGGTGCAACATGGAGTCCTCTGCTCGCTCTGTGGATATAAAGGGCTCATTCTAAGGTAACGAACACACATCGATTTTTATTTTTAGGCGATTACACACTAATGAAAACATACTTATAAATATTATACTCCATTTCTTACATATTCAGCCAATAAATCTTACACACTGGACCTTTGAGGCTCTAGATCAGAGTCAACATTCTGCTCTAACAACAGCACGTTTGCTGTTGTTAGTTTCTAACACGAGTGGGGCTTTGAGATGCTGGTGACAGGTGGGTGAAACAGAGTGGGTGGAGACAATGGAGGTACGGGGGGGGGGGGGGGCTGAGTGGGAGGAGGGTAAACCTGTGTGTTGATGAGGGGGCCTCATACACAAAAAAGTAATGTGTAGGTGAAACTCTTTGATGCTCGTTCTGAGGTCCGTTCACTGTCTGACCTTCATCAGCTCATCAATCTCTAGAAACTGTCGCAGTTTGTTTGAAATAAACCTTTTTCTATTTTATTAATTGGTACAAATCACGTGTGTGTCCTGCTGTCCAGTATTAATCAAGAGGAACAAGTCTGCTCATGTTTGGAGGACTCTGCTCAGTGGTCTCTGTGTCCACAGAGTCCAGGTGCTGCTGTCTGTGGGCCGCAGTGCTCCACTCAGGCGCTGTTGATGATTATGAGAGCGGGACTGGCCGTCTGCTGGCTCGTCTCGCACATGCTGCCCTGCTCCGCCGGCTTGGCGAAGACTCGCGGTGTGTTGAGGTTGTAGACTCCCGCCTGGAGGAAACAGGCTCTCAGGGTCAGGCACAGCACCTCCTGAGGTTTCAGCTGCAGCTTGTACTGGCTCTGACCCACCCAGGTGAACGAGCTGTGGACCTCCAGAGACTCTGGGCTGGAAACAGCAGGGAGGGGTGGAGAGATTAACCAAGATTTAACCAAGAATATTCAAAGATTAATTTCTGTTTAAGTGGCCATCTAAAACAAGTCCTGCAAACACCTTTCCACTGTCAGACAGCAACACCGGAGGAGGCAGAATATTTTACAGTTTAATAATAAACTTTAATGTCCAAAGTTACATCAGGGCACTGAAACAGTTAACTTTCAGAAACCTTGGTGTGGTCATAGACTCAGACATACATTTCTAGAGCCACATTAAGATAATTAAGAAAAAAACAGACTGCTCTCACCTGAAGGATATATCAAGACTTAAAGGACTTTAACTAGTCTTTACAGGTCTCTCTAAAAAAAAAAAAGATCAGACAGCTGCAGCTGATTCAGAACACTGTTGCTTGTGTCCTCACTCCTCACTAACAACATAAAAGTGGATCCCATCACTCCAGATCTGAAGTTGTTGCCTTGACCTCCTCTCTGCCAAAGAACTGAATATTAAAATCTTGCTGTTGGTTTATAAAGCTGCTACATTATGAACCATCCAGACGTCTCAGGTCATCTGAGACAGATCTGTTTTCTGTCCCCAAAGTCAAAACTAAACATGGAGAGGGTGCATTCAGATTTATGCACCACGTAAACTTGCCTTGCAAACTTACCTTTGACCTGTATTTGTAATAATTATAAATAACTATAGTTAAAAAAAAACACAAATAGAGCAAAATATATGTATATATAAAATGCTTCTTATAAAGCTAACAGATAAAAGCAATCTGGATTATGTTCTGTTAAAAAAATCATATAGGTGCATAATGGACAACATATATGCTGATACCAATGTATACTAATACAGCTGTGGTGGGCCAAAATTAGAAAAATGATATGGGTCAGCTGTAACATCAACCAGGATCTGATTAATCGTATATAAAAAAAGAAAAGAATGAATAAAGTGATGATTTATATGCAACAGCTTTTCAGGAGGTAAGCTTTGTCTGGGGGTGAACTGTTCCTTTAAAGGAACTCCAACAGTTACTCATGACGATCCGTTAACTCATCAGAAAATGTACGACTGAGCCTGTGAACAGAGGTGAAGAAACTCACCTGGTGCTTTTATGCCGCAAGTCAATGATGACGTCCACTTGAGCCAAGGAACAGTTGGACAGAGTCAGAGTGACCGGCACCACACAGAGACTGGAGACAGAGACACAGAGGAACAGAGAATATAAATCAGCTGAATATCTCCACTCTGTCAGAGACAGGAAACAGAGACTGATGTTCACTAAATACAGAGTCAGTGACCACCATGAGACAAGAGAAACAGGACGACACACACAAACATGTCTGCCCAGAGAGGAGGGTGTATGTGATCCCTGCTCAACAGGAGAAAGAGAAACTGAGATGCACTTCCTCCTTCATTATGAGAAATTCTCTTCACTAAGAGACTTCCACTGTGGAGAAATAACCAAGATTAAACCAAATATTTAGTGCAGAAGAGAAACTGTCTGTTCTCCTGGGTGAAGGGACAACAGGTCATCTGACAGCTGAACACATATCTGCCTGTCACAGCCTTTATATGGTGCTAAACTGCTTTAGCAGCAACATATTTTGTTTAGGCTAATAAAGCTAACAGAAATGAACTGAATTAAATTGACAGAGAGACAGGTGGCAGGTTGATGTCAAATATAATGACACTCTGACCTCGGGATGATGCTGTAATATTTGTAAACGACAAATCAGGAGTCCCAGAGAAACATTTCAGGGACAAAGATCTGCTTTTTTACTATTATCACATTGTAGAGGGACATGAGGTATTGATGAGTAAGTCTGTCCGTATGTGTGTGTGTCCCACCTGTTCTGGACAAAGGGGTGTGTGTAGGTCTCAGGGTAGTGCAGGTTGGTTTTGATGAGTTGAGACAGCTCTGCAGAGGGGAGGACGGCTGGAGGAGGCAGCTCGGATTTAAACTTAAGCAGCACCATCTCCTGAGCTTCCTGCAACACAAACACACTCAAAGTTAGAGCACACAACATCTCTTTTTATCGTCTCATCAATCAGTATCGAAAATGAAGCTCTACTGAGACATGAAGCGTCACATCAGATTTGGAGTGTAAAGCTGCTCCTTCTGTCTTACTTGTCTCGTCTTGTAGTTAAATCCAAGTGTTGAGTGCCACAGCAAAATGTGCCAAGACACATGCACAGTTACTGACAGGGTCCACACACACACACACACACACACGTGCATACTGTACCTCTCTGGGAGTCAGAGAACTGGCCTCTTTGCCGAGGGTCTGCAGTGCCACATGGAGCTGGCCCTCTAGGATCAGCTGTTTGTTGTCCTCCACCACATAGGCCTGTACACACATACACACAAAAACAGAAACTCAAACACCCATTTCAATAAAAACATAAATCAGTGAATCTTGTGTACTTTCTTTGGTGAGCTCTAACAGCTGTGTTTTATTCATAGTCTCTACAACACAATGTCTCCATCAGTTACTCGTTCTGAGTCATTTTTTTATTCAAGCTTCAGCTTCTTAAATGTGAATATTTTCTGGGTTCTTCACTCCTCTCTGACAGTAAACTGAATATCTTTGGGTTGTGGACAAAACACAACGTACCTTCCAGATGACGATAATATTGAGGTCCAGCTCGTTACACTTCTTGACGATGTTGCTGATGTCAGAGGTTCTGTCCTCAGTGGGGACGCCGTTCTGATTCTTGCCGCCTGTTGATGTCCTAGATGACGACGCGTCCACTCGCTGAGACTCTGAGGTCCGACAGCCACGGAAGAAGAAATCTCCGCAGGGTGTGGAGGAACTGATGATCTACACAGCAGAAAACACTCTGTAAGAATGTTACCTGTTGTTAACATGTTGTTACATTAGCCAAATATCTTTCTCTATCACAGTCAACCAGACTTGCTAATGTGACTTTGGTGGTGAATCCAAACTAATTTTTTAAAACACCAAAGTGCCAACAGTTTAACTTAAAAGCTGGTGGTATGTCAGTGTTTTCTTCACAGCTTGTTTCCACGTCCCCAGTAGTCAAAAAAATAGTTTAAATGCTTTGCACATTAGATCAGAGACAAATGGAGAAAAAAAGACAAAAAGCTAGTCTAGACTGAGATACGTGTACAAAGAATCAACCACCAGAGGTGAAAGTGAAAGTGACATAAATTAACATATTACAAAGTATCAAAATGAGACCAAAGTCAACAGACTACAACATTTTGCTTTCAATTTACCCGTTCGTTTCCCAGATTCAGGTCTGCAAAGGTGTATTTCTGTACAGCATCCGAGGTAGCTACAAATAGACAAAACACACAAATCAGAACTATACATCTATGCAGATTGATGTGGTTTGTGTTTTGTGTGTGAGGTACCTTGGTGGGGCTTGCATCGCGTGGCCCTGAAGCACAGCTTGGCTCTTTCTCTGCTGGTCAGTTTACAGTCTGGAGGGGAGGAGAGGACACAGACAGAAGCTGGGACTGATACTCACATCAAACAGGTTGTTCTCCACTCGTGCTACACACAAGAATAAAAGGACGAACTGAAATGAAGCACAGATAAGTCAGTGTGCTGCACACACCTTTATCCTTGGCGGGGTTGATACACTTGTGGAGACGCCAGTGTTGACTGCTGCTGGACACCTGAACGATGTGGAACTCTCGCACGCCAGCTTCACTCTGGGAGCAGAAAGAAGGCAGATTAGAACAAGTGGCAGGTTGTTCAACTCGACACCAAAGAGCTGATTGTTTTATGTGTGTGTCTCACCGTGTTGATGTTCTCCACATCGATGAAGACCAGCGTTCCACCGCCACCTTTGTCGTCCAGACTGTGATGTGGAGGAACACTGCTGCGACAGGCCGACGCCTGCACACTCAGAGAGCGGCTGGCACAGATGAACACTGTGTGACGTAACACCCGATGACTGACCAGGAACAGAGAGGAGACAGAGGGAGAGATGATGGACATGTATAATCTACACACGTCCTGCAGTCTGAGCTGTACTCACTGCTGGGTTCAATGAAGAGAATTCAGCTTTCTTAAAGAGTGTCCTTTGTCAAAACTGAGTTATGTACCTATTCTCATTCTGTGAGGTGTTTTTTTAGTTTTAGTTTTAGAAGTTTTATGCAACTTTGGGATTTTTGTTTAGAAAATAAAAAGGCCAATCAGCAATTAGAAGGCACACAAGAGGACCAATTTTATCGATGGTCTCATGAAGGACAGCAGTACAGGCATGTTCAATCTTTTTAAAATCATTTTACATCTTGCTGAGGGGTAGATTTCAGCTCCCTAATGTTAGTCTGCAGAATCAAGACAGGACCACTAACAGATATATTTGCCTGTGGCAAGAATAAGGGTTATAGACTTAAAAAAAAAACAAAAACAAACCTGAGTCTATCCTTTAGCTCTTTCCTCTTAAAGTTACGTTAGTATTAGCTGCCAACAAGGTGGAAAATTAGCACCAGCCAAATACTGGTAAAATATGAAAGTGGCAGGTTCATTTCAAACACAAAATCATTTGTGATTGAATTTATCACTGAGTGTCTGGTAATTTTGAACATCTATCCGTCAGCGGCTAGTAGATGTTCACATATTTTGAGTTAATTTCTCACCCCGGCTCCCAGACTAACATTAGAACACTTGCTTTAGCTGGCTAGCGTAGCAGCTAACAATGAAAATAAACTACTCAGAAGGATCTGTAACGATCTGCATACTGATGTACTGCTGCCCTTCAACAACTAAAGAAAAAACTTGTGAAAAATGATAACATGTTACAGATGCAAAATGTCATTTTATAAATGTTAAGCCTTAAAACTTATTATATAGTCTACATTTGAAGTGATGAGGTCTTGAGCACAACAAAAATAATAATTCCATTCACCCATCATTTTTTTCATTCCCTTCTTCCTACAATAAGTCATATAATTGGTGTATCAGAATCAACATATCTGATAAAAAAAAAAAAAAAAACTCATAAAAGTGTCATAGAAAGCATTAAAAGTAACTTTCATCCATGTAGATCCTCTGTAACAAAACTTCATGTGTCATTTTCCTGTATGAAAGTGACTCGTCCCACATATCAATTTTGCTCTTTGGAATGCAAAAACTTTGAAGCTCAGTATTTCAGAACTACTCAGAATGCAGATAGAACCCTAGAATAACCCTAGAAGGGGATGACTTGTGCAGTGGAAATAGCCTCTATGATAAACTGTGAGAACGATTCTACAGAAATCATTTTGACTCTTTGCTCAGGTGTGTCAAACCCCTCAGAGCCATGAGACACAGGCTGGTACATACATAGTTGCTCCATATTGATCATATTTCCTTATTATGAGTTTTTCCACTGTGATAAAGGCTGCTAATGTTAAAATAGGTGGTTTGTACCTGTAAATAATATTATACGTGTGATCAAGCCACTTCATATCCCTTCAGTTATTTGTACCTGATTTTGTTTCCTTTCTCCGTGCTCTCGTAGTAGAACAGGAAGTTGATTTCATGGACTCCCTCCTGGTCTGGTCCTCTGAGCCACAGAGGCAGCTGGGTGGACTCCCCCGGCTGCAGCGTGCTGCCTTCTATCGGGATCTCCACCACGCCGGAAGGCTGGCTGAAATCCTCTGCAGAAACCAACATCTCAGTCGCCACTGAGCCGGGCTGGAAGGGCGTGGCCACGGTCTTATAGGCCGAGCTGTTTTCGGCCGAGGTGGGGCTGACGGGCGTGACGGGCGTTGTGGCCTGGCTGCCGAAGGTGAAGAAATCCGGGTGTGTGGACACGACGCGGAGGCCACACAAGGCAACGCCGCTGACATTACAGAACTCAACATAAGCCTTTCTGATCTCACCGCAGAGCAGAGCAGTGGGAAATTGCAGGAAGAAGACCTGACAACACAAATACAGTCACGCACGTTCATTAACAGGCAGCACTGGCCTAGACTTTTATTTTATTTCATTTTTGCATTTTGTTTTTGTGATGGTGTGTGAGCAGTCCAGAGTAGAGATGCAACGATTATTTTTATTACTACGAAATTAATCCCTACTATTTTGATAATCGATTAATCCGTTTGAGTGATTTTATGAGAAAAAAGAAGTCCAAATTCTCTCATTTCAGCTTCTTAAATTGAATATTTTCTGGTTTCTTTACTCCTCTCTGACAGGAAACACTGATCAACATTTTTCACTTTATGGACCAAACAACTAACTGATTAATGTGGAAAACGATCAACAGATTGATCATTAATGACAATAACAGTGACAGAAAGGACTTGGACAATAGGTCCTAACAGGATGTAACAACATGGCATCACAAAATTTATGCCCACAGTGTTGAGTCACATTTTTAAAAATGGTATGCTAAAATGCTAAAATGGTATCTAATATCAATATTTTTCAAGATATTGTATTGAAATGAGAAATTCCAGTATCATGACAACACTATGAGACATCACTGAAGTTTTCAGTGCAGAGCTATTCAGAGCAGAGACATACTGAAAGTGAAAAGGCATTCCTCATTGTTAAGCATACATTGGGCACACGTATTATCCAGGACAGCATTAGAAGTCATTTGCATTTAACGATGGTCTCAGCACCAATAAATAATCCATCAGACATATCCTCAGTCTTTAGATTGATCACACTCTGTTAGCACTGCAGGATCAGTGTCTCTACGCTGAGTGAGTGAATGTTACCTCCATTAGGGGCATGGGTGGTGTTATGATGGGGTCCAGACGTTGATCAGGACCGTGTCGAACCGACATCTTGTCCTCTTTGGTCTGGTTGAGTCGAGGACCCCGAATTTTCAGGTCCTGTCTGCCACGGACCACCATCATATCCAGCGTCTGCTGGCCTGTGGACAGGAGGACATCACACTGTGTGTTAATATGGCAGCAAAATGCTGAACATCCTGGATCATATTACTTTCTTTGATATTTTTTTTTTCTAAAGAACGTGACAGAAAGAAGAAAAAGCAAAGCAAACACACACTATCATGTCAGTCAGCTGCATGTTTTAAAATAAAGGACAGAGACATAAATTTTCTCTCTTCTATTATTTATCATTTATATGCATGCTTAGAAGTGATAAACAATGAATAACTTTGTAATAAATAAACAATAACAATAAATTAAGTATCAACTGATACTAAAGAAACAAAAAATAACTTAACATCTCTGTGTGCGTTACCTTCGGTGCTGGTTTCTCCAGAGGAAGCTGCAGCCAGATTGTACACCACACCTACGATGTTCAGCTGGCCTGTTCTGTGTGGCAGCAGCCTGAGTCGAGCCTGAGGTCAAAGGTCAGAGTTCAGTCTGAAGATTTTTATGAGCCAAGAAAGGTACAGTGCTATATTTTAACACTCTTTTTGAATTTCTATTGCCAACTGCCTTTTCAAGGGCCCATTTAAATGTTCAGTTATTCTCCTAGTTTCTCCAAGAATGATTATTGATTATGTCTCTACATCAACCCTGAATCCATGTTGAATCCACCCTTCCACTAGGATCAGAATTATCCTGATTCTTAGCATCAAAATGATGATGATAATAATAACAATAAGACAACTCTTAATAACACAAATCACTCTGTTGATCCACAATCTGCTGTCTGCTGGGAGATCTCAAGATACAAGATACAGAGGCTGCTTATCAGGATGCTGCACTTCACATCAGCAGTGGTCAACACACTACAGTTCATGTCAAAGTCATGTGAGCATCTTACCAGTTTGGTCTCCTCTGGACCCATATGAAACTCTTGGATGACCTCAGTGGTCACAGTGTCGTCTTTCTGTGTCATCTGTAAAAGTAAAAAAAAATATTGAAGAGACCACAGAAATCCTAGGCTTGTTTTTATAGCATCTATCCACCAAACTGAACAAAAATCACAGTTTTTTATAAAGGAAAAACACGGCCTGGTTACCCACCCCTTGAGCGAGGGTCTCCTCATTGGTGATGGTCAACTCTTCAGTCTTCTTGTCCTTCGATGTAGGTGCACCATCAGCAGTGAACCTCCAGAGGAGCGAGAGGCTGGACAGAGCCAGAGACACCTTCAGAGGGTTCCTGAACGTTACCTCCACTATGATTGGCTCTGCAGAGACAGAAAGAGGGCTGTACTTTGGACTGATTAAGTGATTAATAGTCTGGGTGTCATTTTAACTACAGTTCCACTGTGTGTGGTGAGGACCACTTACCCTCCACCACAGCCAGCGGGTGGCGCAGGTTGTCCGTCTGGCTGTTCAGGCAGCACTGGGTGGGCTGGAAGTTCACTGGGCAGACCCCCCGGTTGGCTGCAGCCACAAGCTGTTCCTCCAGCTGGCACCACATGGCTGCCAAATCCTGGTCATACTCCTGGTCCAAAGAGACATGAGTGGCTGCCTGCTTCTCCCCTGCACACACGCAACAACAATAACAGATATTATTATTGAAATTAGCACAGTCAAGACCTGGATTAATGGCAGAAAATGAATGAAATTGTTCGAAGTTGTGAATTCTTGCCTGAGATAAGGGTGTTTTCTGGTACAGAGCCAGTTTGTAATTTTTGTCATTTTTATAGGATATTTTGGTGGGACATGATTATAAATGTTAAAGACAGGAAGAGAACTAACAAATGAGCACTGTGAATGAGAGGGGCACATGCTACTACACCCCATAGTCAATCCACTGAAGCAGTGTGTGTCTGTGTGTGGCAAAACCCTGACAATGCAGCAAGAGAAAATGGTCACGGGGGATGATGATGGGATGATTTAGTCGAGATCACAACTGACTAGTGAGCTTGTTACCTTCAGCGAGGCGGCGTTCATGTCCAAAGTAGACCCTTGTGGCTGAGCTGTGGATGCAGGGCAGAGGCAGCTGGGGAAGGCTCACTTCATTTCCCCCAATCACACTCTGAAAACACGCACATACACGGTTAGTTGAGTGTTTTTTGCCTCTTAACCTATTTTTATTTTATTATTTTAATGTCATTGATTCATTAGTGTGCTTTGCACAGACACAATATTACCATTCATCATAACTGTTATTCTTCCATGTGTTTCTTGTCATTCTATTCCTTTCACACTGTTGCGAGCACATATGCAAAAAATGCAAAAAAATCATACTGCTCAATCATGACTGAGTTGCTGAAACTATTCTCAGAGTTCGGCCAGATTGCATGAATCTCAAAAGAAGATGCAAGATTTAAGATCAGTTCAGCTGCAGAGATGAGCTCCAACATTTTTAACCTGTTAAACAGGCACACCAAGAAATACTAAATTACAAATGCGATGTGATTGCAATTTCAAGGAGATTCAAGCACTTAATCCAAAATCCAAGCAGGTCTAAAACCTTGAAAAAAACCACATTATATTTCCAGTGTTTCGCAAGGATTGTCCAGTACCCATCTGATCCCTGATCTGAGCTGGTGGACATGTGTAGACTGTTTGACACAAAGTACTATAGTCTGTTTCCTGTAAAATCAGCTGTTTAATCATAAAGACAAGAATGCAAACTGTAGTTACCTTGTAAACGTAGAGATACTCTCTGAGAAAGGCGCCCTGCTGTGTGGCCGTCTGCCTGCTGTCATTGGTCAGGATCTGTCTGAAGGCTGTCACAGCGTTCTCTGGCTGGCGGAGTGTGAAGGACTGACGGCCGATCGTGAAGTTGATGTGGTCCTCTGCTAAAGACCAGCCTCTGTCCTTGTACACCTGCATGGCTTGGCAGTAACAGCGCAGCGCATGTCTCCTCTGCATGAAGACACAGTTGAGAGGGTGAGGGACAGGAGAAAATAAGGATGTAGAGGAGTAGACTTTCTCACAGACAGGCATATTATCCCACTCACAGCTCCAGGACACCAGTGTCAAGCTGGACCAAACAGAGCAGTCATGGTTGAGAGGCTCACCTGTCCTGCTTTGCTGAATCGATGACCAGCCAGGATCATATGGAAGGCAAACTTGCGCACCATGGGGTTACGCATGTTAATAAAGCAGTGGGCGGCCTGTTCCAACAACAGAGCACTGCGCAGGTCAGAGTCCTGGACAAAAAGGAAAATAAAGGTCCAATCAGAATGAATCCACTGCTGTTTTACTTGATAATTTATTCAGGTGTTGTTTGTGTTGTCCTGTTTCTATTGTCACATGGTGATCACTGAGTCTGTATTTGATGAGGAACAGTCTCTGTCTCCTGTCTCTATCAGAGTGGCCATAATCAGCCAATTTATATTCTCCGCTTTGTGTTGGATAACAATTTAGTCTACTTTGTTTTTTATTTTGTTTGATTTCTCCAGTGTTCCAAATAAAGATCTTTTGATTTATTCATAATTAGTCTTATTCTGCTGTGTTTTTTAAATCAGTATTGATGGGAGCTCATCAGCTGACTGAGGCGACTTTTGTCTGTCTTGCAGTGCACATGATGATGACCATCATGACCACAATTACACTACTTTGCAAATGGCATTGTAGAATAATTTGTGTCCACAATATAAAAAGCAAAAATCTCATTTAGCCACCACAACAGTCAACAGCCAACAGCCAATGCAGTAGATAATGGACTACATCAGTGGTTCTCAAACTGTGGGGCACAGAACCACTGCAGGCGGAGGATGGATGACTGAGGGAAAAATACGAAGTCAAACTAAAGTGCTGTTGTTAACATGACATTTTCAAAATTAAACAGTAACTTTTGTTGTGTTTTGGTCATTCATTCCAACAAAAACAGCATTTGGGGGGCCTGCTAACTTTTTATAAGTTTATTTTTTGGGGCTTTTCGGCTTTATTTAACAGGACAGCTGAAGAGCAGACAGGAAAGAGAGGTATCTCTGTATTAGTAAATAGCTGTTATTAGTAAAAAATGCAATTCATCAGTAAATGTATCATAGTCTTACCTGTGTATATGAGAACTACTGGAGTATGGTGTACATGTGTTCCTATTTTCACAAGAGTGAAGTAAATTGTGTGGTGCACCTTGGGCATTTTAGACGTACAATGACAGGGAAAATGATGAGGCTTTCCTCACCTCGCTGGTCATCTTAATGAGGAGTGTTGCAGCCTCTGAGTATTTGCCCTGACTCTTTAGTATCTCAGCACTGAGTAAAGCACAGCGCTCAGCCAGCACCATGTTCCTGTACAGGGCAGCGGGAAGATAAAGAAAAAGTGTTAACATGCTGGATAAAAGCCACACACACAAAGGATTTCTGATAGGACATATTAAGCACCCAATACTAAAAAGACAGATTGACTTTGGTGAACCTCTAAGTGACACTGCAACAGCATAACATCTTGACTTAAAATGAAATAGAAGTAAACAGGTCATACTTGCAGACATCCCTGTATGTCTGGATTGCGGTGTCCATGTAGTGTGCTGGGTATGGTCTGGGAGCTCCAGCCTGCAGGAAAGCTGACACTGCAGCCATTTCCTACAGAAGACAGCAAGATGTGTGGACGGAACATGAGGACAGATGGAGAAATTCAGAACGGAAGGAGGAGAGAACAGAGAGATGGAAGAAAATAATCTCAGTCCTTAACATCATTAACAGTCAGATAAACAGTAGAGATGACTATTTTCCCCACATGTTGCAGCCTTTTGTGTGTGTGTGTGTGTGTGTGTGTGTGTGTGTGTGTGGTCTCACCAGTGCCCCTGCAGCATACAGCATGGCCTGGTCTGACAGGAAGTCTTTCTTGGCAGTGTGGTAACAGCTGTAGGCCAGCTCGTAGTGCTGAACCAGGAAGCACAGGTCGGCCATCTTCCTGATCTGCAGCTCAGGGGCTTCTGGGGGATATCTGACATCATAGATAGGAAAGATCAAACCAGTCATGCAGTGTTTAAATACATGGTGTGTGTGATGGAGGTGTGGTGCTGGTGAGCTTACAGAAGGCCACAGGTGCTCTTTGGTTCACTGATGCTCTTCTCTGGAACTTTCCCACCACCGAACCACTTCTTGGTCGCAGTGAACAGAGACCGGCTCAGACCTTTCCTGGAGACCAGCTGTGGACAGAGAGGCACATCATGAGTGCTAGGAGGCTTATATTTGTCAATGTGTACAAAGATCTCTACAGAGTTTTATATGTGTGAGAGAATCTGCACATGTAAATGGCTTATAATCAATGAGTGAAAAGTTGAAAAATTCAACTTCAAGAGCTGGAAAACAGACAAGTCTTCAGTTCCACCTCTAAGACACTGAAGTGCAATTATATTTTACTTGTGTCTTTTGGGGCTGGTTGCAGACATTACTACTTTTACCTTAGTACTTAAGGAAAAAGTACTAGGTAAGGTACTCCTAGGAATAGTAAACTTGCTTTACATTTTGTAGGACTTTAAATGCAGAATTTTTACTTGTAATTACGTATTTTTATTGTGTGGTAATGATGCTTTGATATGAGTAAAGGTAAAAGAAAGAGTGAAGTTGGGTGTATGGTACTGTTAGGCTGATTTAGTGAAGGTTAACAGAAGAATAAAGAAAAGTATACAAAGAGAAGCTGTAGCTGCTTATTACCCACAACCAAGAAAAGAAGGTTGGTGGCAGCACTGTTTTTTTTCCATCTTTGCCTTTGGATTCATTTGCAGAAGCATTCAACTAGCCTGGTGGGACTTATTGGACTTATACGGACATTTGCCAAAGTCGCTGCTGTCATTAGTGGATGGCGCTGAGGACAATGACTCTTGCTGGTAATGAAACATCAGCAAACTCCTTAATCTCTGCATCGTGTCGTTTCTTTAGATGTTTGCTTGTGTTGAGCAGCTACTTTTCATGATGTGATATCGGCTGTGAGGTATTGGAGTAGTTATGACAAAGTATCTGACCAATACCTGATACTAGTATAGGTGCACATCACTAACAATAATACCCCTATAATAAACCATTGATCATAATCAGTTCCTTGGAGTTACTGTAATGGGGCAAAACAGATAGTGCTATATAAATGACCACATGATAATTACTGAAATTATACACACAGTTGGTATTTTATGGTTGTTTTGAAGGTTATAGTTTGTGGTGCTGTTGAATTACATTGACTTGTTCTGACAGGTTCTATTTTTTTCCAGCCATTTATAGCATTATGGCTAAATCGTGTTGAAACTTTTAAATGCAAACTTAAAACCTACCTGTTCCGTCTGGATTTTGATTAAGAAGGGTTTATAGTAATAAACACAGATACACAAAAACAAAAACCTTAAAAATTCGAGCACAATTAGGTAAGCGTGGGTTCAGCTCTAGTTTGCTTTTAGCCACCACACCACCTTTGTTGTAAAGGCTTTTATATCTGGAGCAATTTGATTTCAGCTGTGATGTGTTCCAGAGTTGACAGAACTTAATAGAAAAAGCTGATCGTCCAAATATAGATTCATGATGTGTGCCATTTATCCTGCTCCTAGTTACTCTGTTACTGTCTTGTCTTTGAATAAATCTGAAGCTTGACTGTTGATACATTGGAAGACTAAATTCAGGAAACCAAAAAAAACTGATGAAACTGTCAAAGCTGAGAAGGTTGTGTCATTCTAATATGTGACAGTGATGCCACCAGGCAGGCTTTTAGTCCATTATGTATTTAAATCTATTTTACTGTATGCCATTATCAACACTTGCTTTTATTCTCTGTTTGAAATAGATTATATTGTCGTTATTTCTCTCTATTACAGTCTTTCATGTGTTCTGTCTTATGGAGAGTTTGTCAGTCATCTGTTAAGCACTTTGAATTGCATTAGAGACACTTCTCTGTATAATGCAATACCACTCGACAGCACAACAAGCTACATCCTCCAAAAAGACCACAGCTTAGAATCGACACCTCACCTCTGAATATCAGATCAAACCTCAGTTTAATCTCAGACTCAGACACTTCACGTTTTCCAAGTTAACTGCAGCTGGATCACAAGATGTGTCCAGTTGTTCTACGTCCATCTCTGTGGATCATGTTTTGTAGTATCTGATCATATTTCTGGGATGTGAATACATTTTGTTGCTCATTTATCACAATGAAGATGTGTTGAAATATGTAGAGGTTAAAGGTCTGGAGTCATACCTGGTCGTTGAGCTGTCTGATGTTCTTCTCTATGTGTGGCAACAGGCCTCTGAAGGTGAACTCCTGAATGAACTGCCTGATGTGGTCGTGGTCGTTGAGGGTGAGACATGCACCGTGGCTTCCCGCTCCCCCCGCCGCGCTCTCTAAGTCTCTCGCACCTTTCTTCAGGTCGGAGTTGACAGCGGGGAGGGTGTGCAGGCCCCCGGAGCTGCTCGGGGTGTCCAGCTGGAGAGGATGGTTGTCCAGGCTGTTGGACACTCCATCTGGTAGAAAAGTGTCAAAAGTGACATACTCACAACCCGTGACCTTTGGTTTTAGTCATTTTATCAAAGCTTTTGTGTGTCACAGCAACCAAACAAATGTGCAGAGGAATTAGAGGATATGATAGAAATCTGTCAGCCAATCAGCTCAAATCAAAAAGCCTCCAGTATTGTGTAGTGTGGTAGCAAGGGAGTCAGCAACTGGTTGTCTAATGAGAGGAAACTCCAGCAGTATATGAAGGTGCTGTTGAATTCACTGACCTTTCTCTGCTAAGTGATGATCCACTTCAGTTGCACTGATATTGTTCTCAACAGCAGCACTGTTCACAGCTGGAGCTACGTCCTCAAGTGTTTCCTGCAATAAGGGTAGCAATGTTAACACCAATCACGTTTGACTGAGCACATCACAGACTGATCCTCTGGCTGATGTGTTGTCGTATCTCGACCCCGCTGTGACAGAACCAGTCTGAACACAGTGTTATTGACAGAGAGAACACAGATGTTTGTGTTGATCACTGTTCAGTCACCAGATGACAAATCCTTGAGTCTGTCAACGGAACTGCCCAGATCAATATTTTTTGACTTCTAAAATTAAAAATCTCTCTGAAATTATGTGTCTCTAATCCCTGAAGCATAATGCTTGAGTAAGCATTAGTGTGTCACTTCTGTGTCACCCACGACACAATATCGTAACCTCTGACTCCAAGAGCAAGTCACAACCCTTTGACAACCTGTCAAGCAATGAACCACAGATGGCTTCAACTTGTGACTCAGCAGGTTTGCATGGAGACAAATTTCAAACTATTGTCAAAAATTCAGTTTTCAAGAAGAAATTCTGAGAATTTGTGTGCTTCATGCTTCATCTAGACAACATAATTTAATTTCACAAAGATCGATTGCTTCATAAGTGACAAACTGACGTTTAATGATGCTTTGTTTTCCACTGACTGCAATAGCTTACATGAAGATACAATTCAGACATTTTTTTAATTGTTTTTGAGAAAAAACTAATCTACCTGCCTACCTACCTCATCTACCAGGACAACAAAATGTCATTTTTTCCATGAACATCAGAGATTTATTTTGCAAGAATCTGCAGTAGCTGCTTAGACTACTGTTTACTGGAAAACATTTTAAGGCACCGTGGGCTCAATTTTTGATAAATTAGAAATCTGGCTGGATCATCTGTGGAAAACAGGAAAAATGTGGGAGGAGATGGACTTAATTAGTCTACAGTTTATGAGAAAAACAGACTGATGGACTGCCAGCTCAAAGCATGTGAATCTTTCTGCTCAACTGGGGCTACATTTTGATGTTAGTTGCAAAATTTTAGCACATATGGATGATTGTTATGGATATTTTGAGGAAGTTTGACAGAGGGCTGGAGTTTTCATGCATGGGAAGGCAGATTTCCTAGTAATAATTATCATAATGATAATAACTTTGACAAAAAAGTGGAACTGGTATTTGCTGTCTAGCTCTTCATGAGTTATGAGACTATGTCAGTGTAGTATTATAGACTTTTTGCATTGTAATAATATAAAATAAACAATTATGATAAACATGTGCTGCATGCCAGCAGGGGGCACGATGGTCCTGATCACTTGTCAGTGCTCATCAGTCAGAGGCTTCCCCTTTTTTTTTTTCCTAAAGTTGAATTTTACAGTAGCCATTGCTGATGACTCTGGGCCATGGTGAGTCCCTTCATGCTGAAGAAGCTACAGCACTCACCTGGCTGTGTAGATTATTCCTGTGCAGGTACTGACTCCAGGGGTCTGGAATCTGTTCATCTCCTTCAGCTGAGTTGGTGCGAGTGTTTATTTTCAACAGATAGCAGCCCTGAGAACCGTATCTCTGTTTCATATCCTCATACACTGTCTCTGCCCTGGAGAGGATCAAACACAAAACAACCCAAACAATACAGCAGCATGAGACATTTCTGACTGCCTTTATTTTGCCTCTTTCATTGGATTTTTAAAGACTTCTGCTTGCGCTTCTGTAATCATGTAAAAAGGTAAAACCCCCAAAACTACAAGTCACAAAGTGGCAGATGTGCAGAGACGTATGCATGTTGATACTGAAGCTTGTGTCAGTACCTCTGTTCGTCGCCCTCGCTCATGTCGTGCAGTAAGACGTAGTACTTGAGCGTGTTGGGGATGAACCACTTGGGGTTAGTGTATTCCCCACTGTGCTGAATCCTGTGTTGCTCCTGAGAAAGCTTGAGGAACTGCTCCACAGGGACGGCCTCAGTGGAAGACACTACCAGGAGGCCTGTCAGGACCGGATGTCAAGGATAATAATAATATAACAGACTGTCCCAAATCAATATGATGTGCTTAAAAGTTTGCCAGGAAGACTCTGACTACTGCTCACTATTTTATTTCACTAACAACTATCTGCATGCACAATATACATTTTAAACTGTACAATGATGACCAGGCTTGGTTACTTTGAAGATGTATTCTGATACAGTTACTAATTACTTGTTAAAAATTGAAGTCCAGTAATGTAATCCAAGCATCACATTTTTTTAAACCTTTTTTTCATATCCAGATTACATAATCCTGTTACATGTAATGCATTATTCCCAAAGCCTGGTTATGACACCACCAAACCAGGACACTGCTTATCCTCACTGATATTTTAAGAAACCATCTGAGCAGAGCTTGTTGCCTACTGATGAGCAGTGGGCAGATTAATGTGCTGTTGGAAGGATACAGGCGAGGTAGTGATTGAGGAACTCGTGGTCAGAGGCAGGCATCGACTGCAGGAAGTTCTCCCTGTAGGTTTCAAACCAGGGCGTGGTCGCTAGAAACACAAAGACAAAATGAGAAAGAGGATATTGTCCAACAGACACCAATCAGCCATCGTCTCATACTATGTTTTCTTTTTACCAGATAATTATTAAAGCCTTTAGTTTCAGTTTATGACTTTGGTATTAAAACACATACGTGAATGACACATGCTTCTTACTTTTTAGCAACTGTGTCACAATTTCATCAAGATAACACAACCTCAGCTGCTTAATAAGATGTAGAGTTTTGTCTTAAAGGGATACTTCACCAAAAAATGAAAATTCAGTCATTATCATCCTCATGCTGATTGTAGGGTTTAGTTTTTTAGTCCATAAAACACTGCTGGAGTTTCATAGGAAAACAGCTTTCCATTTCAAACAGAAAAAACAACCCAAAAAACAAAAACGTAAAATGCCTCCATTCTGCTCGTCTAGCATAATCCAAGTGTCCTAAAGCCCCAACATGCCAAGACATCACGTTGGAGCCACCATCACATGTGAGTGCACACTGGGTGAACTGGGTGTATGCTTTAGGAGACTTGGATTACACCAGACAAGTAGTATGGAGGCATTTTCTGTTGTTTTTCTGGTTGTTTTTTCCATTTGAAAACTTCCATCTTCCATTGTTTGGGAGATTCTGCAGCACCATTTCCTGTGAAACTCCAGCAGTGTTTTGTGGACTAAAAAAAACTAAACCTGACCTTCAAGTGGCATGAGGGTGAGTAGATAATGACTGAAGTTTCAGTTTTGGGTGAACTATCCCTAACTGTACCAGTTTTTCTTTGGTGAAAAATTAAACAGTGTGATTCTGTGATTCATCCACAGGATGCTGCTGAAGCAAAACATTCAAAAATAAAGTGGCTTTACTAACCCCAAAAAAATCATCATATATCATGCATTATTAAATGTTAATAATGATATGTACGAAGAAAATGTTTGTTCATCAGCTTTTTCCAAAAAATAAGCTTCTACTAGCATGGTTTAACCACACTTCCAGCAAAACTGCAATAAATGAAGTGGAAGAAAAATTTTCACCTGTTCGTGATTTGTATGATTACAAATGTAAAACTCTGAACGCTCAAAAGTGCAGATCCATAATACTGATAAGCTTCTGGACGAGCGATGACAATATTGATATTCTTGTAAGGATGCGTAAACAGCTGAGAGGGCAAAACGTTGAAAAGTGTGGGTTCCCTTCACTAAATCTGAAATAAATGCAGCCAATTGCAACAATCAGGAAAACCTCTTACTAATGCATTAAGCTCTATACAAAAATCTACTGTATATAACTGAATATCTTCACATCTTTTCATGCCTTTATTTGCATCAAATTATGGTGGGTAGTATCAGTAAGAGTATCGCTAAGTATCAGTATAGATAAGC
Organism: Lutjanus erythropterus; assembly: GCF_056507025.1. Classification (NCBI taxonomy): domain Eukaryota; kingdom Metazoa; phylum Chordata; class Actinopteri; order Lutjaniformes; family Lutjanidae; genus Lutjanus; species Lutjanus erythropterus. The sequence goes on along the minus strand of NC_139323.1, from coordinate 3,817,793 downwards.
AGCATCAGGATCAGTATCACTGAAATCCTAAAGATACCATTCCTGATAGGTTGAATCACAGTGATGGGGTTGCCCAATGTGTGGCTCCACACAGGCTGCATCGCTGCTACTGCCAGCCCCATCTTTCTACATTAGGCTTTCAGAAGAGGTGTGAAGAGAAGAAAAGAGTTGTGACCACGAGGCAGTCATGTGATTTTTGTTTATATTCGTCCAGAGTGAGAGAAGGAGCAGTGGAAAAATAGCACCCTTCACTCAGCCAAACATGTTTTCAGCATACTTGCACTTAGGAATTAACGATGACACAAACATTCTTTTGTGCGTTTAACTCTGGCTGATTGTAGCTCCAATGCAAATCCACTGTACATTTTCTTTAACCGTGAACAAACCACTGCTTGTGCTTCCTGAGGTGCCTCTATTATATACATTCAGTCACCCTATTGTGGTGTTTCTATTTTTTATACCTTTTTTTGTTGCTCAACAGGTGATAATGATTTTGGCTGATTGCCACCTCTGTTAGAAAAGTGTTTGTCTCTTGACACATTTGGCTGAGGAAGTTCGAAATGTTGCCCTGTAACAGAGAATAAAAGTTGTCCATTGGGAGGTTAACAGTGTGCAGATCTATTTTCCTTTTCCACTTTTCTTTGAATGGATGTGGATGTGAACCTCAATTTGCATATCGACATTTGTGCCCACTCAAAGATTTGTTAGACCTTTCAATTAGAGAAATCACAAACAAGAAATTTCACTGATTGTGTCGCATCAACAAGGTTCTCCAAAAGCACCAGAACAGTTGTCATTACGTGCAACTGTTACACTGGTGCCTGTGCCATTAGTGTATCACATGCGCCTGTAAACCAGGGATTTCTCATGATTCTTAAAAATCAGAAAGAGGATCAATGACGCATTTATAGCAGTCATATTGAAAAGGATAATACATACAACTTCACAACTGAGGAAAGAATTAAAAGGTTAACTAATTAAAAGGTATCTGGGAATTGGCTTAAAGGTAAATACAAAAAAAAATAAATAAATTGTTCAGCAATGTCCATGTGCACAGACACACCCACCACATTGTAACAAAGAGCAGAGAGATGGTGCAGCTAGTGGAGACTAGAGGGAGAGGAGCAGAGCTGAGGGGACTGGAGCTACCCACACATCAGCCAGGAGACAGTGATACCTGCAAAGTGTTTGGAGGTGCTGATTTCCAACAGTGTCTCTCTCCAGGCACTGTACCAGGGGAGGCTAGCTTTAAGAGAGTGATCTGGTAGACGGAAGCAGAGAGCCAGGGCTAATGTTAGCAACATCCCATGTCCTTTTCGAGGTCTCTTCAGTCAAAATGAGAATTTACAGATGATCATGGGAAAAACCAGGAAGGAGGAGCGATATAGAGGTCTGGAACTGACAGCTAAATGATTAAAGGTCACAAGAGCCCATCAACTATTACAGGAGAAATGCAAGATGTGTCTTTTTAATTTAAAGTCGAGATAAGACTGTAATTCTGTGATAAATCTGTAGAGAAACTGCTCCACAGGGACGGCCTCAGTAGAAGACACTACCAGGAGGCCTGTCAGGACAGCATGTTACATTTTGGACAAAACAAGACATTTGAGGATGTCAACAATGATCAACATTTTTCACCATTTTCCAATATTTATTATCGATAATGAAAATAATCATGAGCTGCAGCCCAACCTCAAATGTCTTGCTTTGTCCACAATTCAAAGATATTCAGTTTACTGTCAAAGAGGAGAAAAGAAACCAGAAAATATTCACATTTAAGAAGCTGAAATGAGAGAATTTGTAAATTTCTTTCTTAAGAAATGACTCAAACCGATTATCAAATTAGTTGACAAATAATTTAAAAATAGATTAACTATTGTTGTACTTCTCGGGAGCCATCTAGGAAAACCTTTACTGCTTGTGTTTCTTGAACAGAAATGATGGACAAAACTAAGACAATACAGGCCAACGGGAATGAAAACTAAAACTATCCTGTAAGATCTTACATTCAGCACTGAGACAAAATAATACATTGTGCTTCACAAAACACAACGACGACTGCCTTATACTGTACACTGAATTATGTCAACTCACTCGGACACAGAAAACTAAAATGACAGAAAGGGTCATTACGGTCATCACTACAGAATGTTCTATGCGCCAGACTTTGATGCCAGTTCAGCTGAAGTCTATGGGAGAAGTATCTGGCATGCCAGATGGTTAGTTACACAGAACCAGTTGTGTTTAGAAACTGTTAGGAAAAGGGCAGGTACTTTCAAAAAACACTTGGCAGGTGATTGGATGAAACATCATGTCCAACACAGGATAACTTCAACCAGTAAGATCAAACTCTTGTCAAAGCCAGTTGGGAGAGAAGGGAAAACATCTTTTCCATGGAGAAAAGCCTCATTTGTCTTCTTTCAGTGAAGAAATACTCGCCAGTTCAGATATAACTGATGCTATCACAGTATCTATATGCTAACCTCTTCAGGAGCCGCAACTGTTTGCTTGCATAGACACTTCTTGCTGTCGTCACACCTAAAACCACGCCCACAGCTGCCAAGAGTCCCTCCTCGGACGCTGACTGGTTGTACCACTTTTGGTGTGGACAAAATCGGACAACTTGAAGCCTGACAAGATGGCTTTTTGTGTGATGTCTGGAATCTGTGAGCTGCCTTTCAAGGTAATGGGCAAAGCACACTAAAACTCAACACATCTATGTTGCATGACCTTTGATGAAGAAATGAAACATATGGTCCCTATATAGCTTGACTGACATGTCATCTCCCATAATCTTCAATGGAACTGACACCAAAGTCTGGAGCAGAGAATGTTGTATGCTGAACGCTGTAGTAATGTAATGTCCCTTCCTCCTTTCGTCTCTTTGACTCAAACCAGTACACAACTGTCACATCTATTTGGAGAAATAGTAGCATTACATTCAACTCTCTGTCTGGTTATTGTGGTCATTTCTAAATCAGTTTAGATAAAGCAAACATCAAATAACCAAGTATCAAATAACAAATACAACTTGATCATGATTTTAATTTTTTCTTTTCAGTAAATATGAAAAATTGTAATACAAAAATGATCATTCTCACTAACTTTATTACAATATAAAATTATATGCACAATACAACTTTTTTTTAAACATATTGTGCAGCCCTTATTCCAACACTTACTAAACCTTAAAAATCTACATTCAGGTTAGGATTCAAAAGTTGATGTAATATCTGCATGTAAACCATGTAAATAATGAACTATCTCAGGTGACTCTTGTTTTTTTTATAATGTTCGGGGGTTTCCTGACTGAACACAGATTTAAGAGCAGATCAGGTAACAGAAGCACAGTAAGAAGGAGAGGGAGGGAACAACAACAACCACACCATGTGAAGACACATTAGCAGTCTCTCTGCATACTGTATTCCTGATGGAGAGGTGAAAACTTCAGCTGAGATATCAAAGCAAACCTCTGCTTCACTGTCCTACAGAGAGACTGGGAATGCTTCTGTCACTGGGTTGAGTTTAAGAAGGCTCTTACCCAAGGTGCATCCAGGTGAGTGTAAAAAAAAAAATGCACATGGGAAAAATTAATCACACAGGAAGCAAATAAAGACTAAACAGAACATGATGGCAGCATGAAATTCAGTGATTCATCATCAGATTTAAGTCTGATTGACTTAAAAAGATGTCAGTGAGCCACCCTATATCAGTGGGTGACATGTACCTCCATTACCATGAACACACAGCAGTTTATTTTGACTCAGTGTCACACGCTGCCCAACAGAAACACTAACACTATTGTATTCAACTGAAACTCCAGTCACTTACCATGCAAAGGTCCAGAATGACACATGATTGATATTTTGTTCAGTTTTCAAACAAAAAGATAATTTCTATTAAAGTGATTTCAGCTATTACATGTGAATAAAAACACAGCAACACCAAACTCAGCATGTCTAGCTGGTTCCCACTTTTCTCTACATTTTCATATTTTCTCTCTGTGGCTGATGTAAGGGTAGCTGCTGCACCAGCCTTACCAGTTATTGTTGCTGTTACCAGTCACCTATCATCATAATACACAGCTTCTTTTGGTGTTTAATTAATAGGGCTTGGGCAATACACTTATCTCCCAGTTCAATACCATCACAATGCTTGGGTGCCAATTCAATATATATTGTGATTCTACAAGTATTGTGTTCTGATGTTAAGATTTATTGTGATTTTTTTTTTTTTTTTTTTTTTTGCTTTGTTGACACGAGAACATGGGAAACAGTTGAATACACTTCTTGAGACCTGAGAGAAACTAGAGACATTGGACAGTGAATGAATGTGTTGGGATTCTGGTGGATCGACCAGATTATTTTGTGTGCCCTCGGTTCAGATTTGAGTCAGTTTGCTCAAAAGATGCTCTGTGGTTTGTGTCTTGGTGCCACTTAAACACTACAGTCTCAGACATATGAGCCATGCTGGTGTTGGTCTGTCCATGGGAAGAGTGGACATATAAGACTTTTAATCAGCTTATGGCTGTCAACTTTTCTCTTTTTAGAGCACGCCATGCGAAATTACTTTTCACCAACTCACTTATTTCTCAGACTGTTCTCTCTCCTCTTGTGTGTGTGTGTGTGTGTGTGTGTGTGTGTGTGTGTGTGTGTGTGTGTGTGTGTGTGTGTGTGTGTGTGTGTGTGTGTGTGTGTGTCATAGAGGCTGACATTTTTCTGGATTCTTGTGGGGTTCCTGCAGGGATAGGACTTAATTTCACTTTTCATTGGGTGACAGGAGAAAAAGTGAACGGGAGCAGACAGGATGGAGATCAGTATAGCAATAGGTTCATTTTTTTTAATATCATATAAATATGCAGTGCTAATATGAATTAACTCTATTTTCTCTAGAGTTTTTATTTCAGGTGGCAAAGAAACAAAAATGGCTGAAATGTTATTCTTATTTTTGTATTTTACCGTGGTATCAAATTTGATATTGAGAACCATGGAAACTGACCAGTACTGGTTTTGACTGATAAAGTTTTGGTGTCATGACATCCCTACTGTCATGAAATTAGGACGGGACAAAAGTGTTGTGTGGGAGTGGGATGGGGTGGGAGTGAAAATCCATCCATGACATCCTCTAGTGTATTTCAGTGACTCGAGTCACAGTGCTTATGAGAATGCACAGATTTGATTGAATGAGTAGCATCACGTGAGGTGATTAACAACACATGCAGTGGGCTTGAGAGTTTCATTGGCCAAAAGCGCAGTAGAGGCTAGAAAAGCCACACCAGGTAAAGTAGTGACACTCCATCAAAATGGTTGTCCCAGATTGGGCCACTCGAACAAATGCGAACACGAAAGATTTTAACTCCTACGCTCTCAAAAAATGCTCACAGTCTAGAGCCCTGCATCAAAAAACCTTCTCATCATGTAAAACCCATTACCATTGTGTCTTTGTCCACGAAACAGAAACTTGACTCCACTGTTGGCAACACACTAAACCTCCTGTGTTATGTGAAAGCATTACTACTGAGCTGCCCACTCACAGAGCAGAACAGAGTGTGTTTGTGGGTGTGTTTCCTGACATAATGGTGAGGTGCTCGTGTGTGAGGTAACATGATTTGAATGATAATAAACCTCGGCCCTTCATTTCTCCTTTTTGTAGAACTATTTGGCAGCGGTTGCGTCAGCCATGCCTGTTATTACTGCAGTAAGCCAACACTACAAGATTGGTGTGTAACACACAGACAAACCAATTTTACAAAATTAAGTTAAACTCATTAATGGGCAAACAGTGGAGGACAGACAGAAACACAGGATGTCTCTGCAGAATGGAGTGTTTGCATTTGTATCAGAGTATGTAATGGTGTGTGAAAATATATGTGTGTACGTGTTTGAATACCTGGGTAGCAGCAGTATGCATATGAATGTGGGTGACTAATCTGAGTCTTTTTTTTATCACCATAAGCTAATGTGACATATTTATGCACTTTATCATTTTTGTACTGTAATGTCTGGTTTGATGCAGCTGTCCCTTTATCCAAGACAAATTTGTACTAAGGGAGACAAATAAAGGAAACTTAACCTTAAAATTGTTAAACGTTAACTTTCATGAGCTGAAAACACACTACGGAAGAATCAAAATTCAAAGAAAAAAAACAGACAACACCTAAAGACAAGTTCAAGGCTATTTAAATGTACACATTGCCATGGATACGCATTGCTATGCCTCTATCCTGATTGCCAAGTTGCTGTGGTAGTGACTTGTCAATCACAAGGTAGCCACGCCCTAAAGTGTACCCTACTTTATGGACTACTTTACTCTAAATGGGACCATCATTTACTAAATGAACATCATGCTGTATTGAAGAAGGCTTGAAAGTGGCAATTGAGACCAGAAACTCATTGGGAAACTGTTAACTGAGGTCATAAATCAATTAAAAATTAGCCTCGTCTTTTCATTTATACAGTTGCAACCAGTGCTGGCCACCAGAAACAATGCAGGTTTAAGGCACTTTACACTGGTTTCACTTTTCAGACTACTCAAGGCTACATCCTTACCACTGAAGTTAAGGTCGTAGTCTCCTGCCGTGATCATGTTGGTCACAGCGCCCTCTTGTGGCTGGCAGGATAACACCACTTCATTGAGCAGTCGGCACTGGGCGGGGCTTAGGGCAGCAGATGCTGGGTTAGGACTTGTCACCACATTGTTGACACAGATGCGCAGGTTTTTCACAACCTGCACCTGGTTGTTGGGGTCCCGGATATGTCCTAGAGAGGAATAGGATGAGAAGAACACTTTGTACAGTCATCCAAAACCGTGTCAGTTCAGTCACACACTCTCTGAAAACTGGGTTGCAACTAACGATTACTTCCACTGTTGATTAATATGTTGATTATTTTGTCAATTAATCAATTAAATGATCCTGTCACAATCTTGTCAGTTGAAAAAGAGGTCCAAACATGTGGAGCACACAGATGTACAGCATGTTTGGAACTTTTTCAAGTCTTTCTTGTAATTATAATGTAAAATATCTTGATTTGTTCACAACTCAGATATTATCAATTTGCTGTTAGAGGGCATTGACGAAAACAATATATATTCACAATTAAGAAGCTGAAATAATTTTGACTTTTTAATTACTCAGAACAATTAATCAATTATCAAAATAGCTGGTGATTAATTTGGAATCTAATCCAATAAGGAATCATCTTTTCTTTCGTTATGGCAATGGATGCACATGCAGGATGCAGCAGCTGGTAGCTCCTTCTCTCCTTTAATCTGTCATTTTGTTTTTTGGCATAACTGTTGAAACATGGATCACCTATGACAGACAGAAATACACTTGTAGGCACTGAAAAATTAAGATTTTAGATTGAAGTGCAGCGCATCCTGACACGATCAAATGTGGTCAGCATCTTTCAAACATGCAGTCAGATCAGCTGGATGCTGGGTGACTGCAGGTGACAGATCCAGGAGGAAAGAGGAGGAGAGGAGATAAGACCCACTCTACAGCTGGAACTTAAGGCTGCTCCTGGATAATGTTCGGCCAGGAAAATGAAACAGACAAAATGGAACTCCAGACAGCACTCAGAGGTGACAGGATGCAACAAATCCTTTGTCTGCAGGGTTGTTGTTCTGTGGTTTGTTACACAGAACCATCTGGGAAGCCATCCATAGAAACTGTTTGGATAAGGACGGGTGCTTTCAAAATAAAACCCATGGCAGGTGATTGGATGAACCATCTGTCAAGGGATAACTTAAACCAATCACATCAACTCACTGAGTTGAAGCAGGCTAGAAGAGGAGTGAAAACATCTTTTCCATTGATAAAAGCCTTCAGTGATGTTCCTTGCGCTTCCTTCAGGGAAGAAATACTCTCCAGGTCTGATTAAAATTGATGTTATCACAGTATCTACGCTAACCTCTTCAGGAGCCACCATTGTTTCTTCCAGACGAGTCGCTTCCATGGACGCTTCTTGCTGTCGCCACACCTAAAACTACATTCGTAGCTACCAGTTGTCCCTTCAAGGACGCCGACTGGCTCACACCACCTCTGGTGCAGACACAAATGGATAGCTCACATGATTTTGTGAATCCAGCTGGTAAGATAAGGATTTTTGCAGTATTCGTTTAAAGCACGGCATCTAATTATTATTTGAAAATTTTCTTTAGTTATATTGAGGTGTTTGCAAACTCCAAGCTCAGAGCTAGATGCCACTAAATCCTATAAACTGGTCCTTTAACTGTGTGGATCATTACAATTGGGTAATTTCAGCATCCCAGTTCGCTTCTCCAACTTGAGGAATACACCAATTAAATAGCAATATGCACCTGAATATGCACCTGGCTATCAAAGAGAATGAGAGATGACACTAATTGAATTCATTCATCTATGATTAATTAAGAAACTAAATCCAAATATAAATACAAATACCCCTTTATGCCTTATGCTGCACCCATTATGTGTCATTTCAATAGCAAAGTGGAGTTGGACACACCCTAAATGCACTTCTGTCTTGCCTTCATTGTGCTATAGATCATCTGTAGTGTGGATTCTCTGCACAGTCTTGTAAGTGAGGCCTTAGAACTTACTATGGTTTCAGAAGCAGATGAAATGTACAAAACTGTACTTTTTATGAGGTCTGGTGTGAACAGTGCTACACAGCTGCATCCAAAAATAGATTTTCTTGTGTTACAGATGAAACAAATAGCAAAAACAACTGTCTCGAAATGCTGAGACCACAGCTTGGTTTCACAAAGGAATGGCAGTGGACAAAATTGTAGCTCTATTTACTGTGATCCTATTTAAAAAAGCCAGAGACTGGTGTTTAACTGTGGTTTGCTCATTGGTTCAGTTTGCTCATTGGTTCAATGAGCAAACTTTCTTGCAGAATGGAATCTGGCCGAGCCACTCAGGAGAAACTGTGTTACAAGTATAAACAGAGAATCCTTCATTTTCACTAATCAGTCCCACTTCAATGCACAGAAAGTACCTATGTGCCTCAGAGTATAATCTACACTCCTCCTGGTCATTTAAGAAAATAAAAGGTTCAGCAAGTGGAAGATAAATTAATAAATAAATTATATAACAAATAATAATAAATTATTAGTTTAATTTACTGATGGCAATTATGGCTGCAACTAATGATTATTTTCATTGTAAATTAATGGATTAATTAATCCAGTCACTAATCCTTGTCACTTGAAAAACAGGTCATATGTCCATGTGCTCCAAATGTTTGACCTATTTTCTTTTCTGTAACAATTATTTTTATTATGGTAAACAGGTTTTTGGATATGCAAAAATATCGCTGACCTTTTCGAGAAGGTGATTAAATGAATTAAAGAGGGAGGCTACGTTTGCACAGTCAAACAAACCTGCCAACAGTGGCAAACTTTGAAAAAATACAATTTTATGCAAAGAAGCATCCATAATCAGCATCTGCACAGCTGCAAGAAAATATTCGAGGAATATCAGAGGAATATTCATTTTCATAAGCCATGTAAACAGTTTAGTAGTAACATTATTGTTTCAGAATCAAGGCAAAAACAGAATATTGTGTGCATGTACACACATGCCTTGCTTCAAGTTATCCATTTGTGTCTGCACAAAAAGTGCTGCAGCCAATCAGCATCCCAGGAGGAGCTACTGGCAGCTACGGGCATGGTTTGAGTGTGACAAGAGCAAGATGCATCCATGGAAGCGACCGGTCTCTGGTTTGTCAGAACAAGAGACCAAGTGTTTGATCTGATTGAAGTAAGCCCGTGTTTTGAAAGTACCTGCCCTTTTCGAAACAGTTTCTGAGGATGGTTCCCGAATGGTTCTGTGTAACAAATCATCTGGCTTGTCAGGTTAGTAGAATCTACCTCTCCGTAGAAAGGTGTATGAGGAGTAATGTGTATTTTTGATTTTGCAATAAACTGTCCTTTTAGCATTAGCCTTCATAAGTGAACTGACACTGTGGTGCATTCCAGAAAATGTCAGAGTCATAATTTCCCACACGAAATTTTTAACCTTCAAAGTGTTCCGGGTACACAATCCCAAAAGTAAACAATAAAATGGCAGACCCTGACAAATTGACAACTTTCCTGAGCAAGAGTAAACTCAGTTGTACCCTCAAGAGTGCAGCCTCCTTGCATAAACAACACAAAGGAGTAAAAATTATGTGTAAGTTAACAGATGCCCTTATACATTTTATTTCACAGCATTTAATAACCCCTGGTGCCATGCTGTGACATCAATTTACAAGCTGAATAGGTTTTATTATATTACAGTACGAATTAGGGCTGTGTTTAAAAAAATCAAATAATCGATTTGGATCAATTTTCCTTTGCATGATCCCGTATTGATTCACAAAATCCCTAAATCAATCTTTTAAATGTCTTTTCTCCTGCGGATGTGCGGTACAGCCTGCAGTTTTCAAAAATTTCAAAATAAAAGTCTGTGAATAAAAAAAACCTAAAAATAAAGAATTCATAACATAACATGTTTTACTTTGTTTAAAGGGGTTAGGGAGTTCTGTTCCCAGAACAATGGTAAGGGCAACACTGTTAATGTAACTGTTTTGGAGTCGATTCCTAATGCAAACATTAATATTTTAATAATACACCAGGTTAGCAAATTCACTGTATAATTCACAGCATTTGTTCTCTGAGAATCTCTTTAATATGCAGGTATAATTGGTATTGTAACTGACATATCCCTAATATCGACATCTATATTGAATCAAAACCTAGTGAAATCAAATCAAATCAGTTTGGGAAATCTGAATCCATACCCAGCCATACTATGTACTACTATATGGGTGCTGCCATTGCTGAGTGACGTCAGACAACTGCTCCTTCATTAAGTCGGGGTAGATGGACTTGCCCCGAGTTAACAGGTAGTGACGACTTTGACTGGCGTTCCAGTGAACTTCTTCTATTGGGAGGTTTGAAAATTCCAACCTCTGATGTTGCCTAGAACGCAGCATAAAGCCCATTAACCAATTAGCTTGTTTACTTTTTCAGCTGTTTCTGTCGGTTAGATCAGCCAACAGTTGTCTGTCTCACAGTGGTGCGTCCCTGGCAACAACTTCCTGAGGCTCAGGTCTCAGGTGTCAGGTGTCCAGAGTGGACTCGTCTGTCCTCCTGTCAACGTCCAGCTGCTGCTCAGTCCAGTCTGCTAGCCGCTGTTAGCTCGGAGCTAACGTCAGCTAGAGGCAGCTCAGGCTTTAAAGCCGCTGAGCCGTTAGCTTAATTACTGACAGCCCTGAGACAGACAGACTGACGCAGACAGTGGACAGTAACGGTGTCTCCACACAGCGGCTCTTACCTTCGGACGTCAGCCTGCAGAAGGGCCTGAGCAGCTCGGAGAAACTCAGGTTGTTCTTGCGAGTCACTCTATCCGCCTCTTCGCTGCACAGGACGGCCACCATCGGGACGAACGAGTCCTGGACGAACTCGTGCACGGACTGGACACACTGAGCCATGTCGGAGCGGAGACACACCAGCTAACACACCGAACTGAGTCTGCTGTCCTACAGTCTGACAACGCCTGATTATTTCATTTCTTTACACAGCTCCTCCTCTATTAACACACAGCGGCCATGTTGAATTCACCAACACACTTCCTGTGTAGAAGGGAGGCGGTCAGGTGATGGCTGACGTCACCGGGACGTTTCCTTTTCCTCTCTGGTTATGGATCAGATTATTCTGTTACAGCCTACATTCAACTTTATTTCTATTTTCTATATTAAAACACTTTTTCCCCCTTTTTTATTGTTTAGAAAGTGCTTCAGAAGTCAATAACATAAAAGTCTTAACATTAAATTGCAAAATAATAAATTGTTTTGCCTTGCTGTATTTGTGTGGAATAATACTTCTGCAGTGCAGCTGCAGCTTCTAGCAACTGTCTTCTGCTCAATAAAGTGCAAATAAAGCTGCGATTAATCGATTATTAATCCATTATTAAAGTAATCACCAACTATTTTGATATAAAGTGTCATAAAGTGTCCAGATTTTTAGCTTCTCAAATGTAAATATTGTATGATTTATTGAGTCCTATTATGACTGAATATCTTTGTGTTTTGGACATAAGACATTTGAGGACGTCAACTTGGGCTTTTGAAAACAATGCTCAACATTTTTCACCATTTTACAGACCAAATCTGTGATGAAAATAATGAAATTAAATGATGATGTGGTGAAAATAATTGTTAAATGCAGCCTTACCACCAAGTAGAGATGTACAAGATTAAACGTCGCCACCTTCGCTAAACGGCACCAGGAATACTCGTCGGTGTAACTATTTATCAATATCTTATTCACGTGCAATGCTGCTTAACTGTTGCCTCTAAGGTGTCATGCAGCTGCCGGCCACTAGCTGAAGCTGCAGCTGCATCAGATGGCAGCCCCTCTCGCCCTGATGTCCCACCCACCCCCGGATGTTTTTAATCAGCAATCTGTCATAAAGAAAATTGAGGATGCAGTCGAATTGTGAGACCAATGAAGATGCACAGCTCTAATTACCATCTACTACATGAAAACAGTACTTTCTAATTATCACATAACTAACCATGAAATTTGGGGGTAATTTGCAGTTAATTTCTATGAAATTTTAAACATATTATTTGGTAATTAAAATCTATTTACTATGAAATGATGGGACCTGGAAATGAAAGAATCATTTTACTTTTTAACTGCTGATGTTTAATACATTACCAATAGAAGACATTCTTTTGTCATTTTTATCTCATTGTAGGTTTAATTGTCCCTATTCATCAAATGAGTCATTTTTTTTATTTCAAAAAGTCCAAATTCTTTGATTTCAGCTTCTTAAATGTGAATATTTTCTGTTTTTTTTTTGTTTTTTTTGCTCCTCTCTTACAGTAAACTGAATATTTTTGAGTTGTGAATAAAACAAGACATTTGCGGCCATCTTGGATTTTGATCGATTAATTGACAAAATAGTCGGCTGATTGATTGGTCATAAAAATAATTGTTAGTTACAGCACAAAAAAACACTTTTAAGATAAAGAATTTCACTATATTATATAATGAGGTAATCAAAACATAACAGAAAGTAATCAGATGACATTATTGTGATACTTAGATTAAATTACTGATTACACTTTTTAACAGGTAAAAACTGTATCAGAACACATTTTTAAGTAACCCTCTCTCCCTGAAGTGGTGTTAGTGGAACAGTTTAAGCTTTGAGTGGAAGTTGAAGTGATTTAAAACCAGTCTTTTATTTATTAAGTTACTTATTTATCAGTCTTGATGGAATATCCCCTGGTTCAAGATTTCTATGAAGAGACACCGATGTTGAGTTTTTCAAATGTTTGTTTTGGCTTTTTGAGCTCCACAAACTGAGTGACTTCTGGTTCTGTTGTAGTGGACAGAAGGCAGACATCTCTACGGCCGGCGTCTCCAAAACTCCGCAGCTCATACCAAAACTCTCTCAATGAATACACAGCATGACAGGTATGAGGTAAAATATACACAATATCTCTTTTACCTCATTTTCCATCAGGTGCTGTATTTCCCAGACCGCTGGTGGCACGCCACCCTCAACCTGGACACCAGCGTTTTCATCTCCACCCTCCTCGACTGAACTTCATCTTCAGCTCTCAGTGTTTTTTGTTTGTTTGTTTGTTTGTTTGTTTGTTTTTTGGTGGTGTTGTTCAAGAATTCATCATAGGAGGAGAAACACTCACTGTTTTTTTTTGTCTGCAGCTCCACATTAACATTTAATAATTAAAATATTTATACTGTATATTTATTTACTAGACCATTTATTTACATGCAAGCTTAGGGAGTAATGGATTACATCAGTCAATAATTAAATCAATAAAACAAACTAATAAACCTGAACCTGACAATGAATATAAAACACTGAATTAAGGTAAAGTAAAACATATTAAATATAGGGTGGGCAACATTGTTTTGTCATCATTGAGAAATAATTGCATCATAACCATTCAGCATATTGTAAATAAAGTGGTCTGAGACAGAACTACACTTCTGCACCTCCTCTTGGCTCCGTTTTCAGCCTTTAGAGAATCTTGCCTGTGAGATTTAAACCAATCACAGGTCTTCTCAAACGGGTGTTCCTACTGGCTGTCCTACTAGTGTACTAGTGCAGCTGCATGTGCATGTTCTGTCGGTGAGACCCTGACTCAGTGTCAGAAACTCCTGTGGGAAAAAGTTGCCATAAAATGGAATTATCAGACAAAGAGTCTTAAAAAGAGTTCAGCTAATGAGCAGCATGCTCAGCCCAGGGGTTTGTCAGCTTTAATGCACACATTTCTTTTTAGAGTCAACTTGAGCTTAGTATTTATCACTATTTGAAACACAACATACAAGAAACATTTTTAATTATTTTTTTTTATTTTATTTATTTATTTATTTTTTTATTATTATTATTTGTTGTGGGAGAAACCGGAGCACCCAGAGAAAAGCCACGCCAACATGGTGGAGTATAGAAACTCCTTATAGCATAGATTGGGGCTGGGAGTCCAACCCTGACCACTGCTGTTTAATCATGGCAGTTGCTCATGATGTGAAGAAGGGTGGCACAGTGAAAAAGTGGTAGATGGTCATTTAACTGTCGCAGTTGCATGCAATGCAAGACCTGAAGGTGTTTTTCAGAGTTAGTTTTTGATTGGGGAAAACCAGAGCACCCGGAGAAAACCCACACCAACATAGAAATGGTCATTTAATTGTCGCAGCTGCACGTAATGCAAGACTTGAAGGTGTTGGTTAGAGATTTACCCACCACTGAAAAGAACCTGGCAAATTTGGACTTCTTTGGGGAATTGAAAAGGGTAGGAACGTAGATTGACCGGAAAATCAAGCCTTTGGGCTCAGCTCCTTCTTTCCCACAACAGACCGGCGCAACGACCGCATTACTGCTGCCACCGCACCAATCCATCTGTCAATCTCGCGTTCCATCCTCCCCTCACTTGTAAACAAGACCCCAAGATACTTGAACTCCCCCACTTGAGGCAGGGACTCTTCTCCGACCCGGAGGGAACAAGCCACCTTTTTCCGGTTGAGAACCATGGCCTCGGACTTGGAGGTGCTGATTCTCATCCCAGCCGCTTCACACTCGGCTGCAAACCGCTAAGACTAAGACAAAACTTCAACAATTAGTGTCCTCACTTCTCAAACAGAGTGTTGTTGAAAGAAAAGCTGATGTAACACAGTGATAAACATGATCCTGTCCAAACTGTTTTTGGAACATGATGCAGGCATCAGATTCAGAATTAGTGTTAATTTACAAAGAACAATAAAGTTAATCAGTTTGAACATTAAATATCTTGTCTTTGGGCCATATTCAATTGAATATAGGTCACAATTTTTTTTTGCAAATCATTGCATTCTGCATTCAGTTATGTTTTACACACACACCCCAACCTTTGTGGAATTGGGGTTGTATTTCCCTTTACCCACTTATTAAATCCACATTACTGATGAATATTTATTAAAAATCCCATTGTGTTCATGTTTTGTGAAAGCACAGTTAGTTATCCCTACAAAATGGTTGCAATATTTACAAATATCAATATTGTGTTATTTGGTAAAACAGTAATATTTAATTTTGTCCATATCACCCAGTTCTAGTTAAAGGCCTTCCTGACTCAAAAGTGCATTTTGCTACACAGAGACCATTATGAATCAGCTGTAGAGATGTTCATGATTAATCATTAACCAATTAATTGTTGTTAAGAATTTAGCTTATTAAAAGCTGATGTGTCACAGCAGTAAACACAACTTTTTAAAAACATATTGCAGACATCAAATTCAAAATTGATGATGTGTTTTTATTTACATTTCAAACATAATCCCAACTTTTTGGAATTGGGGGTTGTATATAAAGACAAATACTCTTTACTTTCTGTCAGACTACACAATATCCCTGTCAGACCTGGGAATAATGCAGAAGTCTTTGTTGAATGTGCCTTTAGAGAACAGGATGTCATACTGACTGAACTGTTAAAAGCTCTGTTTATGCAGGGTACAAACATGATGTGAATAAATGTCACAGATTTAACTGAAAACAGCAATCCGGCCTTCAATACTCCTCAGCATCATATTACCATGTAAGTCATGCACAAGTTCTTTATTGTCAGATTCACACGTTTAAGTGTGAAGCAGTAGCTGGCGATGACGTTCTCTCATTCTGTTCCAGTCATGTAAACACAGATGTTCTGTACCCACTGACATCTGGGCCTTTCTGCCTTTACATTGTCGGCTTTGACAAACCACAAGAACAGTGTCTTACACTTGAATACAACACCAGCAGCACTGCAGAAAACATATATACAATACAGTCAGTACCATTTGGCACTCAAGGGTGATAAAGTGACAGACATCTGTCAGTCAGACGGGCAAAAACCTTCTTACCATCCAGGACCAAATCAAAAGAGACATTCAACCCTGCCCTGATGAATACTGTGGAAGCCTGTTTCTGCCAATGAAATAAAAAAAATCCTTATGGTAAAACATAATTATGAGATGAAAAGTCAACATTAAGAGATAAAAAGTTAGATTTGGGATAAGAAATCAGAATTATGAGACTAAAAATTTAATTCTGACATAAAAGTCAAAATTTATATTAAAAGTCAAAATGATTTTTTATCTCAGAAATTTGCCATTTTTCATAAGCTCACAATTATTAGTTTAGCTTATAATTTTGTCTTTTTATCTCCTAATTTCAACTTTTTTTTAATCTCATAATTATATAATTATGACTGTTCATCTCATAATCATGACTTTTTGAATCTCATAATTATGACTGACCATGGGGATATTTTTTCTTTCACTGGCAGAAACAGAGTCCAGACCCTGCTTCATGTGTTCAGGTATAAAGGCAGGAATGTGACGTCTGCAGGCGGCAGCAGGAGGCACACGTGTTACACACACAGTCACACAGCGGTTATTTGATGTTGCGTAATATGCGGCGAGCATGACTGGTTTTCATGGCGGCCAGAGCGGCCTCCAGTGTGGAGATGAGGTGCAGGAGGGTGCTGGGGTCCGTCTGGAGAACCCTGCTGCTGCTGCTGCCGTCAGACCCTCTGGCCAGGATGAGATGCATCGTCAGCGTGGGAATGACCTGCTGACGGACTGAACGACTCGCCAACTGACAGGAAGGAGACAAGGAAAACCACAATGAGAGGTTACAAAGAAACAAAGAAATGAAAATCTCATTACTGATAAACTGAATCTTTCCTTCTGCAAGACTGGACTGCACCAACAAAGTTAAATTTAATATAAGATAAATTCTAATCAGAGTTTAGTAAAACTAGATTTAAAATGATTACATCCAGGTTTAAAATTAAACACAGCTCTGTTGTTAAAAAATGAATCTTTACTGATAAAGCAAATATCCCCATGGATAGTCATAATTACAAGATAAAAAGTCAATTATGAGATAAAAATTATTTTTATGATATAAAAAGTCAACTGTGAGATAAAGTCAAAATTATGCAATGAAGTCATAATTATGAGATAAAAAGTTTAAATTAGGAGATAAAAAGTTGAAATTATGAAATAAAAGTTACATTTATGAGAGGAAGTCAAAATTATGAGGAAAAAAGTTGTATTTATGATATAACTTTATATCATAATTCCAATGTACTTCTTAATCTCATACTTTCAGTTTGTTGTTTAAAATTAAGCAAAACCTAAATTAAACTGAGTTTAATTGATATAGATGTGCGTTCTTATCCAAAATAGTAACAACACTGAATACTAATATATAAAGTAAAATTTTAAAAACCGGGTGCTGCTGGTTAAAGAGGGGGGAGACTGTTAACTTTCAGCTGCTCTGTATTAAATGTTACATACATCATTAAACTGTAACATGAAATTGTTTGCCAGCGAGCTAAAATGTTAGCTTGACTTTCTTATAGGCAGAATTCATGGAGTAATATGAACAAATAACAGCAGAGAAGATCTGACAAAAATTCTGCAGCATCAGAAAACTCATTTGGATCCAGTCTGTCTTTGACCTTTCTTAGAGGAACTTGATTATTTTGGCAGATCCACCTGAAAAAGGCAGTTAAACTTCCTCAACTCAAAGTTAAAAGTTAAGTTAAGTTAATGTTTTGGTGCAACAGAATTTAATTTAATCTAGGTTTCAAGTAAAACCTAAACTGGGATTAAAAGACAGGTTTAAATTGAATCTTTATTAACTTTAAACTAGGTTTGGAGTTCGGTGCAACTTAGTTTCAACTTAAACTTTAAACTAAACCATGTTTTAAACTGGTTTAAAAATTAAACCTTCTTGGTGCAACCCAGCCCACGTGCTAAAAACAAACTGTATGAGTCTCTGTAGGTGTGTGTTTTCAGTCTGTAGAGTAGCCTGCACTCATCCCTGACTTTAAAAATAATAAGTTAACAAACACAAGTACACATAAAACGACTGCACGTAGCAGAATTTAACAAACAGACATATAGTAAGTACTACATTATCGATTTGAATCCATAGCAGCTGGATCATCATTTGTAAAATGACACTCACCTGTACGTCCAGTCTCCACTCCAGGCTGTGGTAAGCAGGCAGGTTGGAGGGCAGCTGACTGAGGATGCTGCGGATCTGACTGTGGTGCTGCAGGTACAGCTGCAACACAAACACTCACACAGTCACATGACCAACACACCGACTGACCCAACATGTACACTGCAACAATCTGATCACATTACAGCTGCATATTATTTTCACTGTCGATTAATAGGATGTTTGTTTAAAATGTCGATCAGTGTTTCCCAAAGCCAAAGATGACGTCCTCAAATGTCTTGTTTTAATCACAACCCAAAGATGTTCAGTTTACTGTCATTAAGGAATAAAGAGACTTTTTTTCTAAAGAAATTTGCTCAGACCACCTGATTGTTGCAGCCTTTGATCAAATTATTCAAACTGATTCACAGTCACCTGTAAGAGGATCTGGTTCAGCTCGTCACCAAACCCCAAAACCAACACCGAGTCCAGGAAATCCACCTCAGAGATCTGCACATACACACACAAACAATTTCATTTTGCCGTTTTTGTGCAACAGTATCATGTTTAACCAAGCAGCTATGGATGAACAGCTTCTCAGAATATGATTTTTTTGAGTGAGGAATGACAAACACCAGCTTGATTATTCCAGATTATTATTCTAGACAATGTCACACAGTGTGAATTAATCTCAGAGTGTCAGAGTGTGAGTGAGTGAGTGAGTGAGTGAGTGAGTGAGTGAGTGAGTGAGTGAGTGAGTGAGTGAGTGAGTGAGTGAGTCACCATGTGTTTGGAGCTCTCTGTCATCAGGAACATCAGGCCCTCCACTCCGTGCTGCACCATCTCCACAGAAACACCCAGCTTCCCTGCAGGGAGGAGTCCAGCAGAGATTATTCAACAACTCACACATTCTGTTGTCTGTTAGTTTACTGAACTCATTAGTTGTTAATTACGTTCTTTTAATTTTCAAGACTGCCTAAGACAAGATGTGAGTGTTTTTCTACAGCAACAATATATGTACAACATCTGTAAATAATATGATATTAAGAGAACAGCCTCATCCTGTATAAGCTCTCTCATGATTTGAGATTGTATAAATAAAACTGGATTTCCTTTGGTCTATCTTTAATATCACCCAGTTTCAATTCATCATACACATATCTGTGCATATTCATATAACTATATACATTAACAATACATTTATAAAATATGAATATATCATTAGAAATGTTCTTTTCCTTTCAGTTCTTTCAGCTTCAGTCTTGATCATAAAAAGGCTTGTAGTATCACAGTCTGGTATATGTCAATGATTAACAACAACATTGATTTAGATGCATTTTTATTTTTTGTGCAGCCACAGATTTATAAATTACGCCTATGTAACAACCTCATATACATTTTTGTGTGTATTCATATGAATATGAATGTATTGTTCCATTTTCCACCATCATTTTCAGGATTTTAACCTGTTAAGTGCCAGTTTGTTTACAAGATGCCACAGTTTTTTAAAATGAAAAAAAAAAACCCCCACAATTAATGAATTAAAAATAATACACTTAAATGCCAGGTGGATACTGTTTCTGTGTGTGTGTGTCTTTGGAGGTGAGTGGGGGTGGGGGGTAACAGTCTGGATATGCCATCGTTGATTAAGAACATTGATTTAGATGCATTTTTATTTTGCGGTGTACAGCACCAGATTTTTAAAGGACTCGTTTTACTTCCTCATATACATTTTTGTGTATATTCATATTAGTATAAATACTGCATGAATTGTTCCAATTTTTTCCCGATTTCTTCTGTCCCTGACACAAATATGTCAAACAAAACCCGGGAGTGGATCAGTGAAGCTCCTGCAGTGTGAAGACACACTCAGTCATCAGGTCCATAAGTCCTGCCTCCATGATGGATCTAATGTTCAGGTTTGGTTTCAGCTCTTTTAAAGACGTGTAGATGTAACTGTTTGGTCATGTTGGATGTAATGAAAGGTGAAGAGTCTTACTGGCTGCTCCCTCATAGATCTTGGGGCTCGTTCCCTTCCTCAGAAACTCCAGAGCTATGCGACCAAACTCTCCAACCACTGAGGACACAAAGACATGGACACACATATGCTCCAGTTATTAAACACAGGAGGTCAGGATGATATCTAGACAAAGATGATACCTGATGATGTCTGTGATCTGACACTCATGCAATCAAATTGTTGTATACAGGAGACAATCTGTTAGAACCTGAGAACCACATGGAACCACAATGTTTTATCCCTTCATTAATAAACCCAGATGTTTAAGTGATGAGTTGAATTCAAGTAGAAAACATGACATCTTGGTTAGTGATTTATTGCATAGAGAATAAAGAAATAATAAAGAGCACCATCATCTATGGATGTTTTTTAACTGTTCTGGGGTTACCCTGGTAACCCTGTGTTTACCATCACAACACTATGAACTGTGGGTAATTCTCACAGGCAAAGTCTGTGAGGGTGGACATGGGGATTGAGCCTCTTTGTCCCTCAGTGTCCTCTCAGACTGCAGGATGTCCCTGTTCTCACCTCTGACTGTATGTTATTGATGTGATGTAAACTCCAGAAGTGGGAAGTAACTAAGTACAAATACTTTATTACTGTACTTAAGTAGATTTTTCAGGTATCTGTACATTACTTGAGTATTTATTTTTCTGACAACTTTTTACTTTTACTTCCTACATTTGAACACAAATATCCGTACTTTCTACTCCTTACAGTTAAAAAACAGGCTCATTACTTGAAGGCACCTGAGGGAAATTACTGATTATTTTCACCACATCAAGACCAAACAGAAGATTTCTTGTGTATCCATCAGTGCATATCACAAACACACCAGACACAGTGAGAAACACCATGAAAGACATAACGAGACGAAAAGGACATGACAAGATGTAAATGATGTAACAATAAGAAAACTACAAAACAAAACACAACAAGACGAAAATTATGTAACAAGACATAAATGATGTTAGAAGACAAAAACAACGTAAGAAGCTGTAACAAGATGAAAATGACGTAACAAGACAAAAAAATGACATAATAAGAAAACAGCATAACAAAACACAACAAGATGGAAGTGATGTAACATGATGTAAATGCCGTAACAAAATGAAAACAACCTTAGAAAACTTAACAGACGAAAATTATGTAGCCAGACGAAAACAACATAAGAAAGTGTAGGAAGAATAAAACTACGACCAAAACACAAGAAAAAGTGACGTAAGAATATGTAAATGACGTAACAAGAAGAAAACAGCATAACAAACTAGACAATTTCAAATGAAATTTTGAGTGTGCCTGACGCTCGCTGCCGACTAGTATCCCCAAAATATTACTAGGCATATTAATAGCAGTAGATGTATCATTGAGGTTGCATGTGTCTGTGTGTGTGCACATGCACGTGCTGTTGCACACATGTGTGTATGTATGCAAGTGTGTGTGTCTCTGTGTATGTGCATGTGTTATCATGCATGTTTGTCTGTATATGGGTGAGTGTGTGTGTCAATAAAAGTCCCCTTACAGACACAAAGAACAGCTTTTGTGTGTGTGTGTGTATATATATGAGAAGTTGTGTGTGTATAGATATGAGAAGTTGTGTGTAAGCAGGACAGAAGAACAATATGGCTGACATTAGAGCTAGACATTCATTAAGCCAATCACAATCAGCCTTGTCAATTTCTGCCCAGCAACTGTGAGTGGACATGTATCCACTGTGTAGACGAGATGGACATTTCATGAATGAATGAATGAATGAATTTACAAAGAAATTTGAATACTGAAAGGACCGAAAGAGAGAAAGAATTTAACCTGAAGCAGATCAAGGTTTGAATTTATGAACAGTTGAAATAGACCGCAGACAAAAATGTCAAAATTGGACACAGAAAGACAAAGACAGATACACAGACAGAGAGACAGACAGTCATTTTAAACTGTTAATAATTTCAAACCTTGAGCTGCTTCAGGCGTAATTGTCTCTGTATGAAGTTTTAACTACAAAGAACTCAGGTTGGTGAAATTGACCAATCACCTGTGAGCAACAGTACAGTCAATATTAGATTCTCCAGAAAGAGGCAAAGGTTGAGACAACGTACCTCTCAAACTACAGCTGTTTAATGAAACACTGTAATTACTACAGCTAAAAACTGCATACAGCGAGTAAGAGCACAGGTTGCTGAACTCGATGGTGCAAATTTTATTTCTGTGGTGTGAAAAATGAGGCCACCACAAGAGAAAAAGTGACGAGTTAGCTTGTGGAAATGTCCTTCAGATGGAGACTTTTTACTTTTATTCACCGAGTTCATTTCAGTCTGAACTTTTTTACTTTTGTTTTGATAAAAGTGTAAATATTGATTCAACTTCTTTACCAGAGTCTTCTTTTTACACAAGCATCTGTACTTGTACTTGAGAAAGAGATTTTTTCTACTTTTCTAATAAACTAAATTAGTGACGTTGTTGTGACGCGCAGCCTCACGTGATGTTGGTGATAATAACGTTACACATTACATGTTCATAACGGCTCATCGCTGCCTGTTAAGACAGTGACTTATCACAATGAGAGCGTTCAGCTGACAGTCAGCAGGTCACATCCAGCACAGGAAGCTCATCCTGATCTTGATCCTGATCTTGATCCTGATCCTGATCCTGATGGTGAAGGTGTGGGTCAGACGGGTGTTTACCTGCGGTGTCCACCTTGGGCAGGAAGGACAGATGTTCTTTATGGTCTTCAGACAGAACCAGCAGCATCCTGAACCACAACAGCTCCTCAGTCACACAAACACATCCATGAACCCGGAAACCGACCTGCACCGACGCTGCTTCCCCTTCTTCTTCTTTGGTGTCTCACTGTAGCCACTGTGTGTATTATCACCTTACTGCCATCTGCTGGACACAAGTCCTCCTGCAGCCTGTCTGTCCATGTGTCTGTGTTTTATATGACATGTGGACAGAAATAACACGACACACAATGAAAATATATCAAATAAGGTCCAGCTTTCAGATTCATTCATTTAAATTAGCATTATTTATTTTCAGTATAAAAGTATGGAAGCTCATTTCCACTGGTGAATGAAAAAATATCCCAGTGGTAAATCAAAATTATGAGATAAAAAGTCAAAATTATTTGATGAAAGTCAATCATGAGATTAAAAAGTAATAATTATTAGTTAGACAATTGAAACTATGGGATAAAAGTCAAAATTATGAGGTAAAAAGTTAATTATGAGGTAAAAACTCAAAATTGTAATGTAAAAAGCTCATAAATATGAGATAAAAGTTTTGACTTTCATCTCATAGTTATGACTTACCATGGATGTATTTTTTTCTTTCACTGAAGGAAATGTGCTTCCATTTACTAAAGGCTTCATAGTTCAAGTATTATTTTCATCTTAAAATCTAAAACACTTCATAGATTAGCCCTCTATCTAATCTAACAATCTATTATTGTTCTTTAAATGTTTTTATAGGGCCGATTTTATATTTCCTATTACTTCTATATATTTCATTTTGTGTATTTAAATAAACCATGAACAGAATACACCTTAAGAGTGAAACCTACTCTTTTGATGTGTGTATGTTATAGATATTCTGTGTTGACATGTTTTTAACTTTGTATTTAATACATGTCTAAAATTTTCTTTTTCTTCTTTCACTTAACTAAGTAGAAGTGTTAGAAAAAAGGTTATGTCAAATTATTCCAAGGTACACACATGAGGAGAATCTACATGAGTTTGATTGTGTGATGATATCAGGTGTCTTCAACATTCACATTTACAGCTACAGAGCTGCTAACTGAAGTGGACATTCAGTTTGTATCAGGACTGATTTCCATCTTCGTTACAAAGAGCTCTGTGCCTTATCTTTTATTACACTCTGTTCTTTTTAAGAGAATATTAACAGTAAATAAAACATGTTCAGTGACTTTTACCTGAAGTCTACAAATCACTCTGTTGATGGTAAAACTTTGCTGCTATGAGCACAATGTAATAATCCAGGCTGAGTCAGCTGAGCACGTCCACATCTGGATCAGTTTCTCTCGTGTAGATCACAGCAGCTCAACAGAAACCGAGTGTGTGACTGTGTGTGTCAATTTCATCCTTAACCCTGGAAAACTTGACAAATAAAATAATGGCTGGAAAATTCTAATTTTTTATTTAATTCAAGTGTTTATTGGATCTTATGACAAAATCAAAATAAAAAAATCCATACAATTTACATATAGGACATATTATATTTGATATGTCAGGTATTTATAGAACTTCATTGATCATTTTTATTTTAGACACAATATGCACTTTTAATTGCTTTTGGAAAATTTGGCATATTTCATTTTGTTTTATTCTTTTTTTTTTTCTTCTTTTAAACAGGAACTTTTTTATTTCACATGCTGCAAAAAGCTCAGTCAATATAAACTGAACTGCTCAAAATAAGATACATTTATGATAGCCCAGGAATTGTTTTCATTAAAATCAATCACAAAGACCATTTTTACCAAGTGCTCACTTGCTCATAACTCTTAACAACTGCAACACGCATATGATTATGATAAGAGGAGATTGCATATATTTAAAAAAAAATCTCTAAAATTTATCTTAAGATGACTTTCAGTCTTAAATTAGCTTGTTGCAGAGTTAATGTGATTGTGGTGGAATAATGCAGATTGCATCATGAAATTCAATAGAATAATGATTGAGGGATTTACAAATAAATTATCTTATGTACCAGCTGTATCAAATTTGATACATACATTTTCAACATCATTAACATATTAAATAAGGCGTAAAATATGGAGTAATTATACATTGTTTCACAAAAGCAGTTACTCACATTGAAATATTAGTAAAAAATATAAATGTTATTCTTATTGTAACATTTTAAAAATTAGCAAAGATTTTCCTGCCAAAAAAGTTCAACTCACTATGAGAGGGCAGCCATGTTGGATTTTGCACTCAGAGGCTGCTGCCTGCAGTGCACTGATCATCCACCAGAGGGCAGAAAACACATCTCAGATTGATACAACAGGATCTTCAGTAAAGTATTGATCACAGTGATATTGTAGAGGTTTCAGAAACTGAAATATGATAGAACGGTGTTACAGATGAATTTCTCTGCTCAACTTCTGACCGTGACTCTCATGTTATTAATTAATAACCACCACTGATATCAAATGTGTATATGTAAAACATTTATTGTGTGTACAAAAAGTAGTTCAACAACAGTTAATCATGAATGAAAACTGACATTTGGCATGCTCCCCCCCTACATGAACAACACCAGGTCTCTGTTTCAGTGATTAAAACTTGGGTGTTAAAAGTTCTCAACAGAACTATCACAAAGTCACAGTCACATGTACGTCGTGGCAGAACTAGTCAGAGCCGAGTCGTTCTGCAGTCCCTCCAGGATCACAGTTGGGTTTTTTTGGTCAACGCAGCCAAACATGACTGAATCTCCACAGTCCTGTTCTTAATTCATTCACTTTGGCGCCATTTGTTTTATATTTTACAAAACACTTCTGACGTTAGATCAGTTTAGAAATTGCTGCCAAATGTTGTGATTAAGAAAACTGATTATCATGCATACTAATAAGCAGCAAAAGGCTCAGTAAAACAAATAACTCTTCCATGGAGTTCCGAGGAAAGCATGAAAAGGTCAGAAAATCTTGCAGTGTTTGTTTCTAGAGCTGCAACCATTAAGTGATAATTGATTAATTGGTTGGAGTGTTTTTTGTTTGTTTTTTTTTTTTTTAGACAAAAAAGTTCAAATTCTCTGATTTCAGCTTCTTAAATGCGAATATTTTCTGGTTTCTTTACTCCTCTCTGACAGTAAACTGGATATTTTTGAGTTGTGAGTAAAACAAACCCCTTTTGGTTGAATTTGCATTATTTCTTGTGGTGGGATTGAAAGATTAATAATTCCTGGAGGGACTGAGTTACCATTGTAAATACAATGTGTATAGCTTTAAAATGTCTGTTCTATAGAGCAATCAAAATTAAGTCACAGTCTAGACTTCCATCTCATTCAAATGCTTAAAGTTGGTCATTTATCAATTACAAGACATCTTCTGCCAATAAGAAAATGTTTTTATATCCTTTAAACTCTCTGAACACTACAGCAGTAGTGTTGTTTTACCTGAATCCTGAAATTTGATTTAATCAGCTTCTGTGTAGGTCATGAACACCCAACTTTAAATCACCCCCAGAAATCCTAAACACAAAATTATATGTAAACAAATTGATTACATAGACAAGAACTCTATAGAAAAATAACTAGCAACGTAACGCACAGCATACAAACACAAGAAAAATCTGAGTTTCCCCAAGATGACACACAAGTTGTGAGAGCAACACTTGTACTGCAATCTAAAAATAATGCAAGAGAATACAGAGATGTGGATGATCAAGTGTTGCTCTCACTGTTTACCTTGTGTGCTTGTAAAATGGAGGCATTATGTCAGTTCAAAATGTCAGATTGACAAAGCCAGTCCAAGGACTTTACTTTTAGGCATATTATTATTATTACTATTATTTCAGCCGGCCCACATCCACCAGGTCCAACTCCAGACACATTTTGGTTGCTCAAAATTTTAAGAGCAGTGATGGAGGAATGTGGGCCAGTCTGTCCCATTATGACCCCAGCAGAGAAAACCTGCATCATTTTAACACATGAGCATGAGTTAACAAATTTTATGGCTGTAACCCTGCTGCACTGACACACCAGCCCTTTGGTGCAGGACATGTATGACACCGCTGTCACAGGGTCAACAGTGTGAGCAGTGTGCATCCATACAGTTCACTGCTAATTACATGATTACAAGACAAAGTTTATTTCATTTCTTTCTTCATCTGTATGCACGCACTAAGTTTCTGCTCTTTATCTAGTGAGCCTGAGAGACACTTATCTTTCACAAGTGTTGAGGACTGAATCAGAGCTGAAACATTGGTGAGCACTGACAGAAAGCTGCAGCGGGCTCACGATAACAACTGTTACTCATTATGCTTATAAGCTTTAAAGGGGCAAGTTTCCACTCCCCTCCTTCACTGTTAGAGTTTCCTCAAGTTCCATTTGTTGCAGGACTTCAGATTTTAGTGTGCACTAAAGATTTACATTCCAATATACTGTATATTTCAGAAGAATCTGATATTAACTGGCCACTGCTGCTGATTCACCAGTCGTCAGAATTTGCAAAAGCTGCTAATATCACCACTCTGAGACTTTTGGTTGGGCTGCCTGAAGGCATCACTGAGTTGACAGCCTGCTTTTCCACTACAGACCACACAAAGGCCACACAGATGACCGATGTACTTTTTCCACATAATTGCAAAGACAAATCAAAGGTTGTCAGTCAGAATGCACCTGTAGTGTTTGTGTTGGCCCTGCTGCAGGAGCCCCTGCAGGTAACTGTGAGGATAGCATCACCTGAGGCTCCAAACACTTCCTGTTTTCTAACGTGAGTAAGACTGAAATCAGATCAGCTATCACATTTCACTACTACCTTAAAAGAAATGAGGGAGAGAGTAGAAAGAGGACAGGGACAGAGAAGGAAGGAGGGACAGCTTCAGGAGTGTGATTAGAATTCTGAGCGTGTCCCAAAGGTTTGGAGTTCATCGGGGATTATTCACTGGCGAACCGTGCCGATTCGTATTTCCATTACCACTTTTATTGTGCCAAGTTGCGCCCCAGATGGACCTATTCAATCCCCATTTTTCCCCCCCGAACAGGTGTGTTGCACGAGAGCAGAGAGAAAGACGTTAAAAAATGTCCTAGTTTTGTTTCTTCATAATAAAAGTCTTCTAGTAACACAATAACACTGGACTTTTATTGTGAAGAATTTACAGGGAGTTCAGTGTTTATTTGCTGTTTTGACTCGAGCTAAGCTGCTCGTGTTCAGTTAAAGACACGCCCTCAAGCAGGTAGTCCTGTTGTAATGGAAATGCAAATCCCTGCCGTGCTGGGCTGACGTGCCGAGACAAACTGAGTCAAGACAAGTCAGCACATGTGCATGGAAAAGGGGTACATGTGTAGTGGTCTCAGCCCTGTAGGCCAACACTCGCCACTTGGCTGCAAAGCAGCAGTGGATTTGGTAGTTAATTTTAGGGAAATGTGTTCCAACACGACTGTACAAGAACACATCAGTTAAACATCTTTCTGACCTATCCCTAATTTCAACTGTCTTCAAAGGAATATATAAATTAAAAAAACAGAGGAACATGCAGCAGGGAAAAATCTATCTGGGTAATCAAACTCTTAAAGACCTCTTGTTCAGAAAGGTCTCCACTTCGGAGGGAAAAAACAGCTCCAACATTCAGTCAAAAGTTACTCATCATTTGTTCAACATTAAAGTTATTAATAATTATGTCTGTGGCCATTTGGCCGAGGTCCTTTATCTCAAATAACAGGTTCTTTTAGTTGACGTGTGTGCAATCGTTCCACATTGTGTTCTACTGAGCATGAAGGATGAATGACAGCCAGTGGAATGAATCAACATGTAAAGCAGTATTAATAGGGCTGGAAGTATTTAGCCGCAGCCCTGCAGTTTGACTGAATATTTGGATCCAACATCTCTGCATGATCCACAGACATCAGCATTGCTAGTAATATTTAAGAAAATTATTTATATTAAAGCAGGTCCAGAAATGTGGAGGCCAGGGCAGTACAAACAAGTCCATTAGTCCAAAAATTCTGAAATTGTCTTGAACAATGAAAACACCAAATGATGAGGCGACGGACAGGATCATATCTGAGTGGCTCTAGAGAAAAAAAAATTCATATAAGGGGGGAAGTAGAAGCGATCAACGGGACAGGAAGGCCTCACATGATGGCACATTCTCTGGACGCCACCTTGCCCTGCAGGAGAAACAAAAAGGTTCAGATTAGCTGTTTATGACATACTTTTATTCACTTTAAAAACAAGAAACATTTATAATAATTAGATTCATAAATAATAAGATCCCAGGGGGCTGTATTCACAAAGCTGCCTGGTACAAAGAGCTGCTGCTAGAGATGAAATCGAAGATTCTTAGAATTACAACATTTTCTAAGAACTTCCTCTTAAAATTAAGAGAAGACCCTGGCAAAGATAAGTTATTCACAAAGCATCTTAGACCGTAAAAGAGCTTCTAAGGTGAAAAAATGTTATTACTAGAGTCAAAACATTCTACAAACACTGAATGACAGCAAGCTTTCTCAGCTCAGCTCTTGTCCACCAGTACAGAGACTGACCTCTGGTGGTGAATGCTGCACACTATACATCACCTCAATACAGCATCTCAGTATCAGTTTAAATAGAAAAAGGAACGTGTATTTTTGACAGTATTGAAAATTACATTGTTGGATTTCAAAATTCTCTGGTATACTGTAATAACTTTATACTGCTCAATCCTATTACCTTTCACTGAGAAAAGGAACCGAAACACAGTGAAACAAAATATCCTATCGCAGGTGTCATGAGGAAGAGATTCAGACACAGGACACCCAAGACCACTACATCAGTGTGGCAGCATGTGAGCGTAAACAGATTTTAAACAGATTGCATTTCTTACAGTGTGCAATTAACACAAAGTCAAACAATCCCTGTGGATTCTGACTGACCCAGCAAATTTGACCAATCATAGCACCCTGTGAGATCAAACAATCATAACAGTTCCCTACCTACCTCAAAACATTGCAACTTGCATTGCATTTTATTTCTATTTTAGAAAAGCTGCCATGAAGTCAGGCATTTTAGGCTGACACAATCCCCAAAAAAGCTCACAAAATCATTGAGGGACTAAAATATGTAACCAACAAACAACAGAAAAACAGAACAAGTCTGGAGCAAGTAAAAGGTGGACACTAACACTAGAAAGGAAACCAGTTCTACTTACCGTTTGTTCCACATCCTCTTCCTCCTCTCCATTCTCGACCTCTACCTGAGTCTTGGTTACACTCCTCCTGGCCACCTCCTGCAGGACAGTCAGTTAGGACATGAGTCACAACACAAACAGCAAACTGTGGAGCTCAAGTGGCCTCAACAAGAACAACAGACCAGACGAATATAACATGCAGGTCTGCAACCAATCAAGCACATTTAAATTTAGAATGAGTCACGTGTTGATGTGTTTACCTCGCCATCAGCGTTGAACAAAGCAGTGACTATGTCATTTCCTGTGCCCCAGGAAGCCTGGCTCTTCCACAACAAGTCAGAGGGCGGACTGTGGGCCACGCCAGCATCAGCAGACCACACCTGAACACACAGCACCGGAAAGGTTGTCAATCAGCATCCGTTACAAACACTGTTACTCTGGATAGATCAAATATTAATCAATAATACACTACTGCCACATTTTGCTACTTCACACTGTGACTTTCAAACCACACAGTTTACATTAAAATGACAAACACATTCCACAACTTTCCCAGTCCCCGTCCCATCTTGTTTAAAATATGTTGCTGCATGAAATTCAGAATAAATATATATTTACAAAAATCAGTGATGTTAACAAGGTAACACATTAAATGTTTTTTTTTATAGTTTCCAACTGAGTAGAGTATATTTTAAAAAAGGATCTGCAATTTATCACATTCTTTTTAATTTGTTTTACGCAGCATCCCAACTTTTTTGGAATCGGGGTTGTACACAGAATGAATTTGCTTCTATGTATATTTACTGACCCCCACAGTCAGCAGGGTAAGTCTCAGTTTACCCAATCACTAACAACAAGATCATTTTGTGTTTACTTTGATCAGTGGCACTATTTCATTTCCAATTGGATTAGGAGTGAAGAAATATTTTGTGCAAGTTTTGGAGGAACTGAACCTTTAAGCTTGGATTTTTTTTAAAAAAATGATACACGCAAAGCATATTTAATAAAATAAGAATCTTCATGAAACCCTTGAAGAAAAGCAAGTCCCCTTGATACTGAAAACAGGACACACACACTGCCTTCTACTTAATTTTACTCACCGTGACTGACTGTCCAGCCTTGAGGACAAACTTTGGGGAGAACTTGTAGACGACCTCCTCCCCGTCGTCAACCTGTCTCTTCAACCTCCAGTTGCCCAAAGGCTGGTCCTACAAAACAGAAGACGGTGGAACAAAAAAGTAAGGAATCTCTTAACACCAAAACCACTGATCCTCATACACACATTTCACTGAACTTATAATCAGTGTTTTATGGAAGCACGTTTTTTATGAGATAGAGTCAGAATTTGAGATCAAAAATACAAGATAGTCAGAATTATGATAAAAAGACGACATTATGAGGAAAAGCCAAAAACGTCAGAATTTGAGATAAAAGGTCTGATTTATGCAAAAAGTTGAAATTATGAGATAAAAAGTTGTGATTATATAATAATTTTAACTTTTTATCTCCTGAGTTATGACTTGTATAGACTAGAAATGTGGCATTTCCAGCCTTGGTCCAGTCTAACAGACCTGCTCAGTATCATTGGTCAGTGTGACTGCGTTTCCGTCCATGTCAGTGGGTGAGATGGTGACCGCTCCGCTGGCTGTGGCCTCCTCCGACACCAGCAGCTGGCCCTCTCCTCTCTCCACCTCCGAGACGTCCTTAGCCTCCACTCTCTTCCTCTTGGAGGAGCGGGAGGAGGAAGATCCTGTTAACCTGGAAACAGTGACGCGAGGGGGGCTGGGGGACAGCTTCAGTCTGAAAAAAGCACACCAGGTTATGGTTAACCACTACGCCATGACACAGCAGGGTCTGAGGTCAGCACAGAGTCATAGTCACCTCCTACCCTTCAAATGACAAACTGACAACAGCCACTATTCAAAAAGAAATGATCCAGCCTTGATCCGACTTTCATTTACAACATTCAGCTGTTTGACTCTGCAGTAGCATGTATTCCAGGTCCATATGTGTGTGTGTGTGTGTGTGTGTGTGTGTGTGTGTTGTACCTGTGCTCCTCTCCCTCCAGCAGCTTCCTGTATGCATTGATCTCCATATCTAAGGCGAGCTTGACGTCCAGCAGCTCCTGGTATTCACTGAGCTGAGCATTCATCCTCTCTCTCAGCTCACTCATCTCTTGTTCTTTTCCTTCAATGGCGCGGCGGTGCTTGTCTCTCTCTGCTGACAGAATTTCCTCCAGCTCTCTGATGCGATCCTCAGAGGCAGCCACCTACAAACACACACACCCAACCAGAATAACCGTCGGTTAGCTGACTGGCGTTACAATTCATGCAGCTGAAATGAGTTATGAGAGTTATGTCTGTAGAGTGAGCAGTACCTGTTTCTGCAGGGCGTTGAGCTGATATCCAAGGCTCTCAATTCTCATACGGGACTCCTGCAGCTCCTCCCTGGCTGTGAGCATCGCCTTGTCATTATTCTCGGAGGACACCTTGGCATTGTCCAACTAGAGGGAGACAGAGTTTGTGTGAGAAAGGTTCTCTGTGCGTCTTCCAGCAGCATGAAGCTGAATCGGCTGCTTCTCAGCCTGAGGACAGCTGACTTCAATGGGGAAAAATTGGAACTTGAGGACACTGGACAACACAACTAAAGACAAAAGGAAAACTTATTTGTGTCTCACCTTGGCCTTGAAGGTTTGCTCCAGTTCTTCCTTGTAAAGAGAGACTTGCTCATCATGTTGCTTCCTCAGGTCCTGGTGGGATCACACAAACCAGATTAATGCTAATCCTAAAGGAAACTTTGTAAACTATTAATTTTCGCTCACAACCATCAAATAATTCTGTGAAAAATGCAAAAAATAGGATGAAATGTTTTTTTATTTAAATAGAGACCTAGAAAACTCAAGTTCATGACAACTGAATACTTTTTACAGACTAGTGTTTGTTAAATTAAACTGAATAGATTTAAACCTTTCTAGGAGTTGCAAACACTGTTGAATGGATTGTTGTCATATTGTGGGTGAATGTGTTTACTGGCCCAATCAAACATGATCATATTTTGTGGTAATGTGGACGTGCAATTAGCTGGTCATAGCCACAGTGTAGTACTGTTACATATGTAAAGCACACAGCAGCAACACTGGTGAAAAGCATCACCTATTTTGCAATGAGACCTTCACTGATGACATTCATTGCTTTGCATTTCTGACTGAATGTTGTTCTTGTCAAGCAATCAACCGTTCATATATTCATAAACCACATATTTACATTCTTTTCACTGATGTTATTTTATATTCACATATATATTGTTTCTATCACCCAGCCCTATCACAGACATGACAGCTGCTGTAAATTCATCCCTTAACATACCTGTAAGGCTTGTGCCAGTTTGAACTCGTAGTCCTGTCTGACTCCAGAGTCCACCTCCACTATCCTCTGCTCCTGTCGACGGCGAGACTCACGCACCTCCTGAACACCGGGAGAAAGATGAGAGAAGTTCTCAATGCCACAGACATGTCACATGTTTGATCTTTTAAAACAATTCTTCTGCTTTGGATGCAGATGTGACTATTAGTAAATACTATCCTGAATATAACAATAGTTAATCAACAGCAGTATGTAACTGTTCTTTTCTTTCTTTCTTTTTATTTTTTTTTTTACTTTTGAGCAGCCATTGATTGGGCTGGTTTGGGCTGCCATTAATTGGGCTGGTTTTAACCACACAAACTGAGCAGTTATTGATCCTTTTGTCTCTTTGGCTACCTCAAGAGGGAATTACTCATTATTTTCTACACTATTAATTAGAAAAGTAACTGCTTTAGGGCTGCCCTCTAAAAGTTGAAGATTCAAATCATCAGTTGAAGAGCCCTCAGTTGACTGAGATTCTTCCAGTTGAGCATTTGTTTCTTTCCCTTTGTCAGTCAGTGTGCATTACAAAAACAGAATAAAACAGATGGAAGCTCCGTTGGTCTGTTGATTTTTTAACTGAACTACAGGAACATTTTTACTTTCTCTGACTGTAAAATTTGAATGTTTTCACACCACAGATGATGACAAAAAGCATTAAAATGCAAGTCTTACTGGTTAAACTGACACAGGAATTTAGTGATACACTGAACAACAACAAAAAACAACTAATGAATTGTTAAGCATGGGTATTAGACAGCAAAAACTTATTCAGCTGGGGAAAAAAAAAAAAAAAAAACTTAGTTGGGGACTGGTTGATTAGTTGATCACCGCAATAATGATTTGTGGCAGTCCTACACACACGTCATCTCCTTTCATACACACTGGTTACCTCTTCAAACATGCTCTTCCTGAATTCCAGCTCTTCACTCAGTGATTGACAGCGGTTCTCCAAGTCTACACGCATCAGTGTCTCTGCCTCCAGCTGGCGCTTAGCAACAGCATGGCTGTCCTCTGCCTATACATCAACACACCATGAGAAACATTAGCACATAGGCAGCTCAACAGAAGATTAACTGACTGACCCAACATGGACAAGTTGTGGCAGAAAACACTGACATGTCTGGCTAACAGTCCTCTCTTTGGGTTTGTTTTTTAAATGTATGGTTTGTGCACCTTTATTTAAATCAAATTCAAGCACCTTTCAAACATTTTCAAGCTTTTCCAGCACTTTACAGCGGTGGTAAATGATTTGTTTACACACACACATGCTCAAAATATTTAAATCAGATGTTACTGTGATATAAATAACCAAAATAATGTTTCATGACAACTCTACAGAATGATCGATCATCACATTAATTGCCAACTTTGATAACTGATTAGCTGATGTGAGTCATTTTTAAAAAGTGTAAGTCAAAACTCTGATTTCAGCTTCTCAAATGTGAATATTTTCTGGTTTCTTTTCTGCTCTCTGACAGTAAACTGAATATTTTTGGGTTGTGACATTTGAGGATTTACAAGTATGTGTTCCACACAATTGGAGCCATTTTTCTAGTGACAAGACTGTGACAGGATTAATTAATTGATTAATCATTTTGAGATCTTTTTTAAGAAAAAAATATCTAAATTCTCTGATTTCACCTGTTGTGAAAGTAATACAATTACAATTTCAAGCAGTTTCAAGCACTTTTTCCTAAACCCAAGCACTTTTCAAACCTTGAAAACACTGCATTAAAATTCAAGCATTTTCCAGCACCTGTAAGAACCCTGCATTACTCTGAACTACTACTCCTCAATTTGGTTTGTTACTGTCCTCTGGGTGGCGCTTGAAGACACACCACTTCTTTATGCTGGGTGTCATAACCTTTTTCATCATGTGGACTATCAAATTACATAATTTCTGCAGCGCTGCAGCACCTGACAATTTTGGCATGTCGTACATACATATTGAAATCAGGAGCCTATTTTGCACCTCTGAGCTATGATAGATTAAAAATGCTTTTGCTACGGGCTTATAAAGAATACTTTCACACTGCCCTGTTGAACTACCCCTGTATTATCTCCCAACAGTTGCAATCTAACAGCTAAAATTTTAACTTTCTAGCAACTCTGTCTAGAATGATGGGTGTCCATTTCTGTCTTGACAATTAAACTAATTGTTTTATTGTCAGAACAAGTCTGAAATTTGTCTCGCCTCAAAAGGAGCTGCTATGACGCAGGACAAATTTCAAACTTGTTCTGACAAATATATAAATCAACACAATTGTATAAAGTTTTTAGTGTTTCATTAGTTATGCTTCTTCCAGGGAAATGCGTGTCTGTGCAGATCAGTTTGCCTGGGGTGGTCAGTTGTTGAATTAGTAAGAAGATTCCTGGTGTGAACACCACTTAGGACCAATATACATTCCGGTTGAGAAAGATGCTCCAAGGAGTGGTTTGATTTGATTTTAGCCTCTCTGAAGGGTACCGAAACACCACATTTTATTGAAACCAATCTCAACCTCCAGACTATTCATCACTTTCTAGTTTTCTGAACAGAACACCTCTCAGTACACACCTTAGCCAGCAAGGTATTGACATCAGCCAACTCAGAAGTCAGAGCAGCGTTCTGGCTGAGAGCTGTAGACAGAGCTGCTTCACTCTTGTTCAGCTGGCCTTCCAAACTGCTGGCCCTGGCCATCGCTGCAGCAAGATCACTGTCCTTCTTCTTGGCACTGGAACACAAGGACAGAGGAAGGAGAAGACAGTTAATGTTTCAAACTGTCCATTGATCCTGCCCTTAAAATGCTTACTTGGTCCCCAAATTAATCTGACCCCAAACAATAAGATAAGTGTGATAATTAGGTTATTGCATCAAATTACCTGCGTGTGACCTCGTCAAGCTCAGCCTGAGCCTTGCCCAGGTCTATCTGGAGCCTGGCTCTCTCTCTAGCAGTTTCATCCAAAACCCGTCGAGCATCAGCTAACTCTGCCTCGTACAGAGCCTTCAGGCCGGTCACCTAAAGAGAAAGAGACACACACATTCATTACACATGGCTAGGTGAAAAAAGACTGTTGTGGGTTGGATTTGCAGGTAGTGTTTTGAGATGTGACATCCTGGAACTACTGTGCACAGTTCTAAATTTGTTTTAAAAAATGTGGTAAAAAAAAAAAGAGAGATGCAGTAAATTCTGACTCTTATCTTCTCCAAATCTCAATCTATTACATTTCACCAGGATAATCCACTTTGAATCAATGGATGGAAGGACAAATACATTTTCCCATCATCATCCCCATGAGGAAATTAATATGTCAAAAGAGAAGTAGACAAACAAATAATGGATAAGTTTGGTTTCTCATTAAGAATCCACAATGATTCAAATCCAAGACAGGAAAGTGCACAAAATCTTAGATGACAATGACTCAAATTTGGATTAAATCTGATTTCTAATGCTGTTTATGTGCTTACTATTATGTACATAAGACTAAATTACATGGATATAAGGCTATAGTGGATTTGGGTTTCCAGAGGCTTTAAATTAAAATACACATGAAACCACAAGGCAATTTTAATTCTATAATATTTATACAGTAAATACAATCAGCTAATGAAGTGTTCTCAGTGTTTCCCGCCACTCCTAAATCCTAGCCGCCACTCCTGTCACATGGATACCAGAAGTCAACGCCTATCACAGCCACATCTTGTTCACCCTGCTGCCACCTGGCAAGAGATACACAAGTATCCGCTACTGTACCACTTGATCAAATGATCAAAGAGCAGCTGTGAGACTACTTCATTTATCCTCTCCTTGTGAGTTGCACCTCATAAAATGTTATAGAACCTAGGGCTGGGCGGTATGACCCAAAATTCATATCACGGTATAAAATGAATCCCTTCACGGTAACGGTATATATCGCGGTATAAATGTCGCGGTGTAAAACTTATAACGGATGTGTTTCTGAATGGGTTTCGTAGTCCCTTAGCAAAACTAAATTGATTTGACAAGGAAAAAAAAAAAAAAAAAAAAAAAAAGCAAAGATATAATGTAATTTTTTGAGCATTTATTGTGCAGAAGAACAACAGAAGTAAGGATAGTGCCTCAGAAGTACAAAGATTAAGTGGATATTGTAAACAGTATTTCAAGTAAGAGAGGTTTTCTATAAGGCAAATGGCAAAAACGGTGAAAAGGTTCTGTAATCCTGGAAAAATCTGTAAAAAAAATACCTAAGTAAAGAATGTGAGTATTTTTTCCATCACAGCAGGTCAGTGATCAGTGTTTCAGTGACTGTGGATCAGTGAATAGTATTTTATTTATGGCGGCCCGCCACATTAAAAACATCGTCACCACTACATGATTATCTATTTTTGGAATTTCGCATTTTCACAACTCTCGCGAGATTTGTGTTCGTTATTTCTACTAAAATGATCAAAGTCGCGCGATCTTTCGCGGGTCTAGGGTTCCCTTTTAGACACGACCCTCTCTGTGTCTCTGTAAAACTACAGACAGCAGACTGTCTGTAAACAGCACGATGTTACACTCTGAAGTTTCACACAAAAACTTTATTTGTGTGGACACCCAGGTTTGGTTTGTCACCAATTTTGGCATTTTTATTTTTTAATCAGTCCGAGAGGACGACGGTATCAGTGATTGATAAGTGATCAGTCTGTCCTCCTCTCCTCCCTCACCTGTTCACTCTGCTGTGAGAAGGTCTGAAAGTTTCTCACAGAGAAACACAGACTCTCCTGTTTTACGTATAGGCCTCCTTATACAGTTGTTTAATTTTATAAGTGCATCTGGTTGGTGTCGATGTCATAGTTTCTGCTGTAATAAACTCCGTCATTAACAACAGTCTCCTCCACACGCAGCTTCTCTGCAGTTGGTGTGTGTGTTTCCTGATCAGATAAACCAGCGCAGGAAAGACTAGAAAAGTTGCGCCAGTTAAAATAGAAGCGTCCCGTAAAAAAAATCAATCTATTATTAGTTTAATGGTTATAGGTCCGGGTCCGTATAGGACGGCATCTGGGTCTTTGTTGGCGGTCACAGTTACTCCACACATCTTGGAGATGACAATATTCTGCTCAACATCCGACATTTTAAACCTGAACCACGTCAAAATCACGGATGTAGCACCGTTTTTTTTAACAGCCCCTCCGCCGTTACCGTGCTTGCAGCCATTTTCACACAGAGACAGGTGCGATGACGTCATCGACGGTATGACGGGAGAGCGCAAATCTCTACCGTGGCCAAATTTGTACCGTTTCTACTGTCATACCGTGTATACCACGCAGCCCTAATACAAACCTGTGTTTTATTTTAAGTGCCTTGTACTTGTTTTTCTTCCTGTCACTGATAAGGCACCATCTGTGGTTATTCCAACCAGGTTAACCTACCAAACCAGCATAGATCATTGTGTTGCATAACCACTAAAGTGCATCTTTGACTCTAGTTCTACCACACACTGCAATCAAATTAAGCAGCGCCATCACTTCATATTTAAGGAATATAGCGAGGTGAGCACCATCACTTAGATCAGTGCCTATAAAGATGCTTTATAACACCAGATCATAAAGGTCATCAGATAACTCAGTGATCTGACTGACCGTTTTAGAATAATACTTCCTCCTGTGGGCAAAGGATACAACAGCCTACACAC
Organism: Lutjanus erythropterus; assembly: GCF_056507025.1. NCBI lineage: Eukaryota > Metazoa > Chordata > Actinopteri > Lutjaniformes > Lutjanidae > Lutjanus > Lutjanus erythropterus. The sequence goes on along the minus strand of NC_139323.1, from coordinate 3,778,418 downwards.
TATAATCGCTCATAAATTGTCCTTCAGGAAAAAGGCTTCAGAGGTCTGTCATCAGCTCACTCACCACACAGGTGGGACTTGTAGCTGAGATAATAACTGTCCATAGCCTGTTGCATTATTAAAGACCTGCACCAGTACAGAGTTGTGGATCATGACAGATGATTCACCCTTCAACAGAAAGAGAATCATGAGACAGATGTTCTCCAACACTGGAAACATGACATTAGTAACTTATTATTATTATTATTATTATTATTATTATTATTGTTATTATTATTCTCACACAAGCAGAAGACTGTAATGCATTTTCAAATTATAACTTAACTTTTTTAACTAAAACTATGATGTACTTGTCCACACTTTTCTCTTTTTTTTTTGTTTGGTCGGACATAATCATCATCAAGACCAGTTGGTCCAGTTACCGGTTATGCTTTATGTATATTGCAATTCAGCAGACTTAAGATGCGAATGGTTTGGCATGCAGTGCACTGAAGTATGGCTGTGTTCAGTCAGACAACAGCCTTCCATGAAAAATCATCAACATTCACACATTAATTTGAATGTGAGACCACGGCAATAATAGAAAAAATGTAGGGTCATGCAAAAAAGGTGAACCTGGTTTAACTTTTGCAACAACACAATGCACGTTACATTTCTGGTGTAAGTTGCAATGAAAGACAAAATGATCGATGATAACTTTTGAGTTGTACAACCCTCTCACAGCATTATAAACCATTGTGCAGCTGTTACATCTTTGAATTTATGGATGTGTATATTAAACCAACCTTTCTGAATCATATTTAACCAGAAACAAGTAAACACAGACTCGGGTTGTTTTAGGTCTGAACTAGATGTGTGCCATATTGTATCATTCAAAATATATCAGCATAATGTTTTTCATGATAAACGATTCAGACAGGGATAATGGCAATATTAGAAGGATGGCTGAAAGTGAAAGAGTGAAAGTATTTTCTGGACCTGAAAAAAGTGCATATTTTCTATTTATTTAACATGGGATTGTGTGTTTCTTATACTATACTGAACTGACATTACTTTCATAGATTTCCACCCAAATAAAAACGAAAATAAAAATGTCTGGATAAAAACAATTTGACCATTAAAATAAGACTATATGCAAATACTCCTGCATAATATGCAGGTACAAGCTGCCCTTGTTTACTTGTTTAAAAATTGTGTGTTTTGATTCAGGTTTATTTCTCCACACAGCACATAAGGGATAATGTACAGTAAGCAGGATGACTGAAGACTCCTGCATCATCCTGTGGGATTGATTTCACAATAATGACCTGCTCACTGTAAATTATCCTGCCTATTACATGGTTACTTACAAAAAAGGGCACATTTATGTGACACAAAATATTAATTTTAAAATGACTTTATGGCTTTATTTAATTAATTAAAAATAATTTATTTTAAAATTATTTTAGTAATTTTACTAAAATTTTATTGTCTATGAGCAGAACTGTTTCCATAGCAACGGTCTGTTCTTCAAAACAATGGTCTGTTATACATAGCAACCATCTGCTCTACATAGCAACAGTCTGTTCCACATAGCAACGGTCTGTTATACATAGCAATGGTCTGCTATACAGAAATAACAGACCTTAGAATGTTGTAATTGACCAATCAGAATCAACTATTTAAGAAAGCCATGTAATAAACATAGCTGAGTTACCTAGTTGAAAGAATAATGTTAGGTTCTCAAGGGGAGGTTAACCCTGAATGTGGACACACTGGACTTCTCAGCAGACATTCTATAGCTCAGATGACTGTGGCCATAACATGTCCCTACAACTTCTAGCCCACTCTTGTGACCCAACCAACGCACACAACACCCCTCAGGAGGTTTCAACTAGCGTAAGTTCTCTCACACAACCTTTGGAAAACCAGAGGGAAGAGCTTCTGGGAAACTATGGACAGCTCAGACAGTTTTCACTAACACAGCTTGTGCCCAGTTTAAGTTTTGAGCACATTTTCATTTTAAAGGAACTAGTATTTTAAAAGTGACAACCAACATTAACATTTTTTCCAAGAGAGGGTTTGATGTTATCCGTTGATGTTATATGTTATGTATTAACAGACTGCAGATTCACACTAGGCTTGTTTAAAAACACACCATTGCACAATGTCTGATGCACTCAGCAGGCTCCCTCTAGATTTAAGTCAATTTCAATGGAATCCCTTTTTTAAAAAGCTTTAACTTAAGCTATCCTTACTGACCAACACAAGCTCATGTTCCTGATATGGCAAATTAGTCATTAAGAAGCTCTGTTTATGCCCTGTTTATGGCCTCCTTCGTTTCTAAGGAAGTGGGTAAATTAAAAAAAACGTTTACGTTTCAGGCTCCTTCTGATATGAATAATTTACCAGTAAAGATCCATATCTATATCATCATTTCTCTTCTTAAAATAAATTGCCAATGATTTTAGTAATGTTTCATTGTTCTTTTACTTATTTTAAGGTTAATCATTGTTCTTTTCTTTTGATTATATACGCACTGTTCTGTTTCCCATTTGCCAATGTTTGTCTGGGACCCCCCTTAAAAACTTATTTCTTATTGTGGTAAGATAATAAACTTCTACAATCCTTCACCTGTGTTGCCAGATTAGGTGGTGTTCTACCCAGCTGGGTTGTTTTGGGTTGTTTTGAGTTGCACTGTGTGGGATAAAATGACCTTGTGTGGGTGGGGAGAATTTAGGCTGCTTTACCAGAAGTTGGGCTGGTTTTTAAATACATTAAGATACAGTATATTGAAAACTATATTCATAAATTGTACTCCTTACTTATGTGACCATATACAGTCACTCTGTACAACTGTGATATGAAATTCTTTTTATTCATTCTGATGAGAGATCTGTGGCTATCAAATCTGTATTGTCATTACAACTAGGGCTGCAACAAACGATTGTTTTCATAGTCGATTAATTAGTCGGCAATGCTCTCGATTAATTGATTAATAATTGTATGTTTTAAAACTGTGAATAATGTCAACTGGTGTTTTCTAAAGCCTAAGATGACGTCCTCAAATGCTTTGTTTTCCTCACAACCCAAAGATATTCAGTTCACTGTCAGAGAAAAGTAAAGAAACCAAAAAAAACATTCACACTGGAGAAACTAGAATCAAAGAATTTGGACTAAAAATTAGTCAAACTGATCAGTCGATTATAAAAAATTGTTGCCAATGAATTCAATAGTCAATCATTGCAGCTCTAATTATAACAGAATTTGTCATTTTGAAAAACTTACTGAAGCACAATACTATTGCAGTAGTTTCTTAATACATTTGTATTATTTATTGCAGACAATATTTGGGTTTTCTCGTCGATTTGGGCCGAATTTGAGCAGTTTGTGGACTGCAAAACATCAAACCAATGTGGCAACACTGCCCAGCACGCTTACTATCAAAACAGACTTTAGGGCGGCAGTAAACAGCACAAACTAAAATGATCTGGAGCTCTAGTGTAACGTTACTGAGATATGTTGCAGTACTTCAGGATAAAGCAGTCCATCGAGTGAAGTACACATGACACTCATAGTTCATATTGACTGGTTGGCGCGCATTAATACCCGCTCAATCCCCCCGGTGCGGTTGGTTTGAATACAGAGGAGGAAATGCTGCATCGTGTATAATTAACGTCAACTAAGTTACTACGTGAACGTAACTGCCATCTGTGTTGATCAACGGGTGCATTCGGTCGTGGACACAATATCAGTTTCCACATGTTTTAATGGCCAGTTGCCACCCATAATTAACTTACTACAACTGATGTGGGTGAATCATCGTTACTCATTTGTCAAGCACTGTAATCATGTAAAGAGTCCCTGTGAGCGACATGTGGACAGATTGTTAGCTTGATTCACGGGAGCTCAGACTTAAATCGAGTGATCCGCCGCCGCGAGGCTGTTATAACGTGGATGAGTGCAAACACTTTGACTCACCTCTCTAGTAGTCACCTCCTCTTTCTCGGACACTTTGACCATCAGCCGGTCGTTCTCCAACTCCAGCGCCCGGACGCGGTCGATATACACGGCCAGCCTGTCGTTCAGGTGCTGCAAATCCTGTTTCTCTTGCAAGCGAGAAATCCGGGTCGGGGAGAGGGGTGTAGAGGCCGCCGGCCGGCCAGCTTCACGGCTTGGAGTAGCAGTCGCCATAACGATTCTTTAACGATGCTGAGTCTGCTTCAGCACTCAGTTAGCGACAGAAAACGAACGTGTCCGCTGTGTTCGGTAAAAGACGGCAAAAAACAAGCCTATCTTTATAATTTACGACACGATGTCAATCAATGAATAGTAAGCTCATGCAGCGTCTCCGAGAGTTGCGGTGATGTGATTCCAAGATGGCCGACACCGCTATCAGAACCGCGCCAAAAGCAGAGACCGCTTCCTGTCTTGCAAAGGATGATGGGAGAATAATAGTACGTTCATGTGCTCCACGGATTTATTTCACACACTTAGCCACAATTCTTGTTAGTTTTTCTTTATGTATCCCAAAAAACAACAAGGCACTCTTCAGCCATCATCACAGTGTTAACCTCTTGGTTGAGCATGGACTACAATTTAAAGTGAAATAAGACTGCTCAAGAACAAGAAAAAATAGATAAGTAGATAAATGAATTTCTAAATGAATAAACATAAAATAAATAATAGTGAAAATGAATAAAACACAAAGGTAGTAGGGCTTATCTCAAATTAATTTATACATATTCAAATAAAGAGAATAACTAAAGAGTTTTTTTTTAATCATTCATAGTCGTCAGACTTACTTAGTAGGTCTGATTCATTCTTTTATGTGATTTAGAAAGGGTTTAGTTTTGAAATACCTGTATTTGTGTTTGAAGATTTACCTAATAATAGAATAGAAATAACGGAACCCAAATTCCGATTTTCAACAGAAATAGCTAATTTGACTCTTCTCTGTCAATGGCTTATAAACAGTCGTTCTGGAAACAATTCATAGATTGATTAAGTAAGAAAACCACAACAATACGTGGTTTAGATCATAATAGTGTTTTTGGTGTGTCATTACAAGATTTAAAAATAATAATGCACTAATAATAAAACTTAGGCGTGTTCAGGTGCATTTAAGTCGTAAAGTTGACAAAGAGAATAGGGCACTAGTTATCAGAGTTATGCTATTAAATGACATTTCTAAATTTTCATCTCATTTTTTTCCCAAGCGGTTGTTGCGTTCACATGAATTTTCCCAGAAGTGAAACCATTTTTTCCCATTATTACCATACCACATGAATGCACCATTAGAAAGAAAGAAAGAAAGAAAGAAAAGAAGACGAAAGAAAAAAATCTATTAAAACAGTGAATGTATGCAAATGTTTTTGAGTAAACTTAGAGCTTTGAGTGAACTCTCGCTCCTGTATTTCAACGTAATTTATTTATTTTGCATTTGTTTCATTTTAACACTGCTTACTGTTGTTTTCTCAATGCTTTGTTTGGTATGTGTTTTTTTCTGATGTTTTCTTTAACGCTGTGTATACTTGAAGTTTGAAATAAAGTTAAGCAAACACACACACACACACACACACACACTCTCATTTCACCAAGAGCACATTTTCAATTTTACACCACGTAGATGACCTGGAATTCTGCACAGGTCAGGAATCTGTGTACCCTCAGGGACTGAAAGGAGTGGCTGTAAGGGTCATAATCACACTTCCTTTAGTTCAGTTAAAACATTTGTATGCCAGGACCCTGACAGCCTCAGCTGAGGAAAAAGGTTCATATATAGTCAGTTAATAAATGTAATATATAAAACAACATTGCAATTTTCATTATACTAATAAGTTAATTATAACACATCTATGGGTCAGACAGTTTGTTCACTTTTTTCCAAGTGAAGTGGTTGCATCATCATTTAAAGGTGAGATTTAGCAGCATCTAGTGGTGAGCTTGCAGACTGCAAACACCTCACTTCGCCCTCCCCTTCCAAGTGTGTAGGAGGACCTACAGTGGCTGTGAAACTTGTGAAAAACATGAAATGCCGTATCTTGAGCCAGCTGTTGGTTTGTCTCTTCTTGGCTACTGTATAAACATGGCTTTGCAACAGTGGCCTCAGTGGAAGAGGTCTCATAGATATGAAGGGCTCATTCTAAGGCAACAAAAACACATTGATTCTTATTTTCAGGTGATTATACACTAATTAAATACTTACAAAGTCTTTTTCTGTCACATTCTCCAATAAATCCCCCTAAATCTTTCACACTGGACATTCATTTGGGCTTAATTACATACAACTGTAAGTGAATGCATCACTAATCCAAAGCAGTACAGTGTTTTTTATTGCAAATCTGAAAAAAATCTAAACAGCAATATGCATATCTTCTACTGAGTGACCTCCTCTGATTTCAATTTAGAAAACACGTGTAGTATGTATACAAAAAATGTCCATACCAGGGGTGCATACACAGAGTTATAAGAGAGAGAGAGAGAAAGGATGAGAAAAAATAGAAAAAGTCATAGAAATTCAAAATAATATATCATCAGTCCATCATTTACCAAGTGCATAATTAATTTTAATCGCCTTCTTATTCCTAAGGCCTCTTAACGTGGTGCAGTTGATGCAGTTCTTGATAAAAAAAAATTAAAGAAAAGGCCAAAATTTGGTTTGTTTTTGAATGTGGAATTTTCCTAATAATAAAGTAAATGAATAACAAAAAACACAGAAAATATAGAAAATATTTACATGATGAACATGATGAAAAAATCTCTTACAGTTGAATTTTCCTTCTTATGAACATCCACTCAAAATATCTAAATGACAGATTGTTTGTTCTGTTCACAAAAAGTACAAGGATACTTGATATGAAAAAAAATCTCTATTTTTTTGGGGGGGGATATATTCAAAAATCGAAAGGAGACTTCTTTTATGTTATTACAAAGATACACTTTATCATCAAGAAGCCAAGCTATCTGCTGATTAATTTCTCTGTGGGCTGAAGTCCACAAGGATCAGAGCTTGTAGGTGTGATGTGGTCTGTTTATCCAAGCATTTATTGTCAGTACAGTCAACTTATCCAAGGAATACACCACTAGGGCCTGTTGAATGGACCTTCATTAAAACTTCTGTTACAGAACATCTAAGAAGCTGCATCACACTCGCTGTCAAAACATCACAGACGACTGCTGGTGTAAATGGTAACCTGAATTTGGAAAGACCTTCATTAGGTTTATACTTAATTACAATCAGCTTTAACAATTAACAGTTACAATGTCATTGCCAAACTATTGTTTATTTTATATTAAATGTTCTTTTTATTCAAAATGTAGAAATAAGTTGGTGAAAAAAGATGTTTGTAAAAGAGTAAATAAAAAGTAAATAATATGAGATAAAATTAGATAAAATAGAATTTTATTAATCCTGAAAATTCTTGTGTCAGATTGCTTCAACATTACAGTAACATATGAATAGCAACAACAGAGCATCAAATAAGTAAAATATAAATATAAGATATAACATGTATAGAAAGTAAATTTAAAGGAACAATGCTAAATAGGATAACAATAGAAGTAGGACAAGTTAAGTACAAAAGTACAGACAAAGGTGCGATGGCCATTACATTGAAAGTAATATTGGCAGTGATATTGAGAGATAATAATAAAGTTATATTTCACCAAATAATGAATGAGAATATAGTACATGATATTGAACATAACTATGGATGATAATAATGAAAAGTAATAGTGATAGAGAAAATAATATTGTGCATGAAAATAATGAACATAATGTAGCCCATGATATCGAAAAAAAAAAACATTCAAATTTAAAGTAATATTGCACATGGTATTTAAAATGTATATAAAATATAACAGAAAGTACTATTGCACATGATAATGAAAAGTAATATTGTACATGATATTAAAACCTAATATTGCATGTGACAGCTAACATAATATTACCCAATATTGATGTTGAAATCGAGGCAAGCAAAACTTGTTTCACAGGTAACTTGTCAATTTTGTAACCACACTTTGGTAGAAATGTAACTCTTAAATTAAATACAAATTAATGATGTCTTTTTCTGTAATATAATGAATTAACCATTTCACTTCGGAAGAATTGAGACTGCAGTACCGCATCCAGGCCGCCAGGAGCGCTGCTCTGCTGGAGGCAGGAGAGTCTTCCGGGTCAAACCTCTCATCTCCCCGCTTCGCTCAGCCAACAGTCCTTCCGGCTTGACCGCCATCACAGACAGCAGGTAAGATTTTAATGTTGACAGTTACCACTTAAAACCCACTTATAATCTTCGCCATCCTTCGGTTTCCAATCAGTAAATTGACTTGAATTAAGTCTATAGACTTCAGTTAACATCTTTGTTTAGTATTGTAACACTACAACAAGCAAAACAAATAAAAATTTATATCCGCGTCGGTGACCAACTAGCATCTGTGGTTGGGTTCATTCAGCACTGTCGCTAGTTGGCTACTGAGCTGCTGAAATACTCACGACTTACTGTGTAAAAACGACAAACAGCATTTCATTGTGCAAAGAGGAGAAACAAGCAGACTACAGACTGTACATGTTGTACAGAAGCGAGTTTAAACACGAAGTCTGTTCAGTGGGCGCAGACTGCCGGCTAGTGTCTGTGGCGGATATACAGAATATACATTTTATTCAATATATGTCTGTTGCTGAAGCTGTTTCTGCTCTCCTATCACTACCACTGATTGTATTGTTGGTGAGAACAGACAAACTTGACCTAACTGTAAAACTCACTCGTCACAGTGCAGTGGTAAATGGCTAGCATAGCAAACGTAATGCTTATTACAGTGTACCATGGCCACTGTTCAGCTTTAAGTTTTCTAATGTTTCACTCCTGGGTTGTCATCTTGTTAAGTCTTTTACAGTCAGGAATACTGTAACAGCAGATGTTAAGTTATCATCAGTAACATTAAGTTCTAATGCAGTGCTGTCAAATGTGTGCTGCTGTTTATAGTTGAGTTTCACGTCAAGCCAGAAGAAAATGTGCAGGGTTCTTAAAGGTGCTGGAAATCCTTGAAGGCTTGGATTTTAATGGAGTAATTTAAAGGGTTGAAAAGTGCTTTGGTGATTATTTTTGTTGATCAATCAGCCCATTGTTTTCTCAACTAATCAATTAGTTGTTTGGTCCATAGAATGTAACGTTAAATGTACGTCCTCAGACGTCTTGTTTTGTCCTCAAACCAAAGATGTTCAGTTAACTGTCAGAGAGGAGTAAAGACACCAGGGAATAATAATTTTTAAAAGATGAAATCAGAGTTTTGACTTCTTATATTACTCATATTGACTAGTCAATTATAAAAAATGGTTGGTGATTAATTTAGTGATTTTATTGCTGCAGCACTAATAGGATGCCAGGTCTACTTGCAGACAAGTGTCACATTTTCATGAAGCTTTGAGTTTTCCATTGATTTGTTTCCCTACTGTATAATTCTGTTAGGAATATTTTGCTTGTTTATAGCACAATGTCTGACTTAAACATTTTGAGCATGTATATGTATAGAAATATGTAATATACCACAGCTATAGGGTGCTGGAAAAGATTAAAAGTGCTTGAGAAGTTGATGTTTGTGTGTTTGGTCTTTTACAGATATGGCTATTCGCTACCCCATGGCCGTTGGCCTGAACAAAGGCCATCCAGTCACCAAAAATGTAACTGCTCCTAAACACAGCCGCCGGCGCGGGGTGAGTATCCAGAACCTCGACACATTCTTCTAAAGTTTGGGAGTATTTTACACACAGAGGCAGCAGTCTGACTCTCTTTAGCTCCACAAACTGGATGTTACTTATCACAGCAGGACAAACTGCTCCACACAAGTGCTGGAAGTGAAGCATTGATATTAGGATTGAGGATTATCAACATGTGAAATGTCTCTTTGTTCAAGTCACTAAAGATCAACTTTCTAAACGTTTTTCATCGTCCTGGTGTTAACTGATGTCTGCACTGCTGCTGTTAATGTACACCATGCATCACCTAATGGTGTCATTCTGCTGTATATTTTGTCCTAACAATAATGTGTTAGTGAGAAATGGCAAAAATGTTAGCCAAATGTTTTTTGCAGTATTCAAATTTTACTAAAACTTACGTTAGTCTGTAATTTGTTTGAATTATTTTCCATACTAATGTAAAAATGTTGCCAGCAATAATCATACCTGCATATTACAACAGTGATGAAATAAATCCATGTCATAACCAGTCTAAGTTTTAAATCAAGTATTTGCATAGAAACTAACATGGAGTCTATTACATAGGGTGGAAATTGGACTAACTTAAAAATATGCCACCATCATTGTTCTAATGTGCTTTATCTGTCTGTTATTTGTAGGTCAATTAAATTGTTATATTAATGGAATCAGTGAAATCAGTCAACACATTTCTGTCAATTTCTAATGTTTCTTTGTCGTGAACTTTGCCTGATTTTTAATTCTTCTCCTTTGTTTCCTCTGCAGCGTCTGACCAAACACAGCAAGTTTGTTCGGGACATGATCCGTGAGGTGTGTGGTTTCGCTCCCTATGAGAGGAGAGCCATGGAGCTGCTGAAGGTGTCAAAGGATAAGAGAGCCCTCAAGTTTATCAAGAAGAGGGTGAGTTTACTGTTCTGTCAGAGCTCATAAAGGTGCATGTTGTGTAAATGTGAACTGCTCAATGGCCTCAGCAGCACTTTCCCAGTGATTTCTGTTTATGATGAATATAGAGTGGAAAATAGACTTGTATACATGTACAAAATTTCATTAATTCAGCTTCATAGATCCAGTGTATGTGTAGTTGTTGTAACAGAGTTGTGCCTATGGCTTTATTCTCCACTTGCACATTGTAGTGTGATGTATATTCACTTTCCAGGTCACTTGTCACTTAGCCTCTAGTGTTAAATCTGCAGTATGTCTTTGGTCATCTGAGTGATTTTCTTCATCCCCAAATAATTAAATACTTAACTTTTTACATTTCAATTTGTACATAATAATATTCTATTGTTCCCTATGATTATAGTGTGTATTAGAGTTTGCTCACCTACATAATGCAGTTTACGACGGTCACTTTCATTTTGGGCAGCTCTTCCAAGCAGGAAAACAAAGCCAGAGCAACCTTATGTTAGCTTGTGGCTAGCCAGCGTTGCAGTTATCTATATATTAAAATGATTAAAATACTAACTAAACACTAATACATAGAATATACAAAGTGAACAGTTAAGTATTTACTATATGTGCAAAACAAACTGTTAAGTTTTTTTTAACCAGCTTGTGGATTTAAAAAAAAAAAAAAAAAGCACTGGGGTGACCAGGACAAGCTGTCTGTAAAGCAGACACATGTAACACTACATTGTGTAAGAGAAGTCATCGAGCCTGTACAGATGTGGTGAGTGGTTTCACTGTAACACTGCTGTTTGGGACTGTAGTATGTATGATGCATCGTGTTCCACTGATGAACAAAAACCCAGCAGGGAGATAGATAACAGTACTGAAGTGATTCAGTCTAATTTTGTGTTTTTTTACCCCCAGATTGGCACTCACATCCGTGCCAAGAGAAAGAGAGAGGAGCTGAGCAACGTTCTGGCTGCCATGAGGAAGGCTGCCGCCAAGAAGGACTAATCTGTCACTTAATAAACGTTTGCTAAAGACTTATGGCTTGTTTTCTGCTTTATTTTTTATTATTGGTCACTAATAAGGAGCATAACAAGGCACAGTAAACAGGCTTCATACATCAGATTTGAAAAAAATTGGAGGTGTCTTTTTATTTGTACCTGTTTTAACACTTCCTGCCAATACCAAAGTGTAATCCTCATATTTAAAGTCAAATATGAAATTATTAGAAATCAAACCAGAAACACCTTTCTGAAATTTGTGGCTGTATCCAAGGTAATGAAATCAGTGTCATAGTTTCTTAGTTGAAAAAAAGCAACTGGTGTAATGAAAATTAACTTCCTGAGAAAATGTTCAATAGGTAACTTTTCTGAATTCTACATGAAATCTCTTACAGTCTCAGAGCAAGATGTTTCATTACTTATACAATAAAAAAAAAAAAACAGTTCAGTGCAGTCAAGATAAAGTGTCTAAATGTGTGAAAATGAAATAAAGATGAAACTCAACACTGCATCTTTGATTCTTGTTGCTAACAAAACTGCAAAGATCTTAGTCACCATTACAGAACTAAATTTATCAAGAACAGAAGATTCAGGTTTGTGAATTATAGTGAGAATTCTTTGAGTGAGATTAAGGTAATGTGTGTTTTTCCAAATGATGAGTGGTTTGATGAAACCACTGCATTTGATGTGTTCAAGCAGAGTTACTAGAATTGGGTCTTGAGTCTAAACATGCAGAGTTTTTCTCTGGATTGGACAAAAGCACCTCTCCATCTCTGAAGGTCATCAGGTCTCGTATTCATAAACGTGCGGCTGACACACTTTCTAGGTATGACCCATGCTTTTAAAAAATGTGATTTATTGATCCTAATGAAGAAAATTCAACCTGCAAGCAGATTTTAACAGAATCCTAGCAGGTGGCAAAAAAGACATTTTTAGATAAGAAGACCAGATGCTGATTACCTGAAAGATTACAATTACGAAACATTTTTGCTCTATGCCAATTTGTTTTTGAGATAATTGCTAAAAATTAATGTTGCAACATTACCTTGAGGTCAGTGTCTATCATTATACGTCCTTGAGTCAATCTGCTACAACCACACTGTCCACTTGGGGATGTAAACCTGAGACCTTATGGTTAAAAGACAGGTCCTAAGACCATGAAGAAAACACAGCTGTCCCTGACATCAGCTCACACTAAACATTAACTTAGTTCTGCAGACTATTAATCAAGTCAATGAGAGTGAATAATTCTTCAGTATGATTAAATATTCTGCAGGTGATCAGTGCATCCCAGTTTTTATAAAATGTTGAGTTACATCAGTCTCTTATACCCTGAGGAGAAGAGATAGCTTTTCATGTGGAATCCACCAAAACAGGCCGAGGCCTAAAAGAACTGGGTGCAGACACTTTGCGCTCACTTGCAGAAAATTGGAGAGAGGGATGCCACAAAACTACAAACATACATAGAAATGTAACTGTTAGGGGAAGAATTATGGAAAACTCACATCACCCTGCTTTTCTTGAGTTTACTGTCAAATATTGTTTGTGAAATATGTTTAAAAATTAGATTATTTAAAAAAAAAGTTCATATCCTACAATTTACAGCAAATTTTTTAAAACGTTCATCTTTCAAATAATCAGCATCTGGTTCTCTGTTCTAAAAATGTGTTTTTCACAACCTGTGTGCACCCTGTTAAAACCTTGCAAGTATTATTATGATCATTATGATCATTATTGTAACTTCATGTATCAACTTTCAAACTGTTCAAAAGTGTTTTACAAGCATATCTGTTTTATTTTGGTAAAGGATTTTATATTGTTTCAGAAAACTTGCTTCACTGTTTTTACAATTCTGTCATTCAGCTCAGTGGAGGCTTGATTTTGGTCCAAATATTACTTAACATAGTTCACTGAAATACAGTGCCTTGCAAAAGTATTCACCCCCTTGGCTTTTTACATATTTTGTTACATTACAACCTGTAAATTAAATGTTTTATAATCTCAATTTTATGTAATGAAACTGCACAAAATACTCTAAATTGGTGAACTGAAATGAGATTTTTTTTTCTTTATGAAAAACTGAAAATTGGCATGTGCATAGGTATTCACCCCCTTGCTATGAAGCCCCTAAAAAGTTCTGGTGCAACCAATTACCTTCAGAAGTCACATAATTAGTTAAATAAAGTCCACCTGTGTGCAATCTAAGTGTCACATGATCTGTCAGTATATACACACCTTTTCTGAAAGGCCCCAGAGGCTACAACACCACTAAACAAGAGGCACCACTGGAAAAAAAAAACCATGAAGACCAAGGAGCTGTCCAAACAAGTCAGGGACAAAGTTGTTGAGAAGTACAAGTCAGGATGGGGTTATAAAAAAAATATCAAAGTCTTTGATGATCCCATGGGCACCATCAAATTCATCATCATCAAATGAAAAGAACATGGTACCACAACAAACCTGCCAAGAGAGGGCTGGCCACCAAAAGTCACGGACCGGGCAAGGAGGGCATTAATCAGAGAGGCAACACAGAGACCAAAGGTAACCCTAAAAGAGCTGCAGAGTTCCACAGCAGAGACTTGAGTATCTGTCCATAGGACCACAATAAGCTGTACACTCCACAGAACTGGACTTTATGGAAGAGTGGCCAGAAAAAAGCCATTACTTAAAGATAAAAATAAGAAAGAATGTTTTGAGTTTGCCAGAAGGCATGTGGGAGACTCCCCAAATGTCTGGAGGAAGGTGCTCTGGTCAGATGACACTAAAATTGAACTTTTTGGCCACCAAGGAAAACGCTATGTCTGGCGCAATCCCAACACATCTTATCTTCCAAAGAACACCATCCCCACAGTGACACATGGTGGTGGCAGCATCATGCTGTGGGAATGTTTTTCAGCAGCAGGGACTGGGAGACTGGTCAGAATCGAGGGAAAGATGGATGGTGCTAAATACAGGGATATTCTTGAAAAACCAGTTTCAGTCTGTCAGTGATTTGAGACGGGGACGGAGGTTCACCTTCCAGCAGGACAATGACCCTAAGCATGCCGCTAAAGCAACACTCGAGTGGTTTAAGGGGAAACATTTAAATGTGTTGGAATGGCCTAGTCAAAGCCCAGACCTTTGTCCAATTGAGAATCTGTGGTCAGACTTGAAGATTGCTGTTCACCAGCAGAACCCATCCAACTTGAAGGAGCTGGAGCAGTTTTGCCTTGAGGAATGGGCAAAAATCTGTGTGGCTAGATGTGGCAAGCTCATAGAGACTTCTCCAAAGTGACTTGCAGCTAAAATTGCAGCAAAAAGTGGCTATACAATACTGACTTTAGGAGGGGTGAATAGTTATGCACATTGAAGTTTTCTGTTATTTTGTCCTATTTGTTGTTTTCTTCTCAATAAAAAAATTACAAAATTACATCTTCAAAGTTGTAGGCATGTTTTGTAAATGAAATGATGCAAACCCTCAAACAATCCATTTTAATTTCAGGTTGTGAGGCAACAAAACACGAAAAATGCCGAGGGGGGTGAATACTTTTGCAAGGCACTGTATATCAGTGTGAGCCATGAAAAACCAGACAGATGGATATGAAAGGTGCTTTTCTGTGCACACAATAATGTCACTGCAGCAGACTTTGTATTCAAGTCAAAACATCCTGTAATAAAAAAGCCTGACAACACAGAAAAATTTTCTATTTTTAGTTTTATTTTTTGTATTTGAATTTGGACAGATGTGATAGGCTGGACTCCTCCAGAGGATGCCTCTATGTTCCAGATGATTTCACTGGATAAACGTGGAACCTGTGTGGAACAGCAGAAGAACTGAAGGTCATTTACACTTGGATCTTGAGATCCTGCTGAGGTCCACACACACAAACATTTAATGATGATTAATAATGGAGTTACTGCTGCTGTGCCACGTGCGTAAAATGCACAGAGTGCGTATGGATGCTGCAGCTGTGTGAGGAGCAGCGTTTAAAATTTCTGTAAATGCAGCATCTGTCAGTCAACTCTTTAATCCAGCCTCCATCTGAGAGCCAGCTGGAGTAAGATGTTCCATCCTCCACCTAGTCTCCTCCACCCACTTAAAGATCTAAACTCTGCTTTCATACTACATCAGCCATTCACTGCTCTCCACCTGCATATTCTCAAACTCCACCTACAACCTCTGCCAGCAATCTGCAGCCTCCTCAACCTCCATCCTCTGTCTGAAGCTATACTTCTACCTCCACCTGCAGCGTCTGGCAGCTGCAACCCAAACCTCCACCCAAAGCCACACTGCCCTCCACCTAAAAAAACTGTGCAGAGAAACCTTGCACAAGCATCCACCTTCACGGTCTGCCAGCAAACTGTAGCCACCACCTCCACTTCTGATTCCAACTTGACCTGCAGATTCTGGCAAAAAGTCCAGACCTCCACCTTCATGTCTTGCCAGCGATCTGCAGCATCAACAGCAAATTTTAAAGGAAAATTTAAAGGAAGACTAAACTAAAGGAGGGGCTAGTGACAGGTTGAGATGCCATGTGAGAGGCAGAATAACACATTTCTGCACTTAAATTGGTTTCTTTTTGTATCTTCTCAGACAAATATTAGCTGATGGATCAGTGGTGTTCCTTAAGGCATCATCAAACTGTCCCAACTCCAACCTGGGTTGTGTAGAAGTTGCAGAACAATATAAAACCGTGTTATCCATATAGAGTTGAAATTTACCGGATTCAGCAGATAGGACAATATCATTTATATAAACTGAGGACCATAGTGGAACGTCAGAAACATCAGAATGAACATCATCTCTCTGACATTAAATTGAATATTTTTTAGTTTAGGACAAAACAAGACATTTGAGGACATCATCTTGGACTGTGGGAAACACTGAACAACATTTGTCAACATTTTCTGAAACAATTAACTGATTAATGGAGAAAATGGTTGACAGATTATAGAATCTGTTTTAGATTATAGATTACAGAAAGTAATCAGTACAGGAAAGACTTGAAAAGTAGTGACAAGTGACAACATTGCAGCAGGATTAATTAATCAGTTAATCATTTTGAGTCATTTTTAAATTTTTGGACAAAACAAGACATTTGAGGACGTCATGTTGAGCTTTCATCAGCATTTTCACCATTTTCTGATATTTTATGGACCAACAACTAATTGATTAATTGAGAAAGTAATCACGGATTAATCAGTCATGAAAATAATTGTTTGTTGCAGCCCTAAAAACAATATATTAGTTGAAGTTACTTCATCATAGTTTATATTGAGGTGATCCAAAAGTAACAGAATATAATCAAGTTACATCACTTTAATAGTGTGACGCTTGGATTACTGTATGCTACATTTGTACAAGATAATTACTAAGTGTATCAGACATACATTTTTAAAGTAACCCTCTCAAACCTCTACTATTACCATATGGCTTACAAGGTCTATTACTATATGTACAGGATTGTCAGACTGAAAGCTCTGGGGCTGAGTCAAGTAAAATAATCCAAACTGTGAAATGTGAGGAAAAAATGTTTTATTCTGTAATCTCAAACTCATTTCACATTCTCGGGTTCTGACGAAGCATTGGAACCAAATCAGCCTTGTTCTGGGAGATGTTGTACTTTGAGTGTGCTCTTTTGAAATAAGAAAAGGAGTGGTTCACGAAAGGACCGTGCTGCCGTGGCCCCAATCAGACTTGAGTGTGTGCGGCGTTGCCCCTGGTGACGCGTCTCTATCCCGTTCAGTCCCGCCCATGCTTGTGATTCTGGGTCTACGATTGGCTGTCAGGAGTTAGCCTTTGCCTGTGACTGGCTAAGTTAGCTGTCTCTTCGTTAGCTGGGTATATTAAGCTGATTGCATTATCGGATCAGATTTAACCTGCAGTCCAACAATATAGAGTTAAGTACACATAGTTGATGCTATTTTCAGGCAGCCGTTAGCCGGCAGTGTAGTTAGCTAACTAGTGAAGCTAACAGCAACAGCAGCTGCGTTGTTTTAACACACCCTGGGTTCTCTGTAAGGACGAAGACAGACGCTCTCTGAGATGTCTTCAGACGAAGACAGGGCCAAGGAGATTCTGAAGGGCTTCAAACTGTATCCTTTGTGCTGCTGAGGCGGGTTGGACACACGGGGACAGGATAGCTGTTTGTCCGTCTGGATTATTAGACATCATGTAGCTTTAGCAGGATGGTCGGAGCGTTAAAACATGTTGTGAGTGTTGTACAGTGAGGTTGATGTTAGCAGCTGTGGCTAACCTGTCACTTTCACTTGAAAACGTCAGCTGACGTCATGTACCTGCTGTTTGTCTGTGTTTAATGTGACAAATGAAGATGTTGCCGTAGTTGTGAACGAGCTGGTTCACCTCTGACTGACGGCCTGTCTGTTAGCTTACTGAGAGACTGGACTGTCCTGTGGCTAACCTGCCCGGCTAACTGCTGCTGCTGTGGCTGCTGGACACTGACTGATGGACATCATGTTAAGATCATGTTATCAAACTTAACATCTCTATCAGTAAGCTCTGAGCTGAGGGTGAGAAGCACAGATGTTGTGGTCGTTGAGTGTGGAACTTGAGTTTGCTGTATGGGAGAGACAGTCAGTGTTGCCAGATTGGTTTGGTGTTTTCCAGCCCATGAAGTGATCAAAATCTGCCCACATTGCTAAAAATAAGACCAAATAAATTTTATTATAAGCAATACACATGAATTGATTGAAAATAGAAATATTATTGTGGTTTCTAACTATTTTTCAATATGACATAATAATGAAAGAACAAATTAAGTATTCACAAGTGGGCCAGAATGCACTCTTTTTTGCGTTTTTTTTTTCCATTTCTGCCTTCTAACTTAAAAATAAAGAGGACAGCACAAATAACATAAAACAACAGGTTTTTTAATCTATGACTGCAAGATATGGTAGAAACAATCTTATTGCAGTTATTTGCTTGCAATTGCGATATGCGATGCGATTAGTTGTAATGATTAGAGCTGCAATGATTTATCTGTTAATCAATTATTAATAAATTTTTAAATTGCTAACTATTTTGATATTGATTTATAGGTTTGAGTAATTTTTTAAAGAAAAAAAAGTAAAAATTCTCCAATTTCAGCTTCTTAAATGTGAATATTTTCTGGTTTCTTTACTTCTCTCGGACAGTAAACTGAATATTTTTGGGTTCTGAGTAAAACAAGATATTTGAGGACGTCATCTTAGGTTTTGGGAAATACAGATAAATGTGTTTCACCGTTTTCTGACATTTTAAAACAAGCAACTATTAATTGATAAATCAAAAAAATAATCAACCAATTAATCGACTATGAAAATAATGAACTGATCAATCGAGAAAATAATTACCAGATTAATCAACAGTGAGTATAATCATTAGTTGCCGCCCTGATTACAATAATAGTTCAATTAGTCGTACTGTGAATATTTGGACTAAAATTGTGATACGTGATGTGGTTAGTGGGAGTGATCGTTTGTGTGTTACAATTTTCACTTTTATTGGAGAAAAGAACTGCTGTTATAATTGTGATGATGTAACATTTTCTGGGGTTTGTGCCTAACAAACATGTTTTCTTACATCTGGAGAACAAGATTTGTAGGCCAGGGCGTCTCTGCAGCACTACAGTACTTTATTGAAGTGTTGTTTTCTCCTTTTTCAAAAAATTGTGATTTGGTTCCATGATTTGGATGTTGCACTTGGCCATATTGCAATTATTTGTGCCTCCCTTGTTTTATCTAACTTGGTCACCTGCATCACACCTTGACAGTATGCACATGCATGAAGAGGGAGAGAGAGAAGTACACAGTATCCCATGCTACCAAACAGACAAACAAATAATGATACTGTAGTGTTGCAAGAGGTTTCTGTTGTAATGAATATACAGATTTAATAGCTGCAGATCTCCTCTCAGCAGAATAAGTAAGATTTATGTCTTATCAAAGTTGTACTGAGTGACTGGATGTGTTTGCATAAGTAAGGAATACAATTTATGAATATATTTCTAACATACTGTAATGCTTTAAAGTATTAAAAAAACAGGTCAACTCATTTGAAAACAGCCCTAATTCTGTCCACCTGCACAGACCCATTTTAATCCACACAATGCAACCCAAAACCACACAATGGGGCGGAAAAACATCCAGTCTGCCAACACTGGTCACAGTGCTTGGTGGATTTCAAACCCAGGTGCTTCCCTCTCTTGTATGGAAGTCATTAGAGCAGGGCAATATATGTCAATATTATATTGTTATCATGATATAAGACTAGATATCTTAAATATATTATATCATGATATGACATTAGTGTTGTCTTTTCCTGGTTTTAAAGCACACTTGCCAACATTTGAGACTTTTGAAGAATGAGAAAAGAATAAAAATAATACACTGAAACAGCAGTTTTATGTTGAATACTTTTTATTCTGGAAAATAATACAGAATAAGTGCCCCCCTCTGGTGTGAACTTGTGTAAATCTCTGGCATAAACTAATATTCATCTGTTTCTTTCATCCATTTATTTTTTGCTCTGCCCCCTAAATGAAAATTGATTAGGCAGATGGCCCTTTTCCTTTAAAACTTTCCTAAAGAAATGTGAATTCTTCTTTCCAGAGAGTCTGGTTTGGTGTAGTTTTATTGTTGTCCGTGTGGAAACAGTAGACCTTTGCAGTTGTAGGGTTTTACACACACCGTACACTGCCAGAACCAGGTTGTAATACTGAAAGGGAAAATAAGTCATAAATAGGGAGAAATACAGGAGAATTGTGATTCCAGGAAAATGGTGAGTCTCTTGGGAAAATCAGGAGGGTTGGTAAGAATCTTTTAAAGGCTGCATTACAGTAAAATGATGTCATTTCCTGAAATGACCAGACTGTTATAGCTGCTTTTTCCAACATTATATCCACATTAGTGATGATTTTTTAATCTCTACAATATTGTTGCAGTATTGCTAAAAGTTCAAAAAATATTCAATTTAGTCCTCATCATCCAGCCCTACTTTATACTGCTGGATAGTTGAATCTACAGAAATGCATCGTATTTTAGGGCTGCAGCTAACAATTATTTTCATTGTGGAATTAATCTGTTGATTATTTTCTCAATTAAGTAATCCTGTCACAATCATGTCAGTTGAAAAGTAGGTCCAAACATGTGGAGCACATGTCCTCAAATGCCTGAAAGATGTCTTTAGTTTGTGTCTGTATGGTATGTGTCTTGGAGCTCAGGTCAGCAGGACGTCCTCCTGGCACTGTGTGGTGTTAGTCTGCTGATAATTCTCTGCCTGTACTGCTTTGTATTCATGCTGTAGCAGTCATCTGTTTTCACAACACTCTGACTTGTCTGCTTGTGTGTGCGCTTGTAGTTTGATACCCTTTGCAAATTGCACCTTGGTCTAATGCGCACAAAGGTATTAATATTTAATATAAACATTATGTTCTAAATGTTGTGGCAAAATCTGTGGCAGCTGAAGGTTAAGTTTGAGCCTGAAGATGCTTTGTGAAGTGGGCTCCTGGTGGCTCTTGTTGTTAGTGGGTCAGCAGTTAAATGATGCTGAATGATGCTGATGTTTGTGGTAAAGTAAACCAGTAGTGTTGTTGTAGCCAAGCACCATAAACAGTACAACAGTACTCTACAACTGCAGAGCATGCCACTGTTGTGTCTTCACTGTAGAGGGGCATCTGGTTTACTGTTGTATTATATTGTAAAGAACACAGAGACCTACCAGTAAAATGGAACTGAACTGAGAACAGTAGACTGTAGGGCTGCAAATAACATTTTTTTCATAGCCGATTAATGGGTTGATTATTTTATTAGTTAGTAGTTGTTTGTTTAAAATGGTGAAAAATGTTGATCAGTGTTTCCCAAAGCTCAAGAAATATTCAGTTTACTGTCACTGACCCACTACTGCACATAAACTGCCTTGAACTATATCTACTCTCACATAACCATACATAATATACCACTGTCCATACTTTATATATCTGACCTGTAGTGTATTCAGATTTACACTACTATCTAGGGCTGAACAATCAATTATTAATTTGATCAAAATCATGATATGGCCCACTGCAACTTGCAAATTGCAGGAGGCGCAATATTTGTTAAAGGCAGAATTTGTGTCAAAATACCATTCTAAGTTAAATATTGTGATGTTGCAGTGATGTCTTGGCTTACACATCATATCCTACAAACATTTTTGTTTCCTACAGATCCCTGAAAAATATCACATCCCAATCATTTTAATGTGTTTTTAAATGAAACTGAGATTAATGATCAGAAATTGATAAATTAAGCTGCAATAAAAAGTAAAAATACAAGAATGATTTATCAGTGAATAAACTCTTTGTCTTCATAGTCTTTTTAAGACTGCATGACATATATTTTTCATCTTTCCAGGGCCAAAGTGTATGGTTGTGCAGACTATATGTGCCGGTGAACACATGTGAACACATCTGTGTATGCAGACACCTAATGTAGTATAAACAGAACCACATGGGACAGACAGAGAGGGGCTGAGCATTGAAGCAGGAGGATGATACAGACTGTAGGCTCATCTGATGATGGTCTTAAACCTTCATCTCACCTGAATAGGGATGAATGATATGGCTCATAAATAATATCCCCATATTTTCTGTCTATTTTGTGCCCAATAATATCTCTTTATATACACATTTTCTCTAAAATCACATACTATAAATTCTCAGATGGTACAAACATATGATTATATAATAGGTCTGGGCAACATGAACAAAATCAAGTATCAATATTTTTGACCACATTCCTTGATATTGATATTTATTGATATTGTGACAATATTGTAGGGATGACTATTGGTGTTTTCACAAAATACTAACAGATTTATATTAAATAATCATCAGTAATGTGGATATAATGACTAAGTGGGTAAAGGCAAATAATAGAACAGTCTGTAAGTGAACAAATTCATGTCTTTTTCCTGTAATGCAGCCTTTTAAAACCAGGAAAATACAACACTTATGACATATCACAAAGTAAAGATATCCAAAAATCTAGTCTCATATCACAGTATTGATATAATACCTTTATATCTCCCAGCCCAGACCTGAACATTTGACATCTGACACAGTGAAGTTTTCAGTCCCTCTCAGTGTTGTTGTGAAACAGAAGCCTTCAGTCAGACAGTCACATAACTTCATCCCTTGCTGGAAAATCTAATCTCATGGCAAAAATTAGTTCCAGGGGACTGAAGTCTGTTTCTCAACATTATGGTTTGTTTTATCACAGTGATCTGTGAAGTTTTTGCTCTGGGTTGGTATGTGTGCTGGATAAAGTGCTTGAATCTTCATACTCAGAATCTTTCATACTTCATTATCTGACTAAATAGTTTGCTTCTTAGATAGAAATAAGTCGGGGAGAGTGTGACACATTTTGAAACATAAAACTTTGTTGTGTGTTCCTTTATTTGTCACCCTTCTGTAGAATGATTGATGATGATGATGATGATTTTGGTAGTTTATAGCAGAAGTTCTCAATTTTTCCTCAGTCAAGGACCTGTACAAGATATGAAATAGACCAGGGACCCAAATGTAAGCTGTGAAGTATTTTAGATCGTAAAAGTCCAATCAAAACCTTACAAAGTGACCAAAAATACATTTTTATTTATTTATCTATCTTTCCGCAGAAATTTGTTACATTAATCTTGGAGACTGTTCAGTTTTTTCTCATTAATTTGTCAATATTTTCCAATAAATGTACCACTTAAATCTCTGAGAATAGAGTTTTTTTTCTCATAAATTTACAGCTTTTGTTTTTGATGTTTACCCCCATCTCCCAACTCCTACTGCCCTAATACACCGTCATAATGATACCTTTTGTAAAAAAAAAAAAAAGTAAATAAATGACTTAATAAATAAAACATCTTTATATCATGTTAATTTTAATGAATGAATCCAAAAACTTTTCATGGACCCCTTGGCCTTGAGTGCCACATACCCCCAGGGGTCCTCAGACCCCTATTTGAGAACCCTTCCAAACACAGTAACATCTGATTTAATGTGATTAAGAAGTGATTTTGAGCATATATGCAGCCTGTATATGAATATGTCATTTAGCACAGCTGTAAGGTGCTGGAAAAGCTTGAAAATGCTTGAAAAGTGCTTTAATCTGACTTTAGAAAATGTGTAGGAACCCTGTTTGTTGTGTCTTAGAAATGGTTGTGTGGGGCACAATGAATTTGTGTCACGGTATGTGTGCCAAACTGCATCACACATCACTGGCTGTTCAGTTTTCCCTCCATAGAGAGTAGCCATGTTTGCCACATTTTCCCACTCCCACTGCAGCTGTAAGTCCCACTGCTGTTCACCTGGAAATATTGTGTTTTTAGTCCTGATCCAAATTTTTTATGAAAGCAAACTGTAGGCTGGAATCTAGTTGTGTGTGTGTGTGGGTGGACCCAACATAGCCAGTTGATGCTCTCCATGTTCCTGCCTGGAGTGTGTCTTCATGTGACCATGCAGGACTGAATTAGCCCCAGTAATACCTTCTAGAATAAGCAGCAGAGCGCTGCAGCATGCTATACTTACTGCAGCAGAGGCCCAGTGCTTTACATCCTGCGACAACATGACCACACAACTTTACCTTAGCTAAAACCAAATTTTTAGTTTATTTATTTAACTATGTCTGAGACTTACTCATCTCAGTTTGTACAGAAGATGAAGGTGTGAGTGTTTGTATATGTTTCTCAGTAAGGTTAGGGCTCTTGCTTTACTGGTAATGCCTAAATCCATGATTTAGTGGAACAGGGATTTACTACCTTCTGTTCATACTCTACAGCCTTAATAAAGCCAACACACAGCCTAAACAGCACATCATTTATTTTCTTTTCCATGCTACCAAACACCAGCTGTTCTCCAGAATCTTAATATAAAGAACATGAATAAAAAGATAGAAAATTTCTGAAGTGGAAGTGTATGTTTCCACAAACTGCAACAAAGATAAAGAAGTAAATATAACATCTCCAAAAATAATAATCTGCACACTGTTCATTTGCTACCACTTAATTAACTGCAGCAACAACTATTCTTTTCCCTGAATTATTATACTAATCAGAAGGCTAATTATGAGCCTTATGCACAGTCAAACATTTGATCAAAGTTTTTCCTCCGTCACAGCGTATAGCTTCCTATATAAACTGAACAATTGTCATTGTTGTTTCTCATTCAATATGACATTGGAGAGAATAAATCAGAAAGCAGTAATCTTCTGTGACTGTTCTGTATGCACTGAGTCAGCAGATGAATCATACAGTGTTCAGGACACAAACTGTTTTATTCAGCCTGGTAACTGCACTCATTCACCCTGACCTGGGGTCTGCTCCAGGAAGGACCTCCATTAAGTTACTTCTGAGATAACTCTGCTGTGTAGGACCTGAAACACGGCTGCAAACACGGATTATTTCCATTGTTGATTAATCTGTCGATCATTTTCT
Source organism: Lutjanus erythropterus (assembly GCF_056507025.1). NCBI lineage: Eukaryota > Metazoa > Chordata > Actinopteri > Lutjaniformes > Lutjanidae > Lutjanus > Lutjanus erythropterus. The sequence goes on along the minus strand of NC_139323.1, from coordinate 3,753,385 downwards.
CGATCAGACGTATGCCACATGTTTTCAAGTCTTTCCTGTAACAATTATGAGCTATAAAATTAAATGTCAGAAAATTGTAAAAATGTTTCTAAAAGTCCAAGATGACGTCCTCAAATTTCTTGTTTTGTCCACAACCCAAAAATATTCAGTTTACCGTCAGAGAGGAGTAAAGAAAGCAGAAAATATTCACATTTAAGAAGCTGAAATCAGAGAATTTGGTCTTTTTTAAAAAAAATAAAAAATGACTCAAAACGATTAATTGATTAACTAATCCTGCGGTGAAGTATTTCCTGTAACAATTATTGTCATTATGAATTAATCTGTCCATCATTTTATTGATTAATCAGTAAATTAACTCAGTGTTTCCCAGAGCCCAAGATGACATCCTCAGAAACCAGAAAAATATTAATATTTAAGAAGCTTGAATCAGATCATTTTGACATTTTTTTTCTTTGAAAGATGACTCAAACCTATTAATTGATTATCAAAGTAGCTGGCAATTAATTTAATAATCAGTTATTAAATTGATTGTTGCAATTCTAATTGTAATCACTGTTAAATTAACCGTTGTAAAAGACAAAGGAAACTGGTTGAACTGTTTTCTAAAGCCTGTCTGGATTGATGCCATACTTTAATAATCATGTATCAAGTGAAAACCACAGACATTTCATATAATTGTAAAATGAATACTCTGTTTGAGCAGACAGTACTGACTGAAGTGAAAACTTGTAACTGTCCTGTAGGAGCATGTTTGGTTGATCAGTGTGTTGTGTAAAGGTTGCGGTTAGGAAGCTGCCTGTTCTTTGAGCCATTAAGGCGTCTTTAAAAATAAATGCAGACTAAACAGTGACAGCAGCTTGTCACTGGGGGCTCATTAACTCGTGTGTGTGTGTGTGTGTGTTCTGACAGATTCATGCAGGCACCCTGGTGGTTTCCTCACACACAACCTGCAGCCAGCCCCGAGGAGGCCACAGCACACTGTTGTTGGAGCTTAAATCAATTGTTGTACAATATTTTCTCTTGTTTAGTGTGTCAGGAAGTGGTTTGAGAAATAATGAATGATCAGTTGTTGCCGTCATCCTGCTAAAATGATGCACAGGTTCTTTGTTCTTTTCCAGTGAGTTTACCCTGTTGAAAGAGCATCAGTGAGAAAGATGCTGCAGTGTGGCCTGGATTATTCTGGAAGGCGTGGAGGATGATCAGTTAGATGTAGGAGATTGGATTTAGTTAGACTTGAGAGGATTAGAGAAACCATTCAACTCAGCACACTTACTAGAAAGCCAGAGGAAGATTTGGGGGATGGTGGAGGTGGTGGAGCCCTGATCTGTACAGGTGTCTCAAGACCAGTACAGTAGTCATGACTCCCAGTGCGTTCCAGGTTTCAGGTGACTGTTTAATAATGATATAACAATGTTCATACTCCTAAATATAGCACAAGCGAACTAACCAATCAAGGAAGCAGTAAAATAACTACTCCCGTTTTCTGTCTCATCCCTCATCAGTCTCTACTATAAGTACAATTTGATAAGTGCTGCAACTAACAGTTGGTTGATTGTTTTCTCCATTAATAGCTGTGGTCTCTAAAATGTCAGAAAATGATGAAAAATATTGATCAGCGTTTCCCAAAGCCTAAGTGACAACCTGAAATGTCTTGTTTTGCTCACAATCCAAAGAGGAGAAAAGAAACCAGAAAATATTCACATTTAAGGAGCTGAAATCAGAGAATTTCTACTTTTTTCTGAAAAAAAAAGACTCAGAGATTAATTGGTTATCAAAATATATATAATTGATTCATCATAATTATAATAAAGTTACAGCTGAATTTGATATCTGATGACAGAAAGGTGAAAACAGTTTAGACTGAGATTTGAAATAGTCATGACATCACCTGAATAATAAAACAGCAAGAAAGCTTTAATAAAGTATTATAATGTTGTAGTTGTATAAAGTTGAGTATTTTGAGGCTTTGCTAATTGAGATTTCTTTAATCTATTTCAATTATAGTATGAGTTCTGATTTTTATTATTGATGAAAAGAAAATATTTAAACCACACAAACAGGATGGAAAATTATCCCCAGCAAAATGTTGGTAAAAAAAAAATAATTGAAGTGACTGTTAGATTTCAGACACAGAATAATGATTTACTCTTGAGTGGCTGGTAGAGCTACAATGATTCATTGGTTAATTGATTTTGCTATTAAATTAATCTGCATCTATTTTGATAATCAATTAATCATTCTGAGTCATTTTTTAATATAAAAAAGTCAAAATTCTCTGGTTTCAGCTTCTCAAATGTGAATATTTTCTGGTTTCTTTACTCCTCTCTGACAATAAACGGAATATTTTTGAGTTGTGGACAAAACAAGACATTTTGGCACGTCCTCTTGAGCTTTTGAAAACACTGATCACCATTTTATGACATTTTATGGACAAATAACTAATTGAATCAAGAAAATGATCAACAGATTAATCAATAATAAAAGCAATCATTACAAAATCGTCCCAAACATGTGGAGCACATGGACGTATGTCTGTGCACTGATGAGCAAATGAAACTGTGTCCTTTCAGTTTACTGTGTACATTAGTAATCTGTACTGTTTGCAGTTCGATCCTCCTCGCTCATGTGACAGTATGCTAACACAGCGAGTCACACTGCTGGAGCTTGGGGCGGCTCTGTGTTTTGAGGCACTCGATGGTGGTTGCGAGGTGGGATGAAGGGCTTGGCAGATGGTACAGAGTCAAATGTGTTTGACACTAAGTAGTATCTGAGTGTGACAGGATGCTAAGTGGAAGACAAAGGGGCTGTGATATCCAAAGATCTAATTAGACTTTCTCAGCTTTAGCTGTTATGAAACTTGATTCCAGGGTTAATTTAAAAATGTATTCTGATACACTTACTGATTAAACAATATTAAAGTAATCTAACCTGATTACTTTCCATTACTTGAATTAGAAATCAGACTTTTTTCAATGTCAAAAGTGACTCAAAATGATTAATTATTCCTGTCACAATCTTGTCACTTGAAAAGTATGTCCAAAATGTCAGAAAATGTTGCAAAAATGTTGGTCAAAGTCCGAGATGACGTCCTCAAATGTCTTGTTTTGTCCACAACTCCAAAAATTTACTAAAGTTTCCTGCAGAGGAGTAAAGAAACCAGAAAATATTCGCATTTAAGAAGCTGAAATCAGAGAAATTGGACTCAAAATGAGTAAAGTGTTTTATGTTCATTATTAAGTTTATTAGTTTGTCCAGCTGTTCCTTCTTTTGTTGCTCACAATTTATTAATTGGTAGATTTGATTGATTTAAAGACAAAAAAAAAAAAAAACACCCAGTGAAGCATTTTTTCACTAGAGGCCATGATAATGAATTGTCAGCTGTGCATGGTAGGATCTCAGTGTTTGAATGCCAAAAAGACCTCAACCCAAACAACCTAACATATACTCTTTAGTAGTGATTAATTAGTAATTAAGTGGTCCACTGATTAATCATGCACAATATCCAGCATTTTGAGGTTAAACTGCTGTCAGCAATTAAAAATGTGAGCAGACACATGTGCTGCAGAACAATGTGAGCACACCCATTGTGAGTTTTGGAGTAGTGGTGAAAAAGTGAGGGTATATGGATATTATTTTGATATTGTGATATGAGGATAGATATGATTGCATGCATTACAGCAAAGTGACGTAATTTTCTGAACTCAGCAGACTGTTCTAGTTATTTTATTATTTATCTTTACCCACTTAGTCATTATATTCACATTACTGGTGATTATTTATCAAAAATCTCATTGTATTCATATTTTTCAAAGGCACCAATAGTCCTCCCTGCAAGATTGTAGCTATTTAATCTTCAATTAATTTAATTAATTTAAACTTCAGAGTTCAGAGATGAACTATCTTCCCTTTGGAAGAGTTGACCCAACACTTGGGTCCAGGAGCCAGGTCAACCCTTCAGGATGTTCTATATATACTATAATACTTACTTCTGTTAAACACGAATATTAACATAGTACAGTTGCATAAATGTTCATATGAGGATTAAATTTGACAGGAAGGATCCTGAATGTAGCACAATAAGATTCTGGGGGTTACTGCAATTATATTTTCAAATATAACCCACAACCTCCCCCAAAAGACAAAAAAATTACTGTCTGCTTGACAAATTCTCATCAAAACTGATTGTTTTTCAGCACCTTGTGGTAAATCAGTGCTTCACTTGTATATAGAAAACTTCCCAAGATTATAAGCTTCAATTTGATCTCAAGATGAGTTTTCTATCTTCAAAATTACACTGGCTGTGGTAGAAACTCTTCAGAGAAAACATAATTTTCACACACTAGCCTTCCAGATAGGGGTAAGCTTGTTTCCTGCATCTTGCCTTATTAGAGTTTTTTAAAAGCTTTCTTTTCATCTTTTCTACATGTGAGCTAATGTTCAATATATGTTCTAATGTATAGAATAATCACTTCTGACATACTGCACCCCACTCTCCCTTAAATACCAGTCATCTGGTGCGATCTACAGCAGAACCCAATGTATTTTTTATTGCATTAATTGATGATAAATCCATCTAAAATAATGTGTCACTAAGATAACCATTATATATTGGCCATCATATCTGCTCTCCAAATCGCAGCATCGGCCACTGAAAAACCCATAAAGGTCGAGCACTAGTTTTTAGTTAGGCAGTACGTCATCCAGCTCGAGGCAGCAAGTCGATACCCCTGTCTGGGGAAAACTCTCAGGGTCATGTGATGTTGTTATGATACTAGAAATTCTCATTTCGATACAATACCTTGAAAAATATTGATATTCAATACCATTTTCAATACGTGGAAAAAATAGATTAAACATTGAGGGCATGTTGGATTTTTATTAAAAGATAAATATAACCAGGCTATAACATGGCAACAGATCTAGCAAATGGAACAAGCAACAAGAAAAAGACAACAGTTGCAAGTAAATGAGAGGAGGCAGGAAATAATATGACACTGTAGCAGTGTGTGTCAACTCGCCATCAGAGAGAAGAGAGAATGAGAAAATGCAGCTGGTACGAGAGTATCAACCATGCAAACACTGTGAGTGTTGAAAGCATTTGAAATATTGATAATTATCGTTGGGAGAGATAGGAAAATGCTGAAAAGCTGCTGATGGAGAGCTAACACTAGCTTGATTGAGAGGCTGCTGGAGTTCAGTTATAACGTTTCAGTACAGCAGGTACTGAGACAGGTTTTCTTATTTACAGACAACAGTAAGCCTAAAGATACATGCTAGTTCAGTATCAGCAGTGTCTAGTCACTGTGTTGGCTCTTTGGAAGAGGTAGGACTGAAGGAGCATGACAGCTGACTGATTAACCTTCATTTATCAAGAAATCGCAAACACGTTGACAGGTCACAGAATAATTCTCTAAATTATGTATGAAGCAAAAGTTTGTTTAAGTTGGCATGAATTTGTACAAACTTGTGGACAGAAAATTGTTTTGTTGTCTATGGGATCTTCAGTTTCCTGATGTTTTGGGCAAAGTACCACTGTGTGCTGGTCTGATGTATGGCTGCAACTAACAGTTACTTTCATTGTCGATTAATCTGTCAATCCTTTTCTAAATTAATTGATTAATTAGCCTTGTCACAGTCTGGTCGCTTTGTGTGCTTCATGTTTGGACCTATTTTTCAAGTCTTGCCTGTAATGATTATTTTCATTATCAATCAAACTTTTGATCATTTCCTCCAAACATCATCCTCAAATGTCTTGTTTTGTCCACAACTCAAAAATATTCAGTTTTGTTTCAGAGAGGAGTAAAGAAACCAGAAAATATTCACATTTAAGAAGCTGAAATCAGATAATTTTGACTTTTTTTTAACTTACAAAATGACTCACAACAATTAATTGATTATCAAATTAGTTGGTGATTAATTGAATAATTGGCTGCAGTCTGATGTATTGTTGCCTCCACAGACTTTGAGTAAATCTGGCCCAGGTGTGTTGTTGAGATGATTGTAAAGCTGTGAGGTGCAGTGGAATCACGAGGCTGTGATTGACAGTTGTATTGTGTTCACAGTGAGCGTGGAGGTCAGGAACAGCTGACACCTGACAGACTGATGGGACAGCTAACACAAAGGCTTCCTCATTTTCTTTCTTACTTCCACACTGCTGCCGTTAGGTTTCCACTAACCTAGCAATATTCCTTTTCACAAACTTTGACCAGTGTGGGTTTCTAAAGAATCGTACTGTTCTCCCCAGGTATCCAAGTCAAACACCAGTGACTGTCAGGTTAGACTTTCTAACAGAATAACAGAATAAAACAGGATCTTGTCACAAATCTTTGCGGGTAAAATAATGCTGTGGAATGAAAATGTTGTTCATTCAAATTTAATCATACGTTATCTCTTTAATTACAGTGTGCATGTGTTACTGAACTGGTTAGGCTGTGTTTCAGCACCGTGGACAGCACATCCTCCTGCAGAGCACAGTGAGCCTCTCTGTTGCTCTGTTCTTTCAGTCAGTTTTTAGTGCCTCTAAACATAGCTCTGTCTCCTGCACTGTCACTGAGGTGTCTGAAATAGCCTAGACAGATGTGCTTACAGGATGCGCTGCTTAAATTCAAACTCTGACTGACTCAATATGTCTCAGTCTCATCACAATTCATATGCACAGAAAAGCATTTAATATTCAGTCCCACCAGGATGGGTTTTCATGTGGTCATTGTGAACCAAAATGGACCAAATTTTACCGGATTTAAAACAGTTGTGTCTAAAAATTACAATTTAGCCGCAGGGTTGGGAGGGTTACTTTAAAAATGTATCCCAATACAGTTACTAATTACCTGTTTAAAAAATTAAGTCAGTAGCATAATCCAAGTATCATTCTATTACAATATGTACATAGTAAGTTGTAACTTAATTACTTTCCATGAATTTGGAGAATTAATTTTGGATTGCCTCAATATAATATAGTGTTTGTAGGGCTGCAACCGATGATTATTTTCATCAACGATTAATCTATCAATTATTTTCTCAATTAATCAATTAGCTGTTCGGTCCATGAAATGTCAGAAAGTGGTGAAAAATGTTGATCAAAGTCCAAGATAACGTCCTCAAATGTTTGTTTTGTCCACAAGTCAAAGATATTCAGTTTACTGTCAGAGAGGAGTAAAAAAAACAGAAAATATTCACATTTAAGAAGCTGAAATCAAGAGAATTATGACTATTTTTCTTAGAACTGCAATTATTTTTTTTTTTTAAGTGTTTAATGTTTGTTGTTAGGTTTATTAGTTTGTTCAGTTGCTCCTTCCTTTGTTGTGCACAATTTATTGATTGATTGATTTAAAGACAAAAAATATTGAAATTTCCACCCAGTGAAGCCATGATAATGAATCGATAGCTGAGTGAAAGGGTACAGTGGTGCCTCATAGTAAGAAAGTCCTGAGTCTGAAGCCCCCAGCTGGCTGAGGGGCTGTGGAGTTTGTGGTCGGGGCAGGGCCTTTCTGTGAGTGTGCATGTTCTCCCTGTGTCTGCGTGGGTTCTCTCCGGGTAGTCCGGTTTCCTCCCACAGTTCAAAGACATGCATTAAATGGTTAATTGGTGACTTGTCCAGGGTGAGCCCTGCCTCTTGCCCAGTGTCAGCTGGGATAGGCTCCAGCCCCCCCGCGATCCTTCAAGGTTAAGCGGATACAGACAATGAATGAACGAGTCAAAGTCAAAGTTCATGCTGCTGACACCTCCCCTCCCAACCAAATTGTTTGGTCTCAGGGGCCCCAAAACCCCTTTCATGGGCGAACTGATGTAAGTACAAATATTAAAGTACTACAGATTTGGCAGAGAGTATACTGACACAAAAAACAGTTGGACTGCTTTTTCACGACATATCCTGTTGATTGTTTTGGGGTTGATGTCTGTTACCTTGCGAGGGAGCTGGTTTTACAAGATCAGACGAGAATCCATCTTTACTAGAGATGATCTTTATTCCTGTCCAGTTCATTTAGTGTGTTCTCTAGCTCTGTTGTTGTCACTTGACCTTTCCGGCCAGAAACTGGATGAACCTTCGAGATGCAGAGACTGGCAAAGTGCTGTGGCAGGGAACTGAAGACCTCTCTGTACCGGGAGTAGAACATGAAGGTATGTTCACACAGCTAACTTCAATATAGCACATACAGTATATTGCATCTATCATAGTGGAATGATGTAAAACGTTTTTTTAAAATCCTTTTCTTCCCACTATTTTAGCCATTATTTCCAACTGTTCAGATAACATTTGCTGAGATCTGTGGATGTGGTTCTCACAGTTTTATAATGAAGTACAGTGGAGAACCATACAAGCCATCAGAGACCAGTTTACCTAATTACTTACAAGTGAAAACAAAGATAAACGTTATCACTCAATAATTCGAAAGGTATTGTTACCCAAACCTTTCAGTTTGAATTGGATTTGTAGGATCTACTTTTTGATTCATTATTTGTCATACAGGAATAGTATGTGAACTGAAAGGCAGGGCTGTACAAAAGGACCCCTGTGAAAAATATGAATAAGAAAAAAACATATAAAAAAATAAAGATTATGAACAAAAATTATGTGCACAATATGTAAATTGTATGTGCTATTTGAAGGCAAATTATACAACATAAGGCAGCACTTGCTCCTCCCTCACTGCCACCACAGGTGCCCTGAACCCCAACTGCTCCTGTGGATCCGCTCAGAGGCAGATCAGACTGGTCTGGGTAACTGTACAAATGTGATCAGGAGATTCCTGAAAGAGAAAACACTGGGCCTCATTCACCAACTGTTCTTAAGAAGAAATGTCTTCTTAAAACCCACTTACACAGGTTTCACAAAGATTCTGGCATTCACCAATGTTTTCTTATGTTTCTGGGGTTGTCCAGGACTGATCTGAGATCAGACATTAGGCAATTGAATGTTAATGAGTTAATCTAACCAGGGTTCAGGGTTAGGAGTTCATCTATAAATTAATGATCAAAACAGAATTGGAGTGAGCCTTTGGGGGTTTAAAATTATGCAGTGTTTGGTCTATACAAATACTATACTGCAAAAGCAAATGTTTAAATAGAAACTAAGCACTTTGTAAACACATGGGCATGTTGAAGAACATATATTCATTAAAATAATGTACAATAACGTGTAATAATAATGTACATGTGTAAACAGCTTTTAGATAAAATGTATTTATCTGATTCTGATTTGACCACGGAGATGAAAGACACTGACACCGCTCCACTGCCTTTAGATTTTCATTTGGGAATTCTTGATTTCTCTCTCACCTTCTCTGTGATCTCTGTGTGCACACAGCCCTGCAGTCTCATGCCATTATAAGGGCGATGGTGAGGTGTTTCCCTTTGCTAATTGGTCAAAACTAGAACTGATAAGGACAGTGGCATTCAAACACCTTTATGAATCTGGCTTAGATTGTCCTGTGGACCTTTCATGAGAACAAATTTAAGAAAAAACTTAATGTGTTGGTGAATGAGGCTCACGGCTCTCACTGAAACTGACAGTGTGCAGGGCAATATGAAGGATTCACAGAGGACTGAGGATATACAGAGGTCATCAAAACAGTTTTATAACACAATAGACATTTTGATCACATGCACATATTTAATGCCAAATCCCTGGGTTAGATGTCTGCTTGCTTCTCTTAGCATTGACGTATGGACTTCACTTTAAAGCAGTGTAATGAACCACACCATATCTCAGCAAGAAACTAACTAAAATCTAACCATAACTGTTTGGAATATTATAACTGTCAACTTCTTATGTACATAAAAAGTTTAGATGGTAATTTTCAAGGAGAACACCAATTAGTCATCATTAGCATGGAGGTCTGAGAAGTTAGAACAAGCTCCAATGTCAGCATTTTACATAATGATAATAAATAAATTAAAAAAATCAAGATGTACAGTACACTGCAATGGTCCACAGTTGGCTATAAGATGTTAACTCTCTGAGAAAGAAATGGAGTGTATGAGATATTTTGAAAAATAGTTGCAGAGTTAATACTGTTCAGTCTCAGACCTCTTTCAGCAGGTGGCAGTCAGCCAGTGCTATACACTGTCCCACTTCAATAGACAAGTTGTCACCAAAAACAGTGTTTTGCTATTGAAAGCTTTTTTTTTGCAGCTGAACCAATTGCAGATCTTGCATTCATCGCTCTGCCTGTCAAAGCTAATTTATCTCTTTGTCGGAACTGTTACTCAGAGTTTGTCACTGTCTCTCCAGCTCGCGTCCCCAAGAAGATCCTGAAGTGTAAAGCAGTGTCCAGAGAATTGAACTTTTCCTCCTCAGAAAAACTGGAGAAGTTTAGACTGGAGCAGAAAGTTTTCTTCAAAGGACAGTGTCTAGAAGGTAAGCAGCCAAAACGCTCAACTAAAGGTAACCTGGAGTTTTGACTGAAGCTGCAACGATTGATATAATAATTAATTATCAATTGTTATTAAATTAATTGCCAACTATTTTGATAATGGATTAATCACTTTGAGTAATTTTTTTAGACAAAAGTCAAAATTCTTAAATGTGAATATTTTGTGTTTTCTTAGAATGTCATTTTAGCATTTACATTTTTGACATTTTATGGACCAAATAACTAATTGGTTAATCAAGTAAAAGATTGACAAATTTATTGATGATGAAAATTATTATTATAGGGAAAAACTTGGAAAAAAAAATGGGTCCCAACATAAGGAGCACACAGAGCTATTTTTCAAGTAGCAAGATTGTGACAAGATTAATTCCTCGATTAATAAAGAAAATAATCAACAGATTAATCAACTATGAAAGTAATCGTTAGTCGCAGCCCTAGTTTTGACCACTATTGGCACTGTGGATCAGTGTTGCGACAAAAACCTACTGTACTCTAAAGCGGCTCAAGCTGCTGCTTTTCCTTTCAGCACTCATGTTAATCGGCCTGACTGAAGACCACAGCGTGACGCGGCAGGAGTTTCTCTTCTCTTTTTCTCCATTTTGCAAGTGAATCAGACATGAAAACAAACAGATAATCTATTATGTTAGAAATGAAATGTATGATGTAAATGATCTGATTCTCTCTCCCTGCTGTTCTTCTTTGGAATTTTCAGTTTTTCCACATGATAACATATGACAAGCTGCTATATGCCACTATATTTATTATTAGTAGTAGTAGTATCAGTGCTGTTTGTGGTTGTATTATTCAACATATTTGTCAGTTGTGTTTACAGAGAGGGAGAAAGCAGAGCAGACAGGCAGGAGGAAAGGAGGAAGGGGTGCCTTTTTTATCCACGATCACATAAAAAGCTTTAAATTCATGAGGTCATTATAAAGATCAGCTTCATGTGTGATCAGCAAACAGCAGAGGAGCTGAATCATGTGTTGATCAGTGAAATGCACTTTTGATGTATTCAGCCGGGCTGCTGCTCACTTCAGAGTTGACATATTGCAGTGCTTCAGTGTGCAGTGTGTCTCTGCCGTTACGTTTGTTTGCATGAACTCGGGTGACACAACACACATTCCTGCCAAAGGTTTCACTCTGTTCAACTGATCAAGTGGTGGCAGTGACATGCAAAGACATACAGCAATGTGCCAACAAAGGCAGGGAAGAAGAAGACTGCTAGCATGTTAGCATGGATATAAAAACTGAGTAAACTGAGGTAAATGTTGTAATCCATGGAAACTGGAGTGAGAGACTGGAAATGGTGCCACTTTTCTATTCATTCAGTTAAAAATATATGAATCAAATCTGACAAAATGATTCCCATCCCTAAATGTAACATGTGCATCAAGCTTATTTCAAAAAAAGCTTTTAATTTGGATGCGTAGGAACTCTGTTGGTTCCTTAAAATGTGTCATAGTTGCTTCATAACCCCTTCAGAACCTTCTACCACCACTTACTGTTAATATTTTACAGCCACCTAATAGCAGGAGTCTCAATTCTGATCACCAGCAGACAGCTCAGTTAGCTGTGATCAGTGTTGTCACTGTGTGTCTCTCTGAGTGTTGTCTCTGGGGCCCCGCTGTACGGAGGTGAGGTTTCAGAGGGCCCCAGGGGACAACACACACTCCACACCAACACAACATGTTTACATTGCTGTTTTCCACCAGAGGGACGCACCTCTGAAATTGTATTTGAACCATCACGGTGCACTGACACGCTGTATAAACCCAGGAATCATCCCTGGAATGATACTGTACTGAGCTCTGTGTCTGTCTCTGTCTCTCTGTCCAGAATGGTTCTTTGAGTTTGGTTTTGTTATCCCCAACTCCACCAACACATGGCAGTCTCTGATAGAAGCAGCTCCAGAGTCCCAGATGATGCCAGCCAATGTTTTAACGTGAGTCCCCACTCACTTTCTCCACTTTCTCTTTCTGTACTGCTCACACTTGAAATGTATCTTATTTCTCATGTATTTGCTATTTAATCCTATACAGCTACCTCTCAGTTTTAATCAAACCTTAAGCCACATCTAACAGCATACAGTGATACAAACACAAGTTAGTTACAGATTATTTCTAACTTAATCTATTTAATGCACCAATTATATGACAATATGATATTTTTGAAGAAATACTGGGCAATATCATGCAATCTTACAAATAATGAGGGAATATTTAAAGGAGAGTTGTGATCATTATAACTTAGGTTTATTTTCATAGTCTTGTCCATCATTTCTGTTTAATGCCACCCCCAACTAAAGATTTTTTGTAGTTGACTAGTAGTTAAAGCCATTGACAACTCGTTTATGATATTAATTTAAATATTTAAATGTACATTTTTTGGGGGCATGAAGTGAGCTGCCTGTTTGATACGAAGGATTCTGAATCAACACGAGACTGAACATTTATTTCGGCACTGTATAACCTCACAGAAGTCTTGCTGTTAAAAACATGTGAATAATTAACTTCCAGCTACACAAAAACAAATGCTTGCAGATTTATTAACATGGTGGATGATGTGAACTGAACTTAACTCGCTAAAGTTACAAACTCGCTCTTAAACTGCTTCAAACATCCTGTCCCCGACTGAATACGGCATGTCTTCATCGTACCCAGTGTGGTTGAATAATTCAGCAAAGTTTTATCAAAATCACATTATGGCCTACAGCAAAGGAGGAATAACATGTGTTAAATGCAAAATGTGTGTCAAACTACCATTTTAAATTAAATACTGTGCTGCAGAAATGTCCTGGTGTACACATCATATTTTTACAGACTTGATGTTTTAAATGAAAATGGGAATAATGATGTAAAAATTAGCATTCCCTCTAATATTGCAAATCATATCCCAATTGCATTATCAGTCAAAATAATGGCAATTAGATATTTTTGCAAAATTGTTCAGCTCTGTTTCCTGGAATCAGAGTCCTGGTCGGAGCTGCTGTAAGTCACCTTGGTACTGTATTCTCAGTCGTTCAGTTAACCTCCATCCGTCTCAAAGGCTGTGTCCCAAACTAATAGGACAGCTAACTGAGCTAAGTAGCTAATGGCAGCTACAGCACAGTTAGCAGCCAGTGACTTCAGTATTTCAAGAAGAAAAGGTTTGTCTTGCAGCAGTCCCCCGATACTTTCAACCTGGGCCAAGTGGCAAGGTGCAGATCTTGGTTTCTATTTTTTTTTTCTGTACCTAACAGATGAATGAAAACTTGGCTGACTATGACTCTTCTCACCGACTAACAATTCAGTCAGCTATAGGGGGGAAGACCTATTTTCTATCAGTAATAATCCATTGTATTCATCAATTCAAAAGCTGAGACACTGTGTAAAACATAAATTAAAAACAAGGCAAAGATTTGCAAAACTTTTTGACGTGTATTCAGGTGAATACAGTACAAAGGTGAGATATTTGATGTTCAAATTGATGAACTTTTATTTATTTATTTTTTTTGTAAATACACATGAATTTGATGCCTGCAAGAAAAGATTGTGAAAGTTGTGGAATGATTAAAAAACACCTGTTTGGAACATTCCACAGGTAAACAGGTTCATTAATAACAGGTGACAGGATCATGATTGGGTTTCAAAGGGACATCATCATAAGCATGGATGAGGTGAGGTTCTCCACTGTGTGAAAAACTGCTAATAGTCCAAGAGTTTCAGGACAACATTTCTAAACACAAAACTGCAGGAATTTCAGTTCATGAAATAATTAAAAGATTCAGAGAATCTAGAGAAATCTGGAAACCAACATTAAATGTATGTGACCTTTGACCCCTCAGGCAGCACTTCATTAAAAACTGCATTAAAAACCACATCATTGTATAAAGGATACTACATGGGCTCAGGAACACTTTGCAAAACTGTTGTCAGTAAACACAGTTTGTCTCTGCATCTACAAATGCAAGTTAAGACTCTATCATGCAAAGAGAAAGACATATATCAACAACATCCAGAGACACTGCAGACTTCTCTGGACCTGAGCTCATCTGAGATGGACTGAGACAAAGTGGAAAAGTGTGCTGTGGTCTGACGAGTCCACATTTCAGATTGTTATCACAAATCATGGACGTCGTGTCCTCTGGACAAAAGAGGAAAAGGACCATCCAGATTGTTACCAGCGCCAACTTCAAAAAACAGCAGCTGTGATGGTGTGCATGGCAGCATGGCCCACTGAAAATGTGCACTTTGAAGCACAACAGAGACATTGTCAAGCAAAAATGAGGAAGAATTTCAGTTTCAAATCTTAAATGATTAGTGTCCTAACTTCCCAAACACTGATTGAGTGTTGTCAAAAGAAAAGCTGATGTATCACAGTGGTAAACATGCTCCTGTCACAACTTTGTTAGAACATGTTGCAGGGATCAAATTCAGAATGAGTGAATATTTACAAAAACAATAAAGTTAATCAGTTTGAACATTTAAATATCCTGACTTTCTACTGTATTCAATTGTATATAGGTCAAAATTTTTTTTTTATTTATGTTATACATAATATCCCAACTTTTTTGGAACTGGTTGACTCACAACAGTGGAAATTCATGGTAATGTTATATAGTGTACCTGTACTTTTGTGGCAGGGACAGAAGTGGAATTGATTAAGATTTGACACCTCAGTTAAAGTTGACCTGTGTCTTTGTCTTCCAGTGGTAACGTGATCATAGAGACCAAGTTCTACGATGATGACCTCCATGTCAGTACCTCCAGGGTACGGCTTTTCTACGTCTGACCTCTGACCCCCCTCACTCTACCTTCCAATATGCTGTTGTCCTGCCAAGGTCTATAAATCACCAAGGTTAGCTACAATTTGCAGCAGTAAAAAATACACTCACTGCTGACTTGGGATCAGCACGTTTGGGTGAAGCCCGGCTGTGGTCCCACGCTCAGTAGCGTGAGTTTGTGTTTGGTTGTCCTTTTGTTTTGTGTCCACCTGAAAACTTCTTCTAGACCTTGGGAGGAGAGGGAAGAGGAGGAGAGAGCACTCTGTTGTTTCCTCTGTTCCAAGATCATCACTCTGCATTTCCCCCCCTCCAGACTGTTCTACTGTAAATACATCACCACTGATCTCAAGTCAGCCAGGGAGCAAGTCTGACATGATTCCTACTTTTTTCTTTCTTTTTTTTTTTTTTTTTTTTTAATTCTGCCCTCTCTCACTCCAAGGTTACATCAACTCAGGAACAGAACGCCACACATGTAACCTGTCTGATCTCCTTTTCTCTGTCCGGACACGGAAACACATGTTGTCTATTACACACAAGCTGTGCGTCAGCATCAGAGGGAGACGCAGCTCGGTGTCTCTCCTGAGCCAATTTCAAAAGGTCTTAATCGGAAAACACTAGATAAAATGTCCTGTAGCTGTGTCCCATCCCAGAGGCTCCCTCCTGTAAAGTCCTGACAGAGTTTATCATCATGAGGCCCGGTGAAGTGCAGCCTCCTTTTGTATACATTTAAAAAACGCAGCATGTATATAGTTTGTAGTCCTCAATATCCCATAATCCTTTCACTGGTCACTTGTAAAGTCAGAAAATTCTTCTACTATCAGAAAAAGTTATACAGACATATTTGGACACATTATAACAGCTCAACTCTTAAATGTCCACTTTGAATGGTGGTTAATGGTGGTCTCTGTGAGGCCAAGTATTGGAACCGCTGATGTAGCTTTTAGTCGTCTGAGGGACACACCTCTGCAGGCAGCCTCTGAAGTGGGACACAGGAAACAGTAGAGCTGTACTCAGTAGAATCTGACGACATGAACTAGTGTAGAAGAGGGGTTTTCGGTGTAGCGCGATGGAGGACCAAGCGCCTGTTTTTATTCCGCTGTGGGTTGGACTGGATCGCCTCTGTATATTATCGTCTGTATTGTGTTGAAAGAGAACCTGCACATGATGACACACGTCTGTGTTTGAGGGACATCACGCAGCAAACAGGAGGGTTTTTTTTGTTACATTCATATAACTCGCTTGTATTCGACTCTCAGAGGTGTACTCACATTCAAAATATTCAACTCGACTAACAGGTGTAGACCGAGACATGCACCTTTTATTCTCAGTAGTTCACCTGTTTGTGATTTTTATCCCAACTAGACCCAGATGTTAACAGCTGCTGGAGGTCTCTAACGCAGCACTGCTCTGTACATTCTGGCTAGATTTTAATGTCAACTTCCCATCCAGTTCACTGTGTTCATGTCATTCTTTGTTTTTTCTTAGCTGTTAACTAAGCTGTGTAAAATAGACTTGTGTTTTAATATGACAGGAGTTGTGGATTAAAGTCATCAAATGTTGTAATAACATGTTGTGTGTGTGTGTGTGGTCTTTATTGTGTTGCCTTTAAGCAAGTAAGGTTATGTGCAAGTTGAAGTACAAATAAATATAATATGTAAAATATTAAACAAACTATATGCTCAAACTATTTACACTATATACAGTGTATATAGTGTAAATAGTTTATATAGTGTATATTATACACCTTTCACTTATACAGATATATGTGGATATATGGATCCTTGTGCAGGGTAATTGCCAACATGTTGTAATGCACAGGCTTGGGGAGTAATCGATTACTTGTAACAGAATTATGTAATCTGGACACAAAAAAGGTAATTGTATTCCAATAAATAAATAAATTGCACACAACAAAGGAAGAAACAGCTGGACAAATTAATAATTTTGGCACTGGCCACCCCTGAAACCTGATTGGTCACCCCAGGGTTTTTTGTTTGTTTGTTTTTGGATGCATACTTTTAACTTTTACAAGGGTAATTTTACTTTATAGCCCATTTTACAACACAGACCTGTAATGAGCTGTAAGTTGTTGTTCTCTCTATCCTACTCACAAAACAATAATCATATAAAAACTATATAAAGCAAATGGGTAAATAAATAAATAAAAATAAGAAATCATTTAAAAAAAACATTTCTTTTCATGGTGGAAAGCTGAGGGTGAATTCAGGAGTTGCACGGCCTGAGGAAAGACATACAATGGAGGTAAAGTTTCTGTTTGAGGACTTAAAGAATAACATAGTCACACAGGAGATCATTATTTAAACTAAACTATACTAAGATACTGTAATGTTAGTAATTTAAGAAGATATTACAAATGATGGACATGCCCCTGCCCCTTAGGGCTGCATACCCGGCCCTTTCTGTACTCCCTACACATGACCATGAGGCACAGATCCAACACCATCATCAAGTCTGCTGTCAACACAGCTGTCAACAGCTGGATCACCAGCAATGAGACACCTACAGAGAGGAGGTCAGAGTTCTGACATCCCGGTGCCAGGACATTAATCTCCATCTCAGTGTCAGCTAAAACAAAGGAGCTGATTGTGGACTGTAGGGAGAAGGACACTCCCACATCTCCATCAATAGGGCATTGTTGTAGAAGGTCTGCCTGCTGCTGTCCATCAGACACGGCAGCATCCACCTCCCACAGCAGCAGGCTCAGGGACATCTTCATCCACCAGGTGGAACTCTATTATCAACCCCATCACTATAATCATTTACCTGCACCGCTTTGATACATGGATGTCACTTATACACTCTGTAATACTTTACACTACAGTAACAGTAGTGTAGTTACAGTACAGTAACTACAGTTACTGTTTGCTACTTTTCACATCCCCTTGGATTTATTACTACCTGTTGACACCTTTACACCTCATTTACTACCTGCTTATACCTGTACATGTTTCAGTATTATGTATTTATTACCCTATTAACGCTTGTACACACCTCAGTGTTTACTTATATATATATATGTATATATATATATATATGTATACTGCCTGTAATAGATGTGATTGTGTTCTATTGCTTTTATATTACATTATTTTATTTTATTTTATTTTATTTTATTTTATTTTATGGTTACTCTACTGAAAAAGATGTCGCCATGCTCTTGAACTTCATTTCCCAGAAGACGTTGCGGTCTACGGAGGGGGGATTGTCTCGACCTTGGAGTTTGACGTAGTCACAGAGCAGCATGGCGAGCAAGGAGCCGAACGTAAGTGTGTGAAATGCCAAACGATGAGAACTGCCGGTGTAGTGTGTGAACATTGTGTGAAATGTGTGTCTACTGATGTAACTGACGGTCAGTAAAGAGTAAAGGCGGTGCCGTATGAAGCAGGGAGCGGTTAGCAGTTAGCATGTCTCTTCTGTTAGCTGTCCGTTATCAGACAGGTCGTGTTGTGTGACATGACTACTGTTAGCAGGCTATTACTGTGACCTGGTTCAAACAGAATGGAGGTGGTCAGGGGGACATGACTTACTGCTGCAGTTTGTTCACTCGTGTGTAGTTTCACTCCAGACTGTTAAATAGAAATCACGTGACGCTCCCTTACCTTAGTCTGGGGTCATTCTACAAATACAGCGGAAGTGCTGTCACCTACTGCTTCACACACCAAAATCCTACAAGTTGACACAGTAATCACATTAATTATATATGTTCAGTAAATAAAGACTGTTCTAGTAACGACAGAACAAAGTTAAATAATCTAATGCTCAGTGCTTAATTTCAGCAATTGAAATGTCAAGTTCAAAAAATTGTCTTGTGACTTTAATCATACATGGAAGTTGAGCCATTTATTTTTAATGTTAAAACATATTTCCAACCTCTATAATGAAAGTGTTCAAGGTGCATAACACCAAAACTAAACTTAAAAATGTGCCTGCCTGTTAAAATTGATCACTTTTTCTGAAAGTGTACGTTTAATAGAACCCTCAGAAGTGAGAAAACTACACAGGGGGAAAATTGACACACCAGGCAACAGAAGCCGTTGTACATTTTATTTTACGATACTTAAAACTAAAAATAATATTATATCCATGTATATGCACAATATAATATATATTTTGACTCAATTTACATGCAGAATATGTTTTACTAAATGATATTTTAATTTAGGCTTCCATAAGGGTGTTGCCATTGTTGTGTGATATCAGACAACTACTTTTTCATGAAGTTGTGGTAGATTAATTTGCCTCAAGTTCAGAAGTAAGAACTGATTTTGATTGATGTTTCATTGTACTCTTTCTAGTGGGAGGTTGGGAAATTCTGATCTCTGACATTGTCTGAAATGCAGCATTTCTATGAAGTTGTTGTGATTGACAACAAATGATCTTCTTATGAGGAATAAACCTGCCTGTCTGCAGCTGAATAAAGTTGTCCTACACAACTTTTAATGTCTGTCATAAGGGTGGAACTAAGAGAGCCTAATATTTTCTGAGGTGGTATGTGGTGTAAAAAGTTTGAGAAACACAGATGTAGATAGTTGTGGTGTGAGTGCTGAGTTCTGGAGATATGGAGTGGTGTTGGAACTACTTTCTATCTGTGCAAGAATCTACCGGAACTACTTTCTTTTGACTAGACAGAAAATAATTCTTATATGAAACTGCTCACTACAAGGTCTGTGGATCAAACCCATGGATAAAAACCCATTCTCAATATTATGTTTGTCTGTAACCATTCTGTCAGACCAGGTAGTTCTGTAGGGCTGAACCAACCGGATGGTTCTAGACTAGGCTGCTTTTTGAGTTTTGGAGAAGATGGCTAAATGTGAGCCCCTGCTGATGTATATAATCTGACAGGCAGCCGCTGGACTGAAAGCAAGTGTATGTCAGCATTTTAGCTTCAATGAAGTTGAAACGAGTGTGTGAAGAAATTCTCAATGACCAGTTTATCAATCATTGGTTAATCATTATAATCCCTACTCAAGATGCATTGATAAACGTTTTATAATCTCATCCTAGCCCTCTAACTCAGAATCAAATTGAACTGTGAGGCGCCAGAAGATTCCCACCCTTTACACCAGCTTGTCTTCATCCCTAACATGATGAGTCTCTTTTTCTTTCCTTTTTCTTTGTCTTCCAAACTCACTCACCCACTGTAGCGCCTCGTCCAGCACCTCAGGGACCTGGCAGGTCGTATGTCTTCATCCGGTGGCAGAGGGGCTGGATTAGGACTGAAGCTGCTGCTTGGAGCTGGTGCCTTGGCATATGGCGTTAAAGAAGCCACCTACACAGGTAAACACAATCACTCCTGAGCTCCCAGTGTGTGACAAGTCCCCACAGGGCACTGATATTCTACATAAACTACCTGTGGCCAGTAGCACCAACAGTACTTATAAGCTAAGCTGTCCAACCTAATAGTAATGCTGTTTGCACTGTCTAGGCTTAAGCCTTCTCCTCGGTGTGGTCAAGACTAGGTGTAAATCTTACCTGTGGGCATACACAGGCATACGCATTGCTAAGACCAGGCTGATTGGTGCAACCAGCATGAAGTTCATTCTAAAGATGGATGTTAACTAAGACCAACTTAGCAGTTCGGACCAGGCTAAAGACCAGTTGGTACAACCCACTCCTCAAGATGACTAGGTGATACCACTGACCACCGGCTCTTATATGTAGTTCCTCTGGCGTTTCACCTATTGGGCTTCAGTAGCTCAGTGGTAGACAGGACAAGCATTTTATCATGAAGTTTGTGGATTGATCCTTGACTCCACCTGTCAACATGTCAAAGTACTTGAGCAAGACATGCATAGATACTGGCTGAGAGATAATGATGTACAGCAACTTAAAAAACATAAACCAATACACAACACATGTTGCACTTAGAAATAACTGCAAATGAAGAAAAATGTATGCCAGTTTGACAAAACAGACACAGAACTAGAAGAGGTCACTCAGTAGAGTGCAGATCCCTGCCAGGCGACAGATGGTGAAGCACCTCCTGCAATGCCACCACAACTGCCAGATGCAACCAGCAAACATTTACAAAGTTTCACCATTATTAACATGACCTCCATATAAGTTGTTTTGAGCTGAAACAAGATTTCAAACCCAAGGTGTTGTTGATCTCTTGCAGCCCCTAGTGGACAGTTAAGAAGAGTGAGACGTCAGCTGTCGATGGTTGTATAAAAGAGAGCAGTCAAAAAATAGAATTACTGTCGTTTGTCTCCACCAACCAGTCAAGTTACAGTTTACATCCATGTTCTGTCCACACTCATGTAATGTCTGTAGTGAAGACTGAAGGAATTTAATATGGAGCTTACCACTATACTGACCTGCGACTTTGAAGAAATTTAATAAAAGCTATTAAGTGGTTTTTGGTTGTTTGTTTTTTTGTGTGTGATTCCAAATAATAATTTCCAGACTATTTTTATAGAGGAGGACAGTGGACTGATTTTTGTCCTGTAGACTCTTGGAAATGTCATCAATTAGAGTGAAATCCTGTTAATATCATTCATAAAAGCTTTTGTTTCTGTGTGTGTGTATGTGTGTGTGTGTGTGTGTGTGTGTGTGTGTGTGTGTGTGAGCAGTGGAGGGTGGTCACAGAGCCATCATCTTCAACAGGATTGGAGGGATGCAGATGGACACTATCCTGGCTGAGGGGCTGCATTTCAGGTAGGATTAGCATATTTATTATCTACTGGTGACTCTGTTCCCTCATGACTTTTATTAGTGTCACGGTCATCAACTTCAAGTCTTACATAGTATGAGCCAGATTGAAGGCAGACACAGGGGGAAAGAGAGCAGAGGAGCAGGAGAGTGGTGCACTGCAAATAGCGAAAAAAAAAAGTTCATTCCATTAAATGTATTTAGCTGATGCTTTTATCCAAAGCGACTTACAATTGGTGCATTCCACCCTATGGATACAACCCAAAGTTACAAGACATCATACAAAAGGTTTCTAAGACACTGAGATACAGTAAGAGAGAGAAAAAGGTTTTCTTTTATTTGGCTTGAATTAAATTCAAGCAGCCGCTGGTGGCCAGTTCAGGTGAAGTCAGTTGAAGTTGAAGACCAGCTGGGCTGCTGCATTCTGGATGCAGATGTCACATAACACTGACAGGCAGACCAGCCAGGAGTGAGTTGCTGGAGTTTAGGCACAAGATGACAAAAGCCTGAACCGGAACTTGCACCACCTTCTGGGTGAGGAACAAAGAGATCCCTTTGCTGTTGTGGAGAATGAACAGCAGCAACAGCTTTTTATTTCTCTAACACATGTCAAAAATGGAACCTAGACAACAAATCTATGGCAACACTAAGGGGACACACTCAAATACAGAAGGCTTTTAAATCATGTTACAGTGGTAGAGAGTTGATGACCATCAGCCATTGTGATAAATGATGGCATCGTCTATCGGCTCAACTCTAGTAGACAGCAGTTTGTCTTTGCCTTCTTTTTCTGAGAATCAACTATCAACTCCACGGTTTTGCAGATGCTGAGCAATAAGTTGTTCTCTGTTCACCGCTCTGCAAGACTGTTGATTCCCTCCTGTCATTAAGTGTCATCGCTGTTTGAAATCTGGCCGATGATCAGTGGATCAGTGACATTAGCGTCTGTTTTGTAGGATCCCATGGTTCCAGTACCCTATCATATATGATATCAGAGCCAAACCCAGGAAGATCTCCTCTTTGACAGGAAGCAAAGGTAACAAACATTGGACACACACACACACACACACACACACACACACACACACACACACACACACACACACACACACACATTGCCTTAGGTTACATTTGCTTGCCCAACCCTTACCCTAACCTTAACCACTGACCTGAAAAATCAGTCTTTTCCGAAATGGTTTCAAGATTACTGTCCCCAGTTGGACAAGCTGTCCCCAATTAACTGGTCTGAAATGTGTCCCTAGAAGCAGGCCAAGTCAGAAACATGCCTACGTTTATAATTTTTGAGTTTGATATTGAAACTTTAGAACACTTGTTTTTTATTTGTAATTACGCTCAGTCTTTCTGGGAACTGTTTCAACACTGGATATCAGAAAAGGACCTTCATCAATTTAGAATATTATGATGTTAATTTTGGAGTTATAATGCAGGACCAAAAAATAGAAATGATGTATAATAGTCTGATTATAATGGCTAAACAGTTTATCCACAGATGTAGATTCACTGGTACCAGACCACTGTTCTTAGTCTTCATGAATGAGATAATTCATTTAAAAAACACTGAAATGTATAAAACCCAAACAAGCCTTGGCTGTTTGGGTTTTATACATGCTGCAAAACTTGCATATTTTGATATTTGATTGGATCTCTGACACTCTTTCTCTTTCTCTTTAATGTTGTATTTATTTATTCATATATAAACATATTTTTTCTGTTGCTTTGTTATATGTCAAACTTTCAGTCTTTTTGTACAGTATGACCAAATTAAGATTGTGACTTTGTACAAAATGATGTCAAAAAAAGTGAGAAGGATGCACACACTCTGACTCAGCCGTTGCTTTTTCTTCTTATGGTTAGCTTAATGAAACCATTGAAAATGTGGTGACCCTTGCAGGAAAAAATTCTCTAATGACATTGGTAATATGTTTGTGGTACATGAATCTGGATCAGTAAATCAGTTCAATGTTCAACTATCCAGTATTATCGAGACAAAGTGAAAGTATTGATTTGTATCCTCATGTTTAAGATTCATCTCTATTTTATAATGTTGAGTCCTGTATGACATTTACCACTGTCTGATGGGACACCTATGTGCTGCATGCTGTGTAAAATGGCCGTTACTCACAAAGACATTATTGCAAATACTTACAGTAACAAGTATAGTTGTCTTCAACTCCAGTAATCTGCTCTGCTGTTACCTGACTTCACTTTGTGTGTATATTGTCAGAGCTCAGCTCCCACACAGAGAACAGGGAAGATGCTGCAGTGTGATAATAAATTACACCAAACAATACAAAGTACGGATAAAAAAAACAATAACATATAAGCTTATCAATATTGCTATCTTTAATAAGTGCCCATCCCTAGTCTGCAACATGTTGCCAATTTCAGTGTTGTTCCTCCAGTGTGTAAGATTTATAGGACTCTATTAGCAGAATGTGGCAGGAATTAAACATAATATTTTTAAGTATGTTGTCATGTTTTGTATAATCAGCTGAAACAATGAATGAGCCCTTTATATCTTCAGAGGCCGCAGGTTGTCTTCCATGGAAACCAAAACCAAAACAAACACTGGCTCTGGATACATCCTTTTGTGTTTTTCACAATTTCCGAGGCCACTGTAGATTTTCCTACACACTTGGAAGGGGAGGGTGAGGTGAGAGATATTCATTTATGATGAACGACCTTGAAGAGTTTTTGTCTCAGCACTGAATGGCCATAACATAGTTGTGTTTTAAAGAAAATAATAAACACAACATGGAGGCGTTGTGCAATGAACATATTTTCTCTTCCACATGTCAGAAACGGAGCTTGACAACAAGTCTAGCAACTCTGACAGGGCACATTACCTCAAACACAGATGACTTTTAAATCACGATAACTGTCAGTCATCATCCATCGGCCCAACACTATTACCACCACCACTATATCATACTTGATTCAGCACAATGTAGCTGTAAAGATAAGTGTAAAGTATAGTATGAAGTGTGTTTGTGTCTGTGTACAGATCTACAGATGGTAAACATAGCTGTGCGGGTGTTGTCCAGGCCCTTGGCGTCCAACCTGCCGACCATGTACCAGCAGCTGGGGAAGGACTACGACGAGAGAGTGCTGCCCTCCATCGTCAACGAGGTTCTCAAGTCTGTAGTGGCAAAGTTTAACGCCTCACAGCTCATCACACAGAGAGCTCAGGTACAGCGCCTGACATCTCTACACTCTGCTCTCATCATCAACACCTGTCATATTGGTTTTATCCCTGTTTATGTTTGTATATAAATGTTTGAACATCTTATATAATAACCAGATGTTTCAGCACTACCTGCAACAGTTACTAACCTTACAAAGCTTGTAATGTTGAGTTTTTAAAGACTGTGTCAAGTGTTGAAAAATCTTCAAATATGATGTATTCCAGTGTAATCAAAATATGAACTACTGCTTCAAGATTTCCCACAGAGTATAGTCCATACCCAGGGATGACAAAAGTACACATTCTTTACTTGAGTATAAGTACAGATACTTAAAAAAAAAGACTCTGGTAAGAGTAGAAGTACTGATTCTACTTGTTAAGTGCAGTAAAAGTGAAAGTTCAGGCTCTGAAATGTACTCAAAGTATAAAAGTAAAAAGTTGTCCTTTGAAGGATATTTCTACTGAGTCACAGTCAAGTCACACTCTCTGTCTGTTTGTATTGTTACATCTTTTATGTTTGTCTTATGTTTTTTTTTTTTTTTTTACAGTTTTCCTCGTTATGTCCTGTTTTGTCTTTAATCTTTTTTCATCTTGTTGTGTCTTTTATGTTATTTTTGTTTCCATCTGTATTTAAAACTGAAGCAGTGAGCCTCTTTTGAAAATGTTAAGTACAGATACCTGAAAAATTTATTTGAGTACAGTAACAAAATATTTGTTCTTCCTTACTTCCCTTCTCGGTCTGTACCTGTGTGATATTGTCAGTCCAGCGCTGAACATCGTTGCTCTGTATTGTTGTCCAGGTGTCACTGCTGGTGCGCAGAGAGCTGTTTGAGAGAGCCAAAGACTTCAACATCATTCTTGATGATGTGGCCATCACTGAGCTGAGCTTCAGCAGCCAGTACACTGCTGCTGTGGAGGCCAAGCAAGTCGGTAAGGCTCAGTGTGGCTCAGGCAGCAGACTGGTTTACACTGACCAACAAGATGTGATGATACAACAAATGTAAAAGAAATCTGTTGATTATCACTGTAAACTCACATTTAAAGCTACTTTAAAGTTTAAAGTTACATGAGCAAATGAGACCAACAACAAGAAGACTGGCTGTTTCTACTGGGTAAGACTCTCTGTGAAATCAGATGAAATGAGCATTTGTTTACATTTTTCCAGGCAAAGTTACAGTGAGAGGTACAGAAAAGAAGGAGATTTTTCTTCTGATGATCTTATGTTTGATGTTATATTTTATGGTTATGATGGAGGAAGCTCCACCACTTTTGTCTACAGGGGTCTCCAAATCAACACAATAAAAACGTTCCTTGTAGTAGTTTTAAAATGATTCCTCTCTAAAGCCTAAACATTGTCCAGACATGGGAATCATACACTCCTTGTTTGGTTTGTTTTTCAGTGACTGTAACATGTAGGAACTCTTCACAGAAAGGGACATATTGAATAAAAAGTTCATTCATTGTTTATAGAATTTTTTCTTGCCTCAGTATTAGTATTTCTTATTGTTTGAGTTGAGTCTTTAAATTCATCAATTTTTGTATTCAGAACTTAATCAGTCCGTGTGTTTGTGTGTGTGTGTGTGTGTGTGTGTGTGTGTGTGTGTGTGTGTGTGTGTGTGTGTGTTTAGCCCAGCAGGAGGCGCAGAGAGCCCAGTTCTACGTGGAGAAAGCCAAACAGGATCAGAGACAGAAGATCATCCAGGCTGAAGGAGAGGCTGAAGCTGCCAAAATGGTGACTGTCTGACTGACAGACAGACAGACAGACAGACAGACAGACAGACAGACAGACAGACACACACACACACACACACACACACACACACACACACACACACACCTGGTGATGATGGATCTTGATGCTCTTCATTTCGCTCTGAGTTTACAGTGTAAAAACTATAGTTGATTGGATAGATGTACTATGATTTTGTGCTTGATTTTGGCTCAGATGTTTCCAACATGGCAGCCAGGTCACAAACTTTCTAATTTTTGAGGTAAAAAGCATACTTAAATATGTGTCTGAAAAAAAATTAGGTTAGAAACAGACAATGCAGTAAAATAATCTTCTTTCATATTTGATCAGCACTCCCTAGTTTGACAGTTTGATCAGACTTTTGTGAGTCTGCTATGTTGCGTTGGATGGACCTCATTTGCATTAAGTAGAGGTGGTGATTATGCAAAGTCAGGTACAGCAAACAGAAGTGAATTGTATCCACATATAACAATGGATTTGGTGTGTCTGCACCCTGACTGACTCACTGACTGAGGACTAGTATTGTTGGGTATTGTTTATTAGACAATAAAATAAATATAGAATTATGATGCCATTGCCAATACCAGTACCCTTAAAGTGATACCGTTATCAACAGATTACTTCATTTGATACCCATCATGTAAATGAAAACATTTTTGAAATACTCCTTCCACATTTTCTGCATTTATTTTTATCAATACTTACAACTTTTTGGTGGCAATTTGGCACGCTGAACTTCCAGTTCCATCAAATACTGTAGTACTGAGCAGCGATACCCCGCCCCATTGTCTTCACTTCTTTGGTCATTTTGTATGAATGGCAATATATTGACTAAACAAAAACTGTGTGTGTGTGTGTGTGTGTGTGTGTGTGTGTGTGTGTGTGTGTGTGTGTGTGTGTGTGTGTGTGTGTGTGTTAGTTGGGTCTAGCAGTGACTAAGAATCCCGGTTACCTGAAGCTGAGACGAATCAGAGCAGCACAGAACATCGCAAAGACGGTCAGTACTATAGTTTATCTCCTGTGACTCCGTCTGTCTGTCCCACTTTAATTTGAACAGGAGTGGTGATGATGATGATGATGATGATGATGGCTGTTGTGAATGCTTCCAGGTGGCATCATCTCAGAACAAGGTGTACCTTAATGCTGACAGTTTGGTCCTGAATCTACAAGACCAGGCATTTTTTGACAAGTAGGTTTCCACCCTTTTAAAAGAATCATTCATGTGTTTTGCAGGTTTTCAGTACAAGTCATGAATAGTTTACAGGACATACTTTGCACAAGTCATGTCATAAGCACTTGCTAGAGTTTGGTAATACATCACATCTGCATGTTTATCACATATGGGATATGACAAGTTACAAGTTGATTATCCTGCTTATACCATAGTTGTTTTCCAACCATATGAAATAAAAGCATTCTCATTGTTTGGTGAAAGTTTTGCAATCAAAATCTAAAGTTATGAAGCAAGAGCTTACTGTTGTCATGACAAGGCATGACGCACTTGAGATTCCTTCCCTCTGTAGATGAGTAAATTAAGAGTTATTTTTTCATAACTAATGTAACCCCCAAAAGTTCCCCTTTTTCCTTTTTAATCTCCGTACTTTTTAAGTATATTCCTATAAAAAATGCTGCTGTGAATCATATAAAAGGTGACACTTCTCCTCAGCCTTGTTAATTAGTCTCTCGTCCTCCCTTTGACTGTTTTGATGAGTGGAAACACAAACGTCAAAGATGTCACATCGATTTTAACCAGATAAAATATTTTGGAGGTGTGTGAAATAGAGTCAGGGTGAGAGATATTTCAGCCCGTTGGCTGACGCACAGAGCAGGTTAGGACGTCCTCATTTAGGAAAACTGAACCAATCAGCTGTTCATTAGCTCACTTGTTCATATCGCCTCTGGTTAGGAAGCGGTGTGAACTTTGGCAGCTGTGCTCTTTAATGTTGCTATGGTAACAAGTTGGGTAGCGGATGAATTTCAAACAGTCATTGAACTTGAGACGAAGTACATTTGCGTTTAACGGTTTTAACACACACCTGTTGGCCAATCAGAAAAGAGTATTCACCCAGACCATGGTACTATGCAGATCTCAGTACCGATGGATTTGAACTGTACAAATACAATATTCAATCTGATGATTTAAAAAGCAGCAGTACATAAAGAATATTGTGTGTGATCTGTTGTAAACAGACTAAAATGCACAAAAACACAAGTTCTTTCTGACCTTATAAACAGTCAGTTAACTAAAAACCTTAACTCAAGGTTCACTTACTAACTTTTTCTTGAGCTTTCAACAGTATCTAATGCATCATTTTTGTGGAGATGGCAACATCATCTGTATGACAGCAGCCTTTTTCGCTGTGGACATTTGGACTTGTCAGTGAAGGAAAAGCTAAGGTGGAATTAATAACATTAACCATGGCTCAGTAGTGTGCCGCAGCATACACAATACCAGGACTTCTCCTAAGTGGAATGCAGCCATCATTAACGTCATTAACACCTTGAACACTTGTGCTTTTCTGCTCTGATATGTCAAAATGTTTGCCATGAAAAGCGCTGTACAGACCTCACACATGAACACTGACATAACCTCCCTTCATTTTTCTCTGAGGCTCGCTAACTTTCTTAGACTTTCTTAGTTGTACAAACATTTCACTCCTTTTAAAAGTTTGGACGTCGTGTAAAACGTAAATCAAAACAGAATGCATTGGTTTGCAAATAGTTTTCAACCTATAAAGAGACAGTTCACCCCTAAATTAAAAAAAAAAAAAAGCACATTTGAATAATTCAACACCACTGTCTTTATCCAGAAATACTGGCCTGGTTACTCAGGATAATCCACACACCTTGTTGTGAGCAAGTTCATGTAGGAACTACTTGATTTAGAGTGAACTGTCCCTTTTAAAGGTTGGGTATGCCATTCTGGAGAAAGACTGTTGATTTGTGACCTTCTGCCTCATGCAGCAGTACCACAGTTAATAATAAATTTCATGACGTGTGCTGTTGTTTTTCAGCATGTCACTGAACAAAAAGAAGTGATGAAGAGCACATTAAGAGAAGAAGAAGTCTTCACGGAAGTTTCCAGTTTCACAGTTTTGTTTGTGACATAGAGAATCAACATGCATGACTCTGGACAAGAAGAAAAAAAAGCCATTTATTTTAATTTAGTGACGACTTTTACCTCTGTGACATGAGAGTGGCATGAATTATCCTGGAAATTCATCAATCAACTATTTT
The DNA here is from genome assembly GCF_056507025.1 of Lutjanus erythropterus. Classification (NCBI taxonomy): domain Eukaryota; kingdom Metazoa; phylum Chordata; class Actinopteri; order Lutjaniformes; family Lutjanidae; genus Lutjanus; species Lutjanus erythropterus. The sequence goes on along the minus strand of NC_139323.1, from coordinate 3,723,383 downwards.
AGCAGAACAAATCAGTTCATTTCAGCTTCACAATGAACTAATAAGAGATTTGTTTGTCAAATAATACTGAATCAAGAAACCTTGAGGCTGGACACATATCCAGTAAAATGCAGAGTCATGTAAGAATCAACGCAGAAATAATTCAAAATCATTTAGAGGGTCAGTGTCCTCTGTCAGGAGGTGCTGATGGGTGTCCAAAATGTCAAATGAAGCATGAGACATTGGAGCACCGTCCTCTGTCTCATGTTCTAAATGACAGATGTCACTGCTGTATTCATCTCCCGTTGATACACCACATCTGGCTGTAAGGCTCTGCACACATCCCATCAGAAACAGATATGATGTTTGTGTTTGTCAGGGTTCTCTGCCTGGTGGAGCTGATGTTCCAGATGTTTATGTGTGGATTCATGCAGTGCCAACAATGTTGGCAGTCTCTGTTAATAAACTTTTATTATAAGTACAATTTCTCATGTCATTTCTGTATTTCGCAGTGTGGTTTTATTGACTTTAACTTCAGATGTCCACCTGGATACATTATTATGTTAACAAAAAAATCAAAATTCACTTGAAGCTGATTTTTTCAGTCCTAAAAAAAGATCCTCAGAATAGGAAGTTGATGTCAAACCTTCACTCAGAAAATGTTTTTTCAAATCAGATTGCTAAGTTAGATGAAAATAGATGCTTGAAGTCAGATGTACAAGCAATTTAAATTTAATGCAAGTCAAGTGAAAAGTTTCCAATTTTAAAGCTCAAGTATATGTTCATTAACAACATAATAGTATGGTGTCAGGAAAAGTACTTTCATAGTAACATTAGTGTTATTTCAGTTAGTGAAATATAATTAATATAATTGCAAATGTTAGCCTGACATGATGATCGTTTTTTTTGTTTCAGTGAGTTTCTAAAAACTCACAACACAATTTAATCAATTCTGGTGGACCACATCAGCACTATATGATGTCCTTTTCATCTTGTTATGTTTTTTCTTTTTTTTTTGTCTTGTTACATGTTTTATATAATTTTTGTTTTTGTGCTTGTATTATATCCTTTTTGTCTTTTTATGTCTTGTATGTCCTTTTTAACTTGTCTTTTCAGTTGTTTTCATTTTGTCACATATTACGTTGTTTGCGTCTTGTTAAATCTAGTCCTGTCCTTTAACATCTGTTTTGTGTGATATGTGTTATTGTCCCATGTCTCTATTTAAGCTGAAATCAGTCTTGATGTTAGAAGGTGGTGCACAATGATGCAAAATAAAAATAATCAATAATTCCTCTCAAATGCATTGAAACAAAAGTAATTAGTCTGTTTTGAAAATGTAAGGAGTAGAAAGTACAGATATTTGTGTTCAGATGTAGGGAGCAAAAGTAAAAAGTCAGAAAAATAAATACTAAAGTAAAGTACAGATACTTGAAAAATACTAATCTGCTTGTGTACACTAAGTATTTGTATGTAGTTTCTTCCCAACTCTGCATAAGACGTACTACCCCAAAGTGGAACTGACGTGTTTGGTTTTCAGAGTGTAGTGATGCTGTCAGTGACATGGAAGACTGATGAACATTAGTTCAGTCTACAGATACAGACTTGGCTGGCCTGTTACTGAGGTCATTCAGTTCAGCAGACAGATTGAAGTATGCATCTGTGTTCATTGACTGCAGAAGTCTGGTTCTGAGCTGCTTTAATTAGGAGTGATTTGCAGAAATAAATGTCAGAGCTTGGAACAGTTTCAGATTTCATTTACCCTCTGGAAGAAAACGAGAACGATAACAATGACAGAAAAAACCTCCAGTTTCCAAGTTGTTACTGTGGTTTCTCTCACTGTCACTCCACAGGTTTGTCAGTCACTACTAATGAAGCTGTGCCTCGCTCTTTGTCATCAACTGATGAGACATAGTGTTGCCATGGAAACAGAGGGTCTGATGAAGCCTAAACGTGTGTTTATTTTTTTGTGATTTTCCTCGATGCACTAATTGAAGAGAAGAAATAAGCCTGCTGTAACGATCAGTGAGCAGCTCCGAGGGCCTCCACTAGAGGGAAGTAAAACTCAACTCTGTGTGTGTCTGTGTGTGAGAGAGTGAGTGAGAGATTTGTCATTTCAGCTGTCATGTTTCCATGGCAATGGTGACATCACCATTTAGGGTTCAGCAATACCACAGTGACAGGGTTTGACCTTTATTCGATATTGTTTGTTACTATGATCATCCACATGACAGTGCTCATGAGTACTGGATTAACTTCATTATACTTAATGCAAAATTTACATTATCACCTTTTCTTATAGAACTAAATGTGACTGATAACAAAAAGAGTAATACGCTTCTGGATTATTATGAAAGGTTTTTCCCTGATACCTCATTTTAAATATATTGTCTTTTTTCACATTTAATTATTTATTATTTTATATTTTATGTTTTTTTTTTTTGTTATATAACTATTAATTATTATTTGATAACGCTTCAATTTCCAGGTCCCATACTTTCATGGTGAACATGTGGTAATTACCAAGTAATATATTTGAAATTTCTTAGAAATAACCCACAAATTACCTCCAAATTACTCCCAAATTTCATGGTTAATTGTGTCATAATTAGCAAGTACCATTTTCATGAATTTCTCTGAATTTATGTGCAGGTTATCCCCAGATTTCATGGTAAGTATACATGAAAATAGCACACACTTATCACACACTTACCATGAAATCTGGGGGTAATTTGCAGGTTAATTCAGAGAAAAAGTTTAAATATTTTGCTCTGTCATTACTACCAACTACATGAAAATGGCAGCTGTGAATTAGCACATAATTAATGATAAAAATTGCGGGTAATTTGGGAGTAATTTCAAATATGTTACTTGGTAATTACCACCTATTTACCAATGAAGTCATGGGACCTGGAAATTGAAGTCTTACCTATTATTTCATTCACATGTGCAATAACTTACCAACCTGTTTGTTATCTTGTAAAAAAAAAAAAATGTAACAAGAGTAAAACCGCCAAAAAGATGTAACAAGACAATAAATGGCAAAAAGACATAACGACTAAAAATGCCAAAAAGACGTAACCAAACAAAAAAGACAAAAATCAACATCAGACAAAAAGATACATTATAAGATGGAAATAACAAGACAAAAAAGACACAAAACATAAAATGCGCTACTTTTACTTTTATAAATTATGCATATTTCAGAGTCTGTAAAGAAGTTGAATCAGTATTTTTTAACAGTATCTGTTAGAGTATATGTACATCTAATAGTACAGAGTAAAGAATATGTGTACTTTTTCCACCTCTGCAGCACTGTGAAGACTCAAACTGTTAAAAGACATCATTACAGGCCAAAGGTCAACTAAAAAGAACAGCACACAGAAGTTCAGGGCAAACTGACTCCCTCTGCAATGGCAGGTTTTCAAGTCTGAAACACTGCTGTTATAAATGCCCTACAGTAACTCATACTCGCTCTACTCAGAACATGTGATGTTGCTATAATTGATATATGAATATAATCTTTGCCTTAGTGTGTGACGTGTGTTTGTTAGACATGTAGGCTAAGGCTAAACATGGCTTCCAATGTTCCAAAGTTGTTCATTCTCTGTGATGCAAAAGTTTGTAGCTAAGGGGTGAGAGTACAGACACCCAATGAGAGCTAGATTACTAACTTAATAAAACTTGCACTGATTGTTCTGCTGTGTGTTACATGCAACATGACAGTCCACTAACAACCTGACAATAAATTTAGCTACGTCACTAAAAGGACTTGTAAAAATAAAAGTAGACCCAATGACGTTACAGTTCAGAATAATTAGTTAAGGCTCATTTCCACTGCATCCATATTGTTATCCCACTTTAAAGGGATAGTTCACCCAAAAATTAAAATTCAGACTTTATCTAGTTACCCTCATGCTGGCTGAAGGTCAGATTTAGTTTTACAGTCCACAGAACACTTCTGGAGTTTAACCAGAAAACAGTGTTGCAGAATCTCACTAACAGTGGAAGTGAATGGTGACCAGTTTTCATACATAAACACACACACAAAAAAACAAACACAAAAAAAAACATAAAACACCTCCACACTGCTCATCTGGTATAATTCAAGTCTTCTAAAGAGCCAACATGCCAAGTTGACTTGACAGACATCATTTACACCATGTTTTTAGCCTGAATCTTCAGGAATATTCATGCGTGAGTGTACACCATCTGAACTGAGTGTGTGTGGTGTGACGTCATGTTGGGGCTTCAGGAGACTTGGATTAAACCAGCAGTGTGGAGACATTTTATGTTTTTTTTCCCCTGACCATCAGTCGGCATGAGAGTGAGTAGATATGATTGAATTTTCATTGTTGGGTGAACTATCCCTTCAACGCTCATCACTAGTTACAAGGAAACGAAAAAAAAAAACACGTAATGAAACAAGACCCACCGGTGTTCCGCTTTAATGAGTGACCGTGTTAACTGGTGACTCAACAAAATGAGTGGCAGTACTAGTGACGGTGTCACACCATATTTGGTGACCCATAATATTCTGTGACCTGCAGTGATGGAAAAAGTACTCAGATCCTTTACTGAAGTAAAAGTATTAATACCACAATGTAAAAATACTTAAGCACAAGTGATAATTCTGCATTTAAAGGCCCACATAAAGTACTAAAGTAAAAGTACCAAGTAAAGTAAAGTAACTTTTACTGTAGTTCCCTACTTAGAAATTTTAGTAGTACTAAGACAAAAGTGAAAGTAGTAATGTCTGCAGAAAACACAAACAGAAGATGCACCAGAATGCTTTGTTAAATGCTAAATGTAAATAAAAAACATAAACAAATGCTAACCCTCGCCCCCCACACCCTCAGGGACTGCTTTATGAACATGTCACCTTTTTCACCTCTTATGACTTATGACCTCCTACAGAGTCTGAAACATTACCAGTTTCATATAAATGTGATGTTTCATCAAGAGACAAAAGTTGAATTGACAGAGTCTCTCTTGTTCAGTATTCAGGGGAGAATGAGGCCACAGAGCCTTGACACAAAACAGCCCTCAGACATGCTCTTCACTCTGTATGATAATAATAATATTAATCAGACCAGACACCAAGAGGACTGAAGAGAGCTCACTGTGAACTTCAGGAAGACCAAAGGTGACACACACACACACACACACACACACACACACACACACACACACACACACACACACACACACACACACACACACACACTCCTGTCGGTGTCAGTGTGACAGAGGCTGAGTGTGTTGGCAGCTTCAAGTTTCTGGCTGTCTACATTAGAGCTGCACAATTAATTGAATTTTTATCAAAATCGCACCATGGCTTTCTGTAGTTTTCAAATCACGGGAGATGCAATATTCATTAAAAGCGAAATGTGTCAAAAATGTTTAAATGAATGAATGTGGTGAGGCTGAGATGTCCTGTCCTACACATCAGATTATTTTATATGTTTTTCCATCAAAATAAGAGTAATTATGTAAAGTTATCATTACCTCTAATATTGCAAATCATATCGCAATTGCATTGTCAGTCATAAATAATCACAATTAGATATTTTTTCAAAATCATTCAGCTCAAGTCCACACCTCACCCCCAGGTCCCCTCAGCTGTTTGTCCTGCATATAATGTCTCACTATTGCCATTACTTGTACCTACACCTACCTCTTACTAATTATTCTACAATTATGCACTTTACTCTGCACTTTACCTCTTTTTGCACTTTAGGTTAGATACTAAAATGCATTTTGTCGTCTTAGTACTCCAGGAATACTCAACTTGCTTTGGCTGGGGGCCACTTTTACAAAAAGACAGGGCCAGTTAATAAACAAACTTAAACAAATAATATTTATAACAAAATGAAAAAAATAAAAGGCCAACTCATCTTTATTTGACATTCTTTGTTTTCAAATTAATTGACTTTTTAAATTAATTAAACTACTTTGCTACAAGGACTGACATTGGGCCTACATCAATGACAGATGAATCAGATATTTTATTACATTTAATAACTTGAACTGCGTTTTTCTGTAGTTGTAAATGCTTAGGTTACATTTGAAAGAGTTAAATAACATATAGTAGCTGAGCAATGCTGGATTTTTGAGACCTGATGGGGACTGATATTAATATACTGGTCAGTATTCTTTATTTCTAAATAGAAAAATCAGAATGACATCAGGGCACTGAAACAGCAAACTGTCACATGTACTTTTAATAATTATAAATAACTAAATATTTTTGATCCAGCAGTACTCCCACGGAGGAGGAAAGTGTGATTTACAGCTCCCTCTCATGGTGCAGATGCCAAATATTATTATAATATCAAAGAAGACATAGTGCTTGAAACTTTTGTGACAAAGTTGTTGCAGTTGCTGCAAACTGTGGTTTGTCTGTGTGTAGCATTATATTTTGTCATAATTATCACCAACATTTAAACACAGATACTTAAGTTCAGCTATTGTTCATTGATTCAATGATTTTTTGAGTCATGTATTACCTTTCTTTTTTCCACCAAGTCCTCCAAATTCAATTAAAACTACTGCAAGGAACTTTCACATTTTGTTGACTTCTCCAGGCCTCTCTGGACATAACTGGCAGAAGACTTCCTACATCTTTTACAAAATCAACCTCAAGCACTTTTCAAGTATTTTCAAGCTTTTCCAGCAGCTTGCAGCTGTGGCAGATTTAGATACCTATACAGTATGTGCTCAATGTTTTTAAATCAAATGTCATTGTGCTGTAAATGACCAAAAATATGTCTCATGACAGAATTCTACAGAAGAGAGACAAATTAAAGGAAAACTCAATGAAGTTTCATGTTTTAAAATGTAGGTAGACATAAGTTGGCATCCTATCAGAGCTACTCCAAGTAATCAATGAATCTTCAGCTATTATGATTGTGATGATTATGGTCATTTTTTAAGAAAAGAAAAATACAAATTCTCTGATTTCAGCTTCTTAAATGTGAATATTTACTAGTTTCTTTACTCCTCTCTGACAGTAAACTGAATATCTTTGAGTTGTGGACAAAACAAGACCTTTGAGGATGTTTAATTAACGTTTTTCACCATTTTCTGACATTTGATGAACCAAACAACTAATCGATTAATTGAGAAAATAATCAACTGATTAATCAATGATGAAAATAATCATTAGTTGCAGCCTTAAAACAATAAATTAGGCTAAAAAAATTCCCCATATTTTATATTGAGATAATCCAAAAGTAATGGACAGTAATCAAGTTACTTCAATACTGTCATTCTTGGATTACATTCCTGACTACATTTTTTGACAGGTAATTAGTAACTGTATCAGAATACATTTTTAAAGTAACCCTGGCCATCAACAAGGTAATATAATGATAAGTCAGGTAATAAATTACTTTTTAAAGGAGTAATATGTAAAAAGTAAAAAGTAACTTCCTGCACTTCCTCAGCATTCAAATCAAAGTGGATATATTTGCTCTAACATCAGTTGCAGTCTTCTTTCATGAACCCGTCCAGTCAGTCCAGCTCCACTTTGCATTGCAGCTCCACTCCGGGTTTTGTGTGCAGCTGCTCTGCAGTCCTACTTTTCTCCTCCGCCATTTCAAACAGCCGCCTGCGGAGTGTCCTGTGATGGAGGAAGAGTGAGAAGAGCTTTGTTGACAGAAAAGCAGAAGAGGGAGGGAGCGAGATGGAAAAAGATCAGATAGGAGGAGGAAGAGAAAATTAGAGCAAGGGACATGGTCACCACGCTCCAAAGAAAATCAAAGTTTAATGGCAGAGTTTTGGTTTTCTGAGTCAAAGTTGAAGTTTGGTGCAATTACATTTTCCAGTAAAACAAAACAAACAAACAAAAAATGAGGAAGACAAAGAAATTGAATTGAATTCATCACCGAATCCCAAGAAAAAAAAAAAATCTAAATTATGACAAATTTCCAATTACTGTGGTCATAAAAACAGTTGGGTTTTTATGTTAGCTTTTTCCTAGTTGTTCCAGGAATATGATTACTTGAAACATAAAGGAAAAGGCTCAAATATTCCCTAATATTTCATTTAATGACTATATTTAATTGTGAAAGGTGGGACATCCCTTTAGTTTTGGGATTTGTACATCCACCATGACCTGGGGAGTACAAGGTTTGAGTCCAGGTGAGAACCTCTGTTGCTTCTCTCTACTCACAGTATATAACCACAGGTGCTTATTTCATCCTCTTTAAATTGCTCACATTTTTGATATCTCCGTTTCTATAGCCTGCTTAATCTGCCACCCTCGACGTCCTGGTACAAGGCACTCTCCCAGAGGATGTGTGCATTGTGGGTAGATCCAGGCCATCTTGTCACCACATTAAAGATGCTGTAACTGGTGTCACAAGCTATCTGACTGTTGATGGAGTGGTATCCCTTGAGGTTCATATACAGATACTCAAGTTCACATGGAGCCTGGATCTGCATGTGAATCCCATCGATGCAGCCTACGAGGTGAGCAGACAGCAGCTCAATGCCAGTGACACCCTGAGGATGATCCCGACAGGTGGTGGACTTGTGGACGCAGATCATTTCTCCGGCTGTGTTTTGAAAAGCACCGTTTGCATAGAAACAAAGCGCAATTAGCAGCTGCAGTGTGGGTGTCAAGGCAGTAAGTTCAAACACATCTCTCCTGCAGAATCAAAACCTCTCAATCAGCTCCTTGTTGTTGTATATGTCCAATGGACTGCCTCTGTCTCTAGTCACTTTCTCACGTCTGTTAGAAGTTGCAGTTAGAAGCAGCCTAGATTTTGACTTTACGCCTGCTCCTGACTAGGTGTAAGATTTAAGATTTTTTTGGTATTAGCAAGAGGAAGGTTTAAGCCTAGTTGGTGCAACAGGTGTAACTATGAGGCTGAACGCAAAGTTACAACGGTCTTAGCTGAAGACCAGGCATAAGTCACGTTGGTGCAACCTGCCCCTGTTGTTTAAATTGTTCCTATTCTTTATATCTCCTCCTGCTTATATTTTTATATTTTATTTAATATTTTCTTTGATGCTTCTTCATATTCTTGCTATCCACTTTGCTGCTGTAGCACTGAAAGTTTCTCCGTTGTGCGCCTAATTGATTTCAAGTAACTCTGAGTTACTTTTTGACCTCAGTATGCTGTCTTATGATAGTATGTATGTGCAGCAGGTCAGGGCAGGTCATGTCAGCTGTCAGCCAAAATGCTGAACGAAGGATGGAGGCAGAGGGAGAGATGCAGACTTTCCACAGGTGGAGGTATTCTCATTATTTTAAGTTTGTTTGGCTCCTCCAGAGACAGAATATACAGTACGGTGATGGAATTTAATTTGAAGGCCTCATTCAGACAGTTTTTTTTTTCCACCACAGCCAACATCTGGACAGCGAAGAAGAAAAACTTTCTGGGTGTGAACGGTTCACTGGATCAGCAGTTCACCACCAAACATTGTCTTTTGGTCTAAATCTGGTGAGTCCATTGACAATTAGGCCATTGTTAATCCACCCAATTTGATCCATATTTTGCCTAAAAATAGACATTAGAAATAGGGCGTGTTAGTCCGTCTGATTTGGTCCAAATATAGCCCCAAACAGACGCAGAAATTTTGGCTGTGTTTAGTCCATCTGTCTTTTCAAGAATGACTTTTACCTGAAATCGGACATAGATGGACGTGCTCAAATAGATGTCTGCTACAGCATCTACCTTTCACTTTCAACCAAAATCAAATGTTTCTTAGACAACTGGCAATGCCATTGTCTGTCAGACAGATTTTGTGGGTCAACAACAAGGCCGCTAACAAGGCACAAAAGCAGTATAGCAATATTTAAATCAGGAGAGACTTCACTCTGAGTGCATGAAATATATTTAATTTACATGTGCACAATCAAGATGAGAAATGTGGAAAGTCTTCAGTGATTAGACCCCATTGTGACATCATCATGTATAAAGGGTGTAGTGAAGCGATGATTAATAAAGGAAACCCCTGATGGAGTGTAGACACTGGTGGTGGTGGTGGTAGTGAAGGGACGGCTGATGATCTGGATGAGATGAAGACTGGACTTCTGATGAGCTCAAGCTGGGCTCTGGGATAGAAGAACTGGAGATGAATGGAGTAGAGGAAGGTCGCAACAATTCTGTACTGAAATGACAACTGAAAGTGGCAGAGAGGGGGACAGATTTAAAGTTCTGACACAACAACGTGATTGGCTGATGGAGACTGTGGCTAAATCTGGTTGGTTGAGTTAAAGAGTGAACGCCCATGGATAGCTGATTGAGAATAAGTGGGTAAAGAGAGAGGGGAGAGAAAGACAGTGTGAATGAATGAGGCATAAAGATAGTTTTCCTGATTGAACTTACGCTGAGCTTCATAACAACAAATGTAACTAATTACTTTTGATTGGAAGTAAAAGTTTTTACTTTACCCCTTACTAAAGGGGTATCTGAGTAACTTGCCCAACACTGTGCAGCAAATGGGTGAATAAATAATAAATCACAGCTGGAGGAAAGAGGTGCAATGGAGGTAAAGTTTCTTTTTGAGGACTCAAAGAATAAAATATGGAAGCTGTATATTAAATTTGTCTGTTGTGCTTTGATTGGTAGGATTCTCAATCTTTGATAAGACTATTAATCTTAAGATATAAATTTTGAACACAGGAAAGTAAGAAACTGCCAGATGGTCTAATGTATATAATTAAAGTAAATGTGAGAAATGGTAAATTAATGCTACATAAGTCAGTGCCCCATTCAGCCCATCCCTAACAAAAAAGTCTGGATACACTGGTTACGAAAAAAAAGAGAACAGATGAAGAATGAAAGACTGGACGAGAGAAAACTCGTCTCGATGACGACAACCTTTCATCAGTGACCTGATCATCAGCTTCCTGTGGGAATTTGCTGCCAATTTCACTTGAGTGGGATTTCCTGAAGGTGATGTGTGTGATGTGTGTGTGTGTCAGTTCTGTTCACACAAGTGGAAATGTTTGAATTAAAACAAATTACATTTGAAACAGCTGTGTTGCCAGTGTGCCTGGATCAGGGTTGTACTTTAACAACATATTCAGATACAGTCAATAATTACCTATTAAAAAATGTAGTCAGCAATGTAGTCCAGGTATCATAGTATTAAAGTAATGTAACTTGATTCATTTCTGTTACTTTTGGACTACCTCAGTATAAAATCTGGTGACACTGTTTATTCTAATATAGTGTTTTTAGGCTGCATTATTTTCATCATCGATTAATTAGACATTATTTTCATTAAGTAATTGATTAGTTGTTTGGTCCATGAAATGTCAGAAAATGTTGATCAGTGTTTCCCCCAAGCTCAAGATGACGTCCCCAAATGTCTTGTTTTGTCCACAACTCAAAAATATTCAGTTTACTGTCAGAGAGGAGTAAAGAAACCAGAAAATATTCACACTTAAGAAGCTGGAATTAGATAATAAGGACTTTTTTCCCTTAAAGATAACCCAAAATGCTAATCAGTTATCAGCATAGATTAATTCAATAATCGGTTAATAATAAATACAGTGCTGCAATGATGCTGTGTATTTTATGTTTGTTGTTAACGTTATTAATTCCAGCTGTTCTGTCTTTGTTGTGCTGTGTTGTGTGATTGATAGACTAATTGATTGATTGATTCAAAGAGACAAAAAAAATGTGAATTTTTTTTTTTACTCCATTGTTAATTATTTTGCACACACATAGCTTTGTATACACACATGCACATGCAGTTTTGTGGGAGAAGTGGTAGGTTGATGGTTGACCATGAGCAGTTGGAGGCTCAGTGTCTCTCTCAGGGGCACCTGGACAGTGCTCAGGAGTACAGTTACCTGTCCATTCCTTGCTTTTTGGTCCAAACTGGACTTGAACTGGCCACCCTCAGGACAAGTCCTTGCAACTGAGCTACTGCCACCCACAAGCACTGATTAGACACAACACACAGTTACGCAGAGGCTGTCACATTGTTGGCAAGTGGGACTTAGTCACATGTGGATTCAACCCTTTGACCTTTGGATCCCCAGACTGTGCCACACGGGGGACAGTAGTCTTAAAGCAACATTGTGTTTGTCATATGGATCCTAAACACAGCTGTAAAGAGATGGAGACTGGATGCAGGAGAAATAATGTTTGGAACCCGTGGTCCTTTCATCAGCAGGAACATGAAACTGATGCACTGGTTACTGTTTCTGGTTACTTCAGTGAATCACTATCACTCCACTGCTGCCCCCTGCTGTCTATCTGTCACAACGACACATTTAAACCCCATAGTGAGCTAGATAACTAAATGAAACCCTGAACTAACTATCTTGAAATCTGATTATACAACCTTGTTGTGAAGCACAAATAAATGGCCTCATATAAGCAGCTGCTATTTTTGATCAGACAGACAGAAACAGATTCCTTCACAGCTGTTGATCAGCTGATGGATGATTCAAATGAAAACTCAGTCAGCTCTGGTCTCTTCTTCTGCTTCTTTACACATCTTTATGATGATGTGTTGGTCTGTAGTAGTTTTGATCTTATAAGGTAGTTTATTATGATGTGAGACAAGTTAGGCCTTTATTTATTTATTTTTTGCCCCTGCCTTTCAAACAGACTCCTTCTGATAACTGATGTCATATTTTTTCATATTGATGGAGCTTTTCCTGAAACTGTTTGAAAACTTGTTAACTTAATCACTAGATTAAGTTGGTGAAAGGATTGACAGATAAATCAGACACATCACTGCATTTTAGCTGTAAATAAACATTTATGGAATCAGAATGATCCTTGTTTCTGTGTAACTGTTGCTCCTCCTCAGCTCACCGTCTGATCCTACTGTACTAATAATCTGAGAGACTGTAACACAAAAATCAGCCATTACTAACAACCACATTTATACCATCATATAAAACCATCATATCTGTCCTTCTGTCCTGGAAAAACAGTGTGAATCAATTTATTATCATGGTGATTTAAAAATGTTGGTTGGGTCACCCTGTAACCTACCAGCAGCCAGATTTGACCTGTGAGCTGCAAGTTGAGCATCACTGTCCTTACCATTGTTCAGGTAAAAAAACAAAAACAACAACAACAAAAAAAAAACAGTTGGAGAAAGTTTAATATGTGACACAATCAAATTTAAGAGGTGGTTTGATGAAAAATTATCCTTGAATTGTAATGAAACAAAAATTATGTTTTTTTTTTATAAGCCTTAGAAAGCAGCTGAATGCAAAAGAACAGACCAAGAGACTTTTGATTAAATCATGTGTTGAAGTTTAAAGATTGTGTTGATTTAAAAAACATTATTAGTAATATATAAAGCTAGAAATAGATTTTTACCAGACAGAAGTTGGTTATAATTAATTTAAATGATGAGAATCAGAGAAAGAAATTCAGTTTCAAAAGTCTGTATGCACATACAACATTAAAGCAGATGTGTTTCAGTATGGAGTGAAACTGTGGAATTCTCGGGACAATGATTCAAAATTTTGTTCAAATATTATTCAATTTAAGAAAATTTGTGCAGAAGAAATAATGGGACATTATTCACATTTATGTCATCAGTTGTATTGGAGTACAGTTGAATCTTTTTAGTGACTGTTTTTCATCATGTTTTTTTCATCATCACCTTTCATGTGATCTGTGAAAATGAAGAAGACCATCTGTATTTATGTTATTACCAAGAAAGGGGCTGGTCATATAAGATTTATCTTCATCCTGCTCCTTTTTTCATCATGGAACGTGTAGAAATTGTTGACTGTAACAAGTTTATGTAATCTGGATGCAAAAAGGTTACCTATATTCCATTACAGTTACTGATTAAAAAGTAATCAGATTACAGATATATATAGTAAAAATTGGGATTATTAGCAGGATTACAATTTTAACGTAAAGAATGATATCCTACCATGCACAGTTCACACACAGCTGATAATTCTTTATCATGGCCTCTAGTGAAAAAATGTTTCACTGGGTGGAAACATTTTTTGTCTTTAAATCAATCAGTCAATCAATAAATTGTGCACAACAAAGGAAGGAACAGCTGGACAAACCAACAAACCTAACAAACAACATAAAACACTTGGAGCTGCAAAGATTTACCAAATATCAATGCAATATTAATTGATTAATTGTTTTAAGTTATATTTTTAAATAAAAGAGTAAAACATTTCTGATTTCAGCTTCTTAAATGTGAATATTTTCTGGTTTCCTTACTCCTCTCTGCAGTTAACTCAGTATTTTTGAGTTGTGGACAAAACAAGACATTTGAGGACATCATATTGGACTGTGGGAAACACTGATCATCATTTTTCACCATTTTCTGACATTTTACGGACCAAATAATTAATTAATTGATGAGAAATGGCTGACAGATCATAGAATCTGTCATATGTTATATCTATGCTTGGGCCCACTTTTCAAGTGACAAGACTGTGATAGGATTTATTAATCCATTAAGTCATTTTTGTAATAAAAACTAAGTAAAAAGACATAAAACAAAACTTTTCAGGATGTCGTTTTGAGCTTTAATCAACATTTTTCACCATTTTCTGACATTTCACTGACCAAACAACTAATCCATTGAGGAAATAATTGATCAATTAATTGAGGATCAAAATAATTGTTAGTTGCAGCCCTAAAAACACTACATTGGGGAAAACAATTTCACCATGTTTATATTGAGATAATCCAAAAGAAGGGGAAGTAATCAAGTTACATTGTGATACTTTGATTACATCAATGACTACATTTTTTAACAGGTAATTAGTAACTGTATCGGAGTAGATTTTTAAAGTAAAAACATTGATAAGTTGTTTGTATTAGTGTATCATCTATTTTGTGAAACTGGTTCTGGAAAATACCCTGAAATGAGTGAAACAAACTAAATGAAATGAAAATGAAAAGGATCTGAGGCCATCAACCAGTCCAATCCGCTCTGCCTCTTATTCGCTCCTGCCATTACCTGCAGCCAAACACCCCGCCCACTTTCATAACCCTGGTCTGGCTGATTGACAGCTGTATCAGCCAGTCATCGGGCGCAAAGCGTCAGCTTTATGTTCACTCCAGTTCACTGACCAATCAGCTGAAATGTTCAACAATCACGACGCCATATGGACTCTACAGGTCGCCATGTTGGTGAGGGATAAAAACCTACAGTGTTTGCACTCCTTCAAACAACCCTGGAAGCACAGAGGACAGCGCTCTGACCAACCATCTTAATCCGCTTTAAAGCAGCCTGGAATCTCGATTAAAATAATAAAAAAAGATCCTTTTCTATCGGGCTTTATCTTCCTTTTTAAAAATATGTGTTTATTCATTTACATTCTCTGTGTTATCTGTGTCATATCTGCATGATTTATTTGTCAGTTATGTATAGATGTGATGAAAATGTCATTAAGAACATTCAAGCAATAAATTCAGTGTTACTCTGATTGTGTTACATGATTTAAATATCTCCTTCACGGACACCTCTCCCCCATTTCCTCTTCCATCCCTCCCGCCTGTCTCTCCTTTCATTTCTCAGACACTCTCCTTCTCCCCCTCTTCCTCCTTCCTCTCTCACCAGTCACCCACTCACATCTCCCTCCCTGTTTCCCCCCTCCTCTCTCCTTCCCTGTCCCCATCCATCTCTTGGCTTTCTCCCCTCCTTCTCCTTCTGTCTGTCCTTCTCCCTTTCTCCCTCATTCTATATCTATATTTATAGCTCTAAGTGCTACAATAAAAACACATCAGGAGACAAAGACTTACAATAATCAATAACATTAAGACCAATGAGGAAAATGAAAGCATAAAAATATTTAGTCAAGCAGATGTTTTAGAGCATGTAGCCTACATAACCTGAGTTAAGTAGTTGTTGTAGAGGTGGTGGAACAACAGTTGTAATAGGAGTAGTAGCTGCAACACAATAATAGTGATTGCAGGTATTATTACAGTAATATTATCGTAAAAGTAAAAGCAAAACTAATAGAAGTAATACGAGAAGGAACTTTAGTAGCAGCATTGTAATGAAAGCATAGTATCAGTAACAGTATAATTGCCATTTAATTGAAATACCAACACCAAGCTAGATACAGAATACAGTACTTAATAATAATTGGTACTTCTTACCAGTTTGTACTTTTGCAGTCAAGTAAGTCTACAATACTTACAATGCTTGTTTACATTTATTTTGAAGTAATTCCATTTTGTGAAATTTTAATTCTTGGACTGACCGAATTTTGTTACTCAGTGATAAAAATTCAAATAAAAATTCCACACTCATAGCAGCCTAAACCTAAAGTATATGATAAACTCAAAAAATGATCAGTTGCAGTTTTTATTTATTATTTATTTTCCATTATTTTCTTATTTTCTTATTTATTTATTTTCTTTCTCAAGCATAACTTATTTTCTTCTCCTTTTTGATTTGCTAAGGCCAAAGTGGAAGGTGACTGGATTGCTGCCAAGGGTTTGTATGGGGTTAATTATTGTTTATTTGTTTTTTTTATATTATTTGTTAATATTATTCAATAAAAAGCTGATAACAAAAAAGCACTGATTAAACATGACAATTGGTGGATTCAAGTACCCAACAGCAGCAGTACAGCCAACTACAATATTAAAATGCAGCCAATAGTTAATGCTTCATCAACAGTCTGAAAGGAGTTGTTTCCAAAATGACTTTTGGAAAGTGCAGTTTCCTTTTAATACTTAAATACTTTTACATAAAAGTTTGAATAAGATAAGATAAAATAAGATCAGATCAGATAAGTCTTTATTAGCCCCACAATGGGTAAATTTAAATAGATTTAAAATAAAATACATATAAAATACATTTAAAAATATGTGCAATTTAAGCAGGAGGAAATAAAAAATAGGAACAATACAAACAAAGGAAACTGTTGAAACAGGAAATGTATACAATATAAACAATAATAAAAAAAAGAATCCAAAATAATAACAAAAAATAGAAATGCAATATGCCAATATATACATTAACGGGAAATGTGCAATGTGCATATACATGTACAATGTGCAAATGTTGAAGTCATACAAACTGTATAGATGCATGTGGAATATGTCAATAAAATCCAGATTGTTTATACATGTGATGTCATACAGATTATACATGTGCAATAACCGTCATCTTAACTGAAAGCAGGACCGTTACTTCGTGGAGTATTTTCTATTACCATTACTACTTTTACTCAAGCAAAAATCTGAATACTACCTCCACCCATGTGCAGCAGCAGTGTTAGCAGTAACAGCAAGCTACTAGTTGCATGGTAGATAAAGCAGTTGCTTGCCATACTGGGTGGGTTTAGCCAATAGTAAACTGTGAACATGACAGTGTGCTGGATTGCACAATTTATTAGAGGATTAAAGCTATAGGCTGTATGTGCAGCGGCTGCGTGTGTGTGAGCAACTCAGGACATAGGTGTGCGCTTTTATTGTGTGTGTGTTTGTCACAAAGATTGAGAGTGACAGAATAAATATTCCAAACTTGTGCAGAAAAAAACTTGGCTCCATATCGAGGTAAAACACACATACACACACGCACGCATGCACGCACGCACGAGGGAGGGTTGTCTATTGTTTCCCTCTGGCCAATTGCAGGCTGCATATTTTCAAAGCTAATCCACCAATCAGCGCGCACTTCCAGATCCCTCTCTCCTCCCACTGGTCTATAAAGGCAGGAGCTCGCGCTGGTGGACACGCCGTTGGCAGAGTCTCTTCATCTCCATCTGGAAAAAACCCCCGCATCATTTTTCATCTTTTTTAAAAAAAACATTTTGCAATATTCTGACTGGATATTAACTTATTTTTCTATATCAAACATGGCGGACAGTAAGGTGGAAAGCAGCGGAGAACTGAGCGCCAAGGTAAGGACGAGAGAAGGAGAGACAATGCGCTTTTTAACTCCTGCCTCCATTTATAACTGTGTTACTAATTTGCCTATTTTTAGTACTGAGCCGAAAAGAAAGACTCTCACTTCGCTAAATACCGTCCAACATGATTAGCATTTTGACATTAAACTCCACACTGGTGGAGGTTGGTTGAAGTGCCCAGGTGAAGTGGAAGGATGAAGAGACAGGCTGCTGAAGGTACCGGCTCTGCCTCCGCGGCGGGTTTAGTTCTGTGCCTTCTCCTTGTTAAAGCTACACGGAACCAGGCACGAGGAGATGACAGCAGCCTGGCCGTCATTCACACACTGACTGACGGGCTGCACGCGCTCCATCCAGGTTGTTTCTGTGTAACGTTCGAGGGCAGTCCGTCCGTGCCAAAACTCACTTAAAAGATTTGTCAAGTTTACATCCTGTTAACTGGTACTTTCTACCGTTGGTGAAGCATTAAGAATCAGCAGCGCTTTCATTTAAATAAGAACTTAAATATGTTAGAATAATTTGCTAAGTATGTTACCGCCCACCGCTGTTTCCATTCAACACTGGGGAAGAACAGCGAACAAAAACTGCTCGTAGCTTGATATTTACACATTAATATTGGCTCTAAGATATGACTGTTTGGGAACTGGTTTGTGTTACAGTGTACGTTTGTTCTTGACATGCGTGTTGGCATATTCTCACGAAAATGAATATTAAATAATATTCGGTATTAGAGTTTGGAATTTGGTAGTAGTGAAAGGACGCGAGCCACTGATAGGCTACTCAGCCTTTACATGGTTAATAAGTCCGCTGTCCAGCTTAGTGTGGACAGGATGGAGCCCCACTGACGTGACTCAATAATAATCTCTGTTTATTCGTGTGGAGAGTTGAACACGGAGACGCTCGGTCTTCATCTGTATTCTGTCAAAGACTGATGAGGTTTTTAAAACTCTGCCGTCCGTCCCTCGGTGCCTTCCTGTGATTGGACGCCGAGGCGGTTGTTGTTGATTGCCGCGAGCCCCCCGGTTCTCTCGTCATTTAAAACAACAACAGCGTGTGAGTGAATGAATTACAGCTACTGTCATCGCTGTCTCTACAGTGTGTGTGTGTGTGTGTGCGTGTGTGTGTGCGCTCCCCTCTCCTCCGTTCTGTTGGCTGGTTACTTCAAGCAGCTGGTGCGCGAGGGACAGGCTCGTGCCTGTCTCAACCGAGCCGCGCGTGCAGTCTACTCGGTTTGACTGCAAGCTGCGGGAGGGCGCGAGGGACACAGACTGCTCTGCAAAAAAGAGCACGATGTGAGACGGACGAATAAATAAATAAATAAATAAATAAATAAATAAATGTTCCACCGTAGTACTGTACCCATTAGCACGTCTGCAAAGCAGAGCTGCAACGATTAATCTGTTATGAAACGATTATTAAATTAATCGCCAACTATTTTGATTAATCGGTTTGAGTCATTTTTAAGCAAAAAAGTCAAAACTCTCTCATTTCATCTTCCTAAATGTGAATATTTTCTGGTTTCTTTACTCCTCTCTGAAAGTAAACTGAATATGTGTGAGTTTTGACATTTGAGGACGTCATCTTGACTTTGGGAAACACCGATCAACATTTTATACCATTTTCTGTCATTTTATTGACCAAACAGCTAGTTGGTTAATGGAAAAAATGACTGACAGTTAATTGATAATGGAAATATGCATTTCAGGAAGCCCGTTTCACTGTATTCCACATTGATCCAATAAAAGGGTTAGTCTGCCACCTGGCGGTGCAATTGTAGAATGCACTTTAGACTGCCCTCACATCACTGTACTTGAGTTAAACCCATATACATATCATTTAAATAAATGCAGGAGTCATTTGGGAGCTTCTCCATGCTGAGTATTTTGAAAAGATAAACCAAATCATGCAAGCCAAAGCATTGGTCAAACACTAACACTGATCACATATCATCAAACACAAAACAACTTATCTCACAAGGAATAATTCAGACTGGGATAAGGCTGCAAATAGCATCATTGAAAGTACACTGAATATCTTTGGGTTGTGGACAAAAGAAAGTTGAGAAAATAATCAACAGATTAATCAATTATGAAAATAACTGCACTGGCCACCTGTGAAATCTAATTGGGCACCCCAAGTGCCACCCTATAATCTTCAAGTGTGATTGGTTATCTGTCCAGTGAGAGGCGGGATCTTATTTTCATCGAAGTGTTTGACTGATATGATGTTTTTAAATGTGCCTTGTTTTCTTTTGTATGTAGGCTTTTAATTGTTTACGATTTTAATTAACCCTAATGTTAATTTAAATTAATAAATTATTTAAATAATGAGTCATAAAAATAAAAGTTTTTCCATGATGAAGTGTGGAGGATGAATTTAGCAGTCTCACAGCCTGGGGATAGATGTACAGTGGAGGCACGTGCTGCATGCCACCCCTGCATAAGTCAGTGCCCCACTTGGGCCACCCCTGTCAAAAAAGTCTGGAAATGCCCCTGTTCATTGCTATATCTGTCTACATCAGTCTTTGCCTTTACGTGGTATTAACAGGTTAATGGTGGCTATAATAATATCTGATAGAATTAATTATGTCAAAGCATTTAATTTGAATAAATACTCTAAAAGGTAAAGTATGCTTGTCAAGTTTTTGATGACATTTTACTGAAAGAAATGAACATTTGCAGGGTCAGAACTATTCTTGTTTTTGTTGTCATAATGATGTCAGTAAGATTTGGTTCAGTCAGAGCTGTGGAATATTAATCATCCATCTTTGTTCACTACATCTGAGGCTTTCTTACCCTGCATAAACTACAGATTACATGAACTTCTTTTTAAAATACAAAAATGCTACAGCATTCTGAGATACATGGTAACATATTGAATTGAAATCTTGCACTGGCCTACTGGGGTTTATTTGGAGAGCTTTGTCATAAGAAAAACATTTGCTTGCTTTGGCACCTGCTCTGATTAGCTGATAGAGAATGAGCCGCTGTGCTGCTGGGAGTTGTAGTCTTTGCACTTATGCCTCTGTGGTTTCCCTACCAGGCTCTGCTCTGAATAAACTGCAGCAGTAACAGACGGTGTCAGGTTTCAGCCAGCCAGCGCGAGAGGAGGGGCTTAGAAACAACTGACCAATAGGAGGTCTTTGAAGCACCACCTGCCTGTAAAAAGGCAACTTGCAGCCCAGCTCAATGAGGAGGATGGAGAGGACAGTGCCTCAGAGTTTCACTCTTTGTCAATACCGGACACGCTTGTGTGTGTTACCAATCAGAAATCCCAGTTTGATGAATTCTGAGGACTGGATCCAGTAACATGCCACAGTTTCGGTTTTCCCAGTGAAACATTTTTAAGTATTGTCTATCTAGACTAGGGATGTATGGAATTTTAACTTTCTTGATACTGAATAAAATCATTTCCATGGTAATTTTTCCCATTACTGACAAAAATCATTGTAGGGCTGCAACTATTTTCATTGTTGATTCATTTGTCATCATCTGTAATTGATCAATAAATCCTGTCATTAATCCTGTCACAATCTTGTAAAAATATTTCAACAATTTCCTGTTATGATCCACTAATTGATTAGGTGTTTGATCCATAAAATTGCAGAAAATGTTGATCAGTGTTTCCCACAGGGTAAGATGATGTTCTCAAATGTCATGTTTTGTCCACAACCCTAATACTTTTGTCTATTTCATGTTCCACAGTGTGACAACTGCTTCCTTCAGACATCACAGAGCATTTTTCAAATGTCCTAGAGAGTTAGATATTACCTCAGTCTATTCAAACTAGGGTTGCAAGCTTTAAGTACTTTCTTTAATTGATCACTAGTAACATTAATGATCAATTAATCAATTAATCTTCATTAAAAAACTTAAAAATTTTACTTATATCAAACTATACCAAATGAAACATAGAAAGATGTAAAGGCATAAATGGTAAACACATATAGTTGGATATCAGATAGCATAAAACATAACATAAACTCATACAAATAATTGGTTGTGTTTGAGATCTTTATTTAATAGTAAATTTATTAAATATTACTTGATTGATCAAATTCTTGATTGATTACTTGTAAGTTAATAATTAATCATCTGTGTTTCAAAACAGTAAGAAACAATCAAAATATTAGACTTATTATAAAGAGTGTAACACAAAAAGACTGTCATCATACATTGTTAGCTTGTCAGATTTTGTCGTCAGATCATGTTTTGTCTTTGTGTTATTCAAATGAAGCTACGTTCATAAAAGTGGATATGTGTGTGTGTCTTTCAGGAGCTGAAAGAGAAGAAACAGACTGAAGAGACGGAGAATGGAGAGGATGCTGCTGCCAACGGCAAAACTGTAAGAACGGCTCCTCTTGTTCCTCTCTCAGCGTGTAGAACATGAATGATCCGTTTCTCTCTCTTCTGGTGACCAATGTAACCCTGTCTCACCCCGGCAGGACGAGGAGAATGAGGTAGACGAGGACGAGGAGGATGTGGGAGAAGAGGATGAGGAGGATGGAGAGGGTAGGTGTCTTCATACCATGCTGAACAACATGGGATGAAGAAATAATAAAAGACAGTAAAGGTCACACAACTGACACTCACACTCTTTATCATGGACTGATACTGTGTGACAGGAAGAGTTCAGAAAACTATTCTAATTGATGATTGAGTATGCTAAAGCAATAATCACATTTCTAAAACAACTGCATATTTATAAAAGGAATCCAAATTATTCTTTGACACTGTAGCAGCTCTTAGACAAGTCTTATTTCACAGTCACATGTTTGCAGAATCAGGTAGGTGTTGCCTGGAGCTTCAGAACAGAAGCATAGTCCAACCTTCACTCAGAGGAGGAGAGGAATTATTCCGATGATGTTCAACACGACAGGATTTTAATCACAAAACAATTGCTGTTCTTATCGCTCCCTGCTAAGCTCCCTGCTAATGTTGTAGTTGGTGGAAATGACTTTATGTTTCTTTGGGATATATCCAACAACCAAATAGAAATGAGTTTTATGAACGTAACTTACCCTCTACTGTAATTTAACTATAGTATGTTTGCAAATAAAAAGCAAGAAAGCTGAATTAGTGCCTTTCTCACCAGCTACAGAATGCTTTATGCTGCCATTTTCCAGCTCAAACTGTGTGATGTTAACATGAAAACACTGCACAGTTACAGAAGCAGACTTGCACATTTGATGTATCTGCTAAACCAGCTTATTTCACTGTATTCTATTTTGATCCAATAAAAGGCTTGGTCTGCCACCTGGTGGTGCAATTGTAGAATGCACTTCAGACTATACTGACATCCTTATGTTTGAGTTAAAACCATATTGTATAGGGATGTCCCGATACAACTTTTTCACTTCCGATACGATACCGATATTGCAGCCTTGAGTATTGGCCGATACGATATCAGCACGAATCATACATACTTTTATTACTTATTTTGTAGTGTGGAATGTTAGAAAAGGCTTGATCAAGTGATGTTACTCAAACAGAGAACAATAGTCAGCAAACAGCGTCACTATGGATAGAAGTGCTGGAGCAGAAAATGGACTGCTTATCGGAGCGCTTATATCGGAGATATATCGGAGATTTTTTGGCTGATATCGGACCGATATCAATATTGGATCGGGACACCCCTAATATTGTAAGTTTATTTGAATAAATGCAGGAGTCATTTAGGAATTAAAAATTAAAAAAAATGTAAAATAAATCATGCAAGTAAGGCAAAGCACTGGTCCAATATCGACCCTGATCATATATCATCAAACAACACAAATTCACGCTGCAAAAAAATACAGATTGGGATAAGGCTGCAACTAATTATTATATTCAATGTTGCTTAATCCGTCACTTATTTTCTTGATTAATCGATTAATTAATCCTGTCGTGTCACTTGAAAATTAGGTCCAAACATGTCCACCTGCAAAAATTATTTTCATTATCGATTAATCTGTTAACCATTTTCTCCATTCATCAATTAGTTATTTTTGTCCATAAAATGTTTAAAAATGTTGATATGTTTTTTCCAGAGTCTAAGATGATGTCCTCAAATGTCTTGATTTGTCCACAACTCAAAAATATTCAGTTTATTGTCACGAGTATAGAAACCAGAAAATATTCACATTTGAGAAGCTGAAATCAGAGAATTTGGATTTTTTTTTTCTTAAAAAATGACAGAGACCAATGATCAAAATAGTTGACAATTGATCTAATAATTGATTAATACTTGACTAGACTGGGAGAACATTTTCACAGTGAGTAGTGCTTTCACAAGATATCGGAAAACCCAAATGTAACCAGCTAGAACCAGTCTAATCTAGAATGTCCAGTGTGCATGTACATTTTCACAGCTCTCCTCATGTTTGATGCTGGATCATTATTTCATGTTCTGACCCAGTTTTACCCCTTCATACCAGACCACTGATCCCTGGTCTGCACCTGTAGGTCTAAATACTTCACTGATAAATCACACAGTCACACGTGTTTGAAGAAATCTGTTTTGCAGGATTGTGTGTTTTCCAGACAGTCATAGTGGTGGCAGAAATGTTCAATGTTTCCATCTGACAGTACAAATATAGTAGTATCATTTTTTATGATTTATTTTACCTTTGACAAGTTGTTCAAAAGGGTGACCAAGTGAAAGACTTAAAGGAATGAATGATTAAATATAATAATTTATGATTAAATATTAAATATAATGGTTATATTATTGTCTTCCTCTCTGTTGGCATGGAAGAAAACCTTGTACATATGTCTGTGCGCGCCACATGTTTGGATCGATTTTTCAATTGACAGAATTGAATTAATTGATTAATTATGAAAATAATCAACAGATTCATCGACAATGAAAATAACTGTCAGTTGCAGCAGTAGTTTATTACACTTCATAGTAATCTACATGATAATATTGTCAATACATCATTTTCCCCTCATGTACACAGATACTAGTTTCTCTTGACTTGTATTGCCTTCATACTATATGACAGTGATACTAAACTTGCTGCTTGTGGGCCAAATCTTTCCCCTGATAGGGTGCTGGGTGGCGCTCCATTTTCTTATTCACCATTTTGTATGATGAGATAAATGAGACTGTTACTAACAGAGAAGGCTGATGCAGAGTTCTGCAGGCGAGGATAACTATTAGTGGAAGAGGAGCAAAAGATACACACATGTATTTCATGCTAAAAGAGCTTAAATATGCTCTTTGTTCTGTCCCTGTTAAGAGAAGTTGATGTTTATGAATCATTCTCACAGTTTAGTGAATACATGATGGAAGAGCCTCCAGCTGTTTAATGTTGTATAAACTCTTTAAAATGTGAGCAAAGCATTGACAACTAAAAATGTAGCTGCAGTTATTAAATGCAGTAAAACATCAGATCGATCAGTCAGTCTTTGCACTAGGTTAAGTTAGATAATAAGTTAAGAGAATAAGTCAGTTCATTTGAAAATCAAGAAAGGTGAGTTATATGCCTTTGCAATATTTTATTTCTTTTGCTTAAGTTGCAGCAGGGCAGAGCAAGTTGAGTATCTCTGTTGTATTAGTTCCTTTGGTACTGTCCTGCAAAGATCAGAGCAGCCACACACCACCTCCCTTGACCCTTGATTATGGGTGAAAACCAGCACTGTTAAAGTGCCAGCGCCAAATACAGCAGACTAGTGTCATGTTAATGTTGGAAATGTAATTAGTTTACCACAACACCACAGTGGACAGATGACTAAAACAGCAAAATAGTGTCTTAAAAATGAACAGATGTCAGAAACACATCACCTAGAGATTGAATAAGGTACCTGTATATGTCAGGATATACCACCTCCAACCACAGGGTGGGGTTGCTCCTCAACTTTGATGGAGGCAGACACTCACCAACCATTATTTCTTTAATTTTCCAACAGCGATCAACAGTGATGTGGTTTATTACTTTATGTGTTTACAGTGGCAAAGACCTCAGAATTTGTATTGACCATCAGTCAAAATAGAGTGGTGGTTTTCACCCAAAAAGGGGCAGAATCATGACTCAGAAGCAAAATACCTGGATGAACACCTGTGTAGCAGAGCTGACAGATGAACCTGAGCTGAGCCTGAGTGTAGAGATCAACCAGCTGCTTCCTCTGATGGAGAAGAAGAGAACTGATCATCCTTTAATAACTGTGTGATGTCATCAGTCCAACAGACTGTGCTTCTCTATGTATGTTCAGGTGATGAAGAGGACGATGAAGAAGATGACCTTGATGGGCCAACAGGGAAGAGAGCAGCTGAGGATGATGATGATGATGAAGAGGTAAGGAAGAGTTGATATGAAACGTACTCCCAGTTCCAGAGAGAAAAGCAGCCATCATGCTTTAAAAAGACAGTTCACCCACAAATTCAAATCAGTAATCAAAAACATAGTTCTCATGCATCTATCCTACAGGCTCAAACTGTGGTAGCTCCCTCTAGTGGTACATGAAGGAATGTCAGATATTTTAAAATTAAATAAATTATAAATAAAATCATTTAATATCAAAATGAAAACATAAAATTTGAGATAATTTAAATGAAATCTAAAATACATCTATGTGTGTCTATCCTGTATTTTTGTATTAATATCAGCCTGTTATGTAGTCCTGATCATGCACTTAGAGCTGTATTTGTCATCTGTGATTGCCAGCAGCTAAACTGTGAGTGGAAAGAGAGTAAATGGTAAAAAGTAAAATGTAGACACTGAAAATTAATGCTTCAAAAACACTGCAATCATTGCTTTAAAGTAGAACTATTACAAAGAGGCAGCTCACATCCTTGCTACATGATAAGCTGCAGTTAAGTGTCCTCAGCACCCACCCAAGGAGATATGACTCGAGTTACCTCAAATATGGATTCAGTTGGAGGGCAACTTAAAGCTACTTCCTGTGTGGCTGAATAGAGTCAGCCTACACCATTGTATTTTAATGTCATGGAGAGCACAATATTTTCTGAGGTGGTACATGGTGTAAAAAAGGTTGAGAAGCACTGATCCACATGGTTCTGGTGTGAGCTGCAGCTTGTGATGCTAAAAGAGCCAAAATACATTTGAAAAACTCAACAGCAATGTGTCTTTGCAGAAATCATGACTTGACTACTCAAGATAATCCACACACTTTGTGGTGTTGTAATCCAATGTAATTTAAGATATCTTGTACATTAGGTTGACTATCAAAGTTCATTTTAAATTTAAAATTTAAAATGTTTTTTAAGTAAATTACACAAAGGCAAAGAAAATGTGATCATTTTTACTTATTTCAGCCACAGGCGGTCATACTGACCACACTGTTAGTTTTTGCACAGTTGGAGATGCATCTCGTTGCTTAGCAACTATCATTGTCTCTGTCAATAAAACTTAACAAGTGTTCTTAATTTCCAATTTCACAATATTAAAATACAAATAAATAATGAAGACTCAATTGAAAATCAGGGACAGGGGAGACCAGGGACGGTTGTAACACTTTTTGTCTCAGCACCTTTAACTCACTGAATTTTTGTGTTAAAGCTCTCAAATGTTGAATATAAGTAATGTAAGTAAATGCAAGTACCCTTACATATTACAAACAGCAATGTTTCCATCTTTTTTTTTGTTTTATTTCTGTACTTGTTTCCAGCCTTTTCCCATAGGCTGTGATTGTTTTTTGTGATGGTTCGAGGTGTAAATTAGATGTTATTAATATCAAAATAACATGTTTATAATCTTATAAAATACATTTAACTGTTTCTCACTCTGAGTAAAGAAAAAAAAATCTAAAATTTGAATCAGATCACTGATGGGTATTATTATTGCTATCAGTATATACAATCATTACAGTTTACTACATGTGATGGCTGAATACTGATAAATATATAACTACATTTTATAAAATGTACATTTTGGCATTTCATTTTTAAAAAGATAAATTAACAGAATAAACATGTCACTCTCTCAGTCTGGTATTTATATTGAGAGATAATAGAGTTTGGAAGTCAAAGGTTGGTTACTACTGTTGTAGTAGTTATGAATTGTTTCATGAATCTCTGCTTTCTTCTGAGCAGCTGATTACAGGGAGATGAAAGGTGTGGTTATGAGATATCTCACCATGTTCCTCATTGTTTCCAGGACGAAGTTGAGACCAAGAAGCAGAAGACAGATAAGTAGAGTCTGCAGCACCAGCTCCGTCTGGAGGACAACACCATCAAGAGACAGCCAGTTTTCCAGCAAACCTTCAACACCTCAGTCCTCCCTTCTTAACGAGAATAGTTTTGAAAAGAGAATTTGTTTGTATTTTTATTTACATTTTATATTTTTGTAAATACTGTAAGGAGGTTGGCCATTTTGCAACAGTGATCTTTCTGGGTATCAAGTGGTGCTTTGAAGACTTTCAGATCCAAACTCGTCATCATCAGCCGTCCACATTCTGTATGAAGCGACCAGAAGCATCCAGCCTATCATTCCGTCCACACACACACACAAACACACACACACACACACACACACACACACACACACACACACACACACACACAAAACACAACAAAACATACAACACAACCCACCCTCCCCAAAACTGTAGGGTCAGTAGGAATAAGGTGCGTGTTGACCTGTCGTCACATGGGAGCGTTACAGTGACTAAGCACTTTTCAGAGTGTATTAGTAGTAGTTTGTAAGAGATTCCAAGGCTGTAGTTTCTGCTGTCTGTCTGTCTCTCTGTCTCTATTTGTCCATCTGTCGTGGACAGATTTTAATGTGTTTATGTCTGTGCTATTTTTGTTGAACAATAAACAGTCATTTGATTTTGTTGATTTGTAACTGTTAGTTTCTGCCTGTCAGAGGTGCAGTAAAAAGAAAAACGAGAATTAGAATCAGTGATGTGTGATCTTTTCAACAGGGAGAAGTGTTTCCTCGTGGCTGCGCATCAAATAAAAATCAGATCACAGCTGATTTCTGTTTGGGTAAGCAGGAAATCACATCACACAAAGCTCCTGGATGTTGTGCTCCTGGTTTAAAGCTGGTATCTGTTTCCTTTAGTTTGGGATTTCTTTTAGATAACTGATTAATATGTCATGTGGCACATTAACTGTTGGAGACTGTTTGGTCTATACTTGTCACAAAACTAAAAAAATAAAATAAAATAAAGTTGATCAGTGTTTCCCAGTGCCCAGGATGACGTCCTTAAGTGTCCAAACATGGGGTGTGCTTCACTTCTTTGGACCTTTTGTAGTCTTTCTTGTAATGATCATTTTCATTAACAATCAGTCTGTCAATCATTTTCTTCTCTAACTGGTTAGTCAGTTTTTCCCAAAGTCCAAGATTACGTCCTCAAATGTCTTGTTTTGCCCACAACTTAAACAACTCACAGTTCTTAAAAAAATGCTCAGACTGATTCATTGATTATCAAAACAGTCAATTAATTTAAGATTCGATTAATCATTGCAGTTCTGCTGCAGACTCTACTTGAGGGAATTAACCACAGTTGTTTTGATGTGTTTAAACACTTCTGGGGTTCCCCTGGTAACACAGGGCTACACAGGGTCACCAGGGGACGTGTAAAAAAAACAAAAAATACTTGAATATTTATTGAATTCAATTCTATCTGCAAAGCTGCTTATTCAAAAACAGAAATGTATTAAATCACGACACAATATCTTAATTTTTCAACTTAACCTGAATTATTTATCAAATCATTGTTTATTAAAACAAAAGTATTAAGCTTTTAAAATATTATGAATACATTTTCCTAAAACTTGACAGAGTATATTTAGATTTGTGTATGTACCCTCCTCTTTTATTTTTATGTTCTTCATAGTGTATTTATGTCAGTTTGATATGTTGCAAAGTGTCCCATTCATCCACTCCACGTCTTTGCAGCCTCTCCCTCTCAAGCACTGGTGATGTCAGCTAAAGTCTGTGATGGTTCAGGGTTTTGAGGCTTCAGGGGGGACATTAGGATTGGGCCTTTACTTTTAAAATATATTCATCTTGTTGGCTTGCATCTGTCCAAGGGGGGTAAACCATCAAGGGTGATAACTAAGTCTACGCTTAAGTGAAAAATCCTGGCCTGAATTAAGTTCAACTAAGAAAATTTAGCCTGGTCTAAGTCAATGAAAACTCAAGGTAGGCTAAAACAAGCTTGCACTGTGAGCGTGCACGGAGAATATAAGCAGCCTAGAACAGCTGATTGTCAAAAAGAGGATAAGATGTCACAAAAAGAAGAGAAAACGAGAGCAGTTTTCTTCTCAAGATCAAACTATACAAATAATTCAGAGGGTTCATCATGAAAAAAGGCCAATATTATTACAATTAACAAAACAAACAAAGGAGTATCTTGGCAAGAAACCGCAAAAAATGTGTAAAGAAAGGGATCCTAAAGCACGGCGCCTCACTTGGTAGAGCGTCCACTTTGTGCACTGAGGCCTAAACAGCCACATGGATTCAATTCCAACCTACTGACCGACCTTCATGCTGCCCTCTCTCATTCCTCCTTCTTGTGCCTTCTTGTTATATGTAGCAAAAAAAGGCAAACAACAATCATTTTTGAAAGATATACAAACCTACAACCTACCTACAAATGTCTGACCTGCTGCAGGCCATGAGTCAGTAACTGTTCAGTATTCATATTTATATTACCAACTACATAATCAGCTGCTCTTTAAAATGTTTTCTTATTCAGAGGCTGTTTATTTGATTTACAGACATCATCTGCTCATTGGCACTGGGAGTCTGGACATGAGGCAGAAAAATGTAAAAATTACAAGTTGAAGTGGGAAATAGAGAAACTGGAGAAGTATAAATTTAAACACAGCAGAAGGACATGGTTTGGACTTTGGACATACTGTGAATGTTTTTCACCTTCACAGCTGGAACAAATGAGTGAATGAATAAATAACTTTGGCACTGAAGGTTCACTGCATGTCAAATAAGCTGTTGGTATTTGAAGACAGTAAAAGTTGTAAGACATGATTTTCTTAACTTTTTCTTAGTAATTATATTCATTGGAATTCAATTAAACACATAAATTCATGCTTGATCACATAGAAAAAGGTCTGAACTTGTTTCTACATGGACACAAGTGATGAGAGTACAAGACACTTGTCTGTTTTACATTCGGTTTCTGTCCGTCAGGAATTCTCTGACACACAGTTAAATGAAGCTCGACAGTTAACCTGCCGTGGAGCAGGTTAGTTCACTGGTATCAGTTACCATGGTTACTGAGCAGGGATTCCTTTAAGCCACAGTCATGAAACAGATCTCTCACTTAAATAAGCCAGACTTATCAAAATAAACCAGCTATTTCCTTTATCCATGTTGATGGAATACCCCTCTGATTGACAGTTTCAGTAAAGTTTGTTGAAAACAGCCAGTGCACTGGAGGCTGTGTATTTCAAAGCATCTTTATATCTTCTCACACTGGGCTGTCCAACACAGGTGCAGCAATGAGCCGTGTGTCCTGACTCTACAGGACGGCTGCTGAGGTGACATCATTGAAGCCTCATCCTCATCACATGGAGAGGAGCTGGTAGATGATCAATAAATCAAACTGACATAATTGTCCTTTGAAGCTCCTGGAAAACCACAGCCGTGTGTAGAATGTCAGCATCAACTAGAAAATTGCATTTCCTGAAGGAAACTCACTGGAAATGCTGACAGCTGAATTAACTTCTGCTGAAAATGCAGAAGTCTGAAACGAAATGCCTGAAAAATCTTAGAGCTAAAATGTATTGCACTGCACTGCTGCAAAATCTGCAAGCTGAAATGTAAAAATGTAGATGAGCTGAAATGCATCACCTGAAGAAGAAGAGTTGAGATACACAGCTGGAAGAGTGGGAAGCTAAACTTCAATACTTTGAAGCTGTAAGTTGAAATAAGTCGCCTGAAAAGGCTAAAAGAGGAAATGCTTCATATAAACATAACAGATGAACTGAATTGCTTAACACTTTGGAACATAGAGGGCACTGGTGTAACGAGATGAAACCTGGAGCAGTTGCAAAAGTTGAAAGTTCATTGTGAAGAGCAAAAGCTGTACTTGTGTATGACAGTAATTTCCACGTCTTGATTAAAGACAGTGGCTCCCAAACTTTCACAAACGTTTTCTGGCACGCCTGCTTTCAGAAGCTGCAAAAAGTCCACACTCCCCCACCCTGCAATTATTATCAGTCATTGACAATTGACAATTTGTAAAGCAACTGATAAAAAAGGATTTTTGGAACCATCTGGGAAGTCATTCTTAGAAACTGCTTGGAAAAGGGCAGGCACAAAAATCAAAACAAAAAAACCCCAAAACACTTGGCAAGTGATAGGATGAACCATCTGTCTATCCTGTCTAACATGGGCGAATTTCAAACATTTGTTCTTCTTTCAAAGAAGAAATACAACCAGTTTTGTTATAACTGATGCTATCACAGTATCTATGCTAACCTCTTCAGGAGCTGCCATTGTTTGTTTGAGACGAGGCGTTTCCATGGATGCATCTCGCTGTCATTACACCTAAAACCTCACCCGTAGCTGTCAGCAGTCCCTCCTAAGACACTGATTGGCTGTACCTCTTTTGGTGCAGACACAAACAGATAACTTTAAGTGAGGCAAGATGGATTCTCACATGATCTCTCAAAGTAAGGTCTAGTCTGGGGATGGCAAACTGCAATTTTGGTGAAATGTGAACAAACTATAGAAAATCTGGAAGTTTGAATTTGTTGTCACCAAAAGGAGGGACAGACTACTTAGTATGATTTTCTTTTATCATTGTAGGCAGAAACGGAAGCTTATTTTAGTGGTAAAAACTGAACTGACTGACAAAACTAATTTCAGTTTTATAGCTGCTTATAGTTGTGTTGTTTTAATGAGCTTGTGTTCCTACAGAACATGGGCTTGGCCATGAACTGTTGCTGCTACACAAGTATAAACTCCACACCATTCTTTATAATTCTGTGCACAAACTTTATTAAGAGAGGTGCTGTCATTGGTTCTTTTCAGTCATGTTTGAATCTGATTGTCCAGAAAAAATCACCACATTCACTTTCCGCACATCCATCTAACACAAACCAGAACTGCAAACCACAAAAGAGATGTGTGCTGATGATGGTGGTGGAGGTGGTGGAGGTGTGTCAGCTGAGGTCTGGAGTCATGTAGGTATGCGACCGCGCAGGTACTCCAACACCGCGTCTGTTCCTTTGGTTATGATGGCAGCTCTGGGTGTGCGGAAAGGATTCCCCTCCAGACTGAGACACCTGTGGGACAGCGAGAGCGTTCTGTGAGTCTCAACAGTTGTCCACGAGGACATGTGAACAATGAACTGATACTGAACTGACACTGCAGTTACACAAACTGAGTGGCAGTGCTAGCTTTCAACCTGAATGCCATGAAAACACAAAAGACACACATAAAATCTTAAAGAGCTGTCGTATGATTGGCTGAACAAACAGATTCAACAAGAATTCAGAGCGATACTTTTACAAACTGAAAAGTTAAAGAAAGGAGAAGCAAATGGATCACTGCAGTTCACAGAAACAGTTGTGATCTCAGCAATGAAACATGGATTTACAGTTGCCATTTTGTGTCAGGTATTTTGGATAAAATCAAACCTTAAGCCATATACTGTACTCCATCTAGCAGCTTCATTGGACATGTCCAGACATGTTTGAGCCACCAGAGCCAGAGGACGGTAACAGGATGGTGTTTTTTTTTTCTTCTGTGTTGAGTTGTTGGAACTGAAGTGAACTGCTGGGCTGATCTGGACTGAGAGAGTCACTGAAGGTACGTTTGTAACTGACCATTCACTGGGCTTATATAGTGTTGGGGGACTGTGGCTCCAGCAGCAACTGTCCAACTGTCTTCAATTTATGCAGATAATTGATTGTTTTACATCTGTTTTCAGAGTTTCTCTACTGAAGGCAGCCATGCTGCAGAACGTTTTGGTCACTCAGTTCAGGGCGTGTTCTGGTGAGAAAGTGACATCACTGCATATCCTCTACAATATGAATTTAAAACTGTTCTATGCCTGAAATAAGGTATGGTGTCTGAGAACTAATGCCCTGAACACAGGCTTTAGTTCAGTGTGTGAGATTTTCATCAATATAAATGTCTTTAACCAAAGTTCCATTTTTTCCGTACACAAAATATTGATTGAGCTGTCAGCTCAATCAATATTTTGTGCTTCTGTGGATAAACACAGTTACATTGTAGTGAGTGAAATGCAGTGGACATACGACAGGGAAACAGATCTCATGTCAAAGTCCTCTGTCACATAAACAGTGAGACAGCAGCTGGTGGCGTGGTGCATGCTGGGAGAAGGAAGAGGACAGGCGGGGTCCATACCTGAGGCTGGTACACAGGCCCAGCTCAGGGGGGATCTGCAACAGGTCGTTGTTTGACAGATCCAGCGTCGACAAATGAACCAACTTGATCAGACGACCTGGGTCCACTCCGTTCACCTGGTTGTTACCCAGCAACACCGTCTCCAAGGAAACCATCTGATAGATGACTTCAGGGAAGGACTTGAACCTGCGATCAGAGCAAAGACTCAGCTGACTGATTTGTTGTTGGTGTTTTCCATTCAGCGAATCCTGCTTCCTCCCATCCTCCCTCCTCCAGCCCATGACCTGGAGACTGGTTGACGTCCACAGACATCAAGGACGTTCTAATCCTTTCAATGCATTTCAGTGAAGACAAGGAGAGAGGAGAGGACGCACCTGAGCTCTGACTGAGGAAGCATACATGTATCCTGTGCAGAAGGTTTTTACCAGGTTGTTTGACAAGATATGCATCATGTTCAAACAAGTTGGGAGAGGAGCAACAAAAGACTGAAAGATGTGGAATGCTAAGAAGACATGACATATTTCAGACTTCAATGTTCTCCTCCTGGCAGGTCGACCAGGTCAAACTGAAATGAAAAGACCTTGATAAAGATTTACTGGATAGATTACGACCTTTCATTGAATGGCATTGCCCATCCTGAGGAAGTTATCATTTCTGTGTCCATTGTCCAATCTGCCCCAGATTTTTATTATTATCGTTACTGCCATAGTGAGGGTTGTGTTACAATCATCATTTGATTTACACAAAGGCTTCAGTATGTATTCTACACCTGATATACTGCAACATAAGGTATACTTAGTGGGTGATCTGTAGCACTACCTAGTGGAGACCTCCTCAGGCCTGTCCTTTTTTCAATAATAAAACTCATTCATTCATTTTCTGTAACCGCTTAGTCCGTAAGGGTCGCGGGGCTGCTGGAGTCTATCCCAGCTGACATTGGGCGAGAGGCGGGGTTCACCCTGGACAAGTTGCCAGTTCATCGCAGGGCTGACACATAGACAGACAACCACTCACACTCACATTCACACCTACGGGCAATTTAGAAATTATTAATTATCTATTGGCATGATTTCTAATCAGTTACATTCTATGACACCTAGATAATACAACAGATGAATTATCAGCAGTTGACATCAGGTGTTTTTATTGAAAACACATTCTGCGTCAGTTAAAGTGACTGCTGACTAGTGCTGGGTATTATTTAAAAAACTGCAATACCAGTACCAATACTGGTACTCTTAAAGTGCTACTGATACCAACAGAGTACTTCATTCAATACCTTTTCTGAAGGCTTTATGAAGAATGTTTGATGGTGATCAGCTGCGAACAAAACCATATAAATCTTTTTTTTTCTAGATCTACAAAAAGGATTGGCTGAAGGAACTGTCTGACTGGTGTAGGTTCGATGCTACTTGGTACTGCGTTATTTCAATTGATACATCAATGGTATTGAGTACTGATGCGCTGCCCAAATGCTGACTGCTTCACACTATATTTGGTGAATACAACTCCTCCATCAGTATCTGCTCTTTTCTCTCTAACAGCCCCTTTATGTGGAGCTAAGACAAGAAAACTCATATGACCTCAGTCAAATAACCCAACAGGTGATGTTTTCAACTTCATTACAGTTATTATTAGGATTTAATTTTGAGGTGAAGTCGTCCTGAAACAGTGACTTACCTGTTGTAGTTGAGGATGATGGAGCGAAGTTTAGTTAAGTTGCTCATTTCAGGTGGTAAATCACTCAGCTGGTTATTCCTGAAAGAAAAAAGAGGCAGGACATAAATGCAACATTAACGCCTTTACTGGAGGTTTGATATCAAAATCACATTCCTATCCTGTCCATCTCAGTGCTCTTCATTTAATTTGGAACACTGCTGACTTCATCTGTATATTAAAGCAATCAATCAACCAGACTTTATTTGTACCGCACTTTTCAGACAAACAAAATGTAACATAAGTGCTTCATACAATAAAACAATCAGTGTATTGTACAGCTACACATATTAGAAGTTGACAGGATCACAACTTCCCCAAAGCGAAGCCAAAACATCTCCATCGCCCCCTGCTGGCTGGCTGCAGTACAAGTCATAAATCCTACTGATAGATGAGACATGGGCCAAACTAAACCATCAAAGTACAGGTCAAATAAATTTTTCCTAAAGATGTTTTTGTCATTTTAGAAAGTTCTTATCACACTGATGCTTGTTCAAGTCTTCATTTTTTGGATTAGTTTCAATTTAATTAGTTAGATTAATTAATTCGAGTCAGTGGGCAGGAACTTGATACTGTGGCCAACAACACTTGCCACTACTGTGCAGACTCTGGCTCCAAATGATGTCACCAGTGCAAGATGGCAGTGCTCCTATCTGGGACTTTTTTAGCTTCATTTATGTACAGTGGAAAGAAGAGGAGAAACGTTGTTGATTTAATCTGCAAGCAGCAGCAAACTGATGGTCTGATGATTATTGTGTTGTCAGCTTCTCCAATTTTCTCCTTTTTATATCATTGAAACAGGATATATTTGGGATTTGGACTGTTGGAAAAACTAGAGCTGCAATGATTAATTTATTACTTGACTGTTAATTGATTATTAAATTAATCACCAACTATTTTAATAATCGATTAATCAGTTTGAGTAATTTTTTAAGAAAAAAGTCCTAATTCTCTGATTCCAGCTTCTTAAATGTGAATATTTTCTTCTTTCTTTACTCCTCTCTGACAGTAAACTGAATATTTTTGAGTTGTGGACAAAACGAGACATTCGAGGACGTCATTTTTGGGCATTACGAAACACTGATTGACATTTTTCAGGTTTAATATAGGCAAACAACTATTGATCGAGAAAATAATCAACTGATGAATCAAATATTAAAATAACCATTAGTGACAGCCCTCGACAAAACAAGTAATTTGAAGACGTCACTTTGGACTCTGGGAAACTGGGATGTCCATTAATTTCACTGTTTTCTGACATTTGAGAGAAATTGATTCACTGAGAAAATAATGTCCTCTGTGTGTGTGTGTGTGTGTGTGTGTGTGTGTGTGTGTACCTGAGGTCGATGTGTGTGAGCTGCAGGAACTTGCAGATGTCAGGAGAACAGCAGGTCAGTCTGTTGAAGCCCAGGTTGATATCTGACACTGAGGACTGGAGCTCCATCAACCTGCACACACAACACACATGAAGTCAGTGTGTGAAGCACTGGTGTTCAAACAACCTGCGACAACCTGTGATACGTTTGATGATGTCAGCACCACCACTGCTGAGTGTGTCTGTGTGTGTGTGTGTGTGTGTGTGTGTGTGTGTGTGTGTGTGTGTGTACCTTGAAGGTATGGAGGCCAGCTGGTTCTTGCTGAAGTCAACAGTGTTAACACCTTGATCTGCTGCAGCATCAAACAGCTCATCTGGAACATCAGACGCCTGCTTCTGACTAGAGGTGAAGAGAGTATTCATACACTATATTCATACAGTATCACAATATTATATTCTATGATACTGTATCAGTTCTCAGAAATACTGTTGTGATATCATGACTCATGAAAACATTCACAGCAGTGGTTCATTTTGTGTTAGAGTAGTGTTGTTATCTATTTTCATTGTTCTGAAGCTTAAACATTTTTAACTCAGATTTTTTGTGTATCATGGTGTGTTTTACATACTATGACAGTTTTCCTAAAATTAGATTTAAAAAAGCAATATATCGACACATTCTTGCCAATACACAGCCCTACTTCTCACTAATCACAGCACACAGTTACACTGTAGTTACACTGTACTCTAATTTGTAGAGTAACTATAATGTAACTAACAACAGTCTCTTAAACCTTAGTCAAAATTTTGATATAAACAGTGAATGAAATGACTTCAGTGTGAAAGTTGATTTAAATTTACAGATGTAACAATACCAAAAACTCATGGTACAGTAAAACCATGATAAAAAGTCCATGATACAATATTTATCACATCATTAAAGGAGAAATCTCATTTGAAAAAATGTCATATTGTAATTGAATGAACTCATTTCACATATCTGGACATTGTGATGGCAGTTGTGGGACATGAAAAAAAGCGGTGCTTCATAAATGCTATTAAATCACATTATTTGGTAAACTTTTTACGTCAAGATGCATATACACTATGTGTATATTTTGAAAGCATTAAATGACAAATTTTAACATAAATCAAAAATTTACTGGGACTTAAAAATTCCCATAGTTGCAGAATCATCCACATTCTGATTTTTATAAATGTCTCCAGAAATGCACTGATGTGTTATTTTTTACAGCACAGTAATGTAATTTAGATATGTTCATGTCTGCAGCTCTCTTTATAACTGACAGTGACTAAAAGACAATCAGCTGCTTCAACATTGTGTGTGATGAGACAAAGATGGCCGCTGTATGAGAACCCAGTGTTAACTTAGAATGACAACTATTAATCAATGATCAATTCATTGGTCATTAAGAATTTGATCGATGATGCAAAATTTAATCGTCATCTTAAATATGTATGTAGCCCTTTATGTGTTTCATAGGTTATACTATACTGATAAATAAGGGTTCCAAAAGGGTTTGACAAGGGTTCTTTGAAAGACTAAGGTTTCCATTAAGAACCCTTTTCATCCAAAGAACCTTTTTCAGAAGAGAGAGTTCTTCAAAGACTGTTGAAATCATTGAATAACGCTTTCATCAAGGGTTTGTCAAGGGTTCTTTGTACCAAATGGTTCTTGGTAGAACCCTTTGATAAAGCCCTTGGAATATAAAAAGGTTCTTAAGTGTTACTGAGTGTGTTCTAGACAAAAACCCTTGGAATATAAAAATATTCTTGGTAGAACCTGCTGGTGTGATTCTTTCTAGCATCCTTAGAAAGGTAGAAAGGTTCTGGATAGAACCTCCAGGGAGGGTTCTAGGTTTAACCCTTTATCTTGGGTTCTAGGTGGAACTCTTTGAAAGGGTTATAAGTGAATTTTTATAAAAACTTCTACAAGGAACCTAAAATGGTTCTCTTATGGGGACAAGCTGAAGAACCTTGTTGCTGTGGAAATAAAGCTCTGACTGAAGAGGGGAAATGCATTTGGTTTTGTTTGGTAAATGCAATTTTTTTTTGTAAATATGATTGATCGATTAATTGATTGTTAATTTTACCAATGATCAATTAAGGAAAGAGCTTACAGTTTGCAACCTCAGTGTTAACACAACAGTTACACAGCAAGTACAAATACTACTATTACATTATGTCATCTTCTTCTTCTGTTCTTGACTTTGAAGTGTGTATCACTGACCTGTAGACCAGTGACCTCAGAGTTTTAATGTTGTGTATGTTGACGTTGGCCTGGCTGGGTAACGTCATGGCTGTAGGTCCTTCATCTGCTTTCTCAGGCTCCTCTGCAAACAACACACACACACACACACACACACACACACACACACACACACACACACACACACACACACACACACACACACATGCAACTTGAGCTGGACACTGAATCTAATTCAGTAGAGGAGAAGAGTTAGTATATTCAGACAGATGTCAGTAAAGCTCGTCGACTGAGTGAAGTCAGTAGAGTCTGTGGACTGTAATGGTTTAAAATGTTAGTTCTCTATCACAGTTATGTTCATGGAAATAAACTTGGTTTTACTCTATTACTCTTTATTTAGTATGCTGGATGAAAAAAGTCATTACAAATCCAATATAATCACTCATTCAGTAATACTCTGTTTTACTTTTCTGTTTATAATCCCTATAATTAAGATGCAACATTTGATCAATTGATTGATCATTGATCTGATTAATTGATTTGATCAATGTGATGAATTTCTCTTCAGGGGGATTAGGAGACACCCTGTCATGATTAGCAGTCACATTCAGGGCTGCAACGATTATTTTCATAGTCCATTTATCGGTTGACTATTTTATCAATTAATAGATTAATAGTTATTTGTTTTAAAATGTCAGAAAACAGTGAAAAATATTGATCAGTGTCCACAACGATGTCCTCAAATGTCTTGTTTTGTCCACAACTCAAGGATATTCAGTTTACTGTCAGAGAGGAGTAAAGAAACCAGAAAATATTCACATTTAAGAAGCTGAAATCAGTGTCTTAAAATTTCTCAAATTACTTGGCGATTCATTTAATAATAAATTAACAATCAATTAATCGTTGCAGCTCTACACACATTAAAGGGTAACTTTAGTATATTTCAACCTGGATCTATTTTCCCATGTTTTGTGACTGATGACAGTAGAGCTGCAAGAA
Source organism: Lutjanus erythropterus (assembly GCF_056507025.1). NCBI lineage: Eukaryota > Metazoa > Chordata > Actinopteri > Lutjaniformes > Lutjanidae > Lutjanus > Lutjanus erythropterus. Next base: position 3,683,023 of record NC_139323.1, on the reverse strand, counting down.
TGAAAAAAAAGTTAAATTCTCTGATTTCAGCTTCTTAAATGTGAATATTTTCTGTTTTTTTACTCCTCTCTGACAGTAAACTGAATATCTTTGACTTGTGGACAAAACAAACATTTGAGGACGTTATCTTGGACTTTAGGAAACACTGATTAACATTTTAAAACAAACTATTAATCAATTAATTAACAAAAATAATTGACTGATTAATCAACTATGAAAATAACTGCTAGTTGCAGCCCTACATGACAGATCTTGGAATCGGTCCAGTATTAAGTGAGACCACTGCAGCCATCAGCTGAAACAGAATGCAACATAATCCTTAATGGGAAACAATGCTCGAGGTACGTTCACTAAAACTGCTTGCTTTTCCACTGACAGGTCCAGATTGTTATTCTAAGTGTCTGACAACATTATGGAAGGGATCAATACAGAGACAGACCTTTTTGTTTAACCAGAAACAGCTGATTTCAAACCCACCAAACTTCATTTGCAGTAATATTTTCATTGTAAAACACAATTCAATTCAAATGAAACAAAAACAAAATAAAACTCTTCTAATCCATCTCGTTTTGTCTTTGAGCTGTTCCAACAATCATCAACTCTGATTTGGTTAAAATACACTTTTAATTCACAGGGGTGTGATAATATTGGGAAAATATTGAGAAGGAGGTCAGACATCAGAGAGTCAGTGGGGAGTAACAGCGTAGATCCAGAACATTAGAATAACAATCTGAACCTGTCAGAGGCCACTTTTAGTGGACGTACTCTGACGGTTTGCAGTTGTCCATAAGGATTACATGACAGCCTGTTTCATGGCAGACAGCAGCAGAGGTCACACTCAGTACTGGGGCAATGTCAAAACTTGTTGTCCGTGTTAGTCACTTAGACACAAAAGCGGGAAAATAGGGTCCAGGTTGGACATATACAGCAGTTACCCTTTAAGCAAGAGTCATAGCAGCAAAGCTTGCAGTGTCCAGACTCCTGAGAAGAAGAACATTTATAAAAGGAAACTGCGCACATTTGTACACGCACAAATATTTAGCATGGATTCTCTGCAAAGATTCATGAATTATTCCCCTGATGTTACAGTTATACTCTGTGAAACAGACACTGACTGGGAACAAGAAATTATTCTTATTTTGTGGGTTTGCTGAAACTAGAGCTCTTACGATTAATCGCTTAATCGATTATTAATCGAGTAATTGCCAACTATTTTGATAATCGATTCATCAGTTTGAGTAATTTTTTAAAGAAAAAAAGGCAAAATTCTCTGATTTCAGCTTCTCAAATGTAAATTCTTGGTGTCTTTATTTGTCTCCGACAGTAATTGTAAGTAAAATAGATATTTTAAACCAACTATTAATCAAGAAAATAGTGGACTGATTGATCAACTGTGAAAATAATCGTTAGTTACAACTACTAATTAGTTTAAAAAAGTTTATTCTCCATCACAAGGCAATGGAAATCTGTCTTAGACGTGGCTCACACAGAGTCATAGAGTCAATGTTGGTGAACAGCAGTGCACAGGTTGTTTAGTTTAGTTTGGTTTATTTGATTTATCAAAGAACAGTGTGCAACAACGTCCATCATTTACAAGAAATGAAAACATGGGTGCACCAGATTTAGCGAGACGCTAAAGTCCATCTGCAGTCCAACACTTGACAAGCAGACGCAACAAATAAAATTTAAAGAGCAACACACACAGTAAATGCAGGTGCAGAACATAATAAAAGCAGTAGGTACACACTGCACAGTACAAGGAACCGAGCTGATGAAGTTGATGGAACTGTTTCAGCTCTTTTAGATTCAATGATCAAAACTATTTCAAATCAGCAAAAAAGTGAACAGTACCTTTAATTCTTCCTCTTAAATATTTCAGAAGCTCATTGGTTCCTTTCTGATGAAGACAAAAGAGGAGTGTGAGAAATTAGAATATTAATATGAATGTTTGTTGTAGTGAAGCAGAATGTAAACATTACCAACAGTTTTACATGGAAACGTATCTCTGAAATTCCATAAATACAGAAGAATCTCTAAATATACCAACAGCTACAACTGGAGTGTACTGACACGTTCATGGTTTGCATCCATCAAAATGAAATGTGCAGTGTACGACTGTAATGATGTGATTTGTGGCGAGCGATGCACTTTAAAGTGGTCAAATAGTAACTTTTCTTATAAATGAGCAGCTGCATGAAGAAACCGAGAAGACCACGGTCTTTTCTGGGAGACGTGCTGAATCCTGATGATTTAGGGCTGAGAAGTCTTTACATGGAGGTAAAGACACAATAAAGTGTCTAATCTATAGTTGTCTTCATCACTAAGCAGGAGCAGATGAAAAATACTGACCTGGAGATGATACTTTTGGAGCTATTTTCTTTCTTTTTTCAAAGCTATTAGCTAGCAAAATCGATAGTGTTTTATAATTGTACTTATTTATACTTAATTCAGATACATTGTTTTCAATTTAACATTAATATCCAGATACAATTTAGATACGTCTAAAACATAACAGTGTTTAGCAGAGTATTATAGTTTGGTGTTACTGTGATTTCAGATAGTACAGGCTCCAGCTGCTTGACTACCACTGTAAAATCTTCCTCTCTTCTCCACAGTTTTACTGTGTGTGTTCTGTGTTTGTGTCTTCAGTGTGTCACCTACAGTGAGCAGGTCTCTCCTGATTCCTCGCAGAGGGTTCCCCTCCAACAGCAACACCTTCAGGTTGGGCAGCAGGCTGAGAGACGCTGGAAGACTGGCAGAGACAGATGACATTCAGGTGATGACGGTGTGCTGACAGTATCTACAGGTGAAACATCTTCTCAAGTGTGTGTAGGAGCGTGTGTCTACATAAACATGTTCTGATGGCTGACTCTAAAATCCACCTGGTGAAATCCCTGTGAGCAGTGGATGATGAACATGAACTGGTGCAAAGACTAGTGGTAATATTTCTTACTGACTGGGTATCTATTATAATCATGCAATGACTTGCATGTGTGTGATCAATGGACCTGGAGCTTGTTTGCAGCTAATCTCAAATACCACTGGACCAATCATTTTTTACCAAGTTTGAGTAAATTCCCTCAAGACGTTCTTCAGATATCTCATTCACAAGAATAGGATGACCTGAAAATAATGCCTGTGGACACAGCTGTTGTTAGCACAGGGCTTTCTTTTTCTTTTTTTGGAAATTCTGAATCACAGATGTCCTACAGTCATAATGTGCACAAAAGAATTAGGCTGATCAGTCCAACAATATTTGAGATTAGCTCTGGACAGCATGCAGGTTTGTTGAGGTTTGTTGTTGTTGTTGCACACATAGAAGTGATACGTTGATTCCCCGGTGGTGATAATAATCATTAATCAAACTACACACAAACATCTAATAGGATAAATTGATGAGTTTATCACATTTAATACCCAAAAGGTCAAAGGTCAACTTCACTGTGACATCATAATGTTCAGCTCTTTATCAGTCATCCTCTGTAAAAAATGAATGAAGAATGAAGACAGCATGTTTCTACCTGGAAATGATTCACTGGAATCACACATGTAGAGTGAGAACTTCCATTTTGCTAAAAGACATATTAAATTCCTTCAGTCTTCACTACAGACATTATATGAGTGTGGACAGACATGGATGTAAACTGTAACTTAACTGGTTGGTGGAGACAAACAACTGTGAGACAGTAATTCTATTTTCTGACTGCTCTGGGCCCCATTTCCCAGAGCCTTCGTAGCACTACGTGCATCGTAAGGTTATGCACTATTTCCCAGAGTTGGGACAACCTTAAGGGAGACCTTAAAATACAACTTACGATGCCCGTAGCGCTATGAAGGCTCTGGGAAATGGGGCCCTGTTTTATACGACCACTGACAGCTGACTTCTCACTCTTCTTAACTGTCCACTAGGGGCCGCAAGAGATCAACAACTGCTTCAGTTTGAGATCTTGTTTCAGCTCAGGACAACGTATGTAGAGATCATGTTAATGTTGATGCAACTTTATAAATCTCAGCAGGTTGCCTCTGGCAGTTGTGGTGACATTGCAGCAGGTGCTTCACCATCTGTTCTGAATCGGTTTGGAATTTGGACACAAAAATGACTTTAGGTGTGACGGTGTCATTATGCCAGTGACTTACCTGGAAATGTCATTGTTGGTGACGTCGAGGCGTGTGAGCGTGCTCAGTACGGTGACCTGCTCAGGCAGCGCTTTGATCTTATTGTCTCGAAGTTCTAGAATAGAGATGGCTGACAGGCAGGCCAGCTGCTCCGTCTCCACATGCTCAATCTGGTTGTTCCCAACATACAACTCCTACACTCACACACACAGACATACACACAATTATATTTCTTCAGGTTGTAACATTTAACACAGTGTAAAATCAAAGAACACAACAGTTTTGTTTTTGCTCCTATTTTTCATGAGTAAAAAAAAATATTTATTAAAATACATAAAATTAAAATCTATGTTAGAGAGAGACCTTCTCCTTTGACAAGATAATGCACCTACCTGACAGGTGTGGTACATAGATATGCTGATTACAGGGTTCCTACACCTTTTCCAAAGTCAAATTCAAGCACTTTACAAGCATTTTCAGGCTTTTCCAGCACATTACAGCTGTGATAAATATTATATTTATATGCATATACACGCTCCAAATGTTTGAATCAGACGTTAGAAGTTTCATGTTTCAAAATGTGACACCAGTAGACTTTGCATCCTATTAGAACTGCAACAATTAAGCAATTAATCAGATACTAATCAATTATTAAATTAATCTCCAACTATTTTGATAATTGACTAATCGGTTTGAGTAATTTCTTAAGAAAAAAGTTCAAGACATGAAGATGTCATCTTGGACTTTGGGAAACACAAATCTTTGCACAGTTTTAAACATTTTCTGAGATTTTATGGATGAAATGACTAATTGATTACAGGAAAAAAATCATCCACAGAATAATCAATAATTAAAATGATCGTTACAGGAAAACTGACAACATTGTGACAAGATGAATTAATCGATTAACTGTTCTGAGTCATCTCTATGTGCTAGATCTGTCAGGATTATGGATGGACTATCTTGGCAAAGGAGGAGTGCTCACCAACACAGCTTTAAACAAACTTGTGAAAAGAACTAAAAGAAATTAAACTTTTGTGTGCAGCAAAAAGTCTGAGATTTTTTTTACTTCAACTCATGAAAAGTGGAAGCAAAAACAAGTGTGGCGCATTTATATTTTTGTTCAGTGTAGATGCAGGTTTTGACATTCTCTGACCTAACATACGGATACAAAATCCTTAACTGGCCTTTCAGTGATCAGTTATCAATTAATCATAACCAGCTTGTAAAATAAGAAATATACATATTTTCAAGTAAATTGAATATTTGACTCATACATGAAATTAGCAGAAGGACATGATTGAAATCACATCTGTAAGGCAACTTTATTCTCCTGCTGTGCCTGTTCTCATGTAACAAATGACCAAACTAAATTATATAAAATTCTACACTATTTCTATCTTAAACTGTTTAAAGCTCTGCCTGTTTCATTAATAACATACAGTAAGTGAGTCCAATAGCAGAATGTATCAGAAACAGTAAATCTGGTCATGAATGTAATACTATCTGCATCATTCACAACATAAATGAGTTTCACACCTGTGGAAACTCTCTCGTTGCTATGGTTACCTTGAGTGCGGGTGCAGGCAGCTTTGGAAGGAGGCGGAGCTTGTTGTGTCTCAAGTACAGCTGCTCCATGGAGAGCATCTCTGATAGGTTTGTTGGCATGTCAGTCAGCTGGTTGTTGCTGCAGTCCAACAGCTTAACTTCTGTAAGATCAAGTCGAAGAAGAAGAAATACTACTTTAAAAATCCCTGTTGGGGAAATTACATGCAGACAGATATTCTTACAAGCTGAGGGACATTCCTTCAAGGCTGATAATGAAATCTGAGCTCAAGTGGAAAAGCCCAGCTTGAATTAACTGCAACTTCCACTCAGAGCTCAAGATAACTAACACAATTTAGCCTGGTAATCAAAGCTAACTCAAGCCAGGCTTAAAGAAGCTTGCACTGTGAGTGTATACAGAGAACATAAGCAATTTTTAGACATGCAATTACAATTAACACACAGAATAATGCCCATTTCGACAACACTAATTCCACCCTTTTCCTTTTTATGGAATTATTGTCAATAAAACACATTACCTATTTGTGGATATTTCAAATTAAAAGCCAACAGGAAAGGAAGGGATTAAAGGCTTTTAATGAGAAACGTCTGTAGAGGAAGTGTTAAGTTGCATTGACAAACACTTTTTGGACAAGTAGAACACCACTCTGCCTGCTTGAGCTACGCAGGCTGCAGTTATACCCGTGCTCATGACAGGCTGTAATCTGTGAGTATAGCCAGTCTTACTTGTGAGCTGGACCAGGCTGTCAGGCAGACAGCTGAGCTTGTTGTGAGACAGGTTCAGTTTCTGCAGACAGGTGAGATGGCCCAGGCTGGAGGGCAGGCCCTTCAGCTGGTTGTTGGACAGGTCCTTAAACCAATCACAGGACAGGACACCTCCATCAGCCAATCACACAACGCAAGAGTAAGAGCCTTGCTAGAGTGTGAACTGCTGCATTCAGTATGTGTAGTTACCAGCTCAGTTAGGTTCTCCAGCTGTCCCAGTTCCTCTGGCAGGCTCTCCATCTGGTTTTGCTGGACTGTGAGGCTGCGGAGGTTCTTTAGAGTACACACCTCCGCTGGCAGTGACGTCAGCTGGTTATGACTGGTCCCACAGCACAAGACATTAGATTTGAGTTTATTTTGAAATCACATATATGTTCATGTAATTGATGCTTCCTCTCAGTCGCTGGTCATACTCATCCTGTCAGAGATTTATGGAGCTGAATTGAATTGTTTAAAGCAATAATAAATATGTATTCTGAGTTTGTCACACTTTATGAACGTGTTATAAATACTCAAGCCAAATGTATTTTTTTCAACTGACAAGACTGTGACAGGATTAAATGACTGATTAGTTGAGAAAATGATCAACAGATTAATTGACAATGAAAATAATCGTTAGATGCAGCCCTATACTTTACATTAAATTAAAGTAACATTTCTTCATCTGTATTAAGTTTTTGAATCTGAACTCTACTCTATAAGAAAAACATAATCATTTAATGTTCTTTTTAATATTCATTTAAAAAGCTTGGGTACATGAAATATTGTGTGTGTGTGTGTGTGTGTACCTGAGTCGCAGTTGCTGGAGCTCCTGCAGTTCTCCCAGAGCATTGGGCAAACTGGTCAGCTGGTTGTCATGAAGCTGCCAGAACAAAATGATCATTTTAGTTTAACACTTAATATAAAAATGACATCATCACTTTGATAAATGCTGTTGATGCCTCTACACTGCTTTTAATCATATCTACAAGTAACAAAAGGCTGCCTAAATAGATACTGTGGGTTTATTGGGTTAGTGACTTAGTAGACAGCAGAGTCTATAAGTAGAACGTTAAACACCCCCTCCAGCACAAATCATATTTTTAACCTTGTTAAAATGTCCATATTGTATTTTTTTATGTGTTACAAGACAAATCAGGGGTGAAATAAGCAGTAAACACCATGTCTGAGCATTTCTTGATGAAACTGCAGTGAGCAAGTCTCAAAAAAACAGATTCAGTCAGGCTGGGCATATGATGTCATAAACGTAGGGGACCAATCCCCTTAATCCAGGGAGTGGTGCTATACATATAATTAGCAGTTATGCTCAGCCCACAGGAGAAGCAGAATGTAGTTAGTTACCATGATTAGCTCACAAAAGGGAGAAGCCAATACAGATGCAGATACTTAGGGGTAGGGGTGGGGTGTGTGGAGAGGGCGGGGACTATTTGCATACTCATGAATCCTTGAATACTAAATGAAAGCGAGGTGTAGAGCTACAGTATATGTAAGCCATTTTAACAAGGTGTTTATTGTTTAAAACATGACTGGAGGTAGATTTTAATGAGTTGAGCAAGGGCCACATTACAGGAGCTCATCTGTGCATCCATGTGTGTGCTGGTCTTAAAATGAGGTGTGGTCAGGTGCATTGCTGACACATTGCTATCTTGAGGCAGCAGAAAGTGGTTGCAACATAACCCAACAAAAACCTGGTGTGAAGTCAAAGGTGCAGTATTTTCCTGCTATTTGAAGGACAAATTATTTAGATAGTAAGATGCAGCTCCATAAGTGGGATCACATCATGCACACATTCTGCTTCTAGTGTACTGCAGGTAATCCACAGCTCATAAAAATATGATATGAGAGAGATGCTGTGCACATTTATGTACAGCAGCTGTAAGCTTATTGATTGTTTAAAACTGACAGAATTGGTGTTGATGTTCTGTGTTCTTTTACACATCCAAAAGGTCTCATACATAGTTGAAGTTCCTAAAGTGAAGTTGTTTGGAGTGAATCAGCCGTATAAATCCTGAGCTCCATCTGAGCTGTAGGGCTGCAACTGCCGACTATTCTGATAGTGACAGTCGCACAATTTCTCTGTGGCTCTTACTGAACCATCAGCTTTTAAAATTAGCTTGTTTTAGATATGTGCCAACTAAAAATAAAGACAATAAAGATGAACACTTCAAAAATGTCTTTTATTAAAAAAGACTTCATAGCCTTTGCTGCTGATTAGATTATCTATTGATGTCTATTCTAAGTATTTCAAAGAAAACATTACCCTATTTAAGAGTTGGTTGATTTCCGATTTGGGGAGCTCTGACAGATAGCCTAGTGGTTCATTTTCTGCTTAGGGAAAATAAGAGAATGTTGAATTAATTTTCCAGGACCTTTTGCTTTTTCTCTCATTTACCATGACTGGAATATTGGGCAATAGTGTTCCAGGACGTGTGAGAACGTGTGTGGTCAGTTTGCTCAAACATATTTTAATGTTTTATTTTGTTCATGTCACAGTAAAAAACACTAAACTGTGACCCCACCTGTGGGAAGAAAACTAAATCAGTAAAATATTTCCAAGTGGCCTCTGCAGACAAAGTTTAACATTTGGTTCGAACAATATCAGAAGCCAAATGCTGTTTTAAAAATAGTATACAGCATTTAGAATTTCTGCAATGACATCCGTCTCAGAATATCAGTTCCAGGTGTGTTTTTCCTTTGACATATTCATAACACATGTAGAATTCGTGTATTACTTGGTGCACAAGTTACTGAGTCAGGCTTCTTCCTGACTGTGCCGGTGTTACTTACATCCAGTGTAGTGAGTGCAGCCAGTAGTCTGATGTCATCAGACAGTTGTGTGAGCTGATTGGATGAGAGTAGCAGTTTGGTGAGGTCGATCTGTTCCCACCAACGATCTGACTCTCCGAAGGACACATCCTGATGGGCCTCCTCTGGTGTGTCAGTGTTCAGACGATACACATTCTGAGGGACTGAGACACATTTTAATATGGTTATTACACACTTACACACACACACACCAAACTGATTAAAGCAAACAATTATGATTTGCAGCATTATCTTTTTCAGCTGTCAGGGCAGTTTAACTGCCTCATTAACAGCACTGACTAGTTTGTGTGAAACACTGCAGAATTGTGCTGGGGTCTCCAACAGCATTGTCTACTTTATGTTCCTGAACAAGGCTCACTGACCTGCATGTTTCAGATGTTTCTCTGCTCCAGCACACTTGATTCATGATCAGCTCGCCATCAAGCCTTTGCAGAAGCCTGATAACAAACTGATCCTTTGAATCAGGCGTGTTGAAGAAGGGAAACATGCAGGGCAGTAGGCCTTGAAGACCAGGATCAGGAAACACTGATCGAGGACACAAAACGAGTAAATAATGTTAAAGTAAATAGTAATTACTGAGTCGTTACTGGTTTTGTGCCACTCACTAGCTGGTTCAGGGTTCATCATTCCTAAAGAAAGTGACCAGTATGATCAATTCACAGATATTCATGAATTCTTACCTAATGATTCATTAATATAGGATTTCCCACTCTGTTCTCTGGTAACTCATCATTATCTACTTTATATTCCTCCATTAGGAAATATTGTGGAAGTACTTATTACAATTCATCAATTATCAAGTCCTTCTTAAACTGTTCCTCACTTGTTTCTGCATCAATCAATTATTAGCTATTCTATTAAATTTGATCAGGGGTTCTCATGAACTAATGGTTAGCTCTCCATTTGTTCCTCATTCGTTCTCTAGTAACAAGTCAATGTTTAGATTAGCTCATTATAGTTTTTTTCCTCTTTTGTATCACGTTATGTTTATTTTCTCGTTAATCTGGGAGCTGGTCCTCGGGCCATGAATCAGAAAAGGCAGAGGTCCCCACCATCAGTCAAAGTTACCTTCTGTGAGCCCTCGGCCGGACAGGTTGAGCTGGCCGCTTTTCCTGGCTGCCTTCAGCAGACCGTAAGGAACGGTCGGTTCGGTCTTTTCTGTCCTGAAGCCCGCCAAAGAGTCCATCTTACCCCCTCTTTTAAACCGAGACATTGTCTGTATGTTTGGTTAGACGGGCCCCTCTAGCAATGTGCTGTGAGTGCGTCTCTCCACACCCAAACTGTCTGTTTGTCCGCCTTCCGCCCGCCAGTGTCAACAAAACTGACTCTTCCGCCCGGAATCCTTCACAATAAAAGCATTACCTCCCCAAACCAAACAGACTTGCCTCAAAACTGCCCACATTCTATGTCAAAACATTTCTCATGGATATGACTTGTACTTTATCGTCGTACCACATAAAAGACTTGTAACTACTTAGCACAAGTCCTTTATAATAATATAAACATTATATGGCCAATTTTAATCTGAAAATCATTTGAGTCATATCCTCCTGAGACCCGGAAGGAAAAAAAATAATAAATTAAGTTACTATTCCCAAACTCAGTTTTTGGTTTTCCATTTGGAGACTGACCTGATAGTGATAGTTTGGTTATTACATGTTAATCAAAACTGAAAAGCCCCCAAAAGTCCTCATTATATCATAAGAACTAAAGTGATGTTCTGTGGTCTCAATGTTGGCATTACAGAAAGCACAAATATTAAAATTTAAATCAGATTTTTGGTGTAAGAAGTCATCAAAACTGGTTTAATATTTTAACATTAGTTTAAACTGGTGGAACTGGAAAAGAGAGGTAACTGGTTCTTATCTTTACTAGAAAATTTCTGGTGTATTTTTGGATCATATGTCTCCTCTTCAACAGTGATGGGAAACAAATTGAACTGAGGATAGTCCTTAAAATGTATTATTGCCTTTTTATCTACAAAGCTACGTCCATCCATAATTCACAGAGGCTCTTGTGGAATAACCAAGCAACAGGTCAACATGCCTCTGATGAAGAGAATCAAAACACAAATGATTGCTTTAATTATTGTGTTATAATTTAATCATTTTATTTCATTTAACCTCGATTATTGTGCCTGTTGGTACAACCAGGATTGTATTTACCAATAAAAGCTATCATATGTCAAAAAATCACCACAATCATCTAATAGCTGTATAATCAACCAGATGCCCTTATCCATCCACATTCCTTGTGAAAGAGACATTTTCTCTTAATTAATATGCTTCTATTATTCTGAATTGGGAGAATGGAGTAAAGTTGTAGTTGTGTTTCCAGACCTGGAGAACTGATAGATAGATAGATGAGAAAATCAAAGCCACATTATAATAAGAAATCTATACCACCAAAATTCCTGAAGATTTTAGATGGCGGATCAAACCAAAAACTTTCACCTTTTCTAACAAAATTTTGTAACCATTTTAATTTGATGCAATCATTCATTTGATGAAAGTCAATAGCATTTAGACCTCCTCCCTCAACAGATTTCACAATATCACTTCTCCTTAAATAATGATACGTATTTTTCCATATGAAGTTGAAGTTGTCTTGATTAATTTTTAGGATTAACTTGTCAGGTATATTTAGTGAACAGGCTGGATAGACAAGTCCAGATAAAATGTCAATTTTAGTTAGTAAAATGTATCTTAAAATGAATAAGTGTCTTTGAAGCCAGTAGAAAAGTTCTACCCTGTTTTCTATATTATGTTTCCCTAACCTCCTTTGAAAATCATGGTCCCAAAGTATTTAAATTCACTTGTTACTGTGAAATTATATACATCAATCAAGAGTGGTCGTGGACAGCCAATAGCATTTTTTCATTTTTAATGTATAAAACAGAAGCTTTTGAAAACAGAGAGATCTCATTTAATACTCTTGGTGCTGTATTTTTTTTAAGGAGGGCTGTGTTAAATTGCATTAAATAGCCTTTTATGTATTGTTTTACATAAGTTTGCATGTGGCCCACCAAAAATGTTCTTTGACTACCAAATTTAGGGGCTTGGTGGCCCGTGGGGCCAGTGCTTAAAAATATTGACATCTATCCCTGTTATATATTGAGCTCACTGTATCATCCTCTACATAGAAAACCTCAGATTAGAGAGAAGTGAATGAGTCAATGATTTCTGACACAACCTGAGTCATCACATATCAGCCACATATTAGCTGATCCCAAGCTGAGGCCGAGAGGAGGAAATAAAAACAATAATAATAAAATAATGATTAACATGATCAAGTTTGTTCCCATGTAGGTTATCAGCTGCAGGGCTATAGTCCTCCAATCAAATCATTATCAGATTCTGATTTGTTTATCACTCATTCTTGATAAATATAAAAAATGTTGTGTGCTGTATCACTGTAACTGAAATGGAAATAAGCAAATGCTTATGAAAAAGCTTGACATGCACTTGGTTTCAGAGGTTGGAAGTAACTAAGTACAATTAGAATAGATTTTTACTTTTACTCCCTACACTTTAACACAAATATCTGTACTTTCTGTGCTTTACATTTTCAAAACTGACTTGTTAGTTTAGTTTTGATGCATTTGACATTATGAGACAAAAACAGCATTAAAGGCGTAATGAGACAAAAGCGACATAACAAGATGAAAAAACAAAATGAGAAAGACTAACAAGACAAAAACGAGGTGAGATGTAACAAGACAAAAACAACATAACAAGACAAAAAAGGACATAACAAAACAAAAAAGTAACAACAACACAACACAAAAGATGTAACAGGACAAAAATGACATGACAAAACAAAAAAACTAGACAAAAATGACATAAAAGATGTAGTGAGACAAAAACAACTTAAAAGATGCAACAAAACTACATAAAAAGATGAAAATGATGTAACAGATGAAACAGACAGAGGGAGACTCGACTGCAGAGAAAAGGTGAGGTTTAATCACCTACTTAACAAGTTGAATCAGCACTTTTACTTTTACCAGTCTTTTTTTTTTTTTTTTTTTTTTTTTACAAAAATATCTCTTGAACTTGAGTAAACAATGTGTGTACTTTTGCCACCTCTGCTTGGTTTATACAGCCCCTCATACTCACCTGTAGTATAATGAAATGTTCCAGAGTGTGAAGGTGTGTATTAACACCATGTTTTTTCTCAGAACATACCTTGTCTGAGATTGGGTTATTTATGGAAATTTGTTCACTCCAGGCTCTGAGAGAAAATGAAGAGAACTTGTGAAGTCTTGTATTTGTATTCATGTTTATGTCGCACATATTATACAGTCTCTGGGTGAAAAGTGCTGATTACTAACACAGCAGATAACACACACATTAACTGCTGTGACAACCTTCCTCTGGACTGAACTTTGACCACAATAAGACTCAGGTGTGTGTGAGCTGAAGGTCCAGTCTTGGTGTATTTACTGTGCTGAGTGGACTTGGTCTGATATATTCAGGATGAATGTGTGTTTTCTTCTGCTGTGTGTGCTGCTGTCTGCCTCCAGCTGCTCAGCTGACAAACGTAAGACTTTTCTATTCTGCTCCATCTCTCCATACATGAATTGTAAATATTTGTTATTAACCTACCTAACTAGAACATTTGCAGTCAGATCAATAGTGCAGAATCTGTTCCCACTTCATTATACAGTGAATCAGCTTTAAAATGCAGCAGTCATGACGTTTCAAACCAAATTCCAATCTTCTCTGGACTTTAATGGTGTGTTCAGGTGCGCAGGCTGGCATCAGAGCAACATCAGGATCTGCGACTGTGACTCTTCAGCCCTGGTTGGTGGGTCTGACAGCTGTGGTTGGTTTCCTCTTCATCGTCTTCATCATCCTGATCATTAACAGACTCCTCAGGAAGAACAGGTACACATATAGTCTCTCTCACACACAACAGTTCACATGCAGTTACTTCAGTGTCCACATGCCACACAGCTGATAGTTATTCATATAACACCATTTTCATCATATTTGATACATGAGTTTCTGAGACCTCTACATCATCAGTGTGATCAATACTTGAATATTCTGTTGTATCAATCTGAGACATGTCTTCTGCCCTCTGGTGGACTTTCAGTGCACTGCAGGCAGCAGCCTGTGCCTGAAAGCAAAATCCAACATGGCTGCCTTCACAAAGTCGCACAGTTTTGGCAGGAAATCTTTGCTAATTTTAAAAAAGTTACTGTAAGAATAAGTTACACTGGTACAAATATTTTTATATGACTATTTATTGAAACAACATATAATTACTTAATATTTTGTAGCTTATTTTTATAGTAAAATCATGTTGAAAATGTGTTTATCAGATATCACACAACTGGTACATAAGATAATTTATTTAAGATAATAGTAATAATAGAGTGGAAATTGACATATTTATATGTGTTTTGCTCTCATTATAAACACTTGTGTGTTGCAAACAGTTATGAGCAAGTGATCACTTGCTAATAATTGTCTTTTAAACTGATTTTCACTAAAACATTTTGTGGCCTATCATAATTATATGTTATATTGACCAATTCAATTTATATTGACTGAGATGTCTTTACTGAGCAAAATGTGAAATAAAATAGTTTCTGTTTGAAAAAATAAAAATAAAATAAGCCAAACCAATTAAAATTAGAATTTTCCAAAAGTAAAGAACAATACTTGTTACTGTTTCTAAAATAAAAGTGATTTATCAATGAATTTTCATAAATGCCCGGCATATCAAACATAATACAAAGAAGAAAAGATCATTTCTCTAACACACAGCTCAGTCTATCTGACTGTAGTTTCTGAAAGCGGTCATGTTTAATAGACACTGTGACTCATTTCAGACCACAAAACTCTCCCTAACTTGCACACGCAGCAAAACTAATGACAAAGCAACAGTTGTGGGAGATTCCTGTGTTTACCTGGTTCTCCTCGTAAAGCCTTGATGACATGTTCATGATGACATAGAAGTATACAGTT
This sequence comes from Lutjanus erythropterus, assembly GCF_056507025.1. Lineage (NCBI taxonomy): Eukaryota > Metazoa > Chordata > Actinopteri > Lutjaniformes > Lutjanidae > Lutjanus > Lutjanus erythropterus. The sequence continues at coordinate 3,667,772 of NC_139323.1, read as the reverse complement.
TGTAAGTCATGCCCCCTTCTTGAGCTAACTTTGTAGCTCAGGACATGTGATGATGCCACAGATCTGAGTCTGTATTCTTCAGATATCCACAGTGATATAACTAGATTCTAGATTTTACCAAATCTACTTACTACTTTAAATGAAAGTATTATACTCAATGACTGATATTCTATCATACAATATTTACTGTACAGTATAATCAGGCTTGGGCAATAATGGATTACATGTAATAAGATTAAATAATCTGGATTTTAAAAAAAGGAAACTGTATTCCACTACAATTACAGATAAAGAAATATGCAATCAAATTACAGATACATTCAGTAAAAATGTGAATTATTAGTAGGATTGCAATTTTAAAATAAAGAATGATATCCCATAATGCACAGTTCACACACAGCTTTCAATTCATTATCATGGCCTCTAGTGAAAAAACGATTCACTGAGTGGAAAATTTTGTCCTTTTTTGTCTTTAAATCAATCAATAAATCAATATATTTTGCACAACAAAGGAATGAACAGCTGAACAAACAAATAAACCTAGCAACAAACATAACACACTTAGAGCTGCAATGATTATTACTATAAATTAATCTGCATCTATTTTGATAATCGATTAATTGTTTCGAGTCATTTTTCAAGAAAAAAGTCTAAATTCTCTGATGTCAGCTTCTTAAATGTGAATATTTTCTGATCTTTTCTTTCTGACATTCATGGACCAAATGACTAATCAATTAATTGAGAAAATAACTGATTAATCCATGATGAAATAGACATTAGTTGCAGCACTGAAAACACTATATTAGGCTAAACACTTTCACCATATTTTATACTGAGGTGATCCAAAAGTAACAGAAAGTAATCAAGTTACATTACTTTAATATTATGATACTTGGATTATATTACTGACTACATTTTTAACAGCTAATTAGTAACTGTATCAGAATACATTTTTAAAGTAACCCGACCAACCCTGTCTGCTTCACATTGTGGTGTTCTTCACCTCTTGTCTCACATTTTTATGCATTATGAGGTAAAACAGGTGAGAAGTCAATAAGTAACCAGTCTGCTGGTTGTTTTCTTGCAGGGAGGATAAAGAGGTGTGGGCTTATGACAAGGCTGAAGCGCTGGAGGAACCTGAATCCAAACAAACCAGTCTGTAGAAACCAGCTGAAGAGCACCACTCTGCCATCCAACCAGAGCTGCTCAGTGACAAGAACATGGAGCTGGGTTGATTTGCTCACCTGTCTGTCAAAAAAGCTTTTTATTCTAAAATACATAAATACAATTTTAAATGACACCTTTGCAGCACCACAGTATTTAATTTTGGTGTTATTTTGATGCACATTAACAAATACTGTGCATCCTGTGATCTGAAAATTGTAGTAGACCATGTTGGGATTTTGATAAATTGTCAGAAATAACAGATTTAAAATGGATCTTTGGAACCTTATCAAGGGTTACACCTAAATATTTCAATCCAGTAAACTCCAGCATCCTGTGTGAGCTGTTCAAACCCACAGAAAGTTCGTTTTAAATGTTTCCAGGGACATGTATATAAAATGTTGATGAAGACATGATGAATATTTCCACTTTATGAAATGCTACAGACATTAAAGAGTCTTGGGTTTGAATATGTCACTCAGTGTGAGCATCTATCCTTTTCTCCACATGAATGAACTGCTCTAATTGTGTGTCACCACCAGAGGGAACTCTAGACACAGACAAACAACTCTACAAAGGTCTACTCAACAATATAGAAATGCTATGATGACTTACATCACTGTTGTTCCACTGATAAAAACTCACTGTTGTTACAAGTGACTCATATTTACTTTAATGAGATGTTTCATTCTTGAGTTTCTTCTTCACTTCATCTTAATTCAAGTTCCACAGGTTAAAAAATTGCATTTAAGAGATTTACAAACAAAAGCAAAAGCAAAGAAATATAAAAACAATGGCTACAGATTATCTTAACAAGAGGTTATGCATCTACTTTACAGGAAAGCTGCGATAAACTAATATTTTAAGCCCTGAGTTAAATGAGCTGAGCGGACAGTTTCAGCAGACCTCAGGTATTCAGGAAGTTTGTTCCACAGGTGGGGAGCAGAGAAACTGAAGGCTGCTTCTCCTTGCTCGGTTTTGACCCTGGGAACACCGACTAACTTGTTCCAGATGATCTGGGGGATCTGGGTGCTTCATAACGTACAAGTAAATCACAGATGTATTTAGGCCCAAGACTATTTAGTGCATTTATGGCACTGGATTCTCTCTGGATACTCTGGTTTCCTCCCACAGTCCAAAGACATGCAGCTTAACTGGTGACTATAATTGCCCATAAGTGTGAGTGGGAGAGTGAGCGGTTATTTCATCTTGTATGGTTCTACATTCCAAGATGTCGTGATGTGGAAACAACATGGATGCTACTAATGGTAGAGTAGAACTGGGTATATTATATGCTCTATCAATCTGTTTGTGGGCTACCTGATTGTTATCACACTTACTGACTTATTAAAGATTTTTCTGGACTTTTAAGCTTTTAATGGATAGGACAGCTGAAGAGAGGACAGGAATCGGGGAGAGAGAGTAGGGTATGACCCCCAGCAAAGGGCCACAGGGGGAGTTGAACCAATGGCCGCTGCAGAGAACTGAGAGCCTCAGTACATGGGGCGCACACTACCTGATCACCATAATATTTCTACCTAATCAAGGCTACTTGATGCTAATGGTTACAACCTACCATATTACAAATTACATGTGACCAAAACATGTAAACTAACAGAAAGAAGCAGGGCTAATTGCTAAGACTATCAATGGTTTAGTTCATAATCCCCAAGGAGCATCCTGTTTATGTTTCATGCAAATAACAAGAAAACTGAGTGTTTGGCTGCCAGGCTACAGGTAAAGTGTGTCGGCCCACCTGTTTCTTCTTTGCACCACCTGTGATTCTGACACTCGTCACTCAGCCGGATCACTCTCCTCCTGTTTGTGACCTCTTTTCATGTGTGCTGCACTGACACTTCATTATGTAGACATTAAACACTCGGACAATAATTCAAAACTAAACTTTACATGGAAAAGGAGGAAACTTGATGGCCGCCTCATCACAACACTCAAACAAACATGTCTCTTCACTTCTGGTCCCACACTTGCTCCCCATCACCTCACTTAATTGGCCCCCCTCTCAAAGTGAAACCTGCGGTGTGACTAGGTAAGCCCACCCCCCCTCAGCGCAGGGGTCACTAACCTGGCTATACTTAAAAGTTTCGTCAACTGGTTGCAAAAGGACTCCTGCACACTGTCTAACTTAAAATATGACATTTATTTGCAGCGTTTCAGTTCCAGACCTTCATCAGGCAAACAGTCTGTGTCAATGAGAAGCCTTAAATAGGGAGTGGCTGTCAGTCTGCAACCAATCACATTCCACCCCTGTGCAAACAGAAAGGGAGAAAATTGTCAGTGGGTTTTTAAACACACTACAATATCCAAAACAGAGTTAGGAAAAAATAAGGTATCCCCAAAATGTTTGAATGAAATGAAATACACAAAGGTTAAACTGTATTCACAAAAAATATACAAATTACAAACAAAACAGAAATATTACATTCACAAATATTGCAGATTACATTTGAAAATGATCTGGGAGCTGTGATTGGCTGCATACTGACAACCACTCCCTATTTATGAAGGCTTCTCATTGACACAAACTGTTTGTCTGATGAAGGTCTAGTACAGAAACATCACAAATAACGGTTATATTGCAAGTTAGACAGTGTGCAGGAGTCCTTTTGCAACTTTTTGGTCTACTCACCCTTCTCTTACGCACCTGTCTCATCTAATAGATGTGGAACATGATCTTTTGTTCAAAGTTTTGTTAGTTAAAATGTGCCTCAAAGGCTATACATCTGTGGCTCGCCGCCTATTCCTCTAAGTTTTTTGCTGGTGGCCAGCCTTGGGTAGGCAAGCCGTGGATGCTGCATCCAAAAAAAGAAAAGTCTCAGAGGAACATAAAGAATGAGACAGATTCTTTTTGTTTGTTGCCCGAAATGGCTGTTTTGAGAATGAAGGTTGCAGACCCATGCTCCAGCCTAAGAAGACAGTGTGCAGTGACAATATTATATTTTATTCCTATATTTTGACCTCTGCACCTTTTTTAAGTTTCGATGCGTATTTATGTATATTATATATATTTATGTCTTAGTCTCTCTTTTTCTCATTTCTAATTTTTCTTTTTATTCATACTGTATGATCATTGTTTGTTTTAGCAAACAAATACTTACAGGTGTTCTTAACTACTGAATATGTAAAATAAATGTTACTCAGAGTCAATCTGAGTAACTGTTTATTACAGTTTTAGCCATTGCTTACACTCTAAAAGTGAATGCTTAGACAAGAGCATGAAAACCTTAATCTTTTGTAACCCTGCTTTAAACAAAGGCACCAAAAGTACAAACACATTTTCTGCTTTGCACTTTGTTTGCGACTCTGCAACACACAAAATGCGACACAGTGTTTCTGACAAGAGACGCCTAACCCTAACCCTAACCCTAACTCTGTAATATGGACAGTTAGACTGGAGAACAGGTATATGTTCACAACTCTGTACAATCACTCTGCATCACAGTACAATACAGAATACTACAGTAGTAGTACTCCTCAACCAAAAATAGGTGTGGAGCTGTAAAGTACATGTACAGTTTTGATGTTAATGTGTAGAGTATGACCGTACAGTATGTACAGTAAAATGAACCTGACCAATGACATCATGTTCTTGTATTTTCTACAGAACTGCCAGACGACCTACTGAGGGTGAAGGAAGCATCTGTTCACCCATGAACAGGAACTGTACACTGTCAATATAGTGTTGGCAACTTTTTACCATTGCACTGTAGTGTTACTGTATTTATTTTTGTTTACAGTAAAATATTGTACTGTAATTCTACTTTTCTTTGTGTCTTTTTGTTGTTGTAAAAACCTACAATTAGAAAACAAATAAGCTGTACAGTATATAGATACTGTATATATATATATTCTGCAGCCTTTCTATTTTTGTGTTCATTGTAATGTGAGTAGATGAACTGCACTGGGAGAATCTTTCACAGAAGCCTGTATGACTGTATACACTGTACTAAAGATAGCAATGTTTTGTATAAAGCATGTCAGTGTGTTGTTGCTGCTTTGAGAAAGTAATTTACAGTATTTTACGATTGCTTACATGCTAAAATTAAAAATAACACACAGTTAGTGAAAAGTGACACTCACGGAGCAAAACCTCAGCCCAGCTCTGCATGACTGTGAGGACATTTTTTAGCCTCACACTTTTTGCAAATCACCACACAGTGTTTTGCAAATCACCAAACACACTTCTCTGCATTAGACACATCTACGCAGTGTCACTTTGCCTTTTCAAAGCACTGCATGCAACCAGCTCAACACATATAACCAACTGATCGAACGCGGTCATCAGACATACAGACACTTACATGCTTTTATTGCAAACTCACCAATCAGGCGTAAGCAATAAAAAGTTTGGACATTTTGACAAAAGCATAAGTGATAAACAACTTTTCTCTAAAATATTGTTTCTTTTGGTACCATGATTCCATGTTTGAAACATTGCCTTGTACGCTTTCCTGTGACATTTTACGTTCTTTGACTTACATGTAAAGGAAGTGCTATGGGCAGATCCAGCCGGGTGAAGAGATGATGATTAGGGTTTTTGTAATTCATGCTTCCTTTTTTCTCTTCACAAGTGTTTTTACTGTGTTTACGTAGTCGACTAAATTCCAATTAGAATAAGATTCTTCAGCGCAAAATGCAACCTTTGAAAATACACAATGTGGAGATGAACAATTATTTTCTGTTATGTTTGGTCAGTATATTCATGTAATTGACTCTAACAATATCTCTGAAAAAATCAAACCCAGACTTTATCCAGTCCCTCCAGGAAACTGCGATGTTGCGATCGCAACAATTCACCTAAATTCAACCAATCCCTGTGAATTCTGCATGACCTTGCAATTTTTTTCAATCACTGCAACTTTTCAGCACATTTGACCAATCATTGTTGCTTCCTGCACGTTCCAGCTCTGAAAAGAACACAAGGTTTATCATTGTTATTGACAATTATCAATGATCTGTGCACTTCTATATTTTGTTTTTTCATGTTTGCTGTTTTGACAGAGCTTTATCTCCAGAAAGATTTTGTTTCTTTGTGGAATTCCCCTCAGTTGCACTTTGTCATTTGCAAATAAAGCATAATTTGTTAGAATTTTTGTAAGAAAGTTACTTTTAATGGATTATACGAATAAATTCTTTTTCTTTTGCAGTTTTTACTTGCTCCTACAATTTCATTGCAAAAAATCCATCAAAACATTGCAATTTCTGAGAAACGTTGGCATGAAATCACACATTTGAAGCCGCAACAATCCCCAAAACAGCCTGCAAAATGAACGAAATGTTGAAAAGCAACTCAGATTGAGCACAGCGTGTGTAATTGGTTCAAACAGAATAAGATCACGCCATTTAAAAAAAAATGGAGAGCAGAGTTTCATTTTGTCATAAAAGTGTTGTGTCTTCTTTGGTTTGTGTGTAGAGTTTTGACACAATGAGCTAAATTCTGCAAGACGTAAGTAAGCAATGGGCAAAAACTGCAACTAGTAAACAGAATTCATGTTTTTAAAAAAGAAAAAAGCTGGCTAAACTGCTGACTAAATTTAGCTGTTGCAATTAAACTTGTAAAAATACATGCAGGCAGTTTTTATGGATGATATTTGAAAAAGTACAGCAGTTTTTGAAGAGGAGAGAGGGCTGTTCTGCTCAGTCATTCAGTAAGTGTGAGGTCTGTTCAAGGATTTGGGTAATAGTGTGTGTGTGTGTGTGTGTGTGTCCTGTCCTGTAATTTTATCTCTTTATGTCCTGTTGTTCTTCTGGACCAACACTGTGATTGGTTTAGGGCTTCTGTGTTTAAGCCTGATTGGCTGAATGTTTACACCTCTGAGGGAGGTTAATTGGCTAATTAACTGAGGGGGTGGGAGCTGGGAGTTGATTGATTGGACTACTAATTACAAGATTGTGTTTTAGTTTATGTGAATGTGTGTGGTGGGAGGTGGGCTGTTTCACATCACTGCACCCTGAAGTTGAAGTTTCAGTCCTGTCCTCTCCTGCAGCAGTAAATATCATGTAAAAATGGACGCGGAAAAAAAAAAAGGACAATGAAGAGCAACGCTACCATACATAATGATGCCAGTTAAAGGCGAGCCTAAAACAGCAGTGTGACATTTGGTGGAGAAGTCCTGACCTTCTCCACAGTGGGCTGTGGTTGGTCTGATCCAGAGACCTCAAGCCCTGAGCTATAAGGCTCTCGCTCTGTGGGCTGACATAGACACTAACCTGACCACACTGTCACCACACCCTGAAAAACCACTGGTCCTCTACTCAAGGGTTCTCTGCTGAGGGTAAAGACTCTGTAAACTGCTTGATCCACAAAGAACTGTTAAGCAATGTGTTAACTTTTCCCTGTGCAATAAGTAAATGATGATCATCAGAGTGTTTTGGACGTGATGCCTCTACTGATAGAACATAGTTTGCTGGTAATCATCTAAAACTGATTCAATTCACTGCTACAAAACAATTTGTAGGAGTTTTCTGTTCTGCCGCTGCCATGATTAAGGTTTGGTTAGATTTAGACACAGAAAGTACTTGGCTGAGGTGAGGGAAAGATTGTGGTTTGGGTTAAAACAATAATAACTATTGTTAAGGTTAAGGAGAATTACTTGGTCAAGGTTAGGCAATGAAAGTATTTACGATTAAAAGAGAGCAATTTTCATATTGATAGGAAACAGGAAACAAACAGCGACCTCCTATGTCACAGTCACATGTTTTGACCAATTCCCGTTCCCTGACTTTATAGAGTCATAATTCACACACCTGCTGGAGGTCTTTATCAGTTAACCATGAACATTAGGGCGTCTGCCAGAGAGAAATAAAAAGAGTCAGCCAAATATAATTTAACATTTTTAAATGATCATTTTCAAGCATTTGTGGATGCATTACTCTGTTGTAATTCGATCAATAAAAAATACGGTAAATTTGAAGGATAAAAATACAGTATATGTGGTTTTCTATAAAAGTATCACTTCAGCTGATTAAAGAAACTGTTAAACATAACTAACCTGACATACCAGATGGTTTGTTACACACAAACATATGGGAAGTTGTCCTAACAAAACCGCTTGGAAAAGGGCAGGCACTTTCAAAAAACATTTTGCAGGTGATTGGATGAACCATCTGTCTATCACATTTTCCATCTCAGTGTCTTTGTTCTTCTGTCAATGAAGAAATACTCTTCAGTTCTGATATAACTGATGCTATCACAGTATCTACGCTAACCTCTTCAGGAGCCGCTATTGTTTATTCGAGACGAGTCGCTTCCAAGGACGCTTCTCGCTGTCATCACACCTAAAACCACACCTGTAGCTGCTTGTAGTCCTTCCTAAGATGCTGATTAGCCACCCCACTTTTGGTGCAGGCACTGATAACTTGAAGCCTGACAAATTGGATTATCATGTGATCTTGTGAATCCAGCTGCCTCACAAGGTAAAGAGTTAACTAGCAAATCATTGACAGTGACGGTAAGTTAATAAGTAAGTACAACTTTATGTATATAGCACCCTTCAAAACCTAGGTTCATATGGTGCTTAACAAAAGGATGAAAAGTTAAGAAAAACCAAAGATGAGTACAATACAAACATTGCAAGAGCAAAGCTGCATGTTATCTATCCACAGGAGCATGTTGTCTGAATTCAGAGTTTGTATGCTGCCAGCAGGCTTTTTGCCCATGAATCCAGTGTCTGTCCTTTACATATTTTGTCTGAGAAGCAGCTAACTCACTACAAGGAGAAAATAAGAGAGAAAGTCCTGACAGGAGAAGATGCCAATCTATCATTTATCTGAAACATAACGGATCATTAATAACATGTTGAATAAAAGACCAAAGTAAGCTGGAATCAGCCTGTATGCTTAAGATTATTTTCTTGTCAGTTTTGGAAATTTGAACCCCGCCTCCTGCAGAAAATAGATTCCCACACGCATGGTCTTTTGTACTGCAGAATCCAAAAGACAATTCTGCCATGGCAGACTGAAAAGGATGCAGGATGAGTAGATGGTATAACTGTGTTAGATTTTTGTAAGTTTTCATTTATTTTATTCATAAGGAAAACACACATTTATCAAAATTTCTGCAAATGTACCAGTGTTAGACAGCTGGCTAATTTTCAACTTCTGACCTTCAGCAAGATGTTTTGAAACCTATAAAACGATAAGTTTCACAGAAAGACAACAGGACACTATTAGGACAACAGCAGTGACAAAACAGGAATTCTCAAGACAGAACACACAGCAAGCAGAACATTGACACAGTAACACAGCAACAATCAACACCAAACACTATTACAAATTCTTTACTCAAGTAAAAGTACAGATGCTTGTTAAAAAAAAAATCTCTGGGCAAAGTAGAAGCTTCAGCTTCTTTACTGCAATAAAAGTGAAAAAGCTCAGGCTCTGAAATGCTCAAAGTATAAAAGTAAAAAGTTGTCCTCTGAAGGACATTTCTACTGACTGTTTCTGTGTAAAGCTAACTGAGCTTCAACTTTTCCAGTCAAGTCTCCCTCTGTCTGTTTTGTCTTGTTACATCTTTTACAGAATTTTTTTTCTCGTAAGGTTATATTAGTCTTGTTACATGATTTGTGTCAGCTTTGTCTTCTTACGTGTTATGTTGTTAACATTGTATTTGTTACACCTTTCATGCCAGTTTTGTCTTCTTATGTCTTTTCGTCTTATGGCCTTTATGTTGTTTTTATCTGCTTATGTCTTTTTACATCATTTTCATCTTGCATTTACATTAAAGTATTGAGCCTGAGAAATACTCAAGTAAAGAACATAAACCTGAAAAACTCTTAAAAGTATTTGTACTACTTCCCATTTCTGAGAAGTTCTATTCACATGGGTCTACAGCACCATAAAAGTTTATGATGAATGTGTAGATGAGTCCTGCCTGCCACCATGTCCTAAAGGTCCGGATCCTTGGCCAGCAAGCTACCATGTGATTTATAACTAACTACATCTAAATCAAAGAAATGTGTGGGTGCCACGTTCTAACTGGGTTCTGATATTTCTGCTTTTATATAAAGTCTTTTAATGGTTAGACCCCCCCATGAAGGGTCTAAACCCCAGCAATATTCAGATGATGATTAAAGGCTCCTGCTGGATTTGACTTTATGGAAGTTCATATTTTCACAGGAAATAGTGATGTAACAAATTACAGAAGAACTGAAAGTTTTCACTTCGTCCACAAGACCATCAAGACCAGTTGGAAATATTAAAATCTATCAAAGACAGTCAATATCTTTTTGCTTACTGTTAAAGGGGTCAGTGTTGGGGCTATATTTTTAATTTAATTTAATTGAAATGTTTTTTAAACAACTGTTACAGTGGTGCAACTCATTTGGTCACATAGATATAATGGTTGGGAAGCTCATCTGAGACATCAGTTGGTTAAATGTGAGTCCCTCCACTTTTGGTGTCCCTCGTTGTGTATGGTAGACAACAGTAACAGACATTTTTTTTGTGTTTGAATTGTGCCATAAATTACACATATAATGTTTGTCAATTTGAAAATCATTTTACAAATCAGGAAAGTCACAATTCAGTTTCTTTTGTTATTGTTGAAAACACAGCATTCAAAGTCTTTACATTGTCAGAATCTTTGTGTCTTTGTTGTACTTTTTTGTATGTTTTTAAATGCGTATTGAATAAATGACTTATTTATAACCAGGGTTGCAGAGTAACAGATTACATGTAATGGGATTACATAATTAGGAAAACCAAAAAAAGGCAACTGTAATCCATTACAGTTACAAGTAAAAAAAAATTTAATCAGATTATAGATGCATTTAGTAAAAATGGGGATTATTAGTAGTATTACACTTTCGAAATTCACTCTGATCTCAATGAAAGAGCTAATCTCACAGTTTTCATTTCATTATAATGACCACTGGTGAAAAAGTGCTTTCACTCAGTGACAGACTCAGAACGTCTGAGGTGCAGGGGCGAAAAAAATGAGAAGGGCACCACCAGTGCATGGTGAGGCACCAGTGTGACTAAAAACACACAGGGAACTTTTTGACTACTTTAAATAATGCTAATAATGTTCTAGTATTTAGGGTTGCATATATGGGAGTGCATTGTTTCTCTCCACTGGAAGGAGACTATAACATGTTTTGTCCACTAGAGGGGCTCCCTTGAAGGTTAGAAAGACACTTTACCTCATTTTGTCTATTAGAGAGGAACCTCTACCTGGATTATTTTGGATTACCTGTCTTTGGTATTGAGGTAATCCAAAAGTAACTGTAATGGAGTACATTTTTAAAGTAACCCTCCCAACTCTGTTTCTAACAACAAGTTATGTAGTCATATATTCAAATCTCTGATCAGCTTTTAGCACTGACTTAATAGGGGCCTGTGAAATCTTTATTACACCTTTTTTTTTACTTTCTTACTTCTATGACTCCACTCATGAGTTATGTATCACAGAAACTATAATAGGACCCTGTCTTGTTGCTGGTTATTTTCAAACTGGTCCATTCCACAATTAGAACATAGAATCATCTCAAAGAGTGCCAATCTGAATGAAGTGAGAGGACTTTAAATCTCCTCTAGTGTGGATAATCCAGCACTACAAAAATCATCCAGAAAGTATCATGTTTTCTTAAAGGGTTCTAAATGGCACCCTGAAGGGTTCCCCCAAAGTCAGAGGAACATCTGAAGTTCTCTGCAGAACCCTTTTTGTTCAGAGGGTGTGAGAAAGACGGAAAGAGGGAGGAACAAACAGAGAAAGGTCAATGCCATTATTCTAAAACGGGCACTGAGTCACAGTGGACAGACTCACAGACAGGCCATGTCATGATAAAAACAGTTTTTGTGTTTTAACCCTATATGATAAAACTCTTTTGAAATGTTGTAATGTGTGTGTGTTTAGACAGCTGGTAAGAAGCATTTGATGCATGTGTGTGTGCCTGCGCCCATGTGTGTCTACAAGTTCCTAATCCGCCTCTTCAGAATGACAGCCCACTCAGAGGAATCAAGAAAGGGGGCGGCTGGTTGGACGGTTTGGTTGGTGGCTGCTGCTTTTTTCCTCTTTACATAATATAGAGAGACTGAAACTTCATTGGTCTTTTTTAACTGGAAGTTTCTATGTAAAGACACGGTTGGACTTGGACAGGTGCTGACAGGAGCAGGAGACACAACACTGGACTCAACTGAGGACTCAGAGGACAAAGACAGTTGTCCAGCTCTGTGTATGGGGATGATCAGAGGAGAAATAATTAAGAAAAGTTGGATATCATATTTTGAAATCGATCCGTCCAGGTGACTTTTATTTTGGTGGCAAAAAATCTTGTGTGGTGCCCAGAGGACTTATGTAAAGCTGTGGGGGACAGGAGGACCACAGCTTAGGGTGGCAGGTAAGAGGCTCAGTGCGTGAAAAAAGAATCACTAGAAGTGGACAATTGGAGCTGGAACACATAGTGGACTGGGACTTGTGAAAGTCTCTCCCTGGTAGTATTTTGATTGATTTTTTTGGTAGTTTATTTGATCAGACAGGATGGCTGTGTAGTGTAGTGTGCGTAGGCTCTGTGGTCAAAACCTCTGTGAGAAAAAAAAACAGGAGGACATTATATTCTAGGAGGACATATATCAAATGCACCTTTAAATGGCCACTTAAATAACAGAATATATGTTCATCTCATGTATTTTACTTGAAGAAAACATAGGAGACATTAGTTTTATTGAGGCTGAAGTTTCAGTTGTTCCTTTTGGAAGCTAAATTCACCTCTGAGGAATCAGAGACAAACTACAAGCGGGATCTCCAGGGACAGGAACTGAACTCACACCGGACAGAAACAGACAAACCGGAAAAGGGCTGGGAGGTACTGAGGAAAGCACAACACCGTATCGCTACAAAAGTCTCAAAAGTCATGGTTGTTTGACATTTCGACGGCATCCCTCTGTTGTCATGGCGATGTCAGCTACGCCGGGAGGCTGCAGCGAGGCAGACAGCTCGGTGAAGTGGCAACTGTGTTATGATGTCTCTGCCAAGACGTGGTGGATGGTGAGTTTGACTTTTGACTCTTAGCTTCCTGTAAGGCTCCATCACTCTGGGTTTAAAGGTCTTGACTGCATACTGACTTTACAGTTAATGAAGATTTCTTTGATTATCGGCTGAAACTGATTCTAATGGACTGTTTTGATCAGGTTCAGGATTGTGTTTTATGAATTACAACAGTCCCTCCAGGAAGTTCTGATGTTGTGTTTAGGGTGACCAGATAAGAATGGGTGGGATTCAGGACAGGGAGGTTTTGGCGGAGCGTGTCATGTCAGAGGGATTAAAATGGATAGAATAAAGTTGCTCATCAATTATTGATCAATCTGTCAATCATTTTCTTGATTAAATATTAGCTGTTTGGTCCATAAAATGTCAGAAAATGTCAATCTGTGTTTCCAAGATGATGTCCTCAAACATCTTGTTTTGTTATCAAGTCAAAGATGTTCAGTTTACTGTCAGAGAGGAGTGAAAACAACAGGAAGTACTCACATTTAAGAAGCTGAAATCAGAGAGTTTCTCAAAAAATAACCTGAACTGTTTCATCAGTTATTAATATAGCAGCCAGGAATAAGAGCAACTCTATTACAAGTAATGACACTGAGAATCGACAGCACTAGGCCTCTTTCACTGTGCCTGTTGTCTGGTTGAATCCCACTTGACCTCTCTGCAGCTGAAATGTGTAACTGTGCATTCAGATTGAAGATTGCAGACCTGCTGATCCACCAGATCAGTCATTTCCAAAGACTGGGTCGTGACCCACAGATGGATCACAGGGGATTTTATTTCGGTCACTAAATAAAGAAAAGACTATGAGAGAAATTAATAAGATTAATATCTGCAGCACATCTTTTATAAAGCATTTAAAATGTGTATGTTATTTTACTGATGAGGGGAAAAACAAGCGCATGTTAATTCTGCCTAAATGTACTTATTTTGTCTCATTTATGAAGTAGTGTGAAAATTAAAAATTTCAAAATTTCAAGGCAACTTACTTCTATAGTTTTTTGAGTTTTGAGCCCAACTCAAGTTTTTTTTTTTTTTAAGTTTTACCAACTGATAATACTTTGTTGAGATAATTTGCTTTTCTTCTTAAACTTGAATCTCTGAGGTTTAGACATCCCCAAAAATTGTAGTTGTTGAGTTATCCCAACCTTTTTTTCCAAGTTTTTTTTCCTTAATGAGAAATAAAAAGGTTGAGACGACCTGTTAACTCAGCATAAATGCATTTATATTTTATTTCTAAAGTATTTAATGTGTATATGCATGTGTCAAGATGATATATGGTGATGTGGAAATGGCAGTAAAAATCAGAATTAACTCTCCCAAGATTTTCTGATAAGACTGATAATGTGAATGGGGTTGTGAGGGTTTGTCATTTTTAAAAAGCGGGTCCCCAGACAAAACGTTTGTCATTGTCACATTTTAGCTCGCTTAGCCATAAAAAGTATGTGTGTATGAGGGTGCAGTACCAGCAGGAGGCAATAATGATTATTACAGACTATTTAACCAGAAATAAATGAAAACTATGACAGAGATGTATTTTGCCTCTTTATGTAGCAAACTGCATCATTTTTGATCTAATGGGAGTTCTCTATAGAACACAGGTGTAGTTCATCTGTCATCACAAGGGCCTGTACTCCAACAACACTTCACTGGCTCCTCTCTATGGAGCCCCAAGCCCACGGGCCCCAGAGCAGCTGCACTGTCTATATCAGTGGTTCTCAAACTAGAGCCACCGCATGTGGGGCGTGGATGACCAGGGGAAAAACATGGAGTGAAACAAACAAAATACACAAAGCAAATAAAATAAAATAAAATTTAACATGGATCCTTTACTATTAGTTGCTTCCCTGATAACTGTTAATGATTCATTTCTTTTTAAATTGTGGGCATGACTTTTCTTGGCTTCTGTAGTGTTTTTACACTTCTACCTGTGTAATATTCTATTCAGACAGGTCTGGTCGAGTTCAGTAACTTTGTGAGCTCACTTTACATTAACATCACTTCATATTTCATCATTTCAAATTCAAAAGTGACTTTGCCCAATTTAAATCTTGTTTGGACAATGAATGAATGAACAATGAGTTTTATGTCCTACAGGGACTGTCAGATTGTTTTTAAGTTGAACAGTGTATGTTATAAAATAAATGATAGCCTTATGAGAAATCACATTTACATAAAAATCCACTGTCCTGTCAGGCATATCATTCATCTAAACATGTAGGATGATGTGTTTTTATAAATTATGGCTGTGTGCTGCTTTCATTTTGTTTTATGCTTCTTTGTATAATTATTATGTGTGCATTTGTTCAGATTAGATGAGTGATTATAATGATTATAACGGGATATAAAGCAGTAGTGAACTGTGGAGTGTTGGCTATGTTACACAACTATAACCAGAGAAGGGAAGTAACTGAGTACAAATGCTTTGTTACTTTGTTTTTCAGGTATCTGCATTCGTCGATTCATTCATTTTTCTGACAACTTTTTACTTTTGCTCTCTACTTTCTACATTTTCAAAACAGGCTTGTTATTTTATTTTTAATGCAAGACAAAAGCAGAGTAAAAAATGTAACAAGACAAAAACAACATAAGGATGTAACAAGACAGAAACAGCACCAAACACGTAACAAGATGAAAATGGTAGCAGACGAAAACAACTCAAAGATGTAAGAAAAAATAACAAGATGTAACAAGGTGAAAACAACACATGAGGACAAACACCATGTGTGAAAGACAAGACAAAAAAGATATAACAAGAGCAAAATGAGATAAAAGGTGTAACAAAACGAAAACAACAAAATTAATACATAACAAAAAAAAAAATCATGTAAAAGAATAAGATGAAAGAGTTGTAACAAGACAAAAATGGTGTAACAATACAGAACATGCCGAAAATGAATTATGAGATGTAACAAGACACAGATGACGCAACAAGATGTAACAATAAGAAAAAATTATGTAAAAGAAGTATCACATAACATCAATGTTGCAAGAGGGAAATTATGTTAAAGATGCAACAAGACATAACAGCACATAACAAGAGGAAAACAATGTCAAAACATAACAGGACAAAAATGACACAAAAGACAGAACAATATGAAGCAGCCAAAGAGAGAGACTCAACAGAGGAGAAAAGGTGAGGTTCAGTTAACTTTGGACAGAAACGGTCAGTGGAAATTGACTTTTGTCTTTTGGACTTTGAGTACATGTTAGATCCTGTACTTTTACTGCAGTAAAAATTATGAAACTGTACTTTTTCTTTTACCACAGTATTTTTTACACAAGTATCTGTACTTCTACTTGAATAAAGAATGTGTGTTTGCTTCCTGCAGCAGTGTTACTGCAGAAATAACAGAAACACATTTATTATTCTAAAATGACAGCAAGAGCATGCTGATTAGTACTAACTTTGTTTCTAAAGGACTGAGGTTAACAGTAGCAAGAAAGGAAAATTGTTCAGTTTTTTGTTGTGTGTGGTGTGTTTTCTCACAAAAGGCCTCGAGCCTCTCTATAACTCCAGTCACATCTCATCTGGGCTTAAACAACTCACTGGGTGGCAAGTGATGTGTAGGAGGGCAGCAGGCAGTAATGATCTTTATAATGAGGGGACAAGAGGAGGGGTCACAGAGAGAGAGGGAGACAGATACATCCGGAGAGGGACGAGGAACTGAAAGACTGAAAAAAAACAAAAAAAACAGCCAGCAGCCTGTCATTACCAGCAGAGAGAGAAAAAACAGCACTGATCCAAATACAATAGAGACAGACAGATCCAGACAAACACACAGAAGAGTTTTTCTTCTAAACACATTATACTGGTTAGAACATAGTTGCTGAAAACATGTGAAAACAGTGAGAATGAACACACCTCCAGTGTTTCAGAGCAGAGAAAACTGATCATGTCTTCATGATTTTGAGACCTAATTTTATACACTTAGTGATATTTTTAATCATTCAAAGTGGGGGTTTAAGAACACATGTCTCTGTGGTGTGACTGACTCAGACCACACATTTATAATTGCTTTACAAAGACCTTTAAAATCTGTTAGGGGCCCCAGGAACCCACTGGTTCACAAATGTCATATTGTTATATATTGTGCAAAGTTACTTTTTACTTTCAATTTACTTTAGAAGTTAAAAAAAGTAAGGAAAGGAGAAGGAAACTATCAACAACAACCTTCATAATTAGTCTGGAGAGGCCATCCTCTCCAGACTAAACTAAACCTCTTTTAATCTGTGTTTGTTATGTAGAAGTTATTATTCTCTGTGATGTGACTAAAGACTGTGTAGATGTGACTGACTTACTCTGGCAAGTCTGACACTTGAATGTGGAGGTTGAAGTGCACCACAAAAACAAATCTAGACTTTTGCTCTAATTACTTAATGTATTTAGAAAACACAGTCACTGGAGGCCCGTGGAGTCTGGTCAGGCTCTGCTCCTTATGAGTGATGGGGCTGCAGCAGGGCTGTTTATAGCTTTTGGGGGGCCAAATGCAAAATGTTGTTTGGGGGCCCTATTTTGTGAAACTATGTTTGGGGGGGATTTCAAACCCTCCAGGGTGGTCCTGGGACATTTATTTAACATTTAAATGCATCGATCAGGTCCACTGTAAGAGAAAAAGAGGCTAGGTACATGAATAACTCTTAACATCTGTTTCTTTTATATTTAAATCAAACATCTTCAGTTGGCCCCAGAAATTTAATCTTACTAAAATGATGAGAAATGGGAAATATATCAAGAAACTTACAGGATTTACAAATTCTGCATCGTAACATCGCCAGATGTTCATACATGAGACAGATGCTGCATTTTCCTTAAAATGTTTATTTAAATGTTGGAAACAAATTGTAATAAAAATACTTAAGTAATCATATTTTTAAAAAATATGTAAAATTTATATATAAAAAATTGTGTGAGTGACATGATGCGTCTGGATGGTGACAGCCGTATCTTGAATACCAGTGGGGATACTGAATGGCAGTTTGCTGCTGAACTCAGATCTTCACTACATTATACTGCTTAGGGGCCCCCTAGTGACTTCGGGGGCCCTGCAGAAAGAAACGGACCAAGGCCACAGCTTTGTGGGTCCACTACCTGCCAGTAGACATGATCAGGATGCTCACTGAAACCACTTTTAATCCTGTTAATGCCTAAAATATCCAAGTGTCTGGTTTCATGGGCCAATCACAGCATTTTCCTGTAGATTTTGATGCAAAGCATTACAGGTTTATTTAAGATCTTTAAGTGGTTCACACAGATCAGCATCTGCAAGTTCACTTTTAGCATGTAATGACATTAAATCTAAAAACTGATATATGATGATGATATGCAAAACCACCAGTGTGGTCCTCTAAAATTAATTAACAGTATGTGTTTATACTCTTCACACAACACGTTAAAGTTAAAAGCAGTTTGTAAGTGTCCTGGCAACACAAATGGAGCTGTAGAGATACTTAAAGATATTGTGGGAGACATTTATGGACATAAAGGAATGTTTAAGTAATTAACCTGAGAAGCCTCAGAGTCCTTCAAAATATGTTAGGAGGCTTTGGGTATACAGACATAAAGATAAGATGCAGACCTTGTAGATGTTCATGACTCCTGAGTGAATGTAATGTTACTTTTGTCCATGTGTAGCTGTACCAAGGTCTTCTCTGATGCTGGATGTATATTGAAGTAAACATATAAACAAGTTAGGACAACTTAGGCTTAAACAAGTTGTTATGCTTCTGTTCATCAAGTATAAGAAGCACTTGTGACATCAGGTCAGCAGGCTGTGTGCTGTAAGTAAAATGGCTAAAGGCCAGTTCGTCTGATTTAGTTGGCCACTCTTAGAAATAAGGGTTTCAGAAGGGTTCTTCCTGAAGGACTGAGGTTAAGAACTGTTTGCCTCTGAAGAAGAAAGTGTTTGTCAAGGGTTATTTGTAAGACTAAACTCCTGTCTCGCCACAAACGAGTCAGATGTGTTTTTCACTCGAATGTCTCGCAACAGAAACACTTTCATTTTTACTAGTGCAGCTGTGTGCACCAGCTCCATGCGTCTCACATCCCAGCTGCCCCTGACGGCCATGAACGCAACCTGAAGACCTTATTCAGGCCACGTTTACATGACAATGGTCATGCTAAATGTAGAAAGGTTTTTCATTTGCATTTTTAAAAAGTTCCATGTTCAATGTTGTGAAGACGATCCCTGTGTGCACAGATCCACAAAAACAATTCATAACAGTGTAGTATTCATGCCAGGCCAGCAGTTGATGGTGTAACTTTGTAATGAAACACCACAGAATAGCAGCAAATCTACTTTCTTTTTGGAGAAGTGTTTATAAAATCAGTAGAGTCAGCACAAATGGAACTTGTCTAGTCTGCTGCTGTATTTGTTCTCCTATTTGTGCATGGCTTTTTGACTGAAACGTAGTACACGTGCACAATATCCTTGTTTCACAGGAACTGCTCATTGCCAGTTCACATGGTGACAGTAAGGGTGGCATTTTCAAATGATTACACTCTAGAACCGGATTTCAGAAGTTTGCTTTTTCAGGCCCCCAAAAACACTGTTGTGTGAATACATTTTTCTGACAATGCAAGGCTGGCGTCCAGTAAAAAGGCAATGAAAATGTATTTTATCCACATTTTGTGGCATGAACACTGTTCGCACACGAGTGTAATGCTGATGTGTCTGTCTAGACAAGTGGTAATGGTTCTATTAAGAACCCTTTTCATCCAGTGAACCCTGTATGGAAGACGGAGTCCTTCAAGGACTGTTGAAATCCTTGTTCTTGGTAGAACCATCTGGGTGGGTTCTAGATAAATCCCTTGGAATATAAAAAGGTTCTTGGTAGAACCCCTGAGTGGGATCTAGATAAAACTCTTGGAGTATAAAAAAGTTCTCAGTCTTAGCACCCTTAGAAGGTGTAAAGCTCTGGAAAGGACCCTCAAAGACGGGTCTGGGGGGAAACATAACACCATACAGGAGTTCTCTGTAGAACATCTGTTCTGAAATTGACTCATCTAGTTGCAAACTCACCAGATGTGATCGGGTCCCAGTTAGAAGAGTTAGAAAGTTTTTCAGTTGATCTGGAGCAGAAACTAACTGAGTGGAGAATGTGAGTGACCACTTGTAGTTTAATGGGTTTAAGACTTGTTTATGTTGTTATCAACGTCTCACAAATGTCTCCTTCTTGTAGTTGGACAGTTAATCTGTAAATGTCACAGAGGATCTGAAGATTGAATGGAAGCCATTTGTTCCAAACCCTCTGACTGTCCCTTCTTAATCCTCTCACAGCTCCCATTTCTGCAGGGAGGCTTTTTATTGGCCACAACTAGAGCGGCTGAGGAGTTGCTGTAGTGTTGAGGTAGTGGTAGAGGAGGTATTCAGATCCTTTACTACTGTGTAGGATAATAATGATTCATATTTTAAGCTTACAAACCCGTCATTTGTTGTGTATGTAAAACTGCTTTTTACAGCAGTGACAAAATATAAAAAAATGTAAGTATTAAAAGTTTGAGTTAACTAAAGCTCTCAGCACCAAACTCCTTTTAAGAAATATGACATATTAACAATTCCCTATGTATCTGGAAAAACCCGTAATTCTAGAAACACAAGATAAAAGGTGTCAATTCAGCACATATATATAATTCATATATTTTGGATTTTGTCGCCTGAACTCATTACCAGCTTCTGTTGGTTACCTGCATTGTTTTAGAGGGAGAAGACAGGGAAATGAAAGGCATCTGTTTAAAAAAAAGAAGAAATTCTCACTAAAATGCTGGTTGGTGGATTAGAAACATGCCGAATTAAACACTGACTCATTAAACTGTTAATCCACCGTCTGGTGTGTGTGATGGTGTTTGAGTTTTTATCACCGTTACAGAGTAGCTGCTCAGTTTGCTGATTCCTGTTTGGCCCTGGAGAGTGTGTCTACCTTCTGATGTTAAAAAAAAAAAAAATATTAATCATGTTTCATTTTATTATGATTATCAACTATTTCTGATTCAAACTAACTCAAATGTTAAAAAAATAGTAAAGTTATATGATTAGAAAGCAGTGATACAAAAGCACAGGTTGCATCCAGATGTTCTTTACAGGTTGCCTGATGGAAATCTGCGTTCTACTGAGTGACCTCATCTATTTAGTAAAGAATCCACAAACTGTCAAATAACTGCAGTGGAATAAAAAGTTCAATGTTTCTGTCTGAAGGGTAGTGCTGTATTGATATAAAGTAGCATGAATGAAAATCTTGCTTTTGATCACTTCTTAATGGTTGAAGTTCTCACCCTGCTGCAGTGATGTAGGAGTGTAGTCAAGGTGTGGTCAGTACAGAGACATAGGTGTCATCTACAGGGCGGCATTGGGTTTTATGCCCCCCCTAAAGTTCAAGATGGGGGTACAACATCCATTCAATCCTGAGGCAAAGCAGGAAAAAGATTTCATACTTCAGGGTGAAATACTGGCAGAGATGGCAGCATATGATAGAGTTACCTCCAACAGTTGGCTGAGGATAAATGCGCCTCTCACTGCAGAAAGACAGCCAACAGTTCCCGAAGAATCTTTCCAAAATCTCACACCAAATGAGCGAGAACTTTTTCGGATTTATGCTTTTTAATTTGAGTGACCATTAAATTTATTAGGCTGACTGTTTCTGACATAGTAGTGTACACAGTGCCAGCCTTCTGCTGGAGTCTCAGCAGCCTCTGTTTTGCAGCAACTTGACTTTGAAAAAAAAAACAAAAAAACAAACCAAAAAACTTATTTTAATGAATTTCACTTGTTTATATTATAAAGAACTGTAAAATATCACTTCCATGAGGCTGTTCAGTCAGACAGTGATAGATCGCAGGCAGTAAACTTGGCATTTCATCCTCGCACCTGCAGCAAAGGTCAAGCTGCATGCTGCATACTTTATTTTTTGGTATTTCTAGTGTTGGTTCATGTTTGAATGGCATTTTTCTGCTTCAGTAAATAACAGGCATGTGTTTTGATGGTATAGCTAAAATTATAGCTTAAAAACAGGTGCATTTCTTTGGACAGTGAACTTCTGTTCCCAGGATGGAAAATGTCTAACTTTCAGAAAATATTCATCTCTACTCTTCATCACATCACACCATCTAACATTACAGAGGCCAACATTTTTGCCTCCCCTGTGTTTAACCCGAGTTGGTGCCCATGCACAGAGACATCACTGCTGGGTGTGGTTGGGTGAGGTCAAGGGTGAAACGGATTTGAAACTTTCATAGTTTGTAAAATTACATATAGTAGCAGAAATCGTTGAACTTCTTGCTTTAGTGCTTTCACTCACCTTTCTACTGCTTTAACTGTCACCATCACTGAGGGTTTCTCACAGATGTAGCTGCCACAGAAAGTCTTATCAAACATCATCACTGTGGTGATGTGTGGGTCCAGCAGAAAGAGGCTGAGCTCTATAAGCCCAGCGGATCAGTCTTAAAGTAGATAATTCCTGCACTAACATCTGTCCTCTGGATGCACAGCTCCGCCCTGCTCCTCACCTCCCCTTCTCTCCATCCTCTCCTTGTCACAGCCCCAGAATGTGAGGCACAGGGTACACCCAAAACAAAGCTGCTGCTTTCAGCCAGCATGAGTAGTGAAAGAGTGCCCTCTAGCAGCAAAAAGAGGAGGAAGAAGAAAAAAGCACACCCTTGATGTCTGGGGACATGTTAACCTCTGAGTATATACACACTGATATAAGGACATCCAGATTGTGGACATGAGGGACTTGATCCTACTGGGAAACTCTAGTATACGATATACGATATACTTTATTGCACCCATAGGGAAATTTGTTTTGGACTCAAATGCTGCACACAACATGCCTCCACAGTGTGATAAAACAAACAACATAATAAATACATTGCACATAATCCACATTGCACATTACAAGATATTGCACATACAAATACATAACACATATTGCACATACCCTGTGGTAAAAAACACCATGAAACTATTGCACAATCCCTGCAGCCTCAAACAGCACTATTTAAAAACATGCTGAACATGATAAGGAAATGGTCCAAATCAGTCAACTTCTGTGCCATCATGGTGGATTCAGTCATCTAAACCGTGCTGTGGGGAGAGTTGATATTTTTTTTGTGTAAATGTGTTTTCATTTTCATAGTCTGCACTGGAAGTGGTGTGCTGTGCTTTCAATTCTGAAAGGGACAGTTCACCCAAAAATGGAAATTCAGTCATTATTTACTCACCCAGATGCCAAAGCCCCAACATCTTTAGCTTGGAGCCACGCACATGTGCATGCACACTGTCTGAACTGTGTGTGTGTGCGCGTGTGTGTGTGTGTGTGTGTGTGTGTGTGTGTGTGTGTGTGTATGTATGAGTGCGTGCATGCATGCGTGCGCGTGTGTGTGTGTGTGTGTGTGTGTGTGTGTGTGTGTGTGTGTGTGTGTGTGTGTGTGTCTGTGTGGTGTAACAATGTGCAAATGGCATGTCGGAGCTTTAGGAGACTTGGATTACACTCGATGAACAGTATGGAGGCATTTTATGTTTTTATTCTGTTGTTTTTTCAAGTTTGAAAACTGGTCACCATTCACTTCCATTGTTCAGGAGATTCTGCAACACTGTTTTCCTGTGAAACTCTGAATCTTACCTCCAGAACTCACTCAACCACCAAAACACTTCATACATGTCTCAAAATCGACCTCATTCAACCACAACACTGCCAACAATTCTCACTATTAAAGCAGACACCATCACTCATAACATACTGAGATAAAGCCACTAACAACAAGGCTCTTTATACTAATAATTAACTTTTATCATTGAACTTTGAATGATTTTTCACATGAATTATGTTCATTATAGACCAAGAATAACACTTTTTCTCTTTATAGACTGTACTAAAGTACATGTAAGAAGAATGAATCAGAAATGCAACATTTTTCTTGTATATGCTTTGACTGTATTAGTTCTATATCTTTGAATACAGGGATTTACTTGTGAAAAATGGAGAGCTGAAAAAAAAAAAAATCAAATTCCTGAAATTACAGGGCTTAATACTGCAACAAACACAAAATATTTAGTATGAAAAATAAATAGTGTAGTATACAGTTTTTGGTCATTACTTTTTTTTTTTTCATAATTAGGCTAATTGTGTCTTTGTATACCTTTTTTAGTCTTCTCAAACTGTCTTCTCATACAAAAAAGGAAAGGCTGCAGAAAAAAAAAATATACAGCTTCTTTGTTTTGCCATTACAGGTTTTTACAACAACAAAAACAACACCAAGAATTACAGTACAGAAATCAATGCATTATGTTACTGTAAACTCACAGAAACAAAAGTAAATCACAGTGACATAGTAAATACAGTGTTCTTTGCCAACAATCTTGACACTGTCTGCTTCATAGTTTTGTCATACTCTCCACAGGACTCTCTGTCCAGCCTCTTTGGAAATATGTCTGGCTGGTTTCCATCTTTGTTTTTGTCCTTGTCCTCCTCACAGTCCTCCTCTTCCTTGTTCCTTGTTGTGTGTCTGTGCGTTTCTTATTTCAGGTGCGTTTTGCATTTTGAATAGAAGTGTCTTCCCAATGATTCTTGAACAAAGTGTTTAATGTCAGGGACAGTGTGCAGTGTTTTGCAAGAAGTGTGTTGCAAACAAAGTGCAAAGCAGAAAATGTGTTTGCACTTTTGGTGCCTTTGTTTAAAGCATGGTTACAAAAGATAAAGGTTTTGATGCTTTCGTCTAAGCATTCACTTTTAGAGCGTAAGCAATGGTTAAAAACTGTAATCAGTCATAATGTGTAGTACTGTGAGGTTTCTAGTTGTCTCTCTCTCCTGCGTTTGGCCACAAGGCTTTCAGATGAAATTGCAAACAGCTGTGTTCGGAATGATTATTATTTGATTTTATTGTTAATATTCTGCAAAGATTTTCTTTGTATTTCATTATGATTTCTACAGAGAGGCACAAAATTTGACGTTCTTTGAATGAGTTTTTAACAGAACACAACTGTGTGTTTGCAACTGAAACATGTGGTGCAAATATAAAGTGTTCTGCAGGTGGTGGAATATGAATATGAATGAGTTCATGGATTTTGGAAAATGTGGTCATTGAATGCATGTTGTGTGAAAGCAATGAAAAATGATTCACAGTTTGGTCCAAATAGACTGTGGCTTCAGTTGTGATAAGTGTGATTGTTAGCTGACATTTCAGATTGAAAGTTGGTGAAACTCTTGACCTTCAAAACAGAAGCTACCAGAAAATGTTACTATAGAGTCCATTTCCCACCTGTTCTAGAGCTCCAATGTATCAGACGGTCTGTGTCTGAAATCACTCACTACTTACTTCACTATAGTGCACTTTACCCTCTTTAATGTATTTGCCATTTAATTTGATTGACTGAATTTGAAGTGTGAAATTTATGCTTTATATCAAACCTTCAAGAATTCACATAATGGAATGAAAAAAGTATTCCATTCCTTTCTGTTAACAATCCCACAATGCAATGCATCACACTTCCTAGATACAAAAACGTGAACTCTGACACCCGTCAGTGATGATAAAACAATGATTTTTTTTAGACTCAGAAAGATTAAGGTGCTGAGGTCCAGATTTACTAAGAATATGGTGTTGTACAAATATGCACTGCAGTTTACATCGACAGCTGCTTGTCAGGACGGTGTGATGTGCACACTTATGACCTCAAAAACAGGGAGGATTTTGTTTCCATAAAAGGAAGGTGAGTTTCAGAGAGTTAGCTCCCTGCATTGTGACAGCTTTTAAAGAATGAAAATAACAAAATAAGTGCACTGGAAAAGCATTAACTTTTACTATGAATTCTCAGGAAAGAATACAGAATAAGTTGCCCCTCTGGCGTAAACTTGTGTAAATCTTTGGCATATGATAATGTTCCTCAGTTTTTTTTCATTCATTTAGTTTTTGCCCCTGCCCCTAAAAGAAAAGTGACATGGCAGATTGGGAAGTGGGAATTCTTCTTAGGAAGTCTGGTCTGGTGTAGCTGCATTGTTATAAACACTGTACAGTGTCAGAAACAAGTG
Organism: Lutjanus erythropterus; assembly: GCF_056507025.1. NCBI lineage: Eukaryota > Metazoa > Chordata > Actinopteri > Lutjaniformes > Lutjanidae > Lutjanus > Lutjanus erythropterus. The sequence goes on along the minus strand of NC_139323.1, from coordinate 3,641,584 downwards.
GTAATGAAAAGAGGAAAAAAAAGGTGCGAAAATCTGTTGGAAATCAGGAGAAATACAGGAGAACATTGATCCATGGGGGAAACTGGCAAATATGGTGATGTATCATATAGATCATCTTAAATGCTGCTTTTATTTAGGAGGTGGTTATAATTTAAATCTGAGTCACATTAAACAAATAATTGTAATCCTAATCAGGGTGTAGAACTGTATCACAACTTCCTTTCAGCTGGTGTGACTGAATGCAGCTGTTGTCCTGTGATGATGGTGTTGGATCTGTGGCTGGCCTCACAGTTGTGTGTGAACAGGGAGAACAGAAAAGGGCTGAGCGTGCAGCCCTGAGGGCCGGCGGTGTTGACATGTGGAGGATGTGGTGCTGCCTGTCAGTGAGGTTAGGATCCAGTCACATATCATGCCGTTGAGTCCCTGAGCTCAGTTGCATGAAAACAATTAGATGAAAATTTAAGGCAAACCTTAGCTGAAGGATGCCTCAGGAGTCGAGTTGCATAAAATCAGCCTAAGGATTTCCTCAGAATACTTGCTAACCTTGAGACCTCAAAAATAGGGAGGATTTTGCTACCAAAAAAGTTGTATGTCAGAGAATTTGTTTCCTGCATTCTGGCATTCTGACTTAAAAAAAAAAATGGAAATACGAAAATAACACTGAAAAGGCAGAAAGTGCACTGCAACAGCTTTGATTTTACTTTAAATTCTGAAGAAAGAATACAGAGTAATTCACCCCTTTAATATTGACTTGTGTAAATATCTTGCATAAAGAAATATTCCTCGGTTTTAAGCAAAAGTTCTTCTAAGGAAGTCTGGCTTGGTGTAGCTGTATTGTCATCCAGTTGGAAACTAAAAGCAGACTTTTAGAGTCGTATACATGCTGCACAGTGTCAGACACAGGTTGTGATAATGAAAAGGGGAAAAAAGTGTGAAAATTGGTCAGAAATCAGGAGAAATACAGCAGAATTGTGTAATATGGAGAGGGTAATGAAAAACAAGAGTCTCCTGGAAAAATTGGGAGGGTTGGCAAGTACTTCTTTAAGGGAAAAGTCTTTAATAGTAGTTAGTATTTGCCTTGAGCTACTTTTTTTAAAAAACATTTTAAGATCCCATAACTGTCCCTTAAAAATGAAACAATATGTGGGACATTAGACAATGTCCTGATTTATGATGATTGAAGAGGAGGAGGAGGACACCAAAAGACATTTTTCAGATAGCAAGCCCTCTGGACACTATGAGTGATGTGAAACTTGTTCGAGCACAGATGTGATGTTATCCTGTCTCCTTTCTTGTTCTTCATCCTTCTTGCCTTCATCTCTGATTCGGTTCACAGCAGATTTCTCACATTGACTTTGTCAGTCACTTCTCGACCCATCTTCTGTCTGTTGCTCTTTTGACCACGGTCTGTTTTAAAGATTATATGCCAGTTTGAAAATGTAAGTGAAGACATCTGCTGGTTGACAACTTATCTGCATACACCTCTTATTAAGTTCCTTCAAAGTTACAGGTTAATATATTTCCAAATTACATTCCTTCAAAATCTTCACAACAGATATGATATGAGTCTGGATGTAAACTGTAACTTGACTGCTTGGAGACTCTTCTTAACCAGCCACTAGGGGCCGCAAGTGATCAACAACTGCTTCAGTTAGAAATCTTGCGTCAACTTTGCAAATCTCTGCTGGTTGCATCTGGCAGTTGTGGTGGCATTGCAGCAGGTGCTTCACCATCTGTTGCTGTCAGTAATCTGCACTCTGCTGAGTGACTCTTCTAGTTAAAGGACTGAGCCTCATGAATTTCCATCACTCTCAGTGTTCACCACCTGTACCTGCTCAGCCTACAGTCATGCAGAGCTAAACAGGCTGAAACGTCTCATCCTGTCTGCTGACTCCATGGAATTATAAACTGCTGTGGGGATAAAATGAAATTAGCTTTCTGCTCTGCTTTGTGTTACTATTATTCCTATTCTCAGCACTGCAACCACCTTTTAACTTCTTTTTGTTGAGAGAGCTTCAGGCGGTGAGAGTGTGTGTCTGTGTGTGAGTGAACATGCAGGCCTCCAGGGGGAGTCACTATGCAGATTGAAGGAGGCTGAGTCAGCAACTGCTCCTCTTTTGTTCTAGGGCATACAATACACGCACACACACACACACACACACACACACACACACACACACACACTGTTCTGATCATAATGCCTGGTTGATCCAGTTTATTGATAATTAAAAACTAAGTGTCACCATTTGTTTTCAGCTTGAACCGAAATTAAATGTAACAATGCTGTTATGAATTCAACATACATTTTGAAATTCCAATAGTCTAAAGTAATTAGTTATTAAAGGAAATGCAGTTAAAGGGATAGTTCACCCAAACATTCAGTCATTATCTACTCTCCCCATGCTGACCGAAGGTCAGGTTTAGGTTTTTAGTCCACAAAACACTGCTGGAGTTTGAAATGAAAGTGAATGGTGACCAGTTTTGAAATGAAAAAAACAAAAAACAACAGAATAAAAACTTAAAATGCCTCCATTCTGCTTGTCTGGTGTAATCCAAGTCTCCTAAAGCCCCAACATGCCAAGTTGACTTGAAAGACATCATCTACACCATGTTTTGAGTCTGAATCTTCACTGTAGATCTTTCGCTTGGAGCCATGGACACACTGCACACACACTGCACACACACCCAGTTCAGATGGTGTGTGCACATGTGAAAGTGTGCATGCACAAGTGAATGGCAGGTTGGGGCTTTATCCCTAAGCACTGCCTCTATTGTTATTCTGTTCTTTATAATTATTCTGAGTTCTTCTTCCACACATTCTTTGATCCTCTATTACCAGAGGTGACAAAGTTTTATTCCCATATTCCTTACTCAAGTATTAGTACATACTTGTGAAAAAAAAAAAAAAGACTGTAAAAGTTTTCTTCATCAAAATCAGTCCACTGGAAGTTGGAATATGGTTACTTCCAGTTTAAAGAGCCATTTTGAATTTAGAAAATGTCATAAATTAATAAAGCATCCTTAATAACCTCCAAATTCACTGCAATATTGTCCAAATCAGCCAAACAGTAACTGACATATTGTCCATATAGGTCATTATGCTAATTAATGTTAATCATGAAAACGATATAAATTTCCCAACATGTGCAAGTTAGCATCCAGAAGTTTCATAATGCTGGGGACCCATATTTTACAAAATGCAAAATGCAGCCCACTGAAAGGTTTCATGTGGCCTGCAAGGTCATCATGGAAATACCAAAAATTAAAAATCTAGCAAGGACAGTCAGTAGTATTTTGCTTATCATTAAACTTTATTTTGAAAGGGGTCAGTGCTGTGTTCATTGGTACTGATAATGTACTGTATCTTTTATATTAAATTGTAACTTTATTCACTCAGTGCTGCACATACATGTTGTTGATGTTGTTCTTCCTTTCGTTGCTACTGTGGTTACAACCTGTATGCAGCCTGCATGGTACACTATAAAACATCAAGTTTTGGACATTGTCAACAAAATATTAGTCCACAGTCCACAGTTGTTGTGACCAACAACAGAAGTGCTCTATCTAGAACACTTCTGACCATTCCATTATTAGAGATTTGGTCATTATAAAGACTGTATATCGTTTGTGTCTGGCCCACAGTAGCCTGATCAATTTATCAGTCTGGGTTACTGAACATTTCCAGGATCACATTGCTGGCAAGCAGAACAAAACCCCTTAATCAACACCAAAGACCTGGATACTGTACCAATCAGGTGCCAAAGATGCTCCTCAGGCTGATGAGGTGTAACGGCACAGTGAAGTACACACCTGATAAGACATTGGTGGTAGCAGACACACTGTCTCAGGGTCCAGGAACTTTGACTATGGCTCAGATATAACAGATCGTCAGACTTCAGACTGACATCTATTCATCTGTTGCACAAAACAGTTTAGTTTTTTTACTATCTTTAGTTGGGCTACAGCACAATGAATTCTGGGAAAATTAAGATTTTTTCAAATTAAAATAAATGGCTGACCGCATCAGCTCTGTTTACCCAAGTGGAAAATATGTGTCTTCTGGTGGAACTCAGTTTATTTGGAAAGTTTACAATACAAAAACAATACAATAAAATGCAAAAAGGTCTAATATGCAAAAAAATTGCAGCGAGAGTAAACTGTATTAATCCCACCGTTGACAGGAGCATCATAGATGTTCAAAAAACACACAGAGAAAGAAATATTCAAAAGAAGAAATCCAAAAGCTGGAGGATGACAAGAAAAGTGTATAGGCACTACAGAAATGGTGCTGAGGATAATAATGATAGCAAACCACAAATTATGAGCCAGGTTTTCCTCTTTTTTGGCGTTACTACTGATCAGTTGGTTGCACTGATTGTTACCATGGTAACATGGGTCTTAAGCCTGACTCAGCTTGAGGGTAAGGTGTCTCAATTTTTTTTACTGACAGTTAGTTACTCTTTATTTCTGTGAAATTGTCCAACTTGCAATATACTAATCTTGGAGCAAAATTAAGTCGAGCCTAACACTACAGACTAGTCTAAAATATGTTTGTGAAACCAGCCCCAGCAGTCAGCACCACGGACAGCAGCACAGAGACTGACGTCAGCTGATATGTGAACTCCATCATAAACACTTTACCTGCATTTAGCTGGAAGCTGGATGAGATCAGGAGAGCCACACTGGCTGGCTGTCAGCTCCAAGCAGTGGAGTTGTAAGAATTGTTGGCCAGACCATGTTAACAGCTGCACCCTTCTGTAAGAGACAATTACCTCTACAGAGGAGAGCTCTCACAGGGCGGCAGGTTAGTCACTGGGGGAAAAGCTGCGTAGTTACACCTCAATCAATGACAGAAGAGATACTAAGCAAAATCCATGAAGGGCTCCAGGGCCTCTCCAAGTGCAGAGAGAGGGCATAAACATCTGTCTGCTGACCTGAAGCAAAGACTGGAGAGATGTGAATTCTGTTATGAAGAGAAGAGAACACAGAGAAAAGAACCACAAAGACCAACAGCTTTACCAGAAGGTTGAGATGGACTTCTCTGACCACAAAGGGAGAAACTACTTCTGACCATTATTCCCAGTACCTTGAGATACTGGGACTACCTGCCATTACAGCAGACCAAGTGGTGGTGAAGTTAGACTACTTTGCCAGAATCCCAGAATTAGTCTGCTCAGCTTACAGTTTCAGACTACAGTTTTCATGTGAAACCTTCTAGCCCCATAACCTGACTTGCCAGATGGTTTGTTACACAGAACCATCTGGGAAGTCGTCCTTAGAAATGGTTTGGAAAAGGGAAGGCACTTTCAAGAAAAACACTTGGCAGGTGATTGGGTGAACCATCTGTCTATCACACCTAGCACAGAATTACTTAAGCCAATCAGATCAAAGTCTTGCTGAGGTCGGCTGGGAGAAGAGTGAAAGCATCTTTTCCATGGAGAAAAGCCTTCAGTGTTGTTCTTTGCTCTTCTTTCAATGAATTAGTTCTGATATAACTGATGCTATCACAGTATCTATGCTATCCTCCTCAGGATCCGCCTTGTTTGTTGGAGATAAGTCACTTCCATGGTTGCCTCTCGCTGTTTTCACACCCAAAACCACACCCGTAGCTGCCAGCAGGCCGTCCTAGAACGCTAATTGGCTGCACCACTTTTGGTGCAGACACAAACAGATAATTTATAGCCTGGCAAGATGGATTCTTACCTGATCTTGCAAGTCCAGTTGCCTCACAATGTGAGCTTTAGGCTATTTTACTTGTCTGACTTGTAGCTGCCAGCGTCCTATTCACAGCCTAAACCAACTCTGCTGGGAAGAGTACATGAAGAGTACTACAAAACTTCATGATTTAAGTAACATAACTACCTCTCACACACTCATCCTCTCACAAAACCAAAGACTGCAGGGGCAAAAACATTGTATATTGGCATGCAATGCACCAGTGTCAAATTAAAATTCTGGTGTATAAATTGGTCTCTAGTGTTTGGCCAAGGAAAATCAAATCCTCCCTGCAGGGAAATTGTTAGTGGTTGCAATGTCAGACTGTAGTGAGTTCACAATTCGGTCTGTTATCAGACAAGAGGATGCATCCAGTTTGCGAGGGAAAAAAAGCGAGTTCCTGCCACTGCACTTGTATTGTCTGATGGTGTTGTCTGATGGTGCTGAGGTCTTCTCTTTTGATCCATTTGTTCAAATCCTTAAGATTTATGTACAATCTGTAAACATTTTTTTCAGAATGAAAAGCAAATTAATACAATCTGTAGGTTCTTGTGTTTTGTTTTACTTTCCCTTTCTTTTATGTTTTTTTTTATGTCTTTTCTCAGACCTTATTTCAGGGTACTGGAACTTTTCTTGCTGTGTGTCTTACTGGACACTGTACTTACTGTGTTGTCTTTTACCTGTATTTTGTTCTGGTTTGATAAGCAGCCAACACCCTGAAGCACATCCTTGGACTCTCTCAATATCTCTGCTGTTGATCTAGTTTCTCCGTCCTTGTGATTTTCAGTACTGCCCCTAGGGGTCACTAAAACATTGTCAGTGACATGCACTCATTTTAAAAGCCCTCGCTTTTCACTTGCTCTTAGATTTAAGATAGACTGTCTGTCCACCTCAACCAGGACAAAGAGTGCACTAAAAGAGTGACCTCCTCCTAAACTCACTCTTTGCTGATGCTCTCAAGTTCATTTTCCTGTGTTTTACTTTGGTCTTTATGCTCAGTTTCTTGAAATTTTTCATCTGTAGAACATTCATCTGCGTGTCAGTTTTCAGTGGAAGTGTTCATCATTAACATGTGTCGCGTGTCTCTTTTGTGTGTCCCACAACATGCACCTTTTTCTTTGTGAAACAGAACATTTCTGACACTTAGCCAGCGGGGCAAAGCAGGGCTTTCTGTTGGAGCATGTTTCTTCCTCCACATCTCTAACAGTCTTTGCCCTTTTGTTTCACTTTCAGTTTGTGTGCCTGCCGGGGGGCAGAGCCTTATGTCCAGTATTGTGTACCCGATGTGTGATCTTGTTATTTCACTTTGGGTCGGCTCATCACTGTCTGGATAAACTGAGACCTAAAAAATTGTGTACTAACCTAGTGTTTGCCCTAATCTCAAATCAAACCTACAGGGGACCTCACACCTTTACATAGATTTTGGAAATATTGAGAAGATGGACTAAACAATAAAAATATACAAAAAAACAAAAACAAACAAAAAAAAAAACAAGATGTGGGGTCTGTATTCTGATATCAGTTGAGTATTTTGCACAAACAGACAAAGAAACATCAAGTAAGCATATCTCATTTTATGTGCATGTATTATTCAGTCAAGTTTGTTTAATGTCCCGAGCTTGATAAATAAAATGTTGATGTGATTATGTTATTGTAATGATCAGATGACATAAGATAAGAAAATTGGGTAAGATAAACTTTATTGATCTTGAGAATTTTACTAGGTACAACTGCTCAAAGATCAAAAGTACATGTAGAAAAAGAGTAAGAGATAAAAATAAATACAAATGATAACCCTACGCTATAAATATAATATATGAACACCTTTCATTTAGACAGATAAACAGCTCTTGGCTTAAGGGCTGTCCACACCAAGAGCTTTAACTATAAAAAATATTGTTATGTATGCTGACAAATAGGAAAAAATGATTTTGACCCTCCAGCTAGGACTCTAGAGTTCTTCCACATAACTTGGTAAATTCTATGGGTTAATTCAATATGTACTCATACCCTCATTGGATGGAGATTAAGTTAGGGAAATGATGTGGGTGAAAAAATTGCAGATGGAAAAAGTTTGTGGCCTCTTGGCATACTTGCTTATGTGAAGCTCAATCCCAGATTATTCAACATAGACTATAAAACAGAAGCTACTTGACCCCAAGCAAATTAGCCAAATTTAAACTGAGGAACAGTGACACCTGCTGGACATGTGAGAAAGAAGCTGCCACACTTATACAAGTTGTACTTGAGTGAAAAAAAATAGCCTCTACAGGAAGACATTACTACTCTCCTGAATAAAATGTTTCAATTACAATCAACTAAACCTCCAGCTATATGTATTCTGGGTCTGCTGCCAGACAACATCATTGTGAATGAATGAAAGAGTTTATGGGTCCATCTGGCCACAAGTACAGGATGTAGAATAATACTGAGACACTGGAGTTCATCCAGTCCATGTTGTTTTAAGAAATGGATTGAGTTATTGATGAAAATGGCTCCATTTGAACAAGTTACATACAGAGTAAAGAGGAGAGAAGATATTTTTCAACAAGTCTGCTGCTCCTTTCTGGTCTTAATAAAGGAAATGATTAAATTTTGGGAGATAAGGGGAAAAGTATCTGCATATGTGAACTTGGGTCTGTTACAGTCCCTTTGCTTTGAAAAGACACACACACACACACACACACACACACACACACACACACACACACACACACACACACACACACACACACAAATATAGTTCTAAAATTGTTCTAACTTAAGTACAACATATAGTAGTTGAGTAAAAACAATTTTAGAACTATCATTTATAGTGCTTGATATGGATGGTACTTTATGCCAGGTGAGAGTCATGATGTGCAGTAGTAATAGTAATAATAGTAATAACACAGTTGTAACATGATAACAATAATTTTATTACTTTGCATCAACATGAGTTGGCATCAGGGTTGAGGAGGAAGTAATATTAGGAGAAATATTAGGAGAAAAAGTATGAATTTGTTAATCAATTTACTCTATGATGGAGACATAAATTTTGCGGGAAAAATTGTGCCCAGTGGCAGACTGATTTGCATAATGAAAGCGAGGATTATAGGGAACCAATCTAAATGCAGATGATTCTATTACAGTCAATTACAATATAGTGATAAGCCAAACCAAGAAAGTCGCTAAGCTATGTTTGAGTAAAAAAAAAAGTTATAAAGGGAGTTGGAAGAACCATGATTTCCACTCATAGAAACAATTCTATTGTCTGTTCACTCTCCAGTGCAAATATTACGCTATCTCCCTTTAAGAAGTGTGCAGAGCCAGCCGAAGGCATAAACAAACTAAGCACCTGCTAAGAGCCCCAGTGGCCACCAGGGGGGCTCCAAGAGCACTTAAAATGTTTCACAGGAGCTATGTTACATCAATAATAATCATACAAAAAGGCAATATTATGTTGACATGTGGGTCAGATAGTGCTGGGCACACTTTCATTGCACACTGTCATTGACAGTAGCTGCAACAATTAATCGATTATTGAAGTAATCACCAACTATTTTGAAAATCAGTTAATTGTCAAATTCTGTGATTTTGGGTCCATCAAATGTGAATATTTTCTGGTTTCTTTACTCCTCTCTGACAGCAAACTGAATATCATTGGGCTACAGACAAAACAAGACATCTAAGGACATCATCTTGGACTTTTGGAAACACTGATTGACATTTTTCACTTTTTTCTTACATTTTATAGACCAAACAACTAATCGATTAATGCAGAAAATAATCCACAGATTAATCGACAATGAAACTAATAGTTAGTTGCAGCCCTAATAGACAGTGTTTCACTAACTTTATAAAGTTTTCCCCTAACTCAACAAAATTGTGAATTTTACAGGAGCCTGGGGACTTTCTCCTTGAGCAGCAAAATATGAAATTGTAGTTACTGTTTTTGTATAATCTGACTTCTTTCAGAAAATAGTGCAAATGGTGAAATCAGCTGAAAACATGTGTTAAACTTCACAAATATCTGCTGCTTATCCTGGCAGACAGAACACACTTCAGACACAGAGGAGCTTAAATGCTTCTTACAGCAGCATGCCAGGAAAAACTGAAAAACTCTTTTTTTTTTCACAAAACAAAGGAATAACTTAATGCATTACTTTGCTGAATTCACAAGAAGGGACAATTAACTCCTCTTCCTCAACAACTCATAAAACTCTGAGATTTTTAAGGGAGTCTGGTCTTCCCAGGTGGCAGGGTGGTTACTGTACTCTTTAGATGGTGACCCTGCTTCCTTTTTAAGTGTTTTTATAGCCAATAACATAATATACTGTCTTTCTCTCTCTATCCGTCTCTCTCTGTGTCTCTCACTTAACAGAGCCTGTGTGCTTATTGTGTGTGTGTCTTGAGGGTGTTGCTGAGACATCTGACTTAAGGTCTGACAGCAAAATTCTTAATGAATATCTATTGAATATAAATATGTGTTTTGTGTAGTAATGTCATACAAGGATTATGGCCACTTTATAGACAGCAGGAATGTTACTGACACGTAATACTATATCAAATACTAGACAAAGAGTAGTTTTATATACTTACATATAGTATATTGTTTATAGTTTTATTTCTTAGTTCCAGGCTCCAGATACTGCAGGAGTCCACCCAGCAAAATCTGGTTTAAAAGACTTTTTAAAATGGCTTTGGTTGAAAGAGAAGGATGAAAAGACGTTTTTTTCATGACGTTGAAAAGACAACTATTCAATGTCTGGTTTTGATCGAAAGTGAAAGGTGAAAAGAGGTTGTTGAAAAAACAGGGAGACAAACTAAACACAGCCCAAATTTCAACATTTCAGCATCTATTTCAACATCTGTTTTTGGGCTACATTTAAACCAAATTGGATGGACCAAACACGGTCCAGATTTCAATGTCTGTTTGTGGGCTACATTTGGATGAAATTGGACACAAGACCCAAATTTCAACATCAAGTTTTGGTATACGTTTGAACCAAACTTGACTGAACATGGTCCAAACTTCAGCGTCTATTTTTAGGCTAAATAAAGGCCATGACAGACCAACCAGATTCAACCCAAAAGACAGCGTTGAAATTACATTAGGTGCTTGGTGGGACGGTCCCCCCAAAAAAGCTTGCTTAGGGCTCCCTGTTGTCTCAGGCTGGGCCTGGAAATATGACATATTAACAATTCCTTATGTGTCAGTAAAAACATATAATGAAGAAACGCAAGATAAAGGGTGTCAGATGTCAACAGTCTTCTTATAAACTCATCATGAATATAATCTATAAAGATAAACTGTATGTCTGTACAAACTTAGCATTTATAACTGTCAACATTGAAGAATTCTCACTAATTTAAGTGCTGGTTGGTGGATCAGATACACGCAGAATTAAACTGCCCCAAACTTTGCATGTTTGATAAAAGTCCCAGCCTGAACACATCAAACATTCAGTCGTAGTCATAGCGCCACCTAATACCAACAGGAAATTTATACTTTGATGGACTCCTTGTTGACCAAAGCCAGCTGGTCAGACAAGACTTAAGACCTTGATGATGCTATATTGTCAAGCTTGTGTGGTTTTTTGAACACTGTTTTCCCAGGACAGAGGGACAGATATGGCAGTGTTGTATGATGGGATAAATGAGGCTGTTTGTACCAGAGAAAGCTGATCTTTGTGTGATGACCTTTCAGGCTGTGCAGAGCGCAGTGGGATCAGACAGTGAGCTCTGCAGGAGAAGATAACTGGAGGACTAGTTGAAGCAGAGCAAACATTAGATAGAAATGAGGATAACTCTGATCCCATAAATACGTATTTCATACTAAACAAGCTTAAATATGCTCTTTATTCTGTCCCTGGTCAGAGCAGTTTATGGTTCATGTTTTTGAATCATTCCAACATTTCAGTGGTTGCATGATGGAAGAAGTTCCAGCTGTTTAATGTTGTATAAACTCTTTCAAATGTTACCAAAATCATTTACAGCTAAAATCCAGTTGTATTTATTAAGTGCAGTAAAGTATCTGATTTATCTGTTAATCGTTGCACCAAGTTTAATTAAATAATAACTTAAACACACACTCTGTAAGCCACCATAGTTGATTAAAATTTATCTGACATGATTCATGCAGATATTATGTTCATGGATGAGGTAATATTAAAGTTTTATTCGCGTTACATTTACTGCTGTGCACCAGCTTCCGTCCTTACACATATCTGATGTATTCTGTGTTTTCCTGGAAGTTAAAACCAGAAATGACTAGTGCGAAATGGACAGTTACCCTCAATAAATGACATGTTTCTCTGCATTTGAACATTACTGGAAATATTTGATATAATCTAAGTACACAACTCAACAAAATATATAAAATATGTCTAGTGTTCTTAGACGTATTTGATGTGGAAATGCTGCATATTACAATTAAATTTAACTTGAAAAAAGAAAAGAATTTCAAAGAAAGAAGAGTTATGTGCCTTCTAATGTTTATTCATTCTATCTGATAAATAACCATATTAATATTTGGTTTCTTAACTGGCCCCTGGCCTGCTGTCACTTTGCAAAAGTGGCCCCTGGGCAAAACAAGCTGAGTATCCCTGTCATAGACTGTACATTAAATAGGATTTCAACCTATTCTGACTGCAGTACTCATTTTTGGATGTGCAGTAGTTACATATTGCTCCTTTAACTCTGCTGCCGAATCCCAAACCCAATCAGTAAATCTCTTTCTTCCCTCTCATTACTTTACTTTGACAAAATGTATAACTCAAGGCCTGCTTATTGCTTTTTTGCTGGAGCCTGAAACTGCACCTCAGGGTCTTCCACAGCAGCACAACTTTGTGTAGCACTGCAGGGTTTGTATGGGTCCTTGAAAATGCTTGAATTTTAATGTTGTGTTTTTAAAGTTTTTGGATAAAGTGCTTCTGGATCTGCTTGAAATTGTAATTGCATTACTTTCATAATTCATTACATGAATAGTTTGCTTTTTAGATAGAAATAAGTCAGGGAGTGTGAAACATTTTGAAACATAAAACTTTGTTGTGTGTTCCTTTTATCTGTCACCCTTCTGTGGAATGCTATTATGATTTTGGTAGTTTATAGCAGGAGTTCTTAATGTTTCCTCAGCCAAGAACCCTTACAAGATATCAAATATACCAGGAACCCCCTCATGTATGTCCCTGTGGATCTATTTATTAATAGTTACAGACTGTAAGATTCAAATGTAATCTGTGAACTAATTTAGGTTTTAAATGTTAAATCAAAACCTTACAAAATTACCAAAAATACATTTTTATGCTTTCTTTTCTCACATAAGTTTGTAACTTTAATCTGGGAGAATATACAAGTTTTTTTCTCATAAATTTGTGAGTATTTTCTAATAAATTTACCACTTTCATCTCTGAGAATATCCAAGTTTTCTCTCATAAATTTGCAAGTATTTTCTTGTACATTTACCACTATCATCTCAGATAATATTGAAGTTTTTTCTCATAAATTTGTGAGTATTTTCTTGTAAATTTACCATTTCAGTCTCCGAGAATGTCCAAGTTTCTTTTCTTGTAAATGTAGAAGCAAATTTTATTTCAGAATATTACGCCCCTCTCCCAGCTCTATTTTGTTTTTGTTTTTTTAACCTATTAGTCTTAATAAACTGTTGTGCCTTTTGTAAAAAAACAACAACAAAAAACAAACAAACAAACAAAAACAACAACAACAACACACACATCTGTATGTGATGTTAATTTAGTGGTGTCACAGACTCCTGAGGGTCCCTGGACCAATATTTGAGAATCCCAACATCTGGTTACATGTGATTAAAGTGTGATATATAAATGTGTAATTTACCACTGTTGAACATGCTGGAAAGACTTGCGAATGCACCTTGAAAATGTTTGAAAAGTGCTTGAATTTGACTTTAGAAAAGGTGTTTGAACCCTGTACATGGAGGAGAGGCGTCTGTCTGTTGTCATCAGGGAATAGTGGAGGACAAAGTGAGAGATGAAAGTGAGGAATAAATGAAATGATACAAAGGGACTGGGATGGCAGAGAGTGGAGAGGAGGTGTATTAGTGTAACATTGTGAGAGGAGGACAGTTGAAGAAACCGGCAGAGTCAGACAGAAAGCTGAAAACAAGGTAAAAGGTGGATGTACCACTATTCTGTTCTGCCGCAGCCTACCGGGCGGCGCGCGGAGGAGGGGTGTGGGGTGGGGGGGGGGGGGGGGGGGGGTTACTGCCGTTGAGCCCGAAGCTTGACGCGGGACGATTCTGGTCTCGAGCACCGCGGATTTAGTCCACCTGGCACGCGCACGATGATGGAAATGAATATGGAATGATAACGACCGACAGCGCGAGATGGGCAGGCGTTGAGATCAGCTTTAACTTCCCCCGGTGGCGGCTCGGCTTCGAAATGGTAGGACTAAGCCTGTTCCGGTACATTAATGTTCCTGCTGCTGTGCTGTTCCGTGTTTTCCAAAAAAGACGCAATGCGAGGAGTTGAATGAGTAACATTAGCTACGCAGCTGGAGGTGTAGCAGAATGTCAGCGAGCCTCTTCCTCTTTATTCCTCTCCGTCTTTTAGTTTGTAGCAGCGTCCGAACATCACTCTAGTCCGATACGTGACGTTTGCCTATGTAGAGGATCTGTCGCAAAATTCCATTCAAAAAATCTGCAAAATAAAATAACGCTTGCACGCTTGCAAATATACACACCTCACGCAACACAACTTGAGAACTGTATTGAGTCGTTAATATCCACTATTAAATTCGGCAAACACACTGCATGCAAAACACTACAGACTTTAACAAAATCATAACTTTTACAGTCGGTTTCGCTCGTTCTTCCAATTGGCGTCTTCAGTCAAACACACTGTGCAGGGCGGAAGCCAGGAGTGTGAAGTGATTATAAAACTTGATATTTTGTTGACATAAAGCTCTTTTTGAGTATTATATCTACGCCGAATTTGCCAAAAGGCCATCAAACATGAGGCGGTTGTGTGTCTCGCATGAGAAGCCAATAATGTCTGAAAAGAAACAAGTCAATTTAAAACTCTTACAGTTTTGAATGAAGTTTTGAGCACCGTCGCCTCCGTGCAGGAGAACGGGGCGTATTGGCTTTATACTGGCTTTATCCCGCTGGCAAATGTGGTTTCCGACCCCTGGCGGCGCATGAGTAAGCGGACAACATGCCTTACTGTTTGTGTGTGTCTGTGTGTGTGTGTGAGCGTGTGTAGTCGCGGGTGAAAGTTGTTGAGTTTGGGTCTTTTTGAAGAAGCGCGTGCAGCAGCAGGCCCGTCTGCCACCGCTGCCGTTCGTCACGCGGGACGGTAGAAGGCCAAGTTGAAGTTCACCTCAAGCCTCATTCTGTCGGTTTGTGTGTGTATGTGTGTGTGTGAGAGAGAGTGTGTGTGCGTGTGTGCGTGCGTGCGTGCGCGTGTGTGTTAGTCAGCAGAAAATGGCCGCAGTTAGAGCCAGCGGGCTGAGTTAGTATGACAGGCCGACAGAGGGCCTCCTGTCCCGGTGTACAGCTGGGGCAGAGAGCCGGCGGGATGAACGCAGAGAGAGAGAGCTGCAGCTGGTGGAGGCAGTCCTCCTGGAACCGCAGTCCCGCTGGAAAACACTCCCTTAGAAGACTCGAATCCAGGCTGGGAGATGAGCCACTGGACAGCAGCTCAGATTGCCCCAGTAGAAAAGAAATAAGTGAAATGTTGCCCCTCCATCACCACCAGCTCCATGAGATGATACCTGACACAGGATTCAACTTGAGAATAGACTGTAGTGAAGTGACTGCTGTGGGTAAACACAGCCTGCAGTGCCCACAAGGCTGAAATAAAAATAGGCCTAGACTGTTGTTGATGTGACAGTGTTTGTTTGGTAATTATTTATTCATCCTGGTCCACATGAAGGATCATACAAAACTCATTTTCAAGTAAATTATAAAATAGACATTATAATCAGTTAAAACACTGATCATGATGACTTAAATACTCTTAGAAATTAAATGATTTGTCTGTTTTATTAAGTATAACAATTCATAAGCATATGGCAACTTGTGTTTTTCTTTTTAAAAGATTAAATCGTTTATATCTGTTTTTATTGAAAAACTGAATTAGCCTATTATATGTGATATATTAAAAAGTAGTGTACATACTGTATATTGCTCTTATGATCATTGGTGATTATATCCAGTGGTCAGTTAATGAAGTCTGTAGTTGAACTGCAGGGTTTGAAAGACAGCAGTATTATCTTGATTAAACTGTCCAACAGCATATAAAGTAAAAGTAGCTCTACCACACTGTAAAAAACAGAATCAGAATAAATACTTTGTTAATAAATACTTTATTGATCCCTGAGGGGAATTATTCACATTACAGATGCTCCCATTCAAGAATAGAAAAATATATAGCATAGAGCAATTAGGAGAAAATATAAAAGCATGTGCAAACTCTGTATATATATATATATATATATATGTAAACAAAATAAAATATATAAAATAAAACATAAAATTACTCCTGTTACAAGTATTATTAGCGAAATGTGTTATAGTAAAAACAAAAAAGGTAAAAGTCTTCATAGTGTTACACAATTATATTATTAGATTATTAGCTCATTGATGCGTTGATGTCTAAGTATCATTTTATTGTTTTAGTTAATTGAAGTGGAGCTTTTTAAATATTTTATTTACTGTTGAGTAGTTTCATCTATATAAAGCTGTATACAACGGAAATGCCCAAGTGAATTACAAGTAACTCACTTTTGTATTTAAGTACAGTTAGGGCCAGACCTAATGATTACTTTCCTTATTGATCTGTCTGTCTGTAGGTTATTTTTTTGATTAATCGATTAGTTGTTTGGTCTTTAAATTGTCAGAAAGTGGTGAAAAATGTTGATCGGTGTTTTCCAAAGTCCAAGATGATGTCTTCAAATGCCTTGTTTTGTCCACAACTAATATAACAGCAAACAAATATTCATCTTACTGTCAGAGACGAGTAAAGAAACCAGGAAACATTCACATCTGCAATCAGAGAATTTCAATGTTTTTTCTTAAATAAATGACACAACATGATTAATTGATTATCAAACTAGTTGCCAATTAATCCAATAGTCAATTAATAATCAATTATTGGATTAATGGTTGCAGCTTTAAATACAGCACTTAAGTACTTAGTTACATTCCACTGGTGTTTTTAGAAGCACATCATAACCATCCACTCTATGAGTCACACTGTGGGAATGACGGCCAAACTGATTATTAAGGTGGAAATAATCTGCTGCTTTGTTTTTGGATCTCTGAACAGAAGATGAGAAAAACACATCAGGCTGCTGCGGTGATGTTTGTCTTACTGCTCAGCAGATTCATGTGAACACCTTGTTTGAGTTGCTACACTGTGTATTCACTGCCCTCTGTATGCACAGTTGAAATCCATCATGTTTTTAGGAGTGTACTAGGGCCACAGCAGATGATAGCAGACCTATTAGTACAGGCATGATATGACATGACCTCACACAAACTGCAACAGAAGCTCTTTCAACTGTTCTCGTCTCATAAATATGTCATTTACAACATATTCAACAGTTTTCAGAAATTGAAGTGGAAGAAAGTATTGAAAAATATTGAAATCATTGATGCCATAACTTCCCATTGTGTCCATATGAAAAAAAAAACTAATTTATGCATGTTTTCTTGTCTGATGTCCACACAACGGATTCAGCACAATCAACCACACACTGTGTTTGAGTTGGATGCACTACAGTGCAAAAGGAAATTTTTAAAGGTATAATCTGCAACATTTCTTAAGAAAACCAATGGATAGACTCATATCACATAATCCCGTTTAGTCATCACTTGTGATCACAAGATGAGTGTGGTGGTGGTGAATCTGCATCTTCTCATTGTTTTGCTGTGCTCGGGATATTTCACCAACGTTGAAAAATGGTATTTGACGTCCTGATGCATTTGCAAACATTTGGGACGAACCCCACTGAAGCTACCTTAGGTGAATATGTGGGGCAAAATGACCTAGTGAGTTCGTTTTCTTGCAATATCTTTTCAATTAAAACATCATTAACTTTAAAGCTAACGTGTAAGTAATCTGGCAGTCCCAAATATTTTGAAAGTAATATAAAAGTGCTATTTTAAGTAATATTATTGTAAATTTATGTTAGTCATACCAACATTTGTTATGCTTGTACAATGGCAATTTCCTATCAGAAAAGGCTGTCTAATAGGAAGTTAAAGCGGTGAAAATATTCTAACAAACACATAAACTGATATTGTTTTTTTTTAGGCAGACCTTTTTTAAGTAACTAAAAACCCTTTTTTATGCTGATCCTGACCACAGCAGTACATCCTTAGTTTCTGTGCTGGTGCTGATAAATTGATGATGAAAATAATTGTTGTAGTCCTAAAAACACTATATTAAGCTGTACAATTTCACTATGTTTTATATTGAGGTAATCCAAGAGTAATCAAGTTACATTACTTTAATATTGTGATACTTGGATTACATCACTGATTACATTTCTAACAGGTAATTAGTAACTGTATCTGTATTCACTGTTAAAGTAACCCTTGCAACCCTTACTTCATACGGCCCCATATGAAATAATCCGAACTATCCCTTTAAGATTTTTTTTCTCCCATGCAGAGCATTTTAAGGATACAGAATATGCTGAGTTAGTTTATGCTGCAGTGTGTTTAGAGGGCTAAAACAATGGATTGTATACTGTCGTGAATGTACAGCTCATCCTGAGATGAACTGTAGACAGTGTGTTGTGTTCAGGGCCAGTCTGTACAGCAGAGTACAGCAGCTGCTGCGGCTTTAAGCCCGTCGTTTGGGATGGGCTGAATTCATAACGTCATTTCACTTCTCTTTCTTTTATTCTTCGCCCCCTCATCTCCTTCCCTTTCCAAATGACACAGTCCCCTGTGCTCCGTTACACCTCCGGCCATATTCTCCCAAGAATGATTATTCCGAACTTTCTCTCTGTTTTTCCGCCTGCGGGGATTTTTTCCGGGGCCTCAACTTTTCTGGCATGTCATCATTTCTGGAGTTAACGCGGCAGAGTCATCCGAGGCGACCGAGGCTCTCTCATATCTGGATTCTGAAAAAAAAAGGCAGTTAAACAGCCATGAAAAGCAGCGTTTTCTCTAACCCGGAGGTACCGCTCCTCCGCTGAATCACGGACTGGAGAAATGTGCAAACACGTTACGACGCGATGGAAATGAAAAAAAAAATGAGCCTCGGGATGTTTGTGTAACGCAGACCCTGGTCTGATCAGCTCCTTCTCATCAAAATGATGTTTTCTCCTCTGTCCCTGTCTCAGGTAAAACTGCACTATGCCTCTCTCTGCCTCCTCACAACTGTTGGTACACTGGCACTGCTGGAGAGCCTGCCCTACATGGAAATGACGCTAACATGTAGTTAACTATTTTAGAGCTGCAACAATGAATGATTATTAATCGATTATTAAATTAATCAACAACAATTTTGATAATCGGTTAATTAGTTTGAGTCATTTTTTAAGAAAAAAAAACTGTCCAAAATCTGTTTTCACCTTCTTAAATGTGAATATTTTCTGGTTTCTTTACTCCTCTCTGACAGTAAACTGAATATTTCTGACTTGTGAACAAAACTTTGGCAAACACTGACCATTTTTCACCATTTTATGGACCAAACAACTAATTGATTAATGGAGAAAGTGGTCAACAGATTAATCTATAATGGAAATAATCATTACATGTTTGGACCCTTTTTCAGGTGACATGATTGTGACAAGATTAATTGATCAATCAGTCTTTTGAATCATGTTTTAATAAAAATGATATCAAAATAGGATATTTTCTGGTTTCTTTACTCCTCTCTGACACTAAACTTAATATCTTTGGGTTGTGAACAAAACAAGACATTTGAGGACGTCATCCTGGACTTTTGGAAACACTGTTTGACATATTTCACCATTTTATGGATGTAACAAGTTATTGATTAATGGAGAAAATTATCAACTGATTGATCAATAATGAAAATACTTGTTACAGAAATAATGTCCATGAGCTCCACATGTTCTGGCCTATTTTTCAACTGACAATACTGTGACAGGATTAATTAACTGATTTATTGATTCCAATACAGTTACAGATATAAAAGACTAAATCAGGTTACAGATACCTTTAGTAAAAATGGGATTTATTAAGTTACAATTTTAGATAAAGATTTGGAGAGTTGATTTGGATACCAAGGTAACAGCTACTCTTCCTGGGGTCCACACAAGTAAACATTACATCACAATGGAAAACAGTTTTAAAAATCAGGGCAAAAGGAGACGTATCAACAAAAAATGAACAATAACCAATTAACAACAAAATCAACACCGATAAAACTATCAATGATGACAATCACTTTCCTACATCAGACCTAAAAATAGTCAGTAAGACATTTCAGAACAGTACTCTGCCTTGCATTCGTTTTTGAGACAGGAAATGAGAAACAACCTCTTGATGCATGCCTGGTATTAAAGTTTTGGCTGTCTTAAACTTCTTATAAAACAGAGCAGAGGAATAACTGTTCTGTCCCTCACCAGTGACCAACCGAAGGGTATGTGCATTTTGATGATGTTAGCTCTTCTGTTACAGGTCAGAGCCAGTTGAACCACTCTGTTCTGGACTACCTGTAGTCTCCCCAAGTCTTTATTTGACACACTTGACCACACTACTGGACAGTAATCCAGATGAATAAGAACTAATGTTTGAACAATGTGAGAAATGCATTCTTGAGGTAAAAGCTTGGACATCTCTTAATAACTGCCAGACTTCTTCCCATGACTTCAACAGTTTTCTCAATTTACATTGTTATCTTGGCCTCATCATGAAAAAATGCTTCACTGGGTGGAAATTTCACATTTCTTTGTCTTTAAATCAATCAATCAGTCAGTAAATTGCACACAACAAAGGAAGCAACAGCTGGACAAACTAATAAACCTAACAACAAATCTAAAAAAACGTCAACCTGCAAAACCATTAATCTGTTATTAATCCACTATGAAATTAATCTGCATCTATTTTGATAACTGATTAATTGTCATTTTTAAAATAAAAGTCAAAATTCTCTGATTTCAGCATCTCAAATGTGAATATTTTCTTCTTTTTTTTTTTTTTACTTTTCTCTCACAGTGAACTGAATATTTTTGACAAAACAAGACAGATGAGGATGTCATCTTGGAATTTGGGAAACACTGACTGAAGTTTTTCACCATTTTCTGGACCAAACAACTCAATGAGTAATAGAGAAAATGGTCAACAGATTAACTGCCAATGAAAATATTATAATATCATGACAGGAAAGACTTGAAAAACAGGTCTAAACATGCAGAGCAATGGACATAATCATTAGTTGCAGCCCTAAATTATTTATCCAGGACACTGTGTTGATGTGATACCTATGTATGAAAAACAAGTTAATGACAAACATCCTCTGTCAAACAATTTCAACAAATCCCAGCTAGTTGCTGTTATTGTGCAGAGGTCGGACAGGCAGTGATCTGAATCATAGCTTTAATGAGGAGCAGGTACATAGAGCTGAATCACACTGACTGTACTGGGCCTGTTGAACAGGGACTTGAATTAACATGTGCTCATTAGCTTGAACATGCTGAAACATAGAGTCCGACTGATATCAGTCAGCCAATATATTAGCCTGATATTGGCCTGGTATAGGTCTATTGGAGATATATCTGTACCAATGTACATGTTTACCAATATGCACTGATATAAAAACTTGTTTTTACAGAACATATACAGAGATGGAAATAGATTTTCAAGTCTGTACTTTTACTCATACTTAAGTATGTATTACATTATGTAATCCAGTCAGTTGCATTTAAGTGCATTTTGAATTAATGCCCAAACCTTTCTCCTCTGCATTTTCATAGCCAATAAGGTGAACTGATCACAAACAGGCCAATGGAAACCAGGACATATGGACAAAAAACTAAACACTGCAGCAGCACAGGTTTTGAGTATGGATGTTAATGATTAATCATTAGATGATTAATGGCCACTGAGAATTTGACCAATTCAAATTCATGGATATTTAATCAATACTCTAGAAGTGTCAGTAATTGCACCTAATCTGACATTGTTTTGTCTGGTGGGGCCATTTGTTGAATAAAGAAAATCTGACCTAAATTAGAAGAAAAAAAGACAAAACAAACAAACAAACAAACAAAAAAAAAAAATATTGAAAAAAAAAAAAATTAAAAAACATGTTCTGTACACTACCAGTCAAAAGTTTGAACACCCCAATTTTTCCAGTTTTTTATTGAGAATTATACAGTTTAATGTCTCATTGTACTCTGAAATGAAAACATAGAAAAAATAAACAATTAGAAGTTAAAAAATAAATCATGGAATCAATTTATACACCAAAATGTATTCTAAACTTTTGACTCATCAAAGTAGCCACCTTTGGCAGATATAACAGCTGAACACACTCGTAGCATTTTTTCTACAGTGGAAATCAAATATTCTTCAGAAAGTTCTTCCCAACTCTGCTGCAGAAGTTCCCATAAAAATGTGGCACTTATAGGTTGCTTTGCTTTCACTCTTCTGTCCAGTTCATCCCAAACCAGCTCGATGGGGTTTAAGTCTGGAGACTGTTTTCAAGCTTACCATCTTGTTCTTTTTTCCTAAGGTAGTTCTGGTATAGTTTGGACTTATGTTTTGGGTCATTATCTTGCTGTAGGATGAATTCCTGACCAACTAGGTTCATACCAGAGGTTACTGCATGGCGCTGCAGAATGCTGTGGTAGCCGTTTTGGTTCAGGGTGCCTCTCACTCGGTACAAGTCACTGACCCTGGAACCAGCAAAACAGCCCCAGACCATCACGCTTCCTCCGCCATGTTCGACAGTTGATGTCACACACTGAGGAACCATCCTTTCGCCTACTTGACAGCGTACAAAAATCCTGTGTGATGAACTGAAGATTTCAAACTTTGATTCATCAGTCCATAACGCCTTCTTCCAGTCTTCAATAGTACATTGACAGTGTTTCATGGCCCAGGCAAGCCTCTTTTTCTTATTCTGACGTCTTAGCAATGGCTTTCTTGCTGCAACTTGACCAGTCAAACCTGCAACTCGAAGTCTTCTCTTCACAGTTGAAACTGAGACTTGTTTACTACGACCACTATTAAGCTGTGCTTAAAGCAGTTGTCCTGTGAGCCGCCTATCACACAAGCTGTTGAGAAACTTGTCCTCTGATTCTGTTGTGGCTTTGGGTCTGCCAGACCTCTTCCTGTCAGAGTTTCCTCCAGTTTCTGAGTGCTTTTTGATGGTGAAGGAAACTGTACTCACTGACACCTTGACTTTCTTTGCTATTTCTTTGTAGGAAAGACCTACATTTTTAATTGCTATGATGGTTTGTCTCTCTTCCATTGTTAATTGCCTTTTTCTCGCCATTTGTATAGCAATACACTACTTTCTGCAGTACAATACTGTTCAAATAATGCTCATCAGGGTATGGTACCGTAGTGTGTTCCAACACTACTTTTATGCAGACAGAGGGGGTTATTAGGAATCAAGAAAAGTTGGGACACCTGTAGGAATTGGTAGCACCAACTTTCAAGGCTTGACCAACCTCCATTGCTGCAGAACACCTTTAAGTTGTTAACCCATTTCTTGTTCCCTGAAAAGGGTCTTTTTGTATAATTCTGAAATGTACATTATTTTTCAGTTTTGGGTAGCCTTACCTTTGTTTTAACCTCTGACAGTTCACCACTTACCTTTGTACCATTTCAAGCTATTCATTGGACTTCAACTGCTTGAATTTCAACAAAAAAACGGAAAAATTGGGGTGTTCTAAAACTTTTGACTGGTAGTGTATGTTAAAATAATGATTAATCAACTGCTAGCATTTTCAACTGTGAGTTAAGGAAAATGTACAAAATTTATAACCCTAGTTTGGAGAAGTGATTGTGGCCACTGAGCAGAAAATCAGTGCAGGAGCAATTTAGACTGATGATTTGGAGAAACAGAAACTCCTTTGAGTGCATGTCTTGTACTGATAATGAATTAAATATTAAGTAACTAATACTAACAATCACTTAAATATTTTTCTGACACCAGTACATTAAGTAATACTTTAATAATGTAATAGTACTTGTACCTGAGAACAGATTTTCAGTACTCTTTCCACCACTGGATGTAATACAGAAAACGATGCCTGGGGTGATTTAGATTCAGCACAATGGGGATCATGTATGAGGACAAGAGGAGCTCTCTGGCAGGTGTAAATACTGAGACGTGGAGCATGTTTGGATCTTTTTCAGCTCTTTCCTGTAATGATATTGTAATGATATTTTCATTGCTAATTAATTTGTTGATCATTCTTTCCATTAATCAATCAGTAGTTTGATTCATAAAATGTCAAAAAATTATGGAAAATGTTGATCAGTGTTTCCCAAAGTCCAAGATGACATCCTCAAATGTCTTGATTTGTTCAGAAAATATTCACATTTGAGAAGCTGAAGTCAGAGACTTTGGGCATTTTTGATTCCAGAAAATGACTCAAAGCAATTTATCATTTATCAAAGTAGTTGACAATTATTTAATAGTCGATTAATAATCAATTAATCATTGTACTTTTAATATCTTTGCAAAATTGCGCAAACTACATAGAAAATGTCTATTTTTGTTCCAGCTCAAAAATTCACTATGTCAGTCACCATATCATTAATAAATGAATTTTCCATCTCTAAGATCTATCTCAGTCTCAGATTCAAAAATCCCACATCAGTCACGCTCTACTGAAAAGAGTGACTGAAAGACTGCATTATATTTACAGTGTGTTAGTCAGTACAGTATATTTTGTGTGTGTATGTGTTTTTATTTTTTGTCAGGGAAACTTGACAGAAAGCTCCTGATGCAGTGATGTAACGTGATAATGATGGTTCCTAATGCATGCTAGTTACTAGTTATGAAGCACACACACACACACTCACACATGTTGGTATCGTAACGTTACCTGCTGCATGGTTGTTGACACACCACTGGTGGCAGTGTTGATGCTGATGCCATACTGCTGTATTGTTGCTCAGAAGAGGGTCGTCTGTATGCTCAGTTTGTCAGTCTTGACAGATTTGTGCTTAAACTAGCTTCTGTTTATGTATCGTCTTGTTAAATGTTCAAATAGAGACTTGACATTGGGCAACATCAACCTAGATATTACCCAGCAAACATCATTGCATGTCTGTTTATGTAAAAAAAACAAAACTAAGAAAATACAGCAAGAGATTATTTTTTATACCTTGTCTGTAGTTTTATGGTTTATGTGAAATAAGCATATATTTTTTTGCTGATAGATTAGATTGCTGTTGAGTAGGGCTGTGATGATAACTGCGATATGGCAATACCTTAGTCAAGTAATACAGCTGTGGGGCTGATCTTACCATCATCACTGCAAATTTTACTTTGAAGGGTTAATCTCATGTTTAAAAAAAAAAAAAATCAGTGCATTGATCACTTAATACATCTATGGATAAGAGCTGTCACACACAAATCAGGAACACAACCAGTGATTCGTCAACAGACTAAACCCAAGGCATCTTGAGATGGCCTATGGGTGGCTAGCAGCATGCTTGGCCACAGCCATCGAGTTGTCACTGCAGCCTGCTTTGAGGAGGGTGGGGCTCGCTTTGGACCCACTCCAGAGTAAGTCCTTCTTAGGCGTGGCTTGACGCGGCTCGGCGTGCTGAAAGTGATAACGGAAATACATGTACGGTATGCGTGGTACGGCTTGCGCAGCCGAAAGCACTGGTGGAAAAGGCCCATTAGTGTTAAGTTTAAGGTTTTGCCCTCCCTTACTTGCGCACTGCACATACTTTCATATTGCCCTATTACTTAAAGGAGCTACGCTACACTAATAACAGTATGTTCCAGTAAAATGCCACCATGTCATAGTAATATGTTGCTTTGTCACCATGGTAAGAAAAAGTCCATACCATCACAGCCCTACAGCTGGCTATTTTACAAAAAAAAGACCAGAAAGGATCCCATGCCAGAGATGGGTTTGGCTTTTCAAAGGCATATGGCAAATGGCCCCGGTGCAGCCGCACTGCCTGCACTGTCTGTATTTACACTCCTGCTCTGATAGCTGCAGAGTTTTTCCACTGTGTAAGGTCCTTACCTTATTCCTCCCAGTGGGTATGCTAACACTGAGGATGCAGCCTGTCAGTGCTGCTACTGCGCTTATCACTAGTATTCCCACTACTTTTTTGGCTACAAGCTATTAAGTCAAGCAACATAATCATAACCATGAATGGACTTTTAATATGATAGTGATATACACATGGAAATTACTGTTACTGTAGCATAGCAGTTGATTATACACACTATATGTACACAATTTGAATATAATACGAAGCAGTCAGGGTTGGCAGGGTTACTAATTACCTGTTAAAAAATGTAGTCAGTAACCTAATCTAAGTTTCACAATATTATATTTTACTTGAATCAGGGGAAGGATGCACATACCAGGAGCTCATTGGATCAAGCTCCTTGAAAAAAGTGTGAAATGATCCGTTGGTCCTGGAGGTTCTGTTTTCCTCCAGTCTATCAGTAAACGTTAATACACCAACAGGTCTCATCCTATTCTCCAGAACAGTCATTACGACACAAAGTAGACAGCTTGTGCCAGAAGAAAAGTGCTACAAAACATCTGAATTGATATTATCCCATGAGAAGTTTAAGTGAAATTAACTGTTAAATTGTGTTGCATGATGATTAATTTTGAATCACTTCATGTAACTGTGAATTTGCATAGAAGTTATGTTTCATGCAATTAGCAACCTGCAATTAGTTGCGTGAAAATTTCACGCCAGCCTAATAACCACAAAATATAGTATAAAAAATAAAATTATCTAAATAAAATTCTCTAACTGGTGAACAAACTACTCCCTGTAACTCTTCCTGGAAAAATGTAAACAAAGGCTCATTTCATCTGATTTCTATGGAAGCCCATTTAGGCTAGTGAAAAATATCCCCATGATAAGTCCTAATTATGAGGTGAAAAAGTCTAAATTATTATTATTATTATTATGAAGATTCTAAATTATTAGGTAAAAAGTAGAAATGATTAGATAAATATTCACTATGATAAAAACTCAAAATGATGAGACAAAAAGTCAGAATTATGACATAAAAAGTCACAATTTTTATCTCATAATTTCTACTTTATATTTCATAATGCTGGCCCTTATCTTGTAATTTTGACCTCCTGCCTCATAATTATGACTTTTTATCTCTTATTTTTGAGTTTTTGTCTCATAATTATGACTTACATAGGGATTGCAGAAATGTGCCTCCATAGATTTCTGATCCAGTGTCGAACATTAAGAATAACTATACAGAAACATCTGGTCTCATTAACTTATGTAGGTCATATAAAGGCATCAGTATTGAACTGAGAGTGTTTATAACCTGTTAAAAACTCACTGTAGTGGATTTAAGTAAATGGTCTGAATGATTCTTACACCCCTGGCTATTTATCAGTTTACCCTCAAGACAACTTTGGATGTGAGGGCAACTACTGTGTACAGCAGAATAAAGAGCAGTGGCACTGGGGCTGAGAATACGCATTGAATTAAACTATTTACAGTTCATCTAATGGAGAGATATAAGTGCAGTCACATCACAGTGCAATCACAGAAGTGCAATGTCATCACACCCAATCTCTATTTCAATTACATCACTCACTTATATTGAAATTTTGTTCATCTCTCTTGCAGAGCAGCAAAGTGATCGACGACCCTCTCATTGAAATCAGGCATGTTCCTGAGTAATTCCCTCTCCATGGAGAGCATGATAGCCAGTGCTGCCCCATCATTTTGCACAGGAATGTCTTGGTTCTGTTTAAGGTTGAGAAACACCTCTCTGCTTCAGCCAGTGGGCGCAGTCAACATTGGTTCAGGGGGCTTACTGAACCCCCCAGTGGAACATTGATTGTGTTCTAATTGAGGTATAGTAGCCTGCAGTGATCCACAGGTCCACTAGAAAATAATACAGGTTCTCACAGATTGGTCAAGTGACAAAGCAGCGGTCTGAGTAAGTTACTAATAATTTACATTAACATTGCATGAAATAGTCCATCAGTGGTGCACACAACAATCAGTGCATCCAGTGTGCTCTCACCTCAGTTGATGGTGCTTAGGTGGGCTATCAGAGCCATCAGGGCCTTTTCTGCTGACCCAATCAAAATCATGTATTTTTTCCATACTTACATGAATGTGTGTCTGAATGTGTCTGAATTCAATTACTTTTCATTGAGCTACTATAATATATCCAGAATGAATATGGTTATTTTCTTGTAAGGCAGAGCTGGGATTTCCTATGTATCTGAATGCTGTCTAAATGCATCACAGCTCAGTGGACCAGCACTAGCGGTATTGCTAGCCTTTCACTGAAGCCCGAAGCTGCCATTTCATTACCAGTTTGACTGACCGTATCATCAGCCAATCAAATTTTGACGTATACTGACAGAATACCCAAAGGGCCCTGCAGTGTTGTCAGTGCTATCCTCTGGTGCTGTCATCAATGGAGCTTATGCTTTCGATGGACTGGGAGCAAACTAAGCTATGTGCTGATATTTACATCTCCTAGTGATTACAAATGATGGGAGAATGTTTTTACTCTGTTAAAGAGAGATAAAGTTATTGTGGTGTTTTAGTTGATACAGCATTGTTTATTGTTCTGATTGGTACTGCTGGAGTTTTGGGCAGTGGATGGTGATGCTGTGTGGCAGTGTTGATGACTGCAATGGCACCTAATGAATATTGACCATATTAAGTGAACTCACTCTCAACTACACCTGGCTTGATATTTGGGCTGGAATAGCTGTGGTAAAATATGTGACATATAGGCCTAACTTACATGTTTCATTTTTGTTATTAAACTGGAGGCGGTGCAATGATAATATTGTGGCTACACATTATCAGTTGAAGTTGCACAAGCATCTGGTGAACACTGTTACATTAACCATGGAAGAATGTTTTTGTGCCATGTGGTGTGCAATCTGGTGGCTGAGTGACATAAATGAAGATCTGATGGTGATGCTGCAATAGCTGTTGTGATGCAATGTGGTGTGCATCTGTGCTGTGGCTTTTAAAGACTGACTGTCTTGATGGTGTTTATACAGTAGTGGCTGATTTGGCTATATCAGCACCCATACAACAACTTGGTGCATGCAAGGGTGGAGGTGGGGTGTTCGGTTGGTTACTGAAGGCCCTGAATGAAACCCCATGATACGCCACTGCAAACACGAGGCTAAAAAAAGTGAAAAACTATAGAACTACACGTGAAAATTCATTGGTAAGATGTGAAGGATGAATCATTTGTGTGTGCATGTGTGTGTGTGTATGAGAGAGAAAAATTAAGGGTTACTTGTTTTGCTGCATTCAGTGAGCCTGCAGGCTCATCTATGGAGAAATGCTAATATCTGGGATCTGTATCTGGTTTACAGTTAAGTTTTGCAGTTTGTTTGAGTTCAGATTCTATGGTTATTTTTGCAATATTCCACCACTTATCAGCCATAAACAGATCCTCTATTGTACACATTCAATTTCCTCTATGTATATTTTCTTTTCTGTGAACCCCTAAACTTCTGTGCTTCAGCCGGTGTCATGGGAGTGACTATAAAGTGGCCACTGAACTCAAGATTCTTGTAGATTAGGGACAGTTCAGTCTTGAGCTTGACCTAATTAAAAAAGTTGTATGTCCTGACAGCCTCAACAGAGAATGTATGGCAGTGCTGTTCAAACACTACTCCTTGTAGTAGCAGCCTGGCACTCCCAAGGTGGTTGGTGAAGAAGAACCTTTCTTTGGCATGGATGGGGATTGTGTCACGGTTTAGTCACAAACTACTTTAATCTGCTCACCTTGCTGTTTTCTTCAGTTCCCTTCTCCCCACACTCACACACCTCTTATCTCTCACTGCACACACACAGCGGCTCGCTTCACCTCTCTGTTTCACCCTGTATTGTGTGTCTGATCCGCTGACTCTCTTCATCATCAGGATGTTTTATATAGTCATCCAAAAAACACAATTTGCGTTTTCACAGCAACAGATAAGCTGCGTGTGGAGGAGGCTCATTGTTAATGATGGAGCCGATTAAAATAATAGAAACCAATGTGGTACTGAATGACATTGGTATGTGTTTCATTTTAGTCATCAGTGAACTGCTGCTGTAACTTTCCTCCGTTTTCTCTCTCCCCCTGCCCCCTGCCTGCACTGTTGTTGCTGGATGCCTGCTGCCTCACTCACACAAAACAAGCGCTCCCCCTCCCTCTCCTGTCTCTCGTCCTAATTTTCTCAAAACAGAAAGAGAAAGAACTGATGTTGCACCGCGTCACACCACCAAACTGTTATAGCACAGCGTACAGAGCCACGGGTCTGACCCACAGAGGTGTCATGTCACAGAGAGAACAGGTAACATGTAGCATCACTGTTCCTCCACACCCTACTTCTGTTACACGGTCAAATTCAATCAAAACCACAGAGCTCTACATATGAAACAGAGCAGCAAAACCTCTTATGCAAAAATGCATTTTAAACAGTTTAAAAGTTTGTGCACAGATTATTATTTAGGTACAGTATCTCATTTACAAATGAGATTCCTAATAAGATGTTAACACCACTGTAATGTCCCCCTCTCTCTGTCTAGCTGTTGAAAAAATTCTAAGATGCATCGTATTGTTGAACATGTATTGAGATGGGTAATCGTCTCAGTGAGATGCACATCCCTACAACTGTCACGGCAACACAACCCTGGGAAACGTGGCATACACTCATCTTGGGCTTCCAGGGCTTTGTCACCCATACATATATGAAACAACAAGAAAACTGAAGCTGTCCGGCACAGGTTGATGTGTGTAACTTGGCCAGCTCACTCCCCTCGGTCAGGCACAACTTTTCGTGTGTGCTCCATCAACAGTTCATTTTGTAGACATTAAATGCAGACAATAACTCAAAATGAAACTTGAAACTGAAAAATTGATGGTTTTCATCATGCCACTCAAACAAACATCTCTCTTCACTCTCACAATGCGTGTACTTTGTGTGTGTGTATGTGTGTGTAAAAAAAAAAGTAGTTTGGCTCCACTTCTATTGAGGATGTGCGTGTGTGTGTGTATAGCAGAACAATGCCTTTTGATGGTCATTTTTACACCACCCACATGTAATCAGATTTAACAGACAAGCTTTAACCATTATAACAGTAACTGCATGACAGGTAACACAAACTGCACTGGGCTCCGGGTGGGTTCAGATATAAAAAGGAGGATGTTGCATTCAGGCTGGTCTTGGCTATTACTCTAATGGGCCATGGTTGGGTTTGGACAGAAAAATGCACTCTAGTCTGGATAAGTAGTTTCTCAAGGCAATGTGCACATCTGTGATGCACTATTTAGTTGACACTATACTTAGTATTAGAGCTGACACCTTCTGGGTGGTTGGTTGATTGGTCATCGATATGCTCTCATCCAGCCAGGGCAGAAGCACTTCTTAATCGGTTATTGCTGATAGACATGTTTCCCTGCAAGGCAGCTGGATTTGCAAGATCACAAGATTATGTGAGAATCCATCTTGCCAGGCTGCAAGTTATCCGTTTGTATCCACACTAAAAGTGGTGCAGCCAATCAGTGTCCCAGGAGGGACTGCTATCAGCTACGGCTGTGGTTTTAGGTGTGACAACAGCTAGAAGCATGCATGGAAGCGTTGATCTGATTGGTTTAAATTAGTCTGTAACATGTGATGGACACATGGTTCATCCGGTCACCTGACACAGTGCCTGCCCTTTTCCAAATAGTTTCTAAGGACAACGTACCAGATGGTTCTGCGTAACAAACCATCTGGCATGTCAGGTTAGGACATACGCAGACCTAATGTGTTTTATTTGTGAGTTGACTATTTACTGAACGACTCAGCCCCAAACTAATTGAAACCATGTCAAAGTACCAGTAGACATTGCTACATCAGCTACAGCTTCAGAGGACAGAAGAACTGAGAGGATAAAAAGTTCATTTTTGATGATATTTATATGGATTTTATTCTGTCGGACTGCTTTATCAACGAGGGCCGGCTGGTCACGGTAAAAGCTCAGTGAAGGACCTGTAGTGTCTCTCTGACTTCAGACTTGAGAGCTGTTAGTTTTTACCATGTTTTAGGTTGTTTTAGTATAATGCCTGGCAACAGCAAGCCTGTGCAAGCTGTGTTCATTCCCTTTAGTGTCCATTGGAAACAGTTTCCATTGTCATCTGTGCTCTGTGCCACGTGTTTAAATATTTGGCAGAGTTTTCTGTATTTGCAAGATTTGGTTTTGGTTTGGTTTTATGAGTATGGAGGAGAATGAGGAGAAAGCTGGATGCTATCCTGGAGACACCCCCCACCACCACCCCTAAGCACCCTGGCCTGTTCTTTGTGCCAGTAGCTATGAGGCTGCAACCCAAGCTGACCCCACACGTGCAGTTTAAGACCTGCTGCACTGTATGTTACTTACTTTTGGACTTTTAGCACACTTGCACATTTACATATTTATTAATTATATACCATATGTATATTCTTATAGTTATTTACTGCCTATAATCAATTTTCAAATTAATCACCAACTGTTTTGATAATAGATGAATCTTTATGAGTGATTTTTCAATAAGAAAAGGTCAAAATTCTATGATTCACTGACAGTCATTTGCAATTTTTAACAGTTATTAATGTCATTAACAGTTATTACCAGTTAATAACAGTTATTAATCACTGACAGTCATTAGCTGTCATTGACAGTGATTGACAGTTATAAACATCATTGACAGTCATTGACAGCTATTAACAGTTATTAAAATGATTGACTGTCATTGACATTAAGTAACTGTTATTAACATCATTGACAATCATTAACAGTTATTATCATCATTAACTGCCGTTTACAGTCATCAATGGTCATTGACAGTATATACAATTATGAGCAGTTAGTTACAGTTATTAACCATGATTAATCCACATTCACAAGTAATTAATTAATCAAGAAAATGATCAATAGATTAATTGACAATGAAAATAACTGTTATAGGTCCAAATATGTTTGTTTGTTTGTTTGTCTGTTCATGTTTGGACTCATTCAGAGACAGAGAAATATTGATAGTCAGCTGCTCAACGTTTTACTTTATTTACTTACATTTTTGTTTTTATTATCACTATTATTCTATTTCACTTTATTGTATTATTATTATTATTATTATTATTATTATTATTATTATTATTATTATTATTATTATTATTATCATTATTATTTTATTATTTTTTTTTTTATTACATTATTATTGTGATATAACTTGTGTTTTATTCTCATTTGTGTTGCTGTTATGATACCTGAATTCCCCTCTGGGAATTAATAAAGGCTCATCTTATCTCATCTTACATTTGCAGGGCCTTTGTATATTTAGTTGTATTTTGTGCACTTGTGGCATGTTTGTGGTTTTGGTTGTGCTTTATTTATTTGCAGCATGTGTCTGTATTTAGTTATGTTATGCAGTGTGTTTTCTAACTGCTGCACATGTGTTGATGAAGACATTTTCTTAATGTGCTTGTGTTCAGTCTATTTGCATGTGTTTTCTTCAGCTACAGTGTGTTAAGCCTCAGGGCCACCGTAGAAACAGAAAAAGTGGTTTCTCCAACTACTCAAAAACACCTTGAGAGGTGTCTGTTTTTCATCCCACATCTTATTCACAGTCTCCAGCAGTTATTCATATTCTTTTCATAATTTCACGATCAGCACGTGGATTAATTAGTAGCTTAGAGTCTGAAATCGTGCTAAAATCACACACCTGCTATCACAAGATCCTGTGGTTTGTTTGTTTGCTTGCATGCCACAAACAAACCGTACTGCCTAACCAGACCAGGCTTCGACTGACAACTTTCACACCAGCCCAAACAAACCGTGCTTACTCTAGTGTTAGACAGAATAAATGTTTACCCACTGCAAGTGTGCAAAACCAAATATATATTTTTGAAATCACACAAGTGACACAAGTGTTTGTGATTAACCATGATAAATTGGTCACATATTTATTTACATGATGTTGAGATTCTATGAAAAACAGACACTTGCTGTGTCTAGTTCACCAACTCACACTTTTGGCTTTTCTCACGCACAGTCTGTCTCACACTACACAAACAAATGTCACTGCAAATAAAAAGAAGCAACAACAGCACCCTCCAGAATAAGAGAGAGAAAAAAATTACACTTAAGGTACAAACTGACAAAAAATCCAATACTCAATAGGATGGCTGATTGACTCACTCCTTGTGTCTATTGAATGCTGCCCCTCACATCTGTTGCTATCCAAATGTCAGCTGGAAATGTTTCAGAAGTGGAGTGTCAAGCAGTCTATTCAGGATGTACAGTAGTTCAGTATGGAACTTGACTCACATGATAACAGTGGGGGAGATGGGAACTCCTGTGTCTGTTCAAAGATAGTCTCTGGTGTCAGATGTGAATATGCTCCTTGATCTCTTCAATGACTCCTGATCCATGATCTTAGTCACCTTACAGATGATGCTGGGAGCAGTGTTGGTCTGGTGTTCACAGACAGCTGGGGCCAGATGTTTAGATTATGTGTACACGCAAAAACTATGCATGCTCAATTTCCCACACATAAAGTGTCATTTATAAGGGCTGCAACTAACAATTCTTCTTTACTGTCAGAGAAGAATAAAGAAACCAGAAAATATTCACATTTAAGAAGCTGGAATCTTTTTTCATAAAAAAAGATTCAAAACTATTAATCAATTATGAAAATAGTTGTTGATTAATATTCAAATCATAATTGATTATTTAATTAATTTTTGCAGCTGTAGCATTTATAAAAGGTGGATGTGTCCACCTCATGCATACTTCAGCATAAAAATCTTGTGTAGATGCACAACTAAAAAGTGTGTGTAGATGTATAAAACTCTGTATACACATTGGTTTTGTTTTATTAATCCTGATAGTTGTGAGCTCTATACATTAATCCTTGATTATCTTTCTGACATTAAATAATAAGGTTATCAGAAGTATCTTCAGCAGCAGCCATGGGTTCAGTT
The DNA here is from genome assembly GCF_056507025.1 of Lutjanus erythropterus. Taxonomy (NCBI): domain Eukaryota; kingdom Metazoa; phylum Chordata; class Actinopteri; order Lutjaniformes; family Lutjanidae; genus Lutjanus; species Lutjanus erythropterus. Next base: position 3,606,754 of record NC_139323.1, on the reverse strand, counting down.
CCAGCCTGTGGTTTTTTGCTGCATAACCCCCCTCCTTTCTGTCTCTTTAAAGCTGTCCTGTCAAAAAAACCCAAAAAATAATCTTAAAAAAAGTATCAGTTCTTTTTCATTACCATGTATTTAAAAAGATTCAGTATCGATTAATCAGAGTATCAAAAGCACTGAAGCTGTAAAGAAAATGTGTGAGTGCTCATTCAAGACCTCAGTTCAGTCTTTATTGTCTTGCCTGAAATTTGGCCGGCAGCAAAGCCAGTGTTCAGTGACTCTTTCTGTACCAGCATTGTGTGCAGTTTCTTCATAAAAAAAAGAAAAGTACGACAGTACGACAACATGACCTCAAGCGTGATATTGCTTTTATGCAACAGCTCTACAAGCTGCAGTTTTAATCAGGCCTGAAAAGCTGAGCCCGACAAGGCCCAAGCCTGACAAAATTCTGTCTGAAACCAACCTGAACCTGACCTTCATTAGCATATTTCAACCTGAACCCAATTACAGCCCGACATTTTTCTTAACAAGCTTCCCTCCATGTACCAAACAGTAGGAGTTGGCAGGGACAATGCATGGGGTAATTGAATTTGGCAACATCTAACTTTGGAATAAAAATGAAAAAAAAAATAAAAAATACAACCCCAGACCTGACATGAGCCTGAGAAATGTGTGAGAAATAAGGTCTAACCTGATCCGAACTTGTCGGCTCACACCAGCTCCCAACGGGTTCCAGCGGGCATAGTCATGGGCTCTACCAAGTGCCATTTTATGGTTAACAGATTCTGATTTATTTGTTAATTTCATTTATTTGGTTCAGCCAACACAAATAGTTTCGCAGGTGGACTGGGACTGGACTGTTGCCAAGCAATATGTAAGCATTTTCTTGCCTACCAACATTAGCTCGCTAGCTGTCTGTCCAGATGGATCCATTAAACTGCCTTAAGACTGTATTCAGCTCTGTTATCTTAATGGACTAAAAGGGGATGTTTCTATTTTTGAGACTCACTCTGGTGTGGCAGAAAACCAGTTGAAAACCAGTTGTTGGACCAAGACCAGTTGAAAAGGTCGATCTTGGTCCACTTCCAGTCGGACTCTGGTGCAACCCCAGGATTTTATGATAGCAGATTTATGAATTTTGCATGATTTCATAAGGCAAACTACTAAAAATCCATCTGCAATGATTAATCAGTTATTGTAACTATTTTGATAATCAGTAAAATAATGATAATGAGTAAAAAAAAAAAAAAGTCAGAACTGATTGGTTCAAGATACAATGTGAATATTTCTGGTTTCTGAGGACATCATCTTTGGGAAACACTGATCAGCACTTTTTACCATCTTGTGGACCAAACAACAAATCGATTAATCAAGAAAATGATTGACAGATTCATTGATAATGAAAATAACTGTACAGGAAAGACTGGAAAAATAGGTCCAAAAATGCTGGCGCACTAACCTGTTAATCATTCTAACATTAACGCAGGGGTGTCCAACGTTTTTACATTTCAGATCTACTTTTACATTTTCAACATCACAACAGGACCCAACAGTCCAAAATTCTCTGTCCCATGATAAATCTTCTGTCATACAGTAGACACATGTTTTACATTTGAGAGAAGGGAGTGATTACCTGCTTAATGGGATCTTTGGCATTGGCAGGAAGATGCTAGTTTCTCATACAGGGTGCTGCAACTGGTGCCAAGTCTTAGGCAGGAGGATAGGTGCTCATTTGTCATAGCGGAGCTGAACTTGGCCTTTATGGTTTTCATGTGGGAGAAGGCAGATTCACATAGGAAGGTGGATCCAAATAGGGCTGACAGGCAAAAGGCACATTTTCTCATGTTATGATGCATGGATTTCATCTGAACGTCGCTCTGAAGGGTGAGAATTTCTGTCTCCACTGCAGTGGTGTTCAGTAGGAAAATGTCCCCACTTTGAAGACACTGTCATCCACATGCCAAACACATGTATGACGCTAGGCTGGGGCAATACAGCTGAAAAAAAGTTTCATATTGAAAATTGTTGATCATGTGGCTCATGATTGGTGACGTGTACTTCAAAGAATGAAAACAGCTGAGGTGATAAAATAAGTTTGTTGTATTAATGGTCTCAGTCAAGAAGGTATTTCTGCAGTTTACACACAACGCTAATCTGATAGTTGTCCATCCATCCGTCCAGTTATGTATTTCTTCATGGTGGAAATGGTTTTCATTGTCATACAGAGCAGCAATTACTGACATGCTGAGGGTTACAAAGGCTCAAACTTTGTCTCTCTGTCTGTGTTTCTGTCTGTGTTGTGGCAGTTTGTCTTTGGCAGTCTTATTAGCTCCATCACTCACCCTGTCCACAATACATAGTTGTATTTCTACTTGTTATAGTTTGTGCTGTACCTGAGACTCCATCTAATGCTGTTGGTGTCTGCTAGGGCTGTTCCTGGCAATTTATTTCCCTGTCAATTAAATGCAAAATTTAATTCAGATTTAATTAGCCTAGTAGTCTAACAGCAAGAAACACTCAGACAGCAGTTAAAATTGAGCACAATTTATTAATTGATAATGTTGAACACGGCCCTGAAAAAATACTATGTGTATTAGGGGCCATTTGAAGCTGGTAATCAGAGTCTACAATTGTATTTAAAAAGCCAGTAAATGTGTGGCACTTTGCACCATGCAATACAAACTTTGCACATTATCCTTCAAAACATCACGACAACTCACTTCATGCTTCTTCTTTTCAGACTGAAAAGGATCACAGAATGTGGGGCTGAACAACATTGTTTAACCAGAGCTGACTTTAGCTGCCGGCCTGACACACAGCGTGGCTAACGTTAGCAGAGCTAGCAGCAACAGCAGTCTGCTCTGTTTGCAGGTTAATGTCTGTGTCTGTGCTGAATGTGGTCGCACGTTGCTCCAGTTGAGTTTATTCTGACATAGCCTATGTTCAACCTTACTTTCATTTTCTATATCAAAACGCTGACAAACTGTGCTGGTTTTATGAGCTCTCATCTGTTCTCCTTTGCTGATTAAAAACATTCAGGGTTGTGTGGGCCATCGGGGCATATGTGCTGGACGAGACAGGCTGCCATCTGATGAGACTGCAGCCCCGACTAGTGGTGGACGACTGCGTAACACCTTAAAGGCAACAGCTAACTGGCATTCTACATCAATAAATTATTTTTAGTTTACTGACTAGTATATCTGATCTGATCTGATATCAGTGCTGACTAGTGATGGTGGCAAAGTGTAATTCTGTGGTCAACTAATTGCGCACATCCATAGTGTCCGCACCTTTTGGTTGTTGGTCAAATTCATAGCACAAGGTCTGTCCCCAACTAGGACTGCAACTAACAATTATTTTCATTGTCGATTAATCTGTCAGTTGTTTTCTTGTTTAATTAATCCTTTCACAATCTTGTCAATTGAACAAGAATGTGTTAGTCTGTACATCTCTATATACTTTCTAAATTCCCTACCCTGTTTGTGGCACTCAGTTCCAAGCAAACAGTTTCTACACTGAAAACATGAATCTTTAAAAACACCTCACAAATATATAGTTTCAGTCAGCAGCAAATAGTGTATTGAGGACTATTTTCAGTGGCTGATTAATACACATTTGTGTTCGAGTGAGTGTTTTTGTGGCTGCAGGGTTGTCTGTGTGAGTCAAAATAAATAAGAGTGTGTGTGTTCATGGTAATGAAGGAACATCATGTCACCCAGTGCAACAGTGTGGCTCATTGATGTGACAACAATGGAGCTCTATGGCACAGAGGAATAGGATATATCAAGCTTTGAATGCCTATAAAGTATGTTTTAGTAGGATTCATTTATTGTTAGTTTGGGTTAATGGTTATATAGAATATCACTTTTCACATTAGTGCCAAACAGCAGGTAGAAGATATTGTTTTAGAAAAGTTTAGTTTACCCTGTCCTCAGTAAAATGCTTCACTAGCATTTTAAGATTTATTGACTGCTGACAGTTTTTTTTAAAAGCAACATTTAAGGGGACAAAAGCCAACAGAATGCAGGGATACTCAGCTTGCTTTGCCTGGGGGCCACTTTTGTCAAATGACAGGAGGCCAGGGGCTACTTAATAAATAAACGGTATTTATTAGGTAAATTAATTGGAAAATCTTTAAAGGCCTGTAACTAATCTTCCTTTCTTTTCAAATTAACTGATTTATTCATTTAACTAAATCAACCAAATATGAGTTTTGTCCATGACTCAAAGATATTTAGTTTCTGTCAGTTTTGTTCAGAGCTGCACAATATATTGTTTGAGCATTGTCATCGCAATGTACGTGTGCACAATAGTCACATTGCAGGTCCTGAGATGTAGGAGGCAAATGAACTAAACGTGTTCTCATCTAATTTTAAGGGTACCTGACACACACTGTGCATAGCGATCCACCAGTCACAATCGTTCTTAATCAGTTTGCCAAAGCAGACCACGCCCCTGCATATGGAGTGAGTCGCAAGATCAGTGCAGGTTAATTGTCCACAAGATGGCAGCAGTGCAGCATAACATAAAGTGCTATTCAAGTCATCTGGTGAAAATTCCTGTATTTTTTCGTATCACAATATATATCGCAGAGTTAAAAAAAATCGCAATGTCAGTTTTTTCCAATATCGTGCAGCCCTAGTTCTGTTATTTAGTTTCTTTCTCATGTTGAAGAAACTGGAATCAGACAGTTTAAACTCTTTTTTATTAAAAAATGAATAAAATGACTCAAAATGATTAATCGATGAATTAATCCTGTCACAATCTTGTCAGTTGAAAAGTAGGTCTAAACATATTTGGAACTACTTCATGGAAGAATTATTTTCATGTCAGTCATTTTCTCCATCAATTGATTAGTTGTTTGGTCCACAAGATGTCAGAAAATGTTGAAAAATGTTGACCAGAAAAGTTTGTCCAGCTGTTCCTTCCTTTGTTGTGTGCAATATATTGATTCATTGATTTAAAGGCACAAAATGTTGAAATTTCCACCCAGTGAAGCATTTTATTCACTAGAGGTCATGATAATGAATTGGCAGCTGTGTGAACTGTGCATGGTAGGATATTGTTATTTGTTTTAAAATTGTAATCCTACTAATAATGCCCATTTTTATTAAATGTATCTGTAATCTGATTTTGTCTTTTTTTTAAATCTGTAACTTTAATGGAATACAGTTACCTTTTTTAGCTTACCTTTTAGTTACTCTCCAAGCCTGAATATGTCCCCAAATCCACCAGGATGGAAATATTAATAATTTGAGGTGGTTTCCAGGAGTCTCTTCATCTCATTTAATCTTCGTGGTGACGGGAAGTAGGAATGGGAACAGGACTTGTACTGGAGCAGCTCTCCTCAGCCTGATATGGGCCAGGCTAATGACTGGAGACTGGGGATCAGGGCAGAGGGGAGTTCACCACACTAAAGTCTGTCTGCTTAGAAAACCCCACACAAATCACTCTGTACTCCAGTTTTAGTAGTTTGATTACACATCTCTGTGCTTGTAATCAGAGTGTAGGGTTTGTTGTTGGCTTATTTACATTTAAAAACCTGCATGTTTTCCATTGATCAATTACTTCTTGAGGAGTAATCTAATCATTATGGTCTATAGTGAATAACATGAGGCAATTAATTAACATAGAGTATACAAGACAGTATTAAACCTGATGATAATGACATGAGAAGTATAGTTCATTACTGTCTGAACTCCAATGTTTTGTGCTCTCTATTAAATGGAAGAATTATAATGCATTTCCACTGCATAAAGTTCTGTCTTATTAAGAGACAATTTATTCAGTTTATGCTGCATGCCTGTTGGCTTATTACTGTATGCACACGATGCTGAGGGAACAGACATTATCTTCTTTATCCATTAATTATGCCTACTCTCTTTGGCTATAATAAAGGAAATAAATAAAATTAATTTCATGAATATGAAATTATCTGAATCCTGGAAACTATGTTGTTACAACATAAAAATAGATATATTTTTTCTGTCCAAAATGAAGGCAGATGACTGCTTGCAACATTAGGTGTTTCGAGTCAGTCATGTTTCAACATTTCTTGAAGCCTTAAGGGGAAAATTCACCCAAACCTGAAAATTCAGTCATTATCTACTCACCCTCATGCTCACTGAAAGTCGTGTTTAGTTTTTTAGTTCACAAAACACTGCTGGAGTTTCACAGGAAAACAGCGATGCAGAATCTCCCAAACAATGGAAGTGAATGGTGACCAGTTTTCAAACTGAAAAAATGACCAAAACAAACTGGCTTCTGGTTTAATCCAAGTCTCCTAAAGCCCCTACATGCTGTTGACTTACAAACCCAGTTCAGATGGTGTGCACTCACACGGGAACATGGCTCCAAGTTAAGGATCTACAGTGAAGATTTAGACTAAAAACATGGTGTAAATGACATATCTCAAGTCAACTTGGCTTGTTGCTTAAAGAGACTTGGATTACACCAGACAAACATGTTTTACAGTTGTTTTTTACTTTTCAAAACTGGTCACCATTCACTTCCATTGTTTGTGAGGTTCTGCAACACTGTTTTCCTGTGAAACTCCAGCAGTGTTTGGATTATAAAACTAAATCTGACCTTCAGTCAGCATGAAGGTGAGTAGATAATGACTGAATTTTTGGGTGAACCATCCCTTTAGCATTTTGTGAAATTCAAACTTTTTTTTCCGTTGATTAGAGGATGGTAATCACTCTCAGATCTATGAGTTAAATCCAGAGATGTTGTCAGGATGTGGTTAGCGGAGCTCAGCACGACCTATACAAAAATCTGATACATCACCGTATATGGAAATTACATGTGCATTATTTAGTTTTCATATGTGTCCAATACATTATTTCCCTCTTTAATACACTGTACAACAGAATTGCAATGATTAATCGATTATTAACTTTGAGGTTTTGGTTCGTTTTTTTAAGATAAAAGAAATCTAAATTCTCTGATTTCAGCTTCTTAAATGTGAATATTTTCTGGTTTCTTTCCTCCTCTCTGACAGTAAACTGAATATCTCTGAGTTGTGGACAAAACAAGACATTTGAGGACGTCATCTTGGACTTTGGGAATCACTGATTGATTTTATGGACCACATTGATTAGTGGAGAAAATAACTGACAGATTGATCGATAATGAAAATAATCATTACAGGAAAGAATTGAAAGAATTGTAAGATAGGTCCAAACACGTGGAGCACATGGACATATGTATGTTTGAAATTATTTTTCATTTTTTTCATTCTGACAGGATTCATTAATTGATAAAATAATTGAGTAATTAATCGACAATGAAACAATCGTTAGTTGTAGCCCTACTGTACAGTATATGATAGTGCAGTTGTAACTCAGCAGATAGTGAAGCTTGTGTCCCTGACTGACTGCAGTTCACAATCCTAAAGCCCACTGACTGGTCTGTTAACAAGCCTGCAGTCTCCAGCCATCGGCATGTCCCCAAGTCCACTGGGAGAGCCACTACATGAGCAACTGCTGCACAACACATTCTCTGAAAATTTATTTGAGAAGGCCTTTATAGATACAATAAAATAACCCGATCAGAACGTCTGTTTTTTTCCCACTGAAGATTTACATCTGGTTATTTATCAGGCATTTAACTGTACTTGACAAGGCAAACTACTTTATCACTGTGATACAGAAATCCTGCCTCTGTCCTCAGTTTGTGGTTTTCTCAAGGTAAGAGTGAGGCAATGGGTGTCAGGCCCAAGATTGTCTACTTGCACTGAAACATGAATTCCACATTTTGATGATGCTGCATGAATGAATTCATTGTAAAGACCTGAAAGACTTCGGGCATGGCTCCAGGGCTGCAACTAGAGATTACTTTCATTATTGATAAATAGTTTAAAGGAGGAAACTGTAATATATTTACTGTAATAAATCATAAAATGACTATTTCTGTAAAGCTGGGGTATTACTGAAGTGCAGTTTTCACTAACACTTTATTTGAAGGGGTGTGCATAAAGTTGATATGACACTGTCATAACCATGTCATGACACCTGTCATGAACAGTCTGTATGAATGTTTATGACTAAGTGTTGTTTGGTCAGTCGTGTTATTTGTAATGCAGAGTTGACATTGTTTGAGATGTCTTTGTAATGACAATTAGATTATAACCAAGACCACATAACCTGTCTGTGTCTTTGTTATGGCAATTTTCAACATTATCAAACCCGCAGAAACTATTTATGTTTTAACATTATATAATACTGTCATAGGTGGTTGGGTTTTTTTTCATTTTCATGAGACTCTAATAATTATTTTGTGAATATTTTCCTTGATCTCAACTACAGTGATGCATTTTGGACTTGTCATAAAGATGTCATTAAGTATTGTTTCACATTGGCGTGCTTTTATAATGTGTCATGACTGATTCCCTTGACCTCAACTAAACATGGAGGCACATTATTGAACATTATTTGCAGTGAAACAGGAAGTTGTAACTTGGTGTACAGTGTGGCTGTCATTGTGTTCATATTTGTTTGTTGTGTGTGTCTGTCTGTTTGTGATCATGGCAAAATGTGGTCCAAGAGACACCTACTGTAGCGGGATAATGTCTTTAAATGTCTTGTTGCATCAGTCCAAACATATTCAGCTTTAATATAATAAACAAAAAAAAAAGCAGGAAATCTCAGTATTTGAGTGGCTGAAAGCAACATTTTCTTCCATTTTAGCATTAAGAATTACTTAAATGATGAATTGATTATCAAAATAGATTAATAGTTTCATTCTTTTTTACCTCTTGCCTGGTTGTGTAAGTGAGTTGTTAGATTTACTAGCCTGTCATTTTACCTGACTCAGCCAAGTGGGCAATTCTTATTGTTGAACAATGTGCTCTTGCACTTTAACAAATAGCACTACACCTCTGATTATGAATACATAAGGACCACTTTGTAGAGTCTGCTCTACAACTGGGCGATATATTGATATTATATTGTATCATGATATGAGATAAGGTATCGTTATATATTTTGAGCATCTTTTTATCATGATATGTTGTAAGCATTGTCTTTTCCTGGTTCTAAAGGCTGCATACAGTTACATGATGTATATTTCTGAACTTTGTCTATTTGTCTTTACCTACTTAATCATTATATCCACATTACTGATGATTACTTATCAAAAGATGTCATTTGCTTAATATTCTGTGAAAACAAGTAGTCATCCCTACAATATTGGGGCAGTGTCAACGTATTTGGTCAAAAATATTGTGATATTTACTCATTTTATCACCTCAGCTGCTTCTGTCCCGTGGAGTACACAACATGTCATCAGTCACAACCTGCATGATCAATAATTATCTGTGTCAACTGACATTAAACTTCACTGTTGTGATCAGTTTTTCAGCCACATCTCTCAGGCCTAGTCTGCTCCCTCTGTGGTGTTTATATTCCAGTTTTGTGCCTCCTCTCTTGTTTTTATCATGGGTGTCAAAAGACTTCCACAAAGAATACACCTGTCCATCTTTGTTCACAGCACCTTCTAACCTCCTCTCTCCTCTTCACCACATCCTTCATTATGGTGCACTAAGATCAATTTCTGGGTCACAGGCAGGAGGATTTAAGATTGAGGAGACGAGGAGGCAGAGAATAGAGAAATGAGAGGAGCCCTGTGTCTTTTGTCATTGTTCTAATGTGAGAGAGACCCCTAGTGGCAGAACTTACATATTTGGATCACTGCTGAAAACTAGAAAAAGAAGTAGAGATTCTGTGTGAAGCTGCTGATAACTGTGTGCTCTGCATGATTTGAATTTATATTTATGTCTGTCTGTCTGTCACGCAGGATGAGTTCCATCCGTTCATCGAGGCTCTGCTGCCACAGGTCCGTGCCTTTGCATACACATGGTTCAACCTCCAGGCCAGGAAAAGGAAGTACTTCAAAAAACATGAGAAAAGGATGACTAAAGAAGAAGAGAGAGCTGTCAAAGACGAGCTGCTGGGGGAGAAGGCTGAGGTGAGAGGAATATACTGGGTGGTGGATTGTAAAAATAAACATTTTTATTTAGTTTTGCAAATCAAGTAGCTAAAATTAACATCTTCTTTGCAGTGTTTTACAGCATATTAATATACTTTACAACATGCCATTCAACATGTTAATAGACACAACTCTGTTCCTAGGTGAAACAGAAGTGGGCCAGCCGTCTTTTAGCCAAGCTAAGAAAGGACATTAGGCCTGAATGCAGAGAAGACTTTGTCCTGTCAATCACTGGGAAGAAAGCTGCGTGCTGTGTCCTGTCAAACCCTGACCAGAAAGGCAAAATGAGACGCATAGACTGTCTCCGACAAGCTGACAAGGTAAACTAAACACTACCTAACACCATGTGTCATTTCATCATTGATGCCACGATGCGCAATGTACAACAGTCAAATTGCAGGGTCAGTTTGCATCAGCAAGCCAGAATAATAAGCAAATGATGATTTTTATAATTCTACAATCACTTGTGAGGTTGAGCGTAAAATGGTTACGTTATAATTGTTTTTTACAGATGTCTTTGTGTCGTGGGTCATAAAGGTGCAAAGTTTATGTACTTCATAGGACAACAGTCATGTCTCATTATATGGATTTAATTTCAATAGTTTGCCTGAAACAAGTAGCTCATAGGAGGAATGCATCTATAGAAACAGAGTACAAATGTATTTTATTGCACTGTAGACCAAAATAAGTTAGACACACTGAAAAAAATTGAGGCAATTAACAGAGGTTAACAGACCTTAAATATAGTTTGTGTACTTCTTGATCACAGCTAAATCAAAATGATTGATTAAGCCAACTCAAATATTTTCAGTAAATGTAACAGTTAACACATGAAAAAGCTGAGAAAACTCAAAAATTCAGGATAATTTACTTAAATAAGTTTTGAGTCCAGCTCAAATTCTTTTTTTGACAAAGTTCTACCAACTAATTGTGTCTTTTGAAATCTTTTTGAAATCTGATTTTTTGGTGGTTTCTTAAACTTATTGAAAGAAGAAAAATAAATTATCTCTAGAAAAGATAATAGGTTGGCAAAACTTTGTTATTATTTAAAGCAAACAATTTAATATTTTGTTATCTTTTTAGCCAGTTAGCAAACAATATTTTTTTTTCCTTTTTTAATGTGGTATCGAGCTAGCAGACAATATAACATTTTCTTATACTTAATTAGCTAGGTCCTGACATTTTTTATTTATTAACTTATTTTAATTTGGCTATGAAAGCATCTCCATGTTGATTAAATAGTGTTTAATTTTAGTTTACATCACTAAACTCATGATGTATGTGAAAATCATTTGTGCACAAAAACCTACCAGTATGGAGAGCAGTGTATTGATGGTAACATGTGGTAGGTGTGTTATTTGGTGATATTTAACTGTGCCCTGTCTGACAAAGTTGCCTGGACAACTGTCCCTTTTGAGTCTCCATCAAACATTGGTGTGCAGCTCAGACATCATGAACTGTCATTGGTTTAGTTATGAAGGACAGACAAACTTATGCTTTCATACATATCAGGATACAAATCACCTGATCTGATTCATGTTTAGTTTTGCATTTTGGAATCTTGGTGGTTAAAAAGCTCCACAGAACTGTTGCCTTCGTCTGATTCATTCAATGACAGTGTTCATTTAGCATTTCAAAAATAGAACTGCTGTGAATATTTGGTCAGCCTCACACGCTCAGTGTATAACAACATGGAAGCAGTAACATGTGCCCCCGGTGCACTGACAGAGAAAACTATTCATTTTCCCCTCTGTACATGTCATTGTTCTCACTGAATGAAAACACACAATTGAATTTTTAGCGTCAGAAAAGTTGACTTGGTTAAAGTAGATGAATTTACAGTGAACTTTTTGACCTGTACAGATGACTTGTTTTATCTGATCTTATCCAGGTGTGGAGGTTGGACCTGGTGATGGTGATTCTGTTTAAAGGAATCCCTTTGGAAAGCACAGATGGAGAGCGGCTGGTGAAGGGAGGCCAGTGCTCCAATCCAGTCCTCTGTGTCCAGCCTCGACACATCTCTGTCTCTGTCAAAGAGCTAGACCTCTACCTCGCTTACTACGTACAAGAAAGAGGTATGTAGCAACATATCACTCAGTGTTGCTCTTTGCTGTGCAACATTTAAGTGTTATCCTTCATTTGTAAACTGAGACACTATACTTCAGGTAAATGACAGGGACTGTGAGAGGTGATGGATTCTGCTGTTACCATCATGCAACCCAGAGGATTAACTAGAAGAGTCTTCACACATCAGCACAGATCTCTGCAATCCCAGAATAATATTTGGACATAACCAGGCTCAGGGAGTAATGGATGCATGTAACAGGATTATGTAATCTGGATACAAAATGGTAACTGTATTGCATTACAGCTACAAATAAAAAAGATGTAATCAGATTACAGATGCATTCAGAAAAAAATAGGGATTATTACAATTTTAAAATAAAGAACAATATACTACCATTCACAGTGCACAGACAGCTCCCAATTCATTATCATGACCTCTGGTGAAAAAATGCAATAAAAAGCAATCGATCAATCAATAAATTGTGCACAACAAAGGAAGGAACAGCTGGACAATCTAATAAACCTAAGGACCAACATAAAACACTTACAGTTACAACAATTAATCTGTTGTTAATGGACTATTAAATGGATCTCCATCTATTTTGATAATGGATAATGGATTTTGAAGTCATTTTTTAATTTAAAAAAGTCCAGATTCTCTGATTTCAGCTTCTTAAATGTGAATATTTTCTGGTTTCTTTACTCCTCTCTGACAGTAAATTGAATATTTTTGAGTTGTGGACAAAACAAGACATTTGAGGACGTCATCTTGGGCTGAGAAAAGATTTGGCTGATTAATTGATGATGAATACAATCGTCAGTTGCAGCCCTAAAAACACCATATTAGGCTAGACAATTCCACCACATTTTATATTAAGGTAATCGAAAAGTAAAGGAAAGTAATCAAGTTACATTACTTTAATATTGTGATACTTAGCTAGCCCTAACTGTAAGCTTTATCAAAGAGGGAACTCATGAGATTACTCTTAAATGTAGAGAGGGTGCCTGCCTCCTGAACCCAAACAGGAAACTGGTTCAGCAGGAGAGGAGCTTGATAGCTGAAGGCTCTGACCGTCATTCTACATTTGGAGTCTCTGGGAACCACGAGGAAACACAGTGTTCCAGTGGGCTGATAGGGTACTATGAACTCTTTAAGATGTGATGGTGTCAGACCATTCAGGGCTTTCTTTGTGAGCAGAATGATTTTAAGTTCTATTCTGGATTTGAGAGGGAGCCAGTGCAGGGAAGCTAATACAGGATAAATATAATCTCTTTTAGTTCTTGTCAGTACACGTGCTGCAGCATTCTGGACCGACTAGAGAGTCTGTAGAGAGTTATCGGTGCAGCCTGATAGTAATGAGTTACTAGTGCATTCACATTTTCACCAACAGATGTCTCTGGTGAGCTTTCAAAACTATTATATCTGTGTTTCCACCCGAGATGTTCCACTCTAACTGTTGTTTCAGAAACATCTTAAAAATACATCCCCTGAAAATAAAACTCCCTGACTCCGAGGCCCAGTGAGGGAGGTCAAGTTTAGCCCCACGCTGGTGTGTCTCTGAGTGTGTGTGTGCCAGCCTGTGTCAATAGTGTGTGTTGATGTGGGTTACCATGTTATTTTTAGCTTTGCTGCATCTCTCAGAACAGGGGATGTGGTGAAGACCTAGTTCTGATTTTCTAACCAGGCTGACTGTGAGGAAGCTAACACGTCTGACTCTACTTTCAAGAGAAGAAAGTACTAAAGGCCACGCTGTTGGCTTCAGCTTAGAAAACACAACACTATTATCATTACAATCACTACTAAACCACTTCACTATATATGTCATTTTTTAAATTTCACATGAAGTGAAACCTATGTGTTTGTCAGGGTTGGGAGGGTTACTTTAAAAATATATTCTGATGCAGTTACTAGTTATCTGTTAGAAAATGTAGTCAGTAACCTAATCCAAGTATCTCAATTATAAAGTTATGCAACTTGATTACTTTCTATTACTCTTGGATTAGCTCAATAAAAAAATGATGAAATTGTTTAGCCTAATATAGTGTTTTTAGGGCAGCAACTGATTGATGTATCTGTCGATTATTTTCTCAATTAATTGATTAGTTGATTGGTCCATAAAATGTCAAAAAATGGTGAAAAAAGTTGATCAAAGCTCAAGATGACATTCTCAAATTAATTCTTATCAGTTAATCCTGTGAAAACGTGGAGCACATGGACGTACATCCAAGTCCTTTGTGTTATGATATAACTAACTCATTATCAGGTGAAATAAAGAAGAATTTCAAAAATCATCACAGAATCGCCAGAGTAAGTTAATTTTAATAGTAGTGAACTGTATAGTGCAGTGTTTCCCAAACTGTTTTCCTGGGGACCCACTTTTGAAAAATGATAAACCATCACAACCCACGTCACAATACGCCTTCCCTGACCATTTTTACTGCCATTTCCACATTATCATGACGCTTTATTGAAAATATATAAACTTTACACAACTTTATAAATGAGAAATAAATTCATTTAGGCTGAGTTACCAGGCCATCTCATTAAAGAATAATTCCTCAGACTTTTTATCCTAAATTAGACAAAAGTGCATTTAGACAGAATTAACAGGTTATTGTTTTTTCTTCCCATCAGTAAAACAATATACACATTATAATTATTATATTACTTATAAAAGTTGTACTGCAGATAGAAGTCTTAAATTTGCTGGATTTCCTACATAGTATTTTATTTATTTGGGGACCCAAATAAAATCCCCTGTGACCCACCTGTGGGTCCCGACCCAGTCTTTGGGAAAGACTGACATAGTATATATATCGTAGAATATATATATCATAGAATATAAGAAAACAGTTGTAGCTCTATTGTAATACCCTCAGTATGTGGTTAGTATTATGTTACTGTGCTATCAGTATAATAAGATGATGTATTCTATCATGCTACTTTCTATCACAATAATGGTATTTATCTCAATAAAGTAGACCTTATTGTTTTGTAAATTCAATTAAGAAATGGTTTAAAATAGAGGTGAGATGAATAGAGATGCACAATGTTGTATTTTGCTGATATCTGATATGCTGATATTTTCCAACTTATTCTGGCCTATTGCCAGTACTAATATATGTACTCAGATTTTCCTAGTCTTATGATGATTGTCCACTGGCAGATGTACAACACTTTTCAAATGTTTACATCCACTGGCCAAAATAAGAAACCTTCTGCTGACAGGTTTTTGCTGGTGCCTGCAAACTTTGATCACTTTTCTGTGTTAACAAGAAGCAAAATCATAGCCATTTCCAATTCATGTCGGTTAATTAGCTCATTATGCTAATTACTCAAACATTCAACTTCTAGCAGCCAAGCTTAATCTCATCTGCTGAACTTGTGGATGACATTTAAATCACAAATGTTTATAGAAAACATCATTCCTGGGTTTCATATTGGCCATATAGAGGTTTCCAGGAGACTATAGTAGTAGTTTTGAAGTATGATATTCTGTGTGTATATGTTATTAACTTATTAGCATTAATACACACCTTGCTCTCTGTCGGCACAGTTCTCTGAGGCACTGACTTCAGCGCTGTACTGTGTGCTGTTAATTTGTCTGTAAATATTAGCTGTTCATATCCTCCAACCATTATAGCGCTGCTGGAAAGCCATTACATTAACGTCGCTCCTGCTGTGGCTGCAGCCATTATGCTGCTAGGAACAGTCGTGTGGAGGATAACAGCAGACCTGGGACCAGCAGACCAGCCTCATCTATGGATCATGAATGCATAAAATAATAAATTAATAAATTAATAAAAGCAGCACGATGAATGTATCAAAATGAAAGGAATTAAAAGTAATGATTTTTTTCTAAACACGGGTAACACGGGCTGCAATAAAATTACTCTGACATGTACAATTTCTCAAAAAAAGTCACTTAAATAAATGTAACAGATTAAATGGAACTTCTGAGAACAACCTGTGGAAGTCACATGTTTGAAATAAAACTGAACATCATGAAACCTCATAATATAATTTCATTATATCATGGAGAGTTTTGCAAATAAAACCTTGCATCACTCAATATCAGATAGTCACCTGCAGCTAAAGTTGATCAGCAATAACTAAAAAGTTATTTTGGAAAAGCAGGAGGGTTCGTCCTCATGGATCAAAAACCCACAGACACACGAGATCAATTTAGAAGCAAACTCTTAGTTATGTTGACCCACTGTTATCAGATGTATTGGAAATACACTGGAGGGTTACTTTTAAAATGTATTCTAATACAGTTACTAATTACCTGTTAAAAAATGTAGTCAGAAACCTAATCCAAGTATCAGAATATTAAAGTAGTGTAACTTTATTACTTTCTTTCATCAATTAATCAGTGGATTTCTCAATGAATTGATCAGTTGTTTTGTCCATAAAATGTCACAAAATGGTGACTTAAAAACACTCAAAGCAATTAATCAATTCATTAATCCTGTCACAATCTTGTCCCTTGAAAAATAGGTCCAGATAGGTACAGCACAAGCATGTACATCTCTGTTTTCTGACATCTATAATCTGTTGACCATTTTCTCTGTCAATTAATCAGTTATTTATAGTTATTTTTATCCACAAAATCCATGGCACTGTCATCCAGTTTGCTTCAGTCCATCTCAGATGAGCTCGTTCCCAGAGAAGTCTGCAGTGTTTCTGGATGTTGTTGATATATGTCTTTCTCTTTGTATGGTAGAGTCTGAACTTGCATTTGTAGATGCAGAGACAAACTGTGTTTACTGACAACGGTTTTCCAAAGTGTTCCTGAGCCCATGTAGCCCACTTCCACATTAAACTGCAGAGTTGTCCACTACAGTTGCTAACTTTAGCTAACAGCGCTAGCATTGATGACACAATGTACTTCCTGTGACACTGGCGAGGTGCTACTAGTCATCCAAGCAGTAACATTCTGTAGTAGCAAGTTGATATTCATAACAAACACTTGTTAGGGTGACAGTTTGATGCAGAAGATGTATTAAATATAGACAATTCAAAATGACCTGAAAACCTAAAGCCTGTGGCCACAGCTCACCCACGCACACACGGAAGCGATCACATGATCCCCAGGAAGAGATCAGAATCAGAATCAAACTCATCTGACTGCAGAATGAACATGACGAGCAGCCAGTGAGGGGAACAGAGGAGGTTCTACAGTAGGATCTATCTCACTCACAGTGGTATCACAGTAGTCAGGACTGTGGGTTTAATATTGTGGTTGAAGAGGCAGCTGTAACTCAGCAACACTCACTCTTTAAAGAGAGTGTTAAGTACTTGACCTGAAAGTATACTTGAGTTGTGTATCTGTAGACTGACTGAAGGTGGGCTCTCAAACACTATTTTGGACTGGAAGTTATTTTTACCCACATACTTAGCTTTACCCACATTTCTCTTTATAAAATACACAGCTACAGTATTTACTCTTGATGTGTCTGCATTGTCCATCAGCCTGAACAGCCTGATGTAGCGCCTGATTTTAAACAAGCAGAGCTACGAAGTACTTAACTAGTTTCTGTAATGATCACCTGCACACATTTCTACACTCTAGTTTTGCCAAGGCTCAAAATTATTTTTGTGGAGCAAATGGGAAAACAGGAGTAACCTTGCACAGCCACAACTCCAGCTCATATGACTAATGGAATACTTGAGAATTAAGAACCCAGATATAAGCGCTAAAATTGTTAAAAACCCAGATATCAGTGTTAAATATTGGTAAGAGCCCAAATACCAAGGCAAAATGATTAAGAACCCAGGTATTAGTGCTTAAAATGGTTGAGAATCCAGATATCAATGCTAAAAATGGTTAAGAGGCCAGATATGAGTGCTAAAAATGTCAAAGAACCAATATTAAATACTAAAAAATGCCTAAGAACCAATATATAAATGCTAAAAATGGTTAAGAACCCAGATATCAACACTAAAAAGTGATTAAGAAGCCAGATTTAAACATAAATATGGTTAAAAACCCATATATCAACACTAAAAACTGATTAAGAAGCCAGATTTAAACGTAAATATGGTTAAAAACCCAGATATCAACACAAAGAATTATAAAGAACGCAGATATAAGAGCTAAAAATGGTTAAATCAGTTATGTGAAAGTAATGCAAAAGTTTCTTTCCCTATCAACTAACTGCTTTTAGAATCCAGTCATTGGTAAAGTAATTTAATTACTTCGGGAGAAATAACTGTAACCGATTACAAAATCAACCCAACACTGTAATCTACACATACTGTTTGTGCAGGATTTTATTTGTGAGTTTCCTGCAGCTGTGAGCTTGTCCGGTAGATGACTGTTTTACCAACTGGTGGCAAAAACTACTAACACAAAAGTAATGCACTGGTGGAGACACACACTTTGTTCTGTTCACATCTTCTCAATAACCCTTTCACACACACAGCAAAATACATGACTATCTTCTGCCCTCTGCTGGCATAAAATATGTATAAGGCAGACAGCAGCAGAGATATAAGAGGAAAGGAAACAATAGTAAATAAAGAAAAGAACAACTAGGTAATACAATAATACAATGCAGTGCAATAAAAAGAGAATAAAGAATAGACATAATAACAATACTCATACTAGTACTGGTGTGAGAACAGGCACATCAATAAAGAACAATACACATAGTAAGTGTAGCAGAACAGAACTTGGAGAACCAGACAGACAAGATTTCCAAACACCAAAAACACCAGTTTTATTCATTCATCAGCTCTGTTGTTATCATCCCAAAGCTGCTGCTGTTACTGACACAAATCCTTTACTGTTAACTGTCTGCTGCTGTTGAATAGTCAGTTGCTATCTGGCTGTGACATTTTTCTCTCCCTCTTTTTGCTTTGTTGAACTTGCTAGGACGTTCTTCCACTTATATCATTCTGATTCTTACATGTAGTTTGGTAATCTCACATAATTTCCTGCATAGCTCCACCCAACTTCAACCTGAAGAGAGTTCCAGTCAGCCTGGCCAAGTGAAACAGTTTGTGTACATCCTAAACTACCTTATTTTGATGTCTATGGTGTTGTGTATAATTTGTGAGGTGTTTTAAAAAACAAATCTCTCTGTGTCTCCCTCCAGAGGCGGAGCAGAGCAGCAGTCCCAGTCGTACAGGAGTGGGCTCTGATCAGGAGGACAGTCGAACCGCCACCATGGGTAATGTAAAAGATCTTCTGTTACAGAGGAACACTTGTTTGAACATAAGTTATTCTATAATGTATGTACACAGGCATAATCTTTATCTGTGTATAGACCTAAACTAAATGTATTTTTCCTCATTTCCTGCCTGTTTATTGTCTTTATCAGTTTGTTCAATGATATAAACAAATACAGTAATTTCTGAATACAGAAGTAGGCCATCAACTCAGTTTGATGTGATAGATGGTTCATTTTGCAACTAGAAATTTATACCAAGTACTGAAGGATTTGGAGGAAAAGAATTGTGATGGAGAGAAGGAACCAGTCTTCCACGTGTAGAGAAAGTTTATGGCACATACCAGTTATCGTCATCTGCTTCAGCTCCTGACACTTTCATATTTTTTGCACTAGAGGCGCAACTGATAAGATTAGCAGTAATGCTGACAGTGGACATAATTGACGAGTGATATATGGCACTCTTCACACTGTCATCATGTTACACAATGCTAAATGAACCAACTAGTGGTTAGCAGATTGCAAACACATTGGGTCCTGTCTGATGATCTAAAGTTCATGGTTCAAAGGGAAAGGATTTTCATTTATTCAAAATGTTAAAAAAAACAGTTGCCATCTTACACCTTCTGTTCACACCCATGATTTGTCTGATAAAGTTTTATTACATTATGTCAATTTATGAGCTCCATGGATGTCTTCAAATCACCTGTTTTGTCAGACTAATAATCTAAAACCACCAGCATATTGAATTTAAGATCATATAAAATAACTGAAAGTAACAAATTTGTGAAGCAAGAGAAAAATGTAGGAAAATCTAAAATATGATGCCTTTAACTGTTAAGTGTAGCCCTAGTGAAACACAAAATATTATTATGTAACTATACATAAATACTAATTACAATTATTAAATAGTAATTATAAATACTTTTTAAACTTAAGTTTTACTGTGTTGCTTTTTCTTATTTCTTGTCTGCTCTCAACCTCGTAAAATGTTCCCTTCCCTAAGAGAAGAGCAAAAATAAGAAACAATTTGAATCCCAGAACTCAGTGGATACTAACAAATAAGAACAAATCAGGGATTAGAACAAAAATAAGAGAAAATTTGTTTGTAAATGGTTTCTTGCATGAGGCCCATTGATTCTTTTTTCTTAGGTGATTATACAATAATGTAAACATACTTATGAATATATTATTCCATTTCTCCCAATTTGTGCCAGCAGATCCCTGTAAATATTACAAACTGGACCTTTAAGACGTTTAATCATTGTTTTATTTGATGACGTTGCTTTCCTGGCATTTGGCACCAAAGGCCAACTGTGCTTGTCCCTGAGATTATGAAATTCCAGGCCTGGTACACAAACACAACTGAAGGCATAAACCACCTGGTCAGTGTTGTGTTGTACATCTTCATTCCATTAATTCAATGGATTAACATCTAATTATATGGGATCAGTTAACAACATGACATGACATGACATGACATGACATGAACTAACTTCTATTGCTTTAGACTCTTTCACTCATACACACACGTGCACAGTATTATTATGTAACTGCTGTTGTGTTTCTACAGATGGTCCAGAGTTCCAGGAGAGTTTTGTGACATCAGGAGTTTTCAGTGTCACTGAGCTGGTCCAGGTCTCAAGAAGTAAGTCTACTTTACCATCACCCAGCTTTACTACAACCATTCATTGTAGCACCAACTCTTAATTTATGAACTTGTAGTATGTGTTTTACAAAATGTTAGAAACAATAGAAAATGTATGAAAAAGATGTCAGATCTAGTCACTTGAAGCCAGCTGGTTAGGATATCTGATGAGAATTGTTTGTTGTGATATTTTGCATAAAAGTGCCTGAAAGATAGAATAACACAAGCACTGAGAGGCTGGTATTAAATTTGTGTGTGAAGGTCATAACCCCAGTGTGTGTTCTCCATGTGTGTGTGTAGCTCCAGTTGTCACAGGAGTAGGTCCTAGTTTCTCTATGGGGGAACTCCAGGGTCATCTGGCCTATGACCTCAACCAGTCTGTCAACCAGCCAGTCAGCCTCAGACGATCACTGGCCAGCACCTCATCTAGCGGGTAAACACACACACACACACACACACACACACACACACACACACACACACACACACACACACACACACACACACGCACGCTGCAAAATGCTGTGCATCTGCACTGAAAACCTTACATTAACCTTTAGCATCAGAACATCAGAAAGACCCACTTCGTTAATTAATCTAATCCCAGCACTAAGCTTAACAGTTATTATATGACTAATGTCAGACCTTACTGTGATCTTAAACTGAGCTCAGAGTTTAAATGTAAACCCAGAACCCAAGTTAAGACCCTCAAACAGCCTGTGAGTTGCATTATAAGGACCCCCCAGTCTGTTTTTTAAAACCAAATGTGACATAACAAGTTGACAAGTGATGAAGAAAAACTTCTGGTCAGTCTTCACTTTGATGAGCAAAAGTAAAAAATAAACTTGAGGAGCCTCAGTTGTTGTTACTTGATTGTTACTTATATGAGTTTAAACAACCTCATATCTGTGCATGGAGAAGATGTTGGTACAGTGTGAACACATGAATACAGTTCATACCAGAAACTGCAAGATACAGTACAAAAACACTTTATTTTATACAGTAGTCTCATGTCCAGGCTTGGGAGGGTTATTTTAAAAATGGATTGCAACGGCGCCTCTATAGCTCAGTTGGTAGGACATGCGCACCATTTATTGAGGCTGTCAGTCCTCTGCAGCTGGTTTGACTCCTGCCTGCGGCCCATTTGCTGCATGTCTTCCCCTCTCTCTACCCCCTTTCCAGTCATATCTTCAGCTGTCCTATCATAATAAAGGCAGAAAGCCCAAAAAATAATCTAAATACAGTTACTGATAACCTGTTAAAATGGAATCAGTGGCCTAATACAGGTATCAGGATATTAAATTAATAACTTGATTACTTTACATTTACATTACAAATATGACAAAAAAAAGTTCACAAGTGATACATGTAACCTGTTACATGTAATCTGTTACTCACCATACCTGCTCACATCATACAGAATCACTTATCATCAGGACTAGACATTAGGGTGCTACATTACATAAGCAACAACGTCAATGTCACAGAAGCTGTCAAGACTTTATTGAGGCCTATGATATCTGTAGTTCCAGACAGGCTGGCACTCGTAAAAGAAAACATTATAACCTGAAGGTCACTGAGGCCTCAGCGTAAGGCATAATTATATATCAGGCACAAAGTTATTAAAAGTTGCATTTACTTATTAATTCTCAGATGAGGACAAGGAACAGGAGTATTTTCCAAAGACTCCCTCCAGAAATGCAACCTTGTTGTGGAGGACATTAATGGTGTATCCTTCACAGTCTGCAGAATCTCAAATACATTGTGGTCACAGTCTTCAGAGAATTTATTCTTCCAAAGGCCATGCCATAAAAATCTGAGAATATAGTGTATAGGTGTGTAATATTTTAGATGGACCCTGTTTCCCAGCCAGTCAGTGCTTGGATAGATAGACTCTGAAGTAGGTACAGATGATGGATAGATGGATGGGTGGCTGGATTGACTGGGATTCACTTGAAATCAATTGAACTGAATACATTTGAGATGCAGAAACATAATGGTTGTGCACAGAGATGTCATGCATCTAATATCTAAAAATTAGGAGAGCCCATTTTGACAACCATGGCAGTGACATTCAGTTTAGTGTCAACCAGGTTTGGGGAAGAATGGATTACATGTAACAGGATTATGTAATTTGGTACTAAAAAAAGGTAACTGTTTTCCCATATTCAAGTTTATTAAACACTTAAGTCTGTTTAAGACAAGACATGTGACTCAAGTCCCCGTCCCCTGCACGGCAATCTTAATGCAAGTGGGCATAATTCCAGTCACTGGTTTAAAATGAACAGTATTCAGTGTCCAGGTCCAGAGAGATCTTTTAAAAATTTAGCTGGTTTGGGGTCGAAAGGGCAGGTGGTTTCTTTAGAAGCTAACATCAGCTTAGACAGATCTGTCAGTTTCTCAGTCTCAAAATGTTTAAGAACAGAGACTAACTTGGAATTAAAATGTGAATATTGATTTGATTTTATTACAATAATATAATACAAGAATATGCAAGGGAGACTAAAATCCTACAAGGCCTGCCATAGGTCTCCCCAAGTTATAAATTGGAATAAATCAAAACACAGTTACCATTACCAGAGATGAGATGAGCAACATTTTTTGCTTGTTAAACAATGCAGCACCTAAATGTTTGTGTGTCTGTATGTGTGTTTGCAGGAGTAAGCGCCATAAGTCTGGCTCTATGGAGGAAGATGCCGACAGTCCCGGTGGAGAGTATTACCACTCACCTTCCTCTCCCGCCAGCAGCTCCAGGAACTGGACTGATGACATGGAAGGAGGTAACACAATAAGAATATGAAGATCAAGATTTATGTGTTCAGTTTTTTTAGTTCAAGTTTTGTGACATGTTGTACAGTTGTGACTGTATCACATTGACAAAAGACACAAGACCAGTCCAGAGACACATAAATACCTGGCAAAGTGCTCAAAAACACCTCTGTGGTAGTTCCTGGTACAGCACATGTCTCCAGGACCACATTGTTGACGCAAACACAAACACACACACAGTGACTCACATACTTAGATAATGTCTTTCACAAATTTTATAGCAGCCTATATTCATTGGTTCATGAACCCAACCAATCAGACAAAGATACCTTTCTAAATATTCTGAATTTATCATCACTACCTAAAGAGCAAGCAGACATTTTAGATGCACCCATTACAAACAATAAATCACCTGTACCAGATAAACAGTCCGAATTTTATTAATACTTGCAGGATATTTTATCACCACTATTTTATAGAGTAACTGCAGAAATCAGAGCTACCTCCACCATATCCATGCACATGATAAACCACCCTTCCAGCTACCATCCTCCCTTACTGATCTACAGCGACTTGCAACCAGAATAAAGACCTCCTATCACACCTGCAAACTAGCCAATTTTCAGCAAAATTTGTGTTTTGAATCCAAATGTTATTCATGGGAATTGTGTAGATTTTTTTTTTTTTTTTTTTTGGACAGGGGTATCAAGAGTCTGTTTGAGAAAGCTGTTGTCATGTCGCAATCTTTAGGCCAATCACAGTCAAGATAGCTGCATCGTCTTCTTTTCCCTCTAAAACATGGATGTGTACGAGGGACACTAGTTTTGAGCAGAGCCATAGAAAAGACTCAAGTCTCATTTGCATCTGTGTAATATGCTGTTTAACTAACTTAATGTTAACTTAACAAAGTAATGTTGACCTGCCAAGTCAAGTTGAAACGTGTTCTAACATAACCTATCAAATCTTTCCCACCCTGTTTAGAATTAGCATGTCAAATAATGTTAACTTCAGTGTATTAACTTAGAACGTTAACGTTCACAGTTGAGAATCATTTTTCTGAGTTAAGGCTAACTCCCATTGCATCTGTATTGTTATCCCATTTTAACATTCATCATTGTCATAAGTTACGAGGGAAATAAAAATGATCACTTAATGAAACAAGACCCACTGGTGTTCCACTTTAATGAGTGACTGTGTTAACTGGTGACTTAGCAAAATAAGTCATAGAGCTAGTGATGGTGTTACACTGGATTTGGTGACCCATCAGATTCTGTGACCTGCAGTGATGGAAAAAGTACTCAGATCTTTTACTGAAGTGAAAGCATTAAAACCACAACCTAAAACGACTTTATTCCAAGTAAAAATCCTACATTTAAAATCCTACATAAAGTACTACAGTAAAAGTACTAAGGGGATTGTTTTACCAACATTTAACCCTCTTATGAGTTTACAGGTCTATTATAGAAACAACTATTTTGATGATGATGTTATATGATAAACCTATTAAATCAAAGAAAAACAATAAATAAAAACAAAATAACCTGCATTAACATGCCAGCATGTACACATACACAAGGGTCTAGATCCAGTTAAACAGTGGTGAAACTCAGCCCTTGGTCAGTCGGTTGGTCAGACCAAAATTCCTCAGCCTCTGGCAGCCACATTTTCCACTCTAGGAGGCTGAAATCTGTGGGAGGCATCATTGGTCTCAGTGGAGGAGTATTTGGTTGTCACAGTATTCTGGGCCCTGGAGCTACTTTCTAACATACTTGAGTTTTGCGGAGTGGATCGGCTGCACTAAAAAACAGCTGCTTTGCTCTGACGATCCAAAACACTGCAGTGTGGCATATTGTTGCATGACCATCTGGAGTTCTGGGAGTTTTCCCACTGGTCCACTTAACAGATTGGGCCAACAGTACACCTGACTGTAGAGTGTGTAATCACGATTGATCTGCTTTTAGCACATTTGCATTTTGCACAGAACTTTCAGGTAAAATGAAAGGTGGGGGAATCTGTTTTTATATATCAATAGTGGCTGGTATAGTGATGCAACAGTGATCATGCAGCACTGTTTCTCTGTACTGGAATAATGTTTCAAACTGCAAACCCTCCTACCCACCCCCCACTCCCCATGATACTATGCATTGAGCAAACATACCCAGACTCAAATACAAACGCAACCGTCTTCCACATTAAGATCCACCTTAGACACAAACACATTTTTTGCTAGGGCCCCATGAAGCACCCTCTACTGAAGATCTCCCAACCTCCACCTAAAACCTGCCATGGTCTGACCCCCCAGGTAACACTGCCACTCTCTAATGTCCCTTAATGCTGCTAAATTCTGAGCCTTCACTCCTACTGCATACAAAACCTTTCCCTTTACCCCCTCAAAGATCCCCCGGCTCAGAGAGGCAAAGGTCAGCAGCTTTCCTTCTGCCTCCTGCCAGCCTTCTGGGGTCAACCTCAGCACCGAGAAAGGTGGAGGCTCCTCTCTACTGAAATAACTGAAGGAGCTCTCCAAAAGTCTCAGAGACTTTACACGTGACTCCTCTGACAGCTGCTTTGGTGCCTTCCAATGCCAACCCTCACAAAACAGCTCTGCAGGGTCTCAGAATAGGTGCTGCCCAGCTGGATCAGGGGGTTGTGGAAGATGGGTTCCTCCCTCACCCAGGTTCTAGGCCCCACATCTCCCTCTCGAGTATGCTGGAACCACCACCAGTTCATAGAATGGCAACAGTCGCATGATGTCCACAGACCTCCAGTTCAACATGAAAAGCTGCCAGTCCAGTCCAAAACCACTGGCTTTCTGTAACAGTGCCATTACTGGGTCTCCCCAGCAGATGTTGTGATATGGCAGCCTCCATGACTACTTCACCATCCTGCTGGCTAAGGTAGATGGAACTGCCTCCCAGTTCTTGCTGACCCAGTTCTCCGAGCACAGGTATACTCCTGACACCTTCAGTTTTCCCCAGCTCCACTCTAAACTCCCTGGCAGCTGTGGGATCTCCGATTCTCTTCAAGCCCTAAACAAAAGCGCTCCACTCTTCCCCCAGTTCACCTTTGCTGATGAAGCCCTTTGATAGATCTGAAGTGTACCCACCACTTCCTGAAGGTCCTGCTTATGTTAAAGCAATCATCTGCATAGGCGTAGACAACAAAAAGGTCCTTGAAACCCAACTCGAGCCCCACTCCACCCTGAACCCTCCTACGTAGCAAGGCTAGCAACAATTCAATGGTAATTGTGTACAGTTGGCCTGACAGAGGACAGCCCTGCTGAATCCCTGTCCCTAAGGACACTGGTCTACACAGCCCTTCAACCTCTTTAACTACATGAGACATTGGTACCAGTATTGAGCATTTTTGAATGATGCCCATCCAACCTGAGGGGAAGTTAATACAGAAGAAATATGGTCTCTTTTCCTAGTTCTTGTCAGTACAAGTGCTGCAGCTTTATGAAACAACCGGAGAGTTTGTAGAGACTTGTTTGGACAGCATGATACTAATATGGAATTGTCCAGCCTTGAAATGACAAATGGACTTACAACATGATGCTTTTTTACTTTCGTGATTTTCATTTGGAGGTGGGTACTGGTCTGAGGCAAAAGTCAGAGGCATCTAGTTTCATGTTGATAAACTGGCTTAAAAGGCCAATAATGCAGTGGTGGTACTGGAGGTCAGCAAAAACAAAATTTAGAGCTGTTGTTAAGTTGTTCTTTGAACCAACAAATAACAGGGTTACAGTGCCTTTAGTGCTTGTGCCAACAAATATGTCTGTCTGTGTGTGTGTTTTAGGTCTGTCTCCCCCAGTGAAGAAGGCAGAGATGGACAGTCCCTCTCCCCAGGAAGACTCACCTAGACTGGGCTCCTTCACTCAGCACCACCGGCCGGTCATAGCTGTTCACAGTGGTCAGTAACACACACACACACACACACACGTAATTTGCCCCCATAAGGAGAACACAAGGAACAACATGTATTTTACTGTATTGTGTCCTCTCTCCCTCTGTCCAGGTCTGTCTCGGAGTCCCCATCCTTCCTCATCACTTCATTTCCCATCCTCCTCTTACTTCCCCCATGGTGCAATTCGCTATCCTCCTCACCTGGCCCAGGACCCCCTAAAAGATTTGGTTTCATTGGCCTGTGACCCTGCCAATCAAACCCCCAGCTCAGTGAGTAGAACCAGTCAAAATTCAGATCCAAAATAAGTACACAGGACCCCAACTACTGTTTTCCACTGCTTCTTTAGCTGGCCAGCAACAGTTGTTTTACCACACAAATAACTACACAAGTTTTTAGGCAGATTATTAGGGAGATAATAAACTCCCTCCGGAATGGGTCTCATTTTTGTCAATATTTTTTTCCTTGAGTAAATGCATCACGCTTCCGTGCCAATCTGTTCATTTTAATACATTTATACTGATTAAATGCTCAGCATGATGGGCATACAGTCAACATTAGGTTTGGCATGTTCAGAGATGTGAAAACACAGGTGTAAGGCACTTTTAACTTCAAAGGAGATGAGAGAAATAGCTACTGTCTCGGCTGTAGTGCTAAACACTGTAAAAAATAACTAGAGCCTGACTGATATATCAGGTGGCCGATATATATTATAGGTATCAACATATATTTTTTCTGATATGAAACATTTTTTCACAACATACAATGCAGCAACATACAATGCAGAAAACAATGCTTTGGGTGATTTTGAAATGTTGTCACCATGTAGTTTTTACC
Organism: Lutjanus erythropterus; assembly: GCF_056507025.1. Lineage (NCBI taxonomy): Eukaryota > Metazoa > Chordata > Actinopteri > Lutjaniformes > Lutjanidae > Lutjanus > Lutjanus erythropterus. The sequence goes on along the minus strand of NC_139323.1, from coordinate 3,578,382 downwards.
AGCAGAGTGCGCTCTGACTCCACATGACTACCTTCCTTTTTGATTTTTCCAGCTGAATGGCAGCAACCAGGTTAAAGTGCCCAGTCACTACATCTCATCTCAGATGTTGGCACCCCCTGGACCAGCAGCCTCGCTGGCTCCTCCCCCATCCTCCCTCCCCAGGCCGACGCTGCCTTCAGAGTCAAAGGCCACCACCACCTCTTCTGATGGGGGAACAAACTCCCCCACATCACCCAGTAAGTGCTCAAATTCTAACAAAGTCCTCTTGACAGTACTGATGTGCAGCTTGACACATACAGCACAGTACACACTATACACAACCTTCCGATGGGTGTTAGAATAGAATACATTAGCAGTTATTCATATTTAGTTGTTTATCCAAATCCAGAACATGTAAAAATGGAAGCTGAGAGGAAAGAGAACACAAAGGGTTAACAGGTGTAAAGATTTCTGGAGGGACTTTCAGAATTATATAAAATATGAATAAATACAACAATAGCAGCTCAAGAACAATAGATCCTTTATGTAAATCTGTAAAGGGCTCATTTTATATGGACTGAATACACAATAGATATTTTGGGCCAGATTTACTAAAAATAATAAAAAATATAAGCTATATTTATCATTGAAACTGATGTTGTAACCTGTGTGTATTCAGTGCTTGATTTACTTACAGCTGTGAACTGAACACTGGGCTGACTTCACTCTGTAGAGCTCAGTTGACACAGTGTTTTTAGTCTTATTAAAATAACAATATTACAATCTCAGTGTTTCATATAATAAATCAATTGAAACTGTGCTCAGGTTGCAGTGACACTAAATATTCCTAATAATTGAGGTGTGATGAACTTTAGAAGCACAGAGACATAAACAGGGTGGGGGGGGGTTGTGCCCTCCTGCGAACAGCAACTGTCCAATCATAGCTTAGCAACTGTAACTAGGGCCCCACAGGCCTGTCAAGCTTTGCATTTTGTTGAAGCTGTATGCAGGAGGCTCTCAGACCAGCAATACTCGGTGTTTCCTGAGTCTGGAAGGTGGTGTCTTTTTTGTAGTCTTTCAAAAACATAAACCAGGAGAGCACACATGTGGGGAATGGATTCAAAGTGAGCATTAGCTCACATTAGCCAGCTACACTTAAGAAAACTGCTAGCGAGAGTCATCAGCTTAGCCTTCAAAATCCCCGGTCGTCAGCCAGAAGTGAGAAGCTGCTTTTGTTTATTTTTTTTGTGGAACCAAAGACGTCGTGTTTCAGCAATTACTCACAATTTCAATGTTAAATCTGCGAACGTTATATTGAGAAAAGAGAGTCACACTCGGAACTAATATCAACCAACAAGATTTTTACTTGATTATGTCTGTTGGAAAATCACATAAGAAGTTTTCGGTCATCCAGCCTTCATCAGTGTGTGCCACAGTTATCAACTGTAAACAGCATCTGTGCAGCGTGAGAATGGAAAGCTTGACAGGTGGAGCAACAGTAACTAAGGAGGGTGGTGCTTAGTGAAGTGTCAGTTGTCAAATATAAAGTGAACTTGTTTTCCCACCAGTGATCAAACAGACAGCAGAGTTTGATCAGAGTTGTCTCAGAAAGGATAAACTAGTCATTCTGAATCCTTTGTGATCTGGACAGATGTTGACAGGTTTTGTTAAAAGTACTGCTTCATGCAACTTTACAAATAACTTGGAACTTTGATAGACATTAAGAGACTGATGTTGTTAACACAAACACCCTCAGCATACTCGGCCCCTGGGACGCCCCCTGCCAATCGCACCTCCTTCGTTGGAGTGACCCCTCGAGATCCAGGTGGACTCTACCAAGCCCAGGTTAGTATGATTCATTTGACGATGTCAAGCTGAATTTAGGGAGGATTCAGTTGACCTTACAAAACCCAGATTATTACAGGGTTGTGAACCTTCAAAATCTGCTGAGAAAACAAATGAATCACCACTTGCTCTTGCTATCGAGACATGCACATAGTTGCAGAGGATGCTTGCATGTGCTAAATTTTCAGTATATCAACGTCTGAGACTTCTGCCACTCCCTAAATACAAGGTGCAGAGGTGAATAACATCTGGCTTATGGTGCTTAAGGCTGTGATTATTTTACTATATTTAACATATCAAAAGTCAGTTAAGAAAACAAGTTAAGGAAAACAATTGGATCTCAGTTGAGCTTTGTGCTAAATTAGGATGACCAAACATGAATTCATGTGTCCACTCTAGACTTTGCAGCTCTTTCATTCATGTTTTGCTTTCTTCAAAAAAAAGTTGTTTCTGAACTCATACATGGAGAGTTCAGTCTCTTTCTACAGACACTCTTCATAACTTTAGATAAAAAAAATCAGTGCTATATGGTCCTAATATCCTAACAAGGATCAGTTTTGATAAAATCATACAATTTAAACCCAGGGGTTGAAGTAACTAATTACAAATACTCAGGCTACTGTAATTAAGTAGTTTTTGGGGGTACATGTACTTTTATGAGTAGATTTTCAAGTCTGTACTTTTACTTACACATAAGTATGTATTAAAAGATGTAATGTTGGAAAATTAATACTGACAAAGACCGGAGGGCTGTACAATGAAGGAAGCTCAACACAGCCAGACTTTCTTTGCATGAACTGGTTCGTAAAAACCTAAACCCCCAGTCAGAGATAACAGATATCACAACAGTAGTTAGCAGCTTTCTTTGTTAACTCAGGATTTCTTCTTCAGACTCTGCACACTTAAATTAAAAGGGGTGTTTGCTGCATCATTTGACTCATCTTCCACACAAAGCAAAGCGATCGCAAGTCACCCACTTCAGTCAAGATGAGTAAGTTGTTATAATTAAGAGCTGGAGAAAATATAAAACATATTACGGCAAAAAGCAACACTGTTGCTGCAAATAATGCAGGAGAAGAAGAATGCTGTCAGGAAATTACTGATGACTAAATGTGATCGTAATGTTGCTGTTTATTTCTAACATGACAACTGCACATTAAACTGTCCCATGATGACAGAGACACGCAGATCACTTCAGTTTTTGGACAAATCAAAGTAAAATGAATGTAACTGACAGAAGATTTTTCGTGATAAATAGGATAGACTAATATTTTCTAATCAGAGTTCTGAGCTGCAGTATCAGAAATGCAAAACTCACTTTAAATAGTAAATAGTGTTCAAAGTGGTATGTGGTCGCTTCATCATTATTTTAGTGTGTGGATGATGTAATGTGTAATGTTAAAGTGTTAATATGATCTGAAGCAAACGGGAAAATGACTCTGCATCACCAAACGGAGGTTACCATGACAGCGTGATGCAGACAGTCTGTGCTGCTGTTACATTTCTACATTATATATCTTTGTTCGGGGATATTACAAATGTACAGCTCAGCAACTTTTCATTTTTAACTTCTTCCCGCAGTTTATGATCTATATTGCTCATAAAGAATTTCGTCAGGAAAGGAATGATTTAAAAAGTGGTGCTTTTTACAGCCGATTCAATCTGAAACTGAACATAACCTGCTCCTGACCATGTTATGAGTTCAGCAGTTACCATGGTGATCTAGCCAGGTTAAAAGAGAAACACCTTCATGACACTGAAAATGCTGACTTAAGACTCAAAATACCTGCTAACACATTAATCTCACTTCATAGTACAGCCTTCAGAGGTGGGAAGTATCTAAGTACAGATAGCTTGTTACTGTACTTAAGTAGATTTTTTGCTCCTCTGACAGAAACTATCACTATTACTATCGCTGTTAGTTTCTTAGATGCCTGAGCTGTGAAAACCTTGTATCAGTCAGGCAGCTGTAAGGTAGGGAAGTGGGCCAAGAAGTGTCAGGTTTAGAATAGGGTGGGTAAGGTTTGGTATGCAGTGGAGGTGGAACGCACAGAAACAAGTGGGTGTGTGCATCAGTAGGTCATTTATAGGTATTTAGAAACTTATCTGTGTAAAGAGGAGAGCTGTACTTTCTGTATTAAGTTTTGATTGTGTTGTTGTTACTGCACTGCAGCACCTTTACTCCAGAAACAGCTCAGCGAATACAGCTGAGTCAGAGGTTCCCTCTGTGACTTTCTCTCTGTCTGTCTCTGTATTTCTAAAGTTTGTCAAAACATAATGGTGGAGGGAGTTCGTAGTCGTTTGTCATGTCAACTGTTGTTAAGGAAATTTAATGTGATTTAAATCCAGCTGCAGTATCAAATAGTTGATGTTGGTTTTGATAAGTGAAAAATGACAAAATTATCAAGAGAGGAAATAGCACTGATAGAGAGTTGAAATTTATGATGTCACAGTGAAGTTGACCTTTGACCTTTTGGATTAAAAAATGTCATCACCTCATCATTTTATCCTACTAGATTGGTGTATAGATATGTGTGTAATTTTATCATAATCAGTGTATGAAATTTTGAGTTATAGCCAAAAATGTGTTTAGTGAGGTCACTGTGACCTTTGACCTTTGACAACAAAATCGATTCAGTTAATCTTTGAATCCTCGTGATCATTTCTGTCAAGTTTGAAAAAAACCCTTAAGGCATTCTTGATATTATGAGTTCACAACAATGGGATGACCTGAAAAAAACAAAAACAAAAAATAAAAAACAAAAAACAAAAAATTTGTTTCTTTTTCAACAAGAGTGAATCACAGAGGTCCTTCAGCATGCAGTCATGAATGTGCACAAAAGAAATTAGGCTCCTCAGTCCAGTGGAATTCAAAATGAGCTCCGAACAAGCTGTAGGTTCAGTTATTAATAACACGCTCACTCACTCACTCACTCACTCACTCACTCACTCACTCACTCACTCACTCACTCACTCTCACACACACACACACACACACACACACACACACACACACACACACACACACACACACACACTCATGGAAACAATTACATGATCCCCTCCAGGCTGATAATTGTGTTTTTTGTCAGGCACAGTTACAGTGAGTTTTCTGTTAGCCTAAAGCTATATAATGTGTTATATTTTGTGGTTATTACAGTAGAAACACTACCACTTCTGTCTACAGGGAGTCTCCAAAATCAAACAGAATATGAAAGTTCCTGGTAGTAGCTTTAAAGTCCTTGGATCAAAAGGTGACCAAAACAAAACAAAGTTCTACATTCTTTTGAAAAATCTGATCGTTTTTCAAACCTTAATTGTGTTGATAAAAACTAACAAATCATAAAAGGTGTTAATGTGTTGTGAATTGAATAGTTTCTAAATATGAATATTGCAATAAAAGTAACAATACCTTTATAATTGTTTAATCATATTGTAAAGTTAAAAAGTTTTACACAAAATTGTTCATAATGTACTGATTTGAATGGTTAAAGTGCTATCTACACACATGTTAATTATTAATGTTTGATCCAAGTCTTTTTTGTAGGCTGAAGTTGTCATTTACTGTATTATCTGACTGATTTCAAAATACATTTTATTCTGTGTTTCTGTTCCAGTCTTGGTATCTGGGCAACTGAGTGAACTCTGGAGGAAAGGTGACTGTCATGGCAGTGCTGTCCTGGAGGACAGGAAACAATGTTGTCAAGATGTTGCCAGAGGAAAAATATATTCAGCTTTGTAGAAGCAAAACATGTGGTCATACATATATATAAATATGGAGTGTGATATATTTATATATATGTATACAACCAGGAGAGACGGCGTGGATGGAAGAAGGATGCTGCTTTCACTCAGCCATTTTGCAGCCACAGAATGAACTATGCTCTGACACTCAGTGGGGAAGAAATGGAGTGATGCAGAGGTCTGGTGGGTCCAGATGAACTGCAGACCAGAACTAGGCCTCAACACACCAGATCCTAAGAAGCCTGTAACCTAACTGTGTCCCCAAGATGAGGCCTGTTCCCCTGGGATGGATGTCAGCCTTTACCCCTGTACCCTGGGTCTTCACACTAAATCTAGTAGAAGACCTCCTCCCTAGGACAGACGTAGACCTCATCCCCCTCAACACCCAGAATGCCCCTCTCCGCTGCAGGTGCTGCTTATAATATATGCAAATAAGCCTCCCTTATTTTCTGAACTGACTGGTAAGAGAGATCCTGTTGTTAATATGTAATGTTTCTTTGCACTTTTTAATGTTATTGATACGTCTGAAGAAGTCGAAACTGCGCGTTTTTTTCCTCTCTTCCCACCAAAAGACAGAGGCTTAGTCTTTTTTATTGACAATCATCAGCCTGATACCATTAAGTTGCTTTGCTAAGCTCATGTTTTTAAGACTGTTTGATTGTGCTTTTTTTAAAATCAGAAAACAATGATTAATAGTGGAACATAAGAGATATATCCATGCCTCCTCGAACACAACACACAGTGCTACAGTTGGACACCAGTGTAGAGTTCGGTCCAGTGCTGCTGGTATCAGGAGGGGCTGTCTTTAGCAGCGGACATCTTTTTACATAAATATCCTGCTGCTTCCTTCCCTTCAGATGCTGATCAGTTTGTCATGGCAGTACTTATTCAAATGGACAAAGGCACAAAGAAAAGGCAAAGTCACTAAAACCAGCCAATGAACTGGCTGCTGAACTCTATGTGTGTGAAACTGTAGCATGGTGTGGTGTGTGTGTGCGTGTGTGTGAGAGAGAGAGAGAGAGAGAGAGACGGAGTGTGTCATATGAATGAGAATATGGTTCCTGCATTTTCACACTCATCCCAACTCTGTTTTGAGGAGATGTGTAGATTTTGTTTGTGTCTCACAGTGGCAGGCGTCTTTGTCCTTGTACGTAGGTAGATTAGAACGAGATATAGCAGGCATTGCACTATGCGTACGTTGAAATTCCTTTTAGAAAGGTGCGACGATGTGACGTGTTACCAACCTGGCAGACTGTAGTGTGTTTTTCTTGAAGTTGTCTATGGTTATGATGACAGCAGATCATGTGCAGACTGACTTGACCTGAGCACAAAATCCAGGTCTCTTGTCCTGCTCTAGAGGGTGTGCCAGACTGGTTCTGCACTGTGCAGCACAACCCCAACCTGAACAATCTGAGGAGAAACAGTAGCAGTAGGGTTTTGGGTTGGAGTTCAGACAGGGGTGAGCTGGAGACAGAAGGTTTCAGGCAGTGCCAGGGTTGGTTTCAAGTCAGACCTTGGTGGTTTACCACTAGCAACAAGCAACAAATCAAGCATTTGAAATTTTTAAGCCATGAGTTTGCTTTTTGTGTCCAACCTTGACAAAGAAATTGCATTTGACAGTGCTTTTTTTGAGGGAAAGCAGTATCCTCTTTTGCCTGGCTTTCCACTGCTTCATTTAGTCAATAATCCTATTAAAGGCATTTAATCGCTTCAAATCTTACGTGCTGCATTTTAAAATTTAGATTAGAATCCTCTTAAACATTTGACAAGGTTAGCATTTAATAGAATCCGAACATTAATCCTCCTCCGCGGTAATGCACACGTCTCAAAATCCACACATCCATAGAAGTAACAGAGTGAGATATCAGTTGAAGGAATACAACTCAGTCTGCGTATGTGTTGTTGTCAAAGTGCTGAATGTAGAAGCAGAATAGAATCCAGAATAAAATAATAAAACATATCACCATTGATATTTGTATGTAAAATTCAATGCAAACTTAAAATGCAACAGTACTAGAACATGTGCACCCTGGTATTTTGATATTTTGTGCACCATCTCTTTGTAGATGAAAACTGAATATAAATTATATATATATTATATATATATGTAGATTATACATTTTAGGGACTAATATTTTATAATTGGTGCCATATTTTAATCTCCTTTGCAACTTTAAAGCAGTCTGTTGAAATTTGTTGCCTGGGGATGTGGATTGGTGTTCCTGTGTTGACGTGCGATCAGATTGAACGCCAAGTGAATTTTCACCTTTGACAGCTGAGGTGTTTCTGCAGGTGTTAACTCCACGATTTAGGAGTTGCCTCTAAAGACAGTAGAGGAAAAGTCGTACGTTTCTTCTACCTACGTGAAAAGATAAAATGTTTTTACAAAGGCGCAACGTCTGAATCCAATATTTGTGACCACTGCCTTGGTCTGAGCAGTGGACCTGCTGTATGCGCAGTGAAGGAGAGGAGTAGGACAGTGAAAATATTGGATTCATTTTATCATTCAGCATTGAAAGCAGACATCTGTAGGTTCACAAGAACACCTTTGAAGATGCAACATGCTGTAGTCAAAGATAACATTCTGACTTTTCCTTTAAGGTTGACACAGTAGCATTCAGAGAGCATACAGTAGACAACTTTATTGTCCAGGAGGGGTACTTTGGCTCGTACTGTAAACAACCCCACTAGCTTGCATTGAATGTATATATCAGCCATATCTGGAGAGTGGTTTGTGTGGTCAGACTCACCAAAAACACCAGTGCATCTGATATTTTTGTCTTCAGTTTCTCTCCTCTTATTTGCGTTTATACATGTTAGTGTCAAATGTGTTTGAATAAGTTTCGCTGTTGTTGTTGCTGTTTAAGGTGAAACGTTTTAGGCTGGCTTTACAAAGTGAAACTTTTCAACAACAATTTCCAAGCAAAATAATCAGTCTCATGCAACACAGTTTAAGAGTTAGATTGATTTCTAGATTGATTTTTTTTATAATACCTGTTTGGTTACCTGAAAGTGTTATTGTGACTACATTTGCATCTTCGTATCCTATTTTGTGTAATTTTGTCACTGAATAATATCAGTTTGGATGTGTTAATACTTATTGATATGATGGAGGAAAAGAGTATGAAATTGTAGCTTTATATATGATTGTACTTTATGTAACAATTCAGATTTTCATCAAAACCTTTCATCAAAGCAAAGGTATAACTCAGCTAGCAGTAATGCTAGTCGCCTGCTAACAGCAGTTTAAACAAAGTTTGCTTTATTCACGTTTGTTTGTTGACAGCATCTATGATGAGAATTTCCTCCTGAAAATATCCAAAAGATCCTCTTTTGCTTTATTAATTTACTAATTTACTAATAATTTAATAAACTATTGTCAAGTTGAAATCAGTTAGTTAAAATTGGTTGGTTGTGAGTGTTTGATGCCATCATGTGATACTGATAATCAACTGTTTAATTGGCTGTTGCAAGAAGGCTAGTTTCATAAAGTTGCAGAGGACCTCTTATCTTGCGATCTTGCCAGGTTTCAAGTTGTCCATTTGTGTCCACACCAAAACTAGTGCAGCCAATCAGCGTCTTAGGAGGCACTACTCGCAGCTACAGGCATGGTTTCAGGTGTGACGACAGCAAGAAGCTTCTATGGAAACAACTTGTTTCAAACAAATAATGGCGGCTCCTGAAGAGGTTAGTGTAAGAGCGTAAGGTAGCAGAGAACATCACCAAAGGCTTTTCTCCATGGCAGAGATGTTTTTGCACTCAGTCCGAATGGTTGAAGTTACCCCGTGTTAGACGTGATAGACAGATGGTTCATCCAATCACCTGCCAAGTGTTTTTTTTTGTGCCTGCCCTTTTCCAAACAGTTTCTAAAGACAACTTCATAGATGGTTCATGCAATTCAGTTGCAACTTAGTTTCAACCAACTTAAGTTGTGTGAATGTTTCACCATGTAAAGCCAGCCGTAACCCACACAGAAGCATCCCCATGTGATTTTGCACTGCATAGAATTAGTGTCTTTTCATCCCAGTTGCGTTTTTCTGTGTCTCTGTTTGCAGTCAGGCCAGGTGTAAAATTTGCTTTGCGTTCAGTCTGAACACAGGCGTCCGTGTCATTTCCTTTTCCCCTCCCAGGGTTTGGGGTTAACGTTGACAGCAGTCAGTGCCTACTAGGGTTTCAGATTTTGTACTGAGGGTGCTGATATGAGCTGGGTTTTGGTAGGGCGAGGTTTAAGGTTTGGTTAAAGTTGGCTTAAAGCTGATGTATACTGCATGGTGCTGCCCTGGTCGCTGTGCTGACCAAATGAATGCATGGCTCAAACTGATGATACCTCTTCCTCTCTATCCTGCTCTTCCACCCCCCCACCCCCCACTCTTCCTCTCATTCCTCCCTCTGGACTCTGTACTACATCAGAGGGCAGCGAATGGAAAGTCTGTGTATTTCTTTAAATTTTAATAATAGCCCTGTTGTTAAACTTCTATTTTGCACGATATTTCATAAAACACATTATGTGCCTTGCCTTTAGTTAAAGAACAATAATACATTATGGGAAAATGATCACACTTTTCAAGGTACAGCTGGAATATATTTAAAAAAACAACAAAAAAAGCTGCATGTGTGATTGCTTGACATTAACCAGTGTAGCAAGTACACAGTTTTAGGTTAAACAGTGGCAGTGTGTTAACTGCCAGCCTGAGTGTAAGTTCAAAAAAGCTTTCATTAGCTACAGCAGAGGCTGGGACAGTGCTTATTCTCCACACCATCCATCTAAAGGCACAGCAATATTTTGAAAGAGTGAACGGAACAGTCTGACATTTTTGGGAAATATAATTGTTTGCTGTTGAACTGAAGTTGGTCTCCATGACAGCTGAGGAAACACAAATTCTGGAAAAATGTGGGCAGTGAGATAAGATTATTATGTCAAACTACTTATTCAAACTTCTCGAATGAACCCTACACATAGATACTGATCACAAAGATCACAAGAGAATCCATCTGTTATCTGTTTGTGTCTGAACCAAAAGTGGTCCAACCAGTCAGCGTCCTAGGAGGGACTACTGCCAGCTATGGGCATGGTTTTAGGTGAGACGATGGTGAGAAGTATCCACGGAGCCAACTCAAACAAATAATGGTGGCTCCTGAAGAGGTTAGCTAGGTCAGATACAACACTGAACATTTTTCTTAATGGAAAAGATGTTTTTGCTCTTCTCCTGACCGGCTTGGTTGAAGTTAGCCCGTGTTACACGTGACTGGGGATGCACCGATCGACTGGCCAGAGACCAGAACCAGATGTTTTTCAGCTTGACTGGCCCTGTGCTGTGACTGGACGGTTCGCATCACATATCCAATTTGGTATTGGTCAAATTCATACACATGTTCCGCAAGATGTAATCTGTAATCTGGAGCACCTTTGGAGAAAATGTAAGTTATTTAATAGTCAGTGTTTAATTATGAACATCCAATTAAATTTTTTACAAGAAAACTTGCAAAAATGTTTGTGAATGCTGTCGATTATAGTTCAAAGACTGAAAATGTGAATCAGTCGAAATCAGAATCAGTAGGTCAGACTTCTAAAAAACAGGAATTGACCAAGAAAATTGAAACTAGTGCATCTCTAGACATGACAGACAGAGGATTCATCCAGTCATCCAAGTGTTTTATGAAAGTGCCTGCCCTTTTCCAAACAGTTTCTAAGGACGACCTCTCAGATGGTTCTGTGTCAGGTTAAGATACTGTGCGTTGTCATCTCATTCTGGGTAAAACTAGAACAGAAGTGTAATTCCAAAAATGGTGGACTGTTCCTTAAGTGTGATTATTCAATGACATCATTTGCCATAACCAGGTTTTGCTTGCACTCATAGAGCTGATACGGTTGAGCAGCTCTGCTGTTTTAAGCTAAAGTGGCTTAAAGTTGTGTGTGTGGACTGGGGTCAGTGTGACACAACACTCCTGCAGTGCTGAAAATTAGATGTGTGTCGTCCCAAAATGTGGACACCAGTGTGTTGTAAGTGAAACACTTACTGTAGGGGATGCTTACAGTACGGCTACCTTGGTTCTGAAAGTAAAATCTGGTGGTAAGTCCTGCTTAAATGTTCACAATACAAACATAAAACATCATGTTCTAAAAGCAAGTATTAAATACGTGCAAACTCATTTGATAGTATTTATTGCAGGCAAAAGTCCTTGAACTATATTGTGAATATTTTGTCAGGTATTTTGCCAATGTGGCCAAGCCACTAGGTCTAAATCCCATCTGATGGAAACATGTTCAGGTTTTGGCTTCAGCAGCTCTATGATTAGCCATTAAACACCGTCCATTTGCTTGTATGATGACTTTGACCATGTGATTAATCATATGACAAGATGAAAGGCCATAGATGAGTTTCATATGGATGCATGCACTTAACACTATTTGTACTCGACCTGCTTTTAGGTTATTTTTTAGTTATTTCTTGAGTTATTATTATGTTTCTTGTGGAATTATACTTTTAAACACAGCAGTGTGTATAAAAACATGTACAACATGGACGTATCAGTCATAAAATGGATGTATAGAATGTGTAAGTCTGTTGTGTTTGTGCGTTTTAGTTTGGCTGTGACCAAGTTGCAGAGAAAAGGACTCATAAAGGGGGTGGGCTGGTGGTAAAGTTTAGGCATGTGAGGGATGATGAATGATGATGGGTTTAAAATGGTGGTGGGAGAGAGACAATCGAGGAAGTGCAGTTCAGTTGGGGTGAACTAGAAATGCAGTTAAAGAGGGTTGGGGTGAGGGCCGAAGAGTGCATACCTCCGCTAAGGCTTCACAATCCTTGTAAAAGTGTTATTTTACTAACAGTGTTTAGAAAAATCTGCGACAGGACCTGAATTGAGCACACACTGATACGCTGATCATGCTGATTAGCAGTTGGCAACATTTTTAGAATATCTAAATCTTGTTCTGTCATATTGGGGTTTTGTATGGGATGAACTGTGCAGATTTACACAATTAGTTCTGACAAATTAAAATTCAACTCAAGAGAGTGTGTTAAATTAGGCCACTCCTAAAATGGTTTGCGTGTGAATACCTTACCAAAAAGCATATTAATATCCCATCTAAATGTCTCAGTTAAAATTTGGAAAGAATGAAATGAAATTGTAACTTTAAATGTCATGTCATGAGTATCTGTTGAGACATTAATGGACACAGACTCTGATAGTAGAATTGTCTTAAGTCAACATTGATGGTTCAGGAAATTAGACGTACCATTCAACCGTTCCAGATTTTAGACACAATCCAAAATAGATCTAATGACTGTCAGACCTGGTCTGAAACAACACAAAGATAATTAGATCTGATACAGAATGTGGTGGACCTGAACAGACCCAAACAATATGAGAGGACAATAACATTGGCAGCAGCACGATGCTCCAACAATTCACCAAAGAGTGAAACACAGTTCACACTTTCTGTCTGCTTCAAAAATACAGTTTCCTCTTGCGATGACATACCAAGAGCCTCATTTATGAAATGGACTTAAGACCAGTTTTGATCTTAAGTATGACTCAAATAGATAACCAAGTATAAGTAGTTATTTATAAAATCTTACTTGGAGGTGGAAATTATCTTACCTCTAAGGAAAGCTTCGACTTGACCTAAGTGATGTCACAGTGGTACAGTTTGGGAAAAAATGTGCCTAAGCCTGTGGTGAACTTTGCCTCAGCCTTCTGAACAATTTGAGAGGGATTATCAATAAAAGATGTCAGGAATTAATAGTGATACACTCCTAAACTTTGTGTTTATCTATATAGTCCACTGAATAAAATGTGTTGCCTGGCTTCAGTCTCCTCTACTATTGCTGTGATCTCATCGTCCAAACAGTAAACCTTTCTATTTTGGTTCATGGCTACTCACTGTAAAAAAAAAAAAGAAAAAAAAGAAAGAAAGAAAGGTTTTGGAATAATTTTCAAAATGTTTTGCTGACCTATAATCTTTCCTTGTTTTAATAATTCACCTTTAGATAAACTTGAATCTTTGAGTTTCAGAAACCCAAATAATTATGTTATATTAACCATTATTCACTTTAACTTTAATAGTAGGCAACAATTTTTGAAATGCAAAATGTTTTGTTCTCAAAACTCAAAGATTCTTTCTGGGAGAAGTAGATTATGTTAACACAAGATTATAGTTTGGAAAAAATATGTTTTTCAATTGTTACAAAACTACAAAAATAAAATAAAAAATCCTGAAGGGGAAATCACTGGTTGTAAAGCAGGTGCAACCAATGAATTAAGTTGAGATTTACAGATCACAGGAGCTTAAGTTACAAATTTTCTTCTCAATACCTGCTAAATTAAGTTTTTTTTTAAAATTTATTCTCAGTATCTTATATGAATCCAGTGTAAGCACAGAAATGATCTTAAGACTAAGTTCAAGTACAAATCTATGAACTTTTTTTTTTATAAATGAGGCCCCAAGTGATCAGATCTGATGCAGAGTCTGCTTGCATCCCTCAGGTATAATATAACTGCAGTACAACTGTGCCCTATCAGAGCTGTCTGAATCAGATCCTTGGTCAGCTCTTTGATATTAGTGGGCCCATTAAGACCTCTGATTAGGAGTTCTGTCTGAAATCATGAGCCAAAGTGAAATATGCTTTATAAATATCTGTGTGATGGGACTGTTGCTGCTGATACATACCAAAAATTAAATTTGTTTCTATTGAAATCAGCTCGGGGTGAAGTTAATTTTAGTACTGATTGTAAACGTTATCCTTGAAAGCAAAATTTTCATCACTTATACTAGACCAAGTTGCATTACAATTTCCTGTTTGCTCTCCCTCTGTCAATCAGAGATATTTTGGCTATAATAAGGTCTTAAATAATTTGACTGCAGCAATGCATCAAAGACTGCATAACCAACAACACAGGTATGAATCTGGATTGTGCTGGATCACTGACATTTAAAACTACAATCAGGAGGCTAAAAGCTGTTTCTGTGAAATGTGTTAGTATTAACCCATGATAGGATTCACTCGGTTGTGATGTGTCTGAGATTAGAAACAGGCTGCTTTAATTTATGCACTACAGAGATGAAAGGATGGACCTCTGGGACCACATGGGTTAAGAAGAGAAATGACTTTGACATTAAGATAAAGTTGGACAGACTGGACAGCAAATTAAGTCTCTCTAGTTTGACTGCTCCAGGTAAATTTTAAGGGAGTGGACACAATAAAACCAAAACCAGTTCAGTATAACATAATAATCATAGGTAAGCAAGAATATTGTAAGATTTGCAAAGGTTATGTATTGTTAACTTTGCCAGGCATGGAGGAATCCATCTTGCCAGGCTTCAAGTTTGTGTCCACACCAAAAGTGGTGCAGTTAGTCAGCGTCCTAGGAGGGACTACTGGCAGCTACAGGTGTGGTTTTAGGTGTGACGACAGTGAGAAACGTCCATGGAAGCAGCTCGTTTCAAACAAAGAACGGCACTGAAGGCTTTTTGCCATGGAAAGAGATTGATCTGGTTGGTTGAAGTTAGCCAGTGTTGGACATGATAGACAGATGGTTCATCCAATCACCTGCCAAGTGTTTTTTTGGAAGTGCTTGCCCTTTTCCAAACAGTGTCTAAGGGCGACTTCCCAGATGGTTCTGTGTAACAACCCATCTAGTGTGTCAGGATAGTATATTGTAGGACTGATGTAGTGTGACTTTGTGGTTGTTGTGTCTCCTCCAGCTGATGACCAAGATTATTGTGCACATTGTGCTTTGGGAATCTTATTACTGTGGTCTTTGTCTACCAGAAACTGTAGCCAAGATAAAACAAATCTTATATTGATTCCAAACCTGAACCTGTAGAGATGATGTATGCACTATTTTAAGGAAGATCTCTTATAATCTGAATTTTCAAAGTTTGGTCTTATTGTAGATAGCTAGCTGGTCTTAACTAAGCCTGATTCTACCTGCTAAACTGGTCTTAGTTAATACCAATCATTAGAATGGATTTTGGCTAACGGTCTTAGCAGGAAGAAGGCTTAAGCCCAGATGGTGCAACTGCCATAACTATTTGGTTGAACTTAGAATGCCAAGTTAAGACCGACATAGCTTAAGACCAGGTCTAAGTCTTGTTGGTGCAACTGATTGTCCCAAGATGTTTGATTCTGTGTTGAAGCAGGTCATGAAGTGTGAATCCTCTTCATTTCTCTTCCTCTCTACATTTCTCTATCACTGACTACAAGTTTGACAACAGAAATACAAAAAGAAAGTAAAATACCTTCCTCACAAAACTCAAGGCAGCTGAGGAAGACTAATCCACAGTGTTGTGAATATGTCTCTGCTCAGTCTTCAAGCCTGTGCAGTGGGATGTGATGTCACCCATCCTTCAAAATGACTGAACTGAGACATTTATAAATACATTTATAAATAAAATTTATAAATAAAATACCACCACCACACCAAAATGCAACAAGAAAAACAGTCAAACAATTTAACAGACCGTGCAGCTCTCAGTAGGAAGGATAGTTGTGCAGAAGTCCAACTGAGGAATCAACAATAATCAACTTCAGTGTGTTCAGAATATCTGGAAACTCCCCACCTCAATTCAAAAGTGTTAATAATATGTTCAGCAAAAGTTGGAGAGAAACTAGTACACATCAGTTCAGCCTCTTATGCAACACTCTCCTCCAATCAAAAAACAATAGAACGCGTAACATACCACTTTCTCTGCACTACTCAAATAAACCAGCAGGTCAGCAGCATGGAAACCGAAATAACAACCAAAAATGATTTGAACAAGCAGTGCCTGTAATTTTACTGCTTGAGTTATTTTATATGCTGTGCTTTGCAGTACATGTTGTATTCAAACACTACATGGTGACACACTTAAGCCCAGGGGCTGGTGCTCAGTATTAAAAACATCTCCGCCCTGGCCGCGCAGGTTCTGAGGTGATAAGCCATAAAACAACCCAAAGAGCTGAAGAACATCTAGATGAACACTGACAGACTGTTTGCATTTTGAGGAAAATGAATGTCCAGTTGTTTCTGGGTTCATGGTACTTCATTCTGTGTTGGATTATGTTCAGGGATGAGAGCTTTGTCCTATTTCCACCTCCTTTCAGTGGTTTGCACTTGAAAAAGGGTGTCATACTCCAAAATGCAGCTAAATAATGTGGTGATACCACTTCACAAAAAGGTACTAAAAGTTGTGAATAGTTACCAAAGACAGAGTCGGCAACAAATCAACATTTTATGGTAACTGATGAATAGTTAATCAGTATGTAATGAATAGAATTGAAACATTAGCAGTTATATGAAGGTTTATTTCTTGTCATTAAACAACACACACTGTGTCTCAGTTCAGAGACTTCTGTTAGTACACTGTCATGTAGGACACTTTGCACACTGTGTACTCATTGTGAAGTGTGTGTCACAGCTTCTTTTTCTTCATAGGCGAACTGAAGCTGGGCACAGCTTTACTGCCAAAACATCTACCAGCTTGTTTATTCACCTGTGTTCAATTTCACTTCATTCAACATGAACATCCTTTTAATTTTATTTGCTTTTTGCTGGGAGGTTGAAAATACGCCATAATCTCTGTTGAGGACAGGCCTCCTCCTACCGGCTGAAAACACACCAATATGTTGATTGATATTTGATTTGTGGTACCAGATCTTTGCAAACTTAACCAGATAAACATATTGGTGGCTTTAATCCATCAACAGTACAGTGGTACTTATTGCTAAAAATACATACATGACTCAGGATCAGTCCACTGTAGTCACTGTGGCTGCTTCCTCAGTCTCCTGGGCCACCATGTTCACAAGTTTGGTAGCCCCACCTCTTATGTTGCCTAGAAAAAATGGCAACTGTTGAGGGTGAGAAATGTCGTTCTCATGGTGCACTGTGTTTTGCAGAAGATGTCAATGTGAACTCAAAACAGAAAATGTTGGCACAGAAGTTCTCGAATTGAAACACAGCAGCTCTGTCACTGTGTCTCATATATATATATATAGTAATTTTCCCACTGTGACAAGTCAAAATGTCTGCTATTAAAAAAGTCTGTTGCTAATTAACTTTAAATCAGGAGCTAAATGGGACATTGCTCATTAGATTATTCCTACACACACATCATTTCCTGTAGTAATTAGTAATAATAGTACAAACAACACCCTCCTTTAGTCACTATGTTGAACGGCTTTCAGTCAACAATTGTGTTCCATTAACCTTGGTCCGACCTCCTGAGTTGGAAATCAAGGGGCATTCCAGTTGAAATTTCCAACCAGGAGTCTGGAAGTTCCGACTTCCTGGTACAAATGGAACTTACCATTAGGGTTTGGAGACAGAAAACACAGTCTGCTTTCATTCTTTGTAGTAACATGTCCCATAAAATCTGGTAGTCAAAGTATTACAGCAGAAAGATGACTGAGGTGCTGCTTTGAGCGAAGTGGACAGTGTGCAGTGGGCAGTGTTGTGAAACAACAGTGTCTACCAAGTCAGCTCAACTTATGAGACACATGAATGCACACTTACATGTATATTATAAAGATCTGGTCTTTAGCCTTTGATTCAGCATTTGAGTTGTCAGAATTTGAGTTATCCAGGACCAATTTGTCAAATAAGTATCTATGCATACTGGTTTATTTAACATATCTGCCACAAATGTATTATCTACTTTACAATCCTTGATTCATTCAGGAGCTATTAGTTAACTATGCATTAGCATTCCCTTATATCATCCATACAAGTTGGGGACTAATTTGAATTTTAGTGTTGCTACCAAACCTAATTTTGGAGCCAGTGTGTCCCATGTAGTTGTCAGTATCCCTGATGTTCATGAAGTTACCACTGAATCCAGCCGATAGTTTGAAACCCTGAGCTGGAAGTGTTCACACATTTGCTGCTAAAGTGATGTGATTGTAGTTTTTCCCAGAAGGCTGAGAAATCAAAAATCTGCTTATTTTCTATAAAAGTAAATTGTCAAAGACCTTTGAATTTCATGGACTAAAAAGCCATTATTTACTGGGATAGATTATAAATGTTAAGTTGCCTCTAGATTTTTCTTTACTCTGTGGTACAAACCAAATGCTGTTCTGACCAGGGCTGTTTCTTGCTATGTGCAGACTATGCAGTTGCACAGGGCCCCTGAAAGCCACCACAGGGGCCCCCAAGCAGTATAATGAAGTGATGATCTGAGTTAATTATCATCCTCATTGGTTTTCAGTGTAAGGCTGTGACTTTCCAGAGATTAGAGGGGAAGCTTTACTTTGTCACATGTCATGTTACCATGTCAACTGGAGAAGGTTGCTTTGAATTTGAGAGAGATTAAAAAAAATCACAGATCTAGCTTCTTGTCCTGTTAAAGTTCACCGGATTGATACATTTAAATGTTAAATATATGCTGCAACCACCATAGAGTGTTTGAAATCCCACCACCATGGTTTCACAAAATAGGGGCTCCCAGACAACATGTTGCACAGGGCCCCAAAAAAGCTAGAAACAGCCCTGGCTCTGACCAATGTTAGCACTGTTATCAGAGAATAACCAAACAATATTTATGGACGACTCCTGTCGAGCTGCATCATATCAGAATCATAACTGCTTCATGAAGTTTTTGATTGTGATTGGTGGGATTGGGAGCAGTTGGAACTGTAACTGGTTTGTTAGCTTGATGGGATCTTCAGCTGAAAGCCGTGTGAGAAACAAAAGGGACTGTTGGATATCTAACAATTCAATTTTGGGGAGGTTTTTGGGGGATGTTTTCATAGAGGGCTCTTTTCTATAAACTGTGTTATTCAACACCCTACTGCTGCTGTTGCCTGAAAACCTTGTAACTCTAATATGTGTTCCTTTTTGGTGTTTCTTACATGAATTGCAAGTTTGCTTTTTTAATTGCTCTTCATTTCTACCATTTCTGTAATTCAGACTCGCAGCAGTTGGAAAAAACCTTTCTTAGTTACTGAAGAACAGATTTTGTAGAGCTAAGTTTCCCTGTGACAGCGATGCCATATGGATTCCTTTCTGTATCTGCGGGTACATCGCTTCTGCACACTGTTTGCTCCATGTGCTGAAGACAGTTTGTAATGAATGAAACAGTTGTTTCTCAGAGAACATTTTAATTCAGTCTCATATTGTAAGGATTTTTTTTCATAATAACTTTTTTTAGATGATATAGTAAAGGACTGCTTTGCTTGCTTCCAGATATACAGTATATCCCTTACATCAGAGAGAGCACAGGCATGACCAGCTTTCATTAGTTATTGCATGACTACAATCCACGCAGACCACAGTCCTATTCGCATCAACAGAACATCAGCATTATATAGTTCATTTATCTGCGGAATAACACTAAATTTTTGGTAACCACTGATACATTGAGGTCCATGATGACAATAGGATGAGGTGAAGCTGACCCAGAGGAAAGGAAAATTCCAAAATAAGATCTTGTCTTTGTCTAGTTTGTGTCTTGTTGATATACATGACCACAATTTAAGACCGACATGTGATTTTGACCGTTTTCTCATACTTCTTAAATTTGGCTTCTGACAATTACATTTGTCTCTTCTCAGCCTGAGACAAATTTGAGCCCAGTTGAACATCTTATAATGTTATTTTTTTTCCCTTCATAATTTCCTGAATAACAGTGAGATCTAAAAGAAAACTTGATTGTCTTAAATGAGATCTTAAATTTGTCTTGTTGCTTCATCCATTGTCAAGGAGAAACCTCTGAGACACATACAAGATCTCTGGCTTTTCTTTTCTTTTCTTTTCTTTTGCTCCTTTTTCTCTTTAGTAAGCTCAAAATAAGAATCTCATTATTTATCATAAGACAAAGAACAAAAAAATGATTGTGAGAAGCAAAATTTTCCTCTGGGGAGCCTCCTCCTGTCCTGGGTATTTTGTTCTCTATATTGGAAAAACATCATTACTGTTGCTATGGTTACATATAGTCTAACAAAGGACTTCAGCAGGACTTTCTTGTCTTACTTGACCAGTTAACTTGTCCTCATATAGATTTTTAATTGACACCTGACAGCCAGTCAGAAACACGTAATAGTGCATGACTTGGTATCCCACTATAAGAAAATATAAGAGGAGGTAGAGGCAAGTTGTATTTCTTCTCAGTGTGTTATGTTTCAGCTTTGGAGAGCTGGAGTGCTGACATTAACCCCGGCCAGAGATGTTCACTGTGGAAAGGGCTGCTGCTCTGGACTGGATGTAGTTTGTAGCTTTAACAAAAAAAAAAAGCTTTGAGTACTTTTTCCTTTGGATGTTTTTCAACCGAAGCAAATGTCAATAATCAACCTTTATTTGCATGAAGTAAACTGTTCCTCTAAGACTACATTTAGACAGGGACAGGGAATGATGTCAACACTGTGGCATAAATACGTCCTCTCATGGCCACTGAAGTCATGGACCGACAGTCGTCTGTTCTAGGTTGGACTTTCTGTTCCTGTTTGAATGAATGATCGTTTGAGTGACAGCTGTCTGAACCAGTGTTTCTGACCTAATGTCATTCATCTGCTGTGGGGGATATTAACATCTTTGATAATATGTCATTATAACCATATTTAGCCATTGCTATCAGCTAATGCTGATGAATTCATTACTGGAAATGAGTATGTTTCCCTATGCAAAAATATACCATTAATAAACAAACTATACACAACCAGCCAACAGATCTCTTTTTTCATTTCATTCATATCTGCTCATATAATGATGACTGTGTAGCTCTGATACACAACATAGGTCTAAAAACACCCGACTGAGTGCGTTGAGGCTTTAGGATACTTGGGGTGCTTTTCATTACGATCAACTCTGCCTCCTCGTCTCCTCTCTCCTCTCTCAAGCCAGAAGTTGTTTCACAACCGCCATGATGAAGGATCTTCCCTTTGCTTAAATTCACCTGGAGGAGACGGGGAGCGAGGATACACCGATTTATCCTGCAAAGAAGTGTTTTATCAAGAGGAGTGATGTTGATTGGGCAGTTTTGGCGATTGTCATCCTGCATCATCAGGACCCACACAGGGAATTGAGTATATTTATGTCCTCTGGTTTCACAAAGAGCTCATGAAGAAATAAATGATAATAAGCATTATTAATGCCATCAGACTGCAAATCACTGCATGTTCTGAAAAATGTCACAAACTGGTAGAAACAGGGTGAAAAAGCATCTGGTAGTCATGATTCAGAGCTCATTACTTTGGAATCACTGTCTCACACGTTTTAATGGACTAATCAGGCAAACTACTGCTGTGGCATCCTTACTATGTAGTGTTATGTACAGGGATGTTCAGATAATTAAATAAAACACAGTTACATGATGAGATGTGATATAATATGCTGTCATATGTCAGCGTCTAACTTTGCAATTAAATTATCTTATCAAGAGTTGTGGGATCACACTGATCAGCAGATTTTTTAAATTTCATAAGCAAGTAAATGAATAGCTTAAGTAAACAAACAGCACTGATCTGTAGTCGATATAAATTTGAAGATTCAAAAGGAATATTAAATGATGATTAAAATCAACATCAGAAGAAATACTACTAATAATCAGCTGTTTTAAACACTTTACAGACCTAAATGAACACGGTCAGGTATTGGAGTTGTTCTTAAATAAGTGTTTCTGTGGACATTCGTAGCAGTCAGTCTGACAGCTGATACAGCTGTTACCAGCTCATCATCAGCAACTGTCGCCACTTCAGACTGACGCTAAAAGGAATGGAAGATTTTTCATTTCACAACTTCGTCTCCTCCCTCCTCGCATCTCTTCCTCACATCTCTCTCTCATGTCCTTACTGGGAGGAGCTAAGATTCGAGGAGAGGAAGCGAGTGGAGGAGATGAATTTATCAAATGTAAAGCAGTCGAGCAGTATGTAGGCATTTTATGTATTTTTTTGTTTCATTGTTTTTTCCAACTGGTCACCACTCATTACAGTTGTTTGGGAGATTCTGCAACACTGTTTTCCTGTGAAACACCAGCAGTGTTTTGTGGACTAAAAAACTAAACCTGACCTTCAGTTGGCATGAGGGCAAGTAGATAATTACTGAATTTTCATTTTTGTGTGAATTATCCCTTTAAAGTTTCAATACTGCCTTAGGGAAAAAATGAAATGAAGAAGACTGAGGCAGCTCCAGCAGAATACACTGTGTCAGAGCAGCTGGTCCTCTCCAACAGTGAAGGGCTCCCAATCATGGAGGGATTGAAGGGGGCATTCAGTCAGACCCCTGTGCCGGCTGCTCCCACCATCATTTGTTTGTCCAAGGTATGTATAATAGCTGTGGCGGTAAAGTACTAAATTTATTATCTATCTATTTGTCTTATCTATTATCTATTATCTATTTGTTGTGGCTATCAGGCATGAAAATGTCTGTATCAATATTTATATCTAATTTCCACCATGGAAATTAGACACCATGGTGTTGCTGGAGCCGCCAGTACAACTGTCAAGGCAGTTTGTCCTGTACTCTCATCCATGTTTGCTGTGTTAAATCCATCCAAATTCATCATGCAGTTCACTCAGGTGGAGACTGATGATGATGAGGGCACACTCTCTATATCCAGAGAGGCCTTTGGGGGGAAATGTATCATCATCACTTAATCTTTAAATGTATGTTTTAATTAAAAAGAATTAAGTAACCTAGCTTTGCTCACTGATTTATTTCACACGGAGAGGAACATCTACACCCATGTTTCTCAGTCCCTGTCCTCAGGGCCCACTGCCCTACATATTTTAGATGTTTCCCTGCTCCAACATACCTGATTCTGCTTGCTTCCACCTCAAGGCAAGGCAAAAGGCAAGTAGTAAGGATTTTACAGTGTATTGTTTAATAAAGAAAGCACCATGCTAAGTGAATCATAAACACAACACCAACATGACTGAAAAGTCTATCCTAGTCATCTCTGCTGCTTGATACACAGCCCAGTGTCTTTAAATTAAAACTACTACTTATACAGGCAGGGCCAGATACCATCTGTGTCCTCTACAAGAGGAACTTAGAGCTGGACAACCAAAAAAACTGAAACAGACTGTACTGTAGTTTGCCCTACTGTGAGCACACAGCTTCTTTTACTGACATTCCTGAAAGTCAGCTCAACAAGCATGCATATGTATCATATTCCCATTTATCATCAGGTAAAACTAGCAAGTCAGTATGTTCTCAAAAGACTCTCCCTCTGCAGCGATCCTCTGATTATTCTGGCACTCAGGTCCACAGGATTCTTCACTAATGGTGACACCATCTCCAAAGGACTTTACCAGTGAGAGGGTGGTGCTTTTATTGCTGGTTTAGATCTGAAACTTGTTGCTCCTCCTTCACTCTCCTGGTTCCCTCACAATATGCAACCTCGTGGACTGCAGTTGTTAGCTCTTGTGCTATTCTGGTTATGCTTATGTGAAAATTAACACACTAAACCAAGGTGGAGGAAACTTGAAAATAAAAAGTCATGTCATAAAAAGTCAAGGAAGAGCAAGACATGGAAGAAGAAGAGGAGGAAAAGGAGGAAGAAGAGAAAAGCGGTAAAAAGCGACTAACGCAGGGGGGTCCATCAGCAGAATTGCCCTGGGCCCCGTTTCCCAGAGCCTTCATAGCACTATGTGCGTCGTAAGTTGTATTTTAAGGTCTCCGTTAAGGTTACGGGCTGTTTCCCAGAGTTGGGACAACCTTAAGGGAGACCTTAAAATACAACTTACAACACACATAGTGCTACGAAGGCTCTGGGAAACGGGGCCCTGACCGATAATTATTTAAAACTTCTAAAATTAAATATCTCTGAAGTCATGTGTCTCTTATTCCTGAAGCATAATGCTTGAGTGAGCACTCACATGTCACTTCAGCATCACCCAGAGCACAAACTCACAGCTTCTGACTCCAAGAGCAAGTCACAGCCCTGCTGAGCTTCATGTCAGTTGATGAACCACAGATGACTTCACACTGTGACTCTGTAAACCTGCATGAACACAAATTATAGATGTGTCAAAAATTCAGTTTTTGAAAAAAAAATGGAAATTTGTGTACCTCATCTAGACCAGTGTTTCTCAACCCTGGTCCTCAGGGACCCCTGTCCTGTATGTTTTAGATGTTTCCCTGCTCCAACACACCTGATTCAAATGATCAGGCTGTTATCAGGCTTCTGCAGAGGCTTGATGATGAGCTGATCATCTGAATCAGGTGTGTTGGAGCAGGGAAACATCTAAAACATGCAGGACAGGGGTCCCTGAAGACCAGGGTTGGGCACCACTGTTTTAGATGCTTCCCTGCTCCAACACACCTGATTCAGATGATCAGGGTTAGGGTGGGAGTTCTTAAAACACAACTTACGATGCACATAGCGCTACGAAGGCTCTGGGAAACTGGGCCCAGGTTGTTATCAGGCTTCTGCAGAGGCTTGATGATGAGCTGATCATCTGAATCAGGTGTGTTGGAGCAGGGAAACATCTAAAACATACAGGACAGGGGTCCCTGAGGACCAGGGTTGAGAAACACTGATCTAGACAACATATAGATGCCTATAATTTATCTTCACAAAGACTGATCACTCCATCAGTGACAAACTGTTGTTTAAAGATGATCTATTTTTCTGACTGCAGCAAATCACGAGGATTCACGTCAGACATTTTGCAAGAATTTGTAGTTGTTGCAATTTCTGATAAATCAATAATGAGGCTGGATGGTTTGTGGAGAACAGTCTGAACGTGTGGTGAAGGTGTAGACTGAGCAAAAAAAATGTGAGAGGAGACAGATTTAGCTTTACAGTTTTTGAAAAAAAAAGCAGTGATGTAATTCAAAATTCCTGCAGCTCAAATCATGTGAAAGTTTCTGGGGCTACATATTGGTGTATGTTGCAAAGTTGTAGCACATACAGATGATTTGTTATGAATTTTCAAAGTTTTAAAATTTAGAACAGTGTTTCCCAATCCTGGTCCTTGGGGCCCAAAGCCCTGCATGTTTGTGTTTCCCTCTTCTATCAGGACTATTAGCATACAAAGTCAGCTGAGGACTGGACCTGTGTGCAAAGTTGAATTTATGGTCATGCATGGGAGGGCAGATTTCCCGGATAATAATAATACTGACAGTAACAAGAGGGACCACTAGCCTTGCTGCCATGAAAAGAAAATAAAGACCTTCATTCAGTAAATCCAGTAAGTTGGGCTAACTACACTTAAGTAAGGAAGCCAAGGGTATTCAATACATCCAGACTTTGGAAGTTCCAAAACAAAAGAAACACAGAGGCTGTGCAGTGTGAATCAGACAGAATAACTTCAGCTGCCTCTCTACAGTCTGTGAAGATTCTCAGTCATGGTGATCTCTGGGAGCAGAGCAGCTCCACTGCTGGTATCTTTTTTTTTTTCATCAGACAAACATGTTATTTCAAACTGTGTGAATGCTGCTGTGATCGGCGTGTTGCCTTGAGCACATTATTGTTGGTAATTAAAGTTAGATTATTGAAAGTGTGTTGAATGTAATAATTACTGACAGATCTTGTAAAACAACAACAATTTGTGTTGTTTGTCACACCGCATAAACGTGTCATTAACCACCCAGCCAAATTTGATAAAAAAAAAAAAAAAAATCTTGAAGTGTATAAAATTATGTCTCAAAATCATGAAAAAATGAGGTTGTGATGGATGAAAGGGTGAAACACAGGACCGTCCTCCAGGAGACCAGAGTTCAGGTCCTGACTTGGGAGACAGGTGTTTTGAGATTTAATAAACTTATTTTTTTAAATTCAGTTTTCAGTCAGTTTGGTTCAGTTTAAGCAACAAAACTACTTGGTGAGAATTAGGAAAGGATCATGGTTTGTCTCTGCAGTGCAGGTATAAATGACCATTTGGCTTCCAGATGTAAGCAGGACTGTTGGCTACAAACACCTGGGTGTGAACTGCACCTGCCAAAGAGTTTTTACCATTAGCTTAGGTGAAAAAGTCAGTATTAACTTCAAAGCAAAATGCAACAAAGTAATAGAAACAGACGTGTGAGATGAAAAATAGCAGCAGACAGAAAACATCAGATCTAATTGAACTAATGACTGTGTGATTTCACTGCAGTAACAGAATTGCTGAATGTTTTCATTACATGAAATTACAATTCTTAACAGATACAGTATATAAAAAATCGACCTGTGTGAGACTGTAAATGCACCTTTTTTTATATATATATTTCTATTATTTTCTAACTGTAGATATACATATGTTTAAATATATTTTTTAAATATAATGTATATTTTTTGTGAAATATCTCACTGTGCTTATCTCATCAGTCCAGTTAAGAACTACACAGTAGTTCCTCACATTATAGGTGAGAGAGAGTGAGACAGAAAATCAAAGGGTTGTCTTGACATCCATCTGGTGCCTCTGTTGACAGGACAGCTGAAGTGCAAACAGGAAAGGGAATGTGGGGGTGATGACATGCAGCAAAGTGCCACAGGCAGGAGTCAAAGCCACAGCCACTGCAGAAGACTCACAGCCTCCATTTGTGGGGCAAACATGCTTATCAGCTGAGCTGGCAGGTCACCGTGGTGTTGATTTTTCTAACAGTAGATGGCAGTACACAGTTAGTGTAGTTCTTCATGAACGAGGACGGGGCCGTGTGTGCAGCACAGAACTAAACTTCAACAGTAAATAACAGCAGAATGAAGCTTTTCCAACCTGTTTACTCTGTTAGAAAATGATGATAGTAATCACTTATAATGAAGACATATGACATATATCTCTCTGCCACCTCACTTTTTTTTTTTTTTTTTTTTTTTTAACAGTAATCTGGGCAGCAGCTCTGGTCTTTTACCTCCTACCTGTCCAACTTGTTTCAACTCACTGTAGTGAGTGCGTACAGACAGTATGAGTTATATTCTTCATTAACAATTTGACTTTTACAGATGTTTTGTTCTTTGTTCAGTCTTTTCAAACACCAATAAAGGAACATTGGTATCAATATGGAATCACCAAGCTTGGGGAGTAAGGGATTATATTACATTTTTATTAGGATACCAAAAATTTAATTATATTTCATTATAGTTACAAAAAATTAGGCAATCAGATTACAGTTACAGTTAGTGCAAATGAGGATTAGTGGCTGTATTACAATTTTAAAATAAATTTTAAAACAAAGAATATACTCCCATGTGCAGTGTTCAAACATCACAACACCACTCTGGTCTCAGTGAAACCACACAGTCGCTGGTTCATTATTCTATTGAAAAAAATGCTTTAACTTGGTGGAGATTTTAACATTTAATTTAAAGAACATTTACAGGACCAACCACTAATGTTAGCAACACAGACCAACCGACAGACATACAGACTAGCTACTAACATTAGAGGTAATCTAAAAGTAACCAAAAGCATTCAAGTTACATTACTTTGATACTTGGATTATTATTACTGGGTTGGTTTTTGAAAATGCTCATTTTAATTTACATGTTAGTGTTTCCTGGTAAAAGTAGTAACAGAGATGTAAAACAAACGATTGTGGATATCAATAGTTCCATAGGATTAGTGGATAGCTCACCCAAAAAAAAAAAAAAAAAAAAAAGAAAGAAAATTTATTATCTACTCACCATCATGCTGATTAAAAGTCAGGTTATATATATATTAGATATGTTTTGGGCTTTTTTGGATAGGATAGCTGAAGAGCAGACAGGAAACAGGGTAAAGAGAGGGGATGAGGTGCAGCAAAGGGCTGCAGGCGGGAGTCAAACCGGCAGCCGCTGCAGAAAACTAACCGTCTCAGTACATGGGGTGGACGCTCTACCAGCTGAGCTATAGGGCCGCCACAGGTTTTATTTTTTAGTCCACAAAACACTGCTGGAGTTTCACAGGAATACAGAGGTGCAGAATGTCCCAAAGTGAACGGTGACCAGTTTTGGAACATAAAAAATAACTGAAAAAATGTGCCTCCATACCGCTCATCTGGTGTAGTCAAAGTCTCCTAAGGCCTCAACAAGCTTGCACACACACACCATCACACTACACACACACACACACACACACACACACACACACACACAGTTCAGACAGTGTGCACATGAACGTGGCTCCAAGTTAAGAATCAACAGTGAAAATTGAGAATAAAAACATGATGTCTTTCAAGTCAACTTGGCATGATGGGGCTTTAGGAGACTTGGATTACACCAGAAGAACGGTGTGGAGGCATTGTTTGTTTGTTTGTTTGTTTGTTCTGGATTTAAGGTTGTTTTTTCCATTTCAAACTTTAATTGTTTGTGACATTCTGCAAAACACTGAAACTCCAGCACTGTTTTGTGGACTAAAAAACTAAACCTGACCTTCAATCGTGAGTAGATAATGACTGAAACTATTCCTTTAAAAGCTTTTTAGCATATTTCCACAGAGGCACTTTGTTCAAGCTAGCTACTCAGCTAAACTAATGAGCAAAGGAAAATTCTTTCTGGTCACTGTGCTTAGACAGTGTAAATGTATGTAGCTGTTGTTGCTAGAAACTGTGTTTCCAGTATATTTCAATACGAATATTTACTTTAGTGAAACAACCCAGTATTATTTAATATTTTGTACCTCATTTTATAGTAAAAACGTGGAAAATGTGTGTCTCAAATATGACACAGCCAGTAATATAATATAAGAGAATATATTTGTAAATCCTTCAGTCATTACTCTGATGATTTTATGATGCAATCTGGATTATTCCACCACAATCACAAATAAACTGTAAAACAAACTAATTTAAGACTGAAAGTCATCTTAAGGAAAATTTAGAGTGAAAATTCATAGTTATATGTATTTTTTTTAACATATGGAACCTGCTGTCATTATAATCACTTGTGTGTTGCAGACAGTTGTCTTTTTAGCAGATTTTCACTTAAGCAATCATAATTATGTTACATTGACAAATTCAGTTTATATTGACCGAGCTGTTTTTGACAACCAAAATGTGAAATAAAAAAAGTTCCTGTTTGAAAAAAGAAAGAAAACCAATTGGAATGTGACAAATGTTCCAAAAGCAATGAACAATACTTGTTATTGGTTCTAAAATGAAAATTATTGTGATCAGTGATTTTTCAGAAATGCCTAACATTTCAAATATTATACAAAAATATCCTGTATGTAAATGATATAGAATTGTCTTATTTATTTTGTCAAAAGGTCCATGTGTCAGGGGTAAAACAATGCTCACCTATAAAATTCTTACATCCAATTATGTAACATAAACTAAAGTGAAGCCCATACCACTGGCAGAGAACCAGAGTTGTATGCCAACTTCCCTCCCTGTTACATAAGCCTTTGCGCTCACCCATAGATAGAACATTACACCTCTATAATTTGGCCTTACTTGCTTGGTAGATCTGATTCATGCTGAATTGGCATTATATCATCTGAACTGGTATGAGAGTAGAGCATCAGGAAAGCATGTGTTACGTAGTATTATGGTATGCATTACTACCTACAAACTCCAGGACTCTGGAGAACATCCAGGCCACGAGGCACGTGTCAAGCAGCAACCAGAGACACAATGTGCTTTGACTTAATAGTGCAGGTTATTTCTTAAGAGCAACAAATGAGCCTGTAAGAAAGTCAGAGGCTAAATAAATATATTGTACTCTGAGCTACTGACTAATATTCTTCTATTTGGTTTCTAATTAGAGTATAATTTTGTTTAGTAGTTTTTGAGTATAGTATATTTTGAATATAATAAAACATATAGAGTTTGTAATTAAGGCATAATTTAGGTGTCTATTTAGAATATAACTACTATCCAGTGGTGGAAAGAGTACTGAAAATCTGTACTCAAGTACAAGTACTATTACATTGCTAAAATATTACTCAATTACAAGTAAAAGTACTAGTGTTAGAAAAATACTTAAGTAAAAGAGTATTAGTTATTTTTAGTTATGTCACCATCACCTCTCCAGACTAGGGCTCTAAATTTTGTGTGTTTTGCTGTGCCAATAGTTAAAACACTAACGATCAATTTTGATTGGCTACATTTTTAACTGATTAAATTCTTATGAAAAATCAATTAAAGATCAGTCATTAACATACTTTTGGTATTTTGTTTTGTTTTTTGTCCATGTGTTCTGGTTTTTATTGGCTATCAAATCACTGTATTGGCTACAAAAATGCAGATAAAAGGTCTGGATATTAATTTAAATTGTAGTCAGTACTCAACTCTGATTTTAAAAGTAACTAAGTAGATTACATGGTGTAATGAATACTTAAGTACAAGTAAAAGTACAGACTTGAAAATCTACTCATAAAAGTACAAGTACCCCAAAAAACTACTTAATTACAGTAATTTGAGTATTTGTAATTAATTACTTCCACCCCTGCTACTATTTAATTAAACACATTTGATTTTCAGTTTTTGTCTAATTTGATAGAAAAGTATAGTTTCTGTGTTTTTAGTTCAATGAAAAATAGGCCTAAAGTGTGACCATTGTTTATGTTACCTGTACTAAAAATAAACTACCAGCACAGATCTGCAGGCCCATCACAGTATTATTTATAGCTGTTTATTTCATGTTATGAGGCAGCTAAAATCTGAATAGTTCCTATAGACATATTCACATCAGAGGGATATTAAAAAAAAGAAAAGTAATGCTGCAGTGTTGCTTTTGCAAATCTATCATGATTTCTTCAACCAAAGCAGCCAACACTGTAGAAAAATACCAAAATGTCCTACCACTCTTTTATTAGAGCTTTTATTTTTAATCTAAAGACGTTCTACTACAACTTTCACAGCATCCTAACAAGGTTTAGAGTAATTACTGTTGTCTGAACAAATCTAATGACCTTATGAGGCAGCTGGATTTGTGAGATGATGAGATTCCATCATCATCAGATTGAGCTCACTGTTGCCTTACCATCCATGGTGCAGTCAATCAGCATATTAGGAGGGACTACTGGCAGCTACAGGCGCGGCTTTAGGTGTGACGACAGTGAGAAGCCTCCATGGAAGTGTAGATCTGATTGGTTGAAGTTAACCTGTTAGATCAGATGCAGAACGAATTTTTAGATATGGCCTTACTAATTATTTTTTGTTTTCAATATATTCCTTTTTTGTGGCGTCCCGTCAGCTGCCACAAATTGGTTTTCTATTCCTGGAGCGGCACACACTTCTCAAAGTCTTTTCAGGAAGGGAACTCTTGATTTGCAAAACTTCATTTAAAATCATCACTCTGGGGTGCCAAAAAAAGAAATCATCGCTCTTGCATGATCTTTGCGAGACACAACCCTCTCTCGCTCTCACAAACTCATGACAACAGACCTGTCTGTGGTAATGACCACAAACAGGAACACACTAGCACAGGAGAATAGTAACACAAAAGCATATTTTGGATTTCCTTATGAATCCATCAAAAACGAGCAAAACCTGATGGATCAGAGTCAACGACTGACAGCAGCACCTACAGCTCACACGGTCTTATTCCAAGTACCTCTGCAAAACTCAGCCAGTAGAGCAGGAAGTTAATGTTTATCAAGCTAGTGGAGAGGAGGAGATACAGCAGGACTTGATGAAAAGTTTCATCACTGTGAATCCTGTACATAAGACCACTTTTGGAATATCAGAATAAGGCAGCAGTTCCCAATCCTGGTCCTCAGGGCCCTGAGTGTTTCCCCTCGCCAACACAGCTGATTCAAATGAACAGGCAGTGTTCAGGCTTCTGCAGAGGTGTGATGATGAGCTGATCATCAAGCATCAGGGAACGTCTAAAACTTGAAGGGCACTGAGCTCTGAGGACAAGGACTGGGATTGCCCTTGCTTCACCTGTGAGCATAGGCATGATACTGTTTGCTGTTTTACCATCAGTGTTTATTGTGTAAATCTGGCTCTCCTTCTTGACTTGATGTTTGTGTGCATGGTTGTTACCACATTTCCTGCTTTGCCAGAAAAGAAAGCAGTCACTGTTTTAGTATCAGCAGTTTTGTGAACAGCATTTAAATCTGGTTCTCCTGTATGACTCAGTGCCCAGCAGCTGTTTTATCATGTTTGTGCATATTTTGTGTATCGTTGCTATCAGATCATCACTTGTTTTAAAGACACTAAAGAAAGTGTCAGTGTTTGCTGTTTTATCAACAGTATATCAATTTGGTTTCCCTGTGTGAGTAATGTGTGCCCCACTGACACTCAATGTTCATATTTTTGTGTTAATTCAAATGGCCAGGATTATACTTAACAACAACTTATCTCAAAACAAATATGTGTGAGATATACGAGATCTCACGATACCTTCACATCTGTGTTTACATGCTACCTGGAAGTGACTCAGACAACAGCGAGAGATCTGCTCAGAAATAGTGACTTGTTATGCACAGAGTTGACTTCGCAAACTTTTAACAAAGAAGAAAATGTCTGAGGACTTCGACATAGAGGAGGAACATCATTTCTTTGCTGCAGCCGTGTTGCTTGGGTGAGAGCTTGTGTACCTGCTTCAGGCGTGAGCACGAGGATCAGGTCTGAGAGGCTACAGTTGACATTTCGGCTAAAAACATGGTGTAAATGGTGTCTTTGTGGGTCAAATTTTTATGTCACGGCTTACAGACACTTGGATTACACCACACGAGCAGTATGGAGACATTTTGTGTTTTTTTTGTTTGTGTTCTTTTTGACATTGTAAAACTGGTCACCATTCACTTCAGTTGTTCTGGATTTGGCTCTGATGCTGTTTTCCGCTGAAACTCCAGGAGTGTTTTGTGAACTGGAGATCTTCACCCATCCTCACATCAGCACGGTGGTGAGGAGATTAAAGTGTGAAATTAAATTTTTGGGTGAACTATCACTTTAAGGGATATAATCATGTAAGATGATATCCCTCATTTTACAACATAATCATCATCAAAAAACTTGTAAAAACTTATGCTTGTCACAATGTTTTCCAGTACCACGCTGGTTTGTTTTAATAGGTGACAACATAAACAACAAGTGTGTGGAGAAAATTATACACTGCACACCCAGTTTTTTTGAGGCACACCACAACCTTTTTATGGCTATGCCAGTGGCTATGCATCCAATCTCCTGCCAAGTTTATTTTTTAAAGTGCCTTCACTTTTCCAAACAGGATGACTTCAGGGGTGGTTCTTATGTAACAAACCATCTGCTCTGTCAGTTTACAAATTTAACACCAAGGAAATGTTTTACGTTGACTTCTGACCCCAGACAAAAAGACTCACAAAAATGCAGCTTTAAACGTGTCAACAAGTAG
Organism: Lutjanus erythropterus; assembly: GCF_056507025.1. Taxonomy (NCBI): domain Eukaryota; kingdom Metazoa; phylum Chordata; class Actinopteri; order Lutjaniformes; family Lutjanidae; genus Lutjanus; species Lutjanus erythropterus. The sequence goes on along the minus strand of NC_139323.1, from coordinate 3,544,667 downwards.
GCTTTTGACCAAAGTTATTTGGGACTCTTGGGACTATTTGGTCCCTAAACCCAAGCAGACCTTAACCACAGCATTGTTTTATTATAAAGCATAATTTGTTTGTGCAGTGTGTCCAATCAAGAAACAACATGCACAAATCTCTAGTAACCAACTACACACAACCTAACCAGTACTAGTGCGCTCCACCTCATCCCCTCGGCGGTGTGATCAACTGCAGATGACAGCTACAGTAATTTGGCTTTGAAGGTGAAGCATCATGTTTGATCACGCAGGACACTGACGTTGTACACTTGAGTTATTATCAGCTTTCACCCTGAATCAATCACACTCATCCTCACAACAATGCTGCCACTCACTGCTGCCCCACCCGAGCCTCTGCCCTTCTGGTTCAGTCCGGACATGGCTCAGAGGTTACATGGTATTTAAGTCTTAGGCCCGCTCTTGTAAACACTCTTAGGTTTGGGTTCCAAAAGGGTTCTTCCTGAGTTTCTACCCAGAAACATTTGCTTTTTAAGAACGCTTTCTTGAAGAAAGAGCTTGTCAAGGGTTCTTTGAATGAAATGGACTCTTAGTGGAACCCTTAGGAATCCTTGAAGAGCTCTTTTCTGAAGGGTTAGAACCTCCTAGGTGTGTTCTAGATCAAACCCTTGGAATATAAAAAGGTTCTCTGTAAAACCCCCATCAGGGTTTGAGATAAAACCCTTGGAATATGAACATATTCATAGTAGAACCCCCTGAGTGTTCTAGATAAAACCACTAGAATATGGTTGTGTGTGTAACCCTGAGAGAGGGTCCTGGGTAGAACCATTACAACATAGAAGGGTTCTCTGTAGAACCTGCCATAGGGGGTTCCGGGTGAAACCTTTCACAGATGGAATAATCCTTTATGTTGGGTTCTAGGTAGAACTGTCTGAAAGGGTTTAAAAATTAAAACAATCTTCCAGGAGCCATAAAGGGTTCTCCTTGCATTGCCTTTCTATTTTGGCTTAACGTGCTACTTGGCTAATCCAGGGAGGAATAATATTGTTTGGAAATGGCAACGTACCATTCAAAGTAGCTCCTCCTCGGCTCAACAACTCAGAGAGGCAGAGAGAGACGGTGAAGTTAAGAAAGCAAGCAGTGTTAGCGAGACCAAAGCAGTGACTCAGAGAAATAAAATATTGTTTTCTGGTTGGTTCACGGTAGTTATGTTGTGAAGGAGAAATAAACTCACCCACGCATCTGCACAACGCCAGATTTTTTTCTGCTCCACCTGTGTCTGTGTGTGTGTATATCTCTCTGCAGCTCTCACACACAGAGAGCAGAGGAAAGAGATGCAGACTGAGATCTAACTGTTTTAAGTCTAATAACTGAACTATGTACTGTCCAGTGGGCTACACACACCTGCCAAACAAGCTGGAGCCCAGAAACATCAGTAGCACAGCAAAAGAAACATAGAAAATAAGAAAATACAGGCAGAGGGAACGAAACAACTGTACTTCTGTTTTGGTCCAAGAGGGGTGCAAAAATGTGTAGGTTGGAAAAATGATAAATACCACCGGAACAGATGGTTTCTGGAGACCTGGCCTCTTTGATGTCCTCTGGCTGCTCTGCCTCAACGTTTGGTGATTTATGGAGGTTTCTGATGTACTTTATTTATTCTTAAGCAACAGCTGAGGAGACAGACTGGGTGGATGGCTGTGCCTCTGTGCTTCATGGGCATGTGACCATATAAAGAAATCTAGGAGAGTACACTGAAACCCAAACAGTGCTACTAACTCATGGGTTGTGTGGGTAGAGCAATCAAAACCAGCTATGACAGGAAATGGGGAGAGAGAGAGAGGGGGAATGACACGCAGCACAGAAACACAGGCGAGAGTCAAACCCACGGCCGCTGCAGAGGACTCCATACATGGAGGCTCCACCAACTGAGCTACCCAGGTGCCCCAAGCAATGTGGTTTTAATTTTATGTCTGGCAGTGTTTCTTGGTGAATATCCATGTCTACGTCATGACGTTTCAGGTTCAGTCTGTTTTGAAAAAAGATGGCTCATGTTTGTGGTGTGGTGTGAATTTACAAGTAACAGAACAAAACTATATAAAACTGTTGATTAAGTTACAAAATAAGAGCACCTAGATTTCACAAGTGCCTTCAAAGATTTGTTTTGTGTTCTTTAATTTTTATTTTACATCCTTTACCAGACAGTCATCAGTGGTCAGTTTTTAAAGTTTGATGCTGCTCCTTGTTATAAGCCATAGATATATTATTAGGAATTATTAATTCATTAATTTAAACAAATATTTTTATTTTATTTGCTCTTTCAAACTCTTGCTAATTGAGTAAAACCATGCCTGGTCACTTCTCCATAAAAATACAGTGCATGTACTAAAAGGAAAATTTTCTGGCGCTGCTCGTGAGAGCAGGGCTGTAACTAATGTTTTTATTATTAATTACTCTGCTGATTACTTTCCCCTATTAATCGATTGATTGTTTGATCTATAAAATGTTAGGAAATAAACATTTTCTAATAAGTATTTTCTAAAGCCCTAAGTAGTGTTTGACCCCAGATATTTAATTTACTGTCACTTAACACAGAGAATTCTCAAAATGAGTAAGGTTGAAATAGGGAATGTTCAGCATTGTGACCTAAAACATGAAAATAATCTATTATCAAAATCAGAGCTGCATCCATTAGCCAATTAAAAGAAAATTAATTGTACGCTGTTTTGATAATTGATTGTTTCAGTCATTTTTCATGCAGAAATTGTGAAAGATTTACTGGCTTCAGCTTCTTAAATGTGAGGATTTGCAGCCTGATGGTGGAAATAAGTTTTACTCTTACATTATTTTTTGTTTATAATAATAATATAGAAATTACAGGAGATGTTTCAGGTTTTAAAAATGCTAATAAATCTAGTGGCATAGTGAGTATAGTAGAATTAAATTTTTGAGTAAATTTCCCCCAGTCTATAAATCATCAATAATTAAAGTTAGTGAGTAAAAATTAGTTGGCTGAATTTAATTTTAATATGTATATATATGTATATGTATATATATATATATAAGGAAACTTTTAAAACCTTTTGAAAAGAGCAAAATCAACTGAACATATAAAATATATAAAAAATATAATAAATATAGAAAATAATGTAAACATATTTTGTTAACTCATATTTTACTTTTACAGAATTATTACTGATACTTAATTATTCTTAGATAATCGGTTACAACAAACAACTTCACAGTGTAGAAAGAATAAACATTGTAGAGCAGCCTGAGCAGTCTCATTATTTGATTCTTCATCTGCGTTTATGACACAAAATAAAGGAAAGCAAAACAGGTCCCCTGTTAGATTCTGCTAATTTCAGATTTCACTGGATTGTTGCCTCTTGTCGCTAAATTCATAAGGCTTTAATAAATCACCCATTCTTGAGAATCAGCATAAATCATGTCTTACTAAAAAAACAAACCAAAAAAACAACAACTTTAAAATGATTAATACCAACACTAATTGCATTTTTTGCGGGGTGAAAATGTTTTCTTTAATTATTTATACATGAGAAATATTTTCTGTGCCAGAAAACACCCTCGTCCCAGACAGAAATTTATAACTTCAAACCGCTGGTGTAGGCTGACAAACATCTGTGGTTGTAAAAACTGGGTGTGCTGCGCATAATTTCTCCACAACACAGAGCTGCGTGTGAAGGACGCTTGTTGTTAATGATGTCACCTATTAAAATGATTGAAACCAACATCAACAACATCATGCGTGTGACTTTCACCCATATGACAAAAAAGATCTGTATAAATAAAAACAAAGTAGATAATCAATAAGCTGATGTTGTGAGGGTTGCCACAAAAAATTAATGTATTGGAAGCACTGACGTTTCAAACAAAATATATTAGTAATGTCATGGCTAAAAATTCACTCTGCATCTGATTTTCAGGTGTGCAAACAGTCTCACTGGGTGGCGCTGCAACACCCGTACCTACACCTTTGCTTCAAACAAACTGAAAATGTGTTGGAAAACCTCAAAATGTAAAGCTGACAGACAACATAGGTATGAAAGTGTGCTATTATGATCAACTTTGTTTTAATTTTTTTAAAGTTGTATCTCAAATTTCCGTCAGAGTTTGATTTAATCATAAAAAGGGTTAGCTATACTTTAAGTACCTCTGTCTCACTTCCTGGTTTACAAAAGGCAGGAAAACTGCTGAAGCACTGATAAACTTTCTATTTCTTGACAAATGGTTTCAATAAAGTTGTTATCAGATGTGTCTCAACCATAACATGTCGACTCCGTAGCTCTTCTAAATCAAAGCTAAATAAGAATTACAGTGTCTTTCAGACTTGGATTCTCAGGGAGTGATTAAAGTATCTGGGTCATTGTGGGTAATGTTCTCATTGGCATTCCTCACAATAAGCTGGAATTTTAATGTATTGAAACCAGCCCTGATCATAAATCAAAGAGTCATCTCCACGACTTCATTGTCAGAGACACACACACAAACTTGTCTAGAGTAATAAACAGCCCACAAAGCAGCGTCTGTTCTAGGAGAGAATAATGGCTCATTCATACAGTATCCATACAGCTATCAACAGCTGGTACGCACAAAATATGTACACAACCTGCTCTGCTTTTCTACACAACCAGATAGACGTTTAATCTTCATACAAGTGAAATCGTGTTTCCCAAACTTTTCTCCTGGGGACTCACTTTCAACAAATGTCAAACTATCACAACTCAATCCACAATAGACCTTATTAATAAATCTTGGAAATAAAAATGTCTTACCATTTCTGCATTACCTTATTTTGTCTTTACTAGAGCTGCAAAGATTAATCAAATATTAAATTAAATGCCAACTATTTTCATTATCAATTAGTCAGTTTGAGTTATTTTTTTTTTGCAGAAAAAAGTCCAAAATCTCTGATTCCAGCTTCTTAAATGTGAATATCTTCTGGATTCTTTGCTCCTCTCTGACAGTAAACTGAGTATCTTTGAGTTGTGGACAAAACAAGACATTTGCGGACATCATCTTGGACTGATCATCAGTAAATTATTTGCAGTCCTAATCTTGATGCATGTTGTTGCAAACATATACACATGTTAAATGAGAAATAAATGCATTTAATCTGAGTTAACAGGACATCACATTGGTTTTATTTCTTGTCATCAGGAAAACAATATAGAACATTTTAGACGACATAAGAATATAATTAAGATACTACTAAATTTCTTCCATAGTATTTTTATTTATTTGGTGACCCAAGTAAAATCTCCTGTGACCCACTAGTGGGTCCCCACTAGTGGGTCACAGGAGATTTTACTTGGTTGAGAATGACTGACCTACAGCATACTACAGTATATGTCTCCATCTAAAGGACAAACCTCCATACCTCTGCTTCCTCTGCAATACAGTCACTTTACATGTGTGTACACACAGTAAAACTCTCTGACACAGAGTGGGCTACTGGGGCAAATGAGTCAGCTCAGGTTGACACAGTGGTATATGCCTATACATGTATTGGTGGTATGTGAACTATTTCTCTGTGTGTTTCTGTGTGAGTGTGTGCATGACACACCTCAAAGATATAAGGTGTCATCCAAGAGGCACACCACAAAAACACTGTCAATGAGGCGTGAAAAGACATCTCAGCGAGATTATTTTCATATCAAGAAGGCATTATATGTCATGTCACAATGTCTGTCAACGAAGTGTCGTATGCCAACTGGACGTTATTTGCGTCTTATCTGCATCTTAATGAAGCATTAACTGCACATCAGCTTGGTGTTATTGGCATCTCTATCAAGTGTTATGTCAGTGTTACATGCAGCTCAAAGAAACATTATTTGCTCCTGAACCAGGCATTAATTATGTATCAACCAAATGTTATTTGCATCTCAATCAAGCATTATTTACATCTCAAAGAGGCATTATTTGCACCTCAACCTGGTGATATTTGTGTCTCAGTTGAGTGTTATTTTATGTCTCATCCAGGTGTTACATGCAGCTCAAAGAAAGGTTATTTGCACCTTAACTAGGCATTGTTTCGTAACCATGTATTATTTACTTCTCCAGCAGGCATTAATTGTATATCAACCAGTATGGTTGATATACAAATGTACGGTATGTAAATAAGTGTTTTTATATGCAATTAATATGTTTATGCAGCGCGTTTCTGTATTTGCAGCGTTTTCCTTTTGCATCTGTTTTCTTATATGCAGCGCGTTTCTGTATTTGCAGCGCCTGTCTGTATATGCAGCGCGTTTGCACTTGTCGGCCACCGTAAATTAATACCAAAATAAGACATAATTAATGCTTGGAGAGGCCATAAAGTCTGGTTTAGATGCAAATGATGCTTTGTTGAGAGTCTTTTTGGACATGAAATCAACATTTCATTGAAGTGTGTTTTACTATTCATTGACACATTTTTGTAGTGTACCTGTGAGGTGTTTATGGTCCATTAGGCCTTTGATATCATTACCTCAGTTCTTTTCTACTGTGACATGTCGTAGTTGATTCTCATCAGCTCTGTCAGACATCAGCATAGTACAAGGTCAATATCAATCCTCACCCTTAAACAGCTTGAATGTCAACCAAGATATGAAATTGAAGACGTGAAAATATCTATTTTCATCTTCACTTGTTAGCTTTTCAGAGAGCAATAACCCTACTGTTGAGAAAGATCCCAATTGTCTTTAGGAGGGACAGTGTTGCAGGGCGAATCTTTTAAAACATGTTTTTTAATACTTGATGCAAATGTTTTGAATTGATATGTCAGTCAACATGGACCACACCCACAATCCGCATAAGCCACCTGTGCATGACAACAGGATCTAACTCATCTCCTGCTGCTTTACAGCTATTGAACTTGCATAACCAGCCATGACAGATTGGCTAATATTGTTCCCACCTTGTTTGTGTCAGTGTGTGATTTTTATCAACAACATAGCATCAAAACTGTGTTAGATGCAGTCAAGAATTATTGTGTACTTGAGATCAAAATGAAGGCTAAATTCAAAGATTGGTGTGGTTTGAACAAGTGTGCTAGAAGTAAGGGGGTAGGAAGTAGAAAATGGGCCACTGGCCCCCTCTCTTTATGCTCGTTGCCAACGCATGTTTGAATTTGTGGATCACTGCAACCTAGTCTCAATCTGTCCCATCCACATTAGGTAAAATGTCACCTTGAAAGTTCATGTGTGTGATATCATGACAAAATGTGGTTGTGTGACTATAAAAAAAAAATCATCCTTGAAGACAGATGCTGCTTCCTCCTCTCAACATCTCATACTGATGCACAAGGTTCCCTTTTAGTGTTTGTATGAAATGTTACCAGAAAATCTCTTCGACACATGGTTGCAGTTTGGTTTAGGTACCATTTTTTAACATGTCTGCCCTTTTCCAAACAGTTTCAAAGGACAACTTCCCTTCTGTGTAACAAACCATCTGGCATGTCAGGTTAACAGGTAGGTACACCCATCTCAACACATCCTCATATCCAAACACTAGAACACACCAATTGTTAGTTACTCCCAAAACAACAAATATTATTGGTGGAGCGTACCAGCAGCAACAGGCTTTCTGGACCTTAACTGTGTTATATAGGTCACAGGCATTATACATGGAGTTAAGATTGTAAAACAGTCACAGTTTAGTTGAATTTAGGCACAAAATCGAGCTGGTTAACTTTATAAAGAGATGATGTGGATGTGATGATGTGCAGATGACACAAACTTTTCATCTCTTTATCTTGCTTTTAGGCTCTTTTTGCAATGAAATTGCATGATCAAAGGAAAACATTTTTTTTAAAGAAACTTGTTCTAGGGAAAATAAAATGGCACTCTGTTCTGAGTGTTCTAAGTAACCTAAGTAAGTAAGTAACCTGAGCTGTGGTTGTCCCTGAACTCTGTGAACATGGTTTCCGGTAAACTTGTGTACAAATGACAGGTAGAACCAGTAGTTTGTGCCAGGTAGCTTCTAATTAAAATGTCAGTCAAATCAATTTGTACATTTAATGACTATGTGTCACAGCAAATAAATCACATGTCCATGAAAGTGCTTCATGTGGCGTGTCATGTGATTTGTGTGGTCAAGAATGTATATGCACTGTAAAAAAAAATTAAAGCAAGGCAGCAACAAAACATAATGATTTTTTCCTGTTCTTGAAAATCAGCATGGGATTTTAGGACAATATGTGATTCTCAATGCTAAAGAGTTGTCAGTATTCACATTTAATTTTTTCCCAGGGTTACTTGTTTGGAATGTTGCAGGTACAAGATTATAAAAGATGAATTCATTGTCAAGTTTGTTAAAGACATACAAGATTTTTTAAGAAGAACCGGTCTTTAAACTAGGTTAGAGTCGTAAAAAAGGTGCTAAGTGTTTTTTAGTAATGCCGCAGGTGAGGACAGAAAGTGAAAAAATCTGAGGCAGTCTTCAGTCATGAGCTGTTTTAAAACAACGTTAAATCCACCACGCCACACTGTCTGTCTGTGCATTTGTAACATGTTTAGCCTGTTTCTTTAAGGTGAGACACTACAGGACAAAAGCACTGGGCCTCATGCAAGAAAAGTTTCATATTCTCATCTTAAATTTCTCTTTTTTCATATGAACAAGCCACTTAAGAACAAATCTGTTCGTATGAGTGGCTCTAATCCATTGTCCCTCAGTAGTCCATATTAGTCAATGCTACGGTTTGTTGAGAGCAGAGGACACAAAGCTCTGGCTGTAGTAGTGTGCTTTATTACAGGTCGGGGATCTATATCTGTGGACCAGTGGACGGAGGAGTTCAGGGGGTGGCTGGGGTCATGTGCTTTTACGAGTGCTTTGCATGTAATGGCTGGTAGGTTTGAAGTAAGGAGATGATTGATTTTAGAGGCGACATGTGATTTTGAGTAGTTTGTTTCTGTTGGTGACGTGAGCATGGTGAACAGTAGAGGAGGATGGCTTCTATGAGATTCCTGTGTGGGGTTGTATGACGTACTTTCATCCCAACACATCCTCATACCTTAACACCAGTTACAGATTTTGTATCTGTACTAGTCACTGAGTGGTGGAACAAAACATCTGTATTTGACGAACCACAGAGGCAGTGTTTGATCAATTTGAACAGTGTTATATTTCCCCCTGTGGACACATTTTGTCCTACGATAGCGTTGTGAGCAAGATGCACTCACAAAACTACAGTCGTGCGGTTAAGATCAAAATGAAGATTTAGTTTGGAGATGGGTGTGGTCCAATTCATGAGTACTGATGAATTCCATCTGAATTGAGTTGGTAAACAGTAAATGATTAAAAAAGACTCATCGATCACTTGACTCAATCTGACTCCATCTCGGAAATGCCACCTGAACTAAGCTTCAGTTTAACTGGGGCGCAAATGACAGGTAGAACCAGTGGTTTATGCCAGGCAGTTTTTCATGGAATTGAAATGTTGGATTAATTTAATAACTTCGCCAAGCCTGTGCACCCATGGGTGGGTGGTTTAGAAATGAAGGTGTGGCCAGGTTCACGGTAGATTGGAGTCGAAACCACTTGTGTCTTAGACTGGCTAAAACCTGGTCAAAAATCAAAGTCTGTGGCGCATTAGATCTGTCTGTACAGGATAGCAACTGGTACATTTGCCCAAAGCATGCATACACACACACACACACACACACACACACACACACACACACACACACACACACACACACACACACACACACACACAAAACACCTTTCATTTATGTGAAAGTGTTTTGTGTAAACTTATTCTCACTAATAACGAATAAGGAATTACTATACAAAGATGAAGAATTATTAATAAACCTGCAAAGCGCACACAGGATGGGATCATAACTGTCAGATGGTCTTTAACGTATCAGTCACATAAAAGCAGGAGCATCTATGATCTAGAACATATAAATATACATATAACTATAACTATACATAAAGTGGGGGAGAGAGACGCTTGTGAAGCTGCATAATAATAATGATGATGATAAATTATTATTGCATCACTTTTTGCAGGTGTTAATGTAAAATAAACTATTTACACATGAAACCTGATTTGGAAACATCCTGCCATCTAAATATATTTTAGACTCCTGCACTTTCAGGAGAACCAGGAGATCTGTGTCCTCACTTCACTTCTTTTTTTCCTCCTGGTGAATCCGCTGTCATGATGCTGTTGCTTTTGCCCCTGGTGTACCTGCTTCTTAAAGGTGATGAGAGCTGACTGTGTGATTGGTTTATTGCATGCTCGGCCTAAAACGCACTCATGAATTAATGAAGGCACTTGGACACAGCTGATGCGTGTATCCCAGGGGGTGAGACAGGGCAGGACACCCCTGCACACCTGGTGCAAGACAGCAAAGGTGGACTTGGACACACCTTGAATAAATGCATTAACTTTGAGCTTTAGATCAGCATAAGATAGGGCCTTGTGTGTCAGAATAAATAAATCACAGGGAAGACGCTTCATGGACATGTATGACATATTATACTGGTGGAGAGTACTGGCAGCAACTGGTTCGCTGGACCTTAACTACATTACGCAGGTCATGTGACATTATACATGTTTATGTTGTAGATTGGTTAAGTTTAGGCATAAAACCTGCTTGGTCACTATTAGCAAAAGATGGTGGTCTGGTTTAAGGCTATTATAGTTATTGTAGCTGTAACTTAGACCAACTCTGCTGTGAACAATGCAAATAATGGCATAGTAACTTCTTTTTCTTTTGTGGTAGTGAATAAAACTTTCAGGTTCTATTATGCTGCAACCTGAGCTGATCTAGACACTTTACAGATGACTAAAGTATCTTGACAACCCCTCATAGCTTAAAGCACTTTCCTGCACCTGTGTACTGGTGCTTGTGTCACACCCAGGAGAAACTGACTACAAACCTGCTAGACGGCATCCAGTATACAGGTCACGTACACCTCCCCTACAGGGGCTCAGTTGGAAACACATGAAAGCAACTAAGTCACACACTGCACCTCATGATCATTAGTCATCAATATTAAGAATAATAGTTGAATAGAATAACTGGTTTTCCTGATTTGCATCTTTAAATTTGTGGGGGAGTGGCGGGGGGTTGTTAGTTTGTTTGTTTTATTTTGTGACTTCTGCGAGTCTGAACTGCCCCAAGTCCCATGTTCTGCCAGGTAAACTTACTGATTTTGCCAGGGAAGTTCGGCTGGTTTGGCAATATTTAACTTTTAACGGCAGTTTTCCCATCTGAAAAGGAAAAGAAAAGATTTTCAATTCTGTACTTTTGCTCATGCTTAAGGACAATTTGAATTAATATCCAAAGATTTAATCTGCATTTTAGTAGCCAATAAGGTAATGTGATCACAAACAGGCCAATAAAAGCAACAACAACAAGACAAAAAATAAGAAAAAGTGAAAATGAGAAAAATAATTAAATTATTAATGATTAACCAGTTGTTAGCTTTTCAATTACTGTTAAGGAAAATGCTCAAAATTTGCAGCTCTAGTTTGTAACATAGAAGAGGACATTAAACATTAAACAGTTCAAAAGTAACTAATACTCAGAAGTTTTTGAGATGAATATTTTGTAATTTTACTTCAGTATATTTCTAAAACCAGTACTTTTACTTGTAATTGAGTAATATTTTAGCAACAAAACAGTACTTGTGCATGAGTACAGATTTCCAGTGCTTTTTCCACCACTGCTGCTGCCAATGTAAAGTGGTGAGAATACACTTATACTGATGCTGATTTTATTTAGATGTCTAAAATATGTTTTGATTCTCGACCTGTCCAAAACTTGTCCAAACTGGGGACATGTTGACCACCATCTACTGTAGGTAATACACTGACTATGGATAAATACTTCATACAACCACACTTCAAATAATCCAAACTATCCCTTCAAAATGGTTAACTCTTTTCGCCTGTATTGCCTTGTGAAATGCATGGAGTTTTACAACAGATATCTTTAATTAAAGACCAATTTCTCAGAATACGTTTTTTTTTTTTTCTCATACTCTGGAGCCAGTTTTATTCCTAACAGTTTTATTCCTGTCTGTATTCTGAAGGCTTTTTACCAAAAAGTGTGTTCACATGTCACTCATAGCCTGATTTATAATATTTTATTCCTAGAAGCATGACGGAAATAGTTTTTTTATTGACATCTTCTGATTTATGGAGTAATGAAGCGATATCAATTATTCCGTCTGTGAAAAAAACATTTGACTCTAGTATGACAATTAAATGAAACAAGAAGCAACAAGAAAAAAATAACAGGCACCCACAGCTGTAAAGTATAAATACTGTTACAAAATCACAAAAGATGGACGCCAAACAGGTTGTTGACCCACATATTTATAATTACTGAGGTGACTGTTAACTTCTTTTCCACTTCACCTCTCTACAGTGTATTTGTTGTGTAATTAGTTGGTGTAATGCCAGTTGTAGTGTTCCCTCTTTCAATTGTTTTGTATTAAGATTGTTTAAAGCTTATTAGTTTTTAAACAATTCACACATTTCACACATTTTAAAGTCAAATTTGACCTTTTCTTTTTCTAAGACTTATGGAAGCCTGCATTATCTATAATTACTACTAAGAGTGATTGATAAATTATCAGCCAATATTGGCCTAAACGTATCAGCGGACATTAGCTGATAAATTCTAGCTGTAATAATATCTGATTTGACAGATTTTGGCAAAGCATTTGAAGCTGTGTAGGCAACATATTTTTGGCATATTCCATAATAACCTTTCATCATATTGTAAATCAAGTGGTCTGTGGTGAGAACTAGACTACAGCACCTCCTCTTGGCTCTGTTTTCAGGCTTCAGGAAATCTGGCAGGTGATGGGAGACTTTGACCAATCGCAGGTCATCTCAGAGACCAGGTGCTCCCGGCTGTTCTATTTGTGCAGTTGTACCTGCATGTCCCTTTGGTGGAAAGCCTGAATCAACGGTGGGAACCTGCAGAAGTCACTATTCCAGCATTGGCAGCTACTGTGTAAACTACAAAGACTCACAAAAAAGGAAGAGGCAATTACCAGAAAGAAAGTCTAGTTAAATAGCAACATGCTCAGCCCAGTAGTGTGTCGGCTCACCCACTTACTTTTGAATTTACCCTCAGTTGTGTTCATTTGACCACGAAGCCCAAAGTTACAACAACTTCATGTTTCATGGTGAAACGTCAAAACTTGGCGCCATGCAACAGTGACATTCAACCACAGCTTAATCTTTTCATAACTTTTGACAAAGCCCTCCCCCCACTAGTCACCTCAGCAGGTGTCCTCGAACTACTTGACTGGCTTCCAACATGGTGGCCAGGGTCAGTTCTTCACTCCAGAATCTTTCAGAGCAACTGACACATGTTAGGTGCTATTTTTCATGTCAATGAAACAGGCAGTTTTAGAGACACTTTTGCAAGTAATTTTGATTACAGTTATATATCAGTTGTAATGTGAAGGCTTTAAATCTGTTTGGTTTCACTTCCCCTCGATTTCATTTAATTATACATGATTCAAGACTCAGCAGTGAAGTTCTAAATTGGAGTTAACTTGCTAAAGATACATTTACAATGTTTAGAGTTAACTATAAATTTTATGTTCACAGCAGCATCTTTAAAAACAGTTAAATTGCTGAATCTGCCTCACACTTTTACCCCAGTCTACCTCAGTTCAGGAAAGTCGGAGAAAGGACAGAAATCAGTAGAAGTAGAAAGGAGGACATTTGGTCTCACTGGTTTCAACAGGACATTAATGTAGAAACCTGCTACAGGTGATGTGGACACTGTGGACTACAGGAAATGGTGGAACATGTCATTTTAAATTGTCTGAGACAAATATGAGACACTAAAAACTACACTTCAAATAAAGTAAATGACACTAGACATTAGAGCATGATGAAGTCTGTCTCATGCAAACTGGACAAAAGCTTTAAATACATACGTGAGTTCAGGTAGTGATGGTCGTCAAACACCAATGCTTTGATGCAAGCTTCAAACGCAAAACTACATTTCCCCTGAACCACTGCTTCGATGCTTGCGTAGAAGAAATTGCGTGACATATGATGTCTGAAGCAGCAACTGGTTCGTTCCCTTGGTGAATCAGCTGACTGGTTCGCGCCACCAGCGATTTTGACAGATGGATAAAGGTTTGAATTTTGAGCGAGCTTCTCTGCTAGTGTGTGTAGGTGTATGAGTTGTTGTCATTTGTTGTTGTTTGCATTGTGTTTAAGCATCATGAAGCCAGCTAGAAAGAGAAGCTGCTCTTGGAAGTGGGAACATTTTAAGGATACTCCTTTCATGATAGTAACTGCTTATTATTACAATATTAACTCCTCTAAAAAAAATGTTTGAAATGTTTTTTCAGTCAGTTATTTTTCCCTTCAGTAATACCAATTTGTATTGTATTTTATATCGTTGGAAAGCCTGATTAGTCACCTTTACAATGAGGTACAACTTGTAAGGATTGTGCATTTGAGGAATGAGCAACACAGCTAAATGTGTGGGTAGCGCCCCCCCCAAAAAATGTGCCAAAATCCCCTGCACAATTCTCCTGTTGGTATTCACTCTTGTTTTGAGCTTCAAGTGCTGCCAGGTGTGTGACAGTCACAGGTGTATGACTGGCACCTGATTGGCACCTACTTGACAGTACTTGTGTGTCTGCAATTTTGTTGAGTTTGTGTTGACCTTCAACAACTCCTGATTGAGGAATGGGATGCCATCCCACAACAAAATGTGACCAGTCTGGTGGCCAGCATGAGGAGGAGGTGCCAAGCTGTTGTGGCTACGTATGGATCTTCCACATGCTACTGAGGTCCCTCCCTGAAGATTTAAACTGATTGGATTCCACAATCAAGTTCAGGCCCAAGCAGCAGTCAGGCAACTCTCTGCACAAATGAGAATCACACCACTGGAAACAACAACACACCACGCCTCCACATCCTCTCAGACACCCAGCCAGTCAGCTCAACCAGACCCAGCAGCACCACATGTACTAAATCCGTCCTCCACAGGTAATGATACAAATGCTTAATTAAAAATATATAGGACAAAAAAGTCAAATCAAAAAGGGGACACAAATTTAAACCTTTCAGAGCTGATTACCCTCATGCTTGTCTTTCAGATTTCAATCTTTAGAGAACACTTGATGGAGATGCAAGAGAAACGAGGAGATCAAGCAATGCCACTGCAGATGCAACAACAGAGGTGCAGCGCTACGTGACCGATCCTCCCCTGGAAAGGTCTGAAGACCCAATCACAGCTACTGGTACACTCACAAAAATGTGTACCCAAATTTGTTTCAGGTAGCAAAACTGTTCCTGTGTACGCCAGCCTCATCTGTTCCATGTGAGCGTGTTTGCTCGACGGCAGGATAAATGAAGAGCAAAAAAAAAAAGAAACCATCTCAGTCCAAAGACTATCGAGAAAATCTTATTCCTAAATAAAGATCTTTGACTCGTCCCTTTCCCACAAATATAATCACCTGCCCAAATTACACAAACACATCCTACCTCTGCCATATCATCCAAGCACATCCTCTGTTTCCCAAGCACAATCTTGTTCCACACATTCATCAATCTTTGCACAAAGAACATACATGAAATTTGAAATGCAATATTGAGATGTGTATGGGAATATATATATATATATATATATATATATATATATATATATATATATATATATATATATATATATACATATACATTCATACAGTATATATATATATACATATAGATACAGATAGATATGTGCACACTATTTAAAAGCCTACAACAAGTTTATTTATCCTGCTACATAGTGTTAAATATTATTCCTAATGAAGATAATTCTTTGGATTAAATGTTTGTGACTAACAAGGCGTATAATGTGAATGTGTGTTATGTTTCACACATCTATCATGTTCTTCTGCCCAATTACACTGCACTTATCTGCACTTTGCCAACAGAGGTCCCTGGTTTTCAATGAACCTTCAAGTAATGAACCTATTTTTTAACATGATTAGCTCAAGTGATTCAAAGCTTCACAAAAGCCTGGTTTTCCCATCACTACTTCTAACATTAAACATGTACAGAAATGAACCAAAAATGATCTGATGAGTTTGAGAAGCTGATGTGTTTTTACAATGAGCTCTACCTGTCTGTCCTTGTCAGCCTGATAAGTCTTCAGCCCTCAGGGTGTACTGTAACCTTCAAACTGCACAGAAGCGAGCAGACACACCTTTGAAAAACATGCATACATGTGATAGTTGAGCACACATGAAGCGAGGGGGGGGGGAGTGGTGCAGATATGAAGGGAGGGGGATGAATAGGTGTGTCTTCTTCATGAGGACTTACTTAAGGCTCACCGGTTTATTCACTTTGGTTGTGGACCACCTGACTGTGGACAGTTGAAGACAGGACAGGACAGGCTGGTGTGTGCTGCAGCTTCCCTGCACTCATGGCTCGGCTCTCTGTTGCAGGAGTGGGCCTGCTGCTTCTGCTGGCCCTGGTGAGTATATTCACCCTGAAGCTGCTCCTAACATTCACCTTGACACACCAGGACACGCTGCAGGCCATGATGGAGCCCGTTGTTACAGCAGAGGGATTTATTCTCAAGTGGTTTTGGTTGCTCTTTGTGAGGTATAATTACTAATCGTGACAATGCTGTTTAATTATGAGTAATGCAACCATCAGCTAATCATTGTTCACAATTAAAAACAGTTTAATTGTGAACAATACGTTCTGAAAGTAATACGTTTCAAACAATTTGAGACAACAAAAGACTGTTCACACAATGATTTAGTTGTTGCATTGTAAGTTGAGAGGCAGTGTTTATTCTTATAACTTAACATTTTTTATCACTTCTTTCTTTTTCTTCCTCTTTTCTTCCTATTTGTCTATTGATTCTGCTGCATTGATGCATGTATATCACTTACTGAGAATTGTGTGTTGTGTTATGAGGGGTTTTTGAGTTTCACTTCAATTATGCTGGAAAAAATATGTTTAAAATATTAAACTCTTGGCTATTCAACCTTGAAGGGCCAACCTAAATTTGCCGACCCCTGAGCTAACCCTTTTTATGCCTGATTAAAAATCTGACGGAGTTGATAGAAATCTGGGACAAAACTTTATAGGGCCAACATTTTCTTAAAAAAAAATAAAAATAAATAAATAAATAAATCAAAGATGATTATGATAGCACATTTTACACCTATGTCATCAGTGGGTGTTAGTTTTAGGTTTTGAAAGCTTTTAACACATTTTTAAATTGTCTGAAGTTGTGAATTATTGTCTGGGACAAGACTGTTCTCTGACACAACTTTAGAAATTACACAAATTTCATATATATAAATCGTTAAAGAAAAAAATGGAATTAGAGTGTTGGTATTGGTGATTTTAAACGGTTGAATTGGTAGAATTGTCCCAGTTGTCAATGGTAGACACCTGCATTTTTCACTGTTAAAGCGTGAACCTGTTGGTCTCTCTGGTTGTTGCTATTTCTTTTTATATTTTCTTCTTACCAGTTTTCTTACCAGTATGTGTTTTTTGATGTTGCTGTTTGGATGGAGAGTATCAGCTGGTTGCAGGTTCCTGACTACTGCTTGACAAAGGCCACACCCACAAATGTCTTAGAAATGCTGAGGGAAGCCAAAGGCTAAAGTTAGTGATATGTAGTGATTTCTGAGTGCTGAGGACTTAATTTGCCATTTTGCAGCATAGTGAAAGCTGAATGCTCAAAGCACATCTGTTTGTAACATTCCACAGGCAAACAGGTTTGGTGATAAAAAGTGACAGCATCCTCAGAAGGCTTAGTTGTTCACAACAAAGACAGACTGAGGTTTAACATATTACTTCTTGCAAAACTTTTCGGGAACACTTTGTACAGCGGTTGTCCATCAACAGTTTGTTTGCATGTGATTGCAGTATTAATGTTTTAATATCTCAACTTGTTTTCAGAATCAGGGTTGTAGATGTGATTGATGACACTCATCAAAGCCAAATGTAGGGACTGGGGCTGTAAATCTTTGGCTACTCAACCACTTCATGTCAGCTTGTTTTAGATTGTGGCTGCTGAAAGCACAAAATGGAGCTGCACTGTTAAAAAAAAAAAAAGAAAGGTTGAGACAACTCAACATTTCAATGAAACTTACTGCAATTCACTATTTTAGGTTTGAGACCAATCAAAAGTGTTTAGTTTTGAAAGAAACCTTTTTTTTTTTTTTTTTTTAAAAAAGGGTTTGCAGACTTACAATCTCTAGTTGACATAATTTGCCTTTCTTCTTTAGATAAACTTGATTCTTTGAATTTTAGAAAGGCAATCAAAAAAAAAAAAGTCTCAGTGAGCTGTGAACCTTATTTGTCATTATTTGGGTGTCCGAAAATTAAATGCTTCTAATTTAAAATTAACTTTTGAATTAATTTTTTAACTTTTTTTTAAGTTTTCTGTTTTTTTGTTTTTTTTGGGGGGGGGGGTCTAGAACTCAAAGATTCAAGTTTATCTAACAAAGAAAAGTAAATTATCTCAACCAAAGATTAGTAGTTGTTAAAACTTTTTAAAAAGTGTGAGTTGGGCTCAAAACTCAAACCTATTGCAGTAAGTCACCTTAGGTTTTGAGAGTTTTGTCAACTTTTTTGTTTTGACAGTGCGCTGCTTTGACACATGCCTGAATCCTGTAATAATGTTGGAAAGGTGCTGGAGTACAGTGTATGCATGTTGAGAAGGAAACTCACTGAAGTTCTTAAAGTTGCAGAACAGAGTTTATCACGTCTTTGAGTTGAAATACAATATTAGGGCTGAAGTGTCATTTATAATGTTGGCTTTTTTCATTTTTATTTTTTGCACATCTACTTATCCTGTTTAAACCCTGTATTTCTGCACGGTTGCAGATAAAACTGAGCTACATCAGTATTATTAGCATTATACTATTTGTACAATCAGATTCCAGGAGTGGCTGCATAGAATTGTTTCTGATCCAGGGTGGGAAATGAGCAGCAGAGAAAAGACAAATGCTGGTCAAATATAAAAGTGGCTGGTAGACTGCAAACACAAAATAATGATTTACTATTGAGAGGTTGGTGAATTCAAATTATGTTACTATAAGTGAATTATTTAAGCAGCATTTGTATAGGAATAATTCTGTCCTAAGCTTTTTTGATCTGACCGTGGCTGGTAGATGTTTTTAAAGATTCAACTTCCCACTCTGGGAAAAAGTCAATATTTATTGAAAAATGTTAGGTAGGTAAGGTAATAATTTCCAAAATTCACAGCATGTTTTTTTTATCAAACAATTTTTTGATTCTATCTATATTTGTTGGTGTTCATTTTTTAAAAAACGAGGCAAAACGCCTGCAGTCAATAACTGTTTTCTGTTTTGCTTGCTGCACACAAAGGAAGGCAGGTACCTGCTTATTAACAGGGCGGTAGCATATAAGTGATGTTTATGTTGACAAAACCGATGATATTTTAATTAAAGATAGTTTAATCATTTTTAAAGCTGAACAATGAAAATTAAATTTAAAACAACAATTTATTTTTTATTTAGTCAAACTTTTTTGACTAAACTTTTTTTTTTTTTTATTTTGGTCAGATCTTTTCTTTTCTTTTTTTTTTTTTTTTCTGATGTCATAAAAAATGATGACATCTGAAAACCTCAACATGAGCTATGACATTTAGCCCTAATATACATTCAAATCAAGACAAAACTATTTTATTTACGTGGCCCAAAATTCACACATTTACCTCAAAGAGCATTCAGTAAAACAGTGGCTCGAAACCTCTTCTTCTTGTCCCCCTTCCAGAAGCCGAAAAAAAGTTTGTGGCCACCACCCCACAATTTTTTTTTCCATTATCAACAACAATTCAGAACTGAAGGGGAAAAAAGATTCAAACATTGAAGTTTAGTGAAATAAAGGTTAGCAGGATATAATCATCAGACTCTTGTTTGTTTATTTGACCTACATAGATCATATTCATTTGTCATTTATTTCTCCCCTGGTAAAATTAAAAACAAATCATATATAATTTTATGTTGACTTAAAGACATTTTATTTTGTTAAGTTTCTAACATCCTGGAGAACAGAACGCGCGTGGTGGTCTACAATATTACCTGATCAGCAGTGCAGTTATTAACAGAAGCAAACAGTAAAATTATTGACTTCCAAAAGTGATTGTACAGTCTGTCCACCTGCTCTTCTTTGATATGATCTTCCACGGATTAGAGGCCTTCAAAGTAAAAGCCTGCTTGCCTTTAGCAAAAAAACAATAAAACCTTGAAGGTGGGCCAACTGGAAAAGCACCTTTAAGGCTCTGAGGCCCGAGGGCCTCCATCTATATGGGATTCATAAAAACACAGTTAATACCCACGCATCACAGAGAATTAAAAAAAAGTGAAGAAATAACAGGACTCAGCTGGTCTGACAGTCAAACTAAACAGTTTGATCATGACTTTGTGTCGGGCACATATGGAAGCTCATGGGTGTAAATGTTTTATGATTTTCGCAGAACTGGAAACAGATTTTGGCTGTTTTGTCTTGAAATCTGAAACACATTATACATGTCAGGAAATAGTTGTTGAAAAAGACTGAGAACTATGTGGTAGTGAACTATGGAGTCAGACTGTTAAACTGTTGTTCACAGTTTCTGTGGTCGATATTTTTTTTGTTGGACTTGAAACATGGCTCGGTGACGTGCCGGAGACAGGTATAAGCCCCACACCTCCTCCTCCCTAAAGGTTTGTTCACATAGAAAACAAATAAAATTTCATGTGAAAATAGATTACATACAGAGGTAATCGAAAGATGTGAATACACGTGAAATTTGCATCATATGCACTGGGTGTGTACACGCAAAATTCATGTCATTCATGTATTTGTGCAATTTGAATTTCAACATGAGTGACAAATTTGCATCTATTGCAGAACTTTTGTTGTGTGTTGTGTAATTATTAAAGATAGTTATTTTTAAAACACTGTATTGACAAGCAGCAATATTACTGTCAGAAAAAAACGGGAATATAAATGTAATATTTTGATTGTTTTCTTGTTTTCAGAGTATACGACTGAATTAATGTATTGGTTGACTGCTTTTTACAAATTAAAAAATATGGTTTATGATTAGAAAATTTAGATTTATGGGCGAGATTTTGCAATCAATAGAATCGGATTGATGATACAGTATTGATTTGTTTTAAAGGAAACATTTTTAAAAAGCCAAGAGTGAAGAGTGAGAGTGAAAATTCAAAATCCATGTATTGGGAAATAAATGTACAGACATCCTGCCAAAAATACAAGAGTGGGAACAAGGCCAAAATAATCTTGTAAATAGTGACCCTGCAAGATCCCCAGTCTTTGCTAAATCATAGTCTGTGACTTAAAACTCTGTGACCTTAGATTGTCAGATTGAGGTCTTTTCAAAATCTTCATCTTAAAATGACTGATTCATCATTAGTGAGAATTAGCTGGGAAAATGTCTAATGACAGATTTTCTCATCAGCAATTATTATGATGCTGTTCAATTTAAAGGCTTGGCCATTAAACAAAAAAGGTAGACCAGAGAAGACGAGTATTTATGCTGAAAAGAACCCGTCCCAGAGCCTGCAGGCTATTAGTGACAGTGATAACTGCCAAACTCAGTTGGAGCATGCAGAGTTTTCTCACAAACAATAACAAACAATATTATCTATGATCTACTGCTCCAATTTTCAACACAATACTACAGGTGGTTTCCATTTCACACCCCGCTGTGATCCAAACGTGTCCAATAAATTGTTGGCGCTTGGTCTATCAAAAACAAGGCTAAACGCCTGCAGTTAAAAACTGTTTGACTGCGACACACCAACGGGGCGGTAGCATCAATTACTTATTTTTTAACCGTCTGTGTTTCATGCATTCTTAACAGCAGGCTCTCAATCAAAAGGACTTCTATTTCTTCAAATCTTCAGTCTAAATGAACCCCTTCTCCTGCTCTGTTCTGTTTGGTGGCACTGGTGGAGTCGCTGCAAAACAGCCCTGTTGGTTGTCCCTGGATAAAATATGATTAAGTGTCCTCTAGGATACCCTTCCAGTGGTTAAAATGTGATTAAGTGTGCTACAGAGTGCCCTTCAGTGGACAGAATGTCACAAATTGCCTTCTAAGGTGCCTTTCCAGTGGACAAAACGTGATAAAATGCCCATTAGAGTGCCTTGCCAGTGAATAAAGCATGATAAAGTCCTCTCAAGAGTGGTCCTCAGTGTTCAAATTGTGTTAACATACCTTATAGTGTGCCTTTCCAGTGGACAAAACAAGATAAAGTGCCCACTAGAGTGCCCTTCAGAGGACAAAATGTAGTAAAATGCCTTCTACTGTGTCCATCTAATGGACAAAACAAGACAAAAGGCCCTCTATGGTGCCCTTCAGTGGACAAAATGAGGTAAAGTGCCTTATAAAGTGGCCTTCCAGTGGTCAAAATGTGATAAAATGCCCAATAGAGTGCTCCTCAGAGGATGACATGTGGCAGTGACAAGTAACAAGTGCCTTATAAGGTCCCCCTCCATTGAATAGAACATGATAAAGTGCCCTTTAGATTATAAATTGCCCTCTATGTTGCCCTTCCAAATGTTCAATAGCTGATTGTTCTCAGGGTGTTTCGATTACAGCCGTAGTGGTTGTTGTACTTTACGTCACATATTAAAACAGTTTTTATCCAGACCGGGGATTGGAAGTGTTTCACCAGAAATGCATTGCAACTTTTGGCATATTGGTGCCCCACCACATACCCTGCCCCCGCCCCTCAGACTGCCACCTGAATCATTGATCTTTTTTTTTGTCTGTTGTCATTTGTTTGTCGTGGTTTAATAAGTAAATTACTTAGTACACACTTGTAAAAAAAGTCATAAAAGTACAAGTACCCCCAAAAATGACTTCATTACAATCATTTGAGTAGTGGTAATTAGTTACCTCCACCCCTGCCAGCCACTGTACATCCACATCCACAGATCCCCACACCCATGCAGTGATAAATCAAGCAGCAGTGGAACATTTACTACTTGGTTGAACATATTATACTTGGCCATTAATTTTACCACTGTGCTGCTGTCAAACTAGACGTGTTGACGTGTTGAACATGACAGCCACAACTTGATGGTCTCCAGCTGACACACACACATACACACACACACACACACACACACACACACACACACACACATAATAAATAATTTAATCACTAGAGAGTTCGCCTGTTTCAAAGTTTAATAGCCAAGAGTTTGATCTTTTAAAATATATTTTCCAACATAACTGAGGAGTAAAAATCAAACCCTCCTCAAAATACAGTTCTAAAGAATGAGTGACATATGTCTATATGCATTTCTGTTCTGTTGGAAGCTTGTGGTTTCTCATCATTTCAGTTTGAAAAATGACTTCCAGAGACAAGGCAGGTATTTGGTCCATGCATGCTGTACAGTCTCCATCAAATCAAACTCAAGTGTACGTCTGCTGTTTGTTTTCAGATACTCAGCGCTGAGGCCGGACAGAGGAGGTCAAAGACACTGAGGAGGAAAAAGAGAGAGTGGATCCTTCCTCCCGCCAAGCTGTTAGAGAACACTGACTACACCAAGCAGGAATTTATTGCCAAGGTTATTTAAATATTGGTCATTAAAATTTGATTTCCCACAATTAGTGGTGGCACCATGAGAAAACTGGTCCCTGGATGGATGAACTTCTTCAACTTGTCACATAAACAACTAATTTCTGTCATGTCATTGGCTGATCTGCCACCAACCCTACAGTGAAAAACTAGTTGCCACTTGTTGAAAAGAGTTTCAGTCAGTTTCAGTTATCAATCCTCAGCAGCATCATGACAGGGAATTTCCCCCGAGGACAAAGGCTGATAGGTGTTGTTTTAACAGAGTGAAAGTGCCAAACACTATTCAGACTAACTGGTAAGAATCAGCTCAGTGTTTTATTTATTTATTTTCCACCTGCTGAAATAAGAATTTGGGAAGAGTTGAACATAGTGTACCATGGAACATGGTCTCACCAGACTTTTTTTTGGATGTGGCATCCATAGCTAGCTTATGAAAACTAAAGCTGACGAGCCACAGTTGAAATTTAGAGGAAAAGGCACCGAGCCATAGATGTAGGTCATGACACACATTTTAGTTGATGAAAGATGAAAACATATTTTTACAGTTGGCAATCTCTTTACACTGTAAAAAATGGCTGAAATAATGCAAATTTTCAAGCCAATGTACTGCAATAGATTGACCTATAATCTTTAGTTGAGATAATTTACTATTCTTCTTTAGATAAATTTGAATCTTTGAGTTTCAGAAATTAAGAAAAAACAAACTGTATTTCAAAATTTAAACATCATTCACTTTCACTTGAATTTTTCAAATACAATTTTTTTTGGGGGGGTTCTAAAACTCTAAAAAAGAAAAGTAAATTATCTCAACAAAAGTTTAGTTGTTGGTAAAACTTTTTTAAAACTCCAAAGTTTTGGTTGGGCTCAAAATTCAAAAATTTATTGTAATAAATTAACTTGAAATTTTGAGGTGTCTCAACTTTTTTATAGACCTACAAATGATACATGAAAATTAAACAATTTATTGTTTAGTTTATTGTACAGCTATGGCTGTCTACCCAAACCACAAAGAGTTCATCTGCAAAGCAGCATCCAAAAGAAAACACACAGCAGTGTGTACAGAGAGAGCTAGAGATGTAACAGCACTTGGTCTTGACTTGCTCTTGCTCTGACTTGGTCTTGGTTCAGATTTGGTCTTGGTTTAGGATCGTCTTGACTGCAACACGAGAGTACACCACGTACGTTGGGTGAATTAAGGGTGCTGCATAAGCTATCTTATGCACTTAAGCTAAAATAAGTCACTGTTGACTTTTTGTTTTGCACTGGATACAAACGACTGACTCCTCTATGACATTTGATCATAAATGATGTGCTGAGTCTGCGTAAGTGATGAGTAAAAAAGCATTTGTGATATCACACAACATTACTTAAGACTGTGTTATTAATATGCTTTGGGTGAGGACAGGCTGTACTGTGAACGCAGGCCTTGAAGGCCTGAGTGTGAGACATTTTAGACCAGCCCCTCACTATAAAAACTGTTCCAGGTGTGTTTTTTTTCCATCTATAAGAAAACACTTTGGCCCACAGCTGCAGCAGACATTTTTGAATCTCCAAGAATCCAAATATGATCACTGAGGAGCCTAGGAGCCCTTGGTTAATCAAACTAGATTTCTCTCTACATGTAGCTTTGCTGTAATTAAACTCCTTCAGTAGCAAGGAAAAGGTAGTTTTCAAAGTATGTTTTCTAATAAGCTTATGTCTCCTGGGGCTCATCATATCGACTGTCGACCATGAATATATGTGTTCCAACCTGATGTTAAAGAGAGCTTAGGTCATGGCGTCAAATCCAGTCTAGTCTCTGTTACATAAGTTTCAGTTTCTCTGTCTTTTCAGTGTTTCTTTCTTTTGATCTTTCCGAAACAGTGAAACATGTCTCCAGGGTTTCCTCTATAGTCTAGGAATAAATAATCTAGGAATAAATAGTTTCTACTACAGCTCTCTCAAAATCATAAAAGACAAGGAAATCAACTTCACCGCCAGTAACTTGACTTTGATTTGAGCCTTTTAACTTGAAAATACTTGATACCTTTACCCAAGCCCAAAGATTAGGGTTGTCAACATTCCCATGAAAAAAAGACCTATCTCAAACACTAAAATAACAATAATCATAACAGTGTTTACAGATTCTTGAATTCTCTCTGTTTTGTTGTCAGATTCGCTCTGATAAAGACGTCCATGCAGCAGTGGAGTATTACCTCACTGGACCTGGAGCTGACAAGGAACCGTACAATCTCTTTAAGGTGGACCATAGCACGGGGTTTGTGCGTATCACTGATATTGTGGACCGGGAGAAATACCCATTCTTCGATGTAAGTTTTTCTTTAAATTAGTTCCAGGCCTGATACATAGACACACTGTTTTTTTTCCTGTTTTCTACTAATCTCAACTTTGGGAAGAGTTATATCTATGGCTACAACTGTGTTCACTTTTGAGAGGTCAAAGTAGAACCCTCTTGACAAAATAAATGACAGTTGGTCAATGAGTGTGACGTGGAGTATAAAAAACCACAGACACACAATATGGGAAGGTGGTGTAGTAGTACAGAGAGTGAACAGCTCCACCTTGTGGACAATCTAGAACTTGATGAACAGGCATAAACCATGAGCTTGAAGGTTTATTGTTGATCTTAGACCTCAGAACTCCAATTAGTGAATTTCTTCCGTGGCGTTCAAGCCAGACCCTTTGGCCTTCATCGGTGGCTGGAAGTTGCTCTGTAGTCATGAAGTTCATCTCACTAGATTTGTTCCAAAATCTGCTGATCAATGACAAGAAGTGGCTGAAAGCTCTGGCAGAAATCTGGGTGACAGACTTTAATGAAAGCCATGAAATGTGGCAGAAAGTGTAGGTTCATCTAGTACAGGGACAGTGAATTGAGATTTTTTCTTTTGGTAAACTTCTATTGCATAACTGGGTTTCTGCTGTGGGTCTAAAAATGAAGATGTGGCCAGTATAGTATAGTAAGTTAGATAGAGTTGTTGTGTTTTTGTTACTGTGGGATGAGCCCTTTATATATCGACAGTATCCCAGAACAGACAAACCAAACACTGGCTCTAGATACAACCTTTAGCATTTTGTGCGAGTTTAACAGCCACCGTAGGTTGGCCTACATGCTTGTAACAGGAAAGTGATAGTAATCTGCATGTGCACAGCTATATGCTGCTAAATGCTACACTCTGGTCCCTTAAAAGACCAATATGAACCATATAACCCTGTCCTCTTTCTTCATGTGATTCATGCAGCTAAAAGGGGAAGCAAGATTCAAAAACGGGACCGTGGCAGAGCCAAGCATCCCTCTGACTGTCACAATTCTGGATATGAATGACAATTCTCCTTATTTTGAGCTGCATACTGGCAACATCTCAGAGGCGAGCAAACCAGGTACTGCCACTCTTTAAACACATACACCCACCAGCAGCTTGCTACAGTGGCTGACTGAGACCAGGGTTTGTCCTGTGTGAAACCAAGTCATCACTGACTTCTTTGTGATGTTTTAAGTGAATTTACTTTATGTGATTACTTAGTATAGCATAGTATATACAACATATGTTACGTACATGATTTTAACTTAAGTAACATACTTATTTTATCCCAAATCATGATCTTTATCAAACCTTCTCTTTTTTGTGCCTTTATTTTGAAAGTCTAAACGCACGCTAGAGGTGTACTTACAGTTTCATGATTTTTCCTTAACCACCTCTATCAGACCCACCTATACATTTTGGCACAACAGTGTCATAATTTTATTTTCTTTTTTTCATTTATCAGTGAAAAAACATGATAACATTAAACACTGACACAGTAAACAATAAAGGACACAGTGGACAGACATACAGACAGCGTAGACATGACATGATGATGTCAAGGAGCAGAAATTAGGCTGGCTTAGGTAGAGTGTGTGTGTGTGTGTGATATTTATTAGAGTGTGCACATATATGAGAGACAGAGGAGTCTTTGGCAAATGACATGGCTGAATGACATACATGGCATAGAGAGGGTAAATATATTTTGTTAATTTTGTAATGATTATACAATAATAGAATCATTCGATAGTAGTATGATATTGTCAGTATCATCATTATATACAGTATAATATAATACAACATGCAACACAACAATCTCACAAATTTATGTGAATGTTGTGTTGTTCCTGTGGTCTGTTTTTACATCTCAACCAACCAGTTCTCATCCCAGGTCATTAAATGCCGTCTCTGGTTTGTCATGGCCCTCAATGTGATTCACAAAGTACCTTTAGCATCTGTATGAGGTGCTGCCAGAAAGGAGTTTTAACATGTGGTTAATGCTGTGAAACATTGACAGTTCAGTTAGGTTCAGTCACCTAAAACACTACTGACACTCGTTGTGTCCTGTTGTGATCCCCTGCAGGAACCTTTGTCATGCAGATCGTGGCCAAAGACAATGACCAAGCTGGCACGATTAATACAGAGATCGCCTACAGCATCGTCAGTCAGGAGCCAAAAGGCACAGGTCACATGTTCAGGATAGACAGAAACACAGGCAAAGTGTACGTCAAGGAGCCAACACTGGACAGAGAGGTGAGGCTGCTACTCACTGCAAGCATTCCCAGAGGTGGGAAGTAACTATCTACAAATACTTCATTACTGTACTTAAGTTTTCAGGTAGCTGTACTTTTTTTTTTTCTTCTGACACCTTTTTAGTTTTCTCTTTATGTGAACTGTACTTTCTATTCTACGTTTTCAAAACAGGCTTGTTACTTAAAATTTAATTAATTTGAGGGAAATGATTTAAATAATTATTACATATAAAATAATAAGATTTTTTTTTATTGTGTACCACCTTCCTAATATCAGGAGTGATTTCAACAGCTACACAACAAGACAAACAATGTAAAAGACAAAACAGACATCAAGAGAAAAAGGTTGTAATGAAACAAAAAAGATGTTAAAGATGTAACATGAGAAAGAAAATAACGTAATAGAAAATGGTGTAGAAGACGTAACAAGACAAAAAACAATATAAGAGATGCATCAGGACACAAAAGAAAAAGGACAAATATGTAACGAGACAATAAGACATAACAGGATAAAAAATACAAGACAAAAACAACCGTAAAAGGTGTAAGAAGACAAAAACAAGTTAAAAGCTGTATCAAGACAAAAAAGACATGAAGAGACAACAAGACAAAAAAGATTCAACAAGACGAAATAGACAGAGTGAGACTCAACTGCTGCGAAAAGGTGAGGTGCACCTTACTAGTACAGGATTGGACCCCTTTTTTGCCTTCAGAACTGTCTTAATTCTTCATGGCATAGATTCAACAAGGTGCTGGAAACATTCCTCAGAGATTTTGGTCCATATTGACATGACAGCATCACACAGTTGCTGCAGATTTGTCGGCTGCACATCCACGACGCAAATCTCCTGTTCCACCACATCCCAGGTGCTCTATTGGTCACTTAAGTCACTTAAATCACCTTTTTTCCCCATTCTGATGCTCAGTTTGAACTTTTCCAGGTTGTCTTGACAATGCCTACATGCCTAAATGCGTTGAGTTGAGTTGCCATGTGATTGGTTGATTAGATATTCAAATTGACGAACAGTTGAACGGGTGTATCTCATAAAGTGGCCAGTGAGTGTAGATTGTTACTTCAAAATGTACAGAACCTGTTTAGATTATACTCACATGACAAGGTTCAAGCATTTTCTTCATATGATTTCATAGGGCAGGAAATATAGAGATTATAAAATAAGATTCTATGATTTTCCTTCTGTTTTTGATCATGGAATGTATAGGAGTAGTTTGTATTAAGATCTGTTTTTGTGAACTTGGTATTGTAAAACAAACTGAAATGAGCAAAACAACAAAACTGCGCCAAACTAAAAATACAAACTTATCATGTTATACAGTAACGAGACTTTTTATAACAATGTACTATACTTATATCTTGTTATAATGTGAAAATCTTCATGTTAAAGCGGGGTAATATATTTTTATTTTGTTCATATTTTAACAATATAAGTTATCATGTTCATTGTAGTTATAATTCCACACATATATTGTTTCTTGCTGTTTTAAGTTTGTATGCACAAAAACATGAAAATATCTTATGACATGAAAAAAGTTATATGTTATGTTATAACCATAAACCTTTCACATTAGGGTGTGATACTGATCTGTCTTTTGTTTAATGTGGTAGCTATACACTGCTGTAAACTCTCCTATCATTGGAACAAGCCATTATGTTATGAGTTATGGTCTCATCCTACAGTTGTCAATCACTGATCAATCACAATTTGAACTGCGGCATGAAGAGTAAACCTTAGTTGGATCACTCTGAGTTTTGGCCAACACATTTTGGTTTGCTGTTTTTCCTCCGACAGACTCATGACTTCTACAGACTGACTGTGAAGGGGACTGATTTGGGAGGGGCAGCAGATGGGCGTACGGGGACAGGAACTGTGGAGATCAAGGTCCTGGACATCAATGACAATTTGCCCGAACTGGAAAAATCTGAGGTGAGTCATCCCATTATTGTGAACGCAGTATCTCAAGAACACCTTAAGGGAATTTCTTAAAATGTGACACAAGTGTCCACTTGGACTCACAGTCACAGTGACTGTGAGTCCAATGAGGTGATGACATTTTATATCCAAGAGGTCAAAGGTCAACATCACTGTGACATCATAATGTTCAGCTCTCTATCAGTCCTCTGTCCTCCTATCTAAAAATAGTCTGTAACTGAAGACAGCATGTTTCTACCTGGAAATTATTCACTGAAGTTTTGCCATTTAATAACTTCTTAAATTTCTTCAAAGTCTTCACTACAGACATTATATGAGTGTGGACAGACATACTGTACTGTAACTTGACTGGTTGGTGGAGACAAACAACTGTGAGGCAGTAATTCAATTTTTTGCCGCTGTTTTATACAACCATTGACAGCTGACTTTTGACTCTTTGACTCTTTTTTGACTCCTCTTAACTGGCAACTAGGGGCCACAAGTGATCAACAACTGCTTCAGTCTGAAATCTTGTTTCAGCTCAGGACAACATATGTGGAGTTCATATTAATGTTGGTTGAACTTCACAAATCTCCGCTGGTTGCATCTGGTTGTGGTGACATTGCAGTAGGTTCTTCACCATCTGTTCCCTGATGGGGATCTGCACTCTACTGAGTGACATCTTCTAGTTTAGAAAAAGACTGGCTCAGGTATCATCACTTGACTTACCAGGTAGTCATAAATGGGGAGAGATCATGACCACTGTTTGGTTTTGGTCTGGTGTTCACAGACAGCTGATATTTCTAGCATTCATGAGTTTTGAGCACAGAACAGTAGACTAGCAGGAAAAGTAGACATAACTGCTGCAGAGACAGAATTGACAGTGAGACTTGGGTACGTATTTAACACAAAGAATTTTTCACTATAGGCCTCATGTTTTGTTTTGTTCTGTTTGCAGTACACTGGCTCCGTGGATGAAAATGTTGATGATGTAATTGTGATGAGAATCAAAGCTAAGGACAAAGACCTTGTGAACACAGACAACTGGCTGGCTGTCTTTACAATCGACAAAGGAAATGAGGATGGTCTCTTCTCTATTGAAACGGACCCAAAAACCAATGAAGGCATCCTCAAGCTGGTCAAGGTATTTCTACTTGTGTGATATGACTTAAAACATGATTTAATTATTTTTAATTTAAATTACTGTAACTAGTGTTGGGTAGGTCCCTAATATTTATTTGCTGCATCTTTTCACTTGCCATCTTCCCTCTCACCCTTGTTTACCTTTAATCCCGGATCAAACAGGCTGTGGATTATGAAGAAATCCAGACTCTTGAGCTTGGCCTGATCATTGAGAATGTAGCTCCTCTTGTAGAGGGTGGGCCTGTAAATATGGATGTGGACGTTAAAGTTGGAGAGGGTAATCCTTTGGCTACTGGAGCCGGTGCTGGTGCTGGTGCTGGTGCTGGTGTTGGAGTCGGAGTAGGGGTGGATGCAGGGGTGGACGTGGGGGTAGATGCAGGGGTAGATGTGGGGGTGGATTTAGGTTTAGACGTTGGTGTAGATGCTAGTCTGGAGGCAGGACTTAAGCCCAATGTAGGGCTTGGCCCTGGAGTTAGTCCGGGAGTGGGTGTTGGACTCAAACCAGGTGTCAAACCAGGACCAGTGACAAAGCCAAAGCCAACGAAGCCGAAAACACCGGGGAAAAGCTATCCCATTAAAATAGCAGTGAATAATTTGCCAGAAGGTCCAGCATTCAAGCCTGAGCTCAAGAAGGTTCCAGTATCAGAAGATCCAAATGAACAACCTGAGGATGGTGTGCTCACAGTGTTTGCTGCTGTCGATCCAGACACAGGAAAACAAGCTGAAGATGTCAGGTCAGTCAAGCTGCAGTTAACACAACTTTAAAGTCTCTTTAAAGGAAAATGTTTTTTTTTCTTCTAAACACATTCTACATGTTAGAAAATAGTTCCTGAAAACATGTGACAAGAGTGAGAAGTGCTTATTATAATGTTTTTGTTGTTCCTTTTCTTACATATTTGTTGTGCTCCAGTTATGCCAAAGCCTATGATCCAGATAACTGGTTTTCTATCGATGAAGAGACAGCTGAGATTAAACTCAACAAGAAACCAGATAGAGAGTCACCGTTCTTGAAGAACGGTACCTACATTGCCAAGATTCTGGCCATATCAAAAGGTAATATCATGTACACCTTATAATACTGTACTTGTTTTTGTTGTCAACAGTGAGGCTTCATTTCTTTCTTCTGTTCTGAACAGCCTCTGGCTTTAATGCTGAAGGGCTCTCTAATTAATGCAATGTTTTTCTTCTCATGATTTATCATCAGTCTATTTGAGCTGGATGAGCAATTCATAAATGTAGTGCCAAAAGTAATTTATGACATAAAGCACACTGATCTGTTGCAAAGCCTGCAAAACTGCTTTATGACTCAAGGTTTGTCATGTACATCCACTACCAAACCTCCATACAAACTATGGGCAAAAACACTGACACTTTGCTTTAACAGTGCAGAGAGTAGTTCAAGACTTATGTTTGTAAAGCTGGAAACGAGTGTTGCCAATGTCTCGAACTTTACACTACAGAGTAGATCTTTGTGTTGTTGGCCATACTGTCTGTGTGTTGTTTGACTAATGAATCCGTTGTCGTCCTCAGACCAGCCAGCAAAAACAGCCACGGGAACAATAGCGATTGAGGTCACTGATGCCAACGACCACTGTCCCAGGCTGACCACCTCTAAAACCAGTCTGTGTTCTG
Organism: Lutjanus erythropterus; assembly: GCF_056507025.1. Classification (NCBI taxonomy): domain Eukaryota; kingdom Metazoa; phylum Chordata; class Actinopteri; order Lutjaniformes; family Lutjanidae; genus Lutjanus; species Lutjanus erythropterus. The sequence continues at coordinate 3,511,850 of NC_139323.1, read as the reverse complement.
ATAAAAAAACGGTCTATGTTACTGGCTTTGATGAGGATGTCAGCCCCAATGGTGCTCCATTCAAATTCATAATCATACCTGATGGGACACGAGGCAGCTGGGACATAGAAATCATCAACGGTAAGGAAATGTGAGAAAACTGGTTATCCACAAAACAGACACAAATTATTTTATTTGCTCTTGCATTAGTGATTGTTTTGATCATTTTCTTCTTAGCAAGAGCTTGTCAACAGTGTAAGTGATCAAGATATAAACTGTATGTAAACTATAATTAGGTATGAAGTTCAAATATTGTAGTAAATTTCAAATTCAGATTGTCAAATTCAGATTAATCTTTTTTAAGTACAGGGATATTGGTCCTTTAAATCAGAGAATAAGAATAAGAAGATCAGATCCACAGCACTACTTGATGTGCCTGTAATGTTCATCCCGTCCACACCAGAAAAATGGACATATAGATTGTCTATGCAAGAAGCTTATTACAATCAATATTTATGTGTAGATGGCCACCTCTAGTGGCCATAGTAATTATGAGAGAGCAATAGAGCAGATGGCTAGATGGGCTTTCACCCAGTAGACTGGGGTTGGTGTCCTGTATGAAACCAAAAGTTCAGTTATTTAAAGTTTCACGTTAAATTACGTCACGACTTACTAAAAACACAAAATGTGACTTTTGTACTGTGACATAACATATTGTAACATAACAAAACATAATGTAACAAAATATAACTCAACAAAATGTATTGTATCAAAATGCAACAGAGCATAACGTAACGCAACACACTTATTTCAACCCAAACCATGATTTTTTCCTAAACCAAGCAGTTTTATCACCTAAACCTAACCAAACTACAACCATTTCACAATGTGAACCATGTGACTTACACCAGATGACTTATGTCATGTGCTTGGTTTGACCAAAACCATGATCTTTTTGCAAAACTAACCAAGTAGTTTGGATGCCTAAACTCAACCTAACCTTGAATATTTCACATTTTCTATATCATGTGACACATATCACATGACTTACATACCTTAAGGCCCAAATCATCCTGCTGTTGGAACTCTCCAAGGGTCTTACTGTATATGTCGTTTTTGGAATTACTGGCAATCAACACACTCTTTTGTTGAGGGATAAGGATGTGTTGATATTGATAGCATATATTAGTAGAAATAGTAGTAGTATTACTGCTCTACAAGTATTACTGGCTACAACTGTATAGTAATAATGATAATACAGTGTGAGTTTGACAGCTCTCTGTTCTTTGTTGTCTGTAGACACGACTGCCGCTCTTCACTCGCGTGAGAGCCTGTGGCCTGGGACGTATAAGCTGCAGGTGCAGGTGGCGGACCAGCAGGGTCTGTCCTGCCCAGCCGATGAGGTTTTTACTCTGGATGTTTGTACCTGTGTGGACACAGAGGACTGCGGCACCTTCATGGCAGCAAGACAAACAAGAACTTCTTCTGTGCTCTCAGCCCCAGCCATCGGCCTGCTGCTAATGGCAATGTGCTTACTGCTGTGTGAGTTGACGTTTAGCAAACACAGTAAACACATTATTACATCATCATATAAACATAAATCCAGTTTAAAATAGATAGTTAACTGTGTGTTTGTGTGCCTTTTGAACACAGGAGGCAAAACAGACCTGGGCGTTACTTAAATTTACTTTACATTGATCCAACTGCTTTTGTTCTCTCTGCAGTAATGCCTTGTCTCCTGCTGAAATGTCAGGGTGGAGGAGGAGACACTATCTTTCCTGACCAATTTAGCGATATGCCATTTGATGCCAAAGAACACCTCATTTCCTACCACACTGAAGGCAAAGGCGAGGATAAGGTTGGCTGGCATTTTCGTCTCTTTTCTAAGGGAGCCAATTTGACCTTAAGTCACCCACACTGTCTTGCCAAAGTCATACATTATATGTGTTGATAGGTAACATTGCATCTCTTATGTTCTTTTTAGGAGGTGCCCCTCCACAGTGTCCCTTCCCCTGTCATCTTGGGTGCCCAAAGGAAAGTTGAGGCTGCAGGAGCACTGAACTTCAGCTCCATTCCTTCAAGATTCATAGACACGCATCAGACAACAGCGTACGGTCAATCTGTGTTTCAGGAAACCACCCAAAGTTTGATGGAGGTTGACAACGCCTACGGGTTTTCGAGGGAAACATTCAACCATGCCAATGGCATTGCAATCAGCAGGCAAACAGCTGGCAGCCATCAAGCGTCATCTTTGTTTGATGATATAGCTTTACCAGACGTCTTCCTCAATGACTACTACACACAGGTACTATGTTTCATTCAACTTTTTATTCAATGGTTTTTCCCCCAGGTCTTCCACAGACAAACATGTTCAGAGTTTGTTGACAGCAGTGTTTGTGCTATTTCTTTGCCCTAAACAGAAAGCGGCGTGTGCTCTGCCAGTGAAGGACAGTCTGATGGTGTATGATTTTGAGGGCCAGGGCTCCCCTGCTGGTTCAGTGGGCTGCTGCAGCCTCCTGGGTTCTGAAAATGACTTGCAGTTCATCAGTGACCTTGGGCCAAAGTTCAAGACCCTGGCAGAGATCTGCTCCCCTCCTGCACCGACACCCAAACCCACCCTGACACGCAAAGTAGCAGGCACTGTTAAAAGCACGGTTGATATTGTTGAACCAGTTGTTAAGCCCAAAATTGAGCAAGTTATTGAGACAAAACATACCAACATAAAGACGCAGAAAGTTGTGTCATCTTCTAACATCTCCAAATCATCTGTCAGTACTGTAAACACTGCCCAGCAATCGACTTCTCAAACACTTCCTCAGCCCACAGTTACTAACTTCAGTCATTCCTCTAACATCAGTCATTCTGCTACTCTGCCACGTCCACCTCAGACCGTGGTGCTACAGCAGCAGCCAATTTACTACACAACCACCCCTGTACTTCAGCCTATGCGCTATGTAGTTCAACCACAGCTTCAGAACACAGTTCTGCTGGCAGATGGGACACATGGAGCCAATTTTCCAGGTGTATATGTTGTCAGTGGGCCCCAAGGCTCTCCTCCTGGGCTCATTATCCAGGGAGTTGAGAAACCCAAAAGCCCTACCAGCCCCACAAGTTCAGTCAGCCCCACCCTGTTGCTACCTGTGAGCCCAGGTATGTCACAGGGCCCACTCCCTGTGGATGGGTGGAAAATGGTGGGGCCGAATACTGGCGGTAAATATGTGCTTATTCAGGATAAGAGTTGTCCAGGTGAGGCAGAGAAGGTGGACCCAGGCTCATCTCAGGGCACTTTGCCCAGAGGTGCTATCCTGGTAAAAGAGGCTGCTCCTCCTCAGGGGGTGTTAGGCCCAGCAGCCCATGGGAGTGTGTATGGCATTCTGCCAGGACACAGTGTTGCTAAACAAGGGGGTGTTATTGCGGTAAATAGAAATTTGGGGCAAACGTGGGTTGGGCAGCCAGGGCAGATAGGGTTAGGGCCAGTTACGGTTTTGGGAGTTGGTGCTGGGCAGCCACAAATGGGAATGGGAAATGTGGTGGCAATGAAGCCAGAAGTCAATCAGCCAGGAATTTTGCCTGTTGGAATCAGTCCAGTTGGGATTAGGCAGGTCAATGTTAACCAGGCCGAAGGAATTTCTCCATCAGAACATACAGTGGATGCCACTGGCATTCCAGAAGCAGGTAGAACAGATTCACCTAAGGACCTTAATGTTGTAAATACTGTCATTACTGTTGTACCTTCAAATGAAGAGGTTACAATGAAAAATCTGTTTAACAATGGCAGTGATCCATCTCAGAACATACCTGATGACACAGTTGAAGAAAAGCGATCAGAAGTTGTGATCACCTACACATCAGAGCAGCACACAACAGTAGATAATGAGGATCACAGTGAGATGGTCCACAGTGAGGAGAAAGAGGGAACCCAAGAGTGTCCAACAGAAAAAACAGAAAAATCTTCAGTCACAAATCTTGAAAAGGATATTGTAAAGTCATTACAAGGGCCAAATGTACTGCAGTCTGAGCAGTCTGACACAGTGGTAGAGAAATCAGGAGATACAATGGATGAAATTGCCCCTGATCAATTGAATGACATCACTGAAGCTCCAAATAACAAATCTACAGATGGTATAAGTCAGACAATAAAATCTAACTACCCACAAGAGAATGCAGAGGAAGAAGCTAAGGTTCCACAACCAGAACACCAGGAAAATCATGTTCCCTCTGAAGGTTCTTCAGGGGAAGACAAATCAATGGTCATTGAAATGTCCTCTACAGAAGATTTCCTACTTGGATCAGACACCCCTGATTTAGTTGATAAAGAAAAAGAGAATGAGGAGACATCAACATTTCCACAAGGCGAGGAAGCCATTTCTACTTCAGATCCCATCAACATTGTAGAAATATGTGGTACCATGGAAGAAAATGTGGACAGACAGGAAGCAGCAACTTTGAAAGAAGAAGTTCAAGAAGAAAATAAACCAGACTTGGAAACAAATCTGATTGTTGGCACTTCTGATAGCATCCAGGCAGAAGACAATATGGAGGGAAACATTACTGTCACCAGTAACGCACCTGAAGAGGCTAAAGCTGAGCAGAAGCAACTGTTAGATGCTGAAGTGAGACTCAGTACTGTGGATGATGAATTGTCGGCAACTCCATCAACTGAGATTTCACCAGACACTGTGGATGAGTCTGAAGAGACATCCACCCCTCATCAAGAAGCAACAGATCTGCAAGTGAATCATAGTGAAGAAGATATGATTGATGAATGCCTTGCAGAGACAGATATTGCTGCTGTTGAAGCAAAAACATCACTGCAGATGGTGAGAAATATTCTAACTAACCAAGAGGAAGGAGATCTGGGTGGTCCATCTTTGATAACTGCACCGGAAGAAGACAGTGCAAGTGATGGAGAGAAAGAGGAGGTAACTGTGGAGGAAGGAGTGTCACGGCAGAGTTTCAGCACCTCAGATGAGGCTGCTGTCAAGGAAACCGTATCAGTGGCACAGCAAAATACAGGCGTCTCAGATGACCAAGCTGAAGAAAGTGCAGAAGAAGATGCACCACACATGAGTTCTCAAGTGGATGATACCTTAATCTCAGATAATGAAGAGGAGATTGGAGAGGTTGTGGCATTGCCTGTACAGCAAAATGTTAGCATCACAAATGATCAAGAGGAAGAGATTGAAAGAGAAGCTGCATCAGGAAGAGGTCTTCTACTGGAGGATCAGCTCATCTCAGGTGACAACAGTACTGATGAAGAGAAAAATGAGGCTGCTGTGGGAGAAATGATGTCACAGGTACAGCAAAATATAGGCTTCTCAGATGAACAGGATGAGGAGAGAGTAGATGTGTTACACATGAGTTCTCATGTGAATGATACCTTAATCTCAGATAACAAGGAAGAGATTGTGGAGGTTGAGGCTTTACAGCAAAATCTTAGCATCACAGATGACCAAAATGAAGGGACTGGAAGGGAAGCTGCATCAGGAAGAGGTTCTCCATTGGAGGATCAGCTCATCTCAGATGTCAATAATGTTGATGAAGAGAAAGATGTGACTGCTGTGGAGGAAATGGCGTCACCAGTACAGCAAAATATAGGCTTCTCAATTGACCAAGATGAAGCGAGTGCAAAAGAAGATACATCACACATGAGTTCCCAAGTGGATGATACCATAATCTCAGATAACGAGGAGGAGACTGTTGAGGTTGTGGCATTACAGCAGAATCTTAGCATCACAGATGACCAAAATGAAGTGATTGAAAGTGAAGCTGCATTAGAGAGAGGTTCTTCATCAGAGGATCTGTTTATATCAGAAGACAACATAATCGATGGAGTCACAGGGGAAGATATTGTGGAGGAACAAGCATCGCCTGTACAGCAAATGACGAGCATCTCAGATAAAGAAGAAGACAGTGAAAAAGAAGAAGCATCCCATATAGATAGGCTCATCTCAGGTGACAGTGGGGTGACGGGTGCTAACATTGAGGGTCTGGGTGATGTTGTCACATCTTCAGAGGGAATGAGATCATCCAGGGTGGCCACAGGACAGGTTTCTGTGTTCAGTGAAGACACTGCGGCCAGTGTTAGCATACTGACATCTGGACAATTCACTGAGGGTGAAACACAGTCTGATTACCAGAACACAGATGTAACTGAAATTGAACACAGTGAGGGTGTAGATCTCACTTTGGAAAAGGGCAAAGTAGAAGTCCCCTTTAGTTTAGAAGTTAGAGAGGGATTAAACAATGCATCTGGTCAGGTATCACCTATATATCATTCAGAAGAAGTGGAGGATGACACAACCACATCTTCAGTGTTGGAAGCAGACCCAGGCTCAGCAGAGACAGAAGCAGCAAGTTTTATTGCAACAGGTGGGGCAGCTGAGCAGGCCGGTTACATTGATCAGAGTGAGAGTGTGCACATGACTCGAGAAGCAGCAGGGGGAGGCCAAAACCTTCTTGGGAAAGCTGGTTCAATAGAGGTTGTGTCAGAAGGTCCTTATTACATGCATGGGGCTGAAGCAAGTGCTGGTCAAGTAACTCCTGTAGAGCTTCAGACGGTTATCAGCCAAACTCCTCGGAACAAGTCCAGAAAGAGTAAAAAGGAGTCGAGCAAGAGTCCTTTAAGTCCAAAAAGCCCCTCTGGAAAGTGTAAGCAACAGTGATTGCTTTCAGTTTGAAGCTGCGTTAACAGTTGTACCGTTTCCCCATAGCGTTAAATGTGGAGTTGGTATGCCCCAGTTAAACTGGCAGCTTTCTGCACCAGTGTCATAAGAATGAATTTATGAATGTTAATCACCAGAAAAAAGGGCTGTTCAACCCAGAAAATGTTATATGCTCAATATGTAAAGTAGTCTTGGGCAATATGACAATATCTACCATGTGATGGTAGAAATGTGTCCACCAGTAGAGATTTGACAATACAGTTTCCACTGTCCCCTGGGACAGGATATGGCATCTAGTGAAACAGGGCTATGATCTTGCAATTGTCTTTGGAATCTTGCAAATCCAGCTGCCTCGTAAAGTAACGAGATACGGGCATGGATGTATAATTGACACCTCAATACAGCGTCAATGTCAAGCTTTGCTTCCAATATTGCCCACTTGTGGTATTGCAGAAAAAAATCCCCTGCAGTTCAAAAAGCATTTTCCCCTTAAGCTACTATTTTTTAAAAGAGACATCTGTAAAACAGTTGACAGTACACCTCAAACAGCAAACAAGGTACATTTTTACTCAACCATGGAGGTTTAATAGTTGTAAAGCTTTCCTTGAGCCAAAAAACAGTGACATCAGTGGCCCGATTACCCCAGAGATAAACCTGGAAGCTAACTTCATATACTAGTGTATGTGCCATACTTAAGTCAAGAATTTTCCGATATCCCACATGTTGATCACATGTGGTTCACCTACTAAAAAATCAAGACTTGGCATCTGCACATAGATGCAATATTTCCACACAAAATACTGTACATCAGTTACATCAGTTTTTTTTCCCCACCCTTAGTATCCAGGTCTTAATAATAAATAAATCCCTAATCTGGGCAGCAGGTCTGCTCAACTCAAGTGATGTGAGAAGCAGCAGTTGGTGGTGGTAATGCACCTCTAAAGTCTCTAAGTTGGAGAGTGACAAGAAAACATGGAGTTGTTAAATTGTAAATACAGAAGGACTCAACTTGTCTTACGATTGAAGATTTTTGCCACATTGCCCACCCTTTATGTGAGGCGTCCAGTAAACTGATCACAAGAATTGCTGAATGTGTTGACTCCATTTATCAGGTGCCAGTGATTGTCCCATCAGACCTTCAGATGTTTGCTTTGTGTTGCAGTGTTGACACTGTGGAACATAGAGGCAGAAAGTAAAGGAAGTCACACATGAAGGGTAACACATACCAGCAATGTTTGACACACCCTAAGGCCAGACACCTTGTGTCTTGACACCTTTAGGCAGACTGAACTGCCTCTGCCAGCGATGACATAAGTCAATGCATCAGGATATGACATTGTTGTAATTCCTAGCATTTTTTTTAGGGTCGGTTGTTTGGGTGGTTTACCAACTCTGTCTTTGTTCAAATCCTTCAGCAACAGACAAAAAAAGTCCCATCCATTCCAAAAACTACCACAAAGATAAGAGTGGCAGAAGAAGTGTTTTTTTCACTCAAAAGCAGAGTGTCATTTGACTGGTCAGAGTCTATGTGTTTGACAGTGATGTCAGTTACGAAGTACCATAATCACCATCATAATCCACTGTTCATACATCCATACTGCTCTGAAGGGCTACAACAGCAAATTGTATGTGTATTCAACTGAACAGTGGTGGAAAACTGCCTCTGTCTCACTTACAAAGTCATAAATTTGAAATAAATTCTCATATTTGGTTGATGATGTTGACTCACAGGTGGAAAATTGTGTGTTTTGATCACAAGTATCACTAATGTAAATATAGTATGTTCAGAATTTGGTGGTGGGCCAACTCTTTTGTTTACAATTACTGTCACACTGAGCCTTAAATATGATATATCTTTCATTTTACCATATGTGTTTGAGGAATCTCCTCTCACTTGCTTTTTTTCTTAGCAGATATGAAAATGTAAATCATTGCGAGCCAGAACGAGGATGAAAGATGAGCAACTATTAGAAACTATGTTGGATTCATATACATACTTGTCTGCACCTGTGGGAGTAAACATGTTGGAGCAACAGTTAGGTGATTTCATGTGCCTGTCAGGAGATTTTTAATTTACCTTCAGTCATAAATATATCATTATTTTTTTAGTTTTGGGAATGCTCATTACTGTGGTACTTTCTTTTGAGAAGTCATTCAATTTATAGTGAACAATGAGTTGTGTACAGTCAAGAATGTTCTTTGGTTTTTACACATCAGTGCTGCAATACTTTTCTTTTTAAGGCTCACTGGATGAGGGAGTGGTGTGCACATGCTTGGATGTGAGCCACTTTCACTATTGTACATTTAATTATAGGCAAGTGTTTTGATCAAAGAGAACTTTGAACTCAGCAGGAGTCCAATTACTATGACAAGATAAATGATCTCTCATTATAAATGAGTAGGACACATGAACATTTGACTTTAGATTGCAGTGTTAATAGAATATTGTCTGTAAAGATTTATAGATATGTTTCTACTACTGTTCCTCCTCTGTAGATGCTGTGTCTAATTCAGAGATGGCAGCAACAAGGTCAAATCTTCACTGTATCAACCTGTACTCTGCTAAAGCACTGACAGTGGTGACCACATCTGGTCCAGACTCAAAAGTTAAGTGTGAAAGCACATGAGAGAGCAACAAACGTAAATGTGGGACAATTAAAGAAAGCGTCAGCAAAAACGAGCAGAAAATCATTTTTGTGTTTGGTCTATGTGTTCATTAACCTTTATGAGTTGTGTTATGGGTTCAAATCTGTTGATGGGAATCTTTGCCATCTCTTTTGTGTACAAAGTAAAAATGTGGCTGAATGTATATGGCAAGCCTTTTCAACACTTAATAAGCAGGGTGGGCTCATAGCCATTTTGTTTTCATTAGTGGAAATGATGTGTCGATATGTTACTTTAAGGTATCTGTAAAACAGTTTAAATTAAATGTTACAGTATGTATTTTCACATGTAGAAATTACGTGATTGATAGATATCTTCAATTTAATTGTCAATAATTCCTTTTTCATTAGTAAAGACAGTGATTACAGGTATCTACTACTTCATCTCCATATATAGAAAAAAGATTGTAATTTTGACCAGTTAAATATAAATAACTGCAAAGACGACATGTCCAACATCAACAAACTATTTCAAGAATGTCGCTGTATAGTTACCATATTCATTTTGAATAGATAGAGTTGTACATTGAAGATATCTACAATGACATTTGTACTAGTGGAAATTTCTTTCTTTTTCTTTTAAAGAAATAAAAGGAATCAGAGATGTTAGAAATGTAATTTTTACCAAGTACAAATATAATTTTCAGTATTTAAAATTGTGCTGCAGGTATCTGAAATTACACTCTTAGTAGTTAAAATTCTAATGGTCACTTACTGGTCAAAAATGAGTTTAGATATCTAATATTCCTTTTATGATATCTGTAATGTAAGAACATTTGTGGATATTACATTACCAATATGATGACTTGGAATTCTAACTAATTCTAATTCTTCAAAATTGCATTATAGATACTAGTTAGACACTGACTAGTTGTTATTAAGTGACAGATATCTACAATGGACATTCCCACAAGTTATAAATTAACTGCTGATATCAAGAATTAACATTTTGACTGGTGAGAAATAAACTGTATTGCTACATTATGGACAGGCTGACTTGGAAAACTAAAAAAAAAAAAAGCAATTGATGATATGTACAATAACCACTACTGGTTGAATGTTAAAAGAGCTTTCCATATATGAATTGTTGTGTGTTGTTAATATTTTTTTTTTTGATGAATAAATCAAATTAAGACTAAACTGTCTCCTTTTTTTCAAGAACATCACTGCTTTCTGTCATGCCTTAAGAGAAATATACAGATGAAAAATGAGTAATAGTTATTAGATAGTTCTACACTGAGAAAAGAGAAATGCTGGGCCAACTTTTAAAAAATACTTCAACTGATAACAAACAAATGAATTAAGTTTTTTTCAAATCAGTTTTTTCAAGGCAGATCAATTAAAAAGTTTCCAATTTTCCAACTCAGTTATTTACTTTATCCAAAAGTAAAATACTGCTTCTTAACAAGTTTTAGTGTGGTTTCAGGAAATTTTATTATTATTATTTTTTAATATAATGAATCTAATTTCTAATGTTAGCATATCTTTATGTTAGCCTGATTTAATTTTAGCTGGTTTCGTTCAGTCAGCTCACAAAAACTTAAACAACCAAATTAACTCATTAAGGTGGATCATTTTATAACATGATACATTATTTGATCACAAAATATAATTTTGTCTTACATTAGTCTAAACCTTTTTTGTGAGTCACTAAGAGAAAATGGCATCTCAACAAAAGGAAAAAGCTGGAAAGGTGTCATGATGTCAAATGTGTTTTTTTTGTTTATAGCTTTACTGTTCGTATTGTTCCATGATTGTACAATGTATTGTATGTAGCCAGGGCACCATTAAAAATGAGACCTCAGTCTCAATGGGTTTCCATGGCTAAATAAGGGTTAAATAAAATTAATTAAAATGTCAGAAATCTAACTGGTACACTTTTACTGAAATAAGAATAGCAGATTAAAGGAACAAGATGTAATTTTAAATTGTTTCAATCCTGCAATGTGACAGAACTTTAACATTAAATATTTAGAGTGGGATGTTTTTTACAAAGAATAGTACAAGAGAACTTTACTGCATCTCCTATAAATCTAGGATGAATCCTCAAAGTTCAAACCACTCAGATCACACGTAAAACTTAATACTGCCCACAGTGATGACACCCCTCTCTCGCCATGTCTGCTACAGGTAAACTAATGTACGAGTCTCTGTCTGCAGGGTTCTTACAGGTGCTGGAAATCCTCGAAAATGTTTTAATGTAGCGTTGTCAAGGTTTGAAAAGTGCTTGGATTTTGGAAAAAGTGCTTGAAATGGCTTGAAATTGTAATTGCTTTCACTTTTACAAAAGCTGAAATCAGAGAATTTGGACATTTTTTCCTAAAAAGATAACTCAAAACAATGAATTGAATAATTAATCCTGTCACAAGCTTGTCTCCTGCCAAGTCTACTTACACACAGGTGTCACATTTTGAATCATGAAACTTTGTTGTGTTTTCCTTTAATTCTATAGAATTCTATCATGAAACATCATTTTGGTTCAACAGTGTAACAAGTCAGCATCAGGCCCCTTTGCAAGATTATTAACATTATCAAAGCGGGCTCTGCCCTTCACAATCAGACATAATATAACATAATATCAGTAGTGAGTGAAAGAAGTGAAAGCATGCAGCGTTAAAACAAAAAAACAACAGCAAAATGTACTGTGCACTTGACGCAGAATTGAAATAATTACAAGAAAAACAGACTGCTGTCATGCAGAAGAGGAGTCATAACAGCAAGGCCAAGAGAATGACAAGACAACCTGGTGACAAAATCTGAATCTGGAGCAGAATAAGACATGAAAACATAATCACTGACAGCACACTTCCACAGATGAAAATCCAGCAGGCTGTAACACGTGACATGACGTGAAATTCAAAAGAACAGGTGACAACACAACTTTACATTGACAACATTATTCATGTCTATGTGCAAGCATTAACCATATACATAAATAAAAGATAAGTTTTACTTACATCATAGGTGCACTCTCCTTAATACATCCAGGGAAAAGCTTGTGCTTGCTATTTTGTCTTTCTGAAACTTTCTGAAAGAAAACTTTTTGGAAGCTTTGTTTTTTGTTTAACTGCTTCTTTCAGTCTTCACTTCTGAAAGTCACTGTTGTGTTTGTGTTCCATTGCTCATTTCTCACTTACATTCTCACTTCACTAGCTAACCTTTTGTGTATTTTGCATAGATGTATTATGATTCAAGATATTGTCACACTGGTTATACACATATACATTTGTGTGAAAAACGTTTGCTAGGAAACTCCTTTAAAGAGTAAATTCAAAAATAGGTGAGTTAAGTAATAAAAGACAGAACAACAATAATAAGGTAAATATATAGTATAAAATGTAAATAAAAAGTAAAATGTGTATTTACAAATTCTATACAGTTATGAAGTAAAAATACTTAGTACTATAAGTAGTACTTTGTAGTACAAAGACATAATAAAGAGCAAAAAAAATATAGAGGTAGAGAAGGTTGTATATTGAACAATAATACACATTGTATTGGACCTTTATGTCTGAGTTTGTGTGTGAGTGAATTGCACAAGGGTTTATTGTGTGAGAGATTGTGTGCTATGTGTGAGTTATTTGTTCATTAGTCTTATGGCCGGGGGGAAAACTGTTCCTCAGTCTCCCGGTGTGTGATCTGGGAGTTCTGTATCTTCTTCCAGAGGGCAGGAGGGAGAACAGGTTATTGCTGGGGTGTGATGTGTCCTTTATGAACCTCAGGGACGTCCTTAAGCGTCTCAGCCCGTACAGTCTCTGTTTGGTCTTCCTGACCACAGTGGTGGTGTAGGTAGCTCATGTCAGGTCCTTATGGATGGATATTGTGATCATGTTACGGATTCTTAAAGGGTGGCTTGAGGAAGTTTTACAAATATAAAATCTGTCCTGTCAACAGTTTTACAGATGTCTCTTTTATAATGGTGGTCTATGGGGGAAAAGTGCTTTTTGGGTTAGGGTTAGGGGAATTTTTCACTGTAATAATGGTAGTATCACGCATGTCCAAAATTGCAATAACCCAGAATTCCATACAGGCACACTTTGTACATTTTTGAACATCAAATCAACCATTAATTTAGAAATATGACAAAGATGCATAAGCCAATACACTAAATGTTTATATATGTAAAACTTATTGTGTGCTGTAATGTTTCATGTAATCTATTTGGTGAATGAGATGAAGTGTGGGACACCAGTAAGTAAATGTTCTGTCAGATTAAGCATTATAAATAATTACTAATTGGTGAAAAGCTGACTAATCAGAATGGTAGGACAGATAGTGGCCTTTTAAAATGGTAGTGGCCAATCACATGAGGATCAGGGCCCGTGCATGTAAAGTAAATCAATGGCTCGTGCGCACAGGCCTTGGTAGGTTGTGGGCCCTAATGCAGCTGCATTACCGGAATTACCTCCACATTGTGAGCATGTATATGGTTATAAACATGTCATTCCAATGCTTAAGGTGCTGGAAAACCTTGAAAATGCACCTTGAAAATGCTTGAAAAGTGCCTATAGGGTTAACCCTATAGGGTTAATCTCTTTCTGCCTCTCTGTCTTCATGAGGGTTCGTTCAGATTGAATTCTGAGAATGTAAGTGTTGTCTCGTTCTCATGTCACTTGGAATCTCACCTGTTTAGCCCTGAAGGCAGTGAGACTTGACATCCAATTCATAACATCTACCTGAAGGTGTATTAAAGACACATTGGCAGGAGCTTCCACTTATTAAAACTATGAGAATTCTTTTGTTCTAAATTTAATGGTAACCCTGTCAATGTGTACCACTGTACCACACCAAAACATTAGCAACTTTGATCTGCAATAGCCTGCAGCAGGAACGGTGTTAAGACAACACCTCTGTTAAAACCTGCTGCACAGCATGTCTCGCAATCACTCAAGCCACCAACAGTCACCTGGAATGACAGGAATGACAAATACTATCTATCTATCTATCTATCTAGCTAGCTATCTATCTAGAAAAGTCTAGCTGATAAAATGTTTTCTGAGTTAAATATAAAACAAATGCTAACAATAAATGGAACGAAATGTCACTTTTAGCCATCAGTGCATCATGTCTCTGAAGTTTAAATTTAGTCTAATTTCAGTTCCGAGAACGACAGAGGTTTGGTCAAAACCAGACCCAACAGTGATGTCACAGTGTCCAGGAGTCCACCTTTACATCACTGCAGCAAGGTGAGAATCTAAACCACAGGAGGTCTGCTGTCTGTGTCAAACACCACTACGACCTGAAAACAACCTGAAACACGGACGCTCTGTCTAGCAGTTTTAGTGGACATGTCCAGACATGTTTAGACTAGGGATGCATGAGATTAGTTGACTATATGATTAAACGTTGCCACCCTCACTAGTCAGCATGAGAAAAACTAGTCAGTTAAACAATTTATCAATATTTTATTCATGCACAATGCCAGTTAACTGTTGCTTTTAAGATGTTATGCAGCTGCCTGCCACTAGTTGGGGCTGCAGCCCCATCAGACCGGAGCCCCTCTCATCATATGCTGTAAGTACGTATGTTGCAATGGCCCCAGGCAACCCTGGATGTTTTTATCAGCAAAGTCAGGCAAATGACATTTTGTAAAACCAACACAGTTTGGCAGTGTTTTAATTAAGAAAATGGAAACAACGTTGAATGTAGACTGACTGAATTAACTAGTATTTAATCACTGGAGTGGAGCAACATGTGACCACATTCAGCACAGACACGGACATTAACCTGCAAGCAGAGCAGCTGCTGCTGCTAGCAATGCTAACGTTAGCCACACTGTGTAGTCAGGCTGGCAGCTAACATCAGCTCCAGGTTGTTTACCTGCAGACACTGTGATCCTCTTCAGTCTGATAAGCTGAAGCATTTAGTGAGTCGTTGTCATGTTTTGTACGTTAATGTGTAATGTTTGTATTGCATAGCGCAAAGTATCGTGCATTTCAGTGGTATTTAAAGTACGATTTGGTGATGGTAGACTGTGATTAATGGCTTCAAATGGCTCTTAATACACAGTATATTTTTAAACAGTGTTTAACATTATCAATTAATAAATTCTACTCAATTTTAACTGCTTTCTGAGTGTTTTCTTAGCATTAGACAATTAGTATTAGTATTAGGCTTATATAGTGTTGGGGTACCATGGCTCCGACATGTCATTGAGCCATGTTTCAGGTCTGCCCAAAAAACTCTTGAGCTCAGAAATCGTGAACAGTTGAGCAGTCTAACTCCAAAATTCAGAACTTCATAGTTCTTATTCTTTTTTCATTTTCAGCAGTATTTTCTAGGTTACTTTGAAGTTACTTTGAAAGCCTGTCGCTGAGGGCCGTGACAAGAGATCAGTATTTAATGATGTGGGAATGAGAATGGGCTGGTGGGCTACATTTCTTCAACAAAGGTTAATTATAAATAAAAATCTTTATTTTTCCAGGATTGAGCTTTATCAGCACCGTGTCACAAATGTATCTGAGCTTTTTGCTGATATGAGCAGTTCCCTCATTCCTCCCACAATGTATTTATTAAGGTAGATAAAATGTCTCTTGAGTGTGGGTGAGAGGACTGGCTGTTGAAGCATCTATAGTCTCAGTTAGTCATTTTCCAGGTATTGACGCAGTCCACAGAGCTGCCAGAAGTGTGGGTGAGGAAGGGGCGGAGGACAGCTGCTGTTATAAGCGGCCCGAGTCTGTGGAGATCATGTCTGTACACCAGAGACTACTGTGAGTCTGTCCGTCCATCAGCCGACCATGCTTCAGCTACTGCACTGTCTGCTCCTTGCCTCTGCTGTGCTGCTCTGCAACGCCGCCCCCACTCCCACGGTCAGTGTCTGTATGCCTAATGAGTCAATATGAGTTTGTGTTACAAAATAATTATACATTTGTACTCTTAAGGTACATACTGGAAACCTCAAATTTGCTCTGCAGCTACAGGTTTACTACTGTATAGATCTATTTTTGTGTTTTTTTCAGAGGGGTACTGGAGATGTTTAGTGGGGGATGGCAGGTAAATAGTATATGCCACATAGAAGTGGTATACATCATCTGAAAGCTTGGAACCTGAAGATTAATTTGAGATGCAGCTCAGCTTTTGGTATCAAGTTTTTCTAGTTCTAAGTCTTTAATAAACATTGTGTTTTCTTTAAGAGCTTTTTTTTTAAGAGAATGTTGAAATTTGAGTGTACAAGGGCATAGAATGTTATGATGGAAGTATATGATGGCCATTCTCAGAGACTGGGTCATGAACCACAGGCGGATCACAAAAGATTGGGTCATCAATAAATAAAAGACTATGGAAGAAATTCTGTAAATTTAAGGTTTATGTTTGGCAGGAAAAAAAATCACCTAAATACAATTATTTTGTCTCGTTTCTGAAATAGAATGAATATAAGGTGGTGCAGAAATGGCAGTAAAAATTATCAGGACCATTAATTTATGTGCAAATAAACGCTTTCCAAGATTTACCGATAAGGCCTGTTGTGAATTGGGTCATGGGGTTTTTGTCATTTTCAAAGAGGGTCCCCAGAAAAAAAAACACTTGGGAAAACACTGCTTCATCATGTCTCATAAGTTGATGCAGCAGCTTTTGAGTTAATACCATTTATCACACAAATTTGGTGCACAATTAAAAAAAAACTGACCACTTGAGAATTGATAAAAAATAGTCCAAAACACCACGAAGAGCTTGAGGAAAACTACAGAAACACTACAGTGATTTGTTATCAAAAACCTGAATTTTTGTAAGAATCATAATTTTTGGATGGTGAGCACTTCAGTTGTGAGGATTGCTCAAAACTTCTGCTTATATTCAAGGTACTAAGGAGTTTTGTGGTTGTGATAATAGGTCATTTTGTACAATTAAGTCAAGTTTCAAAAATGGTTTCACTACACTGAAATGACAACAATGGGGATTAACATAGGAGCTATGAATGTATTTGGGTCTTGGCCTTCTGGTCAGACCCAATTTATGCAGTTTCAATACTGTTTGGCCCAAACTGCATGTGGTCAGCATAAAGTGGGCATGTCTGTAAAGGGGACACAAATTTTCTAGAACTAATTTTCATTCAGATATCTTGAGAGGTCAAGGACCTCTAGAAGCTAGAAGCTAGCATGGATGGTACCAGCAGATTCCTTCGGTTTTATAGTTTCATATGATACCAGTATCTTAACTCTAGCTTTATAACTGAGCACAGCAGCTTTGGACTTAGACGTCCCCACAGAGCTGAAAATACACTGTTACTGACTAAACTGTTAAAAGAGAAACTTCTGTGGAAACGGCACAGCAGCTATCGATTTGTGGAGCAGAAATCAGTTCAGTGACCTCCCTGAGATGGTTCACGTTCATGATGTACATACTGCTCTGTTATCTCAGTTGAAGCACTGTGCCCTAAACACAGGAGATAACAGCTCTGTAGTATGAGTGGCAGCCCAGATTCTGATCACTGAACTCACCAAGCCAAGGAAGCAATGCTAAATGAATGAAAGAGGATTTAAATACCCAATCTGAAGCTGAATCCTTTGGCTTAACATTGAATGTGAACCAAAGTGCATTTAGCAGTCCTGCAAATTCATAAGAAGTGAAAAAGGTGACATGTCCATAACCCATTTGCTTGTTGAGGGGTCTGAGGGCATCCTTCACCAGAAGAGACATTCTGTGATTATAACATGTAAACAACACATTCTGGTGCATCTTCTGTTTGTTTTCTGCAGATATTACTACTTTTACTTTGACCTTAGCATTTAAGTAAAACGTACTAAGTAAGGTACTAAAGTAAAAGTAAAGTTACTGTACTTTACCAAGTGCTTTTACTTTAGTGCTTCATGTATGACTGTAAATGCATGAGTTTTACTTGTAAATATTTTACATTGTGGTATTAATACTTTTACTTCAGTAAAGGATCTGAGTACTTTTTCCTTAATTGCAGGTCACAAAATATAATGGGTCACCAAATACGGTTTTACACTGTCAGTAGTACTATGACTTATTTTGCTGAGTCACCAGTTAACACGGTCGCTCACTGAACTGGAACACCAGTAGGTCTTGTTTCATTACGTGTCCATTTTTATTTACCTCATAACTTACGATAATGATGGATGTTAAAATGGGATAACAATACAGATGCAGTGGGAGTTATCCTTAATTCAGCACAATGGTTCTGAACTGTAACGTTAATATTGTAAGCTAATACACAACTCACTGAAGTTAACGTTAGCTGGTGTGCTAACATGCTGGCATGCTTTCCTTTATAAACAGGTTGAAAAAGATTTGATAGGTTACATTAGGACACTCTTCAACTTGATTCTGATCCCAATCTTGACATTTTATATCGTAACGACTGCCCTCTCCTGGTTGAAACCTGGCTATTGCAGTTGAATTTTGCTGTTAACTGATCTGATAGCAAGTGATATATACGGAGGCAGCTTGAGAGGGACTCTATGAAACATTTTCATTTTCAATCATTTTCAAATATATGCTGATAAAGATGCATCATTTACAGGAGATTACACAGTTTTTATGCTATGTATTTTTTCAATTTGGTGCAATGGTTCAGTTGTAAAAGCACCTCTGGACTGCAGTCCTTCCCTCTATTGATGATCCCATGATATACAGCAGCTGGTGGCCCTTTGCTGCATGCCATCCCCCAACTGTCTCTGCCCCTTCCCTGTCCTCACTTCAGCTGTCTTTTCAAATAAAGGCACAAAAATCCCCCCTGCAAAAAAATTCCAGATGCAACCAGCAGAGATTTGCTAAGGTTTGAATAAGGTTTGTGTAAAGTACGGTGAAAGTTTTCTTATCTAGACGTATAGAATAGTATGGTAATGTAACCAAGCATCTTGGGTTTTCCTAACTATACAAACTCAAGGCAACAATAAATGGGATGAGGAGTCCAACTTCTCAATTTAAACATTGTTATTCATTTAGAACATTACAAGCAATCAGGTGGCTTTACGAATAATAGATAAAGAGATCTACATATTTGGAGAAACTCACAAAAGCTGAAATTCTGACTAGGGTATGATGGATGTTGCCTATTCATAGGTCAGAGCCTGCATGTCCCAGTGAAAGTTATTGTATTCAGAGGGTTTATGTTTTGGCACAGAGCTGATTAGGTCACACCCAGTAACTGAATTTAACTTCAACAAGTAAACAGTGTCATATTCAGTTTCTTGTTTATAACAAACCAAATTTGAATAACCAAAGTTATTCAGAATTAAGTGGGTTACCATCATTTTTGTTGTGATGTATGCATGTCTCAACGCACAATGCATTTGTTTACCAGTGGATCTTGACCATACCAATGTAGCAAGTATGCAGACAAACAGCAGAGATTTATTCTTACTCTTGCATCATACCTAACTTTAGTGGATCATAACAAAATGAGTATGAAATTGATCTGTAGATGCCCCAGTTTAAGACCAAACTTTTCTATGGATGCCAGTTTTTTGTCAGTTGAAAAAGACCATGGTGTGACCTACAACAGACTAGGTAAGACTTTTTTGTGGACCCTCCTGACTGGATGAGAGGAGTGTAAAGACAGCAAAAATAGATTTTTGTCTACAACCATGAGAGGTCTTTGACCATACAGTCATAAATGTGCATGAAATGTCAGGCTGATGAGTCCAGGTCCAGCAGAGATAAAAATATGGTGTGTTGAACAATGGACCAGCTGTGCTAATACCATGTGGATGTGTGAGGATGGATGTTGTAAGTGGATAATAAGCACCAGTGGATGAAGGACACTCCTGGCTTGTGTCTATACAGCAGGATAAACATGGGGGCTCAGACATCAAGTGTCCTCTGATGGTGAAAATCCTGGATGCAGTGAAAGGGACTCCAGCCGGATCAGTGGCACTCAAGGTGTCTCAGAAGAATGCAGATGGGGTGTGGACACAAATCGCTAACGGGTATGTCCAGTGTGAAATATAAAGTTGAGTATATGTTTCTTCTCACTATGTGTTTGACATGTACAAACCATACAGACAGATTTCCCTGTTCCTCGCTGCAGAGTGACGGACGCCACTGGAGAGATCCATGATCTGATCACTGAGGAGCAGTTCACAGCAGGAGTGTATCGTGTTGAGTTTGATACCAAAGCTTACTGGAAGAGCGAGGGGAGCACGCCGTTCCATGAAGTAGCTGATGTGAGTATAGAGCAGTCATTACAAGTCGATGTCAACATAGTGCCAAGAATCCACATAAATACTTAGATTGTTGGACCCCAGACCTTTTCAGTATGATCACTCAACCTTTAATCTGAGATTCATCTCCAGCTCCAGGCTGCTGTCGGAGCTCAAGTAATGACCACAGTGTGGGGAATGGAAACACTAGACACCCCAAAAGAGATACACCAGAAGAAAATGACTAACAGATATAAGTCAACAGAGACACAGAGACAGGCCGTTAAAGACAGACCAACTGACAGGCCAAAAGAGACAGTCCAACAGAGAGAGGCCAACAGTGACAAGGCAACTGTAAGACCAAAAAAGGCAGTCCAACAGAGATAATAGACAATAGTGACAGACTAACAGAGACAAGCCAACAAAGACAGGCTGGCAGTTAGGTGAATATAGACAGACTAAGAGAGACAAGCCAATAGAGAGAGCTTGACAATTAGGCCAAAAGAGACAGACCGACAGAAATAGGCCAATAAAGACAGGCCAACAGGGACAGGGCAATCGTTACCAACAGAAATAGTCCAATAGTGACAGGCCAACCGACAGGCCAAAAGAGACAGTCCAAGAGAGATAGGCCAACATTAGGCCAATAGAGACAGACTAACATAGATAGGCCAACATAAATGGGCTAACAGTTAGGCCAAAGGAGACAGACCAACAGAAATAGGCCAATAAAGACAGACCAACAGGGACAGGGCAACCGTTACACCAAAAGAACAGATATAGCCCTACACTGGGCCAAAAGAGACAAGCCAAGAGGGATAGCCCTACAGTTAGGCCAAAAGAGACAGGCCAACAGAAACAGTCCAATAGAGGCAGGCCAACAGGGACAGGCCAGCCAACAGGCCAAAAGAGACAATCCAACGGAGATAGGCCAACAGAGACAGGCCAACAGAGATAGGCCAACAGTTAGTCCAAAAGAGACAAGTCAAAACAAATAGGGCAACAGAGACAGGCCAAAAGAGTGTCAAATGGCAAAATTTGAAAAGACTTCCTCAATGTTGCAAAAAAGTTTTTTTTTTTTAAATGCCTGTGTATGGTTTTTGCCTGTTTTAAAAAAAAAGTTGATGTGGTTAATGGGTATTGGACAATCTGGCAAGCAGTTCTGACTGAGTACAACTACTGTCCCCGTAAAACACACTATAACACACCATGTAACCTGTGTAGAGGCTTATCATCTGTTATCCAAGCTTATCTTGAAGCCTGTCAGTGGCAAATCAGGACAGGACCATAGTCAGTAAACAGCCATATTTACATTTCCTCGTTCAAGCAGCTGTTTGCTGTTCTGCTGTTTGTCCCCAGTATGAGGAAACACTTCGTAGAACAACATGGCTAAAAGTCATCCATTATCATCTGATAGCCTCTTTCTCCTCTTTATTTACTTTGTCTGATTTAAACCTCAAGTGTCCATTTTTATCACATTATATGCGTTCAGTTTTTGCTGTCTGCTATGGTTGTTGTCATGTCTGCCACAGCTTTTTCTCACCGTAGTTTCAAATTGCGTTTCATCAAAGCTTTAAACATATTGTGTTTTAAATGAAAGCAAAATTATTCAAAGCTTTCCTCTCAGCCATCTGATCTGTCAGAAACTGGTGCGTTTTGAGGTTGGCCGTGCCAAACATTGAGAAACTCCACTGGTTTTACAGTTCTTGGAAATTTAAATGGATGTTGTCAGTTTCGATTTCTCCCTCTGTCATGTCCTTAACTGTGACTTTACCCTCCACTGTACCAGTCACTATGAGTGTACATGTTTCTGTCATTGACCCTGCTGTGTGTGTGTGTGTGTCTGTGTGTGTGTGTGCGTGCATGAGTGCAGGTGGTGTTTGAGGCCCACGCTGAAGGTCATCGTCATTACACGTTGGCCTTGCTGCTCAGTCCGTTCTCCTACACCACCACAGCTGTGGTCAGCGACGCACACCAGCAGTGATATACTTACAGTCCACTGGAGGTGTCAGGACAGCGAGCTGCATAAAACAGGAGATCTTTTGTTTTTTACTCTGAACCAAACCAATGATGCATGTATCTACTAACAAGTATTGTGTGTGATATATCTTCTTCCTCTGTGCCATAGAGCTCCATTGTTGTTCACAAACTATTAAAAACACATCATTAAATCAAACTATTGCACTGGCTGATGTGTTCCTTTAAAACCATGAACACAGACACAGTAGTTTACTTTGACTCAGTCCCACATACACTCCTGCTGCCCCAGGTACTCACTGGTGCACCAAATGTGGATTTAACCGTCCTTGAAAGTAGCCTCAACAAATTTACATCTTTAGTAGGGACCAGCGGACTTTGAGCTGAGAGCCACAGAGCAGTCTGAGTATTGAGACACAGAACAATACATTGTTGAATTTCCTATTTGTTTTTTTGTGTTTTTAACATAATACATGATGCCTGCCTTAGGCCTACAATTTAACTGTATCTTCAACTTCAAAACAATAATTCTAGTCAGGTCAAGAAAATGTGCAAATGTGATCTCTGCTCAAAGTGTACATCATCACACATTTCAGTTAATGGACTTGCAATTGAATGTAATTACTTTTTTTCACACTGCAAATCTAAATCTATTTAGCTTAAAGGGATTGTTAACCCAAAAATGAAAATTCAGTCATCATCTACGCTCCTTCATGCCAACTGAAGATCAGGTTTATTTTGTTAGTCCACACAACAATTCTGGAGTTTCACAGGAAAACAGTGTTGCAGAATCTCCCAAACAATGGAAGTGAATGGTGACCAGTTTTCAAAGGGAATAAAACAACTGGGGAAAATAAATAAAAAAGGACCAGCGGCATCCGGTGGTGAGCTTGCAGCTTACAGACTGCAGACTCTCCCCTTCCAAGCTGTCATTGCTGCGGTGGTGTCTCACTACAGAACGAGTATGAATGAATGCAAACTGTCACAGTTTGCTACTTTTACACGTATAATGTTACTTTTGACATCTATGTATAGGAAGTCAGGAAGACCCTGTGCAGTTCAGCTGCTCCAACAGTCGTGTCAAACTTCAACTTTGGGGAAAAAAAACAAAAAACATGCAAGATACACAAAGCTTTACTTGATGAAGAGACTCTACAGAGATTCACTGAGTGTACAGAGAACCACCATGTGTCAGAGTGGAAAAATATTTTAAAAAAATTATTAACAGAAAGCAACTTTGTTCCTGAAAATCTTCAATACCTGACAAAAATGTGAATTCATATAGATTTTTTAATATATATTACACAATACTTTATCACTTAAATGTGATGGAGGTGTCTGTTTTTTCTCTTCTCCATTATCCATTTCTGGCTGTTGTCACAACCAACATCTAACTACTGTGTATAATTTGACCATCCTAAAAGGAACCTTCATCAATTATTTATTGCCACTGTTTGACGTTGTCAATCCAATTATTCATCTGTCACTATTAGCAAGCAGCGGCAGACATTAGGTACATTCGAGATGAGCCAGGCCTGTGCAGAATTGGTTACCGGCGATCGCCACACAAAGCATGCCGGTTAGATTTGCTCTGATGTCATGCACCCATGGGCAGTGATAAACCTCACGAGATCAAGGTGGCTGCAGTTTGTAGAGCCAGGTGCAGCAGTTACTCTCCACCGACTGCAAATATCTGTCACCTGATCAGTGAGCTGACAGGCTCTGATTGGCTCTTAATTTTGACAACAACAACACCACGTGTTGTATAAAAACCTAATTTTCTGTGTAATTGCAATATTTAATGCTGGATATAGGCTCGAGCGAGCCTACTGTGTCTAAAAGGGAACCCCAAATTGGCAAGATCTCCTGACAGTGAGCATTGTGACGGAGACTAAGAAAAATCTTGTGAGAGTCTCTCAAATCTGGGGTTTCCTTCTAGACCCAACCAGCAGACATTGATTGCCACCACAGTAATGGCGGCTTGTTAACTTCCGGTGCATACCAGATTCGTCTACATTAACAGTTTTTTAATATCAGCAACTTGACACGTTGCTCATGTGTACCAAATAAACTATTCATACTAGGTGCTCAACATATATCAGATACTGAACACAATATTTATAAGCAACATGTTAGAAAGTGCTTATAGCAGCTGCTTACATCTGCTGCTTCATGCTTACAAATCTCTGAACACAACATTTATTCCCATGAGAACAATAAAATTATATGGCAAGGCAACTAATTTTGCTGCGCGATGCCATTAAGCATTGTTAACGTTCACGTTAACATGAGGTGGTCAGCCAACAGCTATGGCGTACACGACATTAGCAGCTGTGGCTAGCAGTAATTAGCGGCCTTATTTTCTGAGATCTCTCACAATGTAAACATAAAAATATGACACAACAACTTAGGGCTTGAAAATTTATGTGGTGCTTATGTACTTTGCTCACCTGCAAATACAACAGAAACACAGTCTTGGATGAGAATCAGCTCTTTGTGCTGCTATTTTAACTGTTTTAAGACCGGGCTTACTTCCTGCTACGTCAGTCACTCACATTATGAAGCCAATACAGCAAAAACAGGTATCGCCCTACAATTAACACAGGTGAAGCAGGTGAGTTTCTCCTGTTTTGAACTGTTCCCCGCCAGTGACACAATATCTCGTCATTATCTCGCTGTTTTCACTGCCAGGCAGTAGGGGACACTGTGACGGAACACCTGTCCAAAAAAATAACAAGAAGAGAACCACTGGGATGAACAGCAGAAGAAGAAGATGCTGTTAACTAACATGAAAACATTGGTGCACAGTGTCTTTTACTAGAAGATCTTTTCTTTCTTTTAATATATTTAGTGTTAACATATTTATAGAACTGGATCGCAACTTAAACAGAAATGCTGGTGGGGAGGGAGGTAAAAGTGTTTTAAGTTATAGTTATAAGAACAAAATGGGGGAGGTTAGGGTTAGGATCTGAACTAATAAATTGTCCAGGGTGCCACAAATGCAAATGTACATGTTCAGGACTATCTAACATGATCGTGACTCATCACACAGGCCTCATACAGTCTGAAGTGTGACATGAATGATTGCTGCCATTCAGCTGTGACATAATGCCATGTGAAATGTGTCATAAGCATAAGAAAATAAATGAGACAGAAAGGACGTGGCAAATAATATATAAATACTATATATAGATGGTATATAATAGCCAATACTGGCTGGATCACAAGAGATATTAGACATTAAATTTCCGTATTACAAGGTACTATTATACTGAAATAATTTTGGATATGTCTGATACAAAAGAGAAATTACTGGGAATGTAAGGAGGAAATTGGCGCCCTTTTTTGGAAAGAAGTGCAGGTGAAACAGAGACTGAATAGAACAGCACCCATCAGAATCCCCTCAGTTATGCCTTCCAGGAAACAAACCATTTTTTTTAAGTTAAAGATATGAGTACATTAATTCATGGACTTCTGGATCAACCTAAATGTACTGTGAACTGGTCAATGGCAAGTTTTTAAGTTATGAATCAGTTGAGTCAAACTGCTATGCTACTACTTCTACACTCCGTCTTCAGGGTCAGTTGTCAGTTTGAGTCACGAGATGCATCACAGTAATTTTAGCGTAGCATTGCCTGTAAGATAAACAAAAGCAACATGTTCAACACCGCCGACACAGTGCTAACACAGTGCACTATCAAATCTAAAATCAAACAATTTGGATTTTCTACAACCGATGGAAAGTTGGACAAAAGTCTGGCCATTTGTAAGCTCTGTAGAAGTTGTGGTTGCACAATTAATCGCAATCGCAATAAAATCACAATATCCAAATCGCAGAACCAGAACTACAAGGCGATTTTTTGAAAAAAGGAAAACTGTGTGAGATAAGAGCTTTATAATGAGGTACTGTAGTTCTGCAGAGATGACCTGATGATGGCCTAAAATCTTGTTCTCCAGATGAAAGAAAACATGCACTCCAAACTCCAAACAAACACTCCAATAAATATCACAGTATCACATCACAGTTTTTTTTCCAGAAGAACATGACAATTTAAATTCCTCTTATTGTGTTGCATATTGCTATTTCAGTCAAAATGATTGCAACATGATTTTTTTAGAAAATCATGCAGCCCTAGATGAAGTACAGCTGTAACACTACAACTCTTATTGTTCACCTGGTGAGACAACATGGTGAAACCTGTACATTGTCCAGACAAACTGAGGTCAAAGCTCATCATTTGCAGTATTGGGCTAAGAAGCCCAAAGTGAGGCACCTGGGCTGGGAGTGTCAGACACACTTCACTTTATATTCATAATGTAAAATATGTTTGATTATACCGGAGGCCTTATGTTTTTTGTCTGGGCCGATTTAAGTAATAAACACAATGACTTGTAGTTCTGAAATGATACAATGTCTTCCATTTTTGTTCCTGTGTTATAAAGTAACAGAAATACTTTTTGTGAGATGTCTATTTAAAGTTATTTGATGCCACTGTTAAAGAACAGGCTTATCCTAATTTATAATGGAAGATGAATTGTTTACATGAAATAAAGAATTGTATTGGATTTTATCAAAACTGAATCATTTCATAATCATCCCTGAATCGTATCATAGCCAATCATCTTAAAAGGTTAATATACAAACCCATAATTTTTACCACCAGGTGTCACTAAAGCACAGTTTGGTTTAATGTTTACTGGCTTTTCATTGCAGCAAGACTGGTTTTACAACATTAGAAAAAACATAAAACCCCCAGAATTAATTGATTCAACTAATGATGGAAACTAATGAGCCAAAGTCTTGAACATTTTTTTTCGTTTTCATTAAGGGCTCAGCAAATTTAAGCATATATAGGTGCATTGGTAAATGTTTCAGGTGATGCATCTTACTGTCTTTCTGGTTTTGCTTTGTGTTTTTTTTTGTGTTGCTTTGTTCTTGTTTTCCCTTTTTGGAAATGTATGTCTGGAAAATGTAACACATAATAAAACATTTGTAAGTCATGAATGAAATAAAATCAATAAAACCTGAACTTCCAAAAGGAAAATCAATGAGACAAACATCAGGTCTGTTTTCCAGAATATGGCAATGAAGTGTTTATTTTGTCTTCAGTTGACAAAGAAAAAAAAACTTTACAAAGTAACGGTTCAACACCAGACTCAAACTGTTTTTATACTGTCTGTTACCAGAGACTGCAGAAGTGTGACGATGGAGCTAAATTCACCATGTAGAAAAGTTCAGTGATGTCTGGGTGGGGGGTAGAGGTGGTGGTGGTTGGGAGGGGGGGCTCTAGCACATGCTTCTGAGCCAGTGAGAGGCTGAATGAGACAGAACTGAAGGAACTGAGCATGTGCAGAGCGGGTGCTACATTAACATGTTCACGGGGTCGGCTCAGTGTGGAACTCCGCTTTGTCTGAGAGCTCGGTGATCAGGTGATCAGGACGTACAGAGAACCAAAGAAAAGATGGGACACATCCCACTTTGTGTTGTAATGTAACGCACAGACTGAGAACAGCAGGACAGGGAGAGGACACATGGATAATTTAGTCTCTATCAGTCCTTATCTTAGTTTTTTGTAGTTTTTTTTTCAGCCACCATATAATACCAACCAGGACCAAACAGTGGAGCCTGATGGACACTGAATCTTAGAAGACAATATATCAGCTGATTTTAGATCAATACTGATCTTGAAAATAGCAGTTTGGCAAAAGGAAAAGCTTACTGGAAATGTTCTGGGGTTTTCAGCCACATCTCATGGTCTTCATCAGAGGATGGTTTTTGTTCAGTTTGAATGGAGGATACTGGAATTTGAGGCTGACATCAGGCCAATATTTATTTTACATGAACACAAACACATTTTGGATAACTCAGTTCAACTTGGTCTTCTGTTAAATGTAATGTGGAGGACATTTTACAGGTAAAAACTTTGTTTTGGCGCTCCCTGCTGGACAAACAATGTCATTAGGGCTGCAAATAACACTCATATCTAACTCTATAAAATGTCAAAAATTGTTAGTAAATGCTCTTCAAAATTTCCCAGCTTCCAAAGTGACGTCTTCAAATTGCTTCTTTTGTCCAACCAACAACCCAAAACCCAAAGACTCTTCATTTACTGTCACACATGACAAAGAAAAGCAGCAAATCCTCACGTTTAAGAAGCTGCTACCAGCAAATATTTCTGCTTCAAAAATGACTGAAGCCATTATCAAGATACAAATTCATAATTTTGACATTGTATGACAAAGTCTTCAGATGAAGTTTGCTTTGTTGTCATGAATTCTACATGGTGGAGATACTGTAAGGACTCACATATGATGGAAAATGTTGCCTTGGGAGATCATCTGATACAAACAGAGAGCTCCAGCATTGCTACTCGTGGGCTTTGTGGTGGATTGTTTTGATAAATCCTTCACACATATCTTCAAGGTTCCTTCACCTTTTCTCAAGTCAAATTCAAGCATTTTCGTAAATAATATATTTACATACATATTAATGTTGAAAATATTTAAATCAGATGTTCTTGTGCTATAAACCTCCCAAAATTGTTTCATGACTTCATTACAGACACCTGTCTGTAAGTAGACCTTTTATCCCATTAAAGCTGTAACAATTAATCAATCATTATATTAATTGCCGAACATTCTGATAACTGATTAGTCAGTGTGACTATTTTTTCAAGACAAAAAGTCAAAATCCTCTGATTTAAGCTTCTTAAATTTGGATATTTCCTTGTTTCTTTACTCCTTTCCGACACCAATCTGAACATCTTTGGTTTGGGGACAAAACAAAATGTGAGATTCAGGACGTCCTCCTGGACTCTGAGAAACAATGATGGACACTGTAACATTTTATGGGATGAAAGATTTTATGGACCAAACAACTAACTGCCAAGAAGAGAAAATGATCAACAGATTAATTGACAATGAAAAAAATCTATATAAAGGAAATAATAGCAAAATGGCAAAATTTTCTGATTTCAGCTACTGTCAAAGTAATGTGATAACAATTTCAAGCACTTTATCCAAAATCAAGCACTTGTCAAGGATGTCCAGCACTTGTAAGAACCCTGTACCTTCAGTATTTATGTAAGACAAGTTCCTGTCACTTGTTGGCTGACAAACACAGCAATAGCAATACATGGGTGATGTACTAATTACTACATCTTCAGGTTGTCAAAAACATCAAAGTATTGATACTTCTTTTATGTTTAAAATGATACCATATCAGTTCATTACAGCAGGCCTATCAAAAGCACCAAATCTAATCTATTTAAAAACCTGGGATTTTTCTTCCTTTTTGCTGTGGTATTAAAGGAGATAAAGTATATATATATATTTAATACTAGTATTGTATTGAAGTTTAAATTTCTGGTATTGTGACAATACTACTACATCTCATTATCTCCTCTCTTTATGTTATGTCCATCTGCACATGAAGGCCACTAGATGGGGCTGAAAGCTCTGGAAGATCTTCAGTGTGGGCCTTGTGACAGGATTTCCTTTGTTTAGAAATGTAAATGTTTGAGATTCCTTTCAGAATTATAACCCAGAAATGTACTGAGCTGCAGCAACACTGGATCTAAATGGGTTTAAACACATCTTTGGCATTTCTGGATGCAAACTGTTCTTGACCTACCAGGCCAGTACTGACATATCTGTGGTAAGTGGCCAGTATGTGTGTCAGGTTCCAAATTTTAACACTTTGAGAGACAAAGGAGATATTTTCATACAGTGGCAGGAGTGCCAGGTGAATATGGCAAAATAAAGACGAGGATATTGTTACAAACGTCCACATGACCAGTCCGAAGCAGAATAATGACAAACATTGGAGCCCAGATTATTTAGCACAGGGATGAATGTTGTTCAGTGACTGCTCATTGGTGGAAAGCTGCCTGCAGTGCTGTTCTCAAAAGCAAAGCCTCTGTGGACCAGCTCTGGTCATCATGCACATGGAAACATTATTTTGTCCACTTTTATATATTTGAAAGCTAGGCCATGCAGAAAAAAGTTTTAGGGTGCAGCTCTTCACCGCTTCAGCTATTTTGCTCGAAACTGTTGATGATAGAATGATATGTGCTCATTCTTGTGGAGGACAGTGATGTTCGGTTTGTATTCATTTCTTTGCAAATGAGATGAAACCATGCAGAAAATGAAGACTGCCCTCCTATCTCTGTTTTTTTTTTTTTTAGTGCACATGGGCAAAGCTTTCGTTGAACACGACTCACAGGCAGTCACAGTGGATTATTACACACCATGTCAAGGCGGAACCAACACTGGAGCAAAATGTACCCTCAGATCTTTTGGATTCATATCATGAACATATTTGACACTTGACATGATTGATATGAAGGGGACAAAACATCGACAATTCAGGAAAACAAAAGCTTCTTTTTAATCTCTTCAATTTGAATGTAAAAAGAAAAGAAAGAAAAAAAAGAACTCAAGGCACAAATAAATACTGCAAAATGGAATACAGTTGTCTAATGCTGAACACATCATCTGAACAGTTTTAGATACTTCAGAGAAAAAGGGGCAGGGTGGAGTTTGACCTCAGCTGGGGCTGGGACCCACTGACCCAACACTTGTCAGAGCCCAGGACGAACAATTTAGAAAAATCCAACACTGATTATTTCCCAGTTTAACATTTGGCATCTGGACCGGAGTTTTGGCTTTGGCCATGCAAACCAGATAGTAAGCAGATCCATGAGAATAATGGAACACATCCTGATGTAAAGCGCTACATGCTGACTACTCTGTCACATCATCTGTAAACAACTCTTCACGCTGGGTAACTTATTCCTTTCACTCATTTGGATGCTACTCTATGAAATAAACAGAGAGAACATTAAAGCACAACAACCTCTGTCAGAGTCAGTTTGTGATGTTGAATACTGTGTGGTTTTTGATTAACCCTCGACTGACCTGACTCATCTACTGCTTCAGTTCTTAAATGTACTCCACAAATACTAGTCTGCCTGTGAATACTGTGGTTTATTGTCTTCTGTGGTTTTGGATCATTGACATATATAAAGATGGACGAGATGGGCAGCTGCCCAAAAGTGAAGCTGAAACATCTGAATGGGCCCCCTGGTGGCTGGCTGCAGTATATGTCATAAACCCGTCCGTGTCAGCAGATGGGTCATGGGCCAAAAAAAAAATCAAAGTACATGTTGAGATAGTTTTTTCCAAAGATGGTTTCTGCCATTTTAGGTAATTCTTATCACACGAATGTTTGTTCTAGTGTTCATTCTCTCATCAGTTTGATTTTAATTAGTTACTTGATACTATAAAAAGGGGATTTCATCTCTAACCCCGATAGTGTTGCCGGATGTGCTGTAATTATCCTAAATGTAGTATAATTTTTAAAGTTCCTGTAAAGGAACAATGTGTGTGAGTTTGTCACACCACAGAAACTTGTTATTGGTATATAAATAGTATATAAAATTAGGTCTCAAAAAGTGAGCAGTTTTCTCTGCTCTGAAACGCCACGGGCATGTCCACTCTGCTGTCTCAGTGTCAAACACCACTATTACCTGAAAATGACCTGTAACATGGACGCTCCCTCTAGCAGCTTTATTAGACATGTCCAGATACATATGAGTCACCAGAGCCAGAGGACGGTGACAGGATGGTATTTTTTTTCTTCTGTGTCAGGTAGTTTGAACTGAAGTGAACTGCTGGGCTGATTTGGACTGAGAGAGTCACTGAAGGTACGTTTGTAACTGACTGTTAGGGAGGGTGAGGGGAGGGGATATTGCTCTACTATACATCTAGCAACACTGAATGGTTGCATCTTGGATATTTGAGCTCCATTTCTGTACAGTGGGAGAAAATGGTTGACCATCTTTATTTACAATCAATGGTGGACACTGTTTGACTCTGGTCAGGGCGACACTTAAACCAGATGTTTCCAGATCATTTTAAATGTGGAATCATTTTCTCAACCTGTAAATACTGATAGAAGCTGATGTCTAAATGTGGGCTGCTTGCAGAAGAGAATTAAAAGATATGTTGTACAATGGGTGTAGAAACATGAACAGTAAAGTCCATTTTTTTTCTACGAGCATCATTATGGTTTGTTCTGCTTTAAATTACAGACACGTGGGGAGGAAGAGGTGGGTGACGGAGGTGGAGAACTGCAGACAGACTCAAACTGTGGGGCGGGATAGTGGAGGTAGAAAACATGAAGCCTGACTTGGTCTCTTGGAGGGTCTTTGTGTCTACAAACTGTTGCAGTTTGGACAAAGTTTAACATCTTCATTTGAACAACAGTGTGTAAAGGTGAACGGTAACATGCAGTTCATGCTCTTCAGAAGGTCATTTCTAGGTTGAAAGTGACTCGTTGTGTTGCTCATTTCCCATAATATTAAGAACAATGACAAATGGAAGCGAACTCTCAAAGTTCTCAAAATCTGAATACTGATTCCCATGTATGATATTTCAATACAAACAGTAATTAATAATTAAGGCATTACTGCTCCATTAAATACTGTAGCAACAGAACAGGGGTGGGGGCAGGGTGCATGTGGAGGTGATGGAGGGGACTACACAGTACTGTATATGCCCTAACCAGCTGATCACCAAGAATCATGAATTGTGATGAAGTGAGCAGCCAGGCTACGTGAACCACTTCTCGACAGCACTCCATGTTACTGCTACACAGTCAGATCTCAGCCGGTAACCTAGAAATGGCTGATTTCTTCTTCTCTTATGCAAAAATGTGGTACTAAGCTAAGAAAGGCATAGCACAAGAGAATCATCTGCTAAACCAGCCCTGTCTAAATTCCTCAGTTCTCCAGACAGGCTAACAGAGGTGGACGTGAGCACAAACAACAGACTGACTGGTGACTCCGCTCTTCTCTCTAATCTTGCTATGTTAAAGCTTTGTGACTGAACACGAGCCACACTCGATTGTAGCGGGAGGTTCAGCCACGGCTGCTTTTGAGGAAAAAAAGGAAAAAAAAAAAACCTATAACTCTGTAAACATATAACAGGCTGCTCTGATGATCACTGCTGCAAGGGCTTTTGGAGGGCTTTCCCAGAGGTCCTTGCAGTGTTTGTGGGGAGGAGCCCTGGGTGTATTGACTTACATGTAATGCTTTAAAACCACACAAAATAAATTAGAAACATCACTCTGGCCATTTCATACCTGCAAGCCATTTTCCGCCATCACCTCAGCTGCTTTTCTAATTGTGTTCCTGTGTTAGGATTTCATTGGTGTGCCTCTCTAAATATGAACAGCACACAGACTGCCATCTTAATGATGTTAAAGCCAAGAACACTACTGAAGCACCTCTGTGAACACTGGTGCAATATGAACACTTTTGGTTACAAGGCCACAGATGAGCTGGAAGTCTTGTACATGTCTTATAACACACCGAGCGTAAAATAAGACATGCTTTCATCAGCCTGCTAGCACTGACACAAGAGGCACACCAAGAACAGCATAAGTACAGACCCTGCACACTGTGTGATAACAGTCACCTCACAGGTTCACTGTATGACACGAGACAGGCCTAATACAGTCTGGGTCACCATTAGTGTGACTGTATCGTACTAATGTGGAGGCACGTCACAATGTTTGGTAAGTCACAGCCATACAACGCAAACAGAAAACTAAACTAGGGCAACAGTTTTTTTTATTCTAACAAATCAGAGTATTAGGGCCACATTAAGGAAAAAAAGAGGATTTTTTTTTTAATTTCTTACAACTTACCAAGCCAATTAAAGCAAAAATACTGAGAATAAAGTTGAAATGTTGAGAATAAAGGCAAAATGTTGAGAACTATGTTGAAATGCCAACAGTTAAGTTGAAATGTTAAGAATAATGTTGAAATGTTGAGAATAAAGTCAAAGAGTTGAGGACTAAGTTGAAATGCCAACAACAAAGTCAAAATGTAGAGAATAAAGTCAAAATTAAGAATGAAGCTGAAATGGTAAAATGGTTGAAACATCGAGAATCAGGCTGAAACACTGAATAAAGCTGAAATGTCAAGAACCACCTTGAAATGCAGAGAAAAAAGTTGAAACATTGAGAATTAAGTTGAAACAGTGATAAAGTTGAAATTTTACTTCAACTTCACTCTCAAAAACCAAGATAAGGTGGCCCTAATACTCTTCTGTAGCTGATTATTTTCTCCATGAATCCACAAAATACAAAACAATTTCCCACAGTCCAGAGTGTCATTCTCAAGTTGCTTGTTTGTCTAACCAACGGTCCAGAACCAAATGATATTTCAATTTTGGCATAAATATATTCACAGCTGAGAAGGTGGAATGCATTTGGCATTTCTGTTTAAACATGAATAAAACAATGACTCTATCAAAATATTGTCAAATGAACTTTTTGTCAAACAATTTGATTAACGGGCTGAAAATTCATCCCTAAAAAGAAAAATGTAAATATACAAGCAGAAATATGTCGTCAACATGCTTTGACAATCTGCTGCCACTTTTGTTTTTAAAATTGTTTTTTTTTTTTTTCTTTAAACGTTAATTCCTGATCAGAACCATCCTACCACACAGACCATTTAGTAGCTACTATGGAGCTCTCAATAATTTCACATGATCTCCATAAGCTTTTTTTTTTTTTTTTAGCTGCTATTGTTTATCTATCTCCATCATGACAACAGGCAAACTCCAACTGTTGGTGAAAATCATGTGATATGATCAAAAGCTCCAGAATGTGTTCTAAATGGACCTTGTGCTGAGTTTGTTGCCTACATAAAAAAATGACACTTAACACAATAGTATGGTTGTTCTGATACCAGTGAGGTTCTGCATGTCTTTGGTAACAAAAGCTCTAAATGAGTCAGTGGTGGACATATCTCACAGTGAGATGTTGGACCACAGTTTGGACTGACAACCAAAGACGAAGAAAAAGAAAAAAAAAATCACACAGTGTATGTGTGCCTCCACAAAGCAGTTAAGATTAAATAGTGTGACAGGATAGGAAATAAGGCGCGGGTCAAAAATGGCCAGAGATCCAATTGAACATCTCAGGACATACAATCAAAGAAAATGTCCAAACATACAATTCATGGTCAAATTCAAAACCTAGAGATATAGAGGAGAATCTTAACAGTGAACATCTGGTCAAAAATAATCTACACGTTTCTCTCCGTCGTTATAGTGCTCAAAGCTTTAAGAAATTAAACTTTTCACAGCGCGTGCCATTCAAGAACAGCAGTAGCTTCAGCTGAGAGGAGCTGACACTGAGGTTCTCTCATTCTGGCCCTTCTGACTGCCTCACAAGCTTAGAAAATAATAAGAACACCACAGTCCAGACACACACAGCATCCAGCCAAAGTCCCCATGCTTCAGCGCACGGTACAGTACAATGAAGAGCTTTATCACATGGTCCAGCACTAAATCATTAGAAGAATAAAAATCATAAAAAATAAAAACACATCTGAGACAAAAAATATACACTCACATGAGACCATGAGTCTGTACTAAAGCATGTTGTGGACACTCCTGCTGTAATGGCCGACCCTGCTCCCTGTACAAAGTCACGGGAGGAGACACTCAGTCACACCTCCCTCCTTCTGAGGAGCAGCTCTACTCTTTTCACACAGTGCACCTCAAAGAAAAATAAAAGCACAACAAAAGGCAAAAGTAAAAATATACACATCTCCAACTGATGAAATAATTTATGTTTGAAAAGAACAAAAATCTGGTAAACAAAATAAATTAAGGCATGCAAAAGATAATGTCAAATCTTGAGATTTGGATACTTTAGTTGTTGTTTTTTTAAGCCAAACATCCTATATTGTTAGAAGATCTTCCTGTTAGGAAGAGACCACTCACTCTTATTAAATCCTCAGAACGAAGGTAGCTGCCAAAATAAAATTCAAACCCACTGGAATATCACTGTAATATGCCCGAGCGTTTAAAGGCCCATATTTACAATATTTGTGTTCTGTGTTCGAGCTTTAAGAGGCCAATATTTACATACATGTTCATGCGGATTCAGCAGCAGTGCAGCAAAACAAACAGCAAAAACACTTGAGTGACACAGACAGGAGTGCTTCTTCAAACATCCTGAATCAGAGAAAAAAAATAAATACCACGTATGAAAATAAAAAAAAATGTACATCACAAACATTAACGTCGAGCTCACTCAGATCCCTCCTTTTAAAGGAATACTGTGGCCTAACAAAATGATATGTATAAAACAAATGATAGTAGAAAGTGAGACAAAGATCTTGTCTGTTGGCTTGTAAGGTGACGGTGATACATCAGAAGTGAAGCAGTGCGGAGCCGAGCAGAGGGAGCTGTGGTTCTGCCACATTAAGGCTTTGCAGTAAACATCAGAGCTGAGATGCTGCTGCTCCCTCCAACCTAAACCAAGACTCATGTCAACTTGTAGTAGTTAAGCCGGCACGGACAAAAAGACATGCAGCAACTCACCCATCTCTCTCTCTCACACACACACACACACTCACACACACACAGATTCACTGACACACACAATCAACAGTTCACTTTGAGAGACTTGCCACTGCCTCTTCATTTTTTCGGTTTGGATTTCTTTTTCTTTTTTTTTTTCCTCACTAAAATTTCTTGGCAGCATTACATGGTGCGCCTCTTCA
This sequence comes from Lutjanus erythropterus, assembly GCF_056507025.1. Classification (NCBI taxonomy): domain Eukaryota; kingdom Metazoa; phylum Chordata; class Actinopteri; order Lutjaniformes; family Lutjanidae; genus Lutjanus; species Lutjanus erythropterus. The sequence goes on along the minus strand of NC_139323.1, from coordinate 3,474,870 downwards.
CCCCGCCCGGCCTGTGCCCCCCTCCTCTCCCCCGCCGCACCACCGCTCTGCCTCTGAGTTGGCTGAGCGGGGCGCTGGGAGGCCAGGCCAGAGGGGGAGCTGGGTGAGCCGGGGGTGTGGACCAGGGGTTGGGTGAGGGAGAGGGCCGGTGGGGGCAGTTCAGTAGTCTGCGATAGGAGCGAGCTCGGGATACAGGTCCACTGTGATGTTCTTGTAGAGGCTGCTGAGGGAGATGAGGGGGCTGTAATGGAGGTTGTTGAGGCCATCCAAGTGTTGCCGCTCTTTGGAATACCTCAGCAGTTTATACCTACACACACACACACACACACACACACACACACACACACACACACACACACACACACACACACACACACACACACACACAAACACAAACACATGTCTCAGATCAGTGTTGAACTCTATCTTCACCTTTACTCTCCTCCAGGATATCCACCTGTGGCCTATTCCATCTGCAGTTCTCAATAAGAATCAGCACTCTGCATCAGGACTGCAATATTATTTTTTAATTGCATAATGTAACAATTTCCAAAAACATTACTTATTGATGATTAATTTTTAAGGAAATAAAGTCAAAATTCTCTGATTTAAGCTTAATAAATTTGACTGTTTTCCTCTTTTCTATACCAATATACCACAGTATTTCAAACCATTTCAAGCATTTAAAAAAAAAGAAAAAAAAAAAAAAACACTTTACAAACTTTGAAAACTAAGTTAAAATTCAGGCACCTGTAAGAACCCTGAAATTCAAAAAGACTGCTTTGACACGTAAAATCACTGTAAATGATAGCAACCCTTTTCCTGAAATGGAGAATCTGCATTTTTACTGTTTGTGAGTATTTTCAAAAGTGAGCCAGCAGCCACACTGCTGACTATCGACTGGTCAGAGGAGTGTATCATAGTGAGTGTGTAGCAAGACAAAACCAGAAGAAGAAGACAATCTCTGTGGTTTGAAGTTTAGTTTCTCCCCTATAGAACGGTTTTTGCATTTAGGAAGCTGCTGTATTTTATTGTCACGTTCTCTTTCAACTGTATAAAGGTCCACTAGGAGGGCATTGCGAGACCATGAAAAAAGAAAAATATAAGTTTGAAATCACTAATCAGAATAAGTAATCAGGACTAATAAAATAAAGCTGTAGAATTTACATTTCATGTTATTCTTTGTTTATCTGACCTAGTTTAACAGGTGTTACACAGAATTTGGTGACGTGTCGCTACACTGTAACGTATGGTATATCTTGCCTTTGATTAGAAGTTTATCAGAGTTGTGAATAAATGTTAGGATGGACCTCAGAAGATTTTAAGATTTCAAATTGGGCTGTGACATTCCTTAGTTTGGGAATGGCTGGTCCAGAAGCTGTCATAAGCAACTGAGAAAGCTGGGAAAGTCTCCTTTCATACATTAAGTTACACACTTGCAATGCACAATGTAAAAGGCTTCTCACAGTATCTTTTACTCTGTCACTTTCACTGTTTCTACGTTAGACTAGAGACCTCATTGCAAACTGTGACAAAAATCTATCTTACCTTCCGAGGAACTGCACCTCTCCTCTGTGGTGGTGAGGAATTGACTTGTACTTGCCGATCTCTCCCTCTGGTCGCGTAACATTCAGACCAGCATAGTGAACCCTGAGGAGAAACCAGGCTGCATTACTACTGACACCATCAAGCCATAAAAATACAGTGCCAACGTCAACTCATTTGGTTCATGTACTTCAGCTGAACTAAAGCTGTGGACACTGAACAGTTTGCCAACAATCTGACAGGAACATAAGGAGAGTACACAGGTACAGTTACGTTTGTTAAACATTTGTTCACAGTCACCTGAGAGCACAAAACAGGCTGCTGAAACAATCAAGCTGATAAAATGGCGATGATTTTCTGTCCAATATCCCCAAATTTTCATGTTTGATAAGACTCCATGCCTGAGGACATCTACACAGCACTTAACGGTCACAGTCATGAATAATGAATCAAATATACTTTGATACTGTCAATGACTGCCAGGAAAACCTTCAGCAGGTTGCCATGGTCACCACACGCAGCCTGTGTAGTGGTCTGCTTTTCTACTACATTCAGAATAAAGTACAAAATGTTATTTGTCTTGACATGGTTATCAGCTGGTCAAAGTCACCTGATGTCCCCCACATTTATCTACTAAAAGCTGCCTCATACATATTGCAGTTAATGCCAGGAAGTATTAGCCACCTTTTCTAAAGTCAAATTCAAGCGCTTTTCAAGCATTTTCAATGTGCTTTTTCAAGCTTTTCCAGCACCTTACAGATGTTATTGTGCTACAAACAACCAAAATCATGTTTCAGGATGCAAGTCAACAGAAGGGAGACAAATCAAAGGAAAACTCAAATGTGACAGGATTAATTAATCAATTAATCGTTTGAGTCATTTTTATGGGGAAAAAAGGGGCAAAGTCTCTGATTTCAGCTATTATCTTTTCCAAAATCCAACCTTGAAAACACTACATTAAAATTTAAATGATTTCCAGCACCTGTGAGAACCTGATTAGCTTCTGATAACCGCAAGCAAAGCCCATCATTGGTGAGAAAATGCATCAACAGCTGCAAGAGCATAGGTGCTGCAACAGACAGTTTTTTTCAAGATCACAAGTGAGTCACTGTGCAGTCTGTGGATTTAGTTATATTAACAGATCAGTTTCAGTACTCCCGTGCAGGACTGTGCTTTCTGAATCCACTATAGTAGACTAACCTGTTCCACAAGTCATCGTCCTCTCCTCCCCAGCCCCAGAATGCATTGGGAAAGCCATTAATCTTGCGGAACTGCTCCACAGTGAGTCCACTCACACCGCCAAAGAACTCACTGTATGGAAGACTGCAAAAGACAACAAACACAGAATTACACAGAGATCTACATGACCTGGATCTCATTGCATTTCAACTCTGCCACAGAAAGACCATGGGACAAAAGAAAATCTGTACTGGTTGTAATACCACATCTACAGTTCATATTGCTAGAGGTTTTTATATTTTGTGTACATTTCGATGACACACTCACATGTACATGTACTTGTCCAGCTTGGCAGCGAAGTGGCGTGGCATCTGACCACAGCCGTAGTAGTTGCGGTCATTCTCAGGGATGTGGTCAACATCATGGAAGATCAAGCAGTCCCAGTCCAAGTCCTTCATGGCCTCAAGGAAACCCACATTAAACAGCATGGCTCTGTTGAAGGGCTGACTGCCACTCTAAAAACACAAAATGAGTCAATGAGCCTGGTGCTGCTATTAAGTCATATGAAACTGCTTTCCACACTTTGTCCACAATCCACACAGTAGGAGCTAAGAACAGCTGATTGTTCGACTTGAACCACAAAAAAAAGCTTCATCATACACTGCAGCACGCACGCACGCATGCAAACACACACCAAGAGAGCGTACCTGTTCAATGACATAGAAGGCAAACTGCAGCCGCTGTCTCTGCAGTATGGGGATGAGGTGTTGGAAGAGGATGGGGAGGTGTTCATGGCGGTTTCTAAATGGAATCAGGATGGCCACCTACAGCACAGCATAACAGGATGAGTACTGACCCAAACCAACTAAATCCAGGGTTCCTACACCTTTTGCAAAGAAATATTCAAGCACTTTTCAAGCATTTTCAAGGTTAATTACAAGCTATTCCAGCAGCTTACAGCTGTGGCAAAATACACACACGTATATCTATCTATCTCTATCTATCTATATCTATATATCTATAATATATCTATATCTATCTATCTATCTATCTATCTATCTATCTATCTATCTATCTATCTATCTATCTATATATATATATATATATATATATATATATATATATATATATATACATATCTATCTATATCTATCTATCTATCTATCTATCTATCTATCTATCTATATACATATATATATATATATATATATATATATATATATATATATATATATATATATGTATGCTCAGATTGATTAAGCCCTATTTCATGTCTTCATCAGATTAAATCAGATGTTTTTCTGCTATAAACTTGGGGTTATAGCGGGGTTTATAACCCGTTCAATCTATGAAAAGCTGAGTCCCCGAGCCCATAAGCGCATACCACAACAGCTTTAACATTCAGTTATAATTGTTTCCATTTCTTCAATCTTTACCTTTGTTAAATGTCTCTTTTCATTTTTTCTTTTAACAACCCAACAGAGTAAACTTATACACACTCATAATTTATTATCACAGAGGCTGAGAGGTCACAGGGGTGTGGCCAAGTAGCCTACTATTTTTGATTGAGGACAAAAAAAAGAATCTTAAGTAGTTTTGTATACAAACATTTGTATAAATTGTGTTTTTAATGAACATGTCAATCAAAAGTTTGTATAAATTGTGTTATTAATGAACATATAAATCAAAGAGCAGACAAAGTCTTGGGGACCCTCAGGTTGGGAACCAACGCTATAAACCAAAATTATTTTTTGTGATAGAGTTCTAGATGAGGGAGACAAATTAAAGGAAAACTACTTACTTGTCTGACTTATTTAATTTCTTCATCTAAAAAGTGAATTACTCAGAGCAATTAATTATGAAACTAATAAAATTACAATTTTAAGCACTTTTCAAACCTTGAAAACGTTTTAAAGTTTTCTCAAAGATTTCCAGCACCTGTATGAAGCTTTATCTGGTTCTTATGTTGTATTTTTCCTTTAGAGGAAACTGTTCTGCAATGTGTTCTGATGACATAACATTTTTTTAAAGTTTCAAATGTTTCTAGGATATTCATAAAGGGTTATCGTAGGCAACTAAACTCGCCTACAATAACCCTTTATGAATTCCATGACCTGGATGACTGAGAACCTTCAGACACCTTTCTAGGATATATAATTACTTAACTTGTAGAATGCATGAACTCACCTTCCAGCGAGGTCTGCAGTCCTTTGGTTTCCAATGGCCTCCAAACTCAATGTCAAAAAACTTGGAGAACTTCAGTTCTATCTCCTCCATGGGGATCTCTGTCATATTTACTTCCATAAGGCCCTCTGTGGAGAGGTTTTTTAAAGGGGTGGTTATTTCACTGATACACCAGCATAAAAAAACAACAATGAAAAATAGCAGAATTATTGTACAGGCTTCTGCATGTTCTGCATCACATGGTCAAAAATCACAAAACTCACAAATTTCTGAGAAAAAACTCAGATATTCTCTGAGATTAAAGGAACAACTTAACATGTTAAAAAAATGATAAAAAATGTATTTTTGGCGACTTTGTAAGATTTCAATGTTATCTATGAACTCATTTAGATTTTAAAAGTTAAATCAAAAACTTACAATCTATAATTGTTCATAAATATATCCACAGTGACATACATGAGAGGTCCCTCGTATATTTTATATCTTGTAAGGGTTCTTGACTTAGGAAAAATTGAGAACTTCTGCTATAAACAATCCAAACGATATTACCATTCTATAGAAGGGTGACAGATAAAGGAACACACAACGATGTTTCAAAATGTGTCACAATCGCCCTAACTTATTTGTACATAAAAGGAAAACTATTCAGTCAGATAGTGAATTATCAAAGTAATGTGATTACAGTTTCAAGCAGAATCAAGCACTTTTCAAACTTTGAACGCAACACATTAAAATTCAAGTGTTATCAAGGATTTCCATCACCCGTATAAATCCTGATGATTCATATTATTTCCTGGTGTTAGGTACCAGTCTACTCACTCATAGAAGGTAATCGCTCTGGGCAGGGGAGGTTCTGGGCGTAGGTGAAGTTCTCAGGGAGGTACGTGGTTGGCTGGACCAGGTACTCACTGGAGTTACTGCCATCAGGATAGTCTGCAACAGAAACAAGCGACATCATCAGCAGAATGCTCCAAACCACATCACCTACATCTATATCTTACAGTACTCAATATTTGTTGTGACATTCCTTAAGCATTCCTATTGCACCAGTTGAATTCCTTCACACTAGGTCTTTTATAGTGTATATCATTTTGGTTATCTTATCATGACATACCATAAATGTTATCTTGTTTCTTCCTGGTCTTGAATAATACATTTTTATAAGATTATTTAATTTGTGCAGCTCAATGTCAGTCTGTACTTCACTACACATGTTGAGGTATTTGTTCAATATTTTCATTTGATGTTATTTTTGCCAGTCTACTATACTTCAGGGAACATATTCAGGGACATATTGTACTTTTTATTGCATTCCATTTACAGCTAGAGTTACGAGTAACCAATCTATCCCCCTCTATGCTGCTGCAACTTCATGTTCTGATCACAGCCAGACTTCACACTAAAATCCACTTTTCTGAGGCAGCAATTTACTGGTGCAGTCACTTTATTATACTATCTGTTTATCCTGGCCCCATTTTTAAAGTGCTTATTATGACAGGAATTGTATCTTTTGAGAATCTAGTAAGTCTGTCCTCTCAACCGCCCAAAATCTGTTAAAACAAACAAACCACATATTCACCCCTTTATACCCCACATCCCGTCATTAAAACATGTAGAGAATAGAAAACTGTGAGCATACAAATAAGAGTGACAGTCGTAGAAATACTACCACAGCGTACTTGTGAGTCACTTGTTTACAGAGTTGATCAGTTTTAAAACATTCTTCCACATCCTCAACTGTACAAACAGCTTTGTTGTCAGGGGTGGAGGTGCATGTTTTGCATTTGTGATGGGAGTGTGTTCAAGATAGAATAGATAGATAGGACGGAATAGAGTGTTTAGTTCCTCTTTTACAAGGTCACTACATCTGTTACTAGGGCTGTACCAAATATCATTTGTTTTGTTCTTGAACGAAGCTTTGAATGCCTGTCATCATATTTTGATGTAATCACTTTCAAAAATCCTCAAACAAAATCCTCAGTTTGAAAGAAAGTATTTTTTTTTTAATTAAAATAGCTTTCTTTAATAAATGTAACTCGTCAGTTTCATCACCAATAATTCTGTATATGGTGTGTATGGTAATAGTTTTTTCATTGCAGTGACAATGTTTTTGAAGAAAACACATTGAAGCAAATTATTTCCTTAGATAGAAATGTGTTGTGAGTTTTGGAAAATTACTACATTATCTTTTTTAAATAAATATTGAATTTTGGACTTGAGTTATGGAAAAGGTTTTGATTGCAGGAGTCTGAAACAATCCTACGCAGCCACCACTGGAATCTAATTCTACAAATAGTATAATACTAATAAAATTAGTGCAGCCTAATTTTCATCAACATCTTGCAAGGTTTCTGCACCTTTTCTGAGGTCAAATTCACTTTTCAAGCATTTTCAAGCTTTTCTAGCAGCTTACAGCTGTGGTAAATGACATATTTCTATACATATGCATGCTCAAAATGTTTGAATCAGATGTTATTGTGCTATAAACAACTAAGACTATGTTTCATGACAGAATTCTATAGAAGAAAGACAAACTAAAGAAAAACTCAACAAAGTTTCATCTTTTAAAATGTGACACTCTTGTAAGCAGACTTGGCATCCTATTGGAGCTGCAACTATTAATCAGTTAATCGGTTATTAATCAATTTCTAAATCACTTGCCAACCATTTTGATAACTGATTAGTTGGTGTGAGCAATTTTCTTTTTAAGAAAAATAGAAAGTAAATATTCTTCAGCTTCTTAAATGTGAACATTTTCTGGTTTCCTTACTCTTCTCCGAGAATAAACTGAATATCTTTGAGTTGTGGACAAAACAAGACATTTGAGGACGTCATCTTTGATTTTGGGAAACACCAATCGACATTTTCTGAGGCTATATGGACCAAACAACTAATTGATTATCCAAGAAAATGAAAGACTTGAAAAATGTGCTCCACATGTTTGGACCTATTTTTCAAGTGACAAGATCATGACAGGATTAATTAATTGACTAATCATTTTGAGTATTTTTTTTAGAAATAAAACTAATTCTACCCTTAAGTAACTTGAGGATCTAGAATAGCCCTCTATAAACAAAATGTTTTACTATGGTCAATGTTAATGGGACTGACACTGCTGCTAATGTTGAATTCTTACCACCATCTACAAAGACATCAGTCAGTGTGACCACATATTTGGACAGAAACAGAAACAGCTGCTTTTCTCAAGTGAATGTGATATGGAGATGAAAGCCACTTGCCAACTTTGCTCTCAATGGCTGATATTCTCACATACAATGCATTTCGGTACATGTAGACAGTTTGGGCTAGGGGTGTCCCGATCTGATATTGATATCGGATATCGGTCCGATATCAGCCAAAAAACGAGTATCAGATTTTATCGGACTGCATCTAAAATCTCCAATATAAGCGCTCCGATAAGCAGTCCATTTTCTGCTCCAGCACTTCTATCCATAGGTGACACTGGTTGCTGACTATTGTTCTCTGTTTGAGTAACATTACTTGATCAAGCCTTTTCTAACATACTACACTACAAAATAAGTAATAAAAGTATGTATGACTCGTGCTGATATTGTATCAGATCGATATCGGTATCGGCCAATACTCAAGGCTGTGATATCGGCATCGTATCGGAAGTGAAAAAGTTGTATTGGGACATCCCTAGTTTGGGCCACACTGTCCAAGCAGAAGGTATCACCCAAGGGGCCATAGACATCACAATCTAAACATCCATGAGTGTTACTGACAGTTTCAATTTCATATACTGTGAGTAGAATCTTTGTATTAAGCCACAGAAGACTGTGAGACAATCATCTATATAGTAAAAAGTGTATGTGTGTATGTATCACTCACCTGTCCCGTTGAGTGTAGTGTTCTTGTTGGTGTACAATCGGATCATCTGGCCAATGGTCCTCACATTGTCCCTCAACATGATGCCCTGAGCCTGCACCATGAAGAAGTACGTGTTGGCTGAAAGAAGTGCAGGAAAAGATATTTTAGTAACCTTGACTTATTGAATTACATTAATTAAGTTACATTTGCACTTGACAGCTATCACATGCCCTCACTTATTGTAAAACACAAGTTAACATGTAGATATTGCCATTTCAGACACAACAACAAAAGTGGTTCTCAAGCTACAGTCATAAACACTGTAATCAGTGAATATTTCAAACATTTATCAAAACTACAGCAGAAACAATACAGAAGTGGATGGTGAAGCAGTTAACACAACAATGGAGTAAATATTTGACTGCCAACAGGGCTGTAATGGTAACTGCATTACTGGGGTCACATGATACCTATTGCAGGGTTGAGCTCATTACCACCATGACTGCAACATTTATTTTGAATTCAATTTCATGTTGAGATCAGCACATCGATCCATTAGTACACCTATGGATCAGCCTTGTCACACACAAGGCAGGAACACAGCCTCTGATTGGTTGACAGACTCAACCCAAGGGATCCTGGGATGGTGTGTGGGCGGCTAACAACATGCTATAAACAATAACAACAACTGTTTTCAGCATGGAAAAATGGATAAAAAAACTGCAGAAGACATTGGGTGTTGGATTTCTGATGGATTTATCTGACTATGTGTCCAAGACGCTGCACTTACAGGCTGGATTACAAAGCTTCTGAAAAGGATACGATTGCACAAGAGCTTAAGTTGTAAAGGTACAATGCTAGCATTAGCATCAACTTTTCCTGCTTAGCTTACTCTGGGGCTACACTGTCACTGTTTCAGCAGCTGGGACAGCAGATGAGACTTTTCCTGGTGTTGAGAAGCGTTTTACTGCCAAATTAACAAGTGTGTTAAATGTAACAAGTAGTGTTAAGTTTAAGTTTCTGCTGCTATGCACATACTTAAGTACTGCCCTATTCCTTAAAGTCCAATGAAACATAATTATTAAGATAGTCGTGGAAAACCACCATCCCGTGGTAATATGTTGCTCTGCCAACGCAGTCTAATCCATACTGTCACCACCAAAGTTGAAAGATCTCAGCTTTATTCTTAAATTAAATTCAACAACTAAAATAGGTTTCTGCATCGATATTTAGTCCTGTAACAACCAATATGCTTTTTAGATCTATTTTTAGAGCTATAATTTCTGAATGTTTGCAAGTCTTGAACAGGAAAGATGGGAACAATGCAGTGAAACAGGAGTAGGTAACATTGCCAGGGTGAAATGATGGCTTCTGTCATTCAGGGGGTTTGTTTTTGCTTTACTTAGACATGCCAGGACATTTGAGGAGGAGCCACACGAAGACAGCTGTTTCACTGATGGACTTTAAAACTTATTTTATGGCTGAAGCTTTAACCTCTTCAATTATGTGGAGATGTCTATGCTCTCAGGCAACATTATTCTCTTTCAGAGACTTTATGGGGCTCAGTTTTAAAGCCAGTGTGAAGATACTGGTATACTGGAAACCACTGGTGCCAATCATCTCATGCTAGCTTGTTGAGAACACTAAATAATGCTTTGAAATCAAACTGGAAAAACTGGTGAAAACAGGTTGTATGGGTAATCAGGAGTCTCAAGACTTATGCCATTCCCATGCAGTTTTGGAGCAAAATCCATGCAGTAGCCATTATGAGTTATTGTCACCTATTCTATTTGAAAATAGAAAAACGTCCTCATGCTGAGGCCTCAGCATCAAAATTGCATAAATTGTGTCTAACAGGAAAACAGTCCCTATATTATCAAGGCTGCTAAAAAGCATTCAAAGACCTGATTGTGCTTGAATTTTACAACTCAATCAAAATTTGTCTCAAAGCCAAAAATGCCCCTCAATCAGCTTCTTTTCCCATTAGGAAGGCTAAATAACACACACTCACAGTTTAACCAGTAAGTTAAATGTGTAAAGCTACACAAACCACCACAAAAGCCAACAAGATGAACTTACAAATGACAGTTAAGAAAACCAACAAGTAGCTGAAATCCTTCCCATACAGAGCCTGGCATCTGGCTGCTGCCAGTGCTGCACATCTGGCTAGATCCTAGAAGAAGCTGACTCACTTCTAGCGATGGCCCAAACTGTATCTAATATTCATCTGCTATTTCAATGGGTCACTTTCATTTTATTGTAAGTCTCTGATTATTTCTGAGATTCATTTGTACAAGTGTTCAGATTTAGATTCACTAAACTTCATGAATAGCTGCACATTCCTGAGATTTGATCAACAGCGTGACCATTCCCATCCAACTGCTACATAAGGCTGCCTGTTCCACTCATTTTGATGAGCACATTTCATTTACAAAACCATTACTCAAGAATACAAAAACAAATTTGTTGGATATCAGCAAGTAGACACATAAAATGCATTCAGGGTCAGTATTAGAGAACCTAAAACAATTAGAAAATACCAATAAAGCTGTCTATGTCATATCTTCAGAGAGCTTTATGACAGAAATAAAGAAGGAATGGACTGACATGAAGCAGGGCTGGGCGACTGGATGAATATAGTGCCAAAGGATGATGGGTTGAATCCATTGCTGTTTTTTTTGTGGTTGATTTTGGGGGTGATATTGGTCATACTTTTTTGCAAATTGTCTGCAGAGTGACAGGCGCTGCTCTGCAATATGCTCTTATCCAGCGGCACAGGATACACCCACTCAACAAGAGCTGAGTGCACTGAGCTGGGTGAGGAATGATGGGTAAACAATAACATATTGAATATATCACCAGTCAACAGTTGATGGGCTGACAGTAGCCAGCTGGAAAATTTTAACACATGGCCCAACCCTAACATTAAGTTAGATGCCAAAAAAGCTGTCCATATCTAAAATGGAAGGCAGCCAAGTCAGCATGACATTCAGTGATAGACAACAAAAATCACTGTTACACTATCGGGTGTTGTTGCCAATAAAATATAAAAACATCTGAGCTCTCAGGACATTAGTACTAGAATATTAATTTCACATTGTTATTCATTCTATTGAGTTCTCTTTATCTCTAAATTGCTCTTATGTGCCTCTTAAGAACAGGAGTGTGAGTACAAGAGGCTCCTGAATGAGGCTAAAATAAAGCAGAGAGACTACAGAGCTTTGATCAGTTCAGGATATCTGTCAGAGCTTCAGGGAGTGGTGGCTTCTCTCCATCCCACTGCTTCATGAACACAATACATTTAAGAGGAGCTTTTTAAAGCTTAACCATGCAAACTATTTGAGTTTTCAACTAGTATCTTTGAGTTTAAACATTTGAATTTAAAAGACTATACAAGACAATACAAAATCTCATATCACTGTACATGCAGGGGTCGACATTAACCATGGCCCTAAGGCCACAAAAGGTTATTCTGTAGCCACCATATATTCCACATAGGTAGGCCCCTGTAGCCATCAAGTTTTATACTTCGTCAGTACAATGTTAGTTTCACAAACATCCAAATTCTACAAACTTTTTGTAGAATGACTGACATTTTTCAATAATATCTGAGATTTTATGAACCAAACAACTAATTGATTAATCAAGAAAACGGTCGGCAGATTAATCGACAATGAAAATAATTGTTACAGGAAAGACTGTGGAATGTGGAACCTATTCTCCAAGTGAAATGATTGTGATTAAATGATTAATCCTTTTGAGTCAATTTTAAGGAAAAAAGTCCAAATTCTCTGATTTCAGCTGTTGTTAAAGTAATGTAATTAAAATTACAAACAGCTTCACACTTTATCCAAAATCCAAGCACTTTTTAAACCTTGAAAACACCACATTAAACTTCAAGCATTTTCAAGGTTTTCCAGCATCGGTCAGAACCCTGTCTTGGGGCCAGTGCTTAAAATTATTAGTGTCTACTCCTGCAATAGGTATAAAATCACATATAATGTTATATATAATTTTATATAATATACATTTCTGATTTAGTAAATTTCATATTGTGATATTGCATTTTTTTCTGAAAAAACAAAAAAAATTAATAACAACAATAACAATAACAAGAATTTAAATGGATAGTTACCATGGTACAAACTGTATGCCAAACCTTTTTAAGTTCTACAGATTTCTGTTGTTACTCTGTACAGGCTATATCATCACATTACAAGACCCTAGAGTCACTCTAGGTCACCACAGCAGTGTCAGTGAGGGTGTGAATGAGCAAACAGGAACGTGTTTGGTGATGATAACTGTCTTATCAGAGTAACCAGGCAGCCTTGGTTGGTGGGCGTGTGACAAGTTTAAAGACAACAGGCAGGTCAAAGCAGGCTGGAGAGCTACAACAAACAATCAGCTGATGGAAATACAGTAAAAATCTGGGCTCCTTCACCTTTTCCAAAATCAGCTTTTATATGATGACTGCCAGGTGTTACTGGAAAAAAAAATCTGTTTTGTTTAAGGATTCTATAGAGGAATGACAAACTAAAGGAAAACAGAACAAAGTTTCTTGTTTTAAAATATTCTGCCTGAATCTAGACCTAGCATGTATGACCTGTAGGGATGTTACTGGAAACTAATTTCCCTGCTGACTGAACACAAAGTTTAATGTAGACAATTCAACTTGTCTAACAGAAAGAAATGTTAAATTTAAAAAATGCTGCATGTTTTAAGAGCCATTTGAAGCTGTTAATCACATTCTACAATTGCAAAATCATATTTTAATGCTGCTGAATCATGAGGCAGTATGCACTTTCCATTATGAACACTGCACATCATCCTTCAAATCATGACAACAACTCACTAAATGCTTCAACTTTTCAGACTGAAAGGGATCAGAGTGTCTGGGGGTACACAGAGCTGACGTTAGCTGCCAGCCTGACACACAGTGAGGCTAACATTGCTGTGCAGTGCTAGCAGCAGCAACCTGGTCTTCTTTCAGGTTTATGTCCATGTCTGTGCTAAATGTAATTACAGATTGCCCCAGTTGAGTGGTTATACACTAGTTTATTCTGACACATCCTACATTCAACCTTATTTCCATTTTCATTTCATTTTCACCATTAAGAACTCTGAAAAATGTTTGCTACAATCACTGAAACCAGCATAACAATGTCATCCTCAAATCAGGATCAAAGATAAAACTACAGATACTTTATAAAGATAAATATTCCTCTCTATATGTGCTGCCTGCCTGCATGCCTGCCAGGCCTGCCTGCCTGACTTATCAATATGTACTCCAGCTCCCAGCTGCATGCATGCTTGAAAAGTCAAATTTGTCACAGGGAAGGCAGAACAAGCAAAGCATGAAATGACGGGCCTGACTCCTCAAATTAAAATTCTCAGCTGGATGTTGAATGGAGTGTGGACCAGAGCCTGAACAGCAGCCTACTGTACAGATAGCCCAGGAAAAATGCAGAAAATATGTCAGCAACATAAAGCTGCCTGCAACACATTCTGAGGCCTGTAACAAGCTAACATCAGGGGAAGAGACCTGTATCCACAGACAGTCACACAAGCTGCTGTTTCACACACAGCTCAGGGAAAATTGATTGAAAAACTCTCACCTCGTAATCTGAAGTGAATGATTTGCACAAATCACCTACAACACCAGTAGTACAGTACAGTTGTAAAATTCCTGACATCAAACCAAGTGCTATGTACAGATAGTCTTTGTAAGCCTCCAGAACAACTTGAGCAATACTAATTTCTGAGCAGAGTCAGAGGATGAAACACCTTACTTGTAAACATAGTCATTTTCTAATTCTGGGCTAAAATGTCAATTCATCAAACCCCTCAACTGACCATATTATGAGTGCAGATGTGCAGAAGTTCATATATAAATTAGAAAAATGCACCTTATATATCTGCTCGTCACAAAGGCTTTAAAATGAAATATTGGTGTCAGCCTGAAATTGACATTTCTGCTGATATGACAGGCTGATTAGTTGGTGCTTTAATTCTGCGTATGTGATGGGAGTGTGTGTGTGATGTGGAAGTTTTCTGAAGTGTCAGACAGATTGCAAAATTGTTATTTACAATGACTGTTCAGCATCAGCCACGCAAGGAGGATCCATTATGACAAATTTGTGAGGAACAAAGTAGCGATGTTCCTGGCAACTAAATTCACTGATGATTAAATGCAAATTTTAATTTAAACTAGTCAAGCATTAAGAAAACACTCAGAAAGCAGTTTAAATTGACCGCAAAATATTTTTTAATTGATCATTTTAAACACTGAGTGAAAAAATACTGCATGTCTTCAGAGTCATTTCAAGCT
This sequence comes from Lutjanus erythropterus, assembly GCF_056507025.1. Lineage (NCBI taxonomy): Eukaryota > Metazoa > Chordata > Actinopteri > Lutjaniformes > Lutjanidae > Lutjanus > Lutjanus erythropterus. Next base: position 3,459,803 of record NC_139323.1, on the reverse strand, counting down.
GACAGTACCACAATACAATGAATTATCACCATGATACAGTATGTATCATATCACCAGATTCTTGCCAAAACACAGCCATAAAGCAGTTCAGTACAACAAAACAAGCAAAAACACTATAGCCCATACCAACTAATACAGTCACAATCTAGAATGTAAAACAAGTGTTGATCAATTAATTGGCCCATTTTCTGGCATTTTGAGATAATCGGCATTGGCTTATATCTATACTCACAAGTTTGACAAACAGAAAATGTGTGCAGACATGCAGGCAGCCTTTTCAGTGTGGCTGCTGAGAGTTCTAGGAAGGTGGTGGAAAAAGTTTCAAGCCATTTAACATAAATGTTATGCATCCTGCTGTAAACATTTGCCTGAATGTCTTCCATCACCACCGTCTTTTTTAAATGTTAACACATTTTTCCATCCTTAATGACAGCAAATCTAATTTCAAACCTTTACTGGCTAGTGTAAATATACATTAAGTTATAATGTATAAAATAATGAAGTTAAAGTGGCGTCTGATATACGATACCCTGCTCTGCCTTAAATAGCAGCCATGTTCTGAAATCTAAAACATAATGTATTTTTTTTATACTTCACTCAATGAAAAATCCATCTAAAACAACGTGCTACTGGCTAAGCTAACCATGTATATTAGATTGTAATGAGATTACTGGAATTATACATGACCCTTCTTTGTTTGATATCAACATCATATATTGGCCACCCTGCTCTCTAAATACTGGCACTGCCCATTGAAACACCCGTAACAGCCGACCACTTCACACACTCACACAAAACATCCTGTCTTAGTCATATTCTCTCTTTATAGCTTACAATCCTGCTGCTGTATCCTGACCTATCATCAATCTAGAGTGAATTTTCCCAGAACTGCCTCTCTTCTCCAAAGCATGACTATTACTGATTGCCAGTAAAAGCCTGCTCCATGAGTATACAATTCCTGTCCAGACACAACCACTTTCCTCCTTTAGATCACCACAGAAATGACAGAGTAACACGTCAAATCAACAAACGGAATACATTCACAGCAGTTCACCGACTGAAACCTGATCACCTCAACAAATATTCATACCAAAGCGGGTGTAACCTACACATTCACACTGGCTGAAAGTTTTCCTCAGTTCTTTGTTGCAGCTATAGTCGACAGGGCAGGATGCACATCTGACTGCTCAAACATCACACCTGTATAATACTGTACATCAGGACTGGGATGATACAAAGCTCATTATGAAGTCTACTTACATACATCTAGTGTATATTGTAGAAATCACAATAAAGAGTGAGACAGTTTAACCAGTTTTGTGTCCTATAATTGTCATAATATTGTTGTAGTCACTTTTTTCACCAAAAAGACAAGAACCTGAGGTAGACAATGCCAAACCTGGGGTACATGATGTCCAACTTAATAAAAGTGAACACATTTGGAGAAAGGGGTCTAAGGGTCTAAGAAAATATCAGTCCACTTGGGTACTGCAATATTATGTTCTCTGTAATTGTACTGATTATCAACAATGTCGTGCTATGCTGAAAGATTCTTTCCAGTGTCTCATTTTGTGTCATGTTGAAACCTGTCTAGACTCAATAGTAGTGTTGATATCTTTTCTGGTCTGATTGCATCAAAAATTTAACTTTTTAAACTCAGATCTTATGCATATGGTGGTCTGTTCTCTATACCATGACAGTTAAAAACAAACAAACAAAAAAAAAAACACTAGATTTTTAAAAAAGTAATATATCGCTTTGCATAAAGTACTGCAAAACATTGCATAATAACCCCTGTATCAGAATACGGATCAAATTGGCAGATACTTGACAATACACAAACCTTAATTATACATATCACGTTATGGAGTTTACGTGCATACAACTAGTGTATATTATAGAAATCACAATACAAACTAAGACAGTTTTACCAGAGTTTTGCATCCCAAAGCTGTCATAATGTTGTTCTTGTCACTTTTCTCACCACAAAGACAAAAACCTGACAATGCCAAATTTTAACAAAGTGGACAAATTTGGAGAAAACGGTGTAAGAAAATATCAATCCACTTTAGTATTGAAATATGCTCTGTGACACTGTATTGATTCTCACAAACAATGTATTGTGATAAAGTTGAAGATTTGTGGCAGTGGTTCATTTTTTGTTGTGGTGAAACCCCCAACTGTGGCACTAGACAGCAGTTACCTTTTCTGTTTTCCTGCATCAAGAAGTTAACTTTCTTAACAGATTTTATGCATAAGGTGGTATGTTCTTTATACTATGAGAATTAAAAAATAAATCTATCAGATTTTACATAAGCAATATATCACCTTGCTTACAGTATAACATTTCACAATATATTTAATCATAACCCCAGTATCATATGTACTGTATTGCCAGATTCTTGCCAATATATAAACCTTAATTATACAAATCACATTATGGAGTTAACATACATACAGCTAGTGTATATTATAGAAATCACAATACACAGAGACAGTTTGACCAGAGTTTTGTGTCCATTAATTGTCATAATATTGTTTAAGTCGCCTTTTCACCAATACGACAAAACTATGGGGACTGCACTGCCTAATTTTAAGTGTAAATTTAAAGAAGGTGGACACATTTGGAGATGGTGTATATGTATACATTTTGTCCCACTAATCAGTGAGCAGATGTCTATGTCTCAGTCAGGGACTAGCTCAACCTGCCTGTGTTGCTGTGAGGGACCCCCGAAATTAACATTAGCACTGATGCTCATAGTTCATTCATTCTCCAGTCTGATGTCCAATGCCTGCTAAAGCACATAGCATCCATAAATCAAACACAAATAGACAAAGTGTATCTTAAATTATAATCCACCTGAGACTGAGAGGTGAATTTTGCTCTTTAACACAGCAAACGAGCGAGGACTAGCTGAACATCATGCCTGGGCTGGACCTCTTAGCAGTGGGCTAGTTAGCCCGTTAGCTCGCTGTGTTAGCAGCATTAGCATGGAGTGTGACAGCAGCTGGGGCTGATAATCCACACATAATCACATTAACCGTCACCTTGTAATGCGTTTAATGCGAGTGCAAACCTCTGGTAACTAACCTATTCCAGGAGCCACATAGATGAAGTAGAGACAGGTGGTGGACATGGAGAAGAAGAAGATGAAGGCCAGAAACGAGCGGTTGGACATTCGCAGCAGCCGCCTCCAGTTCACCATTTTGGCTTAGGCCCGCTTCTCTTTCGCCGATATGAATCCCATAAAATACTGTTTTGGAGTTAAAATGTCCTCGAATTGACGGACAACAGTGTCAAAGGTGTGGTCATGGAAACACCTGCACCGTCAAAGCCCAGAGATGCCGCGCGGGGAAGGCGAGCGCGAGCGCTGCTAGCTGGCCTGCTTTCCCCTGCCGAGAAGCTTCCAGATGGAAGAAGCAGGCCTGTAGCGGTGATATCAGGCAGCTGAGAGCCTCATGGAGGACCACCGGTCGGGCATACTGAAACTGTTGTTGCACAGGCCAAGAGCGCAGCAGCGGGACTTAATACTTAAGGATACTCATGGTAGCTTTCATGGCTGCGGTGTCGCCAGCACTGACGGTCGGTCATTGAAGGGGGCAGGACTGCTCCGCTCTGCTCCGCTCTGCTCCGCTCTCACTGCTCCCACACAGTCTACTCTCGGCCGGTGCGATGTTTCCAAAACAGTCGGTGCACTACTTCATCAGCCCGCGCACACAGAAGTCCAGTCATGCCACCGGGAGTCCCCGCACTGCTTTCGGGCGCTTCTGGCATTCAACACACATGAGTGCAGGGTGATATGTAAGAAATAAAGTCAATAAAAGAGATGTCAGGTTCGCCTCCTTTTCATTTTCTGCTGGCACTGCAGAGACAGTTTCCGGTGGGTGTAACACCACCCCTCCCCCGCGTCGCCATGGAAACCGTGTGTGCGGCGCAACGGCGTGTCTTCCTGTAGCGCCTTTTTTTAAAAAAAAAACTTCTTTTTTTTTATTTTGCGCCAATTCTCAAGCTTACGTTTGAAAATGACCGACAGCAAAGGTTTACTTTAAATGATGAAATGTACATTTTAAATTGCAAATTTGCAGCTAAAATTTGAGCCAAAAATAGAGAATTCAAATTGATTTAAAACATAAACACACTAAAAATCAAAATACTTACATTACATGTAATCATCATTAAATGACTTGTTTGTAGGATTTAGAGTTGTCCTGTAGATTGCAACCAACTGAATACCACTGTCATCACTGTGGATCCCTCCCAAACAGTAGGTGATTTGTTAATTTTTGACGGGGGGGGGGGGGGGGGGGGGGGGTTGCCCAATGAGAGCAACCTAGTGATGATAAGTTATTTTAAAGGGATAGTTCACCTACAAATGAAAAATTCAGTCATCCACTCACCCTCATGCCAGCTGAAGGTCTGGTTTAATTTTTTAGTCTACAAAACACTGCTGGAGTTTCACAGAAAAACAGCAATATAGGATCTCCCAAACAGTTTAAGTGAATGGTGACCAATTTTGTAATGTGAAAAAAACAAAACAAAACAAAACAAAAATGAATAAATAAATAAATAAAATCTCTTCATACTGCTCATCTGGTGTAATCTAAAGCCCCGACACACCAAGTTGACTTAATGACGTCATCTACACCATGTTTTTAGCCTGAATCTTCACTTTAGATCCTTAGCTTGAAGCCATGTTCATGTGCACACCATCTGAACTGTGTGTGTGTGTGTGGTGTGACAGTGCGCGTGCACAAATTGACAGCATGTCAGGGATCAGTTTCAGCCAAGAAAAAAAAGAGGGCTCAACACTCCCAATACAGCGAAGCCAATTGGGCCCTTGACAAAAAACAATCACTGTAAGTAGAAGTTTTTTCCTAAACCACCAATCATATCTACCATGGTCAAAGTTAATGTGAGACTGTGCTCATGCAGATGAACATTTTCAAACATTATTAACTTATTTACAGAGTGAAAGTAACATCAGACCTGGTATCCTGCAGTAAATGTGTGGATATTGTGTAATAATTCAGTAATAAATGTGAACAAATTAGTAGTTTTTATTTAGTAATTTCACAAAAGGTAACAGTGAAACAGAAGTAATAAAGTAATAATCATGCAGTGATTTAAACAGTCATTACATAGTAATCATCAATGGGCATATGTCCCAAAACTCTACTCACAACTACACATATCACTATTAGTTTGCTACAAATTGCAATAGCAAGCAAGTAGAGCCAGTAGGTTTGTGTAGATATTGTAGTGAAGTGATGAGTAGTGAGTCAATAGTGTCTTTCATGAGGGATATTAGCTCAGAGAATATTATAGATCCAAGATGAAACCAACAGGAGAAAAAGGTACAATTACAAATCTGTCTGTGACTTCAGCACCACAAACAGCACCGTGGATTTATCAATACACAGCATTGTTAGGCTGCTGATACGTCAGAGCCATGGTCAGGACCATTGATTCAAACTTAGCAAACTTAAGTCAGATAAAGGATCAATCAGGGAGACTAGACTAACATATTCAACTGAAAAACCCCTCTGCAATGAGGGCATGGAGAAAAGGGTGGCCACTTAAAAAGAAGGACGCATTTTGATCATTCTGCTTTCAAACACATAGGAGAAACTACAGTGGACGTGGAAACTTGTCTGTTCTCGGCTACCATGTTGGGGTTCAACGTGGCTGACACCTTGGAAAGGGGACGTGTCTAGAAGGGAACCTGTGATTTGAGAAACTCTTGTGAAAGTTGTACTTTTTGATTTTTCATTTGTGCACTGTGGTTAAGATCTGCTCAGGTTTAGGGATAGAAAACACCTGGATTAGGATCAGGGAATGATCATGGTTTGGTTAAAATGATCACACAAGCACTTTTGCTGGTCCGGGGTTCCCTTCAAGACATCACCAGAAAAATAAAGTACAGATCCCTCTAACTCTACTCTAGTTCAGTAACAAAGTATCTATACTTAGTAAATTCCAACCTCTGATGAAAACAAACTTATGACAATTAGATTTTTTCTTACAAAAAGACTCAAACCAATTAATCCATTATCAAAAGAGTTGCCACTTAATTTGATAACTGATTTATGATCTGGTTCTAGTTCTGGTCTGTTAAATTTTAAACATTGGATTTTTATGTTGTTTAATGTGTTACTAAAGTGTTTGGTTGGTTGTGATAATGAGGCAGGTGGAATCACACCTAAAGAATACTGGAAAATAAGTGAATTACCCTGAGCCTATTTTATTTACTGTAAATTGCTCTTCCACTACCATTTAATATGTATATGTTTATATATGTCTGAGTATTATATTTGTTTGTGAATAGGATAATGCATTTGTGAATACCATAAAGCATCACTTTCACTGATTCTTTTCCTGATGATCTTCTTTATGAGTTATAGAGATTCCAAACGGAGGGAAGATGTTAGATATGCAATGCTGCTGATCTGTACGTATGTAAATTGAATAAACTGGTTTTTACAGCAGCACTGTCTGTCACTGTCTTATACTGGAGCTCAGGACACTAATTATAAAACTGATTAGTCTATGCTTTTTAATCACAGAAAATATTCTATCAGTAACTTTGATTTGGCCAAAAACAAAAGTGACTGCCACGTCTCCTTTATAATGGGACAGCGTGAGACTGACAGCATCATGTTTAGATCTGCTCTGTCAACTTTAATACCTTAATGTGCAGTTGTCACGTCAGACGTAAAGTCCATTAGCAATTTTCTGCAACATTCCTCTTTATTTGCAGAAACAGTGCTGCTTTTTGCTGTCATGTATATTTTTTTGCTCTCCATAGTTTCAATTATAATAACTGACTTGACTGAATAGAGCGGTTCATGTGCAGACAGAAGAGTCAAATAATGAATTAAACGCCCCTTTTTATGTGGCCATGCACAGAGCCTGAAGAAAAAAACACAGATGAAACCCCAGTTGTGATATCTGTTATATCTGTATCTTCATAGCACAGCCCTCAGAGAAGCACCCCTTCCTGTGATGTTCTAATCATGAGCAATGATTTCAAGAAAACAAACACTGAAAAGTTAGAAAAAACATTTATTCCTTTCAAGAACTCAGAAAGTGTACAAAGGTGGTGAAGTACTTACATGAACAAAAGGGCATAAGGAGAAACCTGGTGAATTAACAGTAACAGAGATTTTGAAAGCATGTCCACATGGTTATGTCTGACATCTCTTAAGTGCTTGTCCCAGAGTGCAGGCAGACACCTTGACAGCTCTGTTCTTGGTTAGTAAATAACACCACTCTCATCTGGCATTCACTGGTGAATGTCCCAAACTTGAACTCTAAACAAACCTGAATATCAAACTGAGTCTAAGGGAAATCCTGATGTGTCCATCAGTCTGTTGGTCCTGCTAGAGGGAGATGACTGTACTCTCCCTGGGGAGGAGATGCTGCTTGGTAGAAGTTTAGTTGTTCTGGGAGGCTTCCTGCATGATGACTGAACACAGACTCAACATCTGCAGATATTCGTCTGCACCGTCTGACAGGCACTTACTCACAACCTGAACCAGAGAAGAAACACAAGAGCAAAGTGAGGATTTATTATCTCCTACATGACATATGAAAGTGCACTATGGCATAATCTAAACCCCAACTTCAAATAAAGTTGGACGCTGAGTGAAAAGCAAATAAAAACGGATTGCAATAATCTGCAAATCCTTTTTGACCTCTATTCACTTTAACACACTAAAAAGAAAAGATATTTAATGTTCAAACTGAAACAATTTATTGTTATTGTGTGAATATATACTCATTCACAAGCAAGGATGGGACAAGGTTCATCACTTTGTGAAAAGATGTGTCAGCAAATACTTGAACATCTTAAGAACAACATCTCTCAACAGACCATTTCAAGAATTTAGGGAATTCACCATCTACAGGTCATAATGCCTTTAAAAGATGAGGAGAATCTGGAGAAGTCTCCAAACATAGGGGGCAAGGCTGAAAACCAACATTCACTACCCATTACCTTCAATTTCTTCAGGCAACACTGTATTAAAAACTGACATGATGGTTAATTACAACACGGGCTGGGGAACATTTCACACAGTTCTTCACTACATCTACAAATGCAAGTTAAGACTCTACCATGCAAAGAGAAAGACATACATCAACAACATCCAGAAACACTGCAGACTTCTCTGGACCTGAGCTCATCTGAGATGGACTGAAGCAAAGTGGAAAAGTGTGCTGTGGTCTGACGAGTCCACATTTCACATTGCTTTCACAAATCATGGACATTGTGTCCTCTGGGCTGAAGAGGAAAAGGACCATCCAGATTGTTACTTCAAAAGACTGCAGCTGTGATGGTATGGGGCTGTGTTAGTGCCCATGGCATCATGGGTAACTGTCACATCTGTGAAGGCCTCATTAATGCTAAAAGGAACATACAGGTTTTGGAGTAACATATTCTGCCATCCAGATGTCTTTCTCAGAGACACCCTGCTTATTTCAGCAAGACGACACCAAGACACATTGTGCACGTGTTCCAGCAGTGTGTCTTTGTAGTAAAATAGTTCAGGCACTAGATTGACCTGCCTGCAGTCCAGACCTGTCTCCCACTGAAAATGTGTGCTGCATTATGAAGCACAAAATACAAGAACACAGACCCGGACTGTTGAGCAGCTGAAGTCGCGTATCAAGCAAGAATGAGGAAGAATTTCACTTTCAAAACTTCAACAATTAGTGTCTTCACTTCCCAAACAGAGTGTTGTTAAAAGAAAAACTGATGTAACACAGTGGTAAACATGATCCTGTCCAAACTGTTTTTGGAACATGATGCAGGCATCAGATTGAGATTCAGTGTATGTTAACAATAAACAATAAAGCTTATCCATTTCAACATTAGATATCTTGTCTTTGTTCTGTATTTAACTGAATATAGGTCAGAAACGGATTTCTAAATGAGGCCCAGGTTCATCAAATAAAAAACTAACTTGTAAAGTGCTATGAGCGTTCGAGTGCCTTTCCCACTGACTCACTACTGCACTGCACTTTCACATACTAACACCATGACTTTTCAAAACCACACAAACAATCAAGCTATTAAATTTTATTACCAGATCCAAAACAGCAACGTGTCTCCAGTACTCAGTGTTATAGATCCAAGACACAGCACAAGACAAGAATGCATCACTAAATCATTCTCCCATGCACTTATCCAAGTACCCGCTTATAAAAGCAGCCGTGGTCAGAGGTAATTTTTTCACACATGCACCACACTCTAGAATGAGATCCCAGGTAATATTAGAACAATAACCTCTGTTTCAAACAGGCACATGAACACTATCTGATGGAAGGACATTTGTAACCATTGATTAAACTCTAATATGTGCCCACTTCATTTAAGTCCTCTCCTCTCTGAATGTCTGTGTTGCTGTTTTTGTTCTTGTTTTTCTCTCTTGTTCACTGTCTGTTTTGTGATGTGGTTTTGTCTTTTATGTGCTGCAGAACAGGAACCTGCTGCAAACCAATTTTAAGAGTCAAGCCTGTTTAATAGCAACTGATTTTATCATCTGTAATGTGACTTTTAATCTTTTCCCGTGTAATAATAAATGAAATGAAAAGTTATCAATACTTAGTCGGATGAAAGGCGCTATAGTTGTAAAGTGAAAATGTCTGCTCTGCGATTTGCTTCACAACTGGATGTAGTTGTACAGACTGAAATCATGACATAAACGTGAGTATTCATTACCACAAAGGTGGTAACTGGTGCTAATTTGCCGAAACAAACGCTAATTTGGCTAAACCAAGCTAGCCATGACAAGAAGCTAGCTTCACAACTGACATGTACTTAAAGGGATAGATCACACGTGATGTAATCCAAGTCTCCTAAAGCCCCAACATGATGTTCACTTGCATGCGCACATTGTCACAACACACACACACACAGTTCAAACTAGACTTGCACCGATTTCAACTTTCTTAGCCGATTCCGATTTCCGATTTTTGAGGGGTCTGACCTACCGATTCCGATTTTGGCCGGTTCCGATTTTCAGTCTTTCTAAGAACTGTAATTGACAGCATTCACAAACATTTTTGCAACTTTTCTTGTAAATGTGTTCATAATAAGACACTGACTATTAAATATTCATTTAATACTTTCTCCAAAATCATCCAGATTACAACCAGGCCTTATTATATTTTTTAATGAAATGGGTGAATTGGGTGAATTGGGTGAACGTGATCTCGCGAGACCATCTCGCGGGATTTCGCGGGACGCGATTTCACGTGATCTTTTGTGGAAGCGGATGTAAACAAACCGGAGACTAACGCGGTGCAACAGTTTGAAGTAAAACTTTGCCGTGAGAAAAACAGACACAGAAGTTAAAGGAGTCTGGATGAGAAAATGTTTGAGGAGACGCATCAACACAGGTTGTTTATTCTTCAGCCAGAACAGGAGGTGAGATTTGAACTGTCCCTCTGTGAACAGCAGTCTGCCGCTAGCTTGCTAGCATTAGCCTGAAGCGCGAGAGAGTTTAACGGCTGTTCTGCGTCATTGTCAGCTGCTCTGTCTCGTTGTAGACGGTCTGTCTTCTCTTTATCCTGTTCTTGGAATCTGTCGCTGACACCATCTTCAAGCAGACGTGTCTGAGTGTGTAGCTGTTATCAGCGCTGTGTTGACGTCACGGTCAGTTTGTCTGCTGCGCGCATGACGTGACGATCGTGCAGAACGTGTGTGACAATGACGGGCACAGAACCGGATTTGTGACGCTGACCGGCCGGTCACCGGTCAAGGCCAGTCACGTGAAAACCGGCCCGATTCCGAGCATTGCCGATTAATCGGTGCAAGTCTAGTTCAAACAGTGTGCATGCGCACGCAAACGTGGCTCCAAGCTACAGATCTACAGTGAAGATTTAAGCCAAAATCATGGTGTAGATGATGTCTTTCAAGTGAACTTAGCACACTGGGGCTTTAGGAGACTTGGATTACACCAGACGAGCAGTATGGAGGAATTTTATTTTATTTATTTATTTATTTGTTTTGGGGTTTTTTTTGTTATATTTTTACATTTGAAAACTGGTCACCATTCACTTCCATTGTTTGGGAGATTCTGTAACGCTGTTTTCCTGTGAAACTCCAGCAGTGTTTTGAGGACTAAGAACCTAAACCCGACCTTCAATCAGCATGAGGGAGAGAAGATAATGACGAATTTTCATTTTGGGGTGAAATATCTCTTTAACGTTAGCGTTACTTTAAACTTGCCTGTGGACATCAGCTACAGTTGTTTACAGCTACAGTATTTGTTTTGTTCAAACTTTACAAATATTGACTGTGCTCACTCCCATCTTTTCTTGTAAAAGAGTTGTCAATGGTTTATTAACCGATGGGAAAACTTCCTCACTGTAGCATTCCTATTATTGAGGGTAAAATGCGTCCAGCTGGTGATTATCAAACTCATTACCAGCAGGACTGCTGTGAGCTTTTCTTCACTCATCGCCACTTTAATATAACAGATGACCCATTCTATTTTCCCCACCATGTAAAAGGTTTTATCTGTTGCTGGCATTGAGACAATACAGTCCAATGTGATCCATCCCTCAATCACTGCATCTGTGTCTCTGTCAATTAGATTATGATTGATGCTCTGAACAAATTCTTTAACATGGTATTTATAGTATGGTACCTGGTATTTATTGTGTGAATTACTGCTTCTGCTCCTCAAGTTTTGTATCACATTTAATAAAAAGGAAATAATCCCTGTTTGACATCTCTACAGTCACAACAGTGACAGCGGTAATGTACCAAAAACGTCAAACAGGAGCCAGAATCACTTACCGCCATCTTCTCAGTGATGGCTGACTTCTGCTCGTCACTCAGCTCCTCCTCTATGATAGCCTCATGGAGCTGACTCAGGATCTGTGTAGCTGCATAGCCTTCATTCACCATGTTCTGACAGAGGAGATGTTCAATATGTGAGGGAGAGTCAGTAAAGTACACAGGCACTGAATGTCAACATCAGGGAAACATGGAACATGAAAATTGGCTTCTCTGGTAATTTTCAACACTAGAAAAGCCAAGGCACCCATTTTATCATTTTGTACTTGTTTCCAGTCTTTTCCCATAGGTGATCATTATTTTTGTGATGTTTCTAGGTGGAAATTTGTTATTAATAATAATAATAGTAATTCTAAATGAATCTAAAATTTGGATCAGATCACTGATGGTTATTATCCTACAGAAAAATACTGTTGTGAATATATACAATCATTATAATTTACTACACATGATGGCAGCAAAATTTACATCTTTGCATCTTTTCAGTTTTTGAAAAAATAAATTATCAGAATAAATGCATTAATCTCTTAGTCTGTATTTATCATGAGAGATAATAGTTTGGAAATCAAAATTAAACTTATGGCCGTTCTAGTAGTTATGAAATTCTGCCATTTCTAGTATTAAATGTGCTCTTTAGTTTTCATCATTAAATATTTTAAGTCTTTGGCTGAGATATATAATTTAGACAAGAAAACAAAAGCATGTCAAACAAAGTGTTGCAATTTAAAGTACAGACATAGACAAAGCTCTGACATGTCACAAGACCTACTTTGACTGCAACCTCTAGTTTCTCAAATGTTCCTTTGTAGCAGATCTGGAGCAAGTTGTCAATCATCTTGGAAGGGACGACCTATGAGTGGAGCAAAATCAGACAAGGTTTCAGGCGTGCAGGACATGTTAACTGCAGTTAGTAACTGCTACATCGTCAGTTCTCACCCCGGCTATTTCAACGACGGTGCTCTCTGTGATTTCTTTGTCCACGTTGAGGCGTGCAGCACTCTGGAGGAAGGTGATGGCTTTCCGCAGGTCTCCCTCAGACACCCTCACCAGGGCTGCTATGCTCTGTGAACACAAACAGTCATCACACCTCCACTTCAGCAGCTGTGCAAAGAAAGCAGTTACAGTTCTCTGCCAGAGCTGAAGCTGAATATACCTCAGGTTGCAGTTATATGTTGGGCTGCAACTAATGATTGTTTTCATACTAATTATTTCTTGATTAATTGATTCATATTTGCTTGTTTAAAATGTCAGAAAATGGCGAAAAAAATTGATCAGTGCTTCCCAGAGCACAAGATGTCGTCTTCAAATGTCTTGTTTTACTCACAATCCAACAATATTAGTTTACTGTCATAGAGGAGTAAAGAAACCCCAAAATATTCACATTTAAGAAGCTGAAATCAGAGAATTTGGACTTTTTTGTTTAAAAATCACACAAAACAATTCATGAAGTATCACAATAAGTTGTTGATGTTTTATTAGTCGATAAACTGATTAATCGTTGCAGCTCTAGCAGTATGTAAGTGCAGTAAAGAACTGCATGACATCCCTACAACCTGTCATTATCACCTATGTGAGCTACGTCTCCCTGTACTTGCAATTGATTGGTTTTAGATGGAAATGAGTGTAACATTGATGTCAGTTCAACTGAATTCCACTCGCTCTCTCATCCTTTTGGAAAATAATTTCCGAGTGTCAGAATTTTTGTGCGTTTTTTACCAACTCACTCTTTACAAAGTTGACAGACCAAACGTCAGTTAAACATTTGGTCTCCTCCTCTCCCCATGTGCAGTTTGGGCAAACTCATTTTGTTATGCTCTTTTTCCTTTCCCCTGTTCTGACAACCTGCCAGAGCTTCCTGTAATTGGTATCAAAGTACAAACCTTTCAAAAAAAAAAGTTTTCAGACTAAAAAAGAACCAACCATGGTTCAGTCTCATCCAGATTGAGACCACCTCTGCTTTGTCAGACCATGGTTGACTGTTTGGTCAAGGGGAGGTTTGACATTTGTAACTCTGGTTTACATCAAACTGATAAGTCTGAAAATTTGGAACAGACAAAGTAGGTGTGAAAGGGAAAGCACAATTTGTAAGTTCCTGCACCTTTTTTTTTTTTTTAGTCAAATTCAAGCACTTTTCATGCATTTTCAAATTTTTCCAGCACCTTACAGCTGGTAAATGACATTCATTTACAGGTACATCCTCAAAACGTTTTCATCAGATGTTGTTGTGCTATAAACAACTAAAATTATGTTTTCTGACAGAATTCTACAGAACAGAGACAAGTTAAAGGAAAACTACACAAAGTTTCAGGTTTCAAAATTTGACACCTGTCTGTAAGTAGACTTGGCACCCGGTAGAGCAACATTAATCGCATCAATCGATCATTGATAATGATTTCAGCTTCTTAAATGTTGACTATTTTCTAGTTTCTTTACTCCTCTCTGACAATAAACTGAATATTTTTGAGTTGTGGACAAAACAAGACATTTGAATACGTCATCTTGGACTGATCAACACTGATCAACAATTTTCAACATTTTCTAAGATTTTACTAATTGATTAATCAAGAAAATTATTGAGAGATTAATCGATAATTAAAATAAACTTGCATAATAAATAATTAAGATAAAATAATCCTTACAGAAAAACAATGTAAAAATAGGTCCAAACATTGTGTGCTGTATGTGTTTGGACCTATTTTTCAAGTGTCAAGATTGTGACAGGATTAATTACTTGATCAATTATTTTGAATGATTTTTTTAAAGAAAAAAAAATGTCCAAATTATCTGATTTCAGCTTTTGTGAAAGTAATTGATTACAATTTCAAGCACGTCATCCAAAATCGAAGCACCAAACCTCAGACCTTAAAAACACCAGATTAAAATTCAAGCATTTAAGGCTTTTCAACACCAGTGCGAACCCTGAAGGTTTGGTATTATTAGTAACTAGGGCCCAGAACTAAAAGGCCTCAACAAATCTCATCTTTCCCTTTTACCTCTTTGGTGTACTTGAGGTTCTCCTTCTCACAGATGTCCAGCAGCCGCTCTTCTTGGATCTGATTTGCTAGAGGTTTGAAGCGAAACTTGGAACATCTGGAGGTCAGAGGCTCAATAATCCTGGAGAACAGACGCACACACACATAGCAGGGTTAGGGTCTGTCACTAGGGGTGCAACGGATCACAGTTGAACTGTACGGACCACATGTGAGCATCATAGTTTTACTGTCACTGTTACTTTTGTATAAGTAATAATACCCGAAATCTCCATGCAGAGTTGCAGTGAAAACACAGGACAGATGCTGCTGTGTGCAGCGCATCTCTGTGAAGAGCGACTGATTTAAAAGCCGTCACATCGTCTTGAGTGAAATCCAGACCGTAACTTTGTTCACTGATGTAACTATGCTATCACCAAAGAAACAGATCATCAAACTGTGATGTTCATTGAAACTTTGGTGATATCAGCTGTCTTAACTTCTACACAGCTCCTCTCTGCTCACCGGTGCAGCTCTGTCTCACCCCGTCTGTGACACAGTGTGTCTGCTGATTGATTGATTGATCATGTGTATAATGATCTAATATATGTATAGTATATACATAGTACAGCACTGTAAAAGTTTGAAGTTTTTAATATTATTACCATTATCATTACTATTATCATTATTATTACATTACATAAGTACATTTTTAAAATAATTTAACCCTAATCCTACCACTTTTTTCTTTTTTGCTGATCTGAAAAATGATCCGATCCGTGACTCAAAACTGTGATATCTTCCGAACCATGAGTTTTTTGATCTGTTGCACCCCTATCTGTCACACACACACAGTGTGTGTTTGTGTGTTGATGAGCGGGGTGAGTCAGCGGACCTGCTGATGTAGTTACAGATGAGACAGAAGCGGGTGGTGCGAGACTCCTTCTCCATGGTCCGCCTGAGAGCGGCCTGAGCCGGGGCCGTCATGGAGTCCGCCTCGTCCAGGATGATGATCTTAAAAGGCGGACACGACTTCCCACTGCAAGCACACCCAGACACAGTGACTGTGAAATTTAATATTAGTTAAATTTACTGACTAAGAGATGCATCTGGGTTTTTTAAGTTAACATGGTTGTTAGAGGAAAATTGGCCCATATTTGATTATACATGTGATGCTGACTCACTCTGAACGAGTCCCGGCCACAGTGAGCTGAGCAAAGTTCTTGACCTTCTCTCTGATGACCTGGATGCCTCGCTCATCGGAGGCGTTGAGCTCCAGCACCCTCTGTCTGTACAGCTCAGGACTGCAGTAGAGGAGGACGGGACACGAAGGAAATCCATCAACAGAAAACATGTGAGTGATCAAACTAAAACAAAAAAACATGTCTGATTTTGCCACAACACTATTAACAGATCCCTCACCCATAAAGTTCTCTGGCAGCAGCTAAGATGGTGGAGGTCTTTCCTGTTCCAGGAGGTCCGTAGAACAGTAAGTTGGGAAGCTACAAATAAAACACAATGTCTAGTGATGGCACAGCACAACTGCAAGACTTAGCTGATGTTTGTCTTTTTGTAATCATTTTGTTTTGAACTAATTTAATTCCTTTATGCTGTTGCAGTGTTATAGCTTTATTGTCATAGTGTTATTAAGAATGTTTTTTTTTTCGCTAAAGTGCTGAAAGGAAGAAAAAATATATATACAAACAGAAAAAATAAAGAAAAGATCATTGGTGTTTAACAGGTTTGTTTACAAAGTGACTTAAATTATTTCTCACATGCACACATTGGAAGCAATTTGGGGTTCACTGTAGGGATTTACCAATTCAATATTAGTAATGGGAGAGTAATCCAATGTGATCTATTAGTACAGTCATTTCCAAAGACTGGGTTGTGACTCACAGGTGGGTCACATGAGATTTTATTTGAGTTACCAAGTAAATAAAACAGTATGGAATAAATTCTGCAAATTAAAGATTTGCAGTACAGCTTTTATAAAGCATTTAAAATGTCTACATTGTTTTACTGTTGAGAGCAAAAAACAATAGTCTGTTGGGCAACTTATTTCAGTAGATTTATGAGTTCTTTACATAAACTTAAATCATTTACTTATCAAGCACCCAAATTTAACAAATCAGGTTCACAGCTCACTGTGAACAATGACGCTACTGGACATGAAAAAGTTGTACAAAGTCATCTTCAGTTCATTGTCATGCTCAGACACACTTCTGAAAGTGGACAGAAGGAGTCTGGTATATTCTGCATATATTTACTGCACATTTAACTGCATATAGATATTTACTATGTATACAATCAGCTTCAAAAAGGTGCTAAATAAATGATCTCTTTTTGATATTGGAACACTTTCCTGAACGTCACATCACAAGACGTGCAAATAAAATTGAAAACATCTGCATGACATGCAGATGTTCTGTGTTGTTTGGGTGAACTAACTTAAAATTGTAAAGTGTGTGATGTATTGGATTACAAAAGCAAAAAAAATGGATGATGACTGGTTTTCTCTACACGTGGCTCACAAAGCCAAACCAAAATTCTTTATAGACTCTACAATGGATTTATGATCCAAAGAACAATCTCAACATTATACACTGCCTGGCCAAAAAACAGTCACCACCTTGATTTAACCAAGCAAATAGATAAGATAATTACTGCAGTGATTAATATGTTTGAGCTGGTAACAAGTTATTGAACTCTAACTGATGCAGTGAGCAGCTTCTCATTTCTTAAACAACCATGTCAGAAGACATATCCTGTGGTCGAGGAAAAGATGTTACTCTGTTTGAGAAGAGTCAAATTATTGTCCTGCATCAAGCAAAGAAAACAACTAAAGAGACTGATGAAACTACTAAAACTGGTTTAAGAACTGTCCAACACATTATTAAAACCTGGAAGGATAGTGGAGAACCATCATCTTCAAGGAAGAAATGTGGTCGGAAAATAATCCTGAATGATGGTGATCAGAGGTCACTTAAATGTTTGGTGGAATCAAAACAATAGTAGAACTCACAGCTGTGTTTAATAGTGAAAGAAAGAACATTTCCACACACAATGTGAAGAGAAGTCAAGGGATTGAGACTAAACAGCTGTGAAGTCTTAAGAAAACCACTTATCAGTGAGGATAATCAGAAAAAAAGGCTTCAGTTTGTTAGGGAGCATAAAGATTAGACTGTGGATCAATGGAAAAAGGTCATGTGGTCTGATGAGTCCAGATTTACCCTGTTCCAGAGTGATGGGGGCATCAGGGTAAGAAGAGAGGAGGATGAAGTGATGCTCCCATCATGCCTAGTGCCTACTGTACAAGCCTGTGGGGGCAGTGTTATGATCTGGGGTCGCTTCAGTTGCTCAGGTCGAGGTTCATCAATGTTATGTGTCCAAAAACTGAGGTCAGTTCACTACCTGAATATACTGAATGAACAGGTTTTTACATCAGTGGATTTTTTCTTCCCTGATGACACGGACATATTCCAAGATGAAAATTCCAGGATTCATTGGGCTCAGATTGTGAAAGAGTGGTTCAGGAAGCATGAGTCATCATTTTAACTCATGGATTGTCCACCACAGAGTCCAGACCTGAACCCCACTGAGAATCTTTGGGATGTGCTGGAGAAGACTTTACACAGTGGTCTGACTCTCCCATCATCAATACAAGATCCTGGTGAAAAATTAATGCAACTCTGGACAGAAACAAATGTTGTGACATTGCATAAGCTTACTGAAGTGATGCCATGACAAATCCATGCTGTAATCAAAGCTAAAGGCGGCCCAATGAAATATTAGAATGTGACTTTTTTTGGCCAGGCAGAGTAGATTAAAGAAAGATGGAAACAAGAAAGTTCCTCATCACTGACAGAGGAAGAATGAGTCTATCTGTGCTATCAAACATCTGCATCTGGTAAGTGGAGAGAATTTTGCTGGAAGAAAGTGATATTGACTTATTACACAAACTCAGAAAAAAAACATTTTACTGATGACTCAAAGTGCTGGAGGCGATGCAGCTGTGTGAATACTGATCACTATCATATTTTTGGGACTGCAATGTAATTCATTCATTTTGACAGGATATACATATGGTAATAGAGACTGTGCTTGATATTAAGGTTCCATTCAGTTTTAATGGATTATATTTCTAACAATTACCTAAAAACATGATTTTAAGACAAAAATATATTTGAAATAATTTTGGCTGCAATTAAGAAAGCCACAACTAGAACATGCTTTCAGCCAGAACCACATATATTACAAGAATTTACTGAAATTATTAAGGATATTTATGTTAAGGAGAAGCTGACATTTTCTTTAAAGCTGCAAGTAAGTAGATTCCAGTCATGCTGGGCCAAATGGATACAGTGCACTAATACAATAGAACCGTATTATTTTATTTGGTAACTCATTTCCTGGGTGTAAACAATGGGAAAAATAATTTCTCTATTAAACATCTAAAGTGAATTAATGACAGATGTAAAGATGTTCATCCCAGTCATGCTGAAAAAGGTTTATGTAGTGAGGCAGAACGGTAAATGATTTGTGAAATTCTCTTAATAAAAAAAAAAAACACAAGTTAAAAAAAG
The DNA here is from genome assembly GCF_056507025.1 of Lutjanus erythropterus. NCBI lineage: Eukaryota > Metazoa > Chordata > Actinopteri > Lutjaniformes > Lutjanidae > Lutjanus > Lutjanus erythropterus. Next base: position 3,440,441 of record NC_139323.1, on the reverse strand, counting down.
ATTTATCGGACTGGATAAAATAGTAAGCACCATGATAAGAGCATGATACTTACATCTGCTCCTTCCAGAGACTTCTTCAGAACGGCTACCACCTCCTCCTGGAAGGCCACCTCATCAACACACTTCGGCCTGCTGCAAAAACACACACAGCCTGTTAATATTTGTTTAGCATGTTGACTCATTTATCACACACATCAGGACAGAATATACTCCCTCAGTAGCCTCTTTATTTGACACACCTGTAAAATCTAATGTAATCCAATACAACTGCTCTGCCATAACCTGTATCTCCATGAAGCTCAGAACGTTCAGTTTTTGGTGACACTGTCCGAAATACCAAAAAGGTGGGCACAATATTAGAATCACCACTTAGAATAATGCATTCACCACTAACTATGACCTCAGGGCTAAAACACAAATTAAATTATTTTATCAGCCATATGAAATGGGAAGACTCCAAGTTCCATATCGTCTTTGGTACTACTGGGTGGTCCAGATTACCAATATCTGGGTCATAATAGAACATGGCACCACATCTCCTTTACCCCTAAAGCTAGACTTGTGCTCTGATACACTGAAAGATCTGCTGAAGACTACCTGTAGCCCATTTCTCAAGAAATGCTATAATAGTCTGGTATAAAGTAGAAGCACGTCAGATCTATCAGGTTTTACATCAGTATGGGGAAACCATCAGTGTTCTCCAGGCAGATGTGACTCTGTCTTTAGATTCTGGATATTCTATGATATGTAGAATGACGATGATGAATTTTATTGTTAAAATGAATTGCAAAGAGTTTATAATATTCCATCAAAACACTTTCTCAAATACCTACAAATAAGGAGCTTCATTTTAATAGCATGTAAACAGTCCTTTTGTAGAACTCCTCTGTTTAGCCTTGAAAAGGCTGTATGAGATGATGACTGTAGCTAAATTTAGGGCTGCAGGATTTGGTAAAAAAAAAAAAAAAAAAGTCATATTGTGGTTATTTCAACTGAAATTGAGATTGTGATGTGTGTTACAATTAATTGAAATGATAATTTCTGCATTACAATTTTCATGTTTCTATTAGGTTGCCTGCCTGCCCTCACATACTTATCTTTTTGGGCATAATACATCCACCTATGTTAAGACTGTCAGGTCAAATAAAAAGATATTTTAAATTATCAGTCAGTCCAAACACTGTATGCAAACTGCCTGGAAGAGCACAGAGACACAGACAGTTGGACATTGATTGAAAAGTCTTTCTGCCTGTTTAGCCTTAGAAAAACTGACTTATGCCACCAAGGGGAAAATACAGGGACATTTTAGTAAATATCTTGAAAGTCACCAAACAAGACATTTGCGGAGTACTTGAAAATGAGAATCTTGTAATGTTTATTTGCTCTTTTTTATTTTGTTTGTTTATTGGTTTGTTTTCTTATGTGTATGTAGATCTTTAAGTATCTGTTGTCTTAATTTTGATCGATCATGAGAAAAATCAAGATTATTTTTTCCTGGTCATGATCAGGCCTGTGGAGAAGTTTGCTATCAGAGATGCTTGTGGTGGATTCAGTCTCCAGAAGCAGAAACAGTCTCACTGCACAGTACACCTGTGTGATTCATACTTACTATTTTTCCACCCAGGGAACAACCTTGGCTTTCTTCTCTGCACTGGGCCCTGCTGCTGCCTTGTCTTTCTGAGGTCTGGCAGACTGAATAGTCGCTCCTTTCAAAAAGGCCTGCATCACTGCTCCTGATGTTGGTAAGAGCAGCACAAACACCCAGGGACAAACAAGCCTACAGATGCACAAATAGACACACACATTAGACAAATATTAACTAAAAACAAAGCTGCAGCACAAAACGTCTCTTGGATAGAAGGTACACAGTGTCTGTAATACCACATGCTTATTTAGAGGAGTCAAACTACTGTATTACAGGGGGCTGAACAACTCCTGCTGCCCTCACATGACTCATGTGCAAGTACTGCACTATTGTTATATCTGATCATTTATTGTAGATGGCTTAGGATTTGTTAATCATGTGAATTTGTTATATAATATGTATGTAAAAAAAATTGTATTTAGTATTTATACATTTAAGTAGGGCTGGGCAGTAACTTGATATAATATTGTATTATGATAGACTATCATGATAGATTTTGCATATTGTTTTATCATGATATGGCATAACGTTGTATTTTCCTGGTTTTAAAGGCTGCATACAGCGATTTTCTGAACTTTGTCCACCTTGGAGTAGTCAACAAGTCGTCAGTCACAGCCTACATGATCAATAATTATCTATATCGACCGATATGAATCTTTGTTATTGTGATGGGTTTTTCAGCTATATCACTTAGGCCTATATTTAAACATACTTTAAACTGTTAACAGTTAATATATTGTTCAATAATCAATAGCTCAAATTTGCCTTAGCAATGAAAATGCTGTCATTTTGTGCTTCCTTTTTTAATATAGTATCACTTCAGGCGTTTTAAAAATATCATTTTAGCACTGCGATCGGATAAAAATTGAAATTCTACCTAACCCCAAGGATGAGGGAAGAAAAGAGGGGCAGACTTTCACAGGTGTTTGTTTCCACCACAGCTGATATCTGGACAGTTAACAACAGAAACTTACTAGGTGTTCACATTGGTACCCAACCAGGCTGCCAACAAGACAGAAAAGTAATATAGTCATTTAACGAATAATGTAACTTATTAGTTTTGATACCAAGTAATAAGTGAAATTACATTATTACTTTTTAAAGAAGTAATAAGTAAAATGTGTCTTTTTACACTTCCTGAGTAACTTATCCAGCACTGGTAACAGGACAGCCATGCTACAAACATATGATCATCTTATAGACCATGATGCATTGCTATAGACTAAACTAGCCAGCAGCATATAAAGAAGTTAAAATTAGGTCAAATTTAAACATCTACAGCAGTAAAACATACACATTAGAATATTAATCCACAAACATCCGGTAAAATAATAAAACCATGGCAGGGAACGTTTTAACAAAACATTGAGTACTGTTACAGTAAATTTTGCTTGTGCCAGATTAAAAAGGAGAAAAGAAAACTAAACGAACAGTTTTTGACCGAAGTTTGGCAATAACGTTACTACCTCCCAATACAGAGACTCAGTGTTATGGCTCGTGTTCTGCACTGACGTTGTGATTTAGCATGACAAACGACATATTATTGCCATAAGATATCTTAGCTGTGATGAATAAATGACAGTTACTGTTAGATGTTAGTAACTAACAAGCTAACAACAATTAGCTAGCCAAGTTAGCTCGTGCTGGCCTGTTTATAAGCAGCTAACAGTTTTAGCCACGTTAGCAGTCCATTCTGCAGATACAGATATTACACTTACTGTATATATGAGCCTCTGAACAGACACGGTCTGAGATAAATGTCCCACAGGCTCAGCAGATGCGTGACAAGCTCCTAAATGCAATATTTCACTGATAGCAGTAAGGAATCCACAGCCCGCTTGTTGTCATGTGTAAAGGCAGCTCTATCTTCCCGCCCTGACGGAGAAAACAACTTCCGGCAACGTCATTCCGTGGTTTCCAATGAGAAGCTGCGGATGCTGGAGTTGATCCTTCCCCTTCCTTTCCTTGATCTACTCCCCTCTCATCCTTTCTTCTTTTTTCTCTTGCCTCCCTAGTTTCCTCCTCTCCTCCCATCTCCTCTTGATCCATATTCTCGCATCTCCATTACTATTATTTCACAGTACGCACTATTATCATATTACTCTGATTTGTTAATGCACAATATTTGTCATATCCCAAACTTTTGGCCAGACTCCAACCATGAAAGGATTTCCGAGGCCAATACCAATATTAGGGAGCAAAAAGAAATGAATATTCAGCTACTGTTCTATATGATCCCTGAAATATGGCCTTCAAACACAAGTATTCTATTGTCATTCAACTCCCTTTTCTATCTGTATTATTTGAGCTGCTGTAACATGCAAATTTCCCCAGTGTGGGATCAATAAAGTTGATCTTATCTTATCAAGGATGAGTAATGGATGCCTTACAGTTTAACAAAGATCATTGTTGTCATTGCACAATTATCATGGCCAAAGGCATGCACAATAGTAATTTTGTTACAATATCTGTAGAAAATTTGGGGAAAAAACAATGTTATCAGTCAAATTCATCCTAAATTTTGTTTATGGTGCATTTTTTTGCCTGTTTTTTTTTTTTAAACTGTAATCCATTATTTACAGATAAAAAAAAAGACATAATCAGATTACAGATACATTTAGTAAAAATGGGGATTATTAGTAGGATTACAATATTACAATAAAGAATGATATCCTGTGCACAGTGCACACAGCTGTCAATTCATTATCATGACCTGGAAATTTCAACATTTTTTGTCTTTGAATCAATCAATCAGTAAATAAATTGTGCACAACAAAGGAAGATAGACAAAGCTAAAAAAAAAAAAAACATAAAACACTTAGAGCTGCAATAATTTCTCTATTATAAATTTGCATAAACTATTCATTCTTTTGAGTCATTTTTTAAGGAAAAAAAATCTCAGATTTCAGCTTCTTAAATGTAAGTATTTTCTGGTTTCTTTCTGAGAACAAAACAAGACATTTAAAGGTGTTTAGGCATTTTTCACCATTTCTGACATTTCATGGCCCAAACAACTAATCAATAATTGAGAAAATAATTGACTGATTAATCGATAATGAAAATAATCATTAGTTGCAGCTCTAAAAACACTATATTAGGCTAAACAATTTAATTATAAATTCTATTTAAAAAAAGAAAGAAAGAAAGAAAAAAATCATTGGCACATATTGGACAACATATATGGTGATATTAATATAATTAAACAAACAAACAAACAAATAAATAAATATTTTTCATTTTGCCTGTCATTTATAAATTGGGAATTCACAAAAATCGCAGACAGTGTAATGGATCCAGAAGACATTCCCCAGGATTGTGTTGTGCTTTGTGCGACAGCTGCTGTGTCTGTTGTTCGAAAGCCTTCAGTCAGTCGGGCCTGACTGGCTGCGTGTAATTGGCTGGCAGGGTGAGGCTGAGTGCAGATGTCTCTGGCTAATGCCCGTCTCCCAGGCAATCTCCTCAGTCCCAGGAGCCTCACAGGCTCATGGAGACATGCTAATGCCCTGCCTGCCATTGTTTGCTTTCATCAAAACATGGAGCGGGATCAGCAGAGTGAAGCACTGAATGAACCCAGGCAGCCAGCATGAATGACCGATGATGGGTGGAGGCTATTGATCTGTTTTGTTTGTTGGATCTCTCAGGAGATAATGATGGTGAAATAAGAGATGCCTAGTGAGGATATTGTCTTTTAAGTGACTCCAAAAAAAAAGATGACTTAAAAGTGATTTGCTGTGTTATTTCCCTTAAATATAATGACAATCAGGCAATATTTGAGTATGAGGATCAGTCAATATTCCATTGTAGCTCCAGTCCATGTAGCGCCCAGCTCCAGGCACCAGGATTTCTCTCACGGACCTATTAACCCCCACCCCATCCCTCCATCCATCCACCCTCCCTCCCCTCTGTTTCTGTCTCTCCCTCCGCCCTGAAGGCAGGTACAGCAGCCCTCTGATTCGTTTTCTCTCTTTGTGACTCAGCTTCTTTATTAGAGCAAACAGAGCATCATCAAAGCAGCAGCAGCAGTGTTTTCCTGCCTGATGACTGGACGCATACTAAATATATTTTTACCTATTGGAGCATCCTTTTTTCCCCAAGGTTTGGCATATCTTTAACATTTTTTGGAGAGTCATTTTCCATGTCTTCACTGTGAGGATTACTGTATTTTTGACTTGGAAGCTTTTCCTTACTTTGTGGATCTGTTGGCTGATGTTTTGCTGACTAAATCAGTATTTTTTAATTACTGAGTGGCTGTTTTGTTCTCTGACTTACTTCATTTAAAGAAAAACTGCTTGCTTAATGATTTACTTGCTGGTTTTGCACTACCTGCCTTGTTTTCTGACTGACAAGCTGGCAAACTAATTCTCTCTTTTGTCCGCTGACTGACTGCCTGTCTGTGGTGATTGTTTTGCTGTTTTATGCCCTGACTGACTGCTTTTCATCTGTGCCTGGCTGACAAACTGGTGATTTTACTCCAAGGCTGACTGTTTTGCTGACTGGCTGGCTGGGAGTGGCATCATCACAGTCCTCCTCTGCTCTGTGATGAAGCTGTGATGAGAGGCTGAGAAAAATCAAAGAATAAAATACAACTAGAAACAGGAAGAAAAAAAAACAGGAAGAAGGAGGAGAAAATTGGATTACAGCTCAGGAGGACGGGAGAGTGTCGTGGAAAGAAGGAAGGAAGGAAGGAAGGGTGACAAGAGGAGGCGTGGCAGCGAGGAGAGGAGAGAGAGAGAGAGAGAGAGAGCAGGGAGGAGAGTGGATGCGACCCACACCCTGAGATGCTGTGCTGGCTGAGAGAAGACGAGATGTCGGTCCAGGAGCTGCTACAGAGGGTGCAGTGTGTCATCACTCATGTTGGTGAGTCCTCGCGCAATTATCCCCCCTTTTTCCCTCATCTTCCTCTTCATATTTCACGCTTCCATGCGGTCAGAAGAGGAAGAGCTTTTGTCTCCCAGAGAGCCGCCTTCTCTTGATGTATGTGGTGGAAAAATGTGTTGCATCTTTTCCTGGAAATCCTCTGATTTGGTTGTGAAATGTGGAGAGAAGCAGAGCAGATGAAGGAGAGGCAGGGAATCTCCATCCTCTCATCAGGACCGCTGAGTGCGGAGGGATGCAGAGGGATGCTCTGCACATGGGCAGAAGAGAAACTGTGTCATCGGGATACAACAAGGGAGTCATTGAGTGATTTTTCAGTGGTTATCAGCATATTTATAGATATGTTTGTTCACTGCTCAGTGTATGAGGTGATTCTAGATTTTGCAGCATATATTAATTGTTAATGATGTTTGATGCACCTGAGTGAGTATTTGCTGGGACCAGGATCTGATTCTCTGTGTTTTATTTTGAAGGATTTACATGCAAATATATTAATATAAATTTCTAAAACATTTACAATCTCACATTACCATTAGCTACTTTCATGTTCTATTCTTTATCCTTTTTCCTCTGCTTCCATTTCTCCTTTGCTCTTTTCCTAGTCACTTCCATCCCTTGCCCATTTTTCCCTCTCCCTCTTTTCCATCCACTCTGCATCTCCATCATTCCATCTTCCCTTTCTTTCTGCCTCCCCAACATCTTCCTCCTCTTCTGCCTCCTCTCCTGTTCTCCCTCTATCTCTATCTTTTTCCTTCACTCCTGTTCCGCGTCCGGGTTATTTCCCCGCCCGGCTGGTTGGGGAAGTAGGTTAATGTGCCACGCTGGAGACTACGGCACAGCATCCTCCATCGCTGCACTTCCTGCATCGCTTACTGTAGTAGCAGAGGAGAGGGGGCGGAGGAGGGCTTGTGCAGAGCGTTGCTATGGAAACTGAGCTAGCTTCTGCCAGGCAAAGGGGACATGAATTGATATATTGGGAGCCAGGATCACACGGGATGCTGCTAACAGTGTTTGCAGCTTCAGCGGCTGCCTGAAGGTGTTGATTAAATGGGATATTTTTTCTTTCCGTGTATTTCTCACTTACAGTCTACTCTTGGCAAACCTCCTTGATCTTATTTTCATATCTAATTACCCAGCACTCAAACATTAGGGAACTACTGAGCATTTACATTGAGCTCACAGAACATAAACTGCAATGCACATGATGGAACCCCTAGATTTGAGTACAAACAGAATCCAATGTGTATGTATATTTTTTATCCTTTTTCTTTTTCCTAATCCTTACTTTTCACACTGGTCTCATCATACACAGGGTTCTTATGGGTGCTGGAAATCCTTGAAAATGCTTGAATTTTTATGCAGTGTTTTCAAGGTTTGAGAAGTGCCTGGATTTTGGATTAAGTGCTTGAAATGGCTTGAAATTGCAAATGCATTACTTTCACAATAGCTGAAATCTGAGAATTTTTTTTCTTAAAAAATGACTCAAAACAATTCATCGTTTAATTACTCCTGTACTCCTTACTTCTCCTCATTATTATTACTATTATTTTCATTGTCAATTAATCTGTCAATCATTTTTTTGATTAATCAATTAGTTGTTTGGTCTAAAATCTTAGAAAATGTTGAAAAATGTTGATCAGTGTTTCCCAAAGTCCTCAAATGTCTTATTTTGTCCACAACTCAAAGATATTCAGTTTACTGTCAGACAGAAGTAAAGAAACATTTAATAAGCTGAAATCTGAGAATTTGGATTGATATCACTCACACCAACTAATCAGTTATCAAAATGGTTGGTGATTAAAGGGATAGTTCACCCAAAAATGAAAATTCAGTTGTTATCTACTCACCCTTCCATCAAATGAATGTAAGTTTCAGTTTTTTAGTCCACAAACACTGCTGGAGTTTCACAGGAAAACAGTGTTGCAGAATACCCCAAACAATGGAAGTGAATGGTGACCAGTTTTCAAATGGAAGCAACAACTACAACAAACCCCCCCTTCCCCATAAAATACCTCCATACTGCTCATCTGGTGTCATCCAAGTATCCTAAAGCCCCAACATGCCAAATTGACTTGACGTGAACAAATGGCATGTGGGCTTTAAGAGATTTGGATTATACCAGATGAGCAGTATGGAGGCATTCTGTGTTTTTTTTGGGGGGGTTGTTTTTTCCACTTGAAAACTGGTCACCATTCATTTCAATTGTTTGAGAGATTCTGCAACACTGTTTTCCTGTGAAACTCCAGCAGTGTTTTGTGGACTAAAAAAAACTAAACCTGATCTGCAGTCAGCGTGAGGGTGAGCAGATAATGACTGAATTTTCATTTTAGAGTAAACTGTTCTTTTAATTTAATGATCAATTAATAACCAATTAATGATTGCAGCTCTAATAGGATGCCAAGTCCACTTACAGACAGGTGCCACATTTTAAAAAATGAAACTTTGTTTTGTCATCCTCCTGTAGAATGTATAAAACATAATTTTGGTTGGCACAATAACATCTGATTCAAACATTTTGAGCATGTATATGGATATAAATCTGTCATTTACCACAGCTGTAAGCTGCTGGAAAAGCTTTAAAATGCACCTTGAAAAGTGATTGAATTTGACTGGAGAAGAGGTGCAGGAACCCTGGAGGTATACAGTCACTGTATGCAGGAACCCTGCATACAGTGTTAATGAGTATGACACAATGCAACACATTGCAGTGCACATATTGCTTGTGTGTGTGACAGTTAAAAGCCATATTATCTTGCATGTATCATATGATCTTCTTCAGCAGATGGAGTTCACTCAGTTATCATGGATTTGTTGATGTTGAAAGTTGTTTTTTGTGATCACTTTAAGGACTTGAAGGTCATTTTTGACCTTGAGAACAGCAGTAATCTCACGATCAAGTCCATTCAGTAGGTGTTCTTGTTACCAGCTGACAGCGTGGCTGCTATGGTTTTCACCTTGTGAGTGTGTGCTTGTGTGTATTTGTGTCATCATGACAGTTTTGGAGGATGTAGCAGGAACTACCACATAAGCAGTTTCAAGTACTTTCAAGCACCAGATGTTTGTCTGTCTGTCAATGGACAAATATTTTGATATGATAATGTCACAACCAAGACTGTAATGTATTTAAAATAGGCTGCAGTGCACACTAGTTACTACCATATGTATTTTACCAACAATGTGTTAGTTTTTACAGTACAATGACTTAGTAAGCATGTCAGTCTTGCTTAGTCTTGCATAGCTAGATGTGTCAACGTTTAGCACTGGGGAAAGGTCTGGATACACATAAGCACATTCTGCTATAAAGGAAAAAATGCCCTGTTTGCATGTTTGCATTTCTTTAAACCAATCACAAACATCTTGGGTGGTGCTAAGCCCAGGATGCAGCGATGGTGCGCAGCGATGGTGCGCTGCAAAATACTGTCGAGGGGGAACTTGTTTTGGTGGAACATTTGCACATTGGGAGGTGTTCTCCAGCATTCAAATGACTACATCACTGCAAAAGACAAGGTAACAGCTCTTAGCTTGTTTATGTTTGCACCAGTAGCATCCCCAGTGCTAGTTTGCCATTATCAGCATGTAGATTGCAGCTCAGAGGTTGTTGTTGTTTCCCGGGGACTTTGAAAATGTGGATAGTGGATGCTGTAATGCCGCCTGAAACCAAGCAACCAATAGCGAGCTTATACCCACAGTCTGCATCTGGTGGGTCAGACTAGTCTAGACAGATTGGGCAGCTGAACTACATACTAAAGACAAGAATATGACAAGAATATGAAAACAATATTTAATTAAAATAGTTTTTTTATAGCTTAATTATAGTTTTCATAGTTTATGAAGAATAAACATATAATCTCTGTAATGCAATAATCTGAATCACTTGCAACAGTCTATTCTCTGCGGCCTGCTCTCTCTATACCAATGTCACAGGCCCCAGTGCACTGTCTGCACTGTCTAGATTTACACTCCTGGTCTTTGACTTTGTCACATGACCACTGGATGAGTTTTAAAATTCTACCCCTGTTCTCACTGTATCTTTAAACTCAGTGTTTCCCAGTCCTGGTCCTCAGGGCCCACTGCCCTGCATGGTTTAGGTGTTTCCCTGCTCCACAATACCTGATTCAGATGATCAGCTCATCATCAAGGCTCTGCAGAGGCCTGATAACAACGTGTGCATTTGAATCAGGTGTGTTGGAGCAGGGAAACAGGTAAAGCATGCAAAGCAGTGGGCCCTGAGGACCAGGACTGGGAAATGTTGTTATAACCCAATGAAGACGTTGGTAATCCATGAGCTAATAATGGATATTTAGACTCATAATCAGAGTGCCTCAGATTTTCCTGGACTGCCAAACAATAACCATGGACTTTTTCCCCCTGTCTTCTCACCCTCATACTGATTAAAGGCTGGGTTCAGTTCACAGGAAAATTGTGTTGAACAATCTCCCAAACAATGGAAGTGAATGGTGAAAAAAAAAGAAAACAAAAAACATAAAATGCCCCTATAATGCTCATCTGGTGTAATCCAAGTCTCCTAAAGCCCCAAAATGCTATCACTTGTGCAAACTCCAGCAGTGTTTCGTGGACTAAAAACCCAGCCTGGCATGAGAGTAGATAATGACTGAATTTTCATTTTTGGGTAAACTATCCCTTTAATTCTACTACCAGCCCTATCCTTGCAGAGCAGCTGATTTTTTTTGGCAGCCCTCCATATTTTAACTTCATGCTGAAGGAACTTGTTTGTATTTAAAGATAATATAATAATATAAAGATAATCATGAAATCTTGCTCATTACCACTGATTCAGGATCAGTTATGTTCCGTCTGTCTGCTTCTATTTGTCCTTCCCACCAACAGTGTTGTTCATTCACCAGCAGGGAGCTCACTCGTTCCTACGTGAAGCACACAGCTGGTTACAGGACTGCAGCACAACTGGATGACCAGTGGAGAAATCTGAAATGAAACTTAGTTGAATGAATATGAGTTATGACAGGAAAATAAGCAAGAGTTTGCTGATGCCATCATGCTGACCTTTATTTCAAGTTCAACATGGATCCTTTATTAAAAAATGTGCGTTGGCAGGGGTGTGTGAACTTTTTTTAGCTTCTGAAGAGGACATGCCAGAAAACATTTAAGAACCACTACATAAGCAGACGTCTTTATAATGGAATTCCTCCCCTCATTGATTTTAAAGCAGTGACAGTCCCTCCTCTTCTCTCTGTTTTTGTCTGTCCAGTTCTTAGTCCTCATTTGACAAACAGCCAGTGGTCTGATCGGCATGTCGGCCCGTCATTAGTGTTGTGTGGAACAGAGAGAGCAGATGATGGGACATAAAAGTTGACCTCAGCTCTCTATGCTGTGTTAAATCACAGGAGAGCCACCATGAGAAGACGTCACTGTGTCATATGACTGTCACATCACATAGCCATCTGATACTCCTTTATGACCACTGTGTTTACATATTCATTTGTGTCTGTCAGTTTCAGTTTACTATGACTTCTTGACCAAAAAACAACAAACATTAATATAGACCAAGCATTGTTTTTATTTAGTCTGGTAGATGTTATTTTTTTGAAACACTTTAATTTGATTTTTAATGGGCTTAAAGGGATAGTTCACCCAAGAATGAAAATTCAGTCATTATCTACTCACCCTCATGCAGATTGAAGGTCAGGTTTAGTTCCTTTAGTCCACAAAACACTGCTGGAGTTTCACAGGAAAACTGTGTTGCAGAATCTCCCAAACAATGGAAGTGAATGGTGACCACTTTTCACAGGGAATAAAACAACAGAATAAAAATATAAAACGCCTCCATACTGCCTGGTGTAATCTAAGTCTCCTAAAGCCCCAGAATGCCAAGTTGACTAAAAAACATTGTCATTTACATCATGTTTTATCCTGAATCTTCACTGTAGATCCTTAGCTTGGAGTCATGTTCATGTGCACACTGTGTGAACTGGGTGTGTGTGGTGTGATGATGTACACAGACAAGTGAACGACATGTTGGGGCTTTAGGAGACTTGGATTACACCAGACGGGCAGTATGAAGGAATTTTATGTTTTTTAGGTTGTTTTTTCCATTTGAAAACTGGTCACCATTCACTTCCACTGTCTGGGACATTCTGCTAAACTTGACCTTCAATCAGCACGAGGGTGAGAGATAATGACTGAATTTTAATTTTTGGCTGAACTATCCCTTTCACTAATATTGCAATTTAAAAAACTGCAGAAAGCCATATTGCAATTTTGATTAAAAAAAAAATCTGATGAATTGTGCATCCTGAGGTGACACTGGAGGAATTTAGGCTCATGATCTCAGTGTTTCTAAAATGCACTGTTTGTCTGACTGATACCTGGATATATTTCTTTTTTTATGTTAAAATATTTTAAAATATTGCTGTTAAAAATCTACAGGACTCAGTTTGCCTGTGATATATGTGCAGTGCATTACAGGAAATCTGATCCTCCTTTAGCAGCATTATAATGACATCAGCCTACCTCCACACATCCACACCTACAAACGCCCCCTCTTTGTCATTGCCCACAGACCATGTAACAGCATGACTCACAGCCAAACCCCCTATTGGTGGCTGATGACATCACAGCTGCGCCAGGATGTGTAATTTACCGTAACGCACGCCCGTCTTCCCATCATGCATAATTCATGAAGGCCCATGGTGCTTTATGGATGCCCGATCTAAAATGGCTCCTCGTGTCCTGCCGAGGACGTGCTGTCAGGATGATTAGTACTGCGGCCTGCAGATAAGAGCTCGCTGCTCGCACGCACAATCATATTCTTGTTCAATTTAAAGCTCCTCTGAACCGAGCGCCCTGCCCCCGCTCTGTCTGCCTAAACTGGTGCTCCATCAAAGGAGAGTGTGTTACAGGGACCCCAGCACTGACCTTCAGAGTTTCCAGTGAGAAAGGTCAGGCTGCAGAGAGGGACGATGCTCAGTGTTACCGTGTTTTGTTGCTCCGGGCAACAGAGAGACTAGAAAGGAGGACAATATCTCTTTGAGAGTGAAGGGAAATTCCTGTCATTGGACACTGAAAGTGTAGATAATTCTAGATGTAAGGCTGGAGTCCTGGAGACCACTGAAACCTAGCTGTAGGAGGAAGACGAAGGCATACTTTACTGTTTCATTTTTGAGAATTGGGACAAAACTGTATTTTAAGGGGGTTTTGATTTTGATTTTTCAATCATGCTGAGAAAATATATTTTAAAAGATCAAACTCTTGACTATTAAATATAGTAACAGACCAACCTCCTTGTGGTTAAAACTTTTACACCGTCGGATCTGACAGAGTTGACAAATGTTGAGAGTTCTCTCAATGCTAATCAAAATATACATTTTTAAACCATAATTCTTATTTAGCCTTGATGTAGGACTACAGAGTTGACATGTTATGGCTGAGACACATCTGATAGCAATGTTATTGAATATTTTTATTATTATTATTGAATAATACAATATGAATTTGTCAAAAAATAGAAAGTTTACCAATGCATTTGTAAAAATGCAACAGACTACATTCTACAGAGAGATGACAAATTAAAGGAAAACTCAACAAATTATCAGTTTTCAAAATGTGGCACCTGTCTGTAAGTAGACATGGCATCCTATTAGAGCTGCAACAATTAATTGGTTATTAATTCATCATTAAATTAAAGGAATAGTTCACCCAAAATGGAAAATTGATTGATTGATTGAAGGTCAGATTTAGTCTTTTTTTTTGTCCATAAAACACTGCTGGAGTTTCACAGGAAAACAGTGTTGCAGAATCTCCCAAACAATGGAAGTGAATGGTGACCAGTTTTTCAAATGTAAAAAAATAATAAATTAAAAAAAAAAACAACAACATAAAATACCTCCATACTGCTAGACTGGTGTAATCCAAGTCTCCTAAAGCTCAGACACGCCTAGTTAACAACAACAACAACAAAAAATAAATAAAAATGATTTACACAATATTTTTATGCTGAATCCTTCCTGTAGAGTCACGTTGAGTAGATAATAACTGAATTTTCATTTTTGGGTGAACTATCCCTTTGAAACCCCTTAAACTCTTCCAATAATTTGAAAGCCTAACTGATGTCTTCATGTTGAATTATGGAATGTCACTCATGCTATTTGGTTAATTTCAAGAGATTTTACTCCTTGTAAATTAATACTATACCTTAATTTTGTCATTAGTAGAGCGAATTGATTGTATGTTAAGATAAAATTAAGGGATTCAGTTTTATAGTGCCAGAAAATAAAACCTAAATTGGAATGAAGTGGAATTATCCTTTAACCCAGTCATTCCCAAAGACTGGGTTTTGACCCATAGGTGGGTCACACCTGTAGGAAATTCTGCTAATTTAAGATTTGTATCTGCTCTACTTCTGATTCTATTAAATCATTTAAAATATGTGTATTGTTTTACTGATGAGAAGAAAAAACAAGAGCCTGATAATTCTACCTACATGCATTTATTTTGTCTCATTTATGAAGAAGGCTAAAATGTGCTATACTGTAAAAACAAGAAAGAAAACTCAAAATTTCAATTTAAAGATTATAGATTATAGATATTTGTGATTTGAGCCCAGTTCAAACACTTAAGTTCTAAAAAAGTTTTACCAGCTACTAAAGTTTTTTGAGACATTTTTTTTTCTTATCTACATAATCTTTGAGTTTTAGAAACCTCCAAAAATTGTTTTAAAAATTATTGGGTAAACTTGGGTGGTTAACATTTTAATAGTTTTAGTCAATTTTCAAGCATCCAAATAATGACAAATCAGGTTCAAAGCTCACTGTAAACAATTTTTGAAATACATTTTTTGAGTCTCTGGACTTTAAAGATTATCATTTTTAGTTTATTTCAAAACTTAAGAGTTGGAGTTTGATTCAAAACTCAGAAATCTATTACAGTAAGTTGCCTTGAAATATTGAGTTGTCTCAACTTTTTTTTAGGTTTGTGTTCTTGATGAGAAGAAATAAAAACAATGAGACCTGTTATCTCAGCCTAGATGCATTTATTTCTCATTGATAGACATTTATCATATGTATATGCATGTGTCAACATAATGTAAGGTGATGGCAGTAAAATTGGTCAGGAACGTTCATAATGCACAAATGAACTCTTCCCAAGATTTATTGATAAGGCCTGCTGTGAACTGGGTCATGATGGTTTGTCATTTTTAAAAAGCGAGTCCTCAGAAAAAAAAAAGTTTGGTGCATTGTCTGCAGAGCGGTGAGCTGAATGAAATCATGTACAACCAAACACAGGAATGTCAGCTTTGCAGCACCTCAGTCATCTGTCAGTTATGGGGCAAAGAGGATTAGCATGACAGCCACTACTGACTGGCTGTGGATGGAATTACTGCTGATCTGATCTTCTGACATATTTTCTTTGCATATTTGTCCAAAATAGTTACATACTTAGCTAAGTAATAAAGTGCAGGTATGTGGGTTACAACATACTTAACATCTGTGAGAAGAGACAGAGACAGAGAGTTGGGGGGCAGAGGGGGAGAAGGATAAAACATGGTAATGGCTACAATATGTTGGCCTGAAAGTCTTTGAGTATTTAACATATTCTTCACAGATGTGAAGAAGCTGATGTTGACAGGACAGAACAGACATGTCTGTACCACACTGCATGATGAGAGTGACACAGCTGGCAGGAGCAGTCCTACTACAATGCCCAATATTTTGATCACTTAAGTTTTACTTGCAAGCTGAGCAAGCTTCATAGAGTCAATACAACCCTTATAACCATTCATCACTCTATTTTTACACATTGGACATATGAGGATACTTGTTTCAGAGGTATTTTCATTAAAATTCAGTCCCTTTGCTCGCACTCATTTTAATGGTGTCTGTAAAGATGGCAATGATGGTCTCGAGTCTTTGCATTCAAGATCCTAGTCAAGACTGGCAAGTCTTAAGTCCTAATATGAGCATAAACTCAGCAACAAGTCATGATGTAAGTGAGTTTCCGGCCTAATTGATTTAAGTTACTTATCTGGTAAGCTAACGTCAGGTTAGCATTACCGGGTACATCCATTCTTTGTGCGGCTTTAAAAAGTTAAAAGTTTTTGCATCTCCGTCTGTAACTTTTGGCCCACCTATTTTACATACTGCAGTCAATCTTTTCCTGACCACCACATAGTTTTTCTGCGTGAACAAAATTATCTTTATTGTCATTTCTTTCCATTTTTATTCCAGTACAGGCAATCGTACTCTGGCATGGTATGAAGCAATCATACCTAGTGTGAAAACATCCTAACTGTTAACTTGCTGAGAATAATTCATTTTAAGATTAGCTGATTCAGGAAATTAAGTAATTTAAGTCATCAAATTTGCGACTCAAGCCTTTGATGGTCGATTGATTGTGACAATTTCCTTTCTTTTGTTCAAGACTACAAAATTTCAGGTAGAAATTAAGAAAATGTGTCAAATAATGTGTAGCTCATACAATAATGGAATAACTTGGTAACTGACACAAAATTTTCTGTATTGTGCAGCCAAGTGTACATTCATTCCAGACAATTTCTGTTATTGAAAGGACAGTTTCTTGCTACCATAACTTACTTTCACTGTAAAGGTAGGTACACACTGTCACTATGTTAAAAGAGCTGAATACACTGTAAACTGTAAAGATATAGCCTAACAAAACCATAACCAGCTCTACACTGATATTAAGATGATGCCATAGCAACACTGACATGTTGTGTTTCCTGTGTTTCTTAAACGGCTTGGTTGTATATTGTCTGGAGTCCAGGCCAGATCAGACTCTCTTTCACAAGAAAACACAAGGACACAGGTTGAGAAGAAACCTGCCTAGGGGATTCTGAAGAGACCGAGGCAGATACTTTATTATTTATTTACCAGTTTTATTTTTATCGGCGTCCTTCAGTTGTAGTCTGCTGGGTGATGGGTAGCTGCAGACCCACTCTGGTTTCCCGCTTCTAATTGCTGAAATGGTTTGCATATAATATATAAACATATAAACTATTCTATATGATATTCTTAGGCAGCTCCAGTGCTGAAGATGGCAAAATAAGAACCTAAAGCTGAGAATGTTAAAGCTGCTGCAGAGGCAGGTCTGCAGCAGAGTACAGGCTCTCTGGGATCTCATGACTACAAGATTCTTGAAAGTTATCCCTAAATGTGACTAGCAAACGATTAAACTTGTCCAAATGTACAGTTGAACTGCATAGACCTGATGACATAATGAAATAAAATAGATCCTGTTACAGACTGAAATAACTCCTGTTGTAACATCCCAGCAGCTGAGGCTGGATGCCCACTTTTCTTGGTCATGGAAGGAAACACTGTATGATTAAAACGAGGCTGGAGAGCTAAAAGTTGACTCGAGGTTCAGACTCTGTCAGATGGAGGTGAAGATGTTGTGGCCTGGAACAAAGAAAGGTGAAGTACTTGTGTCCCTGCACACAGCAAGGTGAAGAATGGAGAAGGTCAGAGGTGGCAGCTGGGACAGATGGTTTCCCTTTTTTTTTTATATGGTTTCCTTCCTGCACACTTCCTTGTTCCCTGGTTACATCATGATGGAGGAAATTTTGGGCTTTAGCAACAGCAGCAGAGGTGCAATCAGACAATGTTCACATGTAATGAAAACCAACACTGAAGACGTCACAAACATCCCTGTTAGTAAACTAAGATGAGGTCTTTTCTATTCTTAAAGTCTTACTCATTGTTGGGGTTAAAAATGTAATGTTCATCAAGTGTATTGTGAGAGGAAAGGACACTGGGGTCATTAAAATCAGGTGGGTCATTATGCCTGAGTATTGGTACTCAGTACCTTTTAGTATTGAAACCTTTCCAGTAAATCAATACCTGCATTCAATCCTTTTGGTACCCAGATCTAGAAAAAAAGCCTGTTTATATGATTTTGCTTGCAGCAAATCACCACAAGCTTCCTTCATAAATCAGACCCTTCAAAAAAAGGTATCAAATAAAGTACTCCATTGCTATCAGTATCACTATAAGAGTACTGGTTTTGGTACTGGTATCGTAATTTTGTAATCAATACCCAGTCTTATGAATCATTCTGCTCAGAGAATAAATGGGCAAATTTGATGTCAATCTGCCTGATCATATTATGAGGTATCATGTGTGCAAAATTGACTGGAACTGGTTTGCTCTCTGGGGAGCATCAGCGTACTCAGGGACACCTTGCCACAGACCAAACTTATGGTCAAATGACTATGTGTAATGTGAAAGGTGTTCCTCGTGACCAACCCACAGAGAATTATCCTTGAATCTGGAGTTTCACTGCACAAAGTCAGAGGTGTGTTTGGATATTCCACTCAAAAATACATCACACTAAGATATAGAAATTTGTTTCAGTGTGATTTTAAGGATGCTAGCTCACCTAACACATTGGACCCTAGTGTGGACCAAACAACCAGACTGAGACTTAAAACGGTGGAACTCAGTCCACTTCAAGAGGACCATGATACAGTTTGTGGGGTGAAAGCAAACAAACCAACCACAGGACTTTATGTGATTTTAGCATCATAATTACTAATAAATCCATCTGCTGATCATGAAACATGTCCAGGAATTAATCTTATATTATAAGTCATGCATAGGCCATGTATACTTATGTAAATCGATTATCAAAGTAAAACATCCTGCATCATTACTGTACAAGATCCCTCTTTTTTTTCAATGTGTAAGTTGCAGCTCAGAGATTGTTCCTGTTTCTTGGGGACTTTGAAAACACAGAAAGCAGACGCCACGATGCCGCTTGAAACAATCGACCAATGACTTATACCCACAGTGTGTATCCGGTGAGTCAGACTAATTTTGGCCTGTTACATGAAAGGTCAGGGATTCACCAAAATAACTAGACAACCAGTTGTTTACCTATTTCAGTGGTACTAGCACAAGTTGCTGGACATGGTTGGTGAGTACTGGTTTTGGTCTCCGTAGTAACACGATGGTATTAAACCTGGCAACTTCACTGTGCTGACAAGACTTCTGGAAGTTGTTTGCCAAAAAATAGCTCCAGTAAGTAATTCCAGTGAAAAGCACAAACTGTAGTCTTTACATTCAAATTTGTACAGAGATTAAACAAGCCTCCAACATGTAAGTGAGCTTTGTAAATGTTGTAGCTGTATTATGTTTTTGTCAACTTTGCCAGCCCGGCTAGCTGTTTCCTCTTTGCTTCCATTCTTTATGCTAAGCTAAGCTAACATTGCTACTTAAGGTAGACATGAGATTGATATAAATGTTCTCATCTCACTCTCAGCAATAAAGCAAATAGATAATCATAAATTTCAACAAAAACCTCTCTATTAACAATTACATTTCCAAATTATTAATTGTTATTATAATTATTAAATTAAATTAAATTATTATCTTTATATTTTTTGGCAGACGCTTCACATGACACAGTGTCTCAGCATGGAAGATCTCAGAATTCAGTGTATTTGGCCAAGTTAGAAAATAACAATAAGGAGGATTTTCTCACCATCATCAGCTACTGTAA
Source organism: Lutjanus erythropterus (assembly GCF_056507025.1). Taxonomy (NCBI): domain Eukaryota; kingdom Metazoa; phylum Chordata; class Actinopteri; order Lutjaniformes; family Lutjanidae; genus Lutjanus; species Lutjanus erythropterus. The sequence goes on along the minus strand of NC_139323.1, from coordinate 3,420,427 downwards.
TCCGCAGAGATCCCCTCTGATCACTGCCTGGGGTTTGTGGTATTACCCAGAGGGCCCACCTACCAGCAACCAACCTTTGTTGTCATGACGTCAGAGCTGCATTCTCTCTGCTTCCTCTTCCTGTCTCTGACATTGGGGTGGTGGTGGTGGTGGAGAGGGGTGGGTTGCCATATCCTTTGGAAAGCGTTTGTCTTTCTTTCTGTCAGCTGGCCTGAGGCCAGCTCTGCACACAACAACACAGCTGAACAATGGAATTGATCCACTGGGCCACAAGAGAACTTTGATACTTTCGCAGTCTGGCCTCATTTTCTCACTGCACACATTTACTAATCCTGAGCAGATCAAGTAAGGCAGGGTCAAGTGAGCTGGTGGCCCACTTAGTGTTGACGAAACATGACGGACTGATGGTTGAAGGAAGCAGGGCAGACACAGGTGCAGACTGCAGATGCACACTGGTTTGTATTTTGACTACACTGGGTGTCTGCACGGGTGTGAAGCTGTGTATTGGCTGCTCACACAGTTTGTGCTGACCCTTGCAGACATGTTACCTTGAGAGGCAGCAGGATTCTCGAGATCACACAAGAATCATCTTGTGAGGCTCCAAGTTATCCATTTAAGTCTGTACCGAAAGTGGTGCAGCCAATCAGCATCCTAGGAGGGACTACTGGCCGCTACGGGTGAAGTTTTAAGTGTGACGACAACAGGAAGAGTCCATGGAAGTGTTGATCTGATTGGTTGAAGTTAGCCAGTGTTAGACATGATAGACAGATGGTTCATCCAATCACCTGCCAAGTGTTTTTTTTTTTTTTTTTGAATGTACCTGCTCTTTTCAAAACAGTTTCTAAGGACGACTTCCCAGATGGTTCTGTGCAGCAAACCATGTGTTGTGTCAGGTTAGCAGACAGGGACAGATCACACAATCTGCCTCAGACCATTGTGGCTATGTGAGAGAGCAGAAAGTATACATATACTTTACTGCCAAAGTCCCCCAAACTAAATGAGAATATAAGTTGTTTGTCCCGTATTAACATCAGTGGCTTCCAGACACGACAAAAACAGTCCCTTTTATAATGATCTAATCTACCACCACGTAGAGAAAGGTTTAGTTTACACACAAAAATACTTGGTAAAAGTTAGAGAAAGGCTGTGGTGACAGTTAAAGAATTGTTGCCTGTCAGTTGGGTTGGAGTTAGTCTCCCATGGTAAACTGGCAAACTTTCTTAAAAAAGCACCACTTCCTACAACACAGTGATGAAGCACAAAAAATTGTGCAGATATAATGTTGCAGTGGCTGTGTTTGTATTTTCTTCCTGATCTTGATCCCCTGGGACAAATTTAATAATACATATTGTTGTATCAGTGAAACTATTGTATCAAAATCTTTAATAAACAAATTTCAATATCTGATAAATAGTTAAAATATAGTTGAACAAAACATATCTAAGAAGAGATTATAGGTAACATTGCCAGAAACTGAAAATGGCACAGCCTGAGACAGCTGTGTGTGTGTGTGTGTGTGTGTGTGTGTGTGTGTGTGTGTGTGTGTGTGTGTGTGTGTGTGTGTGTGTGTGTGTTTAGTGAGTTAGCCCCTTTTCCCTCTGCTTTTACCATACGTTGAACCCAGTGACCCTGTGCTTTATGGTATGCGTTCCTGAGTGTGTGCGATGTGTGACTGAACTGACCACAATGAATCACTTCCCCACTGCTGATGTTGTTCTAGTTTGCTTAATAAGAATCTGTGGACCTATTGGAGCTATTCATAGTGCTTTCATTATACTCTGTACTGCAGATTCAGCGGGCTGCAGATGTGGAAAGAATGACAAATGATGTTTTTTTAAGTAGAGAATGACTTTCTTTTCACTTTTTACTTTTACCCATCAAGCTGAGAATGTGTCAAAAAGGAGCTCATTTATATCAGTGAAGACAGAGAGGATAATACTGAGATATGCAGAATTAAATACATTTTTTTCTGACCAGAAGAGTAGCTCAGTATGCCATACTTATAATTATCCCCACCAGCTGTAAGCCTGGAGGGCAACATGTAATCACTTCTGTGTGTGTGAGTGAGTGGGTGTGTCTGTGTGTGATCACTGGACCTACAGCTTCTCTGCAGCTAATCTCAAACACTACTGGACCAATCAGCCTGATTTCTCTCGTTCACATTCATGACTGTATACTGAAGGACGTCTGTGATTCACAATTTTTGAGAAACTTGAAAAATCTTTTTTATGACTACTGTGCATTTATGTTTCTATGACAAAAGGCATTATGTTGTCAGGTCATCCTGTTCTTGTGAATGCAATATCTCAAGAACACCTTAAGGGAATTCACACAAATGTCCACTTGGACTCAAACATGAAGTGATTAGATTGTGTTGGTCAAAGGTCAAAGGTCACAGTGACCTCACAAACACATTTTTGGCCATAACTCAAGAGTCCATATGCTAATTATGACAAAATTACACACAAATATCTATTAGGATAAAATAATGAAGTGATGATATTTTGTATCCAAAAGGTCAAAGTTCAACTTCACTGTGACATCATAATGTTCAGCTCTCTATCAGTCCTCTGTCCTCCTCTGTAAAAAGTTCCATATTAAATTCCTTCAGTCTTCACTACAGACAATATATGAGTGTGGACATACATGTAAACTGTAACTTAACTGGTTGGTGGAGACAAACAACTGTGAGACAGTAATTCCATTTTCTGACTGCTCTGTTTTATACGATCATTGACAGCTGACTTGTCACTCTTCTTAACTGTTCACTAGAGGCTGCAAGTAGGATCTATGACGACTGAAATTGGTTCAGATGAAAAGTGAATCGTAATGCCATTTTTAAAGAGCAGAGCGTGTAATCTACTTTCATATCTGACTGTACAAGACCTCCCTGACCCGGAGACAAAAAGGTAACCACAGTAGTGTTAGTGGGATGGAGGAGTGGGGATGGGAGGAGGAGATGAGGATGAGGAGGAAGAGGAAGAGGAGAGGAGGAGCACGGTCAGCCGTGTAACCGCTCCGTTGAGGTGGCTGGATCAGTTCCTCTCCACCGTACCATCTCTCTCCCCCACTCCTCAGCCAGCGGAGCTGCATGATAATGAATAATGAATAATGATAATAATGAATTATAAAATACAACACATTTTGAAGGTGCTTCAGTGTAAAACATAACCAGTTACATATCTGCATGACATTTGTGGTTCATTTATTGTATTACTTTTTGCAAGCTTTCATGTAAAATAAACTATTTACACATAATATAATAATATAATTTCAGTTGCACTTTCAAGAAGAGGACATATGGGTTGTTTTGCAGTTTACTCTACCTCAGAGATGGAAAATTAAATTAAAAGGGGTTCTCTTTAATTTGTTAAAGATAAGAGAAAATATATGTTGTCGTTTACATATATTTAAACATATATTTTAAAAAATATATACATTAATTGCATAGTTTGTGTTTTGCAGCTACACCCTACCTCAGTTATGTTGTGTTTTTCATCTGAGAAATAATTACAGGAATAGTTTTCAGTCATAATTTGTCTGTAAGCTAAAAAAAAATGGTGAGAAAATCGTATCGTGAAGCCAGTATCGGAAATTGTATAGTAGCGCGCGTTGAATGTATCGTTACATCCCTGGCCACAAGTGATCAACAACTGCTTCAGTTTGAAATCTTGTTTCAGCTTGGAACGATGTATGGTCATGTTAATGTTGGTGGAATGCTGCAATTCTCAGCAGGTTGCATCTGGCAGTTGTGGTGACATTGCAGTAGGTGCTTCGCCATCTGTTGTTCTGTGTTTAGCAGAATTGGTGTTCTAATGAAGGAATACAATAAACTAAATTCTTGTAAATGTGCATGAAAACACTATAAGAAGCCAAAATGTCACTCTAATGAGCACAAGTGACACTGACACATTCTAGGATACAATAAACCAATAAAAATAACTCTTCAAAGATTAAAGGTGCTGAGCATTAGATGACTGAAGAAGTTTTCTTCTGGTTCATTTCAGGCACTCTGTTGTTGTCTGTGTTGCTTGAGGCCAGCCTGTAAGCATCAGAAGGTTTGTCTGAAGTGTTTTTGGATGAAGATATCATAAAAGCAGCTTATTGAACAGAATAACAGCTGTTCCTTTTAGCTGAGGGACTGCTGGCAACAGTCTGCTCATCAATTATTCAACATGTTGAAGATAACTTGCAGAAACAGAAACAGAATTCAGTGAGTCACTACTCACTGATGAGCTCATTAAAATGTGACATGGGAGTGGATTTTTACTCCTATCCTATCCCATTCCTGTAAAAGTACTCCTGTCCAAGTCCCAGAAAACTGACTCCCGTCCTATCATGTTCCTGTGTTGCTTTCATTAAAGGAGGGGTAGTCTCCAGGCAATGCAGTGATTTTCAATTGATGAAGACAAAGATAATAAAAATAAAACAGAATAAAGACAACAAAACAATTAGCATTATGTTTATTCATATTAAAACTACATGTATAAAAACTCACCTACTGTTATTGTGATTCCAGCTCTGTTGACTTTTTGCACGTCCTGTCCCAGTCACATGACCAGTCACCAATAGTGAAATTGTCTCCCATCACATGGGAATCCCCCCAAGAATGTCAGCCCCTAGTGCTCATCTGTGGATCCTCAAAGGACGGTGACTTTAAAGACCATGTAAAGCAACAGTAAATGTGCGTTCAGAGTGTGTTGCACCACAGAAACATGCATTATTAGTATATAAAATTAGGTCTCAAAATCATAAAAAAAAATTGCAGTTTTCTCTGCTTTCGACTTCACTGTGACATCATAATGTTCAGCTCTCTATCAGTCCTCTGTCCTCCTCTGTAAAAAGTTCCATATTAAATTCCTTCAGTCTTCACTACAGACATTATATGAGTGTGGACATACATGTAAACTTTAACTTGACTGGTTGGTGGAGACAAACAACTGTGAGACAGTAATTCCATTTTCTGACTGCTCTGTTTTATATGACCATTGACAGCTGACTTCTCACTCTTCTTAACTGTTCACTAGGGGCTGCAAGTAGGATCTATGACGACTAAAATAAGTTGCTTTCAAACGTCAAATTGTCTCAATGTCAAACACCACTACAACTTGAAAATTACCTGAAACATGGACACTCCATCTAACAGCTTTATTGGACTTGTCCAGACATGTTTGAGCCACCAGAGCCAGAGGACGGTCACAGGATGGTTGTTCTTATTCTTCTGTGGTGGGTTGTTGGAACTGAAGTGAGCTGAAGTGAACTGCTGGGCTGATTTGGACTGAAAGAGTCACTGAAGGGACTGTAACTGGTGTCATTCGTGTCTCGGTTTGTGGGGCTTGTATTGTCTTGGGGGACCATGGCACTTCTCGCATGTCACAGAGCCATGTTTCTGCCCAAAAATTCACACGCAACTCAGTACTACATAGTTTCCCTCTTTTCATGCGTTTTCTGCAACTATTTTCTAACATGTTTACTGCATTTAGAAGAAAAAGTCCCTTTGAACAGACTTTAAATGTCAGGACTGCTTTAACTATGTGCTGTTTTACTTGTTCCAACAGCAGAAGGTCATTCCCAGTGAGGTGGCCAAGACTCGTAATGATGTAATCCATGATGCAATGAAGCCTCCTCCCTGCAGCTGATGATGACAGTAAACAGTTAGGACAGATAGATAAAGAGGCTGCTTTCTAAGTGCACAAGCTGGTTCAGGCTCTATCATATCATACTCTGTTATCCTGGGGTCTATCCTTGGATTCATGCACTTATCATTTGACTCAGTTTTCCACATGTCTTCTAAACCCAACTATCCATTGGAAACATGCATATTGTGGGAACCCATTATCCTTAAGTACGATTGGCTATCTGTCCAGTGAGAGGCCAACCATACACAATAACTATATAAAAGCCCTTAATAGTAGTAGTTTTAATCTATACACAAATGGAAAAGTAAAAATACAATTTGGGACTTATGATGAGTTACAGTTCATTCATTTTTTTAATAAAAAAATCATTAAACGTCAGGCTTGTAGCTGTGACACATATCGAGAATGAGCTCTTCTTTGTCTTCCACTTTCTCTTCTTGTGTTTGTGACTCTGCTGCTATTCTTGGACAATCAGCCAACACTCTGTCTCACATTTACTCGCTGTCAAGGCCGCCTGCAATTGCTGTAATATGAGAAAATCAATGATCAGTTCAGTGTTAAGAAAACACAATACACAATGACTGAACAGCAGCTACGTCTAGACTCATATTGACTGATGAACTAAAGCACAGTTGTGAGTTTGATCCCATATATATATGGATTTTCATGATGTGAGATATTTGTGTGTGTATTGACTGGATTTGTGTAGTAGTTTCAGTAGCATGGCCTAATATATAACCTTACAACTGTCTCTAAATAGACTGCAGTAAGAGGATTAACTGGAGACAGTGACCTGTGGGAAGATCAGATGGGAAACATCTGAGTGTGTGTGTGTGTGTGTGTGTGTGTGTGTGTGTGTGTGTGTGTGTGTGTGTGCGTGTATGTGTGTGAATCCCTGCGAGGCAGCATCCTTTACATGCCGCTTGAACAACAAAGACATGTCGAGTGGTGATTTATTGAAGAAATAGTTCTATTTTCACATGCAGGCCTCTGACGCATGTTTACTTCTGTGGCATCGGTCACAACAGAGTGGCTTGTGGGAGAGGAGGAAGGGGTGGAAGGAGGAGGGGGAGACAGCTGAGGGAGGAGGGGGACTTTCCTCTGGCTGGTGGATGGTAGGGTGGACACTAGACGTGCACACATCAGCCTCAAACAAGACAGCTGGGACTGTGGGACCACACCTCGGTACAAAAGAAGGCACAACTGGGACTGATTTAAACACCTCCTCATAAACAGGATGAAAATACCTTGAAAGGAGAAAGAAAGTTGGTCACAGTCTGTGTGAGCGGTTACCCAGAGCAAGTGGAAGCTTTATGATTTAGCTCAAGATGTTTTGGCTGGCAGATGAAAATGCTCCAAAGATTTAGTGAAGATCTGATCATTCAAACCACCTGTGGATGTAGTCACACACACACATAACAACAAGTGTATTCTCACTGTGTCTCCAAATAACCAAGTGTGTGTGCTTTACGGGCGAAAAAACACAAATCCAGAAGAAGCCCACAGAGACTTCTCTGGCGTACATGACCGATGAGCAACTTTCACAGGAATGATGGTGGTATTCAGGTCTCCTTAACAATAAAACAGCCAAGGAGGTCGCTGATGGTACCTGACTTACCTGGCTTTTTTTTCAAATGTTTTGTTATATAAATTACACAAAAGGAAAAAAAAAGTGATTGTTTTGACCTGTTTCAGTCACAGGTGGTCATACTGATCACACAGACACTGCTGCTGTTATATTGTTACTTTCTGCACATTTGGAGATGCATCCTGGTTGCATAGCAACTATCACTGTCTCTGTCAAAAAAAACTTCACAAGTGGTCTGATTTCCAATTTCCTGACATTAAAATACAAATAATTAATTAATTAGACCCTATTAAAAATAAAATAGGGGAGACCAGGGATGGTTGTAACACTTGGTCTCAAAGCAAAGCTTATTACAAATAGCAACGTTTCCAACTTTTTTTTTTGTTTTACTTGTTTCCAGCATTTCCCACAGGCTATGATTTTTTTTGTGATGGTTCTAATTTCTGTGGAAATTTGTTATTATTAATCCAGTCTTGAAGTGCTGTGTCTTCTTGGAGACAGAATAAAACAAGTCCATGATAAATCCAACACCCAATGTCTTCTGTAGTTATTTATCCATTTTTGTTGTTGTTGTTGTTAGCATACTGTTAGCAGCCCAAAGGCAATCCCAAGATACCTTGGGTTGAAGCTGTCATCCAATCAGAGGCTGTGCTTCCCACTTGTGTCTGATCCATAGATGTATTAATGCATAGATGTGCTGATCCCATCATTAGTTTGACCCTTCAAAATAAAATTTACAGCCATAACAGCAATAAGCTCAACCCAGCGGTAGGCATCACATGACTGTGGTATTGTGGTAATGCAGTAATGTGGCCATCATCACATCCCTACCTGCAACCCAAAACTTTTTTTGTTTCCCAATAAAAGTCTATTTTCTTCCAACATGTGTGCTGGGCTCTGAGCACTGCAAAGACCAGTGTTGACACTGACTGGAGCTGCTTCTGTTGTGCTGCTTCCACTATACATCCTGGCAAAGTATAAAGAGGCACATGAAAAAAAGGAAAGAGGAAAAGAGGACTGTTTCCATGGAGCAGGAGAAAGGGAAAATACATGAGTGAAATGACTTAAAAAGAAGCAAAGGTGAAGGAAACCACAAGTGGAGGTCATGTTCTGAGGAAATTCGCTGTAGGATGAAATGTGACCTCATGACCTTTGTCACACACCGTTCTATATTTCTGTCTCTCTTAAGTAACAGAACAGACAAGTGTCTTTCAGGAGGGTGGACACAGCAGAGGGAGGAGGGGGAAGGAAAGGTGGGAGTAAACAGGGAAGGATGCAGACGGGAAGGGAAGTCCCGGCTGCCTGACGGGTGTATTGTTGAGAATATTTGTGTAAAGTGCGGTAAAAAACTGAGCCGCTCAGCCGGTCACAAGGCTGCCAGGAGAGGCTCAGACCCCCCCTCACTCTGACGAAAACACACACATTCCTCACTCTGTCTTGCTCTCTTACACACTGAAGAGGAGGGCTTGTCCCACAGTGTTGACGGACACCGGACAGCTCTGAGGACTGGACTGTAGTGTCACTGGACTTGTGCATGTGTGTGTGTTATGTTGCCGTGGACGTTGGACTGGATGCTGGTGTAGCCGCGGGGCTTGGACCCTCCTGTCTGTGTGGATTATTACAGAGTTTCATACAACAACAACAACAGCAGCAGCATGGGATCAGTAATGTGTAAGTGATGAACATGTTGGCTGTTTACAGTGTTACAGGTGTGTGTGTGGAGTTTGTCGTTAACAAAACTAGAAGTGATCTGAAGGATCAGCACCTGGAACATATCAGGACATGATGTACTCATGCCTGTTTGCTTGGTACCACTCAGTCATTGAAGACTGGACTCACAGACACCCAGTGTACTGCCAGATTGATTACAATGTAATAACTCTCTGTGTAAGTGACATGTATGAAAAAAACAAAACAAAAAGTTACTAATTACCTGTTAAAAATGTAATCAGTAACATTCTCCAAGAGTCACAGTATTAAAGTAATGTTACCTGATTACTTTTGGATTACCTCAATATAAAATATGGTACAATTGTTTAGACTAATATAGTTTTTACTGCTGCAACTTACAAGTATTTTCATCATCGCTGATTATTGTCTCAATTAATCAATTAGTTGTTTGATCAGAAAATGGTGAAAAATGTTGATAGAAATCAGACAGGATCCCATAAAATATTCACATATATGAAGCTGGAATCAGAGAGTTAAGACTTTAAAAAAAAGGTAAAAATTAAAAAAGTAAAAACATTTTGTTAAAACAATAACTTATCATGTCATAACATTCATTCATGTTATTCATGTTATAACATAAAAGTAGGCTACATTACATTTCTTGTTATAAACTTTTCACATTATAATATGTTTTTATTTTTCTGGTGTGGCAGCAATATGCTCCTGTAATATATAATATGTCTGTTTAGGGTGGAAACTTTTAGTGGACCTTATTTCTGTAGTGGTCCTTGATATGATGATAGCAAAGCAGGTAAAATCTGTCAGTATTTATTTATCAAGAGTAACTTTTTTTTTTTATCTTGGCAGCACAGATAAAACAGATAAACTTTTTCTGGAAGCCGAAAAAAGTTGAAGTACCTGCTCCCTACAATTTGTGTCAATCATTAACAATGATTAACAATTTTAATGCAATTAAGGTCACCAAACTCTTCTTTTATTTATTTTGCCTTCATAAGCTGTATTCATTCATCTTAGTTTCACTTAGACTTTGGGAAACACTGATCAATATTTTTTCAACATTTTTTGGACCAAACAGCTAATTGAATTAATAGAGAAAATAAATGACAGATTGATCAATCATGAAAATAATCATTACAGGAAAAACTTGAAAAATCGGTCCAAACATTTGCAGGATTAATTAACTGATTAATTGAGAAAATAATCAACAGATTAATCGAAAATGAAAATAATTGTTATTCGCATCCCCAGAGGAACTCTTGCTGCAAATAGCTGCAAAAAAAAAAAAAAAAATATATATATATATATATATATATGTGTGTATATATTTTAAATAAATAATAAATTAAAAAAAATATATATACATATATATATATATATATATTATTTTTTTTTTCTTTATTATTTTATTTTTTTTTTTTCAGAAGTCGGTACCGAAAGAATTGAACACAGGTATCGTTTGACTGGAGAAGTTTTAATACTACTTAATGCTGGGTTATTTCGATCAACACCTTAAAGGTACTGAGTATCAATAAACAGCCCTAATGATCATACATGAATATACATGACTTTTTTTTCAGTTGAATTAATTTTTCTGGACATATTTAAGAAGATCCTACTGTCACCATGTTTTCTGTAGTGCTTGATTTGATTTGCCATCACAATGATCCTCATGTTATAACTAAAATGAAAATGGAATTTAAAATGCAGCCTGGGTTTTTGCATATTATATGATTTTTTTTTTTTCTGAATAGATGCTCTTGAAGTGTTTGACAGAAGTGTGACTTCACATCAGTTTCTTTTTTTGAAGGGTGTAGAAAAAGCTGCAGAGACTTGAGTGTGTGTCAGCAGGGACTGCATTAATCCAGTTGCACTGTTGCTTAAAATAACACCTCAGCAATGGGATAGAGCAGACAGACGAGAAAGTGAGAAGTCACTCCCCGACGGCAGGTTGTAGTTGTTTGTGTTTGTGGTCATCACGGGGGTGGGGCATATGCAAATGTCCTGTAATAGGCTTTACTTTCTAATGCAGAGATTATGACAGACAGACGGACAGAGAGAGTGATGCAGGGAGGTTAGAGGCACCTTGCTGGACAGGGACACATGCTGCAGTAACATTGCTGAAGGGGAAAGAAACTGGTTTGTGTGAGTGTGTGTGAGTGTGTAGCTGACAGCAGAAGCATCGAGGAGACATGGACTATTTCAGGGTCTCTGCTCCAGGCTTGATGGGTAGATGCAGTAGTTAGAAACACGTGAGGACAGGTGGAGTTATGACCTGAGATGGACGCACTAGGTATGCTGCACCAGAACCTCCTGTCCCGCTGTCCAAAGTGTGGTAAATATGGACAAGCCTATTCCACCGTACGGATCTCCACCGCTGAGATGGAGTCTTACTACCACTTCCTGGGGGTGTGTCAGGAGACTGAGTCAGCCATGCTACGAAGTATGTACCCATCCTTCCATCCTTCATTCCATGCCTCCCTTTAACATTTGTGTTTTATAGTGCGTCACAAATGTCCTTGCATGGCTGGTATAATCTTGAAAACAACTAGGAATGTGGCCACTGAAACTACAAACCAACCTGACTTGAGACAGAGCAGTGTCACAGTTGTGTTATTGGTTAAAAGAAATCTCTGACATGATTGGCCGGTTGCCATTACCTTGCAAGAATTCAACTTCCAATCCAAGCTTCAAATTATGTGTTTGTGTCTGCACAAAAAGTTTGCAACCAATCTCCTATTTCCCAGGAAGGACTACTGGCAGCTACAGGAGTGGTTTTAGGTGCTAAAACAGCAAGAGGCATCCATGAAAGCAACTTGTCTCAAACAAACAATGGCTGCTCCTAAAGAGGATAGCATAGATACTGTGACAGCATCGGTTATGTCTGAACTGAAGGCTTTTCTCCATGGAAAACATGTTTTTGCTCTTCTCTTGACTGGCTTCGGCAAGAGTTTGGTTTACCAACTGACTGCACTGATTGATCTGATTGGTTGAAGTTATCACCTGCTGAGTGTTTTATTTGAAAGTCCCTGCCCTTTTCTAAAGAGTTTCTAAGGACGACGTCCCAGATGGTTTTGCGTAACAAACCATCTGGTGTGTCAGGTTAGGGTTGCCACAGTGTTTTGTCTCAGGCCTGGTCTTGTAGTTGGGATCCTGTGTCTGATCAGATATTGAGAAAAGCAGTGGAATCTGTATATTCTCTGCACTGTGCTGTTAACTCCCCTATGACACTCATTCACTGCTCTACTGATCATTTTGTCTGTAAACCATGTCTTTTTGCAGAGCAGTATCATCAGAGCAGTAAATATATTATAGAATAGCTCAGCTCAGTTCCCTCAGAGGTTAGCATCATAAATACAGCTATCTGTTGGTGAACAGTGCAAATTTGCAGGTTAAAGCTCAGCAACATTGAACATTGATTTACATGTCCCGTGCAAGCAAATCCACAAATTACTGTGATTTTGCCATTTTGGTGTGACGAGACCTTCATTTAAGAGCAATAGTGGGCTACAGATTTAAAATTGGAGTTACATCCAGAGAGAAAAAACAGGAGGGCAATCCAGGCTGTCCAAAAAATAAGTGGCAAGGAGGAAGGAAAAACTAAAAAACCTTATTGTAGTGCCTAAGTCATTTAAAATGCCAACACATATCAACCACTATAGGTTTTCATCAGGGCTTTAAATGTTAATTTTATATCCAGGTAGCTTCTGGTCTGCTTGAACTTGGACTTGAATGTTGCTTGGTCTTGAATTTGACACTACAGACAGGTATACAGGACATACTTCGAGATGCATAGAAGGGACTTGTTACTGTTCGACTACAGCTTGCAAATGCACTGCTGTACTGCACAGTGTAAAATGATATGGTGATCATATGTGGGTTTCTCTGAGCTATGAATTCTCCCAGTAAGAATGACAACAAGGCAGAAAGACAATATCTGCTGCACACACACACGAACATACAAAACTAATCCAAAACAAAGGTCAAGATCAAGTTTGTTTTGGTCCTGAGCTGTTTTGTCTGCTTTCATTAGTCTGTCATCAGTGGAGAAGTTTTCTTATTGAATCATCCGAGTCAGAAACTCATGAGGAAACTCAATACTATTCAGTAGATGCAGAGTACAATTGTGCAGGCTGGCTTCACTGGTACAAATATACAAGATCAGCAAAATCCACATAAACACAGTACTGTGTTTGAGATGCTTTCAGAGCCTGTGGTGCATCAGCAATATTTTATATACAATTTAATACCACAAGCCCCCACAAAGCCACAATATTTGCACAGACTCCACACTGAGTGTGTTTTTAATGCTTTTGTGTTCCTGGGGGTGCAGTGAACCCACATAAATAATATATGATCATCCCTTAAAGAGAAATTTGAAAATGTTGGCCCATACATGCAGCATACAGGAAGGTAGAGAGAAACAAATACAACACGCCATCTGTGATATGACAAGTGACAGTTCATAATTCAAGTTCAGAAGACAACACAAAGTTCCATTCTTGCATACATAAATGGTCCTATAGGGTGAGAGGTGATAGATGTTTGTGCATAATTGTGTCATAATTATGAGGTCATAATAATAGTACACAATATTGAGGTCACTGTGACCTTGACCTTTGACCACAAAAATCTAATTGAGCCCAACTGGTCATTTGTGCCAACTTTGAAGAAATGACCCTAAGGTGTTCTTGAGGGGTTAGGGTTAGGGGTTCATGAGAACATTGGGTCACAGTGACCTTGACCTTTGACCACCAAAATCAAAATCACTTCATCCACGAGTCCAGTGAACATTTGTACCAAGCTTGACAAAATTGCCTCAAAGCGTTCTTCAGATATCACCTTCACAAGAATGAGACCACCAGAAAACATAATGCCTCTGGCCATAAAGACATGAAGGCATAAATGTCAGTACAGTCCTGAATGGACACCAAAAAAATAAGGCTGATATATCCAGTAGTATTTGAGCTTAGCTGCAGACAAGCTGTAGGTCACACTCACTCACTCACTCGCTCATTCAGCATCCCCTGAAATCTTTGCAGAAATGGATCAAATCATCTGTTCAGTTGCCAAGTCATAGCAGTGTCACATAATGTCATGGTGAGGAGCTCAAAAACAGCCTGAACACTGCTATCTGTAATGCTTAGAGAAAATAATTCTGACAGCCTCCATGAGCCTAACAGGAGAGTATATGAGCATGTGGATGATTAACAGGCTCCACCAGTTGGATGATTGGATCCAAGTTAAGGTTGGTTATATTCTATCTTGCCAGCTGAGCCCCTGTGTTCCCCTTGAGTTAAGATTAAATTTGTATTTCTGTGTTTCATGTTTTGTTCTCTTGAATACAGTTCAAACCTTTTATTATATCATTCTGGTGATAATGAGGCTGTGACCTGTTTTCAGAATCATCCAAAAGAGGGAAAGAGGCAGTCTGTTAGGGTTATTTGGGGACTTCATGGATTAGAGGACAAAGCCCCAAAGGGTTTTGGGAGCTTTTTAACTTTCTGGGAGCAGTTGTTATTAAGGTGAAGAGGTATTCAGGCCATCCAGGCAGTTGAAAGCAATTCTGCATTCCTCAGAGGTGGAGTAATGACAGAATTTAGTGGGGTAAAGCTGAAAATCAGATCACAGTGAGCAGAAAGAACAATATGACAGTGAGCAAGATAACCCCGGTGGTCTACATGGGACAGAGTTCTTTCTTGTGAGACAGATTAGAGACCCTGCTCTCCTGATAGCAATCCAAAATTTCCTCTTAGGAAAGGCTGGAAATAACGTTTGTTACATAATCACAGGTAGCTGAATACGCTGTCTGACACTCAGATCAAAGGCTGGTCATAGTGACACACTGTCCCAAAGCGATAATAAACAGGTATGACACATGGTCTCGTGGATTAATCTGTCCCAAAAATGCATTTCCTCCAGTTTAAATAATGACTGTTAAAGTTACAGTGAACATAATGATGTGCAAATTTTCAACGTGTATTTAATTGAATACAGTACAAAGACAGGATATTTAATGTTAGAACTGATCAACTTTATTGTTTTTTGTTTTGTTTTTTGCAAATATATACTCATTCTGAATTTGACATTTAAAAAAAAAAAGTTGTGACAGGAGCAACAAAAGACTGGAATGTTCCAAAGTTGTGGAATGTTCCAAAAACACCAGTTTGGAAGATTCCATAGGGTAACAGGTTGTTCACAAGCATGGATGAGGTGAGGTTCACCACTGAGTGAAAAACTGCAAATAGTTCAACAGTCTAAGAACAACATTTCTCAACACAAAACTGCAGGAATTTATGGATTTCACCACTGACAATCCATAATATCATTAAAGGATCCAGAGATCCTGAGAACACTGAATGTCTGTGACCTCTTAGGCAGCACTGCATTAAAACTGCATTAAAAACCCACATCATTGTATAAAGGATACTACATGGGTTCAGGAACACTTTGGAAAACCGTTGTCAGTAAACACAGTTTGTCTCTACATCTACAAATGCAAGTTAAGACTCTATCATGCAAAGAGAAAGACATATATCAACAACATCCAGAAACACTGCAGACTTCTCTGGGAACGAGCTCATCTGAGATGGACTGACACAAAGTGGAAAAGTGTGCTGTGGTCTGACGAGTCCACATTTCACATTGCTTTCACAAATCATGGACGTTGTGTCCTCTGGACTAAAGAGAAAAAGGACCATCCAGATTGTTATTAGCCATATATCAAGCAAGAAAGAGAAAGAATTTCACTTTCAGAACTTCAACAATTAGTGTCCTAACTTCCCAAACACTGACTGAGTGTTGTTAAAAGAAAAGCTGATGTATCACAGTGGTAAACATGCTCCTGTCCAGACTTTTTGGAACGTGTTGCAGGCACTGAATTTAGAATGAGAATATATTTACAAAAAACAATAACGTTAATCAGTTCCAACATTAAAGGTCTTGTCTTTGGACCATATTCAATTGAATATAAGTCAAAAAGTTTTTGCAGATCACTGCATTCTGTTTTCACTTATATTTCACACAACATCCTGGCATTTTTGGAATTGAGCTTGTAATTGTAAACCATTTATTTTGATTTATGTCCTTAGTAGGGACCAATTGGCTTGAGGCAGAGAGACAAAGACCGGGTAGCGCAGTCCAACAGTATTGTAGGAATATTGGTTTTGCTCTCTCCATGGGATGAGGCATGTTTGTTCACTCTTAAGACACTAACTATATAATGTATGATGGCATTAACAGCAAGAAGGTTCTGAGATTGAATCTTCTAACCAGCTGGGGGGCTGGGGAGTTTGTTGCTGGGGCAGGACCTTTCTGTGCGGAGTTTGCATGTTCTCCTCATGTCCGCATGGGTTCTTTCAAGGTACTCCAGCTTGCTTCCACAGTCCAAAGTCATGTAGCATAATAGGTTAATTGATAACTCTAAATTGCCACTAGGTGTGAATGTAAGTGGTTGTTTGTGTCTATGTGTCAACCCTGAGATGAACTGGTAGCTTGTCCAGGGTGTCAGCTGGGATAGCCTTCAGCCCTGCCGCGACCCGTCAGGATAAGCAGTTACAGACGATGGATGGATGGACAATGTAACAGTATTGTCTGTGTTCTCATCACTCAACATGTCTGTTGACAAATGAGAGCATCTTCCAAAACCCCGCTGTGTCTGCTCTGTGTCAGTCCCTTTGACTGACCAGGGTCAAGACCAAGCACGCTTAGATTTATGGTGACAACAACAAAGACAACTAAAAGCACATTAACACACACACATACTGTAGGTGCACACAGTCTTTTGCCACAGGCTCATTTGTAGTGAGTCAGTCAAAATTTGTGTTTGTTACAGTAAGACATCGTCAGGCCCGTGCCCATTTGTCAGTAGTGTGTGTTTCATGAGGTGCTAAAGATACTCATTGGAATAATATGTGTGAGTGTGTGTGTGTGTGAGAGAGAGGCCTGTTATCAGCGGATCCTGTCATTAGACATCCTCTGATTGTCTTCTGGTGCTGACGCCTCCTTCCTGAGAAGCTGTAGGAAACCCCCCCTTCCCCTGGACCTTGAGGAGCAACCACCCAAAAACAACACAAGCGCCACACAATGTGTGTGTGTATGTGTGTGTCATGTGGCTTGGACTTGAGCTAGACTGGAGTCACAGACTTGATGACTTCAGACTTGACTTGACAAAAATTGATTTGAGCTTTAATACTGGTGACTTGTGACTTCACTCAGACTTGAGCCTTCTGACTTGAAAACATCTGATACCTTCCCCAAAGCCCCCAAAACGAAAAGACTCTGTTATTTAAAAACTGTGAATCCACAAATCAATTAATTTTCCATTATTTGTTTACAGCAAGTCAACACTTCACTCCCTAGATCCACGTTCACTGACCCAATCCAACAGCATCCAATCAAGTTGCAGGAGGAAACCATGGAGAACTAACGTTACTGAGCTCCATCTGGAAAAAATAATACCAAAGATAATTTCATCCACAGACAAAAACTACATGCAGCAGCGAACAAAAAACTAATTGCAGTAAGCAAAACGTAATGCAACAACTTTCATCTTCCTTTGAAATATGAAGTTGTGCAAAGAACGGTTCATTTATGCCCCCTTCACATACAAAAATAAATACATCTGTTTCAAGTAATATAACCATCACTGCCCACACACTTTCATGCATCCTGTACATTGCCATGGATGTTAAGCAACACATCCACTAGAGGGCGCCACTCAGAGTCAAAAGTTACCCCAAAGAAGAAGAGCAGAACATGGTGCCACTGGAGGAGGTTGTAATAATCGTTGTGTCCTCTGGTTGTGTCTATTGGCTGCACTATCCCCTATTTATCATAATTTATATCTGTAGTCTTTCAGAAAACCTGCAGAAATGACTGCAGAGTACGGACAGAAAGCTCTATCTGTATCTGTATGTAGATACATGTAACATGTCTAATGTTAGCATAAATTAGTCACTTCATTCAACATGAATGTCCTTTTAGTTTCATTTGCTTTTTTTTGCCTCTTGTTTCTCCGGAGGTTAAAAGTACGCTATATTCTCCATCAACAATGGGCTGGCCCTCCCTCCTCCCACAGACCCAAAATATTTGATTTGTGGTACCACGCCATACTACCATGGTCACAGGTTTGGTAGCCCTCAAAACAGGAAGTGTAAGTACAGAAGTACAAAAATAGACACACCGCAATAGTTGGTGACCTAATGCTCAGCTAATGTTGACGCCTCAACACCTCAGTAAATTTATAAATAAATGAGGCTGGAAACTCACTGTTACATCATGAATATTTTGGGACACTAAACTTAAAGTTTAGGACTTGAGACTTGACCTGGAGAGAAGGATGAGAGAGAGAGAGAGAGAGAGGGAGAGAGAGAGAGAGAGAGCTCTACAATGACTCATGGTCGGACTCCCACATAGAGAAGCTGAGGTTTATGGTTTCATTGAAAGTAGGCCAAGAATTTTCTGCACTGCTGTCCTCCTTTGGTCAGTCACACAGAAGACAGAATATTCACAGAATAAAGCCTCCGTGCGTGTGTGCGTGCGTGTGTGTGCAGTCTGTGCAGTGTGTTGTCCCTGCCAGGGCAGGTCATGAGATGTTCAGGTCTTGCAGGCTCAGCTGGGTGCAGTGGTCACATGTTGACTAACAGCAGCAGACTGTAGGTCTGCACAGAAGAAAGAGAAAAGCCTCTCACAGCTCTGTCAGAGAGAGAGAGAAGGGCTTTATGTGAAACAACTCAACAATGCAACTAAAGGTCGAACTTTATGGAACAAAACAAAGGACATCATGAGCATTTGATATGATACTGACTGAAAAAAAAAGAAGAATAAGCAACGCTTTCTATAAAAGTTTCAAGTGTCACATCTATAATGCTTTACAAGCCCATTCATAAGACATTTGTGTCATTTGTAAGGCTTTATAAAACCTCACTTTATAAATGTCTATATTCATGCATGACAACTTATAATAAGGTTTATAAAATATTTTAATGCCTTATAACACTCACTTTATAAATAATAATAATAATAGTAATAACTTTATTTATATAGCACAATTCATGCATAGAATGCAACACAAACTGCTGAACATAATAGAAAGAGAGAGAAAAAAAATGAAACTCTTAAAACAATAAAGGCAGAGGATAAAATAATAAAAAAAATAAAAATAAAATGAAAGTTAAAACTGCAAGGTAAGACAAGGTAAAAGCAGATAAAACAGATAAAACACCCATCAGTTAAAAACATTTCAGGAGAAAGCAATGGTAAAAAGATGTGTCTTAAGATTTTGTATGAAAGTTTCAACAGATTTAGATTTGGAGCCCCTAAGACTCTCTGGCAGACTGTTCCATAGTTTGGGGGCTTAATAAGCAAAGGCGGCCTCTCCATGCCTTTTAGTTCTAACCTCTGGAACAATCAGGAGGTTTGAGTCAGAGGATCTTGGAGGCCTGGCAGGCTCATATATTGTGACCATATCAGATAGATAAGATGGGGCAAGGCCATGTAGTGATTCAAAAACCAATAAAAGAAAATTTAAAATTAATTCTGTGGTAGACAGGTAACCAATGTAATGTTTTTAGGACTGGAGTAATGTGGGCTCTCTGTTTGACAACTCATAACAAGGTTTAAACAATATTAAAAATGATGAACATAATGTATAATAAGTTCAGTATTGATAATGCCCTGTACTCATAATTGATTGGTATATTACAATTGCTAATAAGCTTATACAGTGTCACTTCACCTGTAGCTCATGAAGACATGCTATAACATATTATTGATGTTTATAAGACATTATTCTATTTCAAAAAGGTATTATGAATGCTGAACTTATGTCCACTACTTATAACACTTTATAAACCTTGCCATGTAAGTTAATATAAGCATAAGCAGTTTATATAAAGCATTATAATGTTTTATGAACATGCTTATAAGGCATTATAGATATGACCTTTTAGACTTTTAGAATTTTCCTATTCTCAGCCAGGAAAACCTGATTATGCTGTATACATATATTAAAGTTAAATCCTTACTAACAATGACTTATTTGTTTATTTTATGCTCAGCAGCATCAGTCATGTATGTATAGCTCTGTCCACTCTCTCTGTGTATGTCCTGTTACTGTCCTCTCTGTTGTCCTCTCCCACCACAGCCTCTGTTTAACACAGTAGGTCAATTTTCTGACTTTTGAGTTCCCTTTTTACTTACAGATTGCAGATTGGGTTTGAAATGTGAACTTCCTCTTCTGATTTAATCCTCAGTTTGTTCAGCTGCCTGACCACTTGACATGTTTCACTTCCTCACAAACAATGGATTGCAAAACTTGTTCAGGTCACTGATATAAACCACTTATCATCACGTGATTACAAAAGAAAAGAAAGTAAAACCTGTTTTGCACAAAAACACAATAGAACAGAAACACATTATAAAAGCATTTAATGACCATGAACTGTCCAGACTCTGACAATACAAAGGTTTGTTTTCATCATATCAGCATCTTCCAGTAAAAAAGAATCTGTTCTAGTGCTACTGAACCACCTGTTTTCTGAGATCAGGGCAGTACAGAACAAAACGTTTCATTTTTTAAAATTAATTTTATTTATTTAATTTAACTCTCAGAACTGATGAAGCCTTGTTTTATCAATCATATTTTAACAGGGTTGGGAGGCTTACTTTTACATTACTTTAATGTATTCAGATAAAGTTACTAATTACCTGTTGAAAAATGTAGTCAGTAACATAACCCAAGTGTCACAATATTAATTTAATGTAACTTGATTACTTTTTGTTACTTTTGGATTACCTTAATATAAAATATGGTGGAATTGTTGAGCCTAACACATAATATTTCATATATTTTAGGGCTGAAACTAGTGATTATTTTCATCATCAATTAATAGGTTGATTATTTTCTCATTTAATCGATCAGAAAATTGTGAGGGTTTTGTCCACAACTTAAAAATATTGAATTTACTGTATGAGAGGAAACCAGAAAATACCGACATTTAAAAAGCTGAAATCTGAGAATTTTGACTTTTTTTTAATTAAAAAATGCCTCAAAACAAATTATCAATGAATTAATCTTGTCCGTTGAAAAATAACCTTTTTAAGTCTTGGACTGGGTATTGTCATTATCGATTAATTTATTAACCATTTCCCCCATTGATCAATTAGTTATTTGGTCCAGAAAATGGTGAAAAATGTTGATCACTGTTTCCCAAAGACACACTGATCAATAGTGAAGTAACCAGCGTAAAGAAAACAGAGAACATCCGCATTTAAGGAGCAGAAATCAGAGATTTTTTTGTTTTTAAATAAAAAAAAACAACATTTAATTGATTATCAAGACAGATACACATAACAATCAATTAATAATAGAATAATCATTGTGTGTGTTTTAGGTTTGTCGTCTGTGGAGGATAAGGGAACATACAGGGGTGCAGCAGCGCTCTCTGACTGATAACAATGCCAATATAGTGAAGGCCAGAATGATGATCATCCCTGTGGTTTACTACTGCTCCAGTCATCAGATAGAGAGTCAGTGTTCAGTGTAATCTCCTCTGTTATGTAAGCTCTTGAACACAGACTCTATTGTGAGTGTGTGGGAGGTCTGCTGATAAAGTACCAGCAAGGTAGACTGAGCTGAGACACCACAGTCAGTACCCAGCTGACACACGTTCATGCTCAGTATTATTCAGGTCTGTGTTATTGAGACGGTACATGTTAATATTAGACTGACTCACTGAGACATGTCTGCACCTTTTTGCTGCACCATATTTTATATTGTTTTATAACGTAACAACATTCTTTCTAAGGTTTGGTTACGTTTTAGGCACAAAAATAACTTGATTAAGTTTAGGGAAAGATCACAGTTTTGGTTGAAATAACCTCTTTGTTAATGTTTGGGAAATATTGTGTAGTTTTGTTACCTTTTAGTGACCTTAATTCTCATGATAATAATAATTGCTGCAGGGTTAGGGTTAGGGGAAACAATAGTGACTGTGTTGGGAAACAGACAAACCAAGAGTCAACTCGTGTGTGCAGGAGAGCAGAGAGAAACTTTTTTTTTTTAAAGCCTCTTAATGTTCAGCTCTCAGTTCTTTTGTAGCTTCTAACTGAATCTCTGTGGTTTGAAGTTTAGTGTCTCCTGTGACACTGTTTGTATTTGCAGAAGTCTGCTTTATTTTACTGTTTCATGTTTACGTTAATTTTTATAGGATTTGCATTAAGTTATTGCTGATGAAAAACCAACATTTCCTGATTTTGCTGCTTCATGATAAAAATGTTTAGCTAACAAAATATTGGGGGACTTTTATTGTGAAGAATCTAAAGGAAGTAAAATGTTTAATCTGTTAATCACACACCTTCAAGCAGGGTGCTGTGCAGGGCTGCAGTAACACAATCTTAGTTGATCAGCACTAGTTTGACAGTTTGACTTGAGCCTAATTGCATTCGAAATGGTATTGTGTCCAGAAGGGAACCCCAGACCTGTGAAAGATCTTGTGAGAGTGAACATTTTAATCCAGTCCACGATCTGTCCCTAACCCTTATCAAGTGTTGTCAGTCCCTGAACCTAAGCACATCTTAACTGAAACACTGTCATATTTAAAACATAATTAGTAGGGAGGCACCAATACCAATATTTTCAGACCAGGAACAGTACAAGTACTCTTCTTACAATAACTTTAAAAACATATTTTATTTTCATCAGATGTTCTTCACTTTATAAAAGTAATAAATTATAGTTGCTGTTCCATACTGCCAGTGTAACTGTAGTTACATTTTGGGTTATTTGTAGTAAGTTACTTTACAAATTTTGTGCTCCTGATTAAGCTGTGCAGTTTACTGTGTACATTATGCACACACACATATATAATTAGAAACTTGCAGAATTAAGTTTATAGTTACATATAATTATTTTTTTTATAATTCACAGCACTTTAACTAGTATTTTAATTACACATTTACATGTGTAGTATTTAACACTTGGTGCACCCTCAAAAAAACTCCCCTTAAGCTCCCTCATACACATTTTTGTGTATATCCAAATACATACAAAAATAAACATATTAAGCATGTATTTTTCCCAATTTTTTTTTGCTATTTCTTTTTTCTGACTCAAGCTTTAAGCATAAAAATCATTTCCATCATCATTTTTAGGATTTTAACCCTTTAAATGCCAGTTTGTGTACAAGATGCCACTGTTTTTTAAAATGAAAAAAACACAATAAATGAATTAAAATTAATATACTAAATACAAAGTGGATTTTTTGAGGGGGTTTATTACAGTCTAGTATATGTCAATAATTAACAACAACATTGACTTAGATGCATTTATATTTTTTTGTGCAGGGTCAGATTTATAAATTACTCCCGTTAAGCTCCCTCATACACATTTTTGTGTATATTCATATGAATGTAAATATAAATATAATAAGAATATATTTTTCCAAATTTTTTTGTCTTTTTCCTTATTTCCAACTCCAGTCTTATTCATAAAATAATTTTAATCATCATTTTCAGGATTTTAACCCTTTAAATTCCAGTTTGTTTACAAGATGCGACTGTTTTTTTTAAAACGAAAAACAAAAAAATACAATAAATGAATTAAAATCCATCTATCCATCCATTTTCTGTAACCGCTTATTCCCAAAGGGTCACGGGCTGCTGGAGTCTATCCCAGGTGACACTGGGTGAGAGGCGGGGTTCACCCTGGACACGTCGCCAGTTCATCACAGGACTGACACATAGAGACAGACAACCACTCACACTCACATTCACACCTACGGGCAATTTAGAGTCACCAATTAACCTAACATGCATGTCTTTGGACTTTGGACTGTGGGAGGAAGCCGGAGAACCCGGAGAGAACCCACGCAGACACGGGGAGAACATGCAAACTCTGCACAGAAAGGTCCCGCCCCAGCAAGCTGGGGGATTCAAACTCAGGACCTTCTTGCTGTGAGGCAGCAGTGCTGACCACTGCACCACCATGCCGCCTTATGAATTAAAATCAATATACTAAATGCAAAGTGGATTTTTTTTATGGTGGATTATTACTGTCTAGTATATCAGCAATTAGCAACAATATTTATTTTGATTCATATTTATTTTTTTGTGCAGTATTAGATTTAGAGTATATAGTCCATGTAAAATGACCATTGTTTTTTATCACTCTTATTACACTTAAAAGTTTTCACCTTCTTCCTCAGCTTACACAAATATATCATTCAATCTTTATATAAATGCAAGAAATAGACTACTGAATATAAAAACACTAAATTTATCACAGACAACCACATAAATAAATAAATAAATACCCGATCCAGGGTGTCGACCCCTCCCTTCCAGAGGCTGTAATCCTTGATCAGCTGGCATTTGCGCTTTTGGTCATCCACGACTGCTGGCTACTTACCTACTTACCTACACCTACACCTACTTACCTACACCTACACCTACTTACCTACACCTACCACACCTTCACCTACTTAGTTTTTCTGTGAGAGCACCTGCACAAAGTCACTATTCTCAAAATCTAAACAAATCAGACTTTATTTTACTTTTCCCACACTTCTGCATCTTTGATGCATGATGCTGTTGTTACATGAAGGTGTGTGTATGTGTTTGTGTGTGTGTGTGTGTGCGTGGGTGTGTGTATGTAAATGTGCTGCTGCAAAATGCAATGTTTTTATTACTTGACCAATCACAGGACTCTAAACTTAGATGAACTTGGGTTGAACTTGTTTTCAAAGCAAAAGTTAAACTCAAGCTCAGGTTACATTTCACATATGGGTTTACAGTGAGCTATTTTTGTCCATATGGATTTTAGTGTCTGTACTTTGGATACACACACAAACTAATTTGTTAAACATACATATACACTAGATGCTGACATCACTGGCAACAGATAGAGACCACTTAAGTTGAATTTATTATTTCAGCTGTTCTGCAGGAGCTCGCAGAATCAATTCAACTCAAGGGTTGAAACAGGGCTGTAATGGAAACCAGTGGCAAATATGGGAAAATGGTGTCATCTAGTAGTAAATATTTTTTTTGCATTTTTAATCCTCTTTCACACAGGTCAGAAAATTTTTTTGAAAGAAATCACTTTTTAAGATTTTTTTTAAGGGGATCAAAGAATTGTGGTTTTAATGGAAGTCAATGAGCACAAAAATGTGTTGAGGGAGCTGAAAGGGAGTAAATTTCTGACGCAATGTTTTTTAGACCTATTATAAAAGCTGATGGTGAATTTCAAAAATTGACCAAAAAAGACACAGCCTTGTGAAATTTTATGCCATTTGCATGAACACAGCCAAAACAGTCGTAAAAACAAAACTCAAAAACACAAAAATGTGTATGAGGGTGCACAGAGTGTTAAGTTTCTTCTTCCTGTCTCTCTTGTCTAAGAGCTAATTAGTTCCTACCTGTAATTGTTTAAAGGGGACAGATATGAGTGTGGTGCCATGTGTGCAACAGTTTTGTTCACCCTGCTGTGAAGCCCAAAGAGTGAAGTTGCATGTACTGTGCTGTCAGGCTGTTTTAGTGAAAATTAACTACACAAAGAAAATTGTAGCAGCTTATTATGAAGAAAAGAGGGTTATAGACTGGTGGCAGTGGTGTTTTTTCATCGTCTTCTGATTAATTAGTCGAGACATTCAACTGGTTTATGCCCACTGGGACTTATTGGCCAGCGGCTAGCTGCGGTCTACAGGTGCACCCCGTGAGGTTGTTCCAGTTTTACATGGACTTGGAGTTTTACGAACAGCTGTCACTGCAGTCATTAGAAGATGATGTTGAGGACAGTGAGTCTCTGACTGATAATGACGACACGACCACAAAAAGTGGATAAGCATCAGCAAACTTCTTGAGCTCTGCGTCCTGTTGGTTCGGTGACGTGGTACCTGATACTAGTATCGGTATCGGTATGCACAATGAAGAAACAGTGTGTGCAAATCTTACAGGACTTTTGCAAAAATCAAGGTTCCACCAAGACACAACCTTGAAACCTTGAGTTCATGAGTTCAGCCAGTCATGTGTTGGTGTGTTGGTGCAAGCTAATGTTCAGAACGTTTTTAACAAATTATGCTTTTAAAAAATTATGGGAATAAAATCAGCCTTTTTAAAAAGTGTCCCCTAGGTCACCAGTGTAAATGACAACTATGGTAGTGAACACTTCTGTGATTCTACTGGGTCTTTCACTCTCAGTGTATTTCCTTTGTTTTACTACAATATCCTCTCCTGGCAGTAGAACCAAATCTATTTTTAATGTTATGTTTGCACATCTTAAAGAACTTAGGCTAGGGAAATATTATGGTCTTCCAGTGGCAGACTTTGGCTGTCTGAGGGGCAGGGGTGAAAAAAATAAGCTGTAGTGGGGCAGTGTCGGAGGTCATGATGCATTCATGGTAAAACAGATCCAATGACTGGTTTAGATTAAATTGGTTTATTAAATGGTTTCCATGGAAGGGCGCTTGTAGGGCACCCTATTCTTTATTCTTTATTTGGATCTACACTAGTGGTTGCAAGTCTTCCTGGGGTTCTTATCATGTGTAATCCACTAGAAGGTACCCTAGAAGACACTTTTTCACGCTTTGCCCAACTTATTCTCACTTATTCTCTAAGGGCACCCTAGAGGACTACTGGAAAGGCACCCAATGAGTCAATTTATTATGTTTTGCAAACTGAAAGGGCCACATAGCAGGCATTCTTATGTCTTATATTTTGTCTTTGTTTTACATTTTGTCCCATGGAAAGGCACCCAAGAGGGCATTTTTTCATGTTTTGTCCACCAGAACTGCACCCCAGAGGATGTTTTTTTCACATTTTCTCTACCTGTAGGAGCAACTAAGAAGGCACTTTTGTGGCATTTTTTTCCCACAGGGTCACAAGGGGTATGCTAGTGTGGTCCTTGTAAAATATTAAAAAGTTAATGCTGATTTTATCACCATTTAACCCACACCGCCATCTTTCCTTAACCTTAACTGTTTTAGTTGCCCAAGTCTGACAACATGTGGGATGCAGGATGTGAACCTCATCTCCAACATCTAAATCCTGTACTCTGTCCAGCAACATACTCTGAACTCCTTCCTGCAACCTCTGTGCAGAATAAAGATAAAAAGAAGATGTTGTCAGCGGACATACAGTAATCAAGGCAGAGTTTAGCATGACATGAACATAACTTTTAATAGAGGGTGACCTGTGGGAAACAACACACTGTAATGATAATAAATGTGTAGAGTCTGTCCATTGATAAACCATCATGTGGTTGTATCAGCATGAATCATGTGCATGATTCACACTTTTATCTTGTTTTATTACCACAAATCAGACTTTTTCACTTCCTGCTACTCAGAGTTCTTGTTTTTGAATCCTTGTGTACAATAGAGGAGAATAATGAACACACACACATAACATTCCTGGGAATACAGCAGTGTTTATGTTCTTATAGGAAGCAGCTCCCAAAACAAATGTCAGCTCGATAGTCATTGTATTGAAAACAATGTGTGTGTGTGTCCACACGTGTCTGTCCTGTACAGTGTGTGTGTATGGTGTGTGCTGTGTGTGCCTGCTGTATCCATGTCCATGTGTTTCTATGTTTGTGTTCTGGAGGTCTTTGTGTGTGTGTGTGTTCCTGGGTGTGTGAGTTGTGTGTGTGTTTACATATAATTCTGTCACTGTGTGCTGCTCATTCAGATGCTATGAGGGCAGTAGAACAGTGGAAAGAACAGCGCAGGGAGGTGGAAGGAACATGTGCTTCCTTCAGTATTTTTGTGAACAATGAGCTCATGTACACACACACACACACACACACACACACACACACACACACTCCCGCATACACAGACATACACAAAACATACATAAATATAAACCATATTGGGCTGGTAAATTATATTGGTAATAATCAATAATCAATCAATAATCTGCACTCAGTGCAGAAGTCTTAAAATAAACTGGAACTGGACTGCTGTACAACAATATATAGATTTTATTTACAATGTATAAAATAAACTTGTCTTGTTCAAAAGGATTGTGGCAAAATGAGACCTACATTAAAACTTGAATTGAAAAGTCAGAAAGAAAATGTGGGGCTTAGGACGGCAACGAACAGTTATTTTCATCATTCATTAATCTGTTGTTTTCTCGATTAATTGATTAGTTGTTTGGTTGATGATTACAAATTTTGATCAGTGTTTCCCAAGTTCCAAGATGATGTCCTCAAATGTCTTGTTATGTCCACAACTCAAAAATATTCAGTTTACTGTCAGAGAGGAGGAAAGAAACCAGAAAATATTCACATTTAAGAGGCTGAAAATTGAGAATTTTGACTTTTTGATTGTCAAAATAGTTGGTGATTGAGTTAATAATCAATTAATATTTGATAACTTGATTAATTGTTGCAGCTCTAGTGAGACCAGATTGCTATCAGGGGAGCTAATGTAGAGTTATCAATTAAAAAGTTGAAACTGTTACAAAATATGTATGTAAATTATGAATAACCACCAAAACACACTAATCAACTCAAACCAAATCAAAGTGTTCTGTCACCCTGAGGTGTCCCTACTGGGACAAACAACACTCTATGCTAATAAAGCTATTTGATTTTGATTTACTAAATTATAAATGTAGCGACGCCTGCACCGCAATCACACGTGACACGCCTCACTCTCTGTAGTACAAATCAAACGCACCCTTCCAATCTGGCGGTCTATGTAAACTGCTAAAACCTCCCATCTCTCCCTCTGCCTGTCAGCGCCGTTGCTGCTTTGCATCAGCATCACTGCCTGCCCATTCAGCCCCTCCACCACCCCAACACCCACCTGCAGGCTCCGACAGAGAGTCCAAGATAAAGAGAGAGCAAAGAGGAGCATATACAGCCATAACACCTCAGATTTGCCTGTTCTCAGCAAACTAAGGTGACTTAAACCACATGCAAAAACACATGCAAGATGGCCACTCTACCACTCAGAAAAACATGCAAGAAAAACAGAAAGTGCCATGTATAAATCAATAATTAGTCAACGGCACACTGAATGTAATAAGTCTGAAAAAACAGTGGTTGGCTCCTTTAATTGTACCTTTGCTCAGACTAAAAGAAACAAAACCACATTAATATAAAATGGAAATCTTTACAAAAATGAAAAACATATGCAGTATCTATCTATTTAGACAACCATGTTAATATTGAATTAAAGGGACTAAAAACAATATTTAAAATGTTTACATTATGGTTCAGCATACCTTGACTTTGGCTGACATGCCAAAGCAATCACTCCAAGTTTTAGTCCCTCACCAGACATGCAGAATCTAACAAATGACAAATTTTTAACCATTATTTATCAAATCTTTAATACTCTGAGCTAAGATAAATATTCCATGGTTCTACAGATTCATTTTTAAGAAAGAGATTTTACCAAATCAAACACCAAACAAAGGCTGGTCTCAGGTGTGTCTCAGTGCAGGAAGAAAGGCACAGCTGAGCTTCTCAAACCCTTTTATAGACTCTGCCCCTTTTCCTGACACACTTCCTGTTACCTTCCCTTTTACATGTACAATCCTGCTTTCGCACATGTTAACACAGATGCTGAATTTAGAAATTTGGGAGAGAGGGCAAAAGGTAAGACGAGAGCAGAGCAGAGGAGAGCAGAGGTCTGAAATGTGGAGCCTTGTATGTGAAAGGGCCAAATCAGCTTAGCTCAACTTCCACTCCTGTTTCTTGTACTTTCAGTGGGTGTTTCAGCTCTTACTGTCTCATGTATTTGCTTCTCTTGTTGGTCTTGCTGGACATATCACTGTTTCTGGCCATGCACAAAATGTCTGAAGATATAATTTCTCATCCACTAAAGGGTTTTACCTGCATACGTATATGTAGACAGCTGAGTCCAGCTTTGCAGATCCTGCATGTTAGTCACTTTGAGTAGGGGGCTCAAGAATCTGAGATTGTACTAATTTATGGGAACACATTAACTGCATACTGAATCTTTACTTAATGAATAAATCTAGTGAGATGTTTTTTGTATGTTTAACCCTGTAAAGCCTGACACATGACACAATTGCCAAAAAGTGTTTATTAGATGTTTTGTCAAAAAAATCTATATCATTTGTATATGATATTTTGTTTGTATCAAATTTGATGCACCAGGCATTTATGAAAATTTACTGATCATAATCATTTTATTTTAGAAACAGTAGCAAGTATTGGTCATTGCTTTTAGAAATTTTCGCACATTTCAATTGGTTTGCTTCATTTTTTTCCAAACAGGAACCTTTTTATTTTATATTTAAATTATATATATTTATATTAACACAGCTCGGTCAATTTAAACTGAACTTATCAATATAACTTACAGTTATGATAAGCTACAAATTATTTTAGTGAAAATCAGTTAAAAAGTCAATTGCAGATTGCACCATGAAATTCAATAGAATAATGATTGAGGGATTCACAAATACATCATCTTATGCCAGCTGTATCATATTATACACACATTTTCAACATGATTTTACTATAAAATAAGGTACAAAATATTAAGTAAGTATATTTTGTTTCACGGAAATATCCATAACAATATTTTTTTTCAGTATTATATATATTTTGTAGAAGTGTCAGAAGCTTCTGTATCAAATGTGATTCAGATGGGGTCATAAAATAAATCACATGAAAAGACCAGAACCAAAATAATTTTTTTTTTTTTTTAATAACAAGTGTTTGTTGTGTGTTTATCCGAAGCCTGATATATCTTCTTCTTCCTCTGGGCCACAGAGCTCCATTGTTGTCCAAAAACTATTAAAAAGACATCAGTGAGTCACACTGTTGCACCGAGGGACATTTTCCTTCACACACATTGTAGATTATTTAGACTCAATCTCACATAAACCATCCTGCTGCTCCAAATACTCACTGGACCAACAAATGTGGATTAATCTGCAGCTGAAAATAGTTCCCACCATGTTTCCTCCTGTTTGAGTAATGTGTCTGAAACTGACACTCCAGATGGTTTGTTACACAGAACCATCTGAGAAGTCGTCCTTAGAAACTGTTTGGAAAAGGACAGGCACTTAAAAAAAAAAACACACACACACACATTGCAGGCAATTAGATGAACCATCTATCTGTCATGTCTAACATGGGCTAACTCCAACCAATAATTCCTCTTTCAATGAAGAAATACTCTCAGTTCTGATATAACTGATGCTATCACAGTATCTATGCTAACCTGTTCAGGAGCTGCCATTGTTTGTTCAAGGCGAGTCACTTCTATGGACGCTTCTCACTCTTGTCACACCTAAAACCACACCTGTAGCTGCCAGCAGTCTCTTCTAGGACAATAATTGGATGCACCACTTTTGTTGCAGACACAAATGAATAACTTTACGCCTGGCAAGATGGATTCTTGTGTGATCTCTTGAATCCAGCTGCAGTATCCAGCTGTTAAAGAGATAACTGAGTCTTTATCTTATATATTGCAGTAATGACCTGTGTTTACAGATTCATGTCTTTGGCTGAGTGATATATACCCAGTATGGAAGTCAAAAGTACTGAAAGATGAACAAACACATTCTTGGTTTTGTTTTGGCCATGGGATTTGTTGATATTAAAGGGCTGAATGGACAGCTGTGGACACAATGGACACAAAGTAGTTGTGTTTATACTACTCTCTGGAATTCACTTGGAGGATGTGGTACATATATGTGCATATCGGTATTCCATAGCATGTTGTAGCGTAGTGGCTTGTCGACAAGCTTCAGACAAGTCAGTGTGGTCACAACAAATTAGAGGTCCACATAGAACCTGTGAGTACACCCTCTGATTATGACATTAAACGTCACACGGACCCTCGTGGACTCACGAATGCAGGAAGGATAATTTTGGCATGAGAGTGGCTGTGCCCACAAAGGTCAGCGCAACGGGTCGAAGTTGAACAAATTTGAATTTCCAGGCACCAGTGCTCTGCTCAGGACACTGCAGACATTGAGTTTTTGCAACACACCACAGACATGATAATGAATGTTTTTCCGTGATAATGTTAATCATCAGCAGGGATCACTCAGGATTGAGTGTTATAAAGGTTCCCTATTTCGGGGGCTGAAGAGGCTGATCTTAGAACCACAAACTTGAGTGCAGTGTGGGCATAGATGCATGCTACTTCTGGTGTTTGGCGGTGGATTGGCTTTCTCAGTGGTCACTTTGTGCTCTCTTTGTTGCTGCTTTTCTCTGTCACCAGTCTTTTCCGTTACAGTCTGCTGGTTAGGTGGTTTAAGTGAAGCTTAGCTTCTTCACGATACCATGTTGAGGTCCAAGATACCTAGTGATCTACTTTCTTACTTACTTAATTACTGCTTTAAATGGATCTCTTGTGTGATGATTTCTTTGTTGATGCTCGTATTTTGTCCCATTGAAAATTGATGCTTCTGCAAAGCCTCTGTTCCTCCATGTTGTTTTGTTCTGACCAATGGCCTCCCAATTCATACAACCATAGTTAACTCTTGTTTTAAAATTTTTTACTGGCTATTACACATGGCTTGGGCCAAGTCACTGTTTTGCAAGTCACAAGTAAGTAAGTGAGTAAGACTGAAAAGTCAAAAATTAAGTCCCAAACTTTGAGTTTTGAGTCCTAAACAAGTCCTAATCCACTCTTCACCAAATATAAATGCATTTTAGTGACAGTGCCTTGACCTACCGTTCTTTGTACAACTTTAAATGTTGTTGCATCTCCATCTCTAATTTTTGACCCTCACGTTTTGCATACAGCAATTTGGTTTTTGTCAACCACCACATAGATGAATGAGCTTTGGTATCATTTCTGAAGCTTAGTTAGTTCCTCATGGTTCTCTCCTACAACTTGACTGGATGCTGATTCAAACAGTGTGGATCTGAATTAAGTGCAGAGAATGAACAGAGTTAATGTCAGTTTATTCAGGAAATGTAGGGAAATGAATTGATTTGGGGATTCTCCATCCATCCATCTTCAGCTGCTTATCTGTAGTCGGGTCACAGAGGTAGCCGTCATGGCTGGGGACCCCAGACCTCCCTTTCCCCGGCCGCATTAACCAGCTCTGACTGGGAGATCCTGAGGCGCTCCCAGCTCAGGCAGGGGGAAGTTATTTTCAAGCCAAAAGGCTCAAGACCAAGTGAAGACTTTCTCAACTCTAGTCTAAAGTTATCAACTTAATGACTCGAGTCTGGCTTCAGTCCAAGCCATGTGACTCGAGTCCACACCACTGTCTCGGAGCTATTTGAACTTCTAGCTTAATGTTAGTGTAGAGATTCCAAAAATTGGATTTATTGTTGAGTTCCTCTTCAAGAAAACCCAGTGGAGACGCACTCAAGTCCATCATCTGGTCTATAAAGGTTCCTCCCACAGGCTGTTCACATTTGGCAGTCCAACATGGACCTCATAAACACACAACACACAGATACTGCAAAAATCAAACACACAACTGGACCCATGCATACATACTCACACAGACACAAACATACACACTGCAGCTCAAATCCATTCTGTTTTTCTCTCTCTCTCCTTCCCTGTCCCTCCATCTCTGTCTTCTCTCTCTCTTTCACACACACACACACACTCTCTGTGCCCTCCCTCTCTGGCTCCTGATAGGCTGTTTGCTGCTCAGAGCAGAGCTCTTTCACTACAGCTGGAGCTGGAAAAACTGACCACAGACGCATGTAACAACTACAACACACACACAGTGCAGGGCTCTGCTCCGGCTGTGTGTATGTGTGTGTGGGAAAGTGAAGAAAAGAGAAAGAAAGTCAGAGATTTTGTTTTTCTGGACGTCTGGAGTTGATGACGAGGATCATGGTAGTGATGAAGAAGAAGCAACTGTTGTTGACAGACTGGATGTTGTGTTGTCCTCACTGGTTTTGGATACAATGAGATTACTGTCATTTAATGGGATTGCTGGTTTTCTGGAAGGATTTACATGTGTTCAAGCCTGGAAGGTGTTAAGATGAAGAGTGCCAAACACGTTATAGGTAATGTTAACACACACAGTGTGCTTTCACACACACACAGTAGTTTGATCTCACTTTGCCACTTCATTTATTTAGTGTCTCTGTCTGTCGCACTCAGTCAAACCAAGTGAAAAGTTGTAGATTTACAGTGTAAATGATCCTGTGCTGTGTAATATAGACACACTGTCTTGTTCTCATGGGCTGTGTTTACACCACAGCAGACTGTTGGGGAGGAACACACACACACACACATCTGTTGCCAGCCACGCTTCTGTCTGTCTGCCTGCCTGGTGTCATCTTTTTTTCCATTTCACCAGTCCTTTCCCTCACAGTCAGCTGGTTAGGTGATTTAGTTTACCAAGTATTTCCTTTTACTTTTAAACGGCTGATGATGGAATTTTAATTTCATGCTATTATGTTGAGTCAAAGATGCCAGTGATCTATTTGTGCAGAAAAATAGTTCTTTCTCTTTTAAATTTAAAGGATTGATTTATTGGGTCTCTTCAAAGCATAATGAAGCAAAATACTAATAGAGTACTTTTTCAGTCATGTAAAGTAAAGTAGCATTTCTGCTTCTCAGTCTCAGGGATCGGTCTCTGGAATGAGGCTAACATCCAGTGCATTTTGGTAGTCATAATGATAATAATAAACTCACTTTGCAGTCACCGAGACAACAGGGTTTCATGCTAGCATTTCAGCAAACACAGCGTTACTGCAAATGATAGGCTCCATGCTAGCAATAGGTTTGAGGAATTTCCCAGGCCTTTATGGCTCTGTAAATGCACAAAGCAGAGACTGGAGGAAAATAACAGAGAGAAGTGTTCCTGGTGAGTTCTGACTGAGACACAGCAGAGTCACTCCACACGCACGGTCAGTGTGTGTATGTCGCTATCTTCCTCACAGATAATGGTACCTTGGCGGCCGTGGGTGAATAAACGCAGGCACGATGTGGACCTGGCAGCTCAGTGGACCACAACGTTAAACCAACACACGCAAGTAGACAAAATACAAGCAAATGAAGAAATCATACTCAGCAGGTAGCCAGTAGGGCTGCACAATTAATCACAATAAAATCGCAATATGGCCAAGTGCAATATCAGGCAGCACCAGAACCAAATCACAGTTTTTTGAAAAAGGAAAAATGTGTGAGAAAACAGCCTTAGCATGAGATATTGTAGACTGTAAACACAATAAAACACAGATAACACTACAGGTACTACAGAAATGCTGCAACTAGCACAGGAGATGATAGCAATGATTTACAAAATAACATTTTCCAGGTGAGACTATATATTGATGAACATGTCTGGACATACCTGCGACATGCTGTTTGCTGCCATGGTTAGTGGCACTGGAAGTTGCTGAACTTGACTAGGTTGAACTATTTTGGCAGATGCTATAAAGTCACTGTCAGCCTTTTGTTAATTATTAGCTTGCCAGTTCAAACATTTATAAATTATAATATTTCAGTATTTGTTTAAAATAATTGGATTATTTAAGGAGATATATTATGCTAATTTTTGGGTTTATATTTTTATTTGGGAGCTCTAATAGAATATGTTTGAAGACTTCAGTGTTCATAAAACACATTTTTTTATACTGGCCATTTTTGCACCTCCCAGGTTTTCAGTGGGCGGGACAATCACCTGTCTAGAGGTTGTGCTGAGCCCTTTGTGACATAATAAGGGGACACAAATCTGACTGGTATCTAGGAACACACATTTTCTGAAAGGGGGAGCAAGCAAAAAAGAGAGAGAATGTGGCAGTTTCTCATATTATGTGGGTCTTTACATACACACGCTTTTCTAGAAAACCCATGAAAAAGTGTATTTTGCCCTAATGTGTGACCTTTAATGTTGTAGTTATGTAACATACTGTAACTGACACAGTTGAATATAAGCCAGAAAACGTCACTGAAATGTTGCCATCATTTTACCAGATTAAATCTCTGATTTTGATCTTTGCTGTAAATCATGCGACGTCTCTGATGAGGTTAATTCCCAAATGTGGAGCTCAGTCTGTCTGTGAATCCCAGCAGCAGCGGCAGTGACAGTGTGTGAACACATGCTGCTTTATCCTTTTATATTTAGAGCAGATGGATGAAGGTGACAACTAAGGTGTGTGTGTGTGTGTGTGTGTGTGTGTGTGTGTGTGTGTGTGTGTGTGTGTGTGTGTGTGTGTGTGTGTGTGTGTGTTGACATGGGGTGAGGTAGTGTTGGCACCATCAGTGTGTTAGCATACATGGAGTTTAGACACCTGACAACTCGGCAGAGAATCAGCAGATTGTGTTAATGTCTGTTGTCGGCAGAGTCCTTGAGCTACTCCTGAACAATACTACCACTACTGATACTACTACTACAGTCTGACAGTCAAAGGTATTCGGTTTCTAAGGATGCTCTCACACCTGTACTTAAGTTCTGTTGGTCCTGACCAAGAGAAAAATGAATATACTGTTACATTTAGTTCTGCTCCACATCATGTTCACATTGGCTTTTACAAACACACTAATAGGAGTACACATGAAATCATACAGACTTACTGATTGGATAGTTTCAGCAACATCAGTGCATCATCAGGACCTATGTGAAGCTGTCCTGGTGTCATGGTTGGTGAAAGCAGGGTATAAGGATTCTTTTGTGGAGCTTTCATAGAACTGGACTTTGCTTCAGGTTCTTGAAGACCATTCACCTCTCATCCAAGAGATTTCTTCAGTTTTAACTGACTAATAGGGAGTTCTGGGTATTTACCCTCTTGTGTGGTCATTAACCCCTTCACGTAAGTCATGGAACCACCCAGCCATCATGTGCAATGTTAGAGTAAAGGTGTGAAGGGGTGTCATTAGGGTCACAAGAGAGTTGTTGAGCCACCTGGCCGTCATATGCATTGTCAAGGCCACCTGAGTAAAGGTGTGAATAGGTGCTGTGAGTCAATGACTCACCCTTCCATCATGTGTCCATATCTTTTGTGACATCAGCATGAATTTCAAAGTAATAAAGACAGCTTGTGTTTGATTGTGAGGTCAATAGTCAGTCTTGACAGTTTTAGGGAAATAGTTCCAGCTAGGTAGTTGTAGTGTCTAACCCCAACCAAATTGCATTAATTAACTTTATTTTAGGCTATTATTGTCAACTTGACCATTGGGTGAAATCAACAATGGATTTTACTAGTTAGAAAATCATGCTGTGTGTCTGGAAAAAAAATAGGTGAAAAATGTTTCCATGTATATGAAACTGTACATGTAAGTTTCATGAAAGTTTGTCAGACTGCAGAGAGACTGTGTTGTAAGTCTGAACTTTATGAGAGAACGTAAAGATCGTGTCAAGGAAAAGAGAGTTTTTCTACTAAACACAAAACATGTTAAAACACAGAGAACTATGTAGTACTGAACTGTGGAGAGAGAACATTAAACTGTTTTGATGATGATGATGATGATATCTGAAACATTGCTCAGTGACATGTTGGAATCATGGTCCCCAACACTATATAAGACCCTCAAACTGAAAACACAAACACGCCGCCTCCCCCTCCCCTCACCTCATGCTCCTTAATGGTCAGTTACAAATGTACCTTCAGTGACTCTCTCAGTCCAGATCAGCCCAGCAGGTCACTTCAGCTCACTGTTCCAAGTTCCAACAACCCGACTCAGAAGAAAAAACAAATACAATCCTGTCACCATCCTCTGGCTCTGGTGGCTCAAACATATCTGGACATGTCCAAAGAAGCTGCGAGATGGAGCGTCCATGTTTCAGGTTAATTTCAGGTTGAAGTGGTGTTTGACATTGAGACAAGGAGTGGACACGCCCCTGGTATTTCAGGGCAGAGAAAACTGCTTATTCTTTCATGACTTTGGGACCTAAGTTTGTATACTTAACATGTGTCCATGGTGTGACAAACTCAGGACACACATTTATTGCTGCTTTTGCATGATTTTTTAAGTATCCTATGCTCAATTTCAGCATGCCTTATCTCACTGAAGCAGTCATTTATCTCTGAGTATTCTCATACTTCAGCTAAGTAGGAACTCCCTTTGTCAAACTGAGGAATGTCCTGGCCTTTCAAGAGGCTTTTCAGGGTTTTCTGCCTTCCTCATGGGACCATAATTGTGGTCAGACTGAACAGGAGTAGCTTCCCAATATAGAAACAAATTACTGTGATTGTAGTTGTCTAAAACGTCTACAGAAACCTTGCTATGTTACTTCCTCGAAACCTAATCTCCCAATCAAGACTCCGACTGCCTCCATTAGCGTGTCCTGCCTCTGTAACACAACCTGACATGTGCGTATATGAGTGCTTCCTGCACTTACCCTCTGCCTCTTCAGTCCTCCGGCAGGTTCTAAAAACAGATTGTTCCAGTCGGGCCCTGAAGTGGTCATACATCAGGTCTGTCTGCGCCACCCCTTTCTACTTTGATGTTCCAACAATACAGAACATCCTCCGTGCTGAGGTGCCGGCTCTGGTTGCATAACCCTGCTGAAACATTCCTGGACAGCTAGACAACAGTTCCTCGATCCTCTGCCATATCCATCTTTTTGTGCGGAGTTTTGTCCATGTTTTTAATTAATTAACTGCAGAATATTATTCCTACATTGCAATTTTTTTTGTCTTGGCT
The DNA here is from genome assembly GCF_056507025.1 of Lutjanus erythropterus. Lineage (NCBI taxonomy): Eukaryota > Metazoa > Chordata > Actinopteri > Lutjaniformes > Lutjanidae > Lutjanus > Lutjanus erythropterus. The sequence goes on along the minus strand of NC_139323.1, from coordinate 3,381,944 downwards.
TCATTTTTAGAGTTTTAAACAATGGTGCTGGTTGGAGTTATACACTTTATGTAAAACAATGGAGACTAGACAACTATATTTGCGACTAGGGATGTAACACTGAAGTTTTTCCTTGCCACAGTTGCCTCAGTGCTTGCTCTTGGTGGGAACTATTGGGTTTATAGAGTTCTGTTGGTGTAGTTTGTTCATTTTGGATGGAGATCAAAGGCCCATGGATTGGATCGCAGACTGAGGTATTTCGAAGCGACAGGACTCAGTGGGTTCTCTGGCTGCTCAAACTTAAATCCGTGCAGCCTGTCTTCGCTTCGCTTGCTGGCATCTTTGTGGTCTTTTGGGCATTTGTTTAATGACAGCGTTGCGTACTTCTGACCGATCTCGTCCTGGCGGAGGATGATAAATGGTTCGGGCTTTGTTTGTCGGCTTTCCCCGCTCTTTAATTTTTCTGTCATTAATTTCAGCATGCCTCCTTCCTTTTTTATTTTCCTCCTCCATCCTGTCCATCTCTTTCATCCACTCATCCAAGCGTAGCCCACCCAGGAAATCAAAATTCACAGCAAAATCTGACATTTTGAAACAATTTGTTTGGTGCAGTAATACTGATGTAATGTGGACATGGTGTCTTCAGCTGTTTTGTTGTGTAGTACAGGATAAAATTTGATTTGATCTGAGAGATCATAAAGGTCTAAACTTTACTTTACCTGCTCCTTGCGTGCTTGAAGCATACTGAAGTTGGGGACCGTCTGCTGATTTACATTTATTGGATAAGTACCTTGAATGTTAAATAGTAAAATTCACTTAAGAAATGCCTGAAATCACATAGGAAATGAATACAGGTCATATTAGACCCATGCTGTGTGTTAGAGGGGTAGGGATATAAAAGTTATTTGAATATAATTTTATTTGAAAAATAAGAAAGGAAAAATTAAATAATGATTTCTGTTATAAAAAAAAAAAAATCAAAGGATGAGTTTCTCGAATACTGAATGAAGAAATTAATTTATTGCAAAGAAAGAAAACAGATAATAGAAAATAAAAACTCACCCAAGTCTTTGTAGGCCCATGTTGTTCATCAAAGGGATGACAGTTACAGCTTTTATTTACACTTAGTTTGGACTTTAGCAGGTACATATTCAAATAAAAATCATGCTACATTACATCATTAATATATAATGTATTGTTATGTGTGTATTTTGTATATGTTTTTAAACTAAACAGAGAAGGCTGGGATACTCAACACAAAAGCCAACTGATACAGAAACACAAGGACTAAATAGACAAGCAACTAATCAGAAACACGTGTAACTTATCAGCCAGGTAAAACAAATGGTAATCAAGAAGGGCAGGAAAAGGACAAAGACAGGAAATAAAGTTAAGACACATGAGGGAGGACCAGGACTACAAAATAAAACTGGAAATAACCAACCCCACCCCCCACCCCCCCCCCAAACCATGACAGCTTACAAGATAAATGAAAGTGGAAAACAGACTGACACGGAGGTGGGACCAAGTCATTGTTTTACAAGTCACAAATCAGTCTTAAGTCTTTGCACTCAAGTCTTAAGTTAAGACTGACAAGTCAAGTCAAGTCAAGTCCCAAGTCCTCTCCAACTTTGATTTTTGAGTCCTAATCAAATCACAATACAACAGTGAGTTTTCAACCTCACAGATTTACAGAGCTAGCTACACATTAGCTTGCTAACTGTGTTAATATTAGCCTCAACTTACTGTTCTTTGAGAAACTTCAAATATGGAAAATGTTGCATCTCCATCTAGAAATTCTAATCTCTATCTAATTCTAATCTCTAAATCTAACTCATTTCATGTTTCTTTCCTGCAACTTGATTAGATGCTGTCAGATTGGTTCAAACAAAGTGGTAGATCACTTTCACATAAGCCTGAAAACACTGGTCACCCAAAAATGAAAATTTAGTCATTATCTACTCTCCCTCATGCTGATTGATGGTCAGGTTTATTTTGTTAGTCCACAAAACCCTGCTGGAGTTTCACAGGAAAACAGTGTTGCAGAATCTCCCAAACAATGAAAGTGAATAGTGACCAGTTTTCAAATGTAAAAAAACAAACATAAAATGCCTCCATACTGCTCATCTGGCTTAATCCAAATCTCCTGGAGTCCCAACATGCTGTTTGCACACCGTCACACCACACACACCCAGTTCAGACAGTGTGCATGTGAACGTGGCTCCAAGCTAAAGATCTACAGTGAAGATTCAGGATAAAAACATAAATAACATAATTTTACTCAACTTGGTATGTTGGGCTTTAGGAGACTTGGATTACACCAGACTAGCAGTATGGAGACATTTTATGTTTTTACTGTTTTTTTGTTTCACATTTGCTAACTGGTCACCATTCACTTCCTTTATTTGGGAGATTCTGCGACTCTGTGAAACTCCAGCAGTGTTTTGTGGACTGAAAAACTAAACCTGACATTCAGTCGGCATGAGGGTGAGTTGATAATGACTGAACCTTCATTTTTGGGTGAACTATCCCTTTAATTTAAGGTCCACAGACTACTTTTCAGGCTGTGGAAAAACAGTGAACCTTGATTTGAGATTTTTTGTTTCCAAGGTTTAGCCTGAGCTGTCTGGCTCACATCATGTTCTGTGACATAAATTAGGGCCTTTGAATGTCTTTGAATCTAAAATCTGCACAGAGTTAGCTTTCTGTTTATAATTAATAGTGTGGTTCAGTTTGGTAGAGATGAGATGTTCAGATGACAGATTTTGGGTGGAGTATGTATTGGTGTGTGTGATCAGCTCTGGATGGAACAGCCTGTAATGGAAGCTGTAGTTTTAATATCCGTGGTAGATCAGCAGGCTCAGATAATAAGAACAGAAGCACATTGATATGCCGCCGTTAAAGGCCAAGCTGTCTCACCACCAGCCATTATGCTCTCCGTCTCCTTCTTCTCTGACCCCTCCACCAGCAGCACATAACCTAGCCAAGCATGTTTGAGAGTAATAAAGTACAGCCAGTGTTAATGCAAGTCTTTATTCTCAGTGACAGAGAAAGGTTTGTTCACTGCACACTGCACCCAGAGCTTCAGGCTGCAGGCGAACCATAATAATCATCAAACCAGAGCAATAATACATGGATACACACACGCACACACACGCACTTACAGCCACATCTGAGAATGCTTTGTTCTAGTTTTCTATATGCGTCAGTCTCTTAAATCATGTGATTGCACTGTTCAGCAATATCAAAACTTGTATAAAAGAAATCATCTGATGAATTTGTTTACTTCCTGGATGATCTGTTACCATTCAAAGATAGAACTCTGAAATGGAGAAACAGAAAAACATATATCTAATATTCTGAGTTCTGCTTTTTTCCCCCTGTCAGATTCTTTGTCTCATGTACATTTGTTCAGGTAAAGGTGAGGCATAATGATGGCTGTTAATAAGACTGAATTGCTATTTGTTTTCACTTCAAGTCTAACCAGAAAACTATGACAAGTGAAGTTTATTCAAAGGATCTCATATCATAAAACTGTCACAAGAAAATTCAGGTGGCATTTTCTATGAAGGTCATATCTGTTATGCATTATATGCACAATCATCAGACATTATAATGTATTTAAAAGGCTTTATAAAACTCTTTATAGTGTTTAGAATTATTCCCAAATACTTGTACTTAAGTTTATAAAATATTAGAAGTGGTGCACAAAATGCATTATTAGCACATACATAAGCAATATAAATGCATTACAATGCTTTATAAATGTTTGCAATCTTAAAGCTGACAAATTCAAGCTTAGCGTATTATTGATGTTAGTAAGATGTTTTTCCATCCTGTCTCTCTATTCCTTGAATTTATTCATGCCTCATCTGTGCTGTGTGTGTTTGATGCACTGTATGTCTGATCACACTGTTTCTTAATGAGATTTTTCAGCAGGGGGAGGATAACTCTCTCTGTGTATGAGTGTTGCCTTCACTGACTGTGTGGAATTGATGGATGTCTCACACACTACGTGTCTTCATCTGATTGGTGTGTCCCTCCTTACAGATGAGATCATGCAGCAGGAGATCAGGCCCCTGCTGGCCGTGGACATCATAGAGCAGCTTCATCGCCAGTTTGCCCTACTCTCAGGTATGTAACAAGACTGCTGTCCCACTGTCCTGCTGTCTGTCAAACACCTGGAGTCTCCTCCCCAGACTTTGGGACACTTTGTATATAGATGACCAGGAAACATTAATAAAATTCCATCATAATTGAATGGATAGAGTTGTATTTAAACGTTAAAATCAGGTTAAAGTGATCTTCTTCTTTTACAAAACCTTGTTTGGGAGGCTGTGGGTGGGGGGGTCTGCTAAAAATGAAAACAACAAGATTTAAAGTACAGGGTTAGGGTTAGGTACAGCAATTTGGCATTGCACTCCCATAAAGTTGTGAAACTCATATTAGACAGAGGAATAGTCAAAATCCATGCAGCAGTGTCCTGACTGTTAGTCCTGTGGGGGTCCATCTCAAAACATCTGCTGAATCTGCATGATGTTTAGACTCCTGATCCCACGCCAACGACAGACAAATCTTATGACATCATCAGCATTTTTTTTCTCTGACTTGACAAAGCTCCTCCAGAGACACAGAAAATATTATACAACTGTGTTCACAGGCTGAATTCGGGCCCTTTTGGTTAAGGGTGCTCTGATCAGGATTCGGATCACTGACTGCTGTCGAAACCAATCACTGATCTTCTGGTCTATTTGAAATGCTCTGTTCATTGTGTGGCATTATTTATTTATTCAGGTGTTCTTAACAACTTTATATATATATATATATATATATATATATATATATATATATATGTATACTTATAAGCATAGAACACAAGTGAACATGGTTTTCTTGATAACAATTAGATTAGATTTTTTTTATAGAATGTTTGTCATTATCTGCCTATCTAGAAATAAACAGGCTACTGTTATGATTTCAGCATCTAATTATTACAAAATGCTGTAGTAAAAGAACAAGAAAATAATGATGGATGTAGACTTGTTTTTCTACAAAGGAAAATAAGAAAAAAATGGAAACTTTGCCATTTTTAACAACTGTTTTTGGAATTGAATATTGATTTCTGTTTTACGTGGTGTCCCTGAATGCATCACACTCACTCACAGAAGCCCTGTGCCTGTGTGTGTGTGTGTGTGTTCACCTATAAATAACAAGCTGTAGAGGATTTACCTTCTGAAATTTACTTGCCAAATGGAAAATACACCCTCATTTGGTGCTCGCTGACCCTGCTGCTTCGTCATCTGATCGGTTCTTCTGATTGGCCATTTAGAAACCACTGATCAAACTATGTAGAGTGAATGTGTGCTCTTAGTGGTCAGTGGCCAATCTGTCAGAGCATCTTTCTTTTCTACCGTTGTAGAATGAACTTGATATGTAAAATTAGTTGCCCTGAAAGGGACAGTTCACCCCGAAATTGAAAATAGATATTTTCACTCCTGCTTTTTTTTAAATCTATACACTGTAAAACTGAAAGCTCAAAATAATTATTTGTAATAAGAAGTGAAAACTTAAAATTTGTTCAGAAGTTCTACTAACATAAAAGTGCTGAGTGTCAATAGAATTTTCATTCTTTTGTGTTTGTTAAACTGACAATTTCCCATTAATCCATGAGGGAAAGTTTTATCAAGTCAGTGTTCTGTTAACTTGAGAGGGGTGAATGAAAACGCATTTGCATTTAAGTTGTCTTAATAAATCATGTTACTTTAACTGTAATCAACAACAATATTAACTCCAAATATTTTAGCTCTGATAACCTCCAACTTTTGAGTTTATGAAGTCAAGAAAATTGTGGCAACTGATTGCCTCAATTAGGACTGAGTTTTGATGTGAGTTGCAGAGTTTTGGAGGCATCGGCTGAAAACATGTCTGCCTTCTCTCCAACAAAATGGAACTAAATCTGACTTGTCCTGTGGTGCTCAAAGCACCAAATCATACATTTGAAAAAAACTCAACAGTAATGTCTCTTTCCAGTAATCATGACTCAGTTGCTCAAAATAATCCACAGACCTTGTTGTGAGCAGTTTCATGTAGGAACTATTAGTTCCGAAAGTAGTTCCAGTAGAGTCCACAGCAGAAAGAAAGTAGTTCCTACATGAAACTGCTCACAACAAGGCCTGTGGATAATCTTGAGTAAGCAGGTCATGAATTTTGGAAAGAAAAACTGTCTCTGAGTATTTTTTGGTGCTTTGAGCGCCACAAGTTGAGTGTCATTTAGTCCCTACTGGAGAAGGCAGACACCTCTACAGCTGGTATCTCCAAAACTCTGCAGCTCACAAAATGTAGATTGTTAAACAGGTAAAAGGAAAAATGTGTATTTTTGATTTTGGGGTGAGTTGTCCCTTAAATCACACACTACCCACAACTAGCCTGTAGTACATAGAACCTAGTCTATATTGAATGTTACCATATACTCCACTTTCTCCTACTGTATAGTGTTTCTACTGAAATCTCCCCTACTCCACATTGTAGTTCCAACAGACCCTACTCTCCCCTAATTTGTACTGTGAGCTGCCACTTCATTCTCTCCTATGCCGAGTGTTGTATTATGTATCTCACTTAGTCTCTTCTCTACCTCATTTTTACTCCATAAATGGTAAAAAGCTCTCCTCTAATGTTTCTGTATTTAAACCAACATCCTCTTATTCTCACTGTCACTTCTCCCTCTCTCTTCACACTTACTGGAACTTCAAGTTTCAATCTGATGCGACAGCAGTTTCTTCTGTTGGGTTGTATCATCGACACAAGTCACAGGAGAAAGGGCTTAATGTGTAAAACAGCTGCTCGCTTCTTCACAGAGGACATCACACAAAAATGACTAATATGTATTTGCAGTCTAGTGGAGTGACATGTGGAGATGACTGGTTTTATTCTTCATGACACTGTGGCTCCAATGGTGGTTTATGAGGAGGATAGACCCAAAACGCTAAGCTTTTCAGGTTTTACACACAATAAAATGATGAACACACAAATTAAAGAACAATATTAACATTTGGCTATTTACTGTAGTCCAGCTGAGAGTCACGTGATTTCTTTATATCTAAAAGTTGAGACAGAATATAGCTTTTGGGTGCCCCCAGACGTTCCAGATGTGTTGTTACCGGTGGCACAGCTGCAGTCTGTGTGGTTCTCCAGGGATTCTTCTCATTCCTGCTCTCAGTCATCTCACAACAGCCAAAATAACGTCTGTTTCCAAAAAGCCCTCTCAGCATTACTTCCCTCCAGAGTTACATAAGTTTAAAATGAGCCTGCGGGCCTGCTTCATGGCCGTCACCACATGAGTGTGTGTCTGTTGTGAGTGTGTGTGACTTCTCATAGGATGTCAGAAAATGGTGCAAAACACTCATCAAGATGTCCAAGATGACGTCCTCAAATGTCTTGTTTTGTCCACAACTCAAAATTATTCAATTTACTGTTGGAGAGTTGTAAAGAAACCAGAAAATATTCACAATTAAGAAGCTGAATTTTGACTTATTTTAATAAAAAATGACTCAAAATGATTAATCAATTATCAAAATAGATAGATTAATTTAATAGTCAATTAATAATAGATAAATCATTGCAGCTCTATGTGTTTTATGTTTGTTGATAGGTTTATTACTTTGTCCAGCTGTTCCTTCCTTTGTGGTTAACAATTTATTGATTAACTGATTGATTTAAAGACAAAAAATGTTGAAATTTCCACCCAGTAAAGCATTTTTTCATCAGAGGTCATGATAATGAATTAGCAGCTGTGTGTGAACTGTGCATGGTAGGATATTATTTATTTTAAAATTGTAATCCTATTAATAATCCACATTTTTACTAAATGTGTCTGTAATCTGATTATGTCTTTTTTTTAAAATCAGTAACTGTCATGGAATACAGTTACTTTTTTTTGGTAATCCATTACTCCCTAGCCCTGGATGTGGGTTGATATGGTTTGATCCTTTTGCTGGATATATTTGGTCTTTTTCTTACATTTTGTCTCATGTGAACTGAAACCACTCTTCACTTATAATGAGACGTCACTTTGAACATGTGCAGGTCATGTTCTTTTCTTTCTTTCTTCTTGAAATCAGAAACACAAAGCACATTTTTCTTGAAGTTTTTGAAATTAAAAACACACAGCCAATATAAGAGCTTTCATATACTATAGGTTGAATAACCTTTGTGTTGTGTGTTCTATTTAACATCTTAACATCTTTATAAAACAGAGTTAAAGAGCAGAATTTATAGATAGAGAGGGGCAGAGATTTCTCTAAGTTGTATGAATTGATTTGTTTTGGCCACATGGGGGCAGTGCAATGAGCAGGAAATACAATACTGACATTACAATACATACAATACTTTATGAACCCAGACAACTGATAATGCTAATGTGTTGGCAAACACAGCAGACAAGGAACCACATTAGCATTCATGTGATGTTGTGTTCCTGCCACTGTGGCTCACATCCTGCACTTACACATGTGATCCATAGTTCCTCTGACTGTGTTCTCATGGACACCTTCAGCGTCTTGCAGACAGGTGCGTAGGAGGAAATGTCCTCAGAGAAGAGAGAACTCCCACACGCTGTCCGTTTACTCCCTGTAAACTTTATTCAAGATGCAACATTTGGATCCTTAGACCCTCATCAGGTGAAGCTGAGGAGCAGAGAACATTACAGACGGATAGACAACACGCCCTCAGGCGAGGCCAGTCAGGGACCAATCAGCTGTCAGGGAATCAGTCCAACAGTCTGCATGCATTGCATGATTAAAAGCCACATCCCGCCACACACAATGGACATTCACTATCTTATTTTCTTTTCTGTTAAGCAAAACATTACAGGTGAGACAAAGCAAGACTTTGAAACATTAGGAGACATGACAGGGTTAATATGGACAGTATGGACAGGCATTAGGTACAGACATAGCAATAATAGATGTGTTTGTGTGAGTATGCCTGTGTGGATGTGTGTGTGGGGGCAGAGAAGGTGTATGAGTGTGAAGGAGCAACAGGGAGAGTAAATATAAAGAAAATCCTTAGGATAAATCAAATCAATAGGGAGCAAAAGAAAGGGAACAAATAGAGAAGTGGGAAAAAGAGAGAAAAAAAGAGGAAACCCCTCCTGGCAGGGGCGGGTAGTGATGTCCTGCATCCAGCTATTTTCTTTATTCATTTCATTCTTTATTTGTTTTATCATCCCTGTCCCCATGTTTTCCTCTTTCCTTTTTTTCTCTCAACCCATCCAGCTTCTTATATTTTTGGATTGGTATACTGTAGAGATTCAGATTTCAAATTTGGCCGTAGCGTTCTTACAACACGAGCATATCTCAAATAAAGATGTGTTCACTGTCCTGCTGAGGCCAATCACAGCCCTGCTGCATGGTCCCATTCCAGTCTCCTTGCTGGGACAAGGTCAGTGTGACACAGTGTCTGCAGTGTGTCCGACCGAGCTTTTCCAACAGCAGTAGTAGAGGTCACATGACACACATTTTCCTCTGCTCCTGCAGCCTGTCAGGTGAAGGATTTCCACCTTCAGAGGGTTCATTGGATGTGTGTGGTTGGAAGAAGGTTGGTGAGACTGAAGGTGACAGAGCAGACAAAGTGGAACATGTGAAATGTGTGTGAGATTTTTAGCTCAATGTCGCCATCTTGTGACATTTTTGAAGAAGCAGAGGTGTTAAATGGGAACGTTTGTCTTAAAAGTTTATGATATTCCGTGACTAACTTTTCCATATTAACCTCTATGTCTTAAATCATTGCTTCTTTCTGCTTAAATAATACTAATAATACTAATACTACTAGTGCTTTTCTTATTAAAAGATTAACAGAACAAGAATAAAGAACATTTCTAAAAATATAATAGTATTTAGAACAGATGAAAAGTGTAAACTACATGGACGTAAAACATTACTAAAACATTAAAACAGTAATACGGTAAAATATTATTAATTGTAGGCCATCTTATAGAAGCGAGTCACTTGAAAGCACCTTTAAATATGTTTTGTTTTTAAAGAGATGAACAGTTTGGTTTCATTACAGCTGGCCTGAAAAATAACTTAGGCAATAAAGAAAAGAAAGCTGATACATTATATTGATGCAAGATAAAATTATTTTTTGAGATAAATGGTGAAGTTTGTCGACTCTCTGGGATTGTTCATCCTTATGAAGGGCTGTCAAATTGTCAAAATCAAGAATAAATAAACAAATGACTCAAAAAATAAATTAATATGTCATTACATGCACCAAAAATGATATTAAAATAAATGTAGCCATACTTTATTCATAAAATGTGTGTGTGTAAATTAATATATCTGCTTTACTTTGCTTCTGTATTGATTTACATTTGCATTAATTCCCAGATTTAATTGATTTTCCATTTGATTTTCCATTTCATTAATGAATGAATGAATTTTTTTTCTTTGCATTTATTTCCCCAAATTTTATATTTCTGTATTTTCTCTTTACATTTCTTTTTACATTTCTGTGTCATTCTGCAAACAATGGGGCTGTCATTCAAATTGTGTTGAGTCAACTTTTCATTTATTGGTTGGTTGAATATCAGAGTGCTTTGATTTTTTTTTAATTTATGAGAAATGTGTATAAAATGCAGTTTAAATACAAGCTGGTGCAGAATACAGAAGGAAGGCTCAACTTTATTCTGATATATACACTGATACAGTGAGATTCAGTCTCTGTATTTAACACATTGTAGTGTTGTGGAGCAGTGGGCAGCTGCTGTGCATCCCAGGGATTACTTAATCTGGATAACTGTAACTGATAACTGTATTCCATTAGTTACAGATAAAAACATGTAATCAGATTACAGATACATTTAATAATCATGGGGATTATGATGATTATAGTGATACTTGTTACACTGTTAGTGTAAGAATGGGTGCTGTTATGCTCGTAGGAAGGATAGTAAATATTGTGTGTTCTTGTGTTGCAGGAGGGCGAGGGAAAGATGGCGCCCCCATCATCACCTTCCCAGAGTACTCAGGCTTCAGTGAAGTGCCGGAGGAAGACTTCCTCAATGTTGTTACCTACCTGACCAGCATCCCCAGGTACACACACACACACACACACACACACACACACACACACACACACACACACACAAAGCTTCATCTTCACTGTGGCTCAGGATGACATGATTTATGTGTATTCCTGAAAAATCTGCATGTTTAGGAGAAGTAAATCTCCAATTTTAAGGAATTTAAATGCCACATCTTACACACACACACACACACACACACGCATAAAGAAGCAGTCCAGTTACCTGTCTTCTCACCTGTCTCCTGTCTTCAGCCTGGATGCTGCCAGCATCGGCTTCATCATCATCATCGACCGGCGGAAGGACAAATGGAGCTCAGTGAAGGCCTCGCTATCCAGGATCGCTGTAAATTCATGAAAACTCACACTTTTCCCATCACCATATAAATATACACAGTCACATATACTCAGGCCTGGGGAGTAATGGATTATATGTAACATGATTACATAATCTGGATACAAATAAAGGTAACTGTTTTCATTGCAGTTTAAGATAAAAAATACATGATCAGTCAATTAGTAACGGTATCAATACATTTTTAAAGTAACCTTCCCAACCCTGCCTATAGTATACATACAGGCTTTTCAGCAGCCACAGTTTTCATGTGTTTGCACCACAAGTTTTAAGGTGAAGCAGAGGTTTTTGTTTTATTTTGTGGTGTAGTTGTTCATTCATAGTGAGTCATGGGCTCAACTTCCCCCTATTGGTTGACCAACATCTGAGTGCATAGATAAATAAGGAAAAGCAGAACTGGAACCAGAACAAACAGAATATATGATACAGTCAGACAGACTTTAGGGTTGATTACTTGTATGTGTTATTTTTATTGTGCAAGTGGGTAATATTTGTAAATTATTTCTCATCTACTACATGTGACTAAAGACACTGATTTATAATTTACAGACTGCATAAACCTGGAAAGGCAAAATATTCTATATTCATTCATTCAACCTTTATTTATTTCTCAGGAATACATTGAGGGGTGGCCCTCATTTTCAATGATGCCGAGATTACAATTAGGCAACAAAGCAGAAATACAATAGAAACAGAAGAATAAAAGACAGGAAAAAAATAAATAAATAAATAGCCAGTAAGAAATTTACAATTGATTAATACAATTTCTAGTTAAAACATGTGCATGTAAGAACATTAAAACTTCTAAGCATAATTTTAAAATCTCCCAAAGTTATCATATAGTATATTTCACTCATTTCTACTCAGATTTTGACAAATATTCTATATGAGGTTCCCAGCCTATTTTACATTGATGGAACACTGAACAGAATATATAACCTAAAAATATTGTATATTATTTTGTGGTCTAGGTGTTATTTATTTTTTGTCTAGTTATGTTGGTTTTGTTTCCAACTAATTTTATTTAGTATGACGTTAATACACTGATCACATATAATCGTGAATGTTCCTTGAATGTTCTTCCTCCAACATTTCCAATTACCAATCACAGTCCTTAAGAAGGGTAGAAAAAGGAATTAAAGAAAATAACACAAGCAATAAAAGATTAATAATAATAAAAAAATAAAATAAAATAAAATAAATAATGATAGGATCATCTTAAGGGTATTCTACTCAGCCACAAAAATTGTTATTTTTCATTTGCAATTTTGTAGTCACTTCTTCTATTATTTACTTCTGTCTCAGTCTTTTAGTCTACTGTTCCACAGTTGGGGGTCGATTTTGCAAGCAAGAAATAGTTCATTTTTCTTGCAATTAACAATAACACCTTTAAGATATACAAATTACATCCAAGACTTTACATCCCAACATATTCTACAGCAGATTCAAAAATAAAACAACGTCTAAAATGACTGTAGCTCTAGAACACTGTACCAGAGCTCTGTGCTGTAACGTGTGTGTGTGTTTGTCCCCTAGAGGGCAGCATAATGTGAACTTTTAGGGGTCTGAAGAGGTAAAACTTTACAGTATTTCAAAAACATTAAAGCCAGATCAGAACATAAACAAACAACAAAAAACTTAACTTAATTTAGCTGGATGTGAAGAACAATAGTAATTTACTGACCCCAAGTGTGGTAACTGCTGAAACTGGGTTAACTATTCATAGGAAAGATAAAGAGCACCACAGACTTGATGTACTGTGATCAACACTTCACCCATCTGGACATTTAGAGGTGCTACTCCTCTTGTTTGTGTTGCATTCTACTGCTTTTATCAGGTTTGCTGAAGCTGCATATTTCTGCTGTTTTGCCATTTCTAAAGGCAGACTTCTCCTCTGACAAGCACACAGTCATCATCAGATCCATGATGATGTCAGCGAGAGGATGACACAGTTTTAGGAATAAGTCATTTGCTGTTTTATTATAGAAATTCATGTTGAGCAGCAAGGCTGAGTCAGCTTGTGCTTTTTAATGAGTAGCAGTGTGATGTGGATGTAAGATGTTCATGTCTTATAAGCAGCTTGTTAAGTAACAGGACTGTGTAATAAGGATGCAAAAAGAGGGTATTCCATTACCATAACAAAACAATGGGACATTCAGTAAAAATGGAAATTATTAGCAGGATTACGATTGTAAAATAAACATATAGAATGGTACACTACCATGTAACCCTAACCCTAACCCTGTTCACACATTAAGCACTCCACAAGTCTCAACACTACTCAGGTCTAAGTGAAACCAGCTAATCTGGCAGTAGCCACTTCATTACACAGACCAACTGCTAACTTTACCTACACTTGACAACTGCTAACTTTACCTACACTTGACAACTGCTAACTTTACCTACACTTGACAACTGCTAACGTGAGCTACAGTCCAACTGCTAATGCTAGCCACACAGACCAACTGTTAACTTTAGCTACACAGACCAACTGCTAATTTTACCTACACTTGACAACTGCTAACGTGAGCTATAGTCCAACTGAATGCTAGCCACACAGACCAACTGTAGCTACACAAACAAACTGCTATGTGTGCTACACAGATCAACCAATAGCTACACATACCAACTGCCTACCTTACCTACATGTGACAGCTACTAATATTAGCTATACAGATCAACCGCTAATGTTACCTACACAGACCAACCACTAACATTAGCTATGCAGACCAAATGCTGGCTTAAGCTACACAGACCAACTGCTAACTTTAGCTACACAGACCAAATGCTAATGTTAGCTACACAGACAAACTGCTAAAGTTGGCTACACATAACAACTGCTAACATTAGCTATACAGACCACATGCTAACTATAGCTACACAAATCAAATGCTAATTTTAGCTACACAGACTAAAGGCTAATGTTAGAGGGTATCCAAAAGTAACAGGAAGAAATCAAGTTACATTACTTTAATATTATGATACTTGGATTAGGTTACTGACTACATGTTTTTTTTAACTGTATCAAAACACATTTTTTAAAGTAACCTTCCCAAGCCTGCTGACGAGTCAGCAGTGTTAAGTAGAAGAATTAGCTGCTGTAATCATTTGGTCCTGTGATGACAGATGGACTCTAAGCTCACATGCTGTTGTGTTTTGTAGGGAGCATTTCCAGGAAACCTGCAGCTGGTGTTGGTGCTGAGGCCGTCCAGGTTCTTCCAGAGGGCTATAGCAGATATTGGCATCAAGCTGCACAAGGATGACTTTAAAATGAAGGTACCGGTAAGCATGCTTTAATACCAACCACATGAACTCTATCAGCTGCCGTCATGAGGAGAGATGTGTGTCTTCTTTGTGAGAAATGATGGTAATTAGAAACGTGACGTTATAACTGAATGCATGACCAATAAATGATGCATGACATAATTTTTTTTGATACAAGTCATCTAAACTGCATTAGGCTAGGATTTTGTCAATTATCAAACTGGTAACTCTAAAGTTTTGGACATACATCTTTATGAGGTAACATCATATGAAGAAGCATCTGCTCAGGGTGGACAGACACTACTTTGTGGCAGCTATTCACTGGCAAACTGGCCTCTTTTTGGGGCCACACTGAGGTGACTTTTTCCATTGTACAGGTTTGGTGCAGCGCTCAGATCAGATTGAAAGCTCAGCTCAGTGATCCATTAGATACAAACCCCTCTGAAATCACACGTTTTGTTCATCTTTCACCTTCATTTTACCCTTTTCAGAAGGCCTTCCCTTCACTCTGGTGGCTCGGTTCAGATCCACTGGTAAAGTTTTGTGCAACCAGTACAAGAGTGTTTTAAAGTGAGGACAAAAACCTCCAGGCTTATGTGCAAATCAAACCCGTCCACTATTACTGCAGTAGTAATCAACTGATGTGCTCCTGATGGGCATAATAAAGCTACTGTAAGCAAAAGCTATGCAAAACCTTCCTCCTCCCTTTGTGCTGCCTGAGCTCCTCCCACCTCCCCACCAAGATCACAAGTTTGATTGCCAGCTGGAGGAGTCAGTTGCCCTGTGAAAAGTGACAGGCTGTAGTCTCCCATCACAGGATAGATTTTCTAAAGCCTGAAAACAGGGGGGGCATAGAGCCACTGAAGGCGTCGCTGAAGACAAGGGGAGGCATAAAGAACGAAACAAAGTTGAATGAATATGATCTATGTAGGGGAAATAAACAAACACATTTCCTGCTAACCTTTATTTCACTAAAATTCAACATTTGAATCCTTTTTCTATCAGTTCCATCCCTAGTTATTGTTAATAATTGATAAAAAAACATTGTGTGGTGGGGTGTGTTTGTGGTGAGTGGAGTGTCACGACACCTCATCTCACAGCTCTGCCTGCACGTTGAAGTGTGAACCGTTTTTATTTTTGCACTTCATCACAGCTTCACACCCCAGATCTAATCTGAAAATAACAAGACAGAGAAAGAACAGCTTCTATGTCAGAGTGTATCAAAAAAGAACAGAGTTAGTTTAGAATTAGTTTAATTTCAGACCTACTGCTTCAGGACACACAAACTCTGTGTGTTTTTGGTCAATGTCTGATTTAGTGTTTCGTGTCTTTAAAGTTGGGGGAAAGAGACAAGAATGATAAAATCGATGGAGATATTCTGACTTTCAGGCCCTGGTATGAGTACTTACTATCATCTTTTGTCTGACCCTCCCTGCCTGATAAACGTATTTTAAGCTCCACACTCCCGGGACCTCTGTTATAGATTTGTTGTTCAAGCTGAGATGACCCTGATGACATCATCAAGGTTATTTTTGGACTCTGGTGCGCTCCCTCTCGAGTCACACTGTTTTCACAGACTGAATTGTACTGTCCATGACAATTAAACTGAACTTGACATGTAAAAGCTGTGAACTTTTGCTTTAATGGTACAGTACAAGTGTTTATAATAATAATAATAATAATAATGATAATAATAATAATAATAATAATAATAATAATAATAATAATAATAATAATAACTTTATTTATATAGCACCTTTCATACATAACATGCAACTCAAAGTGCTTTACAGTGTGGCATTAAAAATGACAACATAGGCAAAAACAGACAAGACAAAAATACATAGAATCACAATAATAACATAAAATCAGAGTAAAAAAAATTAAAAACAGGCATTTAAAGACATAATTGAGGATCACAAAGAAAGAGGAAAACAATAAGAATAAGTAAATGAATAAATAGAAAATAAAACTAAAAATGATTCTTAGTAATATAAGGTCTAATACATAAGCGGGCAAATGCAAATAGCACTAAATAAATAAATAAATAAATGACAGACCAGGGTAGAAATCTATTACACTAACTAAAAGCTTTCCTGAACAAGTAGGGCGATTTGTAAGCAGAATATGGCAGAAATAGAATATAATATTCATAAGTATATTTTCATTAGTGGCTCTACAAGTTTTGTAGCCAGTGAAGGTACTCCCACATGCTTGGAAAGGGAGAGTAAGATGAGGTGTTTGCAATCTGCAAACTCAGTACTAGATGCCACTAAATCCTCCACACTGGTCCTTTAATTCGGGTTAGTTTTCTATATGATGTAGGACATGACTAAAAGCAATTGTACTGATGCACTGAATGTGTTTGCAGATTGTGATGCTGAACTCTCTGTCCGACCTGCATGGCTACGTGGATAAAGGCCAGCTGACCCGGGAGCTGGGAGGAAGCCTGGAGTACTGTCACAGTCAGTGGATACACCACCGAACTGTGAGTACACATACAGTACTAAATACTGTATTCCTTAACTAGATCCTAGTGATCTGGCAACATCCAAAATCTAACAGTTGCAGACGTGGGCACCGACTTGGGTTAAACACTGGGGGGGCAAAAAAGTCAGCCTCTGTGATGTTTGTTGGTGTGATGTGGTGAGGAGGAGGGATTAATATTTTTCCCAACAGTGAGACATTTTGTGTCCTGGAAACAGAAGCTCTCAGGAAAAAGTATTGTTTTTAGAGTATAATTTTGGCCATACTGTCAGAACACTGCTGGTATTAATAATTACAGAGGCAGAAGAATGCCCTTTCATCATTAATCAACATTATAATGAACATAAAATAATCTGTGCATAATCCATGCAGCTGGACCTTCATCACAGCTGGGAGGATGAAATGCCAAGTTTACTGCCTGTGATCTGTCACTGTCTGACTGAACGGCCTTATTGAAGTAATATTTTACAATTCTTCATATTATAAACAAATGAAATTCATTAAAACAAGTTATTTGGTGTTTTTAAAAACATTTTATTGAACTGAGACAGATTCCATATTCTGTTGGCATTCAGAGGCTGCTGAGACTCCAGCAGAAGGCTGACACTGTGCCCACTGCTATGTTAGAAAAACTCAGCCTAATAAATTTAATGATCACTCAAAATTAAAAAGGAAAACTCTAAAAAAGCTTTCACTCACCTGGTGGAAGATTTTGGAAAGATTCTTCAGGAACTTTTGGCTGTCTTTCTGCAGTGAGAGGTGCATTGCAACTGCTGAAGGTAAATCCATCATAAGCTTTAATTTCCGCCAGTATTAAAATATGAGTCTGGTGTTCTTGAATCTTTGGGCTTTCACTTGGAATTTTGTCTGATATTCCAAATGTCTCACCAAACCTCAGTCCAGTGCATTTCATCCCTTGTTAGAGCGCAGTGCACACTTTGCATCGTCATTTTTTAAGCTTTTGAGATTTTTCCATGCAGAGCTGATGACAGACATCATGCTGTGTTTCTCTAATTTAGATAGAGCCACAAGTTACTGTACTACCTGCATTAATACTCGGAAGTGTTTGAATTCATGGCGTTTTGTGCTTGTTAACTAATTAAAGTGCACCCTATGCATCATCATGGAAATTAAATCTGAAGAAAAATATAGCAAATTCTATGTTCTTCTATTATCGATCCTTTTAAACACCAATGACATTTATAAGTCTATGGCTATTTTGCAGCTGGTATGGTGCAGAGTCATGTGTGGATCTTTTTTCCTTTAGGCCATCGAGAACTTTGCCATGACAGTGAAAACCACAGCCCAGATGTTACAGAAGTTTGGGACAGACCTGGCAGAAACAGAGCTGCCCAATGATGTCCAGTGCACCAAAGACCTGCTCACAGCACACACCGACAAACACAACAACCTCAAGGTGAGTTTGTACGTGCAACACACCAACACATACCAAAATGAACTGGAAGTGCATGCATGACAACAAAGATGTTCATACTTGTTGGGCTGAAACAGATTTGTTACTGTGGAGCTCCAGTAACCAGCAATAAATTTTAAAAAGTTGTACTGGTTTACAGATCCAGATGTATGAATTTGGTGTTACATGGTGAAAAGTTTCAGAGTCAAATTAAAAAAATTGTCAACCTGCTTGAGGAAGATTGAGAGCTACATAAGTGCCTGCTAACACCAGAAAGTGTATGTATGCGTCATTCTCTATTTCCCCGAAGCTCAGTGGAGAAAATTTGCCAGTTAAGAGTTTATCAAAGTCAATTTATGAAAAAAAGCAAAAAGCAAAATGCTTATAGCACAAGGATATGGACACAAATTTTCCTGCTATCTCAAGCTGTCTGTCAAAAAGCTGCAGACGAGCCTTTCTTCTGCAAAGGAAAAAAGCAGAGCCCAGCTAGTACAGCAGCGTGGCTTTGGAAGACTCTACAGGGGCCACTACAACATGCATGATGAGCTGTAAAGCCATGCAAGCTCTCGTACTGGCGTCTCAACTTGGAAATGATTACCTTCCTAATCTTTGTTCATATAGACTCGAAGCGGCGAGTTTTCTTGTGTTCTTCGTGAGCCTTGTCCTTGTGTTTAAGTGTGTTTAGCATTGAGCGTACGTACAAAACATAATTAGTATACTCCGTTCCAAAAAGGCCTGTTACCACCAAACTGGCAAGTTTCTCTTGTTCAAGTCCCAGGAGCTTGTTAAATTATATCATAGATAGTAGATCTGTGAAAACTGAAGACAGAGATCATGTCTGGAAAACCCGTACCCGTGGTGAAGAGCAGAATGATTGATTTTAATTTTGTACATAGAACATATTTGGCTAACCAGACATGCCAGGTGTGTTGCTACACAGACAACAACAACCTGTGGTTCTGGAGATGCATGCAGCTCTTTAGCCCCTCTCCAGTGGCTCCCTGTTACTATTGGTTATTTTTTCAACATTTTAATTTTTATTTATTATTGTTGAAGGCTTGTGAAAAAGTTGAGAAAACTTAAAGTTTCAAGGCAATGTATGGCAACTACTAATTTTTTTGTTTTTTTTTCTTTAGATAAACTTAAATCTTTCACTTTTTCTTACAATGTAAAGTGATTCTTACATTTGCTAACTGTAAAAATATGTAGCCTGTATACCAAATTCAAAAAAAGTTTTAATAGCTCATCAACTAAAATGTGTGTCATATCCTATGTCTGTGGCTCAGTGTCTTAAACTCCTCTTCATTTTGTAAACCATTGTAAACCATCATTGTAAAACCCAGAGTTAGGGGTTTGGTGCCTTGCTTAAAGGCACCTCATCAGTGCCCAGGTCAGTCCACACTGCACTTCTGATCCATGCAGGAGTTGAACTGGCAACCCTTGGGTTCCCAAGCCAAGTCCTTATATACTGTCCTGTCATATCCTGCATCACTTCCTTTCCTTACAAGTCTGAATTACAGATATGAAGGCAAAGAGCCAGTAAACAGATAAGACGCCAGATAAAGAGTGCATGTTGTGAATGAGACCTCACACACACACTGGCTGCTGTTGTACAGATGATATTAATATAATTTCCAATGCTTGTGTCTCTGAACCAGGATGAACTGAAGCTAGCTTTGAAGCAGGGCACCACCTTGTTGGGTTGTATCAAGGAGCAGGCAGCCAAGTCAGAGAACCACAAACTCAACCCAGACGAGATGGAGAACCAAACCACTGTGGAAAGGTGACAGATATCCAAGCTTTGCACATACATTATCAGTGTATATGTCAGTCTACATTATAGGAACTCCCAGTATGTGTGTAATGAAGTTCCTGTTGTGTGTTTCAGGCTCCTAGCCCAGCTGGATGAGACAGAGAATGCCTTTGAACAGTTCTGGTGTAAACACCATCTGAAACTGGAGCAGTGCCTGCAGCTACGCCACTTTGAACAGGACTTCAGAGAGGTATATCTGTAGATCTGACTGTCTCCCAGTCTGCCTCGCTGCCTCTGGCCTGAAACCTTTGGATCTCGCCTGGGTCGCCTCTTCATACAGCTTCAAAAAACCGCAGCTGTAAAATCACACTTTGAAAAACATACTTAACGAACAGTTTGGGAGTTTGTAAATGCAGTGAGACACTTCTGTCTAAAAAGTCCTAAATTAGGAGTCTTAGTGAAATATGTTTCGATGAGTCTGTATCCTCCACATTTTTAACTTTGATGATCATTTGACATCAGGCTCATTTAATTTTAAGAGTTTAAGCAAAACAGTCTTAACATGACCCCTTGTCTCATTAGTACCATCTTTTGGAAAGACCCAAACTAAAATGAGAGATGAGTTTTGTGCCAGTGAGAAAATTTTAGCTAATCACTGCTGACACTGTTGGGCATAAGACTTAAAATACCCTGAGATGGAATATGAGAAAATTCATATTATTACAGTGTGAATAAGTGGGTAACATTATCTTTATCTTTTCACAGTCTCAGTCTCTGTCTCCTCTTTATTTCTCCAGGTCAAAGTGTCTCTAGACAGTTTGATGGACAGCCTAACCAGCCTATCAGACACCGGAGATTGTGTGGCCAGAGTTGAACAATTGTTAAAGGAACTGAAAACACTGGAGGAGAAGGCTCAGGTCAGTCACACACACACACTTACAATTACATTACTTACTACAAGTGTCAGAATTACATAACTTCTAGAACAGCCATAAGAATCATTTTGACCTTTAACACAAAAACGCCATAATACATTGTGTTTTTTTTTCTTCCAGCCCACAATAGAGAAGGCCCAGCTCCACGCGCTGCATGGAGACCAGCTGATCCAGAGCAACCACTATGCTGTGGACTCCATTCGACCCAAATGTGTGGAGCTCCGACGGGTCTGTGATGACTTCAGCAACGAGGCCAAGAAAAAGACGGATGTCTTGTCCAAATCCCTGCAGATACACGTGGGCATAGATAAGGTGAGGATGTTATAAACCGATCTACAGACGCCACATCCAGAAAGGTGTTAGATTCACGATAGCTTGTATGATATAGATCCTAAGACTGACTTTGGATCAGCCTTAAATCAGTTTTTGGCTGACTTATTGATGCTGCTTTTTATATGTTCTAAATCTTTATTTAAAGGAGAAGTGTGTGATTTCCAGTGGCATCTAGCGTTCAAACCTTAGATTGCAACTAAGAGGATTTACCCCGACACCGCCCCTCTCTCACCAAGAGTACGGTGGCCGTCAGCGGACAAAATGGCGAGCGAAAGCTATCTCACAACAAACTACAGTTATGTGTGTAGGATGAATTACCTGTCCAGCAGAAAACAGGCAACCTCGGCGTCACTGTGAAAACGTTTGTCCTCCATCAGCGATTTCCATCATGTAAACGCTATGCTGATGTCGATTCGTGTTTTTGCCGTTTCCTGTCATGCTTGTGTTTACTTTCTTCACCTCACCGCTTCTTGGATGACAGGGATTCACTGTCTGCTGCTTTTTGTTCTGGTACAGTGTATGTATGATCCTCCATTTGTCAAAACTGTGCCAGTCAAGGTTCACAACGCTAAATGGTCTGCCAGCAATCACCCGTGTCTATCCTCCCCGTCTACTTCCGTGTTTACGCTGCGGCGTCTACGTAAGGTCGCCATGGGCTTCCCAAGAGTCACTGTTAGTGCAGTTTGTCCGCTCTGCGCTGCCGTAGACGGCGCAGGATGATGATCTCTATAAGTCGACCCGACAGTATGTAACTATAAATGGCTATTTCTAAAGTAACGGGAACATATAGATTATGAGTTTACGTTGATTGATAATAATAAATAACATACTTATATATAATATATCTCATTTATGTACATAAATTCCTGTAATTATTACACACTGGTCCTTTAAGACTTGCTATTATTTAATAATGTTTGATCTGCTGTCTCTGTCTGTGAATTTCCAATTTTTTTTTTACAATACCTCGAAAAATATCAATATTCGCTACTATTTTCAATACCACTGTGACAAAGACAAAGACAAAGCAACACTGAAGGTATAATATTTTAGATTTTTATCTAAAGATAGACATAACAAAGTTAAAACATGACAATGGATAGAGCAAATGAGATGAGTGAGTGATGAAAAGAAGACAGCATTCTAAACTGCTTTATCCGTTGTCATGTTATAACCTTTTTATATCTCTCTATAGATATATATACCAGGGATGTTCCTGGCGACTAATTTCCCCATCGATTAAACGCAAAATTTGCCAGCCTGACACACAGTGTGGCTAACGTTAGCAGCGGTAGCAGCAGCTCAACTTGCAGGTTTATGTCTGTGTCTGTGCTTAATGTGCGCATGTTTCTCCAGTCAAGTGAATATATATATCAGCTTATTCTGTCACAGTCTACATTCAACATTATTTTCATTTTATAAATTAAAACACTGCCAAACCACACTGGTTTTACAAGCTGTCATCTGTCCAACTTTGCTGATATAAACATCTGGGGTTGCCTAGGTGATAGGGGCGTACACGCTGGGCCATAGGGGCTGCCGTCTGACAGTGCTGCAGCCCCGACTAGTGGCAGTCAGCTGCATAAAATCTCAGAGGCAACAGATAACTGCCATCGTGCATGAATGAAATATTGATAAATAGTTTAAATGACTATGTCTGGTACCGACTACCAAAGATGGGGACATTTAATCGTATAGTCGACTAATCACGCACATCCGTAATACGTACATACGTACATTCTTATTACATACATTACATTCTCCAAATGTCTGGACCTATTTTTTAATTCTTTCCTGTAACTAAACTACGACAAACGTACCACAAACTGAGACTTTATTGATGTTGTTGCCATGCATATTTTTTCCAAAGTGACTTAAGCGTTCTATCCAAGCATGTCAACATATTATCATCTTATAATGTTCTTATGGGAAATGAAATAGGAAACAGCTGCCTCTTTGTTCATCCAGCAGACACAGCACAACACAAGGAATAATTTAAAGTGCAATCTTCAGTCTGTTTTAGTTCTGATTTGCTCTCCACCACCTCCTGAGAAAAATATCTGACTCTTTAGCAGCTGAATGCATTGCTATGTCATCAGCTGTTTATTATTATTTTCATTTCACTCATTATGCGTTCACTGGTTGTCACTAATGACACAGGAACTGCAAACACAGAGGATTTTCTGAACCCCACATTTAAACATAAAACCGTGACACAGGATCTGGTTTCATAGAACTCGGTTCTTATTTTCAGTTCTGCTGTATTCACAAAGTTCTGAGCTGAGCTCTGAAAGCGTGGTGACATCACTGAAAAGACATCAGTGAGGGAAGATATGCAGGCAGTTAGACTGGTCGGACAAGCCATAAACACAGGGCCAGCTGAGCTAGACTTAGTTGAAAGAGAGAAGTAAAGCAAGTATTAATACTGCAATTGTTTACACAACCATTTACTGTGCAACTGCAGTGACTAATATTATTTCTGACATTTCTGGTGCATTCATTTCCAGTTTGACCTCTGGATTTTACAGATGCTGAAAGAGGCAAAAAAAAAACCCCAAACAAACAAACAAACAAACAAACAAACAAACAAACAAACAAACTGATAAGAAAAGGGCTTTGCCAAGATAATCTCTCTATGTTTACTATTTTTGTCATCTGCTAGACAGGTGTTTGTTTTCATCTCTGAAACAGGACGGGCTGTTTAATGGGCTGTTTTTTTTTTTCCTTTTCTCTTTTCCTGTCTTTTCTTTGACGGGGTTAGGCCCATTTTCTACCAGGACAGCAACAACAACAATAATAAAAGTGTTTGTTGTTAAAACTAACCTGGAAGAAACCCTGAATGCTTTTGGTCCTGTTTAGAACATGGGGTGAGAGAGACATGGTTATCCTGGCAAGAACATGTTTTTTCACTTTGAGTTGAAGGTAGAATTAGTTGGATTTGTCTGAGCTGCTCATGAACACAACAGGATATCAAATACCAACGTTTTTGGTTGGTGAAGCTTCCCTCATACAGCAAAACAATGAGAAAAGTGAGGAGATACAGGGCTGCAGGGTCTCTGCAGATTGACACCACCACACTTTTCTAGTGAGTCATAAATGATGATTGAAAGGGATTGTGTCTATAAATTGTTTTCTTTAGGAAAATGTTGCAGATTATACCTTTAAGGAATTTAAGAATTAAGGACATAAAGAACTTAGAAAGATTATCCTGGCTAATTTTTTCCCTGCTCTTAAGTCATGAACACAGGAGAGTAAATAAATTAGACCAGACTTAGAAAATAGATCACAGATGTTTTGTTTTTTTTATTTCTCACTTGCTGCTGAAGGCTTCTGTAGGATTTACTGCTGCCTTGTTTATAGCATGTCTAACTTAAGTGCTGCAATGTTTCACCAAAACTACAAAATCAAGACCCATGTTGTACTGAACCAGAATCCTCTGGTAAATATTTAGTCTGTCTTAGTCTGGCACCTCTCCAGCCACCAGTCCAAGTCTGTGCTGGATTTGAACCAACAACCCTCTGCTTCCCAGGTCAGGTCTTTATAGACTGAGCTGGGGAGGGTCATTTCACTTACTGGACATCAGACTGACATCATGTAGTGTACTGATCCAGATTCCATAGTTTGATGTTTTTATGACTTATAAATATGTAATGATGTAATTTTTAGATACCCAGCACAATTAATTACATTAATAAAATAGTAATGAAACAGTTATACAAAGCTATCATGTAGTCCCACAATTTTTTTAGAACCCAGAATTGTGTGAGTCTAACTGGAGCTCATAACTGAACAACAACTGAATGAGCGAATAACAACTCAGTATGTTGGAGATAGTTCAGCCTCGATACACAAAAAACTAAACAAACCAGAGAAGCATCACACAGCAAGTTGTAGCTAATGTAGCAGGATATCAGTATCAGCAGATATCCAAATTAAAATATCACAATCTGCTTGGAAGCTGAAAAAAGGTGTATCGTGTATCTTTAGTTTGAACCTGTTTGATTTTTTTGCTGTGTCCAGGTGAACCAGTGGTGTGAGTCTGGCATTTACCTGCTGGCCTCCCAGGCTGTAGATAAGTGTCAGTCACAGGAAGGTGCAGAGTCCGCACTGACCGACATCGAATGCTTCCTGGAGTCAGCAGAAAAGAACCAGCTGACCGAACTGAGGAACCTCCACAACCAGTTTGAGGTCGTCCTGTCTGAGGACATCAAGGTATGGGTGCACAGAAGCACTGGTTTGCAGGATGACTGGATGTTGTGTAGTAGAAATGATAGTGAGCTCTGTGCCTGCAGGCCAGTGTCCTGAAGGCGCTGAAACGTCTGGAGGACGTCCAGGAGATGTTTGAGAAGCGGCACGTCAGTCTGAAGAGACTATCAGCTAAACAGACGAGGCCCGTGCAGCCTGTCGCTCCGCGGCCTGAATCTTCTCCCAAACGGCCCTCACTGAAGAACCCCCCAAGGACCACAGGGGGCCAGCAGCGTGAGTCGGATTTTGTAATAATGAACACTTTTATGCAGCTTTAATATTCAGTGCATGCAAACTAACACAAGCTCTGATGAAAGAGGTTATTTACGCTGTGCTCTCTTGACTTATTTCAGCTCTGGCCCGCAGAGCTTCTGATAACTCTAACAGTGGCAAGCAGCCGGCTGAAGCTGACCCCAACAAAAAGAAGAACATACGCAAGGCCAAAGGTGGCATCAAGGTACCCTCCTCTCATCCAACTCTGATTTTCTTCTGCAACACTGAAGTAATGATTTTTAAAGTTCTGTTCAGAAAGACCAACTGACTGTGACACCAGAGCTCCGTATCCTCCCACACAGTGCCAATCCTGATACTTTCAACACTCTTCCCTATTTTTTCACACTACTTCTCTTACTTTTAGTCTTTGTTAGAGTTGTGTATCTTTAGAAATGTACTGATTATTAACTGAAGTTATCAGACTTGTATCTTAATTAAAAAAAATACTTTATGAACATTATTAAATGTTAATTGAAGTCAATGTAAGATACAAAATAAGATCACAAACTTAGCATAATTGTGAGTGTGAGCCACCAACAATTTTGTTATAGTGGAGGTTGTGAGGTAAAACGTGCCCGTGATGCAAAAGCAGTGAGGCAAGAGTTATGTCTTTGTTATGACGCCAAGATAGACAGAATGTCTATCTTGGCGTCATAACAAAGACAATAGTTGCGTTTGATTTGAGCCGGGCCTGTGCAGAATCCATCACCATCGATCACCTCAGCTGTGCCTTGGTAAGCATCACCTGGTTGATGAGCTGATAGGCTTCTGATTGGCTCTTAATTTTGACAACAAACACCACATGTTCTATAAAATACTATCTGTGTAATTGTAATATTTAATGCTCGATATATTAGTAATCTTTCGTGCAATGAAGTTTTAATCTGTTAACAAGCATAATGTCTGGTCATAATAATAATACTAATAATAAAGGTTATATATATGACTTATCAGATGAACAGTTACAAAGTGCTTTACAAGGCAGATGAAAGAACAGAGGATCATGTGACAGTAGGGGGATCACTTCTATTTCAACTTCAATCAGTGATCATGAACACACTTTATCTCTTCTGTTATAACTGTGGTCTGCAGATTACAGGTAACCTACAGGTGATCTAATCTGATCTGTATTTTCTCTGAAGGCTGCCCGAAAGCATCTGATTTGACTGCAGCTTTTCATCACTGCTTCCTGCTTTGGCTGCCTGATGTTGTCTACTTTCCAGGCGAGGCGCAGCTCATCTCAAATGAGCCTATCAACAGGCTATGTTGTCTTGGTTAATGTCAAGTTGTCATAACAAAGACATTCAAAGGGTTTTGTTGTCTTGGTTAATGTCAAGTTGTCATAAGAAAGACATTCAAGGGGTTTTGTTGTCTTGGTTAATGTCAAGTTGTCATAACAAAGACACTGAAAGTGTTAACTTGTCTTGGTTAATGTCAAACTGTCATAGCAAAGACATCTCGAACAATGTCAGCTACACTTTAAAGACCTCATGAACGAATGACACCTAATGATAACAATCATAAACATAGATTTCATGTTCATGACATGGTATGGTTATGACAGTGAATGGCAGTCTTATGCACAGCCCTTTAAATAAAGGATTGCCCATTTTTTAAATATCTTGGAAAGGAGGGACCAGGCAGATTCTGATGTTGTACCTGCTTCTCACTTCATGTCCAATACAACATCAGAGTTACTGGCAGCACTGCAACAATCTGCCTGTCAACCTCATGCTCCGTCTGATCTCGAGTCTGACGCATAAAAGTGAAGACAATGAGCAAACTAACAACTGACTTTATCGTACGGCGCTCTTCCAGTGTCCTTTAGAACCTCAGACCTCAACCTCTCCTCCAGAAGGTCAGAGGTCACCATCAGAGCAGCAGCCCTGACTCTGCTGTTCTGCTGTTTAGTCAGCAGGGCCGATGGTGGTTCAACAGGACGGTCTCACTGATCAGTATGCTGCTGTTCGCTGCTATGCTGCGACTTTGCTGTGATCTCATTAATTGGTTTACAGTGTGCATAATTTGTATGCACGACCTGAGGTTATTTTGTGCCGCTGCCTGTCTGTGTAGTGATAGCGTTGGTATGTTAGACCATAAACCTTCCTCCATAATTGATGAGGACAGAGCTGTGTGAAGTCAGTGCCAAAATCACCAGCCTACCAAGCAGTTTCTTTCTTGTCTCTGGTTGTATCGGGCCCTTTTAACATGTTTACACAGACCTGTAAGCAGTTTTTTCTTCCAGTGAAGTGACTGCTGTTGATATGCCTGTGAAGGGCACTGAGTTTCTTGAATTTCTGTTGGAATACATTTACCAAAAATAAATGAAGTAGTCAGCCATGTGCCTGTAAATAAAGGTTAGAAACATTACCTGAATAAATATAGCCGCTATAGGGAGGGCTTTTATTTAAAATTATTTATTAAACCCATTTATTTTAGTTAAGTCATGTATCTTGGAGAGTAGTTGCAACCAAGAATCTTTACATAGTAAAAATAAACTACTTCTTTTAACTTAAAAAAGTTAGTGTCCAGTCTGTCTTAGTGATGTCTGTCTTAGAAATGTTGACCAAGTTTGTCAGACTTGTATCTTAATTAAAAACGATTAATTTTAGACGTTACTTAAGTCACTGTAAGATAGAAAATAAGGTCATAATCTTAGCAGAATTGTGGACCTGAGCCTCTGTGTAGACAGTTTTGCTATAATGGAGGTTGTGCAGTAAAACATGCCAGTGATGTTAGCTTCCTCGGATGATCTAAAGAGGAAGGTGGAAAAAGGAAAGTGCCAGAGAGGAGAACCACTCAGTCTGTAGGAAAAGACAGACAGAATGACACCGGAGATGAATATCAGTAATGCAACTCATGGAAAATTCCACTAGATTTAGTAGATAACATGAATTTGGACTTGCAGAAACCTGGCAACCACTTTTATGGACTAACTCCCTTAAAATGAAAACAACTTACATTTAGGTTGCAAGACTCAAGAATCAAGAATTTCTATTGCTGAAAACTGCTAAAAGTATATGCACGTTTTCTTTGAAGCATACTTTCAGAAATTAAAACTTACGTGAAAACTATTTGTATACTTAAAGTTTACTACTCTTTTACTTCGAGTATACTTTTACACTGTAAAAAGTGTATTTCAGTAGTAGTTGAAGTAATGTTACGTTTTTGTCATGCTAAATGTCCCATTTGGCCTTCTGATAAGAACTGGAAATTACATAGTGTTCAATTAATCAGTGAGTGTTTGGTTTTATAGTTATTTTACTCTAGCTGTAGCTGTACTTCATGCAAACTGGGGAGATTGTGGAGCTATCCAAAAGAATTATTAGAGACAAACTGCTATTTATTTCCATATATAAACACAATGATTACCATTACTTTGCATATCTATGCGGAACTTGCCTTCTGCTGCTGTATGTTCTCTTTCTCCCTGCTCTCTCTCTCAAAACCCAGCCAGTCAGAGCAGATGCCTGCCCATCATGAGCCTGGTTCTGCATGAGGTTTCTGCCTGTTCAGTTTTTCCTTGCCACTGTCACCTAGTGCTTGCTCATGGTGGGAATTGCTGAATTTCTATAAATAAGATTATAAAGAATTTGGTCGAGACCTATGCTGTATGGAAACTGACATAACTTGACTTGAACTGACAACCACAGGAGGTGATTTAGGCCACATTCCAGCCAGATGTTTGAAAGTTGTAAATGCACCCGTCTCTCTAAGTAGCACATCTACCAAATGTACATCAGAAAATGACATGTGGAAGTGTCTCTGTCATAATGATACAGAAATCAGCCATCTTTCTCCCAGTTCTCGCAGAGTAATGAGAATAAAGCAACCTCACTTGTGCGCTCATCTGAGTCATCCGTATGTTTGTGTTATGTTGGATCATATGACACAATGGCACGGTAATTCCACCCGACAGATGTGGGGCGTTGGGAACATGAATGGGTGTCAAGCAAGACAAGTGCTTGTTTTATCTTGTGTGTCACAGTGGACGACAACTAGCGCAGCATGCTGAATGCCAATGTCTGTGACATGTTCAGTGACATTGATAAGAGGACAGAGAGTTTATCTGCACACAACTGTGAAAATAAAAGGGCAAAATGAGAAGAATAAGGAATGCTTGGTTTTAAAGTCAGGTAGATAAGTAGGATCAGTCCGTGGCACCAACAGAACTTGTTTGGCAAGTACTCAAATGAATAGATGTTCATTTCTATGTAAAAGTGAAAACTTATGATTATTAATCATTTGGATTGATGATTAATAACATGTAATAACATGTAATAACACTTTTTGGTCTGTGTTCAATTCATGCAAACAAGACATGCTTTTACAAAAAGCAGCTTTTAATCTATTAATTCTGCAGTAACTTTTCTGTTGGTCCATTAAATATTTAACAGTAACTGATGTCCCTTTAATTGCAAAAAACTCATAAAAACATGATATTTTCTGACTTTGTAAATTGACAGGGATTGCCTGAATGCAGCATTCAACAGCTGTGGACAAATCTTGAGGAGACATTCAGTTTTCTGATGTTGCAGTTGCATCCACATTTGCATTTTCAGCTGGATATAGATGTGGCGATGTCTTTGGTCGTGGTGATGCTTCACTGCACAGTGAGAGAGGTTCAAAGATGACCATTCCTGCGACCAAAGATAGCCTGGGACAGAAGTCTGACAATGTTGGAAATTTAAGATAACCATCTCACAATACGATAGTTGCTATGACCTTCATCTAATGGGAATGTAGTATTTTTTTGTGGACAGAGATGGATTGTATCAGTAGACGCTACAATGCACGAACATACATTTAAGTATACTTCCTTAACATACGTAACACAATACAAAAACATATCATTTACACTGTACAGTCTACATACATCAAACCTGATGTTGTACCAAGGTGTATCAGATCTATGTCGCACAGTGCAGCTGCAATAAACTTTTAATATTACTGAAATCTCACAGTCCATTAGTCATAATATACAAGCTTCTGCCCTAATAATTGAGTCTATATATGTGTATGTGTGTGTGTTTGTGTGTCACAGATTGAGGTGATGCATGAAGAAAGCCAAGGAGGCTCCACCCATCTTGTTGTGACCAACGAGACTGAGGAGAGTCTGTCCAACAGACGCAGGTAAGGACAGAGTACAGCTGAGTGTTCATGTGCAGTTTATTTCATGACTGGAACATTAATTTGCATGATGACATCATTCTGTGGGTTAATAAACAACCTATGAGGTCATATTAATTCACCTAAAACAAAAGCGGTGCGCTATGGATTGTGGTGATTCACAGTTACCACATGTACTGTGTGTGTGAGGAGCACATTTCAGACACAGGTTGTGTAACAGTTAACATTCAGGTGACAGTGTACATGGTGATGTAGAACTGCAGTGAGGAATTTATCCATGTTTAATTTTACCCTGAGTGTATGGAAGCAGTCACATCAGAGCAACTACACCATCAAAACATTTCTATGTTTCTGCTACCTCTGTTCAGGTATATGAAAACACTCTGCTTTGAAGAATATTTTGTGTGAAAAGTCCCTTTTCAGTGAAGTAAGTTTCCACATCATACTGGATGGATGGATATTTCAAACTAGATGTTATGCAAAAAAACACTTGTATGTCCATGTGTTCAACTGAACTTTAAGTGCCATTGCAGAAGACAGTGGCACATTGAGATGACGTAATTAAGAGAACCAGTCAAATCCCCCTCAAAATGTTGAAAACATGATGAAATGTGCCATTTGTTTTCGTTTTATGTACACAGATCTGATACTGTTTCCTCCTGTCTCCTTTTTTATTGATACTTTTCCACCTTAGCCAAGCATAAAAAACAAATGCACTTAAGTGAGAGATAGGGCACCCTGCCTTGAAGCGATCTGCAGGTCCAAAGTGCAAGTCACAAACATTTTACATTATTCCAAATCCACCTTTGTCATCTTGTGCGGCGGGCACAAGGGGGTGTCCCTTCCTGTGCGTTCATGGTGCACAGGGCGATACACCTTATCAGTTAATGTTAATCTCAATTAACTCAGGGGTTTGTTTTGAGGCGTAACTGGCAATAAACCAATCAGAAAGTCAACTCTCTCCTTTTAAGAAGCCAGCATTGACAAGAAAATAGGTGAAAACACTGATTACATGGACAAGGCTGTTGGCTGGGATTCCCGCTAACATGACTGTGGGTGGAGGAAACAGAATCAGAAAGTATTTCTGACATTTGAGGGAAGTGACGCACAATTACACACAGGTTATTCAACGGGTGTATCCAACCAGCATCAGGCTCTGACAGAAGTACACAGACCTTTTTCTCCTCGGGTTGGGACAGTCTTGTAGTCAGATATAACATGTTGTTCATTTTTGATGTTATGGATCATAATTCTTTAATCCTTGTCTTTCTGGATCACAGTAAACACACACAAACAGTACAGCTGCTCTAGCTGTCATGTGACTCATCTGTAAAGACGATCTGATCCCATCCTGTGCTCACTTATAGCGCACTTATTTATAGTTATAACAATACTTCTTTATTTGTTATTAGTGAGAATAATTTTAGGGGAATGCACACACGCTGTTTATTTCAACATTTATGCTTTATTTGCCATCTTGCAATCATGTGAAACTAAACTGCGCCTGCAAGATAACAGTACTACTTGCGTCATTAACACCGTCCGATGTGTGCCAGATGTAAGATAAGGCCCAGAGAGACACAGTAAGACAACATCTGAAAGGTGGAGAAAAATTGTTGCATTGTGGAAATGAAACTCAACAATCAACAACCTTTTTCCAGAATCTTTTACTCCACCTTTAATAGTTCAGTCTGCAGCAGCAGCAGTCTGTTGGTGGCCTCACTTTCACCTGACTATTAGATAATTAGCTTTTACCATCTGTTTCATATGTGTCATCAATAATGTAGTTGATGTATAGACTTCTGTTTGTGAGGTGAATGCACTGTTGCAGTTTCAGATCTAGAATAGAATAGAATATCTTTATTGTCATTGCATAATAAAATATAAATAAAATATATAAAATAAATAGGTAGCTAAAATACATAGTGTTAAAATAAATAAGATATAAAAAACAACAAACACACAACCATACATTCTATCCTCTATCTTCTCTTCAACCCAATTTTCCAAATTCAGCAACAGAAAACACATTGTTTTGTGCCATATCGCTTCCTTGACATGTGCAACATACAGCAAAACTCCAGGTCAGGCATCAGAACCAGAACACAAAGGAAACAGGTGAAAACACTGATCATAAACCAACCGAATCACCACACAGAAGGAAGCCCACAATTAGTAGGTGTACACTTCCTTCCGCGTGGTGATACAGTTGGTGGGTTTAAGAATATAATTCCTATATGAAACTGCTCACAACAGGGTTTATGGATTATCTTGGTCATGACTTCTGGAAAGACACGTTGCTGTTTAGTTTTTCAGGTGTGTCTTTGGTGCTTTGAGCACCACGAGCCGAATGCCATCTAGTTCCATTATATTGGACAGAAATCAGACACGATAAATAGCACTACAGCTAAGAGGGAAAATATGTTCTACTCTGTTGTTTAGGTGTGGAAACTTGTTGAGGTGCTCACACATGAAAGCAATCTACGTTTCGTAAACTGTGCAAAAACAGAATCAACAACAATCAAGTATACGGCACCACTCATTGAATACATTACTGTATCCGTCTTTTCAGTAGTGAATGGTTTCCATCTGTGGACCCACCAATGTGCTCCCCCAGCAGTAAAAACGTCCCTTATAAGGTCACGATGCCAACGAACTGTGATTCAGCCTGTCTTGGAATTTCTATACAAACCACAGAGTAACAGGATGCAGCAGAACGGCAGCAGTTAGAGACACAAGAAGAGAGTCACAGGAAGACAGGGTACAGAGTGTGGTCAAGAACAGGAAACAGAGCGGAGAGAGAGAGAGAGAGAGTGGTGAGAAAAAAAAACCCTCTGATGTGGCAGAAGTCAGACATAACCTGAGGAGTTTGTGAACTGCTGCTCCTAACCTTAAAATGTAGAGCAGCAATTAGCTTGCTGCAACTGACCCTGACCTTTCACAAACATTCTTGACTTTATGTTCTCTACCTTGGTTGGGAAATGCATTAAAGTGTAACTTGCAGGTTAAATGTCCTAATGAGATTTATGCATAATCTTGTGTAAAATGACATTTTTAAAACTTAATTTAAGATTTTTTTGACATAAAGACAAAAAAAATTATAGGAAAATTTGGTCTGTTGGAGCAAGGCTCTTAAAAAACACTTTTTTTCATGTTGTGTCTATGATGTAAGAAGTACTGGCTGTGTCTGCCTCTGACCTACAGGCAGAAGTAGTTTGTCTTGAGTCTGAGCGGTTATCTTTCACTGGGTTGGTGTTTTTTAGCTAGTTTTACGGTGCATTTCACTTCCAGTGACCATGCAGAATCATTATGTAGCTACAGGGACACAAACTCCTGCCTGTCAGGAAATCGAGTCTGTGGTTTTCCTGACAGGAGAAGAGCAGGTGCTGCCTCTCGCTCCTGGGTGTGTATCGTGCAGGTGAAGAGGCGGGACTTCACTGCTGCCTCTGTAACTAAAACGGCATTCTGACTGCCTGCTGACCACACAAACACCTAACAAACAAAAAAATGTTTATCAGGGAACTGTTTATCATCTCTCCTCTCTCTGTCCCCCCTCAGCTGTTCATGTGTTCATTTTCAAGTATCAGGTTTTATCAGTCCGGTCTCACATCGCCTTACCTCCTATAAATCCACACACAGCCGCAGCAACGAGAGAGAGGGTGAGGGAGAGAGAGAGGTACAGAGGCTATGAGGGGAGAGAGAGAGGGGGAGAGATGAATGACTGTGCCGTTATAAACTTTTTCTTCGGTAGGTGTTTGTGTGGTCAGGTAAACAACACCAACCCAGTGAATGATAACCGCTCAGACTCAAGACGAACTACTTCTGCCCGTAAGGTCAGAGGCAGACTCTGGCACAACCAGTACCTCTTCTTACATCATAGACGCAACATGAAAAAAAAGTGTTTTTTAAGAGCCTTGCTCCAACAGACCAAATTTTCCTATAATTTTTTTGTCTGTATGTCAAAAAAATCTTAAATTAAGTTTTAAAAATGTCATTTCACACAAGATTATGCATAAATCTCATTAGGACATTTAACCTGCAAGTTACACTTTAAGCATCATTCAGCTCGGAGTCTGGCCGGATGGAGCTGTAGGAAATGTCTGATGAGAGAGTGAGTCAGTCAGAGCAGGACTGAGTACAAAGTTAAACCTTCTGAGAATAAACAGGTGATCAGAAGAATTTCTGACCTCCCAGAAGAAAATGATTCAGAACTTTCGGTCTAAATATTCCTCACACAGAGCATCTGGTAAGCTTTTTTTTTTATATGATTTATGAATGTGATCTACATTTGCTTCTATGTGGTTTCATTTCAGTCACCATTACTGGAGACTACCAATGAAA
Source organism: Lutjanus erythropterus (assembly GCF_056507025.1). Taxonomy (NCBI): domain Eukaryota; kingdom Metazoa; phylum Chordata; class Actinopteri; order Lutjaniformes; family Lutjanidae; genus Lutjanus; species Lutjanus erythropterus. The sequence continues at coordinate 3,346,356 of NC_139323.1, read as the reverse complement.
ATAATTAGAGCTGCAACAATTAATCAATGAATTGTTATTAATCAATTATTAAATTAATCAGTTACTTCGATTATCAATTAGTCTCAATTGTGAATATTTTCAGGGAGAATTACAGCGTGAATTAATCAATTAATTGAGAAAATGATCAACAGTTAATCAACAATAGAAACAAACGATAGTTGCAGCCCAGTACCCCAGGATTTACATCCATTCAACATCTGATATTGTTGTTCTTGTCTGACAGTAGTTTTGCTTTGTGTTTTTAGGGCAAAGTTGACATTATGACTGCAACTATTCCTTCCATTATAGATTAATCAAGAAAATGATTGGCAGAATCACTGTTTAATCAGTCTGTCATTAGACAGCCTCTGAAATGTCAAATAGTAGGAAAAAGTCCAAGGTGGGATCTTCAAATGTCCTGTTTTGTTCGACAGTCCAAACCCAAAGATTTCCAGTTTTCAATAGTGTAAAAAAAAACAGTAAATTGTCATATTTGAGAAGCTGCAAACAGTATTTTTTGTCATACTTGGCTGAAAAATAGCAAGTAATTATTAATAAAAATAGCTGCCAGTTAATACCCTTTCATTTGGCTAATCAGTTGACATGGAGAAAATGAAATGGGTACTGTACTACAAAGTACTCTTTATCATCTGTATGAGACACTGCCAGAAAGCCTTTTTAAAACTCGGTTAATGTTTTGAAATGGTTGCAGTTTAGGATCCATCCCAGATAATGTGTATCCCAATTTAAAGGTTTAAAGTGAGGCAAATTTTCCTCTAACATGGTAAATGCATTATCAGGGCAAGCACTTGAAGTGATTTTCACAGAGGAAACATGAATGAAAAAATCCAATTTAAGCACTGATTGTTGTAGTCTGAGGATGATATCATCCATCAAACCTTAATAGCTGCCTTTGCATACAGTGGCAGTCATATATTCTACCAGGAGTGCATTCACATTTGAAAAATCCACATTAATCATCTAAAGTGCTGCACTTGTGACAAGTATGCAGAGTAGGCCTGGGCGATATAGCTGCAAAACCTCTCACAATAATGAAGGTACATATCGGTCGATATTGATAATTATTGATCATGTAGGTTGTGACTTGTTGTGTACTCTAGGACTTCAAATGACAATTATTGTCATATTTTCTCAAGTCATCAATTAATAGTTGTTTTAAAATGTCAGAAAATGGTGAAAAATATCAATCTTTGTTTCCCAAAGTCCAAGATGACGTTCTCTTACTCAAGCTGATAAATCAATTATCAAAATAGTTGGCAATCAATTTAATAATTGATTAATTGTTGCAGCTCTAGAGTACTCCAAGGAGTGGAAGCAGCTAATGTGACAAAATGAGTAGAAATTACAATATTTCTGACCAACTACCTTGATATTGTGACAATATTATAGTGATAACTTTCACTAAATATTATGGTGCCTGCACAAAATATTAAACCAATGAGATATTTTTGATAAATAATCATCAGACAGGTGGATATAATGACTAAGTGGGTAAAGCCAGATTATAGAACAGTCTGATAAATTCAGAAAATTACATCACTTTACTGTCACCTTTAAACCCAGGAAAAGACAACAATGATGCTATATTGTGATATAACAACATCCAAAATCTACCTATCTGTCTCAATCTGTCTCATATCAGGATATGGAATAATGGTTTGTTGCCAAGCCTTAATGCCAAGCGTGAAATAAGCTTTGTCAATTGCCTAACTGACAGCAGAATTCATCCTATTCCACATCTGCTTTAGACCTTATCTTAGACTCTCCAAATAGAGCTAGAGTGAATAACAGTGTGCAGCAGGTTTTACCAACCTTTTATCTCTTTGACTTAAACAGAGTGAAAACTGCTCCTGCTGGCGACTGAAGAACCACTGAGTGCATGTGTTTGCTTAAGAGAAACGCTTTGGTCTTTATTACAAGAGAGCAAATACACAGTAGAAACGGCAAATGGTGGGATTCAACATGAAAGAGCAAAAAAAAAAAAAAAAAAAAAAAAAAAACTGGCAGATGTTTGTGTGTGTGAGGTACCTGTATATGTAGTCAGTTGAAGCAATAAATTCTCAGTGCTGCTGTATTGACAGACTTGTATTTCCTGCACCAGTGATGCCACTGGATGTAAAGTAGGCTATTTTTCAGTTTGGATTTATAGTCGGGGGTGTACTAGGTGAACATTTTTGTCATCTAACACTATGATTTGGCCAACAAAGGTATAACTATAGGCTAGAGTTGTGACACATGGGAACAAGAGTTTGGGCGACAGACGCTCATGTGCGATGCAGTGCCAGCACAGCTCCAGAAGCGCTTTTCTTGGTTAGTATAGCACAGCCTTAGGCATTTTACACCAACATCGAACTGAATGGAACTGGTTCAAGAGGCAGAGCTTATCTGGTGGAAAGGCACCAACTGAGGAATTTATGCTCCAGTGACTACAGTCACCATCAACACTGGTGGACATTCACATGAAAAGTAGCAAATTATCCTTTTAAGAAAATCTATGTAAAGGCAGCCATACAAGAGTATGTGTTCTGATAATATGGCAGACACAGCATCATCATTCTCACCATTGTGCAGTACAGGTTACCCATAAATCCTCTGGATTGGCCATACACTTTAGGGTCTGTTGCTGCCTGCCATAGTGAGCGCACATCCGTGGCGTGACCATGTGATGTGATCATGTGATCATAAATGCAAGGGTGGTATGGAGCCTTGGCCTCCCCTGAAAAGTACACATGCTCCTCAGGAGAGACGCCCATGGCCTTGGCGCAGATACCCATGAAGACATCGTCAATGTACATGGAGGAGTTCAGCATGAGGGTTGCCTGGTAGATTTTAGCAGCCACATCTGCTGACACCACATACCCCGCTCCAGCGGTGTAGTCTGGGTAGGCAGGCCAGGGGTACAAATCGCTGGGGACATGGTATTTGCTATCTTTACGGCGAACTGGAGGGGCTCCTCTGTGCACATGCCCCACCCACACATTTTTGGCCCCTGATTGACTGGTCAGGAGCTGCCGCAGGTACTTGACCAGATTGGGCATGTGGACGAAGATGTCGTCATCTGCAGACATGAGGAAGTGGGCCTGAGGGCAGAAATCATGGCCCCAGTGGAACTGCAGAAGCAGCTTGGCAGTCAAGTTGTGGAAGGTGTCCAAAAAGTCCTGCTGAATCAGGTCTCCATAGGCCTGGTCCTCCTTCAGCAGCGCTCTCTGCATGCTGGATCTCGGCCCGATATCCGGGTGCACACCAAGGGCGAACACTACCCTCACGCTCGCCCCCAGTTTTGACGAAACAAAGCTCTCGTTCCCCCATGTGTCCCTGATGGCCTGGCGTCGCTCAGAGTTCTCTGGCGATGATTTGACAAACAGAAGCAGGAGGACATCATCTCCACCTTCAGCAGCCCCACCTCCACATTTATCTGGATGGTTGATGAGGTACGGATAGTGCGCCAACCCACCATCAACACCGTCCTTTCTGTGGCGATGGTTGGAAGTGATGGCGAAAGACGAGTTAAGGAAGTCGTAGCTGTTGATCAGGTAGCGATACGTGTAGGACCTCATGTGGCTGACCACGTGGTGGTCCAGCTCCTCCCAGCACACCATCACCATACACAGCACCAGCCCTGTGGTCAGCAGCTGTACACACTGGCACTTGCGGATTCGACGGAAGTTCATGAACATTGTGACCAACACTCGTCTCTGCTGATATCTGAACAGCACAGATTCTTTCAATCTGTAGACTTCTGTCTGTCTTCCCCGTCTCGTCTTTACCTAATAGTAGAGTATGCTATTTCATCCCTGCATTCTTTCACCCTCAAGCTTGACTTCTCATATGACTTTAACTTCTGCCTCTTGCAATCCTTTCAACTGTCTAATCGTCTTCCCTTATCATCTCCTATCATCTGTCCATCCCTCCTCCTCCTCCTCCTGCACTACCAACTGGCTCCTCTTTTTGATGTTGTCAAGTCCAATAGGCTTTTGTCAGGCTCTTCAGCAGTCTGGGCACTCCGTAACTGATCTCCCTCCGCTGTGTGAAGCAACAGCTCCACTCCCTCATAGTGATCAGGCTGCACACAGCACTAGGTAAAGCTCCTCAAGTGTCCGTCCTTCAGCTCAAAAAAGTCAACATGCTCTTTGGTCCTTCTCTGCCAAGAACGCGTGGTCAGTTTCAGGCCTCTTGTCCTCGTTCTTATCCCTCGTCCAGTCGGTTATTGTAACGTCAGCATGTCGTAGGAACACATGGCATCTGAGAAAGAGAAACAACAAAGATCAGGGTCATGTAGGCAAGTGTAGTTGTATGAAGTACTCATCCAAAGTAGGTGTAGATGGCGGGCGACACATCCTCAGTTTGGAGAAGCAGAATTGAGTACAAACATGGAAGCTGGGCAATATACTGCTGTGGACAGGGTCAGCAGCAAAATGTATTTTAGAAAAGAAAGGAAAATCTATATCATTTTAGATTTACGTTATATTTAGAATTATTTCACCACTTAACCTTATACATTGGAAAACCTACATTGTATAAACCAAATATCATTCTTGCTAAAGCCACCAGACGCAAAACCACTAATTCTACCTCACAGAACACAAAGGTTGCTGACATTCCTCGACTGCTTAGTTGGTTAGTATTACTGTTTGACTTTGGTGATGAAAGTTTAGTTTGGATTTACCAAAGTCACACATAAACACAAACAGTGGTTGACTAGCAACTACAGTACAGTACAATAAAGTTGCTATTTTTGTAAATGGAGTCTGGTGGCTTTGGAGAGAGCAATTCAACTTAAATTTCACATCAAAAAAGGCTTCAGACAGCAAGGTAAAGGTTTTTAAGTAAAGTACATTTTGCTGCTGACCCTGTCCACAGCAGTAGATTGTTCGGCTTCCTACACCAGTACTGTTGGTAATCACTGACTATGGATGAGTACCTCATTTAAAGAACTTAAAAGAATCTGAATTATCCCTTTAATTTTGATATATTTAATTAATGACTAGCATCACAAAAACAATCAATTCAGGCCAATAGCTGCAAAGAAATATACATATTACATATTAATCAAATCAAATTTGTAGTCAGACTTAGGTCCTATTTTTCTAGTTTTGAAAGCACATAAACACACACATTTTCTTTGTCTCATGATGTTTCCTTTGGCCTCTACTGTGAACTGATCAATAAAACAATAAAACTAAATAATAATAACATACATACACATACATACATATTGGCATATGTTGTTCCCAGTACACCTAAAGTAATGAGTGGATAGTTCTGGAAGTTATACTGCAATTGTGATTTTTTTTTTAAGTTCAAGTAAACAAATGGAAACATACAAATGAATAGTAAATTCAGTTTCTGCCATATTCGACCCATAAATCTTTGCACACTGGCCCTTTAAATCATGCAGCAAGAAGAACTATGCCAAATTATTTGCTGGTTCCAGTTTGTCAAATTTGAAGATTATCTCCTTCTCTCCGTCTCATATTTTTTAAATTGTATTTTTTTCACCCTTTGGCCTGTTGGTCAGATTAAACATGGCATTTTCAGTTGAAATGTTCCAGATTTAATGATTCACAAATTAATTTGAAAAATAATCAACTGATACTGAAAATAATAATTCCAGGGATCATAGCAAAATGTCTATACACTGAATATTTCCAGGTGTTCTCTCATTTGCACTTCATCGTGGCTGCTATGTCAGCAGCAGTTGCACACTAGCTCACGCTCTGCACTTTTAGCAGTGGTTTCTGAGGTCGAGGGTATGTCAGAGTGTCTTGCTCATAATGTTATAAAAATTATATTGCGGCACTTGAGACACATACACTTGAGATAATAATAAAGCTAAGCGGCCAAAAGGTTTGAATAATAGCAGCACAGTGGTTTACTAGCTTGCTCACATGATTGCTGATTTATCTTTGCTATGTTGGATTTATGGTAATGTGTATTTTCAGAAATGTTATCATTTTTGAGAGAAAAAAAAAACAAAAAAAACAAGTGGCCACCCTGAAATCTGATTGGCCAGCCCATTATCCTCAAGTGTGATTGATTATCTGTCCAGTGAGAGGCAGGACCTTAATTTGAACCAACTGTTTGAAGAATATTTTTAAATGTGCATCATTTTCTTTTGTAGCCTTCTTTTTTTGACAAGGTTGACTTACTTAAATAATAATGATTCATGCTTCATAAAACAGTGCCCCACTCTGGCCACCCCACTCAAAAAAGTCTAGATATACCCCTGTCAAACACTAATTTGGGACCGCTGAAGTAACTCTGAAGACCCCCTAGGGGTCCCTGACCACCTGTTGAAGACCCCTGCTTTAGCACATTAGTTGCGGATTATTTTCTCATGATAAATTTATCAATTTGTTGATTTTATCATTTCAGCTCTGATGTGCTTCAGTCATTAGCAACAGAAGTCTATTTCCAGCACTCTTGTTGCTGTGACTGTTACAGATGCAGCACCGAGCTGCAAACAGTGCTGCACCACAAAATGAAGATAGCAAAGCATGACAAAACACAAAGTACCTCATTAAATCATATCAAAAGTGTTGTGTGATGATAAACATGTTGATCCTCTCCTGTTACACATTGTTCATCCATTTAATCGACGCGCGCACAGGTGACTCCGCAGATCTACGAAGTAGGAGCTCTCACAGACAAAAACATGTTTTTAAAAACGAACCAGGAGTCAATGTACGAGAGCTGTCCAGCGGGATCTCATCAGGAGACCAGACCCCACCTGTTGTCTCACGGATCAGTCAGTTCTAGTCAGACACTGCAGGTCCACCGGGACAAAAGCCGGCGCGTAAACAGGATTCTCACAAAGAGGCTGAGTTACTCACCGATGGTTTTATATGTCCAAACCAAACCGGCGGGGCTGAAGCCTTCATCAGTAAACAAGCGAGGACAACATTACTATAAGTGGTCGCGGTTTCACGTTAACACTAACTGTCGATCTTTTAGGATTTGCTGTGACGGTTCGTACGTCACCGCGTACGCGCGCACAGGTGTAGGCAGGTGTTGTTAATGTTCTTCCCTCTAGGCGTTCTAGTGTGGAAGGTGTGTGTGTGTGTGTGTGTGTGTGTGCGCGCGCGCGCGCGCGCGTAAGACTGGTAACTCTTCCTTGGTCTCATATTGTATCACAAATGTAGGTCAAATATAAGAGCGACTTTCAGTTGCAGATTGGCCAGTAAATTGTTTCAGGGGCGATACCAGTACCAGGTCTGAGGATTAAAGAAATACATGTAGTGGGTTTATGTAATCTGGATACAAATAAAGGTGGCTGTATTCCTTTACAGTTACAGATAAAAAAAAGACATAATCAGATTACAGATACAGTTATTAGTAGGATTACAGATTACAAAGGAATGAACATCTGAACAAACTAATAAACCTGACAACAAACATAAAACACTTACAGCTGCAATGATTAATCGACTAAAAATTGACTATTAATCTGCATCTATTTTGATAATCAGCTAATAGTTTTGAGTCATTTCTTAATACAAAAAAGTCAAAATTTTGTTTTCAGCTTCTTAAATGTGAGTATTTTCTGGTTTATTTACTCCTCTCTTGACATTAAACTGAATATTTTGAGTTTTTGACAAAGCAAGACATTTGAGGACGTCGTCTTGAGCTTTGAACAACATTTTTCACCGTTTACTGACATTTTATAACTAATTAATCGATTGAGAAAATAATCATTACTTGCAGCCCTGAAACCACTGTATTAGGCTAAACAATTTTATATAGAGATCATCCAAAAGACAGAAAGTAATCAAGGTCCTTTACTTTAATATTGTGATATCTGGATTACTGACTACATTTTTAACAAATAAGTAGTAACTGTATCAGAATACATTTTTAAAGTAACGTATAGTTCTCTGATTTACTACATGAATCTTGTTTTGGCCTCCAAAATGAAAAAAAGCTGATATAAACAAGAGGAAATATAAAAGATAGGAGCAATATATGCTATATGTACAGAATAATATATATAATAGAATAATCTAATAGCCTTAATGAAATAAAAATTGCCTACTGCCACTGCTTTTCCAGAGAGCCTCTGTGTTCTTGTGTTTTCATGTCTGTAGGGAACAGTTCTTTTAATCTCTAATAGTTCAGCATCACTTTTACTTGTTTGAACTTGCATTAATCTCCAGTAACAATATTTTTTTCATATTCTAGAGGGAACATTATTGTCAGCTAAGTGTACTTTATATTTTCCATTCCTCTTTGCATCACTCTGATAACTGATTTATATGAATTTAATATGATTTGTAGTGTATAATGGCTGGCTTCTCAGTTATGAGTTCATACTAACTGAATCACACACAAGGGAAATTTTTTATCAATATCCGCTGGTTTCATCTTGATATTTCAACTAAATGCTGTTACAAAAGAGCTGTGGCACGCACACAAGAGTTTGAAGTGATCTCAGTTCATGTACAAATGTATAAGATCTCAGTCAATTCTGTCTGCCTGTGCTGCAGTGGAAATAAACACCTTCATATGTAAATGTGTGTTCAGATGAGACTGTTGAGCCTGTTTGTGTGGATATTGTGGTGACCATGAGGACATAGCCTCTGATATGAGGAAACTGTTAACCACCAGAAATTATTCAAATTTCTGTGTGTGTGTTTTTTTTATGAGTGTGAGATATCAGCTGTAGGCAGTTTGAATATTTCTGGTAGTTGACTGTGTCCTCATGTCAGATGTCCCTCCCGAGCTGTGAAACTGTTTCCAGGTAAAACATGAAAAAGACACGCACATTCAAAGTCCAGTGGGAGGGATGCTGGATCATACAAAAAAAAAAATACATACACAAGAGCTTGAGATCTGAGCCCAAACCTGATGGGACCCAATGGGTTTGGGTCCGCTCGGGCCTTATTTCTCACATTTTTCAGTTTGAGCTCGACTCAAACTCTTTTTTTTAAAAACAATGTTTTGAGTTTATAAGATCCAAAACTTTAAGTTCATCTAAAAGAGAAAAGTCAATGATCTCAACAAAATATCAGTAGTTGGTAAAACTTTTTCAAAACTTTTTCTCAACTTTTTAATTTTTCATTGTGGTCCTGTTTCTGTTCTCAATGATTCACTGATGGGATCATTTTGGACGTTTTTAACCTGCATCAAATAAAAAACAAATACATATATTTTTTTAGTTCCTAAAATGTAAAGATTCAAGTTTATCTAAAGAAGAAAAGTAAATTATCTCAACTAAAGATTATAGGTCAGCAGTGTTTTAAAAGTTTATTCAAAAGTATGAATTGGGCTCACACTCAGCAGTCTACTACAGTGCGTTGCCTTGAATATGTTTTTGGGTCTCAACTTTTCTTTTTACAGTGCAGAACTAGAATGCAACAGTTCTGTTCTGCATTCTCTATACCAAGGTGAGGTGCAACCAGACCGGTGGAAATCAAAGTTTCCCTTCACACAGACTCAAGACAGACTGACTGAGACACACATATCTCACATTCAGTATAAAAACCTGATACGTACTGTAAATGGATGTCTTTATACATTAAATGAGTCAGTGTGACACTATTAACTATAGCCTACAGTGTTCAACAGACCGCTTCATCAGCTGTGTTTCTATAACATGTGACTGTTCACAAAGCGGCGGGACAGGGTATCCTGTTTCTCTCTGTTCTGTGAATCTCTGTTGATGCTGGTTGACATGTCATAAACTCCCCCCACCCCCACACGCCAACCCCCACTGCTTTCTTCTTCATTTCCTTTGTATTCTTTGAGGCACACATTTAACCTGCCTTCCTACAATTGTTGGTTCAAACATGAGCACATATAGAAACATGGTGAAGGGTCAATACCACTGAACTCCCACCCAGTCCAGTCTAGTCCCTAACAGTTCTGTAAGAGGACGCCCCTTTAAAGAAGTATTTCAACAATTTTCTTAAGATATAACTTATATCAGTTTGCCTGATGTTAATACTGTCATCACAAAAACTATTTTTTAACATTTTGAAAAAACTTAGAATTACTTGTGTCTCAACAAGCTGCAGTGATGGAGGGTTAGTCCACAGCTGTTGTCTACAACTGTACAGTCTTGGGGAGTAACCGATTACATGTTGCAGGCTAATGTAATCCGGATACAAAAAATAACTAACTTCTTCCATTACAGTTACTGATAAAAATGTAAGAAGATCAGATACATGTGGTAAAAATTATTAGCAGGGTTACAACCTTAAAAAAAGAATGGTATACTTCCAAGTACACAGCTGCCATTTTTGGTCTTTAAATCCATCAATTAATCAATAAATTGAACACAGAAAGAAAGAAGAGCTTGACAAACTAATAAACCTAACAACGGGCATAAAACACTTAAAGGAATCTGCTTGATAATCCATTAATCGTACATTTTTAAGATAATAAAGTCCAAATTCTCTCATTTCAGCTTCTTAAATGTGAATATTTTCTTGTTTCTTTACTCCTCCCTGACAGTAAACTGAATATTTTTGAGTTGTGGACATTTGAGGACGTCATCTTGAGCTTTGATGAACATTTTTCACCATTTTCTAACATTTTATGGACCAAACAACTAATTGATTCATTGAGAAAAAAGTCGATAATAATAATATTTTTTCAACTGACAAGATTGTGACAGGATTAATTAATCGATTAATTGTCCTGTCTGACAGTAAACTGAATATCTCTGAGTCGTATTTTCCTCTGATTGTTCACGCCTGACTGGAACAACAACAGTGATAGAAACAGAGCGGCCTGAAAACATGAAAATCACCATTGTATATTGTAAACACACCAAAACAGCCCGTCCCCTATGCTGGCTAACTGTCTTTAACTGTGCAGAGGACACTGTGAATGTAAGTGCCAACCCAGCACAAAGAGCTATAATAGAGGGGCTTTAGAGCCCCCGAGCAGAGAAGCTGCTGACGTGTGTGCAATGCTGCCACAGCATATTTTTGACTGAACACTGGGGTCAACCGACAATGGAGAGCTCTGACAACACGTGGCCGAGCCTTGACACCCAGCTACAGGTCTTGTGACCAAACATAACATGACATGATCCACTATCTAAGCTTTGTGCACGATGATCATTAAAGGAATAATCTCTACATTTTCATATATGACCATTTAACTACTCCACATTCTCAAATGGCACTACACAGCAGCAGTGATCAACATGGAGCCAGTTCACAAACACTTGAACTGACTGTGGTAAAAGACTGGTTTTAAAGGTTTCTCAATGGTAAACTCTCTACCACACAGGAAGAGGCGCCCTTTCTGTTTCATTTTTTTCTCTAGAATACTGGTGGTATGATAAACACGTCACATCTGAATGGGTTCAGATCAATTTAATGTTAGACTAGTTCTAATCAGAGCTGAGCAAATCCGGGTTTAAAATGAGTAAATCCAAATTTACTCAGTAAACCTGAATTAAATAGTTAAATCAATATGTTTATCCTTGCTTACCCAAATTAAAATAAATAAATGAATAATTAAAGTGCTGCCAGGACCTAGTAAGTATAAAAGAGGGGCAAAAAATGTTGACTTTTGGCTGCTCTGGTCTGCTCTGTGCTCTTTGACAAAATGTTACATTGTCTGCTAAAAGGTTAACAAAATGTTACAGTTTTTCCCAGCTTGCTAAAATTTGAATAAAACCTTACATTGTTTGCTAATTAGCTAAAAAAGTTAACAAAAAGTTACATTGTTTGCTGGCTATCTAAAAAGTTAACAAAATGTTATATTGTTTGCAAACTAGCTAAAAAGTTAAACAAAATGTTCTTTCCCGCTAGCTAAAAATTGAATAAAACATTACATTGTTTGCTAGTTAGCTAAAACAATAACAAAATGTTACATTGTTTGCAAAGTAGCAAGTGGCAGCAACTGGCAAACTGTTTAACACATCAACTGAAGTGTCTGAAAGAAGAGAAGCATCTTAAAACTTAATATGGCTAAGTTTGTCCCTCAGCTTTCTTTGACAAACGTGATTATTTTGCTCAATCGATATTAAAAAAAGCAGCCATTTTAAGAGTTAACTTCCTCCAGTGTAAGTTAAAAGTTCATACTGGATCACATTTTAAAGTTTTGGAGAATCAGGTTTAAAAATGAATCCTTGGTGGTGTGTCGGTAGATCCATTGTTCTCGTCTATGTTCTCACTCATATCAAAGAACAGCAGTACTTCTCTGCTGCTGCTCAGAGCAAGCTGTCACTTTTTCAGTTCACACACACACACACACACACACACACACACACACACACACACACACACACACACATATATACAGCACCAAGCAACCAAAGAGTTTCAATACATGGAATTACTTAACACATTTGAAAAAAAATTCAAAATATGTTAAGAGAGAAAATTAAAGTACTGATCTGAGTGAAAGTGTCAAATCAACAGCATTAAAGTTTACACAAATGATACTCTCACATGTCTACATACATACAGGAAATGGGAGAATAAATAACTACAGTCTAAAACAGTGAAACTGCTCTAGTGTCAGCAGCCCAGCTGCTGTTCTGATGATACTTTACTTACTTTACTAACTTTTTACTTTCTATTTTTAACTTTACTTTTACTGTAACCATGTGTGGTTCATGTAGCTTAACTAAATCAATTCTTTTTGTATGTTTTTATTATTTTATTATTTATTATATTTAAATCAAATGAGTGTGCATTCTGAGACAGGTGATGCCCTATCTCAGAATAATTAGTTAGTATTTCAAACTACTGACTTAGTATCTTAAAATAATAACTATTGCAAAAATTAGTGTTTAGTATGTTAAAATAATGACTTAGTATCTCAAAGTAATTAATTAATATTAAAAAAAAAATCATGATTTAGTATGTCAAAATAATTAGTAATTATCTCAAAATAATTAGAATTGCAAAAATCATGACTTAGTACCTTAAAATAATGATTCAGTGTGTCAAAATAATGAATTAATATTTCAGAATAATTTGTTAGTATTTCAAAATAATGAGTTAGTATTTCAAAAGAATGAGAAACATTCTTCAAAGTTATTTTCTCATTATTGAGATACTAAGTCATTCAGCAGTGGCCTTCCATACTAGGCAGCATGGATGAAGAATAGGCTCATTACTCAAAAGTCTGTGAGAACTTTGTTTACCAGCTCTGCTTCTCTTCCAAATTAGGAGCTTTGAATGTAAGCAAATGTGCAACAGAGGCAACTCTTCCACTGTGGCTCAGAGCAGAGAGAACAGTTTATATTGTACCATCCACCCAGCAAGAGCACTCCTCCATCATGCTGTGTGTCATACTTAGTTTGACATTGTTCTGATTCTCTACATAAAGATTGGTATTGGCCACTGGGGTGAAATATTACAGGAATGCAGAATATTTCTGTTATTTAGGCTGCGGTTGCGCTGTGAGTTTAGTCATACAGTCTGCCAGCTGAGATAACTCTGGTGACTGATCTGCTACAAATGAATAGAAATATCTACTGTACTGTACACCCCCACCCCCAATTTAACTGTCAGGACAGGTCCTCACCCCAATTTCATGGGAAGCAGAGGGAACATTTCAAGAGGGAGCTGGAGATAATACAGATTTGGAAATGAGAGTTTTGTTTCAGTTACAATTTTCTTCTTGTTTTATTTCTGCAATTTTGGCTATCATTTATTTAGTTATTGTGCTCACCAAAGTAATTGCTGAGATGTGGGAACACTGTGACATCACTACAACAGTCATCGGGAAACATGATGACCTACTTATCTACAGTAGAGGACTGTGAGGGTAAAACTAAAAGTAGACACACCTGAACTGTCAGAAGTAATGACAGGAAACGTATGTGGGCGCACAGTTAAAATCATGCAGGTGCACCGAATGTATGAATGTCAAAGTTGATCCAAGAGGTGGCTCTGTAAACTCTGACCCATCCGACTCTGCACTCATGCCACGATCCCTAATTTTTAACATTAAATACAGGTGAGTAAAATGTTATCAAAGGTGGCAGAAATGATGGCCCACAGTACAGAACAGGGCCCAAGTTGTAGTAAAGTGGTCAATCTAAGTCTTACACTGTGGCTCAAACGTGACTGAACTAACCTGAGACTTTGCTTATTAAGATGAAAGCAGGAGTGCCATCAGCATCCAACTGTGTGGGCCTTTCACACTGCACATAGCCCAGGGCTAAAAACATTCTTAGAGCCTCCTTACGCCAGGCTACCACATAGTCTGAGCCAAAAATTGGGACCAGCCAAAGTCCCGGACCAGTTTCTTCCACTGATTGTTGGGTGGGGTTAAACTGAGGTAAATCAACCCAAAACTCCCGTAGTCTGAGCCCTGCTCTTGGGAACTGTTAGCCTCAGGTTAAGACAGCTTTCACTCTGGCACAAACCGGGTACATTCCCAAGTGCAGTAACCCAACTTCTGCCTCAAGCTTGCTGGCTCTGCTCCAGAGTGGGCTGAGGCTTGAGTTTGCTGGGTTATGCTCTGAAAATCCACTAAAGGTGTCAGTGTGAAACAGGGCTAAAGAGTAGACACACATCATTCTGGACAGTAAACAGTTGTGTTTTCCAGTAGACATTCGACCAAGGTTTAGTGAAGGTGCAGTGTGAATTGTAAAGCCCTGGGCTCAGGTGAATCTTGGGGTCACAGGGTAAAGGCAGAGTGTGAAAAGCCTTGAATGAAACAGTGCAATACTCATGAGCAAGTTCTGAACCGCACACTGCATACAGCATGATGTCAGTTTCACTCATGACTTGGTTAGGTTTCAGCACTAAAACGTCTTGGTTAGGCACCAAACGTCGTTGTGTAGGTTTAGGCGCTAACATTACTTCTGTGGTTTAGGCACTAAAATGTCATAGTTACTTTTAGGTACTAAAAATTCTTGGTTATGTTTAGGCATCAAAACATTACGATTAGGTTCTTGGTTAGTTTAAGGTACCAAAACTTTTTGGATAGGTTTTAGGCACCAAATTATTGGTTAGACTTGGGCACCAACATTACTTGTGAGGTTTAGGCACCAAAACTATTTTGTTAGATCTAAACATTAAAATGTCTTGGTTGAGTTCATTCACCAAACTTAGCTGCTTGGGTTTAGGTTCATGTGGGAACCAAACCCTTGTTTTTTGTGTGAAAGTCCCATGTTCTATGCTGGTGCTACACCTTCATACACACATGGACTGTCAGATGTGGCACTGACATGGTGTCCTCTAATGGATTGGAGGGTCTACTGCACACTTTAACATGATACTCTGCTGATTTATAATGAAAACATATTCAAACAGATTTATTGTGAATCTGATTGTTTTTGAGTATAAAGTGAACACAAATCCATGTGTGCAATCTGGTGTGTCCCAGGCAGAAAATTAACCACGTCAGAACTACATTTTATGACTTTCTGTCATGTGAGTTGTTTAGGGTCTGTTAGTTTTACATCCTGTTTGCTCTCTGTTCCCTCTCTAGCCTATGTAGCCTGCTCATTCTGAGCCTGATTCATCCCCTCCGCCTTACTGGAACACTCTTGTAAACTTTGGATCTGGCTTGGCAAGCTCCCAACAGAGAACCGGTGAAAAAGTGCTTTGAGTCTGGGACTATTTACTTGTTTGACTGCATCATCTTGACACATCCAGCTTGTTTTTTTCTCACTCGTACCTCTTTAACTCTGTCAGTCTGCTACTGCAAGCTGACACCTTTAGCCCTGAACACTGGAAGGACTATATACTTCATTTAGAGCAAAACCCATCAGCACACAGACACACACACACACACACACACACACACACACACACACACACACACACACACACACACACACACACACACACAGGAGTATCTGACTTACCAGTCTGTTTTTGAGTCTAGTCCATGTGTGAGGTAGAGATCTCCCCTCCTCTCCTCAGCTCCTGTAAACTCTCCTTGAGTCTGTCTACCTATACTTTCTCTACCTCACTCTTTCCTCCTGCTCCTCTTTTTCTTTCAACATCTCCTCTTCCAACCAATTACATTTTCCTCTTCTCCTCTTCTCCTCCTCTCACTTTTCCCCCTGTCAGAAGCAGTAGTCCACTTCAATTCGGCTGTGCTTCAGAGGCAGCTCTTATTGCCCTGAAGGTCCCAGTGTGTGAGAGAGATACTGACTGTGTGTATGGAATGGGCTGGGCGTATCTTGTACAGGGGGAGGAACCACCTCTTTACCTCCCCTTCACTTTATTCCACCTCCCCCGTATCTGTGCGTCCTTTCAGACAGTGTCAGTATTTATATGCACAAGCACATGGGAGGAATTTTGCTTTTTGCATGAATGAATACGTTAGTTACTTCCCTGTGGATACAGTACACATATATAGAAGTTGCACTAAAACACCACACACAAGCTGGATTTATTACTGACCAGCAAACACACTCTCAAATATTAAAATGTCAGCCAGTACGGGACACCAGACTAAATCCAACCATCCTGCAGGAGCTGACAACGGTACTCAGCAGACCTGTGCTCAAATAACATGCATGAAGATGAGAAAATTTAATGAACATCTGTGCAAAAGGTAGAAGAGTCAGTTAGCTAGTTTCACTTCCTGAATAGATGTTGAATTTCAAAAGAAACATACTTCCTAAATGTTAAATAAATAGTAATGTGGTGCTGTTTTTTTTTACTATCTTACAATTCACATTTCTTACACAAAAAGAAACTCAACAATTTTAGGTCACTTCTACTATCATATAAGGCTCACTACAGGAATAATAGACACAGAGAGAGACACAGAAACCAAGACAGACTGAAGCCTCAGGAAAAACAAAAGCATTGAATTAGGTTTAGGCACAAGAATGACTAGGTTATGTTTAGGCATTAAAACATCTTGGTTTAAGAAAAGATCATGGTTTGGCTTAAATATGTTGAATTTGCATGGAACATACTCCCTAAACACTAAATAGATAGCAATGTGGTACTGTCAAGTTTTTTTTAAATAATTCAATTACAACTCAGATTTCCTTACAAAGAAAAAACTATTCAGAATTCAGAATTAGGATACTGTCTGCCACCTTTCCTAACCCCAGAGAGACACAGAAACCACCACTGTGATAGACTCAAACCTCAGTGAAGGCAAAAACCTTGAAATAGGTTTAGGCACTTGCTTATGTTTAGGCACCAAAACTGCTTGGTTAGGTTTAGGAACCAAAGCCTCTTGCTTAGGTTCAAGAAAAGATCATAACTTGAATTGAGATACCTACTTTCTTGAACTTGTCCAATGTTGCAAAGGGAGGAGTTCAGCACCAAAACTTCATAGTTAGATATAGGCACCAACATTACTGGTTCAGGTAAGACACCAAAACTTTTCAGTTGGGTTTAAGCACGAACATCACGCATGAGATGTAGGCACCAAAACTACATTATTTGGGTTAGGTGCTAAAATTCACGTTTAGGCACCAAAATTACTACTACTTAGGTCTAAGAAAAGATCAGTGGATTAAAAGTGGAGTGTGGATTAAAATACCTACTTGAAAAAAAAAATGTTGAATCTTGCAAAGGAACAACATCATGCTAAACAGAAATACAAACACAAACACAAAAGGCATAATGTCAAGCTTTTTTTTTTGTTTTTTTCACAATTCAGTTAATCATTCCTGAAAAGCAATTCATATTTCAGTGTGCTTCTACTATTACATGAGGCTCACTTCGAGAATAATGGACAGATATTAGTTCTAATTACTTATTCCCTGCAACTGAGACTAAGTAACCCCCAGATACTGTCTGTCACCTCTCCTGACCCCAGAGAGGCAGTGACTCTAAGGGGCTCTAAACAGATTCAGGTTAGTTATTTCATTAGTCATCCAAAGAACACCACATTGAATAGGCTAAATGTCAATGATTTGGTTTCAGAAATAGTTCAGAGATGCAGTCATTTTGGGGAATGTTACCCCCCCACACACACATACACATTCTCAGAGTCAAAAACTACTAAATGCCTATGGACAGACCTTTTTATGTATTTGACATAGTCTGAAGTCATGTCACTTGGATCAACTGTTAAGTGTCTATGGCATCAAATAACATAATCATGAACCCATCATCGAGGAAGTGAACAAAACTAAGCAAGTAAAATTCATTCAGGACATTTGCACCCAAAAGGAACACTAAATTTAAAGGTTTAGAATAGGAATTTTTAAAGATACGTAGCTGTAGAGTAGTCTAGATATCATCATGTTGAAACCAGGACTGCGTAATGGCTTTTACTACATGTTCATGTAACAATAGAAGCCACAGTTCTCAAATCTTAAGAACTTTGCCTAAATAGTTTATTCATCCATCCAGTAGTTAAATACACTGCCTGGCCAAAAAAAAGTCTCCACCTGGATTTAACTAAGGTCCTTCCATTGGATAATTACTGCAGTGATTAATCTGTTTGAGCTGGTAACAAGTTATTGAACTCTAACTGATGCAGTGAGCAGCTTCTCATTTCTTAAACAACCATGTCAGAAGACATATCCTGTGGTCGAGGAAAAGATGTTACTCTGTTTGAGAAGAGTCAAATTATTGTCCTGCATCAAGCAAAGAAAACAACTAAAGAGACTGATGAAACTACTAAAACAGGTTTAAGAACTGTCCAACACATTATTAAAACCTGGAAGGATAGTGGAGAACCATCATCTTCAAGGAAGAAATGTGGTCGGAAAATAATCCTGAATGATGGTGATCAGAGGTCACTTAAATGTTTGGTGGAATCAAATCATAAAAAATCAACAGTAGAACTCACAGCTGTGTTTAATAGTGAAAGAAAGAACATTTCCACACACAATGTGAAGAGAAGTCAAGGAATTGGGACTAAACAGTTGTGAAGCCTTAAAGGACCAGTGTGTAATAATTACAGGAATTTATGTACATAAATGAGATATATTATATATAAGTATGTTATTTATTATTATCAATCAACGTAAACTCATAATCTATATGTTCCCGTTACTTTAGAAATAGCCATTTATAGTTACATACTGTCGGGTCGACTTACAGAGATCATCATCCTGCGCCGTCTACGGCAGCGCAGAGCGGACAAACTGCTCTAACAGTGAGTCTTGGGAAGCCCATGGCGACCTTACATAGACGCCGCATCGTAAACACGGAAGTAGACAGGGAGGATAGACGTGGGTGATTGCTGGCAGACCATTTAGCGTTGTGAACCTTGACTGGCACAGTTGTGACAAATGGAGAATCATACATACACTGTACCAGAACAAAAAGCAGCAGACAGTGAATCCCCATCATCCAAGAAGCGGTGAGGCAAAGAAAGTAAACGCAAGCATGACAGGAAACGGCAAAAACACGAATCAACATCAGCATAGCGTTTACACGATGGAAATCACTGATGGAGGACAAATGTTTTCACAGTGACGCCGAGGTTGCCTGTTTTCTGCTGGACAGGTAATTCATCCTACACACATAACTGTAGTTTGTTGTGAGATAGCTTTCGCTCGCCATTTTGTCCGCTGACGGCCACCGTACTTTTGGTGAGAGAGGGGCGGTGTCGGGGTAAATCCTCTTAGTTGCAATCTAAGGTTTGAACGCTAGATGCCACTGGAAATCACACACTTCTCCTTTAAGAAAACCACTTATCATTGAGGATAATCAGAAAAAAAGGCTTCAGTTTGTTAGGGAGCATAAAGATTAGACTGTGGATCAATGGAAAAAGCTCATGTGGTCTGATGAGTCCAGATTTACCCTGTTCCAGAGTGATGGGGGCATCAGGGTAAGAAGAGAGGAGGATGAAGTGATGCTCCCATCATGCCTAGAGCCTACTGTACAAGCCTGTGGGGGCAGTGTTATGATCTGGGGTTGCTTCAGTTGCTCAAGTCGAGGTTCATCAATGTTATGTGTCCAAAAACTGAGGTCAGTTCACTACCTGAATATACTGAATGAACAGGTTTTTACATCAGTGGATTTTTTCTTCCCTGATGACACGGACATATTCCAAGATGAAAATTTCAGGATTCATTGGGTTCACATTGTGAAAGAGTGGTTCAGGAAGCATGAGTCATCATTTTAACTCATGGATTGTCCACCACAGAGTCCAGACCTGAACCCCACTGAGAATCTTTGGGATGTGCTGGAGAAGACTTTACACAGTGGTCTGACTCTCCCATCATCAATACAAGATCCTGGTGAAAAATTAATGCAGCTCTGGACAGAAATAAATGTTATGACATTGCTTATTAATGTGATGCCATGGAGGATGTGTGCCATAATCAAAGCTCAAGTGTGACTTTTTTTTGGCCAGGCAGTGTATATTCACATAGGCTAAATTAGGGTTTAGGATTGCTTAACAGTGGTCACTGTGGCCACAAGAGGCAGTTACAGGATAATAGTTAAAGCTAAAATGTGGTGTAATAGCAGTACAAGTAGAGAGAAGCTGTTAAGTCAGCAAACAATGTCATTGTCACAGCAGTATCTGCTGTATATCGATCTAAAGTTTGCTAACATTAGCTAACATTAGCCACTACATGCTACTAGTCACACCAAACCAAGACTGAATGTGTTTAACGGCTTACAAATTCAACTTTTCATTCGTTGGAGGAAGACATACCAAGGTTTCATTGCAGCAAGATACATTCTATTTTAGCAATGTGACTATGCTCATGTGATACTCTGGAACAAATCTGAGGAACCTTGACACAGACCAGCCCTGAGATCACAAACCCTTTATGGCAAAGCCTGACATACACAACATTTAGTCAACATGAACACATTAAAAGTTTTCAAAATTCATGTACAACAAAATGCTTATTCCTGCTTTAGATCTTTGACATACGTGATTGCAGTGCAGTAATTTGCAGTAAGGAGTCTGAATTCATAACTGCTTATTTGCTTTGAACTATTTTTGTTGGCAAGAACATTCATTTAACATTTAGTAATGTCCAACATATATAGAATGCATGTCCTGTGAGTTGCATCAGCTGATGCACACATCATGTGCAATAAACCTAATTATGGCTTTACATCGAGAGGAGGATAAGTGTGTGCTTGTTTGCATGAGCATGTGTGTGAAATCACACAAATCAGTGCCAGCCCTCATGTTGTGAGCAGCCGTACACAGTCAGGTAATGAGGAAACAAGAGTGGTCCTTTGTGTCCATGTACTTGTGCACATTCTTAGTTATTATGAAGTTAGACAGAAATGCTTCAGTTACAGTCTGAGTCTCAACGATAAGCGAGACACCAGAAAAGCCTGTGGTTGCTCCACATGCAGGCGTTTGCACACAGACAGCCATCTCTTCCATTCCCTGTATGTGTGTGAGGTCACAGATGGGAACACTGATGCATTTGCTTTGAGCGTTATTGACCTATTAATTGTAATGTACATCAAACAGCTTTTAGGACATCTCTATGGGTTTGTGATAACATATTAATTGCAGAGTCCAAACTTGTACAGTATGTGTGGCCACATGAAAAAGACCATTACTGTCAGTAAATATTTGCTTTGTCTGGGTTGATTTAGTTTAATGGTTATAATGAAGGCTTTAAAAGGAGTTTGCAAAGATTTCACCCACATCTTACCATCTTTTGCAGTGGGTGGAGGATGGATGTGGTTGAAAATTCTGGAAAACCTTAATACTTTTACTGTAAGTTAAGACTTTTTTGGGGGAGGTCAAAGAATGAACCTTTATACTTCAAACTAGGTTCTACTCTACTACTGAGCCTGTGTGTACAGTTTTATGATGTATTCTCTGTCTCTGGAGCTAGCTCTCTGAACCCTGATGTTGGCAACAGTGTTAGAACTGTAGAGCTGTAGAGCTAAAATGTTTAACAGAAAGTGTGTGTTACAGACTGGAGGTTTTCCTCAAGGTTCTAAACTTGCGAGGCAGCTGGATTCATCACAAAATCACAAGTTCAAGCAAGAATCCATCTCACCAGCCTTCAAGTTAAAAACTGGCTGCTATGGGTGTGGTTTAATGTAAGGTGTCATGCAGTGACAAGTGAGATACAGAAGCAACAGTGGTGGCTCTTAAAGAGGTTGGCATGGTTCTGAGTTGGAGAGTTCTTTATGGAAAGAAGAGCAAAGAACAGCACTGAAGGCTTTACTTGATCGAGAATATGTCTTATCTCGTCTTCTGACTGGCTTTATCAAGAGTTTCATTTACCACCTAGCTCCACTGGCTATGTCATACGGTTCCTTGATCTTATTGATTAAATGTAGCCTATGATAGATGGTGGTAGAAAAATTGTTCATCCAGTACTTTTTTTGAAAGTGCTTGCCCATTTCCAAACAGTTCCCATGAACAATTTCTGTTTTCCAAACCATCTGGTGCATCAGGTTATCAAGGCTTGCTTGAGGTTGCATTAGGTGCTACTAGCGTAACACAACCAAATCTGAGACTGACCTGTTGATGCTTGAGTTGCACTGTGGGAAATCAAATACCAGGTTTAGGTAAGGAAGAAGAATTCAAGGAATAAAAATGACAGTATCTCTGGTACTACTGCAGTACTGGAATACCCTTAAGGTTCTCATTTGCTCTGCATTCTTATGTGGGCAATGAAGTCTGTGTTAAGTCTTTATTTACTGCTCATCTATAAACTGCTATCTTAGCATGACTAGTAATTTCCAGGAAGCACTGCAGATGAAAGGTTGACCCCGTTGTATTCCTGCAATAACACCATGTGTAACACCAGTGTCAATCAGCATTGGAAGCAGCTTTGTCAGATGAAACGGCTTTTTGAGTTATTATCATCTGTATCATGATGTATTTCCAAGTGAAAATGGACAGCTGGGACATACTATCAGGAGAAATTTGATTTAAACATTAAAAAGTGGGCGTGTCATAGCCAAATGCACAATGCTGTTGCTAGCTATATAATAGGTCTTAGCTCTTTGCCACTAAAGTTTGATTAATGGGCTGATGTCATGATGTTAGTGGTTTAAAGTGGTTGGTTCAAACTACTGTATCAAAGCACCTGTTTCCTTTTACATTAAGAAATTGGCTTTTGATATAGATTTCTTTGATATATTGAGATATTGTTAAATAGGTGCACAGTATGACTGGGGATGCGATCTTACAAGACATTTTTCGTATTATCTGAACTGTGAACACACAGGCACAAAACAAGCATATACATGATAAAAATCCCCAATATTTGCAGGTCCTGACAACATGCCAGGGGGTAGATTTCTGACAAATTCTCTGCCAGATCCTGTCTCAGCTTACTCTGAGCCTTCAGATCATTGCTGTAAAATGAGATAGCGGAGCATGTGTGTGATTTCAAAATTATGATTGAAGTGGGAGGTAACCTGCAACCATTCTGCAAAGTTAGATCCAGACAGTCCTTTTCTTGTACGTCATTTGTTTGTGTGATCTTTTTCTTAAAACCTCACCCAGATTCTAGTCTTCATTACTTAATGTGTACCAAATTACCAAACAGTCCATCCAGGTGTTATAGTGATTTCAGCCTGTACAGACACACTGGACTTTAATAGCATGCCCACGAAGTTGACTTCCTTTGGATGGATGGATTCCAGCAGCCATGAATGTTTTCTGATGACTCATGGATGATTACATCTGTCTGTAAGATAAGGATGCAGTTACTACGGAGCCCCTAAAGTGTCATGAAGAAAAAAAAAACTATATCGAGCGCACGAGATATTAAAACGTGCGCACGAGATACTAAATCGAGCGCACGAGATATTAAAACATGCGCACGAGATACTAAATCGAGCGCACGACATACTAAAACGTGCACATGTTTAAGCTAAATTGTGCGCACGAGACGGCCAATATGACTCTTACTTCTTCTTTTTTAACTTTTAGGCCATTTTCTTGGCACTTGGTAAACATCCATCGATATCCATGTGTGATGCCCACTTAATGATTGTTATTCATTTTGTTGTTGTGTATTATTTGTTTTGTTTGGGAAATGCTATGTTCATGTTGTGAGAAAGTAACCTGAATTTGGGTCAAAGTAGATAACTGCAGTGGCGGTTTTGTGTCAGTGGGTGGCAGTGTCAGACCGTTGTTTGCACTGGTCTGTGGCCAGGACCGTTGCTCTGCTGGTTTCCTCTCATAGCAACAGAGAATCCAGTTGAGTCCAGTCGCGTCTCCCTGCCTCATCATTGTTCCTTGCATTACAGGACACACACATATAACTGTTCATGGGTGCCGCAGCTGCAATCTGCATAGTCCTTCTGTCGGCTGAACCTATTGTTCTTCAGTATGCGCAGCAAAGTACTCCTGCTGATGATTATCCTATGTCTCCTGGCAAGAGCATCAAGAATGTCATTATATGACAGATATAATGTTGTAACGTTTTAGTATCTCGTGCGCACGATTTAGCTTAAACGTGTGCATGTTTTATTATCTTGTGCGCACGTTTAAGTATCTCGTGTGCACGAGATACTAAAACGTGCGCTCGAGATACTATATCGATGTGACGCACGATATATTTTTTTTTCTGCATGACACTTTAGGGGCTCCGTAAGTTACCAATGTAGAGGAACAGAAAATAATAATAGGGAAAGTTTCTGTTTGTTATGGTGCCACGTTAGTCTGCTGGGAGACAAACCCTGATGAAGTCTGATCTCATTGCTCATGGAGAACACCCACTGAACGCTTTCTTGTTTGCGAGGGTGTCATTACTGTGTTGCCAAGATTGAAAAGCCATTATTTGAGTTATTGTGTTGTTGTCATTAGCCAGTTAGTGGGTCCAAGTGGACAAGTTTAAGTAGCAGAGCCAGAGCGTCGACTCGGCTCTGAGGGCAAAATCCTACTCTTGTGTGACCAAAGAGCACTTCACTGACATATTGATTACTGGTTCCTAATCTGATCCATTAGTTTGTTTGTTGGCTTACAAAGATTTCCATCAAGCCAACAGTGGATGGATAAATAAATTGTTTTTTGCAGGAAATTCTGCTAGAAAAGTTTAATTGTTTGTGCTATGTTACAAATCACCCCATTCTTTCTTCTTTCTCTGCAGACACATCATGACTGAGCTGCTTGAAACGGAAAGGCTGTATGTGGAGGAACTGCAAAGCATCATGGAGGTATGGTATATCTGCTGGTTCTAAGATTTTCTTATTCAACTTACATTCATAACATCTGCAGTCAGAGTCGGGACAGATCCAAGTCTATATCCCACCGATCCAGATTGAATGCTGTTTTTTATGAATTATAAATATGTAACAATGCAATAATAATTTGCACTCAAGTCCCAAGTCCCAAGTAGAGTAAGGGTTGCATGAAGAAGGGAAAAGAGGTAAAATTCCACTGGAACGCTTGTATGTTGAACAACTTTATCTTAGATGATCATGATCATGAGGCCAAAAACGAAATATGTCGGTATAGGAATAAAGTTGTTTGATGTACTACAAGTGATCCTAAAGTTTTACCTTTTAAGTCCCAGGTACAAATCCCAAGTCCTAAACTTTGAGTTTCAAGTCCCTAAACAAGTCACAATGGCTCTTTACCAAATGTATTGCCATTTTAACAACAGAGAATTGACTTACTGTTCTTTGTTCAACTTCAAATGTTGAGCAAAGTTGGAAGTTGTTTTTTCTCTCCATCTAGTTTGTGACATTGCCATTAGTTTTTTGTTGACCACCACATACTGTTTGTACACAAATGAAATGATCTTTGGTATCATTTTGTCCAACTGGAGCTTAGTAACATAACATTAGTTCTTCATGTTCTCTCCAAAAATCTGACCACACGCTGACGGATCGGTTCAAACAAAGGAAATAAGTGTCGATTTGGCAAGAATGACTAGTTAACCTGAGTTGATTCAGGAAATGAACTGATTCATGGTGGGCTTTTAAGATAACAGACTTTTAAATCTTTAGGCTTCTGGAAAGGTATCAAGTATTTTCAAGTTAAATGGCTCAAATGAAGTCACAAGTCACTGGCGTTTAAGTCAAAATTGAAAGTCTCTTTTGTCAAGTGGAATCTAATTTATGGCTTGAGTCTTAGTCGAGTCCAAGTAATGTGACTCCAGCCCACACTACTACAGTTTAATGAGTTAATTATTATTTTAATAGTTCTACAAAGTTATCCAGTAGTCCCCCCCATGCTTAGACTTTAGCAACTGAGTCAGCGGTTGGTTAACTCAACATGTCCTTGCTTTGGAACTTTTTTAGCCATTCTGAGGGGTGGAAATTGTTATAGTGATTATCAGCAGATATCTAAATTCAGATATCAGAACTAGGAAACAGTGTGTATCTCTGTCTGGAATCTTAACTAACTAAATGTACTGTACATCCCTGTCATATGCTGCCATAAGTACAGAGCTGATCTTCCAATATCTGCCAATCTAATCTATTAGTTTTAATAGTGATCATTAGACATACACCACTTGTTTAGTTATTACTCAACAAATTTTCTAGGTATTGGATTTTATCTTTTCAGTAGGGAAATTCTTTATGCAAAGAGTCTCCAATCGAGACACTCAATAGCACTATGACTACTGGTGCATCCCCTAGCTCAATAGCTGCATTGATTGCCATTTAGCACAAAGAACACTGCATTTGTTCTCCTCATGAATCCAACCCTCAGACTCCTGAACTTCGTATGATCTCTTGGGCTGAATATGTCCAATCAATTTCCTGTTGGATCACACATCCACGAAAGGTTGATCTCCAGCAGGAATGCACTGATGCAGACTGTACAGTATATTGATTACACGGAACAGAGCGTGGCATGTTGGCGTATATTAGTCTATAATTCATTCTCATCACCCATAGGTGTCGATGTGTGGATTGAGTTAGACACTGCTGATGGGCAGGGGTTGAGAATCTCTTCCTCTGATGGCCTCAGGTTGACATGATTAACCGTTCTAGATATTTTTCCTGCCTCGCCTGTTAGTTTGTTAGCTAATTTTAATATCTGCTTTCTTTTTCTTCTTCACTGTGTCATTATTCTGCCCTCCTCCTCCTCAGGGTTATTTTGCAGAGCTGGATAACTCAGAACTCAGCCACCTCATCCCCCCATCACTGGAGAACAAGAGGGATGTGCTGTTTGGTAATCTGCCAGAGATATATGAATTTCATAACAGGTAGGTGCAGTTTATCTTGTACACTGCTCATGGTCATAAACTAGACCGTGTCATGGAAACTATCAGTAATAAAAAGGACATGTATGATAAAATGATATATGACTGAGAAACCACTCCACATTAGATTAGCAGACATAGTCAGTAACTAAGTACAAATACTTTGTTAATGTATTAAAGAAGATTTTTCTGTACTTAACTTGAGTATTTCTTTTCTGACAACTTTTTACTTTTAACCCTTTTAAGCAAGATGGAAACAACATAAGAAGACATAACAAGATGAAAATGACAAAAGATGTAACAGGACAAAAACCCAGTAAAAGACATAACAAGACAAAAACATTGTAATATGATTACAATGACATAAATGAAAATGTTGTAAAAGACCTAACAAGAGGAAAACGACACAAAAGACAGAAAAAGATGTAAGAGGACGAAAACAATATAGAAGTTGTAACGACAAAAAATGCACAAAAGACATAACAAAACAAAAATGATGAGACATAAAAAAGATCAAAGATGCAACAGGATGTAAGAAGACAAGAACAACATAAAAGATGGAACAAAACAAAAACAAAATAGCAAGATGGTTTATTCATTTTCTCTACAACTCTGGCATAAAGTGGCAGCAACACTGGCAAATAAGGCAGTATCCGAAATATTATAATTTCCCCCATAAGCTGGATGACCATATCTGTCGTCTTATTTAAGTTATTAACATTTATGATATTTGGTCTTAATTTGCAATAATTATTTATATTTAAGGAGTGAAGTTAACAGTCTGTGTTCAAGCTTGTCTGTTGGCTGAAGGCGTTCATGCACATTCAACAACATTAACAACTGATTTCTTCCTGCCAGTTAAACATTTGGACCAGGATATTTTATGTACATAGTGGGAGGAACAGTAAATACACTATATCAAGATGGTGCAGTGTGCACAAAAATTGCAGGTCTTACATTTTTGATTTTAACTTGTTAAAACTGGAGTGAAAACAATAGCTCATGTAATCTCCCATCATAGTTGCACCTGCTAAGCCCCGCCCCTGCCTTAGTTACTGTTGCTGCGTCTGTCAACCTTTCCACTCTGGCAGAGGCACATAGACAGTTTATTGGTATAATATAACCTTGGGTCACATGCTCCTAAGAAGTGTGCACGGGTCCAAGAGCGATAGCAGCTATCTCACTGATGACCCCTGCAACGCACTCCAGCATGTTGAGAAATCCAAAGGTTAACAGACCAGTTGCGCCTAGTTTTGATGGCTTATTGATGACTGGACAGTTGCTGTTCAGAGGAGCAGTTTATCTTAAACCACCTTGTGATTAAATATTTTGTTAAATGAAGACATCAACTCCATCTGATGGAAAATGTTCTACTTTTTCATTTCACAGCACAGTCATAGTCAGTGGCCATTTTATTTTTAAAGCTGCTCAGAGTTCACTTAATGTTAATATACCTTTTAAAAACATAATTCTTATTTAGTTTTTAATTCAGAAGGGCTAAGATATGTACTGTTGTAGACAGGGTTAGCAGCAAATACTGCTGAGACAGATAAAAGCAGCGGAGGCCAAAATGTCCTCACTTTTAGTCACTAATATGGGTCAAGCTCCAAATGCAATCAGAAGCATCTTTTTCTTAGATTATCCCTGCCTGCATTTTTCAAACTCCACACCCAGAGCATGTGATTCTTTCTGATACATAAACATTATAGACGAGCAGAGTTTGAGTCTAATTTACATGAGATAATCCAAATTAATGACTGTTGCACCTGGACCAAAAGGATGTTCAGGTTGTTGGAGCTTATTTTAAGCATTTGGTAATTTGGGTTTCAGTTTGCTGAAGTTCTTACAAATCTGTTTGCTCGTAAATTTAGAAAAGAAAAGAGCAAAGAAAAGAAAAGAGTCCCGTCACCCAGCTGGTCCTGACTGTTTGTTCACGTTCTAACCCTGGTCTCCCTCCTGACAACAAATCAGTTAGTCAACCACATTATAACACAACAGAAACAAAGCTACATCATCAATAGGAACACTCAGACAAAGCACAGAGCAAAATGCAGAGCTTTCTGGTCCTAAACAGACAGTACAGACAAGTACAAATTACCTGATCACACTGACCATAAACAAAGAACTATGTTGACATAGAGTACAGACTCTGTGAGCACAGCCTGGCCATTGAGACGGGCACATACAAAAACAAGAGGAGTGCTCCTGCCAGCTGTGGAAAGAAGGAAAAGTAGAAACAGAACTGCATTTTCTGACAGAATGCACAAAATGCAAGCCTGTCCTAACCACACGAACAATATTACAAAATACCAATCCTGTTGGTTGGTAGAGAGAGCTGCAATCTAGCAGCAAAATAAGTCTTTAACACTCTCACATTGTGAGTGTTGGTAGTCCCCCCCCCCCCCCCACCCCCACACACACACATGATTTATTGTTGATGTTATTACTGTTATTATTTTTTGTTGCTGATATTCATCAGTTATGTTCAGTTTCCTGTTTGCACTTTAATTGTAACATCATGTTTTATTACTTGTTGCCTGTGATTTATTTGTGTATTTTGTATTTTGAATGTGCTTTGGCAATACTGCATGTTGTTACAGTCATGCTAATAAAGCCACTTTGAATATAAAAATTTGACTTTGAAATTACCTGCAGGACGTTTCTGGGGGAGCTGGAGAACTGTGCAGAGAAACCACAGCTGGTGGGAACCTGTTTTCTGAAAAGGGTGAGTTGCTTCAAAGCAGCGGTGGAAAGTAACTCAGTTCATTCACCCAAGCACTGCAGATGCTTATTCAGGGGGGCAGTTTGACACAGATGATTAAAATATAACACATGCATCTCATGTCAGGTTCAGAGCTGCACAAAATGTTCCAGAGGGCCTGCTGTTGGCCTGCAGACCACACTTTAATAAACTATGATTTACACTTTGCAGTGACCAAGAACTAATTTAATTAGGCCAACAATATTCAGGAACTTGCTCTATAAGTCCAGCAATGGCCAAGAACTAAATTGATGAGGCCAGCAATGACAAGGAAGTAACGTAATGAGGCTAACAATGACCAGGAACTTGCTTGAAAAGGCCTGCGATGGCCAGGAACTAACTTGATGACCAGGAACTGACTTGAGGAGGCTAGCAATGACCAGGAACTAACTTGATGACAAGGAACTAACTTAAGGAGGCCAGCAATGACCAGGAACTAACTTGATGACAAGGAACTAACTTGATAAGGTTGGCAGTGGCTGATAGCACTTACCTAGAAGCAAAAAACATGACTGGACGTACCTGGAAGCAGTGAACATGAGAGCACTTACCAGAATGCAATAGCAATTAGCTGGTTTACCATCAGAAATAAATCAACTGATTTCATAGTCAGCATTACCAGCAGAATAACATGCCAGCTTGTTGGCAGTGACTAATTAACTGAATTGTCGTACCTGTATGGGCGCAATGTGCGTAATATTTTGTTAGCAATAATCTGAATGATCAGGATAACAAAAATGTGACGCCACGTCCATGACTGGAAATGCCCGATAAAATCAGCTGGACAAACTTTTACGAGGTACAAGATCAAGGTCGATTAATTTATCATCATACATCACAGTGTTCTGTAACCAGATCAAGCTGTACTTTACTTTTTTGCTACTCACAAAAACAACAGTAGTATTTGGCATAATACATTTTAGTATTCAGCATGCACCTGAAGTAAATTTAACTGATGATACTTCTGTACTTTCACTTGTAATGGAGTATTTTATGGTATAATAGAGATCTGAATTCTTCTTTAATCACATCCAAGACAATGAAGGAGTAATTAGTGGATAATAAAAATCAAACAATCTAAAATATACAGCAACAGACAGGAAAAAGTATGATTACAAATGAGAACAGAACTATGTGCTATGAGGTATTTCCCTGCTGCTATTTAAAGTGCAGTCTGCACACCTGTATGCAAAGTGTACATACTGACCGGTGTAGCAGCATTGATGAATAGTGTAATGGAGCAGAGAGAACAGCGGGCAGAGGGAGACAGTAAGCTTGTGACATTCAACACTATGAGCAGTGTAACAATTATCGTGAATATTGCAAGGGACAAATAAATTAATAAATTATAAATACTACTAATGAGTTATAAAACTATAAGAGTGCAAGCAAGTTATTTGGATATTATTGTTAACGTAGATAGGAACATTTATACCTAAATAAAGCTGTACAGATGATTTATAGGATCTGTAGAATGTAAGTAGGGTGACAGTTAAATATAGATAAAAATTGTTAATAATGCAGTGAGAATGACAGGAATGTGTAGTATGGCAGTTAGTATAAATATAATAACAATATGGGTGAAGAAGGTCCGAAATATTTCTGTGCACTATAAGAATTTGGACAACATAAATACTGAGTGATTTATTGTGATTTGACGACAGTATGCGAGTTGCAAGTGTCGTTTTGTGTTTTTGTTGCCACATGATCGTCTCCTACACACCCAGTGACATAAAGAGTCAGCACCGGGCCCCTATGCAACATTATCAAACCGGGTCCTGCCCATCACAATCAGACGTAATATAACTTAAAGTCACTGCTGAATGAAAGAAGTAAAAGCATGCACCTTTACAATGCCATCAACAGTGAAATGCACTGCTATATACTATAGAGGAGGAGTCATATTAGCAAGACCAAGATAGTGAGTCTGTTGGACAAAATCTGGTGTTGGAGCACCAATACAGATTTAAAACAGAATCGCTGTCAGTGCAACTATGTTATGACAGTGCATCTGTACATGGATGAAAAATATACATGCACATGCATATGTTGGCATTAGAGAATGAACAAAAAACATAAGTGTGTAGGTTGATTATTAGTCAAATAAAATAATAAAGTTCTACTTACATCATAGGTGCGCTCTCCTTAATACATCAACAACTTGGGAACAACTTGATTTTGTGAAACTTTCTGAAGTAAATTTTTTGAAGCTGCTTTTTCTTCCTCTGCAGCTTCTTTCAGTTCTGACTTCTGAAACTTGCCTCTGTGTTTGTATATTGCTTGTTTCTCACTTACTTGCTGCCTTGACATTTCTAAATTTTCTATTTATTTTGCCTTATTTTGTCATGCATGTCCAGAACTACAATAACCCAGAATTCCATGCAGGCACACTTTGTACATTATTTTAAACATGAAATCAGCCATAAATCCTTATTTAAACAGAATTTAGAAACATGTCATTTATGTATGAGTCAATAAACTATATGCTTATATATATTATTTTGTGTTATTGTAATGTTAGTTATTTGGTGAATACTATCAAGTAAATGACACCCTGAACTAAGTGTCTTGACTGAATAAATTTAATTGCACGTCCTCAGAAGGAGAGTAGGTGATGACACGTGGAGCTGACAGCACAAAGTCAGGACTGATGGTAGTCTTTTGAAATGATAATAGGAAGTCATATGAAGATAAGGGCCTGCTTCTGTGTAGTACATTCTTGGAGGCTTGTGCACATCGACCCTTGTTGGTCACAATGTAGCCGCATTACCTGCATGTATGGTAGCTCTGCTGCGGTATGGACCTGTAAGTGTGCAAAAGTTTTTTGCTCTTTGATATTTTAGATTCTTCAAAGTAGCCACCTTTTGCTTTGATGGCAGCTTTGCACACTGTTGAACCATCTGAACCATTTCTTGTAAAAAAAAAAAAAAAAGAAAGAAAGAAACCTTGAATGAGAAGCATGACCAAACTTTTGATTGCACTGTATTTGGCTCAACAGTGATGTTTGACTGTGTACTGTTTGTCTCATTGTAACAGGCACCTTTAATGAAATGTACAGAAAGAGCAGATTAGAGTATTTTATATTCCAGCAACAGCTGAAATGGACCAGAAACTGATGAGAGATGATGTAAGGCCCTCTCCTCACTCAGACATGCCTTTCTGTTGTCAGAAAGAAGAGCTGCAGGTGTATGAGAAGTACTGTCAGAATAAACCCCGCTCTGAAGTCCTCTGGAGACAGTGTGGAGACAGCCTTTTCTTTCAGGTAACACACACACACACACACACAATTTCAGGAGACAACAACAACTTCTAGCTGAATTAACTAACTTCCAGGCCCCATAGCAGCTAAAACTAACTTTTAACTGTCTCAACTTGACTTGACTATCCTCTTGCCAGTGTGCGATTGTGGTGGAGGTCATGTTCAAGTCATGTCAAGTTCCGCCATGAAGTTGTGGTTTTTGTTGTCTGACTTCACTCTTTTATTCTGTTACTTCCCCAAACACCAGGAAAACACAATCTCCAACCACTTTTTTGGTTACTGTCCAGTCACTGTGGATGATAAATGAAGCAATAAATGTTGAAGCAATAAATTCTTCAGTGCTGCTAAGCTGCCAAAAAATCTGAGTTGTTCTTCCTGCATCTAGTAATGTCACAGTGATGTTGTTGCTGTTGAAGGTTCACAGTTAAAAAAATACATGTTTTTAATTTTGAGCTGAACTGTCCCTTTAAGAAAGAACTCTGGGTAACCTGGTGCTAGATGAGTATTTTTGTTACCTGAAGCTATGTTCTAGCCAACAAAGTATACTCTAAAAACATATGTTTTGGCTCAACAAAAACAATTAATGGGGTTTGCATCAATATTTTTAAGCTATAACAACATCTAATGAAATTATGTTCAACCAATGTACTATATTAAATCAGTGGAATTAGCCTTACCTCTGCAGTAAAGTGTATTTTAATTACCATTTAGTAATTGGTCCACGTTTCTAAGCTTCTAAGTTGTTCCAACTAGTTTTTCTACATTATTTAAAATCAGTTTTTAACTGTTATAAAACTAATGATCATAGTTATGAACACAAGTTGAAGTAAAGTGTGGATGGTAAAATGAAACTGCTAAATTAGTACAACATAACATCAACTGTATTACCAGGTGTGGACTAGCCTGCACCAGTCCACTATTGGTCATATCACAACTGAAAACATGGCAAAATTCATTGCTTTAGTCTAATGTATTTGTAAATGAAATGATACTCACCTTGAAAATGTTCTTTTGTGCCATATTTGTCCAGGTCCTGAATTTTGTTTTAAATCAATGCACACAGAAATTTGACTTTAAGTCTCATACAATATTAAGTTCATTTGATTATCGACATTATTATTTTGACACAATTCATCAAAAATAATGTTTGCAACTTAAATGGTTTATCAAAATCAATAAAACAACAATTTTATCTTGTAATCATGCATTTAAGTAAGTGGTGGTAATAGGTCCCCTGAATTTGTTTTTAGAGTGTAATAGCTATAGGCTAGGATGGTAATACACTGCAATACAGCCATGCATGTCAGAAGATTGCATATAATATACATAACATATAATGCATCCTGGTACACTGCTGACATGACTCAGTGTCAGAACTCGACTTTGTTGGTCAACTTACTGAGGAATTTATTGACTACATTTACCATTAACACTGGCTGGACCTCCACATGAAAAATGATTTACCACAAGGTGAAGTAGGTGTAGTGTGTGTCCCATCCTGATGGAGAATGTTGGATGTTTTGTAACAACAGGAGTGCCAGAAGAAACTGGACCACAAACTGTCTCTGGATGCTTACCTGCTGAAGCCTGTCCAGAGGATCACCAAATACCAGCTCATGCTCAAGGTAACTACCTGGACACGCTATTGACATACATTCTGTAAGAGATGGACTCCGTCTTCTCCTACTGGACAAAACTGAAGCCAAAATATCATGGATATGAGTGCTGCCATCTTGCACTGATGATGTAATTTGGAGCCAGAGTCTGCGCTAGGGGTGTGAATTTCGTGATACCTCACAATTTGACTCAAATCCAATTCAGAGGCTGCAATTCGATGATAAAACATTTTAGATGCGTTTTGATGCATCAAAATTTTAGGCCTTTAATTCTCTTTGGATTATATTTATCTGCAGCTCTTCATGTTCATTCATCTTCACAAAAACTCAATAAAGAGCCTAGTTTAGAAGTAAACATGATGTACATGTTACATTTAGAGGTAGGAATATTTTGTCCTCCAGAAAAATGATTTTTGACATTTATGTATCGATTCAGAATCTTCCATGTCCACATCATGATACATTTAAGAATCAAGTATTTCCCCACCCTTTAGTCTGTGCAGCAGTGACCAGTGTTGGAGCCACGCATTCGAGTTGCCACAGCAGGCTGACTCAGTCGCGAGCAAATCTCAGCTGTCAACCGTGGCATGAAACCCAGTTTTTATAGCATGATATAACTAATTAAAACTAAACCGATCACAAAAATGAATGATTGAATAAACATCAGCATGATAAGAACTACCTAAAATAACAGAAACCACCATGTACTTTGATGTTGTAGTTTGGCCTATTATGACCTGGACTGCAGCCTTCCACCAGGGGGCGACCAAGATACTTTGGCTTCACTTTTGGGAAGCTGTCATGTTAACCATTTCTGTATACAGTCACTGGCATGCACACACACACACACACACACACACACACACACACACACACACACTTCATTACTATTTTTGTGGGGACCCGTCATTGACATGATTCCCTAATCCCCACCCTAATCCTAAAACCAAGTCACAGCCCTTTAAACTTGTGGGGTCCAGCACTTTGGCCCCACTAAGGTGGTCGGGCCCCACAAGTATAGTAGGCTCCTGGTTACACACACATCAAAACACTGTCAGCTGTATAACAATGAATGATATGAGCTCTGCAGTAAGCTTGTTTTCTTTGGTTGAGTAGTTTGTTTGATTTGGCTTTAAAGATCTCATTAAAATTTATCCAAATTTTGTTTGACTAATATGTCAGTACATTAATAACAGGGCTTTGTTTTCTGCAATTATCTGGCTAATTAGTTCAGCCTGCTCCACATAATCCCCCACAGGACTTCCTAAAAGCTCTTTCTGAGCCTGCATGGAGCCACGACGAGGCTTTAGTCTTTCACCACAGGGCCCCACAGTTGTGAACATACAGTATACAGCTACAGACCTCATGTTGGAGTCGAGAGGTTAATGATCCAATCTGTTACTAATGTGCAGACTACAGACTCCACTCAATCATATGGCCAAAGTCTACAGCCACATTTGTCTAAGGGCCAGACACTGTGGGGGCTGGACTTTTAAATAACATTTTTTAAGCTAAATTAGCCTATTTTTGTTTAAATTTTTACCAGTGAGGAACTGGCCTTTTTCTATCATTCCGTGAGCAACCACTACTCGACTTAATGTTGCACACAGCATGGGTCTGTGAACAGCAGCCCACAGTGAAAAGAGATGGTTCTCTGAAGTTGGAGATGTGCAGCCTGCAGCTCACTGTGGCTGCTCATTTGTGAACATAAGCAGTAAAGCTAAGCTAACCTACAAACACATTGCATTTGTTGCAAATTTGGTTGTTGGAACTGAAGTGAGCTGAGGTGAACTGGTGGGCTGATTTGGGCTGAGAGAGTCACTGAAAGGTACATTAGGGATGGTGAAGGGAAGGGGAAGTGGTGTCGTTCCTGTGTCAGCTTGTGGGACTGTTGGGGGACCATGGCTGTGGCACAAAACCAAGCCATGTTTCAGGTCCACCCATTAAATCATGAACACAGAAATGGTGAACAACAGTTTAACAGTCTAACTCCACAATTACTACATTGCTGTCTGTCTTTTCACATATTTTCAACAACTATGCTCTTACAAGTATGATGTGTTTAGAAGGAAAAACTTCCTTTTCCTTGCTGTAGCAGCAGGAAGTGTTTGGTTTACATTGGCATAAGCTTGACTGGCTGGATATAGCCTGCGGCCCACCAGGTCATGATCCCTGTCATGGCATGAGTATCAGTCTTTTGGAAGCACCTCTTACCTTCCAGCAAATCTGATAAAACCAAGTTTGATGGAGGTTCTGCAGGTCAGCTGTTTTACAACAGAAAGGAAATAGTCCATTTTAATGAACATGCCCTCTGAAGTTAACACTAATGATTTAACACAGAGTTTGTGGCTGAGCTGAGAATCTGTGTGTCCTCTTCTTGACTTTATCTAAAGTCAGTGTAAAGGAAAAGTTTTTCTTTTAAACACATTGTACATGTTAGAACACAGTTGCTGAAAATGTGAAAAGACTGAGAACTATATAGTACTGATCTGGTGTTAGATCAGTAGACTGCTGTTCACAATTTCTGTGTTCAGGATTTTTTGGGCAGACCTGAAGCATGTCCCTAACGATCACCTACTAACGTACCTTATGGTGTTCTTTTAGTCCAGATCAGTCCAGCAGTTCACCTCAACTCACTTCAGTTCCAACAACTTGACGCAGAAGGAAAAAAAAAAACATCCTGTCACTGTCCTCTGGCTCTGGTGGCTGAAATATGTCTGGACATGTCCAATTAAGCTGCTAGACAGTGTCCATGTTTCAAGTAGTTTTCAGGTGTTTGACACCGAGACAGTAGAATGGACATGCCCCTAGTGTTTCAGGGCAGAGAAAACTGCTCATTTTTTCATGATTTTGACACCTAAATTTGAATACTTCATTCAACTTTGTCTGGCTGGTTAATAACACATGTATCTATGGTGTGACAAACTCAGAACATACATTTATTGTTGGTTTACATGACCCTTAATGGTCAGCTTGACCAGCCCCAGCTGGAACTTCCTCACAGTTTACAGCAACTGGTGGTTTACTCAGCCAGTGTTCTGACCTTTGACACCACTTCATCTTCATAAACAGATGTCTATAAATATTTTTATTAAAGAAAAAGGTACTTAGAAAAACTTTAAAATGGGATCATAAGAAACCAAAAGCGTGATGATGAGCTGCTTACATGAAACAAATCTGAACACACTGACACTTTCCTGCTTTTTTCACAGCTCTCAGGATTAGTCAGTGCTAGAGAAGCTGTTAGTTGGACAATTGCCTGATACCCTCAACCTGATAACCCTGTTTCCTCAATCTGCCTGTGTTAATGATTAACTCTGTCTTCTCATCTCTTCTCTTCTTCTACATGGGTCTATGAGCCCCCTGAGTTGTTTATTACATTTTGCATTAATTATGTTGTTTTTTTTCTTGCTTTTGTCCTCCCCGATTCCATCTTCCTAACCCCTGTCCTCCTTTCTGTCTCCAGGAGATGTTAAAATGCAGTAAAGGTGAGGGCACGGCTGAGCTGGAGGAGGCTTTAGCCACCATGCTGGACATCATCAAGTCTGTCAATGACTCCATGCACCAGATAGCCATCACTGGCTTTGAGGTCAGTATGGAGAATGAATTTATCCTCATCCTACTCTTTATGTACACTGCGGAGTTTTTATGACTTTGCTCAACTTTAGGGCAGGCTGGTTGTGTTAGCTCAGTATGTTGTTTGGTTGCAGTGGCTGCAGTGTAGGTCATACACCCCACCTCCTCCATGGGCCAAACTAAAAATTAAAGTTCCGTCATTTTAGATAGTGCTTATCAGGTTGTTCATTTTTGTGAGTGTTATCAAGTTTTAAAGTTATCTGGTGCTATAAAAAGGGGGTTTCATGTCATGATTGACAGCTGAGCCTGGTTTGTGATTGCATATGTGGGCTGTATGGGCGGGACTTCAATATACTGCACAGACTCTGGCTTTATATGACATCAGTGCAAGATGCCAGCGCTCATATCTAGGATAATTTGGCTTCACTTTTGTACAGAAGTAGAGACTCAGTGTCCAGCTTTATACAGTCAATGAAATTGACACTTGTCTTCTTCATCATGGTTTGCATTGTTTTAATGTTGATCAAAGACAAAGCCGTAACTCGTCTGAAATACATGTATGAGAGAAAACACATAACAAACATCCATCATAACTTTCCTTAAAATGCATGCTAAGAAGAATGCTGCTAAGCAACAATGTTTCTATGCAACATATTGTATTAAGAAAACAATTCAACACATGGTCCAGAACTATATGATTCAATCTTCCATTAATTCAAAAGAAAAACAAAGAAAGCTGGATGTTATGTTAGTTGAATTAATGCTAAGCTAATGGAAAAAGTGATATTAGGCATCATTTGTGTTAAAGTTCCCATGAAACAGCCAGCGGAGTGCCTATTGCTTATGTTTCCTGTAAAACAGGAAATTAGGGAGGAACTTGTTGCCGACATTGATTGGCGTTTGCAGCGGCCAATCACGCTTTGTGTTATGCCCCTGTCCCCTGCAGCTATGGTGGTCCATGGCTGTAATGCAAGGAGGGATGAAAACAGCTTCTGAGACCAATGGAGTCCAGTTTGACAGCAGGCAATAGGCTAGTAACTTAGCAAACTGCTAACTGCCAGCTACTGTTAGTTTGGTTTACCCCAGGTCCAAGAAGAATACCATTGAGGAGCGAACGCTGTGCATTATTTCTTGTCGGTCTCAGAGGCTGCATTTGTCCTCGTGTTCACTGGTTGGCTACTGAGCCCGGTTCTTTTGCCTGCTAACCACAGCTAATAGTGACAGTTAGCTACTTTTAGCCACAAGTAAGTTAAAGCCATCTGTCCATCAAGAAACTCTGTAATTAAATAACAGAGCATTGAAGCAGAGCAGCTGGAGGACATCAGTTTGGGAAACCAGAAAATATTTTCTTCATAAAATATGATCCAATTTCACCCACATCAGTGAATAAAGTTATAAAGAGGTGTTTTTGTTCAGAGGCCCACTCTCAAGAAACATTCCTCTCCACTCACTGCAGTGACTGGATGTATTTCTCTTCTATGTTCAGTGTCAAAGCAAGAAATTATTTAATTGGACAAAAATCAATCAACCAATCAATTAATCATTTCAAAATGTTTTGCAAGAAAAAGACAGATTCTGAAATATCATTATAAATATTCAAGAATATCTGCAAAACAAATATGTTGTCAATGTGTGGGCAGATACTGGTGCATATGTGACATTTAGATCAATACAGGACAAAAAACACTTAAACTAAACATCAGTTTTAAGCAGTGAATTAACTGAAATGATTACTGAAATGTGTATCCAGACAGTTGGGTGGCAGCTGTCTCAGCTCTGCCTCTGTGTGCTTTCAGTGAAGAGTCAGTAAATGGTAGCAATTTATTGAATCTTTATCTTCATTCTTACTTTAAAGAAAACTACTTCAAACTCAGCCACACTTTATCTACACACTAACTCCACACTCATGTGATCAAAGTGTGAAAATGCCTGGTAATGAAGGGGCGTTCAGTCAATTCATGAGGTCCAAACCACATAATATCCTTCCTTGATAAGATGTACTCAATTGGAAATAGTCTTGGTGTGTCAAATTCTCTCAAAACCACACTTCTGTTTCTAACAGTGCATCAAAATAATCAAAAATAGGAGGGAGTTTCCTTGTAGTCCTAGAAAATACAAAAAAAAAAGTCTACCCACCTTCCCTGATCACTGATTAACCAAACACTCTGAGAGGTGATCCGCAGTTGTTAAGAAGGTCAGAGGGTTGAGACCATACTTGGTTAATAAATAATTGAAAGCTGGGAGATATTTGAGGAAGTGTTTGGATTTTTTTTGGATTCTTAGTGAAGAGATATTTCTGAAAATTCATCTGGCTCTTTCCTGCTCCACTAAGGCTGTGTTCTGGGGAATGGCAGATGTTACCACTGGTTACCACTTAGTGGTTACACAGTGATGCACAGTTGCCATCATGGAATCTAAGTCTTTGTGTCTGACTAGTCAATGTAGGTCTTCCAAATTATGTCCTGGCCTTCTAGAACAACACATACTAGTGTTTTCTGTTTGGATGCTTCATATCATATCAACAGAACTTCATTTTTCGGTGCCTTCAAAGACTTTACAAATTACTGCTGAGAAATAAATCAGTTGTGTGACAATGCTCTGGTTAAAGTTTGGTTAGGTATTGGTAGAAAATGATTTAGTTAGGTTTAGGGAGAGAATGAACAGGCTTGGGTCAGTAATGGATTACATAATCCAATTTTATCTTAATCTAATAATCTAATTACATCTAACCTGGATACAAAAAGGTAACAGTATTCCATTACAGTTACAGATAAAGAAGATGTCATCAAGTACATTTACAAATAAAGAATGATATCCTACCCTGCACAGTACACACACAGCTGCCAATTCACTATCATGGACTGTAGTGGAAATTTCAACATTTCTTTGTCTTTAAATCAATCAATCGATCAATAAATTTCACACAACAAAGAAAGGAACAGCTGGACAAACTAATAAACTAACAAACCTAACAACATACATAAAACACAGAGCTGCATAGATTAATCTGTTATTAATGGTCTATTAAATGAATCTGGATTTATTTTGATAATTGATTAATTCTTTTGAGTCACAAAAAATCCAAATTCTGATTTCAGCTTCTTAAATGTGAATATTTTCTGCTTTCTTTCCTCCTGTCTGACAGTAAACTGAATATGTTTTAGTTGTGGGCAAAACAAGACATTTGAGGACGTCATCTTGGACTTTGAGCAACATTTTTCACAGTTTTCTGACATTTTTTAGTAATCCAAAAGTAGCAGAAAATAATCAAGTTACATTACTTTAATGTTATGATACATGTATTATGTTACTGTTACTGAATTAGTCACTGTGTCACAATACATTTTTAAAATATCCCTCCCAACCTTGATTTTGATCAGGGCTGAATATCTGACTTGCTAAAGATTAGGCGATCTTTATCTTCATGGTTACGGTGATGAACTTAAGGTTAGAGAAAGGTTGTGCTCGTGAGGTGACTGTTGGTTATAGAGATGTTGCAATGCCAATACCAGAATCAGAAATGCTTCCTGTACAACCTAAAATACTGGACCAGGCATCCTCAACTACATAAGTCTGCGCACCAGTCCAATGTCACATAATTTATTAGATTGTAACAGAAACTACTTCCAAGCATCTTCCCATTTACCTCTTTTTTAACCTGAGTCAGGCCATACAACAATGATAGTAATTACATCACATCCATACAGGACTAGTAGTCCACAGATATTGAAAGGCAACCAATATATATATTTTAATGTGCTTATATTGGATTGGTACTTATATCAGTCAACATGCAAATTTGATATGGTGCTATGGTATTGCAGTTGTACTGGGAAGGGAAAACTCTAACAGGTAACAGAAAACATATGAGACTTTTTTTTCTCTAAATTAGGTTGAGAAAAGTGGGACTCATAAAGTCAAACATAAGACATTTACTGGATGTATTCACAACAGCAGATATTGGACAAAAATATTTTAGTCATCCTGTCTGAAATTTCTCTTTCTTTTTCTTTGAGATTTCCTCATACAAGTGTTCCAAGTAGGATAAAAAAAAAAAACTCCCTTAACTTGATGAATTGAGCGTTTTCAGCACTTCTAAATTCCTTTTCTGTACAAGGTCTGTTCTGCTCTGTCTCATTCTCAAAAGTGTGGCAGAGGAGGAGAAAAGAAGAACGTCACTCTGTGGAGATTGAAAACCAGCTGTCGCAAATTTAGCCAATTTAAGTCTAAAGTATTTAGCCGTGTCAACAGTTGTCCTAAGGGTTAAGGAAAGAGAAAATGATATCAGACTCCATCTGTCAGTGCTGTGTCATCACAGAATTGTACTGTGACAGTATGAAGAAACAAATTATACTCATTATACTCTTAAAAATATCTGCAAAATGTTTTGCTTTTGTCTTTTTTATGAATCGCAGATTTTCTTTTATTTCCCTTTAAACCCTACCTGATGTTCTACAGCAACAAAACTGAGGCAGGACGGTGTTGATTAAATGAAAACTGCTCTGGAAGTTTGACTGTGTGTGTTGCTGCTCACAGGGAAACCTGAGTGAACTTGGGAAGCTGCTGATGCAGGGATCCTTTAATGTGTGGACCGACCACAAGAAAGGCCACAGCAAGGTACAACCCCACACATCATTACTGTCCCCGCACTATCACAGGTCTTAAACTGAAAAATGATGCCTTATAATGCTGCACTTCAACATCAGTCAAACAGGTCAGCTTTGAAGAAGTGCATCAGTGTTGCTGCGAGTTTTACTTTCTTAACTACAAATAATGTACAATATTTATTTTTTTGACCATTTTCAACTGCATGCTGCACATTTTTAGTTTTTTAGATGTTTTTCCTGCCACTACAGACAACCTTTTATTTGACTCAGCCTGTCAGATATCATGGAGAAAAAAAATAATTAAAGGGATAGTTCACCCAAAAATGAAAATTCAGTCATTATCTACTCACCCTCATTCAGACTGAGGGCTGGGTTTATTTTCTTAGTTTTAGGAGACTTGGATATTGAATATTAAAACAACAAACACGTTTTTTTCTCTGTACTCATGGCTTCAGTTGTTAAGTCATCATACGTCATTTGAGAACAGTAGAGTTGTGGATGGACAGACGTGCAGATACAGTGACTGACTGCTGACCTGATTCCAGGTGAAGGACCTGGCCAGGTTTAAGCCCATGCAGAGGCACCTGTTCCTGTATGACAAGATGCTACTGTTCTGCAAGAAACGAGAGGAGACCACAGACGGACACGAGAAGACCCCGTCCTACAGCTTCAAACACTCACTGAAGGTCAGAGACACATTCTGCTGTCTGTGCTGGTTCCATACTCACCAACCTTGAGACCTCAAAAGTAGGGAGGATTTGAGGGAGTAGGGAGTAGGGAGATTTGAGTTTCAGAGGCTCTGTGTCCTGCATTTTGGTGACTTTTAACAAA
This sequence comes from Lutjanus erythropterus, assembly GCF_056507025.1. NCBI lineage: Eukaryota > Metazoa > Chordata > Actinopteri > Lutjaniformes > Lutjanidae > Lutjanus > Lutjanus erythropterus. The sequence goes on along the minus strand of NC_139323.1, from coordinate 3,302,726 downwards.
TAAAAAAACAAAATAATAAGTACACTGCAACATCATTTTTATTTTTAAACTTATACTTTTAATTCTTAGGGGAAAATACAGAACATGTTGTACCTTTGCCATGAACTTGTGTAAATCCCTGGCATTAACTAATATTCTGCAGTTTTCTTTCACACCTTTATTTTTAGCCCTATGCCCTTAAAAGAAAATTGGTATGGCGCTTTCTGTTAAATGCATGCCCTTTTCCTTCAAAGCTTTCCTTAAGAAATCAAGTTCTTTCTAGGGAGTCTGGTTTTGTGCAGCTGTTTTGTTTTCTGGTCTCCAGTACGGGTTACACACACTGTACAATGGCAGAAACAGGTTTTGATAATGACATGGAAAAAAAAGGTTGAGAAAGTATGTCAGAAATTGGGAGACATGCGTGAGAACTGTGATCCTGAGGAGAGATAAGGAGAGGGCAATGAGTCTCCTGAGACAATCTGGAAGGTTGTCAAGTATGGCTGGGTCTTCCTGTTTAGACTTTATGTTGGGCAAAGATTTAAAACACCAACAGTTAAAGTAGAAATTTCTCTTACAGCCATGTATTCAACTCCTAATCGCACGTTTTAAGGATTTCTACAGGCTAAAATGTTTCAAATTGAATTCATTATATTTATTTTTGCATATGGGCGACACAATGCACATTCCCGCAAGTGATTTCACACAACATGTCCTCATACCCAAATGACAGAATAGGTTGACTCCCAAAGCCTGATTCAGCCATCATGAATAATAGATCATTGATGTCATTACTACTTACATTATTGTCATTACAGTCACCACTGCAGGAAGAAGTTTGATTAAAAATATCTATTAAATGTGTTTGTAAGCTCCTACAGCTACAGTTTTAGCTGATAAAACAATAGCTGTAACACACCTGTTACCTGTGTCAGGATACTGTGATTACTGTCCTCATTGATCCTCATAATACAAATGAAAAATGATGTTTCTTCAAATGATTCTATATTAATCCTTGTGTCATGACATGCTCACCTCAAACTCTCTGTCTGGAATTCCGCCCATTCTCCTCTGGTCACCCTACATGAGTCATGTGTAAGGCTGCACGATGTTGTAAAAAAAAAAAAAGTCATAATCATACTCTCATACTGCTCTACAGAATCATGATGATGTGATATTTATTGAGGTCTGCACCAAACAAACGTTTTCTTTCATTGGAAGAACAAGATTTTTTGGTCAGGTCATCTCTGTAGCACTACAGTACCTCATTAACATGCTGTTTTAGCAAATATTTTTCCTTTTTGCAATTTGATTCTGGCTCTGCGATTTGGATTTTGCACTTGGACATTTATTGCAATTGTGATTAATTGTGCAGCCCTAGTCATGTGACATTAAACACACAGTTAACATTGTGAAACAGCAGCAGTTTGGTAAGGTTTAGGCATGCTGAACTACATAGTTAGGATTGAGAAAAGATTGTTCATGGTTTAAGTAAAAATAAATGATTGAGCCATCCATCCATCCACCCCACCTCCTCCATACACAGACTCATAGATAATTATTAGAAGTCATAATTACATCAGCTACGACAGGTCAATGCCTCACAAATAAAGAAAAATATACTTAGAAATATGCTTTGCAAATGTTTTATGATACACATTTGTTAGATCTTAAGCTTAAGGCTTTGTGTTTTGGAACAACTAATGGAACACACAGTAAACAACAAAGCATGAGTGTAACAATGAGCTATGAAGTCATTAACAGAGGAAAAAGAAGAAATCAACAAGAAGCTAAATGAAATTTGTCGAACGAACTGAAAACACAACACTGATACACTGTCAGGGTTGTGTTGCAGTACAGTTACTAATTCCCTGTTGGAAAATATAATCAGTGATGATTATATTCAAGTGTCACAGTATTAAAGTAATGTAATTTAATTACTTTCTGTTACGTTTGGATTACCTCAATATAAAATATGGTGAAATTGTTTAATCTAATGCAGTGTTTTTAGGGCTGCAACTAACAATTATTAGTCGATTAGTTGTTTGGTCCATGAAATGTCAGAAAATGGTGAAAGATGTTGATCAGAGTCCAAGATGATGTCCTCAAATGTCTTGTTTTGTCCACAACTCAAAGATATTCAGGTTTACTGTCAGAGAGGAGGAAAGAAACCAGAAAATATTCACATTTAAGATGAAATCAGAGATTATTTACTTTTTTAAATTGCAAAAATTAGTCAAAACAATTATATGATTATGAATTCTAAAAATAGATGCAGATTAATTTAATAGTCAATTAATAATAGATTCATTGTTGCAGTGTTCTATGTTTGTTTTTAGGTTTATTAGTTTGTCCAACTGTTCTTTCCGTTATTGATTCAATGATCTGAAGACAATGTAATACAGTACAGTTACCTTTTTTGTATCCAGATTACATAATCCTGTGACATATAATCTGTCACTCCCCAAGCATGTGTACTATCACTGTATAAAGGTGTTATAACACATACGTTAGCAACAGTTGTTTAAATACAGCAGACAGACTAACATCAGCATTCATCTGGAGTTGTGCTTCTTTCCACCCTCATTTTATTCTCCTGAGAAGAAAGTATCTGTCTCCTCAGCTGCTAAATCTTTGACTTCCCCAGTTAGTCCCTGATGTTGTCTGTCTGGTGTTTGATGCTGGGCAGGAAGCATGAAGTTGTGTTTTTGTTGGTGCACAGAGTGTTTTCTCTGAACACAGCTGGGTGCTGCCGCTGGAAACGAGGTTAATTGGAGCAACTAAAACCAAAACAGTGAACTCATCAGGCCTCATCCTAACAGCGTCATGGAGCTAAAGGACGGTTTTCACCACGCTGAAACGTTCTCGCACACTAACTGGCATGTAAACAAATGTTGTTCGTAAGCAGCAGTGGATTGCTGACATTTCTCCATGTGAAGCCCCAGGGAGCTGGAGCTGTCATTGATAAATATGGTGTACAGCTCCTCAACTTCCATCCATACAAGTCCACAGAAAGCCAGTCGCACAGGAAGTCAAGTATGAAAGAAATTCACTCTTTTTTCAGCTGAGTGTGTGATGCTTCTTTTTTAATGAACCTCATGTGAGCTGAAATTCACAAGTAGAGCAGAAAAAGTGATGAAATGATGCGGTGATGAAACTGCTGAATGATTATTAAAGCTCCTTTCATAAGACATACCTTCCATTTGAACTGTATCTAAAGTATCTCCTGTGACAAATGATCCAGTTTCTACATGAAGGTGTGTTCAGTCATAGACACTCATAGTGAGGGTTGGGGAGTGAAGTAGGATTACAGTTTAAAATAAAGAATGAGATCCTACCATGCACAGTTCACACACAGCTGCCAATTCATTATCATGACCTGTGGTGATAAAATGTTTCACTGGGTGGAAATTTCAACATTTTCTTCAAATCAATCAATCAATCAATCAATAAATTGAGTACAGCAAAGGGAGGAACAGCTGGACGAACTAATAAACCTAACAACATAAAACACTTAGAGCTGCAATGATTAATCTATTAAGAATTGACTATTAAATTTAATAATCGATTAATCATTTTGAACCCTTTTTAATAAAAGGGAAAGCCCAAATTCTCTGATTTCAGCTTCTTGAATGTGAATATTTTCTGGTTTCTTTACACCTCTCTGACAGTAAACTGAATATTTTTGAGTTGTGGACAAAACACTTTGGGAAACATTTTTCATCATTTTCTGACATTTAATGGACCAAACAGCTAATTGATTGATTGAGAAAATAATTGATGACTAAATGATGATGAATATATTACTTAGTTGCAGTCCAAAATACATTAAATTAGGCTAAATATGATTTTATATTGAGGTAATCCAAGAATTACCGGCAGTAACAGAAAGTAATCAAGGTACATTACTTTAATATTTTGGTGAGTGGATTATGTTACTGACTACATTTTGTTACAATTTGTAACTGTGTCAGAATTTGCTCAAAACCTTCCTTAATAAGAAGGCATTTGCAAATTGCTAATCAAAGTGTATTTTCCACACTGCTCTGGCTTGTTTAACTTTTTTTTTTTTTTAAAACAATTTTATCCCTGTCCTTGTGATAACTCTATTTGGTTCCTTTTTTCATTTTTTCCTGTATTTCCTTTTATTTTGTGTTGTTTTACTTTCTGTTTCTTTCTTTGTTTCTTTGTTTTGGCTGCTCAGATTTTTTTATTTTTTGTTAAGCACTTTGCAACTTTGTTAAGAAAAGTGCCATATAAATAAAGTTGTTATTATTACAATTATAATACATTAATAAAGCAACCCTCCCAACCCCGTTCCTTGTTGATGCTAGAAAAAGCTTTGCAGTGACAGACTGCTAATCTAAGGCTTTACAGTTATAGTTGCTGTTTCACTGCTGAACAAGTCACAAACAATCAAGTGGGAAATACACCTAAACCCCTCGGAGCCCTAAATGCCCCAGGTTCACTGAAGGTCAATTAGTTGGACATTATGTAATTAATTAATTAATTGAAGATCTCTTTTAGAATTTGCACAAGTCCAATAAATAAGACCAGTCCTGCATTATTATTTTCTTGTGTTAGTCCTTCACTCGATACTGTGGCTCTCAGACAGTGTAAGGACACTTCAGCTGAAGAGGGGCATAATGGGCTGGTTTGATTTTTTTTTTTTTCTCTTTGTAAGCTTTCATACTGGTTATGATCTTTTAATGGAATTCTCCAACAATGAGAAAAATATATTGCCAGCCTGTAAACAGAGCCATGCCATGCCTCAGTTTTGTTGTGTCTCACAGTGTCTCTGTCCTCCTGTCTGTGTCCAGATGAGCGCTGTGGGGATCACAGAGAACGTCAAAGGTGACAGCAAGAAGTTTGAAGTGTGGTACAACGGCAGAGAGGAGGTTTACATCATCCAGGTGTGTAGACCTGTAGACACTGACTGATGATCCAGGTCTTTTACTTTGAAACAGTGCTGGAAAGTAACTAATTAAATTTACTCATGTTGATATACTTGTACTTGAGCATGTCCATTTTACTCCTACTATGTTTTTGCTCTGCAATTATGTTGGGAAACATATTTTAAAAGATCAAACTTTTGATGATTAAATCTTGTAACGGGCCAACCTCCTACTGATTACATTTTTAATTAACGTAGACATCAACTCCATCAGATGGAAAAGTTCTTAAATTGTCTCAGAGTTGGTTTAATGCTAATCCAAATACACATTTTTAAACCATAATCTTTATTTAGCTTTGATTTAGAAGGACTACAGAGTTGACATGTTATGGTTGAGACACATCTGCCAGCAAAATTATTTAATGAATTTGTCAAAAAAAAAAAAAACTAGAAACTTTATCAGTGCTTGAGCAGCGTTCCTGCCTTTTTTAAACCAGGAAGTGAGACAAGGGTCATTATGGTATAGCTAACCCTTTTTATGCCTGATTAAATCAGGTTTTTGTGAAAATCTGACAGAGTTGATGGAAATCTGGGACACAACTTTAGAAAAATCAATTTGAAAACAAAGATGATTATAATAGCACATTTTTACTCCTGTGATATCAGTAAGTATTGTCAGTTTTAGATTCTGAAGATTTTTAACACGTTTAAATTGTTTAAAGTTGTGAATTCTTGTCTGGGACAAGGCTGATGATAAATATTAAATCTTGTCATAGATATTTGAGGCAGTCAGTGATCTTTTCCAGTCGTCCTCTTGGGGGCAGTGTTGTACCACACAGCTGCTCCACTAAACAGTTTCGCTCTCAGAAAAACAGCATTATTGTTAAGAGGCTTTTGTTGTATATGTTGCTTCATTTTGTGTGTGTGTGTGCATGTGTACATACATGTGTTTGTGTGTGTATGCGTGTATGTGGTGTGTGTGTTTCTTCCTCAGGCTCCCTCCATGGATGTGAAAAATATGTGGGTGTCGGAGATTCGTAAAGTTCTTACAGGCCAGCTTGAGGCGTGCAGAGGTACACACACATACGCACACACACACACACACACACACACACACACACACACACACACACACACACACACACACACACACACACACACACACACAACATCTCCCTCCTTGTGCATGTTTCCCCTGTCATAAGCACTAACTTCTGTCTAGAGGACAGCCATGTGTCTCTGCTGTATACATGAGCCTCTGTTAGACCAGTTTATGTGTAACGACACACAGAAACACTACATTTCTAGTTGCTGTTGCTGTTATTTTATTGCTTCCTCACAGTCCAGACATTTTCCATCTCATGCAAACATCCCCCTGAATACACTGGAATTATCAGTCTCATATACGTTTATAAAACCTTTTCTGATTCTTATTCATATACTGCTTGATTTTCTATTCCATTTTTCACACGCTGTGCCTCTATCATTATTTCCTGCTGTAACAACTCAATCTCTTTCTGTTATCATGGAGATTTTCTAGTCAACACCAGTATCTATCAGCTCATCTTGGAGTCATCCTTGGCTGCAATCTGTAGATGGGCTCGTCATTCTCTCATACCGACTGCCAAGTCAGGGAAAAATCCTCTTTCTCAGACTCTACTCATACTGCAGACTGAAAAGAATTGAACTGAAACATGCAAAACTAATCATAGCATCATGATTTTTGTTTTTTCATGTGCAGCAATACTGAGTATCCTTATTTTAACAGTTAAAACACTCTCAGAGTCAAGCAGATGACTTTCCTGTAATTAACTTTTGAATATAATTAACTGTATTTTTCTAGAGAAAAGAAATGCCTGATTTTTAGTTTTGGTTCTAACTTTTATGAGCAGGGACCTGAGGGAAGTATACTGCAGAGCAAAAAACAGAATTTACAATTTTACAGCAGTCAGTGACTGAGAGGATGATTCAGTTACTTTGTCCTAACCTTTCATCAATTACAGTAATTTATCAAACTTGTATTAACAACCTAGGGATGTCATGATACCAGAAATTTAGTAGTTGATACCAATAGTAGTGAATTTCCATGATTCTCAATACCTAATTTTCTCCCATGGAAACAAACAAAAAACAAGAATAAAATTCAGCCATCGTTGTTTGTCTTTGACACCTGAAGTAAAATCTCCCCTGAGGCTCTAGGACAAAAGACTGAGGTGGAGATTTACTGAGCCTGCCACAAATCATTGTCAGGAGAGCAGGTTGCCACGTCTGAAAAGTGATGCAAAAGTGATTTCTGCTCAGATGTTAATGCTGCAGTTAATTTTAAACAGAATAATAGTACACATCTGTATGTCTTTACTGTATTTCTTAGCCTGGTGTTCAGCTGCACTGTGCAGAAAAAGAACAGAGTCCAGTTCTAAGATTGAACCTGATTTGTGAACCATGCTTTGAGTGTGTGCCTGTTTGACTGAGAGGAAGATAAGAAAGTAGAGGGCTATTGCACATGGTCTATCTGAAGGTCATTAAGACTTACTCTGACCGCTGCTTTGTCACTTTACCCAGCCTTCATATTATGGTATTTTTATTTATTATGGTACATATTATTGATATTTTCTAGAAAATCGATCTGAACCCGCCCACCCTGTCGGTTACCTGCCCATCACTCCTTTTTCTTTTGCATGAGTGGAAGCTGAGCTTTTGCTGCAGCTGCACATGTTCTTATCTTACTTGTGTAGTTGATGTTGTTCAGTGCTGGTAGGTGTTCGTCTCCTTCCTCTGGCATTTAACAGCACGCGACAGCATTTCCCTGTCAGGTCCTGAACTGTTCACCATCATGTAAATTTCGTCATCAACTTGGTTCCCGAAGTATCAATTCCTGACATCCCTATAACAACCTGCAGTCACCACAGGTCACTCCTCTCCTCTCAGTGTTGCATACTGGCTGTTACATCCTGCACTTAAAACAGAGACAGTACCATCCAATTTGTAGCAGTCTCTTGACCAGTAAATTGACTAACATTTCTAAAATCACTGGAATGTCCCTTTAAATTGACAATTATTTTACTGATTGATTTATCATTTAAACATCCAGTGTTTTTTATCCCCTCCTCTGGCAGTGAGACCCATTACACAAGCAGTGTTACCACATGCTTATGATGTATGACAGGTCTATTCAATTGGCCCTTTAACAACCTCATTCTGCCCCTTTAATCATTTATAAATATGGTGAAGGGTGGGGGGGATTTCTCTGAACTGTTCCTAAATGCATCAGGACATCGGCAATGTTCTGAGCACAGCAAAACAATGAGGAAGAACATAAGGTAATACAAGCAGAGTCCACACATTGATTTTTTTTTAAAAAGGAAAATGTTACAGATTATATCTTCAAGCACACTGACATTTAATATTTTAAAAAGTTTAAAGTCAGGCCGTTTAAGCAGAACGAGTTTATGAGAGTCAGACTGAATGAAACAATATGTTAAATGCAACATTGTGTTAATTAAAAGAACAAGCAACTTCTAATCTAGGATGACAGTTGCAGTGTTTTTCCATTACCTTTGTACCTAATGTTACTTTTCCAATTGTGAAAAACTAATCAACAAAGTGGGTAAAAAAATGAAAAGGTGTTTTTAAAATGAAAATTTAATTCCCAAATGTCTTGTTTGTTGGTGCTTGACTTTTTTTCAAATCTGGCCCCTCTCAAAAATCAATACTAAAATAAATTACACAAAAAGAAATTGAATTGGCCTGACATATACATACAAGTGAGCTTGTGTTACAAAAATATAGAGAAATCTCCACAATTTCCAGACAGTAATCCATTTTTTATAGCTACACAGCCTATTCCAAATATTTTACAAAGACCAACCTGTCCGAGAGCATTGAGGGGACATCCGTGTCTGTCCTCAGGCCCTTCTCTTCGTCTTGTCTCCAACAAAGAAAAGCTACACCGGAGCTCCTCATTTTCCATATCTGTGTCTTTTCAGCCAACAAAATGATCTGTATCTGTATTTAGATAGAAGACCAGAAGTGGGTGTGGTTTATACCAGAAGTCACTTTTAATCTGGCAAATGTATTTTCTAACCTAATACTCACTGGCAGTGCAACTATTGTGCCAAAAACATCAAAATGATTTCCTATCAACATATAATTAAATATTTCTACATCCTCATACTGTACTTTTCATCTATGTCTCTTTATTAATTTTTGGATTAACTCAGTGTTATGAACTGTCTGAAGCCCACCACCACCTCCACTTTTTTTTATTAAAAAATCAGAAACTGAAAAAATAGAAGTTCTATAACTCTACAGTAAAGATATACAAATATATAAAAATACCCTTCAGTTGAAGAGAATAATCCTTGTGCATTACAGTGATAGATTTATGGAGATGCAAGGAGCAGATTTGGATTCAGGTGCGTCCGTAGTCTTCTTTTTTATCTATTTAGTTTCTTTTTTAACTTGAGCATCAGAAACAACAAACAGAAACAGAAAAAGCAAGTTTTTCTAAAAATACTCTCCAGCCTGCTCTGTCTGCTCCATGGCTGTATGGCTGCTCCCTCCTTCAACTCTGGAAACCAATCATTTTTGATTGACGCAAACGGGTGCAGGAATTTTGCCACAGACACCAGATTTAAAAACTCTGGAGGTTCACCTGGCAGTGACAGGCTTCATCAGCATTCTGTGAACTCATCTGGCAAGTGCTCCAATGCAAAAAACATTTATTAATATGTGAAAGTCCCACACTGGAGTTTTAAGTCATTGATTAAAGGGACAGTTTACCCTAAAACCAAATGTACATAATGCTGTAGTGCCATTTATCCATTGAGATTTTTTTAGTGCAAGTTTCAGAGTTTTGCAGATATCAGCTGTAGAGATGTCTATCTTCTCTCCAAGATAATGGAACTAGATGACACTCACCTTGTGATGCTCAAAGCCAATAAAATACATTTGAAAACTAGTGTCTCTTTCCAAAAATCATGACCCTGTTACTGAAGATAATCCACAGACCTTGTTGTTTCTACTGTAAATCATCAAAGAAATTTTTGCTGCCAGTATTCTGTGCATTCCAGTCTGCCTAAAGGCAGGCAACACTGTTTACATTGTTTTTCTCTTTATTATAATGCTACACACCATGTGTGTACTACAACTTGTGTTCAGTTATCCTGCACAGTTATCCATTTATACCCATATATATATATATATATATGTACAAAAACTTTCCATATATCTGTATAAGTGAAAGGTGCATATAGTGTATATAGTCTTGGGAATGTAGTTTTGACAGATTTAGTGTTTTATATTTTGTATTTTAAATTGCTTGATACATATTTTTTCCATTTTATCTTTATTCTCTAAGTATTCTATTGTCACTCACTCCCTTTTCTACCTGCACCATTTGAGCAGCTGTAACATGTGAATTTCCCTGGTGTGGGATCAATAAAGTTTATCTTATCTTATTTTCTTTCTGCAGTTGAATCACCAGGAACTACTTTCTTTTTAGTGAAAAGAAAAGAGTTCCTACATGAAACTGCTCACATCAGGGTCTGTGGATTATCTTGAGTAACCGGGTCATGATTTTAGGAAAGAGACCCTGGTTTTGAATTTTTCAAATATATTTTTTGGTGGTTTTGAGCAACACGTGCCTGGCATGCCTGCCATCTAGTAGCATTATATTGGAGAGAAGGCAGACATCTCTACAGCTGATATCTGCAAAACTCTGCAACTCACACCAAAACTATCGAGATGGATAAACGGATGATTTTGGGGTGAACTCTCCCTTTAAACTAAATATCCTGTAGTTCCATATTGTCAAAGTTATGATTTTCTGTAACAAAATGTCTTTGGGTTTTGTCCTGTTGATGTGACTTCAGGCTCTGGGACACTGTGATGGACTTTTTCATGATTCTCTGATGTTTTATAGCTGAAACATTTAATAAATGAAGCAGAAAAAGATGAAAAATGTTGATAGTTGCAGTCCTCATGTTACAATGATTTATAAAAATAGAAACGTGCACAAGCTCAAACACGCACACACCTTTGTCTCTGTGTCCGCCTGTGTCTGTCCCCCTCTCTCCCTGTGTCTCTGCCTCTCTCGGCCCTCTCTGTAGCAGTCAGCATCAGTTGTCCACAGTTCCACTCTGTGCTCCTGACTGACAGGAAAACCACCCTGTGTGAGCCACACACTCTGCCTATCTGACAACCCGCCTGTGTGTGTGTACCTGTGTGTGTGTGTGTGTGTGTGTGTGTGTGTGTGTGTGTGTGTGTGTGTGTGTGTGTGTCTGTGTGTGTGAGCGGACTGACTAATAACACAGCAACCCTGTCATGAAGCTTGGAGAGTAGAGGCTGGAGTTGGCTCTGACGGTCCAGTGTGACGTGTGTGTGTGTGTGTGTGTGTGTGTGTGTGTGTGTGTGTGTGTGTGTGTGTGTGTGTGTGTGTGTGTGTGTGTGTGTGTGTGTGTGTACATGTGTGTGTGATTTACACCCCTGACTCCATGTGAGGAAGGGTGGAGGAAAGAGTGAAATTGGTCTGGGAAAAGGAGAGGGAGGAGATTGAAAGTGATGGGGAGAGAAGAGAGGGTGGTGGAGTGATGGGTGGAGAGAGACAAAGAGACAGACAGAGAGACGGAGAGAGGACAGGAGAGGAGAGGTTTTCAGGGTGGAGATGGGGGCTGAGAGGCAGCGCAGGAGGGATGAAGGGAGGGTGGAAGGGACGAACATGAAAAGAGGGAGGGGCGGCTGTGAAAAGAAAGGAGGGCTGAGAGGAGAAGGACGGAGACGAGCTGCAGTCATTTCAGCTCTCTGTGCTGCAGAGACAGAAGGAGAGACGGAGGAGAGACAGAATGAATGTGATGAGGAGGAGAGAAAGGAGGAAGACAGATCATCATTCATTATTAAAAGAAAATTCCAGTTTATTCCAGATCTTTCAAGAAAATAAATGTATTTAAGGGATAGTTCAGATTATTTGAAGTGTGGTTGTGAGGTACTTATCCAGGGTCAGCGTCTTGGTGGTTAACACACCCCCACTTTGGAGAAGCAGCAGGAGTAACATGTAGGAAGCTAAGGAATGTACTGCTGTGGACAGTCTTTGACTTCCAACCTCTATATCTCTCATGGGAAATACCAGACTAAGAGACTAATGCATTTATTGTGTTGGTTTATCTTTTAAAAAATGAAATAACACCAAAATGTAAATTTTGTGTATAGTCTCTGGGACCCCCTGTGATTTCTGGCGCCCCAGTAAGAGGTGCCTGGAACCCAGGTTGGGAACCACTGCACTGAATCATAAAATGACCATGATATGACATCAGAGATTCAGGAAAAATGCTTAACTGAAATACTGATTTCTCTAACAACTATGACACAGCCAACAGTTTCTCCTTTGAAATTTCCATTCTGGTCCAGAAAGTCTGTTTTTGTTTGTGCGTTTCACTTTAAATATTGTTCAAATTAAGACCAAGTGTTTGCTGAACGAGTTAGTGTCTGTTTATGAGTTGGTAAGGAATTATTAAGAATCTTTCAGAAGAAGTAGAAGTTTGTGATGGTTAAATTGAGCAAAATGTTAATGGAGTCTGGCAGGCAGTGAGTCAGGCAGCCAGCCACTACCACTCTCCCACTGCCCTGATGTGGCTGCTAACAACATGAACTAACCTTTAAAAACACAGAATAACACAAACTTACTAAGAGATCGAGGCAGCAGTAGATCAGCAATCCAACACAACTTCAAATAATCCAAACTATCTGTTTAAATGCAAAACCTGACTGCCTTTGTTTTGGATGTATCTGTAATAAAGATGGAAATGATTCCTCTTAGGCTGCTCCTGGCTGACTGTGCGGCTCCATTCAGAGATGTTGAGTCTGCACAGGAAAAAACATCACATAGCCTGAGCTGAAACACATTACCAGATATTTAAAACTTATAAAGCACCTTATTTGCAATCCTATAAGAACATTAGACAAGATGAGCTCTTATTGGTTTATTGATCTCCTGGAGGAAATCCTTTGGAGCAGAATTATTAAAATGATACAGCAAGTGCAAGCAAGCAAATGAGAAAGGAAAACATTATGTAAACACAAAAATACAAATAACATATATTAGGTATTCAGCAATGTGCTAAGTAGGCTGCACAGGCCAGATGTAGGGATTACTTACATGTATGGATTTATTGTAATTTCTCAAATCGTAGCCTGGAGGCACAGTCAGCATGAAGGAGGGGTGGAATTACCTGGACTCTGTTTCACATGGTGCATTCAGAGTAATGTACACGTCCACAGCAGTAATTCCATCAGAACAGAAACAGTCATGTCATACTAGTATGACCTGACTGCTCTGACTATGCTGATCAAATGAAAGGTGCAGTGGAAATGTACATTATATTTACATTATTATGTACTTTATATCCTGAATATATCAGGCAAACATGGGGGAAGTGGTGAGCCTGCATTAAAGGGATAGCCACGAGGTTTGCAAATTAAAATAAATTAAAATAATATGTTATATTTCATACCCTGATAGTAGATTCAGTAGAGTAGATTAAATTTTATTTGATTGATTAATTAATTAATCAATTAATCAATCATCGATTAATTGTTACCATTCCTAATTGACACCAGAAAAAAAACCCTGAAGATTGATTGAGCATACTTTTAGTATATTTAGAATATTTTAACTTTTACTTTGTTGTCAGACAGACTTTTCTGATAGCAAACCATCATTAAAGAAGCCAAATATCACTTTTCATTGGCAAAAACAGTCATTTTACCGTGCAGAACACAGGAGTTGTTGGTCTATCACTGCCTCAACGTGTTAGTGTGTTTGTGTGGTAGTGTGACTTCAGTCTTTTAAGAAGTTAGTTCGGATTCACCAAAGTCACACAGTGACACAAACAAACTAACAGATCGAGGCAGCAGTAGATCAACAATTCCTCTGTTCTGTGAGGTAAAATTACTGTTTTTGCCAGTGATGTTTGGTTGCTTTTGAGGATGATATTTAGCTTATATAACAGCAAGTTAAACTGGTGAAAATATTCTAACTATAGCACTGATTTTTAGGTGTCTCAAATAGTTAGCTTCTTCTGCAAACTGAGGGCATTCCAACCTTTATCTACTGTAGGTAATCCACTCATATAACCCCACTTCAAATAATCTGAACTATCCCTTTAACAGTAAACTATGGAGCAGATCAGAAGACAGGGAGACGTCTTGTTAAAATTAAGAACTGTCTTTTATAAGCCACTATTTGCAGTACTTTCAGTTTATTTGCTGCACATTTGTTGCTTACAGGTACTTTCTACAGTTGTTTATGTTAGGGGTTCACAAACGTTTAGTGCTGTCAACCTTAAAACAGGGATGCCCAAAATGGGGCCTGTGGTCTAAATTTGGCCATAAGGTTTAATTTAAAACTAACTCACCAGATGTTTCTAGTGAAAATATGAATGATGAAATGAATAAAAATCACGCGGTTCTGTTTTTGAGGTAAAAATGGTCTTTACATATATAGGATCCCTAACTATGAATTATTTTTCACAATCTCAGCTCTGTGGACAGAGGGAGGCTTCATGCAGCGAGTCAATTAAGGGAACCACTTTGCATCTTAACAATACAATGCAACATAATAGGTGTTTGCATTTGGCTCATGGCCCCTCATTAGGTTTCAGTTTTGGCCCTCCAGAGGAAAACTTTGGGCACTGCTGCCTTAAAACAATGCAATGTCTACTTGCTGCCCTGTCTTACAGTTGAGAACATTTTTTCTGCTCAGATTAATTTAGTTGGTTAAAGTTTTTAGAGGCCAGTGGGGGTAAAATTATTCAGTAATTCTCACTGAAAAAGAAAAGATTAGAGCAGAGGCTGAAAAATACATATATTTTTTCTCCTCTCATATCCTGCTAATCATTTTGTGACCCCCTGAGATTTGTCTGGCAACCCCTTGGAGGTTCCCTCGGCCCCCAGGTTGATTTGGTAGATTCTAAAATCAATAAAAACAGTGTGAGAGAAGTGGAAAACTGCAGAAAGCAGTTCCATGAATGTGAATAAATTATGTGTGCAGTTTTTCATATCCACATTAATAAGCAGCCAGGATGAGGGTTCACTCGTTGAAAAGAGTGGACTTAGTTTGATGGCAGCTTGTGTCTGCACGCTGTTCCTCCTCATTTCACCTCCTCACTGCTGCTCTCTGCTCAGGTTCTCCTCTCACACCTCAATGAGACCGGCCTTTATGAATAAAACATCTCTCGATCCATGATGAAAAAATATATCTCTTTTGCTGAGCACAATATTCGGAGCATGTGGAATGGCTCCATGCTGAGTCTGCATTTCTGCGACAGGTTCATTGGTTGCTTGGAACAGGAGGTGACAAGCCAGATCATTCACAGAGCTTGGTATTTCACTTATGTGAGCTATGCGTTTGGCCAAGGCTGCGCCTCACTGTCTGCACTTATTTTACTAGATTCTTCTCTGGAGGTTTCTTGTCACACAGCAGAATCCTGTGGCAGGACAGATTTGTTAACGCTGCATTTATGAAGCCTCTTGTTTAGATGTGGCTTGATATCTAAAGCTGTATCCCTGGTGGTGACTTCAGTGTCCTGATGTTTCTTTCTCTCTGTCTTTATAGAGCAACAAAGTGATTTCTATCAGGCCAATAAAAGCAGCTTACAGAGTTGACGCAGCAGTTTGGGAGACTTTTAGCATGGAAATAACTCAGGACAGGGATGATTCAGAGAAGCTTTTCAGTCTGGAGGTCAGACACACAGTCTGAGACTCATAACCTTCCATTTCAACGGGACCAGACACCAGTAAAAAACACAGAGGATTACAAACAGGATGCAGTAGCCACATCAACACTAGTCTGATTCACCAGATTCACACTGCTGGTATAAGTCTTGCCATTGGTTGTTTGGTCTAAGCAGCATTGCAGGGTCTGTCTACATTTTCAATGTCCCTGAGAAACAACAAAAAAAGTTCAAGCTGTAACCTACATGCTGAAAACTGCAAATTAGCACTTGGGCTGCTAATGGTACGAATATAAAGAAACTAACAACTGTTACTAGTGATGCAGTTCCCTCTTGACACTATTTTGCAGCAGCACTATCGTTGCATCCTGGGCTTAGAACTGCACAAGACATGTGTGATTGGTGTAAAGAAATGCAAACAAGCCAGGGAGTTTTTCCCCTATAGCAGAATGTGTATGTGTGGAGTCAGACCTTTCTCCAGTTCTGAGTGCTGTGTAGAGACGTCTGGCTGTGTGAGACTACCTCAAATAGTTTCCTTTAGTCAAGTTAAGTCAAATCAATTTTGTTTATTTAGCACCAAATCATAACAGAAGTTATCACAAGGCATTTTTATCATAGAGTAGTCTAGACTGTCTCCTTACAGAGACCCAACAGTTCCCACTGTGAGCGAGCACTAGGCGACAGTGGCGAGGAAAAACTCCCATTTAACAAGCAGAAACCTTGAGCAGAACCGGGCATAAGGTGGGCCACCATCTGCCTCGAGAGCAAGAGAGAGGGGGAGAGGGAGAAAGACAGTTTTGAGGAAGTTACTGAACCCATGGCCATACTGGTGGAAACAAATGTCACTTTTACACTGGACAAAAGCCCCTGTAACACCCACTGTAATTTGGGCTGGTTGCACTAACAGGACTTTCACCTGGTTTTAAGCTAAGCTGGTCTTAACTTAGTATTCTAAGTCTGACCTAATAGTTACACCGGTTGCACCATCTTAAGCCTTAAACCTGAGACCGAGTGTAAATCTTACAGTCAGGAGTCAAAATCTAGGTGAATAATTCAGATATATACAGCATCCTACTATTCTGTGCTCAAAGAGACGAGTTACTCAGCAGAAGTGTATGGGAAATGAAAGCAATGCAGATGATGGGAAGTTAATCATATTCAGTCAGACACAACATCAGATATAAAAATCAAATATAATTTGCAAAATTTAAAAGAAGGCCCAAATAATTCAGAATTTGTTGTATACAGTGCTTCACAAAATTAAGTTTCTCCTCACTCAACAACTCTCAAATTTGCAGGATATTTTAAGAGAGACAGGGTTGTGGTCACTAATTCAGTGATGAAATCAGTTAAAACAGACTGAACATTTATGTCTTCTGTTATGTCTCTCCAATTGACTGCTTCTTATTCTTGTTATTACGTTGGTAGTACTTTGGCAGTCAGCATTTTCTTGAGCTGGCTCTACACCTCCAGTAATTTTCTTACCTCAGTGTGAGATGAAATTGCCTCTTCATCTTTGATCATGTATAATATTACCACAATTCAGAAATGAGTAGCTACAAATCAACAGGACAGCAGAATGTTGTTAACAATGTACCCTAACAAAGGCAGCAGCCATAGTCTTGAGGGCATTCACAGGAAAGTGCATTGCTAAGACCAGGCTTGGTTAGGGCTAAGCTTAAGTTTGGTTGGCGCATAAGGATTTTGTCCTCAATGGGAAAGGGAATCAATCAGCATTCAGTCCCATGTCTAATGATTCTGCAGTAGTCACGCCTATTTTCACCCTTTTCGGCAGAGACAAAGGTTGGTTGCCTCTGTCGGTAAATTCTGCAACTCTTTTCCTCATTTTCTAAACACGTGCTGCTTCGCTTGACTCGATTTACAGCCAAGTTTGTATTCTCTTGAAGGTGTGTACTTATATGACATGCTCATGTTTAGTCAAATGTCTGAATTTTGTTATTTAAAAGCTTTTTTAATGAATTGGGAATTACATTGGATTTTTATCAGCAGTAACTGAACACAACTCTATCAGCTGAAAATGAACATGAAACAGTAAAATAAAGCAGATACTTGAAAGTACAAACAACAGCACAGGAGAGAAAATGAACTTCAAACCACAGAGATTCACTTAGAAGCTACAAAAGAACTGAGAGCTGAACAGAGACATTTTTAAAAGTTTCTCTCTGCTCTCCTGCACACACACCAGTTGGTTTTAGTTGGTTAAGCCACAATGAAAAACCTGGATATAAGCACTAATTCTGTTGTAAACACAGTGAAAAAGTAAAAGGCTGCAGCTGCACAGACAAGTGGGAGGAATATTAACATAAAGGTCTGTTCTCATGACAAAACCAATAGTTTTGACCACTTGTTATGACACTGAAAATGACTTATGGTTATGTTTAGTTCTGGTTTTGCCATGTAAAAAACAGACATTTTAATCTTGGCTTGGGAGAAGGGTATCAAGTGTTTTCACGTCAAAAGGCTCAAGTCCAAGTAGAAGCATGAGTCATTGGTGTCCAAGTCCAAGTGGAAGTCTTTTGATTTTGTCAGTTCGTGTCTAAAGTCATCAGATTTGTGGCTCAAGTCATGTCCAAATGATAAACCTCTGCTTTATCATGGACATACATGATGGTATACAGTCTGGATGGGGTTATTACCAGTCTACTTTTTGCTTTTTATGCTTTTGGTTCAAAAAACTAAATAATACATCATGTGGTGGTTATGTGCATCTCTCAAAAATATCACTTAAAACAACAAAGCAGCAGAAGCAGACCTGCTGTATTGTTTCAGCCCTCCAGCACATCTTAGTGAACAAAGTGATAAGTGGGACACCAGAGACCGCCGTTCACATCTAATCTCAACACTGGTTCTTTTACCACATCTGTCATCCTAACCAAGAGGTTTTTGTTGCTTAAGCATGGTTTGAAAATAGGCCTTATTTTGTCAGAACATTGCACACAACCATACGCACACGTACCAAACCACACTTAATGGAAATCTTTATAATAATTTCTAAACACCCAATTTTGTCACCACAAAGCACACACACGGTTCATATGAACTGATTCTCTTTGAACCAGTTACACACTGCTGTGCTCAGTCTGAAACACCTTTAACACTTTTTACTTTTGCAATGATGTAGTCGTTTCAGATATTTTTTTAAGAGTGAAATGCATGAATTTATTGAGCAAAAACGACACTCAAGACAAGTACTGCACACTGATGAAAATATTTATATTGCTTCAAACATAATACAGACATAGAATACAGAAGTAGACATACACAGCAAAAATATTTGTTGGGGCAAAAAAGAAACCATGAAAACAAACTAAGCATTGTCTCTTCACCTTGCTGGATCTGGTCAGAGCACTTCATCCACATCACAGGATGTGATCTTTCTCGAGGACAGACTTGTCTTGAATAGTGAATCCATCCTTGTGCAGACCCTGCATCGATTTGGTCGCATTCGCCCTCCATGGCTTGAATAAGGATGTGATATGAGGGCTATCCTGACAGAAGGCTGTGCCAAAAAAGTACAATGGGAGGTACTGGACTGAAAATTGTGGAAGCTGATGAAACTATCAATGGACCAGAATGGCTCAGTGGAAAGATACATTGTCCCAGATAACAACAGCATATCTCATCTGCTCTGCATCCATTTGGTCTTGTGTTGTGACAGTGTTGTGTAGTCTGTCTAAAAATGTGAGTATGTGGGCCGTGCTGTAAGAGGCTAAGTTGGCGTGGTGATGGAGGACTCCATTCTGCAAGATTGCAGTGAACATTGTGATGCTACCACCATGTTGGCCTGGGACATTCAAAACAGCTCTGTGGTCAATGATGTTTCTCTCTCTTTACTCCTGGTTAAACTCAGCCTCATCTATATAGATAAATTCATGTTGGATTGCATGAGCATCCATTTGCAAAACTCTCTGAGAAAAGGCGCCATTGTGTAGTTCAATATAGGCCTTATAGATGTACATTTATATGCAAAAAGGTTCTGTGTGCAGCACAATGCTGAAGTGTAGCCACATTACTTACCTTCACATAATCATACTGCAGGTCTTTTATTCTCTCCAGATTTCTTTCAAATGGCACTCTGTAGAGTTGTTTCATCTGCGTGTGATGTTTTCTAAGCGTTTGCCCCGGAGTGACCTGATGGAAATTATTAACAACTGTGCGATCATTGAGGGTATTTGAATTACTCAAAGGCGTATCACATTATTGGCCAAAACCGTGTACACGATAGCTCTCCCTTGTTCCTCTAAGAATATGGGGCCCCTTGCTTCTTCACGTTCTTAACCCTCAACCCTCTGTAGATCAAACAAAATACATATAGAATGTCAAAGGACAGCATGCGAGGCATTGTTTCAAACATGCAATGCAGTGAATAGGTACCAGAAAGTGTTGATATAGTGCACATACCAGTGGTGAACCATGACTGTCAGAGCTGGGACTTCAGTTCGGCCGGAACTCAACCAGACACACAAAGCAAAAGGTCAAAAGATTCTTCTGGAATAATGAGTATGACTTTTAAAACCTTTATTTCCTTAAAATTCAACTTGTTGCTTCTTGACTTATTGTTAATGACGGATAATAATTGTTAGGTGCGGGGGACTGAACTTCTTTTGGCTTCTGAAGGGGGGCACGGCAGAACAAGCACTGGTCTATTGTGTTGCACTGTTGGAAGCAGCTCAAATCTGAAAATTCTGACAGACTTGCAGACTAACGCAATTTAAGTCTCCAAAATAACACAGTCCTTTGCAGATCCTCCACTGCGCTGCAAAATTCAGGTTTGACAAAGGCGCTGCTATCAAGCTAGCCACCTAGCAACAGCGCTGATCAAATACATCTTCCTCTCCCTGCCCCTCTTCCTCCATCCCTCCCCCTCTCATCCTCACTCCCCCTCTTCATCTTGCCTTCTATTCAACTTGCCGTTGCCTTCTATTTTTGTTGAGGACTTGTAGCCTGATGAGTTTGCACACCTGACGGTCATATTTGTATCACTTGGTTCACAGGTGAGGTATTGACATCATGTTAGAATCCTATGTCTAATGCAGAGAGGTGTGTGTAGTGTTTTTGCAAAAAGTGTGAGACTGAGAATGTGCTTATAACTGTACAGATCTGGGCTCAGGTTTTGCTCCTTGAGTGTCAGGTTTTTGTTTAAGCAACCGAACAAACAGTAAACTTCACAGGCCTTGATCACAGATGAGAAATTCTCACAAAAATCATTTCTGTAACAGTTGCATGGATGTTTGTGGAAGCCACAATGTAGTAGTTTGATGAACTGTAAAATGTAATCTCTTATATCTCTCTTGTGTTCACAGAAGCCAGCCAGCTCAACATCTACGGGGCCCCCATGAGGTGAGTCAGCAACGAGACACTTGATGAGTCTTCTCAGCACAAAAATCAAATGCATGTTTAAAACGTCTGCCTTAAATAAGGATAGTGGGGAATTAAATTGCTGACTGTCTGGTGCAGCTGTTTCTTTGTCTCACGGCGAGTTCACCTGTCCCTCTGATCCAATAGGAACGTCCGTAAGATGGCGCTGAGACAGTCGGATTCATCAAGTCCAGAGTCGGGCTTCAGGAGGACCAACCCCAGCCCAAACATGAGACAGAAGAGAGGTGAGAGGACGCTTTGTTACATTTAGAACACACTACAAGCTAAATCGGAATCAATTATCAGAATGGTTGGCAATTAATTTAATAATCAATTGACAATCAATGAATCCTTGTTGCTCTAGATAGCAACCATTGTTGAGTTTACTGAGGCAACACGGTGTCAAAAGAAATAACAAGCCAGTTGAGACATGCTCACTCACACCAACACACAAACTCATCCAAGCCTGCATGCTGTACATGTGCACGCACAAACACACACAATCTCAAAGCCACTTATCAACCCTGGAACACACAGTCAGGCCAAATGCATGCAAGGATGCAGGACAGCCTGGACACACACACACACACACACACACACACACACACACACACACGCACGCACACACACGCACACACACTATTGTCAACTGCAGTTGGGGATAAGATAACAGGTACGATTTCACGCTTGTGAGAAAGCCCTCGGTGTTACTTTCCAGTGAGTGAGAATATCAACAGTCTATCAGCAGAGGTTGTGTTGACCAAAGCACAGTGTGTGTGTCTGTGTGTGGGGGTGTGGATGTACTGAATCTCAGACTAAGTCAAGACGACAGCAGGCGTCCGCCACAGTCGTCTCCAGGGAGCCACCTTGCCTCCTACTTTACTTTTGTCCTTTCCTTCATCATTCCTTCCTCCCTCCCTCCCTCGTCTGTTTCTCCTTGAAGTTTCTGCCTGTTAAAGGATCAGTGTGTAGAATTTAGTTTCATTTAACATCGGCCTCTCCTTCCAAGTGTGTAGGAGAACCCACGGTGGCCATGAAACTCATACAAAACATAAAAGGCCGTATCTACAGCTAGTGTCTGCTCTGGGCTACTGTAGAAACATGGCGGTGTTGCCTGCTTTTGTCTTTTTAGGCTCCCTCCATCAAAACAATAGACAACAACAGAACAGAATACAAATCATACTTTAAACTGTATGTCAGAAATCATGTTTTTAATAAATAATGAAATATGTTGTTGCAGAGACGAGAAATTCCTAACTTACATTTACACGGCAGTCAATAGATTTGTAGGCAGACAAACACTGCTGAAGCATCTGTCTTTTTAATCCAACAGCTGCTCAGAAGCAGCCGTCCTATCAGCGGTACACAGCTATCCCAGGGTGCTGAAAGGTCAGCAGCCTGCAGCAGTTTTCACCAGGGTAGCTGATGTCAGAAACACCATCACAGCCACCCATCTCCTCCACTGACATGATCATTCTGAGCTGAGGAAAACTGGTGTTGTTTTTACTGATTGATCCCACCGCTGTGAAGCTTCAAGACGTCCACAGTGAGACTGGGAAGCTCGATCGATCATTATAGATAACGTGGGGCTGATGCTCACTCATGGACTCAACTGCAATTTTATGTCTTTATTGCCAAAAAAATATGCTTTTATTAGCAACAGTGGAGACATGAAATGAGATGACAAGCTTTTAAAACCCATCGCTGTGTCCTCAGAGGTTTGGACTGCACATGCGGCCCTTCAGTCTAAACCCAGTTGATGTGCCTTGTAGAAATCCTGAAAACCACTAGAGGTCCCTGTCTCTGAAGTTTCACTTAAACCTGATATACACCTGCTTAAACAGAGCTTTACCGTCATAGAGACCAGTTTACAGTGAGGACAGGTCTACACAGGTCAGATCAATCTGTAAGTTCTAATAGTATAAATCTTTCAGCATGTATGATCTTCTGAGGACAACACTATGTTAAGTGTCAAACTAATTCAAAATGTGTCACATCTGCTTCCAGAACCACATCTGCTTGGTTAATTCATAGCAACTACAGTATTGTAGTTGAATGTAAGAGGTATTCCTACTGCAATTTTAATGTAAATTGATTTTATACATTATTTATAAGGAGAAATCATTGTAGATCAACTCTCTAAGATATCAACTTCTTCAGATGGAAAATCAAACAGTATTATACAATATAGACTTAGAAGAAGAGTCTCACCAAAAAAAAAACAAAAGAAGAAGTTAGCTGGCAACTTTCACCTGTTTCACAGATGAAAAAAAGGAACTTTGAACAACATAGAGACAATGTTAACAAAAAATGTGTGTGAATGTACTCTCACGGTCACATTTGTCAAAATAAACGATCTGAAACATATTTAAAACACTGGCAGTGCTTTAGCATTCGGCCTTAGTATTTAGTATCTCTGATTTCTTCATGTATTTATTCCCATCTGCTCTGCTGATCTCACTCAGGATTGCCTCTGCTCAACACACACACACACACACACACACACACACACACACACACACACACACACACACACACACACAGTGTTGTGCAAGTTCACACATCAAAAGAGTTGGCTCAAAGTTCAGTTCATAAAGATTAAAATGAACTAGCTCATGTTCATAGTTCACATTTTTAAAGTTCACAGTCCCAAAAATGAACTAGTTCACCTTCATTTCTTCAGCGTTCTTTTTTCTTTTTAATTTCACATAGAACCTCCTGGACTTCAGTCTACATAATAACGTTACACTAAAATTTAGTGTAATGTTATTATGTAGATTAATATTATGCACCATTTAGTGACTAAATGATGCATAGTCTGTAAATGTTAAATTACTTTTAAGTCAATTCAAATAATTAAATCTAATTACTGTAGCCTAAAATCCAAAATAACATTGTTAGCTACTACAGCAGTAATCTGAAAATGATTACTTTGTGGTGTACTTTATTTGAGATACAGTGGGTTAAAATGACCTTTTTTTCAGTGTTTCAACTGCCCCCAACCACTGTAGCAATTGCCTCCACCTCCAAAAAGGAAACGGTAACACTTGTCTCCTTATCGGTGAAGATATATCAGTTGTATTATTAATTATGTGCACATATATATGTTTCTCATATCAAAAGATGACTAGTGTGTCAAGTAGTCTGAGTTTTGAAGGATAAGTTTTTTAAATGTTACAATTGACCCCAGTCTCCCCTATTGTATAATATTGAGTTATTATCTCAAAATAATGAGAAACTCTATGAAAATAATGACTTCATTATCTGAAAATAATGATTTAAGTCAGTATTTTGAAATCCTAAATCATTATTTTGAGATTCCAGGACATTATTTGGATAAAATTTCTCATTATAATGACTTACAGGATCTTCTTTTTTCTATCATATTGTCAGAAATGTGTTTCCATAGATACAGATGTTTGGAGATGAGTGTATAACGTGGATCTATTTGTGTTTCTCACTGTCACAGACACTTTGGCCTAGTTCACACAGCAGGTCTTAATGCTCAATTCCGATTTTTTACACAGATCCGATTTTTTTGTTTGGCGGTTCACATTAGTTTTTAAATGTGACCTATATCTGACCTACATTGATTCCCGTGTGAACAGTCCACGGCCTTGAACAGACCCGCATGCGCAGAAGAACAATAACAAAGACGTCACGCGTAGCGCACTGTTTACAGTGTTGTGCCGAGAACACTGAACACAACTGAAATTAACCATGGATACCGTTACAGCATGCGTTACAACCACAAATGAAGTTAGCCTTTACTACGGGTTAATTTTCAAGTATTTGTGCAGTGGAAGCCGGCGACGGTATGAGCAAATGGTAACGAGAAGAAGGATGAGGAGAAAGAGAGCCAAATGTTTAGCCATGGCTCTTTGTGGAGCACTTGCTGTTACATCTGCACAGAGGTGTTTGTGGATGCGGAATCGAAGTCAGGAGTGGTGGGATCAGGACGTGAATGGCCGCTTCACAGAAACGGAGTTTCTCCAAAACTTTAGGATGTCGAAGGCCACCTTCAGTTACATCTGTCAGCGCCTCTCCACCAGACTCGAGCGGCAAGACACCCATATGAGGCGACCCATCCCCCTGACAAAACGAGTCGGAGTTGCGCTGTACTGGCTAGCAACAGGCAGTTGTTACCGCACACTGGCCAACCTCTTCGGCATTGCGAAGTCCACTGTCTGTGGCATCATCCACGACTTCTGCCAGGCCGTTTGCCAAATCCTAATGCCAGAGTACATTCAATTACCTCAGGGTGATAATCTCCGGGAGATAATTGACGGGTTCCGCCAAAGATGGGGTTTCCCACAGTGCGCCGGAGCAATAGATGGGAGTCATATCCCCATCATTGCTCCTGAGGAAAATCCCTGCGACTATTACAATCGTAAAGGCTGGCACTCAGTCATTCTACAGGGGATTGTGGACCACAACTTCTGGTAAGCACTTTATGAAAGAACCTCTCTTTTATATCTTTTAGTTAATTGTGGTATCATCGTGCACTAGTGCTTTAAAGATGAGTAAACGATTAGCATTTATCTACATAACTGTTTGCATGGTATTGAAATACTCAATCCATGTCCCATTAATAGTTTCACCAACATCTACACGGGGTGGCCTGGGAGTGTCCACGATGCCAGGGTCCTCAAGAATTCCCACATCTACGCACTGGCAGAGAGAGGGGAGCTTTTTCCACCAGTGAGTTTTTTTTTCTGTCACAGACCCCCTCCCCTGTATTTGGAGACAGAGCATATATGTCATTTTAACATTGCAGTTAGTTACAATATTAGTTAGGGGAAAGAAAATGGGTAGACTTACACATAATTTACACATAATTTATCTTGTAAATAAATTTAACTGATGTAATATATTTCCATCATATCAGGACACTGAGGAGATCAATGGTATCCAAATACCAATTATGCTGCTTGGTGACCCTGCGTACCCCCTGAAAACCTGGCTGATTAAAGGATACACTGACACAAACACCCTGACAGAGGCGCAACGCTACTTCAATGAACGACACAGCAGGGCCAGGATGACAGTGGAGTGTGGGTTTGGCCGACTAAAGGGGAGGTGGAGGTGCCTAGGGAAGCGTCTGGATGTGGACATCTCCACCATCCCCACCATCGTCAGTGCATGCTGCACTCTCCACAACATGTGTGAGAAGCGCGGTGAGGCCTATGAGGAACCTGGTCAAGCTGTTCAGGATGAGAGAGGAGCAGAAGGAGGTCTTGCACAAGATGTTCAGCCAGAGAGAGTCAGGGAGGCACTGAAAGAGTTCTTTTATAGCCAGCGTTTAGGTGTATAAAAATCTAAGTTTGGCTCTTGCTCCCTTTATTTTGCCCCACTATGGAATTTGACAAGCTCATGTTTATTATTCTTCTGTTTTGAAAGAGCTGTTTAGAGCTCCACAGTGTGAGTAGTGAGTACAGTACTTAACTCACATTTGACCCTTAGAAATAGATATGTGAAAATTTGGAAACATAATGAGAGCTATTACCACATGGCTTCTAGTTCAATAACAAAAGCTTTATTTGACACTGTTGAACATGAAAACACTGAACAAAGTTTTCAATAAAAATAATAAAGTGCCAGTTCTGTGTAACAAAGTATGTACTGGTGTGTTTCTATGTTGTTATTGGAAGAGAATAAGTTGTGGAAAATAAAATAATTTAACAGTTGTCACAGACATATTACAGATATTCTGATCTAGGTTACAAAAATATTCTTCCATACAAGGGTTTTTTTTATTTGTATATATAAATAAAATACAGCTTGTTTCACAGTTCTGCTCTGAAAAAATGGCTAACTTGTGTTCAAAATGAAATTTTAACAATAACCTATATTGGAATTCTTATGTCTGCAGGTTTAATAACATACATAGCAATATAAGAACTGTAAACTCAACTAAATTCTTGTGCATAGTGCAATTCATTTAACAAGATTCTAATCATTCTTCAAAATACTGCTTTAGTTTTCCTCCTCATCTGGAGGTTGGTAGAACGGTGCTGAATGTGCAGAGGCCTGGCTGAAGGGTGCACGCTGAACCAGATCTCGAGGGTGTACTGGTGCCTGATTGAAAGGCTGAGCCAAATCTGGGGAGTGTGCAGGACCATAGTTGAAAGGTGGAGCCTGAGCCAGATCGTGCAGGAAGGACAGAGGCTGGTTGGATGTCTCGCCAAATGGATGAGGCTGGGTAAAATTATGGTAGGAAGGTTGAGGCGGCGGTGGTCTGAAGTTGCAAAGGCTTGGAGGCTGGCCTGGTGCCTGGAAGAAAGGTGGCTGTAGGGGCTGGTTTGACCTCTCCATAAACTGGGTGAACATGGAGAACATTTTCATCTCATGTTCATGCTGCGCTTTTTGCATCTTTAAGTGAAAATCGGTGTCATCTTGGTGGAGGGCATTGCTAATCTTCTCAGCAAATACTTCAAGGGTTGCTTCCATTTTTGATTTTCTTTTTCTGCTCCTAGCAGATGCAGCTGTAAAAAGGAGAACAAGTGTTTGGTAGAAACTATTGTAGCATAATTCTAAACATAAATTGCTAGGCTACCAGCAGAGGTTAGAGATAAGTAGAAAGAGAAAGGGATGCAGTACAGTACAATAATGAGAATACAGAAGTGTACAAAACAGTAATGGGTGAATTGGTTAAAGCTCGTCTCCAGACATATAAGATGTATATAAACACTATTCTCGTTAAATTCATTGAAATTGCATATCCTTCTCCCTCAACCCCCCCCCCCCCATTAAAATCAGATTTTCAGTGAACAAAAGATGTCCACTTTCAGCAGATGCAGATAAAAACAGAATGCACATACATAATTCTGTATAGTGATGCTCAAATATTCAAGTGTAGGACACATTTTTGACTGAAGGGGAACTTAAAGCATCCAGCTAAGCAATCAACAGTTAACTTGTGATTCAACAAAAAGTCTGATCAAAACAAATAACGTTTTGGATTCCTTACTTCCACAGGACTTGTTAAGTGTTGTGTTGTCTGTACTAGGTGCAGATGAGGAGCTTTCTTCAGCTGAAGAAGATGTACTTTGGAGTGACTCAGGGGTCCTTGCAGGTCGCAGTGATTCAGGGGTCGTAGGTGGGAGTGACTCAGGGATCGAATCACCTGGCACAAACAATGACAATTAAATGCTATAATGCTATTATAACATAAAACATAGCTAAACAGTGCTTGCTACTGTGATCAGCAGGATGTCTCTGACTGACAATGAACGCAATGTTATATGTGCTACAAACAGCTGAGAGGCAGCTACCTAGCCAACGTTAGCTAACGTTTGTTAACTTACCTGTTTCGCCGTCATCGTGGCTGCTAGCTGGACTAGCTGTGCTCCGCGGAGTTTCAGACTTGTCTTCTTCGCCTTCGACAGCGCTGTCAAGCAGCACTACCGGCTGAGTGCTCGGTTTGTCGCCAAAAATGAGGTCGAGCTCGTTGTAAAATGGGCAGATGATCCGGCCACGGCCACTTCTTTTATTTGAATCTCTAGCTTCTTTGTACTTTGCTTTGAGGCTCTTCGCCTTTCTCTGACATTGCAGCCAGGTCCTCCTGTAACCGCGCTCAGCCATCTGTTTGGATATGCGTTCATAAACCGACCGATTCCTATACGACCCCACAAGCTTCGCTTGTATGGAGGTATCACCCCAAATACTGATAAAGTCCAAGACCTCACTGTCCCGCCACTGTACACCTCCATCGTTGTTGTCGTCCATCTTTACTCTGAAGTTGTCGCTAAGGAACCGCCGCACAATTGTGACGATTGTCGCTCAGTCGCTCTAGAGTGACGTAAAAGTCGCATTAAACGCGACATGACTGTTCAGACGGCGGGTGCGTTGCAAAATATCAGACACGTATCCGATATAGTACCACCTCTGAAAGCGACCCAGGTCAGATTTAAAAAAATCGGATTTCAAGTGACTTGAGCTGTTCACACGCTCATGAAAAAATCAGACCTGGGTCGTATGTAGGCAAAAAGATCGGATTTGGGTCGCATTTCACTGCTGTGTGAACTAGGCCTTTTTCGCTCTTGTGAAGTGTAAAATTAAAATAAAAAAATAAAATTTGTACAAATAAAAGTCCTACTAAAATGTTGCCAGTAGAATTTTCATACTTTTGTGTTTATTAAACTGATAATTTTCCATTAATACATGAGGGAAATTGTTAAATGGGTCAAATTGTGGGCCACACTAAAATGACTAACTGTATTCCAATTGTAAGGAAAATTAAACACATTCTATTCTTGAGAACTGGGACAAATCATGTCCTAAAATAAACTCATTATTATTAAAATTATTAATAAAACAATTATTTAAAACTAAAATGATTAAAAATGATTAATACCAACACTCTAATTCCATTTTGTTTTGGCAAAAAATTATATTAAGATTAATACGTATGAAATATATATAATTTATGACATGTTTTGGTTTGGTTTAATTTTTTTGTACCTGAACTTGCTCTGTGTCAGAAAACAGACTTGTTGAAATCCTTCAAAATCTAAAGCTAACAATACCTACTGATAACATCGGTTTAACAAATGTGCTATTATAATTATCATTTTCATTTTTACAAAAACATGATTTAATCTGGCATAAAAATGGTTTACTATACCCTAAGGACCCCTGTCTCTCTTCCTGGTTTAAAAAAGTCAGGAATACTGCTCAAACACTGGTAAACTTTCTATGTGTAGACAAATTCATTAAATATTATTTCTATCAGATGTGTCTCAACCATAACATGTCAACTCTGTAGTCCATCTAAATCAAAGCTAAATCAAAAATTATGCTTTAAAAATGTGTATTTTGATTAATATTAAGAGACACTTTAAGACATCTACATTTAATAAAAAATGAAATCACTAGGAGGTTTGCCTGTTACATGAGTTGAACCTTGTAAGATATATTTTCTAGCATAACTGAAGAGTAAAGATCAAAGATCCCTCAAAATACAGTTTTGTCCCAATTCTCAAAAATGAATGACACATATTTATCTCTTCATGTTTGTGAGAGAGTGTTGTATAGTTATTTAAGACAGATACAGTTGTCCCTGAGTGAGGTCACTGTGTCCTTCCTACAGTGGATGGATAGACGGAGCAGGAACAGATGAGCCACTCTGATGTACAGATCAGAATACTGGAAGGCTGAGATTGTATTTTTCACTGACTTCATATTGAATAACTTTTTCATGGATGAGCAGAAGGTTTAACTGGATGAGTGATCTGACTGAGTGTCTCTCTTCTGTGCTGCTGACTTTTTTCTGCTGACAGGCTGCTACTCCTGCTTCTATATTCTTACACACATATATGCTTCTTTTTCTTTTTTTTTCTCCAAAATCCTGGTTCATTCGCTCTCTCATCCCACAATTGGGGCATTATTGAGCAGCTCCACTCGAGCCGTTCAGGGTTGATTGCCTCGCTCAAGGGCACCTCAGCCACAGTTGTTAAGTGAGGCTGAACTTGTTCTCATAACTTCCTCACAGACTGATCCAGAGTCTGTGCTGTGTGGTTGTGATGAAATCACAGTATTTATAAAAAGAAAAACTGATCTAATATCCAAAATTGACCAATTCTGCCAAAATCAGCTAAGTTACAGCATTTAACATATTTCATTAGTCTTATATTGTACAACTGAATATTAGATCTTCACAGCCAGAGGTGACAACAGCATCAGCAATGAAACTAAATTATTGTGTATAATTTTCTCCCTCTCTCTGATTATTTTTGCAAATTAAATTAATAATCACTTGATAAAGCAGGCAGAATTTCAAACACCAGAAATTAGACTGTATGAGATAACATACAGTCAGCAGGTCATCATTGTGAAATAAACCCTGACAGGATGATGTAGGACTCAAACACAAAGTGGAAGTGTCCTCAGGAATCATCCTAAAGTTTTTTTTATTATTAGGTCATAAGTTTGTATATATTATAATAACATGAAAATATCTTGTCATTACATGAAAAATGTCATGTTACAACAATCAACTTCTCATGTTGTGTTGTGGTACTGTTTGTATCAATTTTTCTTTTTCTGGCATGGCAGCGATACACTGCTGTAGTTTGGCATATTTTGTGAAATTTAAAAAAGAGTTAAAACAACTACCAAACACAATAAACCAGGGTATTGATAAAAAGTATTGTTTTAACATCTTTACTGCAACTCAGGAATCATATTCATACTTGCCAACCCTCCGATTTTCCCAGGAGATACCAGTTTTTCACTGCTCTCTCTTAATGCTCTCCCAGGATCACAGTTTTCTTGTATTTCTCACATTTTCTGACAAATTTTCGACCTTTTTTCCTTCTCGCTGTTACAGACTTTGGCACTGTGCAGCATGTTTGAGCCCTACAGCTCCGAAAGTCTGTTTCCACCCGGACAACAACACAGCTACTCCAAACGAGACAAAGAGGAATTTCCATTTCTTAAGGAAATTTTAAAGGAGAGGGGCATGTATTTTGTAAAATCTGCTGCGTTGATTTTCTTTAAAGCACAGAGCAAAAGTATATGAATGAAAGAAAACTAATGAATATTAGTTTATACCTGAGACTTACACAAGTTCACACTAGAGGAGAAGCACTGTGCATTCTTTCCTGAGAATTAAATATAATTTTTTACATATTTAACATAAAATGTACTTTATGTTTTGTTAGTTTCATTCTTTAGAAGTCAGCAAAATGCAGGAAAAAAGGTTTCTGCATCCTCTCTATTTTTTAAGGTCTCAAGGTTGGCAACTATGATCATAATGGCATCAATACAGAGCATTTTCAAAGAGCATTCAAGGCCTGCTCTTCTTTCTCTTCTTCCCCTGCTGTACTAATTCTTGCTCCCTCTTGCTTTCCTGCTCAGTTGACGCTTCAGCCAGCCAATCAGGCCACTCGGCTGCTAACGCTAGGAAACGCTTCACCTTGCAGGGACTTTCCAACAGGAGGTCTCTCCCAGCAGGTAACAGGAACACGTCCAGTGCTCGCTGATGCCGCATGCATCAGGATCATCATCCTCACTGGCTGTTGTTGTGTTGTCTTCATCTGTTAGTGCTGTCGTCATCATCTTCATCCTAATGATAGTCATCTTCATCCTGAAACAGCAGCAGTTTTTCTTTGCTTGTCTTTTTTTGGTTCAGTCTCAGCTTTATTTTGTCACACAGCTGCTCTTGTTGTCTCCTTTTTTTGTTGTTCAAATGTTATATAAAATAGGTTGTCAGTGTGTATCTTGCTGTTGTCGGGCAGATCTCTCTGTGCATCCCAGCGCCCGCGGTGTCTCAGCATAATAAAGGCCACATCTCTACTCTCCCGTTATCTGTTCATGTCAGCATCGTCTGTATCTGCCCAGACTGCAACAAGGAAACTGTGATTTAGGACAGAGAGAGAGACAGGGTGTGGTTGAAGAGACGGCAGTTTAAAGACCGCAGGAGATAGACAGATGGACAGAAAGAGAGAGAATTTGCCAGAGTCCCGGCAGCAGTGACACCGCGGCGAGGCTAAGTTCCACGGCGCGGAGCTGCGCTAAATGTCACCCTCTAATATTCAAGCCCTCTTGACATTTGAAAGCGTATTAACATTTTTGGAGGAGGACGGGCCTTGATTCCAGGTTCTGCTTTCCATGTCGCAGCAGTTCAGCCAGTCTTCAAGCCACACATGTTCCTAATGAGACTGATAAGTGAGGTGGGGGGGGTCAGGTAATGGAGTCAGTTCACTAGTCAAGCAAAGAAGTCCAGAAAACCCACAGCAATCCAACAGCATGAGGGAAGCAAGTGAAATGGAGTGTTGTAGAAACGTATTTTATGGAACTACAAATGAAATTCTTATTGGAATAATTACACTTGTCAAATATTCAGACTGAAGACAAAGACCGGCACATGAAAGAGGAAGTCTTGGCCCTGGATTTCTGTTATTCAGCTACATCAGAAGCCCCACAACATTAGCAGTTGCCCCCATAGGCTAAAGTGTCATTAACTGAAGACTGACCGAATCCTAGTCCTAATTTATTTTATGGAACTACAAATGAAATTAGAATTCTGAAATAGTAGCCTTGATTTACCTTAACTGCAGAGAGAAAGCCTTTTTTGAATCACTTATAATAGAGACAGGCCCTTCTTAGTAAGAAGCAAAGTTTTTAAAAACGAAATACTGTTTCCATCCACAAATTTATTGCAGTCAGTCCTTTTTTGCCTTTTTGTTTGCTGTTAAGCCACTGACAAAGAAACTCAATACTTCCTGCATGTACATTTCACATTAAAAGCCTTCTGAAGATGGTAGTTTGTATTATGAAACATCTGAACACTAGTTGAGTTCCATTTACAGTAACTTAACACCAAATTAAACAACTGCAAAGCCATAATAATCACAGAATGACAGAATGAACAGTATTTGTGTTATAAAAGTATGACATGACTCTGGTAGACTATATGGCCAAAAGCTCTGTTATGTGAACATCCCTATTTTTTACAGTTTTGGTAGGAAGACCTTGTCTGACCTGCTCAGAACTTATCCATCACGTTTTGGATGAACAGGAACCAGCTGTGAGGTGGGCCTGATCAGCCAGCATCAGTTTAGGACCTCACTAATGCAACCTCATCTGAATGGGAGCAAATCTGTGGAGCCAGCTTTCAAAATCTGGTGAAAAGCCAGAAACGAGAAGGATGTTATTATAGCAGCACATTAATGTCCAAATTCATAGCATCCTCACATGAGCCTCCACTTTTTTTTATGGAAAATGTGGGTTTTAAGGCTGATTTATGAAGACTGCCTCCCTACGCGAGTCTAAATGACTCTATATCATCTATAAAAGCAGTTTTTCCTCATGCAATGAATTCATGACGCTGGCACTATTGCTATAGTTGTGCCATGACAGTTAATAAGAACATACAGAACTGTACATTGCTCATTGCTTTAACGGAATCCTGATCTTTATAAACACATATCTGCATACAAATGCAGAGTCAAAGGCAAGGGACGGGATTTTGGCAACTGAAGCATTCTGCTTTTATTTTCTAGTAATTTTGTAGTGCAAGTAGAATTGCCCAAGTGAGGGCCTTTGGTTGCATGCAGGCAAACAGTCTGTGTGGGGAGCAAAAGAGGTGGCAGTGGCTGAACTGCAATCTTAGAAGCGATCAGATATCATCTGACGATGATTTAGCTTGTTATTCATTCATTTTGTATTTTTTAAATAATGTCTTCTGTCTTCTGTTCTTGGGTTGCTAATCAGACTGTAAACAATGATCAGCACACAGAAGAGGAAGGCCCTAATATATGTTGACCAGGCGTCCTGAAAAATTAATGTCCCGAATTCTGAATCCTGATGTGTTTGTCCCAAAAATGAACCCTTTTAGTAAGAGATAATATGAACAAGCTGTGTTTATGCTGGGAGACTGGACTTGGCTTGAGACTTGATGGCAAAAACACTGAAAAGACCTGACTTAGTGAGACAGTAATATTGCACTTTTTGGAGCATGACACAAAGAAAAAGCAGCAGCTGTAAAGAAGACTATTGCAGTGATTATACTATGATGAATAAGAGATTGATTGATTGATGTACACACTTGGAGTCATACATTATATGGACACACTGACTTGAGCGATGAATGTGCTATCTGCTGTATGAGATGGAAATCAATGCTGAGTCGATGGCAGGTGACCTCCTGTTGAATAGACTCACAGTTAACTGGAGGGCTCTCTGCAGCCTCACTGCTGTGTACGTCCTCACTCAATGAACCCAACATGTCAGACCACTGAAGGAACGACTGAAATCAAGGGCCGTTCTCTCTCTGCTCCATCCTGTGACCTGTGAATCTGACATTCACACCATGAATCTCTCGGCTGTTTTTATGCTGACGCACAGCAGGCGGAGCTCAACCCGCAGGTTTAACCCCAGTCCTTTACATTGAAGTCACAGCGTGCATGTCAATGGATCGAAAACTATCTCTAACATGAGTGAAGGCTGCTCCACAGTTGTGTTGCGGTGGTGTTGCATCAGGTATAATGAGACATTCAAAACCACAGTTAGTCAATTAGTGATGGCTGACAGATATTTATGTGAAGCCTTGTACTTTGTCCTCTAATGTGACTTTGACGTCACTTACGTGCACACAGAAAGTCAATTGCAAACAAGTTATTGGACAATAGTTTGTGGTAAAGTCAAACTGTCATAAGTTACCTGTGTGTCCAGTTTTAAAGTCCTTGTAAGGGAAAAGGGAGTTTTTCCTCTAAACATGTGATAAAAGTTAGAAAATAGTTGCAGAAGAAGTGAAAAGACTCAGGACTATGTAGTTCTGAATTTCTATGATCAAGGATTTTTTTGTATGACCCAAAAGCTCGGTGACGAGCTGGATCCATTGTCCCCCAACACTACCTACAGTCCAATGGTACCACCTTACCTCCTCCTGAATAGTCAGTTACAAACATACCTTCAGCAACTCTCAGTCCAAATCAGCCCAGCAGTTCACTTCAGCTCACTTCAGTTCCAACAACCAGTCAGAAAAAAAAAAAACATCCTGTCACCATCCTCTGGCTCTGGTGGCTCAAACATGTCTGGACATGTCCAATAAAACTGCTGGATGGTTGTTTTCAGGTTGTAGTGGTGTTTGACACTGAGATAGCAGAGTGGACATGCCCCCAGCATTTCAGAGCAGAGAAAACTTTTGAGACCTAATTTTATACACTTATGACTCATTCACTTTGCAATATATGGCAATGTTTTACCTTTTTTCTCTGTCCCTCTGAAGAAGACCATGAGAGGAGGTTAAAAGTTCTGGTAAAAGTAGTACAGCAAGTAGAACTTGAGTTAGGGTTTGGTTTTTTTTTGACAAACTGTATTTTTTTTTTTTGCTTTTGCATTTTCATCTCTCTGTTTCCATTTCCATTTGAGCTGATGATATTTTTCATGGATTCCACTCTTACAGCAATCAACAACGTTTAATAACTGCTCCTCTGCTTCCTGACTTCTTCTCCCTTTCCTTCCTTTTACTCCTTCTTCTTCCCGTTCTGTTGCTCCTCCCTGGTCTCCCACCCTGCCTCCTTCTCCTCCTCTCTGACCCCTCTCTGGCTGTAGAACCAGCTCCTAAGGAGACACAGGTTGCCCGCCGTTTCTCTCTTACTTCCTCTCTCGCCTCCTCCACCTCCTCCACCTTCGCCACGAGACGCACAAAAGGTACTCGATTAGCTGTCCAAAGTCTTCCTGCCTCCTCATTTTGCTATTCCCATATTTTCTTGCTTTCTCTTTCTCTTTCTCTTTTCTGTTCACAGTCATTACTTTTTACATAATCACACAGACAGCAAACTAATGAAGTTTCTCGTACTGTTCACAGTGTGCATGTATTGTATTGTCTGATAGGCTCTTTCAGTGGGGAATAAAAATGTGGGTAAACCCTGTAACAGCGTTTGCATCATATTTGATACATGACGTTCTGAGACCTCTACAACAATATGATCAACACTGTTCTGAAAACACCATTGTATGTAATCTGAGACATGGCTGCCTTCATGTTTTTGGCAGGGAAATCTTTGCTAATTTTAAAAATGTTACAATAAGAATAACAGTTTAATTGTTACTAATATTTCAATATGGATATTTACATTAGTGAAACAACCAATAATTATATTTTGTAGCTAATTTTATTGTCAAATCATGTTGAAAATGTGTGTATCAGATATCAAATACAGCTGGTACAAAAGATAATGTATTTGTGAATCCCTCAATCATTATTCTCATGAATTTTATGATGCAATCTGCATTATTCCACCGCAATCACAAAAATACTCTAAAACAAACTAATTTAAGAGTCATCTTTAATGTTTTTTGCATATGCAACCTGCTCTCATTATAATCAC
Organism: Lutjanus erythropterus; assembly: GCF_056507025.1. Lineage (NCBI taxonomy): Eukaryota > Metazoa > Chordata > Actinopteri > Lutjaniformes > Lutjanidae > Lutjanus > Lutjanus erythropterus. Next base: position 3,265,911 of record NC_139323.1, on the reverse strand, counting down.
GTGTGTGTTGCAAACACCTATGAGCAAGTGAGCAACTAGCTAATAATTGCTATTTTAATCGTTTCATTAAACATTTCCTGGTCTGTCATAATTGTTATATTAACCAATTCAGTTTACATCAACTGAGCTGTTTTTGCTGAGCAAAATGTGAAATAAAAAAGCTCCCGCTTGAATGAAGAAGAACCAAACTAACTGAAATGTGCCAAATTTTCTAAAAGCAATGAAAAATACTTGTTATTGTTTCTAAAATAAAAATAATTGTGATCAGTGACTTTTTATAAATGCCCGACATGATGCAAACAAAAAATCATGTAAATGATTTTTTTAATCAATAGATCAATAAACACTTCAATTAAAACAAAAGATCATTCTCTAGCAATTCTTTCATATTTAATTCATATTATAATGCAGAGAGGCCAATGTAAATAATTCTTTCCTGTTAATGTATAGTCAGGGTTAGGGTTTTTCCTCCTAAATCAGAAACACAGAGAAGAAAATCTAAATCTATCAGTACCATTACCTTTTTTCTGCTTCACACCCATCGTGGATGCATTCCAGAATAATCTTTCCTCATTTTATGCATTCATTGTTATCAGACGCCACAGATATATCCATACTTTCAAACGTTTGGTGGCATCTCAGCGTGCTCAACTGCCAGCTCCGTCAAATACATCCTGCTTGACTGTATCTGTTGCAGTGGTGGGCCAATCATTCATATGAACTGAAGAACACTATTTTTTTCTGGATGCAGGTTTTAAAAAATGCTTAAATGCAGGTATTGTTGGACTGTAGAAGATTTGATAAACCTGACACTTCAGTCAGTTATAGAGGTATACAGGTAGACGTATTAAAGGTATAGAGCAGAGATACTCAACCCTAAACAGCAGAAAGTCCCCAGGAAACAATGTGGCTCTTTCTTGAAAACTGTATTAACAGGCAGAACTTCTTCTTTAGTGTTTATTGGCAGTTGGAAAACTGGAACCACTTCTTGTTCTCTTAAAGTGAACTTACACAATTTACACACATGTAAAGTTTATATAGTATACATCCCTTGGATGAATGCTAAGAACTGACATATATGTATTCAGGGTTAAAATTAGAAAATACACACAGTGTACATCCCATGTTATCGTTTTCCAACAAATCCTTCACTATCATAGGTCAGTCATGGCATAAACTCAGTCAAATTTAATCTGTGTGTACATGGATAGAGAGGGGGCAAAGAAAAAGACATTTTCTTATTACCTTCTCCCCATTTGCTTCTGTCTTGAAATTTATGAGATGCATAGAGAAGTCAAGCCTTTGCTGAGAACGAAAACAATGTTAAAAGGAAAAAAAGTTGCAAATGAGTAGACATACATGGATATTCTTTTTTTTTTTTTTTTTTTTAAAAAAGCGACTAAGGAAATAAGAATTTTGATAAGCTGACATTTGAAATGTCGGGTGGCATTCAAAGTGGCAGTAGAAGTGCAATTTACTGCAGGAATACAGATGAGAAGTTCATTTTCAAGCAGGCACAGGCAGGGGAGGAATTAAAAACAGCAGAAGAGAGCTATTGAAGTTTTCCCTTGAACTATTTCTACTCATTCTGTCCTCGACTTTTATTATATTTCTTTTTTTTTCCTGAATGCAGTCAAGAGTGTTTCAATAACCTTCGAGTGACGAGAGCATTACATTGGCTGTAAAGTGCTCAGTGGAGTCGGGAACTTGGCTCAAGCTTTTTAGCCTCTAATTTTAATTTTCATCACCTTGTGCACTAAAATCATGAGAAAATGTTAGACTTCTTTGCTTCAATACAAACATACACACAGCGGCACCACTGTACACATCACGTTTGTGTCATACACATTTACCATAGGTGGCCCTGGTGGGGTTGATTAGTCTGAGCCTACAACAGCCAAGGAGGCCATTTTGACCATTTTCATTTTCTAATTTATATGTTCAATAACTTTAATGAATTAAAAAAATACAACGCTGCTGGAAATGTGTCTTGGTTGCTCAGCAACTACCATTATCTCTGTCAATAAAACTGAACAAGTGGTCTTGACTTCCAATTTCCCAACATTAAATTACAAATGATTAATGAATTAGTCTCAATTAAAAAATACAGTAGGGAAGAGTAGGGACAGTTGTAACACTTTTTGTCTCAGCACCTATAACTCACTGATTTTTTGTATTAAAACTCTCAAATGTTGAAACAAAGTCCTCTTGAATATTATTCACACTTAATGGATTACTTTATTTTTGGTGGCTAGTACCTTGTACAACCCCACTTAAAAAAATCTAAACTATTCCTTTAAAGGGGCAATTCACCCAAAAATGAAAATTCAGTCATTATCTACTCTCCCTCATGCCAATTGAAGGTCAGGTTTAGTTTTTTAGTTCACAAAACCCTGCTGGAGTTTCACAGGAAAACAGTGTTGCAGAATCTCCCAAACAATGGAAGTGAATGGTGACCAGTTTTCAAATGTAAAAAAACCAGCAGAATAAAAATATGAATGCCTCCATACTGCTCGTCTGGTGTAATCCAAGTCTCCTAAAGTCCCATTATGCCAAGTTGACTAAAAAAATGTTATTTACACCACGTTTTTATCCTGAATCTTCACTGTAGATCTTTAGCTTGGAGCCATGTTCACATGCACACTGTCTGCAGTGGGTTTGTGTGGTGTGACGGTGTGCAAATGTTGGGGCTTTAGGAGACTTGAATTATACCAGATGAGCAGTATGGAGGCATTTTATGCTTTTTTTCCAGTTTTTTTTTTTTTTTTTGAAAACTGGTTAACATTCACTTCCATTGTTTGGGAGACTCTGCAGCGCTCCAGCAGTGTTTTATGGACTAACAAAATAAACCCAACCCTCAATCAGCATGGGGGTGAGTAGATAATGAGTGAATCTTCATTTTTGGGTGAACTATCCCTTTAATGGATTCCTCCATGTTCACCTGTTGCCCTGGCAAATTCAGCATGTAAAGTACATAATAATGCAAATAAAATCCACAGCACTAATTCCATCAGCAGTCAGAGTAGAGCAGTCAGGACACACTAGTATGACATGACTGTTTTGTAGCAGTGTAGGAAACTCAGTTCGAAAAAACTTCATCCACTGCCCAAGTTTGAATTGAATGCAGCCATAATAACCACACCAGACTACAGCATGCAGGGTTGAATGTTTAGTATGGACCTCATTCCACAGCATTTTTAATTTGACATTTTTTGTGCACAAGGAAATCAATTGAGTTTAGAGATACTTATGAGCCAATTTGAAGTTTCTCTCAGACTATAAGAAGGAGTCTAGGCAGGATGAATTCTATATTCTTTCTACCTAATAAATAATGCATTTGATTAAAGTAGGGCTGCCTAAAGTGACAGTTGGTGGTGAGCCTCAGTCTTTTAACACTGATGGTGGTCATTATTAAAGCCACAGAGGTAACACGGTTATAAAATCACTCATCCAACCAGTAACAACCATGAACATTTTTTGTTTGTTTTTTTCAGTTTGCTGCTGTTCTCCAGCAGTGCCACCACTTCCTCTGCATACCATAATGTTACCCTATGGGAACTGTCGCTCTTTCATAATAGGCTGAATACAGTCATAACAAACATTTGTAAAACGTACAACTGAAACTGACAGATGGAAGCTCAGTGTAACACATTTCATGACTTAAACTGTTGTCTAAAGGGATTTGTTTGGGAGGTGATGCTGTGTGCCGGCCTTGTTTTTAAACTGTTAACTAAGCCTCTGGTTGCATGTTATTTCCCCTGGCCAGGTCCCCTCTCTGCTAGCATAAAGAGCAAGAGACATGAGATAAAGAGTGACCCCACTCCATTTGGTTATGAAGGTACTTGGACATGTCAAGATATTGATGTTAATGTACAGGCTCCGAGCATGCTGGGCCTTGTAGCCTGTTGTTTGGTTGAATAGGCACAACTTTTTTTTTTTTTTTTTTTTTTTTTTTGAGAATGTGGTTTGTGTGTGTATATGTGCACATATTTGTGTGCTTGTTCACCTCACATATTTCTGTTTCTTGCCTGCTGTGTTGACTTGTGATTTGTGTTGTGACGTGATGTTTTAAAATGCATGAGCATCAAATGAAAGGAGGGTATATGCAAGTGCTGTGATGTTTGTGACTCAAAAAAAGTCCTGCAAGTCATTAGAATGAGAAACCTTCTCAAAATAATTACTTAGCATTTTATAATATTATCTCATACTAATGGCATAGTATCTCATAATACTGACTTAGTATATCATACTAATGACTTAGTATATCATAATACTGACTTAGTATATCATACTAATGACTTAGTATATCATAATACTGACTTAGCATCTCATAATACTGACTTAGTATATCATAATAATGGCTTAGTATATCATAATACTGACTTAGCATCTCATAATACTGACTTAGTATATCATAATAATGACTTAGTATATCATAATACTGACTTAGCATATCATGATAATGACTTAGTATCTCATAATAATGACTTAGTATCTCATAATAATGACTTAGTATCTAATAATAATGACTTAATATATCATAATAATGACTTAGTATCTCATAATAATGACTTAGTATATCATGATACTGACTTAGCATCTCATAATACTGACTTAGTATATCATATTAATGACTTAGCATCTCATAATACTGACTTAGTATATCATATTAATGACTTAGTATATCATAATACTAACTTAGCATCTCATGATACTGACTTAGTATATCATAATACTGACTTAGTATATCATAATAATGACTTAGTATATCATAATAATGACTTAGTATATCATAATAATGACTTAGTATATCATAATAATGACTTAGCATCTAATAATACTAACTTAGTATCTAATAATAATGACTTAACATGTCATAATAAGGACTTGGTATCTCATAATAATGACTTAGCACCACATAATAATGACTTAGCATCTCATAATAATGACTTAGCATCTCATAATAATGACTTAGTAGCTAATAATAATGACTTAGTATCTCATAATAATGACTTAACATGTCATAATAAGGACTTGGTATCTCATAATAGTGACTTAGCACTCACTGGGTCTTTTTTCACCACATTGTCAGAAATGGACTTCCATAAGTATCAGATATAGTATTTTGTTGTAGTTTTGTTGTGGTGCAGGGTTTGTTGTAGGCCAGTTAACTACTTGTTTGATTTATGCATGCATAGAGCTACACTGCTCCAGATAGACTGAATTTCATTCTATCTATCAGCACCTTCACGTTTTAAATGTTGGTTGTGGCTGAAGATGTAGAGTGGCGATCATCATGAAAAGAATGGTATAAAGCATTTGGCTTCCCTCCAGATACTTTGCGTGGTGCTATGGCTGCAGTCAAGAAACGTCAGAGTATGACTAGCAGCACTGCTACTGCTGCTGACGGCACCTCAGCTGTGCCCAGATCCACCTCCCAGCCAGGTAACAGGAGAGGACTGCTCCTCTCATACACTCATTTGTGTGGTTGGTGGAAGTGTTTTTTTTTTTTTTTTTTTGTTTTTTTTGTTTTGTTTTGTTTTTTTCATTTTACATGTTGATAAGCTGTTGAGAAATTTCAATTTTTTGATTGTTGTTTGGTGTTGGTCTTTTCTTATATATTATTCATTTTTCAGACGTTTAACTTCATCTTCCTTCTGCAGCACCTTGATTTCTGCCCTCAAACTGGTGTTAAAGAAACAGTTCTCCAAAACCTCAGCTGGAATGGAAATCATTGTTTTACAGAATGCTTAGATAGAACTTTTCATTTTGGCTAGGAACTCTCATCCATAAAGCGTGCTCGATCATGTCTGTCATGCATATAGGATCAGTTAGCAGTATTAGACATTGTTCAGTAACACTTTATTTGAAGGTGTGTGCATAAGACAGTCATGATGCTGTCATAACCATGACCTTTTAGTGAACATGACAGAGTCCTAAGGAATGATTGACTGTTGTAATTAATTATCATTTGGTCAATTATGTCATTTTAATACAAAGTTAATATTTGAGATTTCTATGTTATGACAACTTGACAATATGAAAAAGATTTAACAAGACGGAAAATATGTAACAAGCTGAAAAGTGATGTATCAAGACAAAAAAGATGTAACAAGACAAAAAAGACATATCAAGACAATAAACACGTAACAAGACAGAAAAGACGTAATGACAAAAAAGACATAACACGACAAAAAAGTCTTATCAAGACAAAAGAATGGTGCAAGAATATGAAAAATTACTTAAAGATGTAAAAGAACAAATGAGACTAAGAAGATGAAAAGTGATGTGAAGGAATGTAACATAATGAGACAAAAAAATACATAACAAGACCAAAAATGACGCAATGAGACGAAAAGGATGAAAAAGATGTAACAAGAGGAAAAGGACATAACAAGACAAAAAAGACAATGCAAGACATAAACTGCTGAAAAACATCAGAAAAGAGGTTCAGGTAGCTTAGTTCAGAAACAGTCAGTAGAAATGTCCTGCAGAGGACGACTTTTTATTTTGCCTGCAGTCAAGAAGTTTAGTCTGTACTGCTAGTTAAGTAAAGAATGTGTGTACTTTTGCCACCTCTGATGCACACCCCTTCAAATAAAGTGTTCCTGACTGTTCTACCTGCTCTCAGGTTTGATCAGCGTGTGAGAAGCTTGACTACAGGATTAATTCTAAGAAACAGACTCTACAAGCTTTCATGATGATGGAAGACTAATGACGTAACTGCACAGCAACTTTGCTTCTCCGTCAATGAAGCACCATCACCTGCCAACTGGAACAGCAGTATCCTTGTTTATGAGTACATTTTGGTGGTTAATAATATGTATTGATTCCATGCAGGCTGGGCCCAGAGACGCCTCCCCTCCATGGACACAGACGACTTTGAGACGATCCATTCCAGCGCAGAGGAATCCTCCAACTCCTCAGAAGAAGAAGGCAACAACAAAAATGTAGGTTACACCCAAGATTGCGTTTTTAAATTGATTGATTTGATTTAGCCTAAGTTCTTTGATTCTGGATTGAAACAAACGTTGGCCTGAGTGAAAAACATAGCTCGACCCATCTCACTCCTGCCCTGCTGGGTCACGTCAGCTTTCACCATAAATCATCACATACACGATCACTCACCATCCCTCGACAGCTCTCCACTCATCCCTCATTTCCTCTCCACTCATCCTTCACTTTCCCCTCTTTTCTTCTAAATCCCCTACTGATCCCCCTGAAAGAGAAGCCCGCCGCTGCTTAATTATTTCCCATGGACATGTGTCTCATTAGCAGCGGGCACTGACGACTTGACATTTAAGAAGCGAGGGAGGAGAGAGGGGAGTCGGGGAGGATTATAGCTGCACAGGTCTGCTGGGCATGGCTGCCTCTCTACATCCATTATAATCTGTGTGATGTACAGTAGAGAGCCATGCACACAAACACTGAGCATGTTAGTGACGCACACTCTTTCAAAGAATTGACATTTTTGCATCAGATGAAAGATGGGCAAATTAAATTATTTGCATTTAATCACAGAATCCTGCCTGTGGCTGTAACAGCAGACAACAAGGACAAAGTGAATAAGCAGGACTCCTGTCTTTGTGTGGAGTCTGGATGTAATAAAAACCTCAGTGATATCTGCTTGTCAATCAGCCTGTCAAATCCTTTTGAATCCTTTAAAGCTGCACTGATCAATAATTTTTCATTGATCAGCGCAGTACAAACAGAGAAAAAACAGAGCCAAGAAGAGAGTGAAGAGTAAATTTAGTGGACTGTGTGTGATGTTAGCTCGTTGTGAGCCCCCCCCCTCAAAAAAACCACTTCATTACTGCATCTTTTTTTCATGACTCTGTTTATTACTCTGTGACAAATAAGACAGAAGAAAACACTATGAAACTCCAATAAAAAAGAAAATCAAAATCATATGCATATACACACACATGCACATTTCTATATGCATACACAGATATATATATCAGGCTATCAGGTATATACTTGTAAGGAAATCAGTAATGCACATATTAGGGATAGTCCCCCTCAAAATGAAAATTCAGTCATTATCTACTCGACAATGGGAATGAATGGAAGTGAATGGTGACCAGTTTTTAAATTTAAAAAACAACAGAATAAAAACATAAAATGCCTCCATACTGCTCGTCTGGTGTAATCCAAATCTCCTAAAGCCCCAACATGCCAAGTTGAATAAAAACTGTTATTTACACCATGTTTTTATCCTGAATTTTCACTATAGATCCTTAGCTTGGAGCCACATGCACACTGGGTGTATGTGGTGTGACGGTGTGCAAACAGCATGTTGGGATGGGTTTTTTTTTTTTCCCTGTTGTTTTTCACATTTGAAAACTGATCACCATGCATCAATGTTGTTTGGGAGATGCTGCAACACTTGTTTCCTGTGAAACTGCCAGTCAGCATGAGGGTGAGTAGATTATGACTAAATTTTCATTTTTGTGTGAACTATCTCTTTAAGTGAGCATGCAGAATCTTTCTTTTTTTATGGAATAGTTGGCAGTTAAACTTTAATGTGGTTAATGAGGGGATTCCATACTTTATAGAAAGTCTTTGTGGAGCCCATTAATGAGTATTTTATTGTCCCTATTTTTTCTTATCCAGTGAGTAAAGGTAGGTGGGTGTGCATCTTTCCATTTAAGTAAAATTAGGAATGTGGCAAGCAGGGTAGCAAAAGCAATACAATCGGCCTCAGACTTGGACAGTATAGGGGGTCTGGAGGGGTACCAAAGACAGCTAGAATGGGCGCAGGTCAGTTTGTTCAGGTGTTCTGCAATTGTTTAAAGATGAGAGACCAAAATTCTTGAAACTTAGCGACCAGAACACATAGGCATGAGAAGTGGGAGATGGAGCATGAAGGATTTACATCTGGGATGTATTTAGACCAGATCTGGGCAAAATGGGGCCGGATGCAGCCCTCTGAAAGGTTTCATATGGCCCGCAGCCCACAGTTCATCACATGGTAATTCAGAAAGGATGAGCAACAGTAGAAGTGTCCTATATAGAACACTTCTGACCATCCCGTTATTAGAGATTTGGACATTATGAGGACGTTATATCATTTGTGTCTGGTCCACAGCAGCCTGATCAATTTCTCATGTGAACCCCCATGAAAAATAATTGCCCACCCCTGATTTAGATCATTTCTTCTTTGTCCATTGAGCATAGTTCAAAACTCATTACTGCATCTTAAAGGATAAATCTGTGATATAATTACTGTACTAAATCATCAAAATGACCATGGTGTGTCATAAGAGATAAAGAAAACATGGCAAAAAAGATGTAACAAGTATTATTTGCATATTCATGAATCCTTGCATACTAAACAAAGGCGAGGTGTTGAGCTATATGTAAGGCATTTGAACAAGGAATTTGAATTTATTTGGCAAAAAAAAACATATCAGACATAGCATTTCATATTGTTTTAAACATGACTGGAGGGAGGATTTAAGTAGCGTTTATTAGTTTGAGCTCATATAATCTGCTGTTGGGGATATTTATTATTTTACCAGTGAAAGTAACAGTCAGCTAAAATTGAGGAACTATTTGTCAGCATTAAGGTTTAGTAAAATCCACGAATTTCACCAAAACTGTAACCACTTTCAGAATGGACCTGTCAAAACGTAGAGGTTGACTCCGCCATGTCTTTCCGCAGGGCGACAGCGGTCGTTTCCGGGTGCAGCTGACCTACGAGTCTCATGAAGCGCGAGACCTCTCTCTGGAGTCAGGCGACCTGGTCCAGTTTCTGGAGGAGGCGGAGAACGGACACTGGTGAGTCCCAGTCGGCCCCAGCTCTGTTAGCTTGTTCCTGCCCCCTCATTGTTGCAGTAGCAGTATTCAGCAGTATATTTGAAGTCTCTGGCTCAGTGGGCACCCATCTGCCATTGCAAACACGTCTTGTTCCCAAATAAAGGTGCAAGAACATAAACTAACTTGCCACTTTGAGCAAACGTCTCACAAATAAGGCCAAAATAAACTGTCTGACATTGCATTCTACTTTATTTAGGGCACTTGTGTTGAGCATCTCATTCACTCTCTGCGCCCTCTATAAACTATAATAGCTGTGCGAGTCTTCTGTTTCCACTCTCATTTGTGGAATTTTTTTTGTAGTTCTCCTAAGGAGTTTATATTTTTGGCTCAGCGTTCCTTGCAGAAGACGTCTATTGTTGAAGCACATTCTCAATAGCAACAAAAGGATCATACTTTGCCTATTACAGAGTCTTTTCATTATATTTTCTGCTTACTTCTAGATTTGGTCTTTGGTCTCTATACACTCAGCATTTCATTGTTATCTCTGTGTATTTTATTTTTGTGATTGGCCGTGGATAGCATCTTTTTAACTTGTCATCATCGTGGCACTAAAGAGCTTGTTATGAAAATTAAATGAATGGAGGCAGAGGTGAGTTGTGAGCAGCAATCAAAGTCAGTATTCAGGTGGTATCTCACCAGTTACAATCCAGTTGCAGAGCTGTATATTGGAAATAACATGATTAGTTATGCCATTAGGAAAGTAATAATCATAGTAATACTTCTGCACCAAAAGGAGTGGTAACTGCTATTTTAGAGCATGCATTTATAATGAAGACAGAAGAATTTTGGATTCCACTGTAATTGATTATTATTAATTAATTATATTAATTGCCAATAACAAATAAATAGAAACATAGCCATAGCAGAAAGCATAGTTTGTTTGTTTGTATGCACAGGTGTGAGTGGGAGGTGTGCCTGAAATGTGATGTCCACCTATGTTACTCCCTGAGGTTCCACACTGAACATGAAATCAGTATCAGCTGTTCTGTTCTTTAAATTTTCTAGTTGTGATTGGTTGGAACCATTTGTGACTGAAAGTGGAAAATAACCCTTTTTCTCATGCACATATTGCTTGTTTGCTTTATTCCAGTGATCATATTGGTCTTTTAGCACCCTGGGTTGGAATATTTTTTCCCTCCAAAATGAAAATGCCATAAAGGGTTCATTTTGCACTGGCAGGTACAAGAGAGGTGTTGGAGTCAGTCACTGTAATGTAGAAACTGTTGTGCTCAAATATACAAAAAAAAAATAAATAAATAAATAAAAATCAAAAATATTTTAGTAAATTGGCAAGCAGCTGTGATAATAATAGTGAACAGAACATTAAAATTTAGAAATAAATCTACTACCAAACAGCGTAACTCTTATTATTTATAATGATAGTTTTATTTAATTATATCATTGGCAATTATATACATATATATATATATATATATATATATATATATATATATATACAACATAATCATCTGCATATAACTGAACAAAACAATTAGAACAAATGTGTAGATCACTAATGCAGAAAAGCACTGACCCTAAAATAGATCCTTCATTCTTGAGAATTGGGGGGGTTGAGGGGTTTTGATTTTTACTCTTAAATTATTCTGGAAAATATATCTTAAAAGATGACTGTCTTACAGAGCTGACAAAATAATTTTCATTTCACAGCATGGTCGTAGTGATCTCCTGTCTCAGAGTTCTCTTGCTGTTAATCAAAATACACAGAATTCTTATTTAGCTTTGATTTAGAAGGACGACACAGTTGACATGTTACAACTGAGACACATCTGATAGAAATATTTTTAAAGCAGGACCTTAGGGTATAGCTAACCCTTTTTATGCCTGATTAAATCAGTTTTTTGTAAAATAAAAAAAAAATATGACTGAGTTAACAGAAGTCGGGGACACAACTTTAAAGGGCCAACAAAAATCAATTTTAAAACAATGCTGATGTGCTGATATCACATTTTTACCTGTTGTCAGTAGGTATTGTTAGTTTTAGGCTTTGAAGGCTAGGTTTTGAATTTTTTTTGTTGCTAGGACATGATTTGTCCAAGTTTTCAAGAATAAGTGTATACATACACAGACACTATAACTTGAGTTTATTCCTGTGATTCTGAAACAGCTGGCATGCATGTAGACTTTTCCTCATAGCTCACTATTGATGCTCTCAAGACAGCTTACAGTTCATTTGAGGGCACTGTATATATGCGAAACACTGCATACTGCTCCATCACTCAGAGCAAAATAGCTCTTTGTTGAGCAGCTGAAAGTGCCAGTAGGTGGGTTGTAACAGTAATTGTTGTTGGAGGAGGTTGTTGGTTGGTCTGTGAGCTGTCGTTCCCGAAGAAAGTACGGGCCACAGTTTTAAAAGTCATCACTTGGTGAAGCAGTCACAGATTCATTGGCATTCATCAACAGGCCTATCAACCACCTGCAGCTGTGTTATGGTCATTTGCTGCTATGAGGCAGCTCAATGGGCCATATTGGTGTCAATGTTTCACCAGAAACCTGCTCAAATGACCCTAATAACACTGTGTGCTACCTTCCACTCTGCTGTTTAGGATGCACTCATCAGCCAGATATGGGCTCATTGAAAAATTGCATCATTGTGTAATTTTAGTCATGCACCATTTTGCACTAAATTGATGCAGTAGATTGCAGCAGTCTTGGTGCCAACACATTTCAAAGAGCTTTAATTGAAATTCACAAATGGTAGCAAAAGCAGCGTAAATGGTGACATTGAGGCTTTGTGTCACCTCCAGCAATATGTTTTCATAATCCTTTGATTGTCTGTATGAGAAATGACACAATCTTGATTAGATTCAGAGTTGTGTGTCTAATTCAAGATGAATTTTCAATGTCAAACTATCTGCACCGAGGTTGGTCAGAATTGTAGGATGATACAGTGTTTTCACTGAAAGAACAGACAGATTATGTTTTCTTTGTTGAGTGAATTTGTGAATTGAATGGTATGTAAACCCACTCATATCTATGTCCAATCCATAGATGTGGAATTCTCCTCAATGTTTGTCGACAGCCAGCGTTGAGAATAATGGCGAGCTCCTCAGAAAAACAGCTGCAGTCAGTCTCTGCATCCAGAAAAAGCAGTGCTATTTGAAGCATGAATGAACACTTACAGAACACAGAGAACTGGGGTCTATTTTTTCTCTCTTCATTCCTGCGATAGTAACTTAGCAGTAATTATGTTTGTTATGGTTTTCAGTCAGTTAGTTGGTGTTTTTCTTTGCTGTGTTGTGCTGTGTCAGCTCTTTAAAGGATTTTTTTCATATACAGGACTGGGTAAACCAGAGTAAAAACACTTTCTTGTTCAGTGCCCCTGTGCTTCAACACACCTCTAGTGTCATTTCTGCAAGAACCCCCCAAGCGTTATGTTTTGATGTGTCATTGAAATCAGGTGACATAGTATAAAGAGTGAGAAAATCAGGAATGAGAAGATCAAACAGGACTTTCACCCAAGAGACTGGGTTTGTTTCCCATGTGGGAGCAATAGTCAGTGTTGACTTATTTTTAACTTTTGGAGTGTACATATGTTACATTATATGTGTTAACTTTCATAACTATTTTGTTTTATTTTAACCCAAATCACAATCTTTTCCTTAACCTAACAACGCTTTTATTTTGAAAATCTATCTGGACATTATATATTATTATTGCTAACTTGACTGCAGAGCCCCATTATGGATAGTACCTGGTACCTTGTGCTTCTTCGGTCAAGGTCCCAAACAGGCTGAGGTGATACTAAAAGGTGACTTGAAAACACTGGAGACCACTGATTGGTTGCGTGAATAACCATGCAATCACATTTTTTTATTTACTCAGAAATGGCTGTCTGTAAAACCATGCTGTGATCAATTAACAAAGTGCAGACATATGAAGAACAGAAATGTACAGTGTAGACCAAACCTCCTGTGTGTGCTGTTTCCCAACTACAGTGGAAAAATGAAGTAGAAGTGCCAAAAGCAAATAGCCTGGAGTTGCCCAGTAGCCTACCATGTAGTAGAAATACAACTATAGTGAGTAGGGCCATTGACCAAGCAGCCATATTGAATGGGTTGAAAGTCAGAACATGTTGGAAAGTCCAATTTTGTATCAAACCTAATATTGAACTAAAGGAGGTCACTGAGTAGAGTGCAGATCCCTGCAGGAAACAGATAGTGAAGCACCTTCTGCAAAGCCATCACAACTGCCAGATGCAACCGGTGGAAATTTGTAAAATTTCACCAAAATTAACATGATCTCTACATACATTGTCCTGAGCTGAAACAAGATTTCAAACTGAAGCAGTTGTTGATCTCTTGCAGCCCCTAGTGGCCGGTTAAGAGGAGTGAGATGTCAGCTGTCAGTGGTCGTATAAAACACAGCAGTCAGAAAATAGAATTACTGCCTCACAGTTGTTTGTTTCAACCAACCAGTCAAGTTACAGTTTACATCCAGACTCATATCATGTCTGTAGTGAAGACTTTTAAGGAATTTAATATGGAACTTACCACTATACTGACCTGTAACTTACCTACTATACATGTGTGATTCCAGTGAATCATTTCCAGGTAGAAACATGCTGTCTTCACTTAGAGACTGATAGAGAGCTGAACATTATGATGTCACAGTGAAGGTGACCTTTGACATTTTGGATATAAAATGTTATCATTTTATCATGTTAGACATTTGTTGGTAATTTTGTCATAATTAGAGTATGAATTCTTGAATTATTGCCAAAAATGTGTTCAGTGAGGTCACTGTGACCTTTTGCCACCAAAATGGAATCACTTGATGTCTGAGTCCAAGTGAACATTTGTGCAAAGTTCAAAGACATTCCCTCTAAGTGTTATTGAGACGTTGCGTTCACAAGACTGGGATGACCTGAAAACATAATGCCTCTGGTCATAAAAACATAAAGGCACAAATGACGTTTTCAATTTTTTTTTTCAATGATTGTAAATCATGGAAGTCCTTCAGCATTCAAAAATATTAGACGGTCAAGTAGTATTCAAGATTAGCTCCAGACAAGATGCACGCATGCACTCACTCATGCTCACATAAAAGCATGATCCCCTCCCAGCTTACATCTGGTGGGGATAATTGTAAGAATTTGAAACAATTCCCAAACCTGCATATAAATCTAGACATAATAAATATGAATATAAATCTGACACCTTACAGTATCAGTTCATGCTACTGTTCTGTGCTGTATGCTCTCCTACCCTGCAACAGACTGCAGAGCTGTCCACAGTGTTTGCTGCCTCCAGTCTAATACATACTGCACTCCAGCCTCCCACGACCCTGAAGAGCATAAATGGATAAAGAAAATGGATGGATGGACCTTAGAATATAATGCAGTGCAATACAACAACACCATAAACTTCAGCTCCCAGATATTGACTTGAATCCATCCTCTCTGACAGAGTATCAAGAAAAATCGAACATTAAGCTTTAGAGAGGCAGCGTCTGATGCAGAGCTGCTCTGTTGGATTGTGTCAGATTGTATCAGTGTTGATGATATTATGGAGCTTTGCATAAGGAAAGCCTTTTTTTTTCCACACTTCCTCCGCTGCTATCTGTAATCATTACCCACACCATGGCTTCCCTGGTTAAAAGTCTATCTCGGGTTTGGTCCACATTAATCAACCGAGCCCGAGAAAGGAAATGAGACTAGTGCAACAGCTGCTCCTCCACTGCCCTGTTCTCTCTCTACAAGGATTAAAGGCTCAATGTGGCTCGATTGAAATTAAAATTTCATTCACTATAACATTACCCTGATGAACCAGTGGGAGCTACAACAACAAAACGACTAATGGTCTATTGTCAAATCAAGGGAGGCGACTGAAAACACAATGGCTTTAGATGAATAATAAATCTCTGTTTCATTCAGCGTACTGCCACCATCTATCCTTTCGGCTCCCCAGAAAAACAGAGACCACTGCCTTTATGGAGAAACAGCCTCTGGAATCAACCGCTGAAAGAGTGTTTTGGTCTCATGCAAGCTCTCTGCATTTGGAAGTGACTAATACTCTGTTAGATAAAAGCTCGACTTGCCTTCAATATGCTCATTTTTCATCAGCTCATGCATATTTCAGCCCTTAAAACCGTCTCCTGTCGTCTACATCTATGGGTTTTCGCTGCTAAAAGGTCTCACTCACTCACAGTTGTCTCTCCTCCTCACTTGAGGAAAATGAAGAATTCATAAGTTCTCCCTTTTTTCTTTTGCTTTTTTGGTGGATCAAAGTTAATGTGCAGCTGTAGAACTTTGCAGAATGAATCTGATGAACTGTGTGCTGCTGTGTGTGTCCTACACACCCTCATTTATGCATGTGTGTGTGGGTGCACTGGTGGACTCAAGGGTGAGCAAGAGGGGGTGATCATCCCCCTGGTGTCTTCATATGCAAACAACAACGCTAAAGTGTCCTCTTAGATGCCCCCATGGTAGATAAAGGGTCCCCATCTGGTGGACAAAATATGGTAAAATTGCCCTAAAAAGTACCCTTCACATAAACAGGATGCCTTCCTAGTGGACAAAATTTGGTAAAGTGCCTCTAAAGTGACCTTCTAGTGGACAAAACATGATAAAGTGCCTTCTAAAGTGACCTTCTAGTGGACAAAACATGATAAAGTGCCTTCTAAAGTGACCTTCCAGTGGACAAATGTGGTAAAATGTCTGTTAAAGTGCCCTTTTAGTTTAGAAAACACAATAAAGTGCCCTCTAGGGTGCCCTTTAAGTAGACAAAACATAGTAGTGCTCTCTCAAGTGCCCTTCCAGTGGACAACATGTGGTAAAGTGTCCTCTAGAGCGTCCTTCTAGTGCAGAAAACACAATGCAGTGCCATATGGGCTGCCCTACATGAGAGAAAGTTATTTTGCCTTTGAGTGCCTTTAAATAGTTAAAAAAAAAAATGTTTAGGAATTTTTCAACAAATTTTACCTAAAATTTATAACGGTTTTCACCGTGTTGGTGTCCCCCTACAGGTGGTGCCCTTTTTTTCACCCCTGGCCCTCAGACAGCCTTAGTGCGCCACTGAATGGGTGTGTTCATGTGTAGATCGACTTCTGGGGCACTTTGTGTGTGTGAGTGTGTGTGTGTGTGTGTGTGTGTGTGTGTGTGTGTGTGTGTGTGTGTGTGTGTGTATACTGCTAATAGTCACTTTTTTCCCAACAGAAGCAGTAATATGCTTGCTAATGTTGCACCTCTTCAGATTTAGGCTTTCATTTCACACCCACAACACACGCTGCATCCCTGTGGGCTTACTGTTGGCAGTGTGTGGTATATTTGTATATGGGCTGAGAACACATTAACACATCCGACCACATGCTGTCAACACTAAGTCACTGTATGAGCAGAATAAAGAGGGAATTACTTCACTCTGATGTATGATGCCAGAGTCTTGCAGCGTCCTCAAAGTCAACTTCTCAGAAGGTGGAGGCGTGCTGGTGGCTTGGCTGGAAAAAAGACGCATCATGACTGATCACACAAAGTCAGGACGGAGCCTGTGCCAGTCTGCGCTGGTTACTGCTGCTGACATAGTTAAGACACAATCATACCAGTCTGAGGATATGTTTATGGCATTTAATTAATTTCTGAACTTGCACACATACATGTACATGCACATAATATGGGTACACAAGAGAGACACACACAGAACTACACAACACCTGCTCACTCATGAAGTTGACTTTGGAGGCAGGTATGAAATAGACAGTAGCTGATGTCTGTGGTCACTTGTGGTCACCTGTGGCAAACTTTTGCAAGGTGATGTAAACTTTTCTACCATCAAATATTTAGTTAGCTATACCAGAGTGTTACAGTGGATACAGTAAGACAAAATAAATACCTTCAAACAATATACAGAATGTATGGAAGCCCATTCTGCAAATGTAAGAAAAAAATATCCCCATGGTAAGTCATAATTATGACATAAAAAGTCTAATTATGAGATAAAAAGTCTAATTATGAGGAAAAACACCATAATTATGAGGAAAATGTCATAATTATGAGATTAAAAGGCATGATTATGTCATAAAAAGTCAAAATTATGAGATAAAAAGTCAAAAGTATGAGATTTAAAATCGAAAGTATGAGATTTAAAGTTGTAATTATGAAGAAAAAAGTTGAAAAAAGTCACACTTATATCAACCCTGTCTCTAGAGCTTAGCCCAGACAACCTACAGAGGAAACTCAGTGGCTGCTTGTTTACCTTGTGAGGCAGCTGGATTTGCAGGATGAAGAGATCACGTGAGAATCCATCTTGCCAGCAATTTCAAGTTATCGTCTTGAACAAAAAGAAAAGGGTTAAGAGGTTAGCGTAGATTCTGTGATCGCAGCAGTTATATCAGAACTGGAGAGAGTATTTCTTTATTGAAAGAAGAATAAAGAACGACACTGAAGGCTTTTCTCCATGGTGGTGATGATGATTGGTTGAAGATGATTGGTCATGTGATCACCTGCCACGTGTTTTTTGGAAGTGCCTGCCCTTTTCCAAACTGTTTCTATGGACAACTTCCAAGATGGTTCTGTGTAACAGACCATGTGTCAGGTTAAGTTGTTGTTTCTCTGTCTGTAATGTACGACCTGCACATTTTCAATACGCGGCTCATTTTTTGTTAATCCCATCATAGTTTTTGCTGTTCAGTAACATAACATTAGGTCTTCATGCTTCTCTCCTGCAACTTGATTGGATGCTGTCAGATTGATTCAAATAAAGTGGATCCGGGGAGCAAAGTAAGAATGAATAGTTTTAATATTTTTTGATTCAGGAAATGAACTGAACGGTGGATTCACACTTTTTAAATAACGGTTGTTTCAAATCTGTGGGCTTGAGAGAAAGTATCAGATATATTCAAGTTGAGTTGCAAGTCTTTTTTGATTTTGTTGAGTGAAACTTGCTACTTGCATCTGACTGACCCAAGTCATTTAACTCGAGTTCAAACCTCTGTCTCTTACTGAATTCACTCACCTCCAACCCTGCACAGTTTGCCCAGACCTCTTCATCCACCATTACAGTACATTTGAACATGTTTTATTGCCATTTTCTTATAAGTTGCACCATAAATGAGTAAACCAAACTGTCTTTTCTTTGTCTTTATGAGAAATAAACAAGATTCTTATTTTGAGCTCACTTAAGTCTTAACTGTTTCTCCTAAACCTCCCTTCAGAGAATAAAGGAGCCAAAGAAAAGAAAAGCAGGAGATCTTTTGCTGAGCTCGTAGGTGTCTCAGAAGTTTCCCCTTGACAGCTGTAAGACTTTAATTTGACCACTGAGACAAATTTAGGATCTAATTTCTCACAACTGAGTTTCCTTTAAGATCTCACTGTTATCTCAAGAGCTGATTATTGAAAACAGCGCAGTGACACACAAAAAAGAACATTTTAAGATCTTCAGTTGGTTTCAGATTAGTCTCAGGCTGAGATGAGACAAAGGAGCCAAATTTAAGAAGTATGAGATTGTTTAAGTCTAATTTAGGTCTTAAATTGAGCTCATTTAAGTTGAGAAGACGCAGGTTAGACAAAGACCAGATCTTGTTTTGAACTATTCCTTTCCTCTGGGGTATCTTAACATGTTATTTTCAGTACAGTCACAGATGATCATTTGTATATATGCAGGATTTCGAGTGTTGGCTGACTTGATGTACAGGTTTACTCCAGTGCACCTGTGACATCACTGATCACATGTGACTTCTAATAATTTTTAATAATTAGAATAATGCTTTTATCCAGTTTGTTATGTTGTGTTAGTTGCAATACAGAATATTTTGATTAACTGCTTGTTAAAAGTTTGATCGATCAACTCTACTATAGAATAAAGTTCTGAAATATCACAGATATTTTTTTCATGAGCACACTTTGCATGTTATCTGATATTCAAGTATATGTGTTTAATATACACATACACATTTTATATGTTTCACAGACTGTAATGTTGTCAAAGAATATGCAAAATGTTGCTGTGGAAATGAAGTTTTGATTGAGGGGGAAAAACACATTTGAAATTGTTTGGTGTAAGCAAATTTTTACCAATGATCAGTTGAGGAAAGTGATAACAATTTGCAACCCTACTTTTGACCTTTGAACTAGAACTTCCTTTCTCTTAAGGTTATTTGTGTTTAAATACTTATTTTGGTTAAACAGCTATGTTACATAGGAAATCTGGAAACTCTGGGACCTGTGAAATAAACTGTTACTCTTTTTACTTTCCTGAGCAAGTGAAGACCCTCCCCCTGCATTGTGTCTCATGTTCTAGGCTAGTCAAGAACCTTTTAACAGAGAAGACAGGGCTGGTTCCATCCAGCATACTGCAGACAGCATCTGAAGGAGGTCACGCTCACATTAAGTAACAACACTGCTCTTTTCTGACTAACCACTGACAGCCTTCCTCTAACACACTCACCCGCCAACCAACCCACTCCTCCCTCCCCTTCTTTACTCCTTCGTCAGTGCAACTCCCTGATTCTCTGATATGGCGGTCAGGCAAGGGGGAGCTGGGCGGGCTGCTTTGGGAGAGGGAGAGACTGTTGGACAGGGTTCAGGGTGGAGTGGACGGGGATGGAAGAGCTTTGGCTTGTTGAGTGTAATAATCAGAGCATGATGTCACTGACTGCAGCACATTGCCTCCACTGCACTCTCCCCATCTCTTCTCTCTTCTTCTTTCTCTCCATTAAATATGTGGACACAGGAAGAAAAAAAATATGTTTTGGGGCTAAGACTTATTGAAGGGATAGTTGACTCAAAAATGAAAATTCAGTCACTTTCTACTCTCCCTCATGCTGACTGAAGGTCGGGTTAGTTTTTAGTCAACAAAACACTGCTGGAATCTCCCAAACAATGGAAGTGAATGGTGACCTGTTTTCAGCATGAGGATGAGTAGATAATGATGGAATTTTTATTCAAACTATCCCTTTAAGCCACAAAAAGTTACTCTGTGGCCACCAAATAATCCATGTAGGCGGCCCCCTGTGACCACCAAGGTTTATCCCCATACTGTGAATGTACCTGCACTTTTCCAAACAGTTTGTAAGGATGACTTCCCAGATATTCTGTGTAACAAACCATCTGGTGTCTCAGGTTACGTCAGCCCAGCAGGGCATTGATTTGCATCTCCATTTGTCTTTTAACTGAAGACGACCTTATCGTGAGTGGAGAGGCTGTAAAGTGGCAAACAGATACGTCATTTCTTAAGAATTCATCACAATAAGAGTCCTATGTAATTTTGTTATCTAAGGCTTTTATCATCAAGCAGCTGAATCAATAAATTATATTTTATCATCAGCTGTAACTTAAGATGATTCCTATTTGACTGAAAGCAAACATGAAACAGTGAAATAAAGCAGATACATATAAGTAAAAACAGAGACACAGACACAGGGATGGACAGTGACAATGTCATTAAAAGACAACTTCAAAAGACTGCTTTATGGTGGGGAAAGATATATACTTCATTATACACACACCTATAGCATCTATAGCAGCACAGATTGTGTGACGTAGCACTGTGTTAATAAGTTCATGGTTTGGTGCCACAAAATAACTTTTTCCTGCAGGACAGCCACTCCTGGGCTCTTTGCTCTCCTCTGAGTTCTCTCGCTTCATTGTCCCCTCTGTCCTCGATCCATCTCTCCACCATCTCCTCCCTTTCATGCCGGCTTGAAGGCTGGCCCTTGAAGTGTTTGCCGTGGCCTCGCTTGTTTTGTTACGGAGCTCTGTCCGCCCCTCTTCAAAACAACTATCCCTTCCCTCTCCTCACTTGCCCTCCTTTTATCTCTTTCCTCCTCTGTCTCTGAGTTGTTTTTTTTCCACACTTGAGGAGGACAGACCTCCACGCTCTAGCAGTTGACCTTCAGTATTTTGGTTAAGTGGAGCCCATTTACAAAAAGCCCTCTTCACCTGTCTGTGTTGATTGCCCATGTCTGCCTTCCCTATAATTCTTTATGCACTCCACTGGCTGATACTGTTGCAGATATTGAACGCCTCACTATTATGTCTCCTTGTTTTACACTCCTATTAAAGCTGCATTGTTTAGTTTGTTATGTTTTATTGGCACTGCAGTGCGCGCTGTGCATCCCTCTTCTTAAGCACTGTGTTTGAATGCCACAGTTTGTCCATATGCTTGTTTTCTATATCTCATAATAAGATGCCAGATTGTATTTAAATCTGATTTGAATCTTCCTTGTTTTTTTTGCAGATATCTTCAGTGATCTGTGCACAGCAGCACTCTCCGACTCTGACGAGAATGAAGCCAGTACATGGGGGGATGTGTCTCAGGACAGCTGATAAACATGGCTAACGATTGTAGTTCATTACGTCGGACTACAGACATTTTTTTGGGATCTCAACAATCTTAACAGTGGTTTTTCAACTGTAATTTCCTAAGCTGGACTTTAAATATAAACGACTCTTAGTTTTCTACTTGTAGTTCTTCATATTCTACTACAATAATGGCCTGCTCTTGTTCTTCGACTGTAGTTTTTAATGTGTGAAGCCTCTGAAAAAAGCTGGAACTTTGACATGCCTGAATGCCACAGTAGGAAAGCCATATAAGACTTTTAATTGGAGGAGCCGTCTCTGTGGGGGACTGAAGACTGCATGGACGCAGACACTGAACTTTATATCCAAAGCTGGATGAATTCAAATTACATATTGTAGAAAAATGCAACTCCTGAGTGTCTGGGCTGGATACCTGAAAACTCCAATCCCATTTCTGACTTGGATAACCGTAGGGAAAAGGGATAAATCCCGTGTGCTGGTTGTGAGCAGGCCTTGGCAAGGAGCCCTGTTTTGCTGCTATGCCGCCCTGAAGCAGAGCTCCCTCAGACCAGGTCTGCCTCTGCTGACCCGCCTCAGCTGCTCACTCTTTTTCACCTTCAGAATACAGAGGCTTGACAGCAGCTGCCGTCTCCAGAAGAAGTTGTCTAGCTTTCCCTTCTTCCGTCCTGGTAGAGCACCCACATAATGTCATCAGATATATTATCTCAACGTGGTCGTTCTCACACCCTGCAGGCTGGCAAATTGTCTGTATAAATTGCTCTAAGAGGCTGGGCTATATCTCCTTTTCATATTTGAATTTATAACACAGCCATTCTTTTCTGTGCACTCAAGGAGAAAAAAATGCTTATTTTACATACTGTAAAGATCAGTCTGTCTGGGGGGGGGCTTTTTCAACTATAAAATGATTTGTTTTGGACTGAAAGTTCTATATATCACCAGTTGTTGAGAGTTGGGACAAATCATGTTCTACCACAAAAGATTTAAAAATTATTAATACTGACACTGTAATTCTTTTTTTTGTGAAATTGAATTCTTTAAGGATTCATATACGTGAAATATTTGTAATTTAAATTTTAAATTCTAAATTTGCTCTGTGTCAGAAAACATCCTTGTCCCAGATAAGAATTGACAACTTCAAATTATTTAAAAATGTGTTCAAGTCTCAAGCCTTCAAAATATAAAACTTACAATACCTACTGATAACATAGGTATGAAATGTGATATTATAATAATCTTTGTTTTAAAATATATATATGTATATTTTTTTTTTTGATGAAAATGAAGTTGTGTCCCAGATTTCCATCAACAAAAACATGATTTAATCAGGCATGAAAAGGGTTAGCTACAAGGACCCCTGTCTCACTTCCTGGTTTAAACAGTCAGGAATATTGCTCAAACACTGGTAAACTTTCTAATTTTAGAAAGATTTATTAAATAATGTTTCTATCAGATGTGTCTCAACCATAACATGTCAACTGTAGTCCTTCTAAATCAAAGCTAAATAAGAATTATGGTTTAAAAATTTGTATTTTCATTAGCATTAAGAGACCTCTGAGACACTTTATAAAATAAAATGGTTGCTCACTACAACCATGCTGTGAAATGAAAAAGTCTGTGAGAAAAATTAAATCACCAGGAGACTGGCCCATTGCGAGGTTTAATAGCCAAGAGTTTGATCTTTTAATATATATATATATACATACATATGTACAGTTTTGTCCCAATTCGCAAGAATAAGTGATGTATCTTTGTCTAGAGAGCCTTTAACTCTCACAAATTATTTCAACTTTTGACATAGGTGGTGCTGGGAAATCGACATGTACTGGTCTGTGGAATTCAACTGGGGTTGTGTTTCTGGTGCTCTGATTTGTGTAAGTCAAATTTTAAAGGTCCAGTGTGTAAAATCTAGGGGTATCAACTGGCAAAATGTGGCAGAAATGGAACTTAATATTCATTCTTATGTTTTCATTAGTGTATAATCAACCTCGTCTTCTGTGGAGTCTGCCATATTGAAACATACTGAAACACAAGCTCAAATATGGCCTTTCACATTTTTTGCAAGGTTTGCAGCCACAGTAGGGTTTCCTTAAGGCTACTTTCATACTGCTAAGAGTTAACCCTGGAATAACTTAACCCCCTTTTACAAACACGGTGTTAGTCCAGGGTTAACATAAGCCCAGGGAAAGATTCACACTGCCCTTTTTTTTAGCCCTGGGATAAATAAACATTGGATCAGCTAGTAATGTGTCTAATTTTTAACAGCTGTTAGTCCTGGTTCACATTCTCACTTTTTAAGCCCTGTGTTTGTTTGATTTGTACTCAATAACTTCACAACCTGCTCCAGCGTGAGGCCAGCAAACCCAAGGCTGAAGTCGGGATCGGCTCACTTTAGAATGTGCCAGTGTGAAATTTTTTTGTGGCTTGGGGCTAAGAAGGTTCTAAGGATGCTTTTAGTCCTGGACTAAGTGCAGTGTGAAAAGCCCTTAACGGGCTTTGAAAAGGAGGTAGAGACGAGCGGTGTTTGGGTGTTTGCAATCTGAAATTCATCTCACCAGTAGATGCTACTTAATCCTACACACTGGTCCTTTTACTTTTCTTCCAGCTGTGTTTTGGTTTTCACAAACTTTTGAGAAACATAACTGGGTAGATCGTCTGTATGTTTGTCGTTAAAAAGAAAAAAAATGAGTTTCCTATGTCAGGGGTGCAACAAAAGATAAAATCTAAAATCACAAAAACCTCCAAGGCCCTCTCATTTGGGCATACAAGCCTTTGTCAGGGAGTCCTGACAAACGCTGATGAAGGCTTGTATGCTGAAACATGAGTCTGTTTGTTTCAAGGTCCGACATGAACATGTCATGACAATAAAGGCCTTCTATTTGTTTTAAATGAGACTGCTTTGGAGGTTTTTGTGGTGGTTGAGTGCACCGTGCACCTAAAACAAACTCAATTTGAGTCCTGGATGCGCTCCTACCAAAACATTTTTTAAAAGAGAAAATCTAATTCTCAAAGAATTTTCTTTATCACCTAATGACAGTTAAATCTCTTTCCAGCAGAAAATGCATGGGAGAAATCAATCAATCATAATGTGTTTTTCCAGTTTATTCATTGTACGTGCACAGCGACTAGCAGACAGAAGAAGCCAAACAGCTTGTGATGGAAATTAAGCATTAGTGCAGCACATCTCTTCTTTAGATGAATGGGCTGGTAGTGCAAAGGAAACAGATTTATCTCTGTGACATGTTCTGCCACTTGGATTCATCTCTACATAATGGTATTTTCACTAGCAAGCTTTCTGAGAACGTTTCACACTTTGTTTCACTGCATGCCAGCTGCTATCTATAGACAGAACGTAATCCGGCAATGTGTTTCTGATTCATGTGAACATAAACAATTCACGCACAACAGCTCACAAAGGGCCTAAGATGCTATCAAGGCAACCAGAAACCCAGATATGAGTTTTCAAGCATGTTGAAGAATGTGTAGATGTTACGCCAATGTGACTATAAGAGATAATATTCTGAATATTGTAATAAATCATGCACGCATATCTGATTTATCTTCACATCCACATGGCTAGCAGCATACAGACCCAATCAGAGACCACATTGATTGTATCCTAACCTTGAAATTCCTTCAATGGTCAGAGTGCCGGATCGTTTTGCTGAGTCCAAGCAATAGTTCAGCTTTGCAACAGCGTTATCAGATTCATGAGAGTCTCTTGAAGTCCACGTCAAAAATGCTTACACCAGTCTTTTTCTTACCAAGATATAACATTTGTTAGGGTCGCCAGCGTAAGCCAGGTAGGCTGAAAAGCATTTCTTTGACAGATCACACACGTCCTCTTTTTTTCTAAAGTAAACTACAGTATGTTCATTGTGAGAAAAGTCAGGGAACCTTGCTGCAAGTGATTTTTCAGGGAAATGCTTTTTTTTTAGCAAGCAGCAGCTGGACTGGTTCCTAACATCATTGCACAGGTTTCACCTTGTCAGAGAGGAAAATAGCACTGTTCACTCCACGTTCATTCATGAAGAGGGCCAGGAGGACATCTTGGTAAATGTAAATAAACATCAGTGTTAGTCTAATGTTGCATATTTTAATGGTAAAGATCCATTTTCTGTTTGACTGCTGTATTGTTGTACACCATCGGCATTGTATTGCATTTCTACTGACAGAATGAATTATATGAACTCTTCACTGAGAAATCTGAAAGAGCTCCACTGTATTAACAGATAGATGGCACGTTAGGCCACAGGAAGGAGCCAGAAATCTCCTATTTTTAACAGCTTAGAACACATTTGATTTACATTAAATGTACAGAATAAACCAAACAGATATCAAAAGGCTAAATATTCACCTGATGACTGAATACATATCAGAATGTCAGACTCAGTTACTCTGTTAGAAAGTTACAGGGATTAACTAGGATCAGTCTTTGAAAACAAGTCTTTGCTGTCTTGTGGAAAGCTTCTATGTCCAGATTTCATCGTTTCATATTTTGATGGTTTTGGACATACAATGTTTCTGCCTGACAGACAGAATCAGAGTTTAAGCACCCTAACATTGATAAGCAATTCAAAAATGAATGGCTTTCAGATGGATGGATTGGTTGGCGAGGTAGATGGATAAGTGGTAGATAGATGGTTGGATGGATGTATTGATGGATGGCTTGATGGTTAGTGTGACGGGTGGATGGATGTTGGCTTGGTTGGTGAGTGAATGGGTGAGTGGTGGATGGATGGATGTTGGATTGGTTGTCAAGGTAGATGGGTGCAAAGTAGACGGGTGATGGATGGATGGATGGATGGATGGATGGATGGATGGATGGATGGATAGACAGATGGATATTTTGACACTGTAACTGGATGAGATCTGTAACAGAGGGCCAGAACTCTATTAAAGGTCATATACATTCATATTAGTGTGATTGTAAAGGAACACACTCCTGTTGAACATGCTGTATATTTTGTTTATCTCATGTTAAATGAAACATATTGTATCTTTGTAAAGGAAATATTTATATTGTACTGCATCCTGCTGCAATTTAATTGCCATTTAACTATATTATAGAATGTATCAAGTCTGTATATTGTACAATTTGTCATTGTAATGTACATATTGGTTCATTGTGATAATATCCATTTACAATATGAATTGTGTCTTCCTGTCTTTTTTTTTCTTAGTCCATTATTCCAAACTTAAAAATGAATACATGTTGCTTCCAGATGAAAAAGGAATTTTCCTACCAGAGCAAGAAGACCAGCCAACATCTTCAGACAACGGCCACTATCCAGATAACCAGATAAAATGATGACATTATTATACACACAAGATTTCTGAACAGGAAAAAACAGTTTGCAATTTTTTTCGGCTTTGTGACAGCTAAAGCTTGAATATTTTTTTTCTCAGTTTGTTCTGGAGGAACATCGCCCCCTACTGTTCTGTGCCATAAGGAAAACCACACATTTAATTTAGTGAGAGCAGAAGCTGTCGGCCTTCTCGGTAATGGTAGTGGTAATGTTTACATAAAGTTTCTAACGTATAAACTCTGTCAGGCATCAGGGGTGAGTGACATGTTTGATATCCCGTGTTAGTAAACTGTGCTTTTGCATTAGTGAATCATGCACAAATTAAGAAATCCTCACAAGAACAAACAGATATAAACACCCAGAAATAATGTGTCATCCTGTAAAATATAATGTATTTGAAGATCCGGTGTGTCAAATTTAGTGGGATCTATTAGCAGAATATGGTCGCCATGTTGCCCCACCATGTTTCTGCATGGTGGAGCAACATGGCCTGTCCGTTGCTGCCAATAGATCTCACTAAATCTTGTACAGTGGACCTTTAATGAGGTAGCACAATTTGAAGACCCACATTCAGTGAGAAAACGTATGCATCATGTTGTCTAAAACTTGAGACTGCTGTCAGGTATCACGCTGATGAAAATATCATCCCAAAAACATCCATTTGCGGCCTCACAAAAACCAAAAAGTTTAGAAAATGCTGCTAAAATTGTTTGGAGTCATGTGGCGGCTGCAAACACATCTTTCTTTTTACTTCCATTCAAGAGGAAATCTTTTCAAGTCATCAAGGGTGCAATCACACAACAATTTCTTTACATCTTTCTTGACTTTCTGTGTGTGTGTCGTCGTTGTAGACCCACGAACAAGATGAAAACACAAGTGCTTCACTTGTGTTGTAACAGTGAAATTTGGCGTGCCAGCGAGACGGTGAGAAAACAGTGTCTCTGCTGTCTGCTGAACAGAAGATTGAGGCGCTCAGGCTGCTTATACTCAGAAAGCACCAGCCCCGAGACTGAGAGAGAAAAAACCGAGTGAGAATGGAAGAGATGTGATCTTTTTCCAACACCTCACTCTGTTCTCTATCTCCTAGACCAGACTTGTGTCAAGAAAAGATGGGTGTTCAAACGAGATGTTATTAAAGTCTGTGCCAGCAGGCGGTGAATTCACTCGCTGTCTGAGAACAATCCTCTCTGCACGGCCTCGCTGCTTGTTTTATTATGATTTAAGGCTGTATTCAAATGAAATGTAATTATTGTAAGCTGGATAGTGACAAAGGAAGAAGTAGGAGGGTAAAAAAACAGACCATCTTTACTCTGGTTTTGCAGCGGATGTGGATATCAAGGTGAAACGTGTAAATGTCTTTTCTGTACGTTGAAATATGTGATGAAATACAGACATCATGGAAAGCCCTGGTGTATTTCCGTTCTTTTGTCAGTGATCAATGGCTCCTCAGGTATGGTGGAGTGGCGCCTCTGCATCATTACCATTCCAGCCAGCCTCTGCTCCCCCATCAAGGGGAAGAGAACAAGCTATTAATGTTAGACTTAAAGCATAATGTATTCTCTCTGACTGTGACTGCTGCTAACTCTTTTATCTGCTTTCCACTGCCCCCGGATGAAACCATAATTTAAAGAGAGGAGACGTGTGTTATAGAGTCTTAAATGCTGCAGATTGTCTGTCTGGCTGCAGACACTGACATGGAGGTGAGTTAAGGCTGCCATTTCCATCAGGATCCTTAACTTACACTTACTTTTCACACTGTCTGTGTAAAGGGAAAAGTTTTTCTTCTAAACACATTAACAAAGATTGGAAAATGAAAACGTGAAAAGAATTATGTAGTACTTAATTGTGGAGTTAGACTGTTAAAGTGTTGTTCATGATTTCTGTGATCATTTTTTGGGTGACCCAACACTATATAAGCCCCATGAACTGACACATGAACAACACCGCCTTACCCTTCCTAATGAACAGTTACAAATATACAGCAAGCAACTCTCTCAGTCCGGATCAGCCCAGCAGTTCACTTCAGCTCACTTCAGTTCCAACAACCTGACACAGAAGAAAAAAATACCATCCTGTCACCGTCTCTGGTGGCTCAAACATGTCTGGCCATGTCCAATAAAGCTGCTAGACAGAGCGTCAATGTTTCAGGTGGGTTTCAGGTCGTAGTGGTGTGGTGACAGCAGACCAGACACCCCCAGTGTTTCAGAGCAGAGAAAATGGCTTTTTCGCATTGTTTTTCAGACCTACTTATGTATACTTAGTGAAGTTTTTAATCATTCAAATTTGGCGGGTGCACACATTTCTGTGGTTATTTAATATACAGCTACTACAGTATGTATTATATATTATACTGTATACTCTAATCAAATGATACATTTTGTGAGAAATGTAATACCACCCTGACAGGGATGGAAGTAATGAATTACAACTGCTCATGTGGGTGCTTGTACTTTTATGGTTACAGTTATGAGAACGGATGCTAACAAACCTACATCTCTTACAGTTTTTCAGGGACAGCCTTAACACTCCTCCCATTCTCCTCACTTGTAAGCACATGATGTCACCACCTCAATATAAAAAGCTGCCCCAAAGATTTTGGACTGGCTCTGCAGTGCAGTTGTTAAAAAAAAAACACCCAGTTTTAGTAACAAAATCTGGGAGACTGTCCTCAGTCTCTATTGAGCGACGCCTTTAGAAACTGACTTGTGAGTCTACTTTGGTCCTCACTGAAATATCTCAGCATTACAGGATGGATTTAGATGACATGTTGTACACACAATCATGGTACAGAGAGGATTAATTTTCTGATTTTAGTCATCCCTCTTTTCCTCCAGCACCTCCAACAGGCTGACTTTTGGCTTTCACTAAAATATCTCAACAACTACTATATGGACTTACATGAATATGGTGCATACACCCATGGTGCCAAGAGGATGAACCTTAATGACTTTGATAGTGCCGATATGCTGGACCTGTGGTTCCAGGTGAAATATCTTCAGATTGACATAAAATTTAGTGCAAACATTTGTGTCTCCCTTAGGATTTCTTCTAGAGTCACCATCAGGTCAAAATTTTAATTTGCCCAATACTTTGGTTTATGACCAAATTCCAGGAAAACTAAGATTCTTATCAACTCAGTTGTGGGGCTACCTTGGGTTTATTGCTAATTAGTAAATGTAAGCATGCAAACAAATGGCTGGGGTGGATATTGTTCTTTACTATTAGACAGTGTGTGGGCTGGCCTGGTGCACCACGTGTACAGAGGCTGTGACTCCTCTGCAGCGGTCGTAGGTCAGACTCGTGCATGTGGCCCTTTGCTCCTTGTCATGCCTCCACTCTCTCTCCCCTTTCCTGTCTTCACTTCAGCTGTCCTATCAACAAAGACATTAAAAAAGCATATCAGTGAAGCACATCATTTCAGTGGGTATATTCCTTCATCACTATGAACACACACACTGTATATTTAGTTAGTAGTTTACACGCACCATCCTGCTGCCCCAAATACTTTCTTGAGCACAGCATGTGGATTTGTCTGCCGTGACTTATAGTTCCCAAAAAATGCACTTTTATCTCTTGTCTGAGTCATGTTTGAAACTGCATATCTGAGCCTTTTTTGAAAACTGAAATTATATATAACCTGTGAAGTCCTCAGTGAGAATAAATGGGTTTGGGGCTGAGAGCCAAAGACAGGGTAGGGAAATCAGAAAGCATTGAGAGTTTTGTTTGTTTTTAACTTTTAGAAAGAAGAAGAAAAATATAGAATAACACAAGACATAAAGCAATATTGAAAATGTCAGTGCTGACTATCGAAACACAATATGTGATACATTGATTTTTAGCAGACAGGTAAGATGATTTGAGTAAAAATCCAGCCTAAGCCTCTCAAAGGCACATTGACTGCTGTAGAAACAAGCTGTCATTCAGTTCACCCTTTTCAGGGCAAAAACACATTTTCACCTGTTATTACATTTTTACAGAAAGGTTGTTAGTTACTATTTCCAAAGTAAAGATCGGGGCTCCAACAGAAAAGCACTGCTGATTATGTATTTTCTGAGGCATTCTAAATTCTCCATCAGAGCTGTGAACCACAATGTTCTGAAAAATGCCCAGTAGTCAGCAGCAAAATCTTTTTTATCTTTTTGTGTTGATGTTATCGGTGCAATAACTGCCTGATATTAAGGCACTGATAGGTGTGCTCTTATAACACCCACCATAGATGCACATTAGACTCGTTCACTATTGATAGAGAATCCAGATTGTTGTTGAGTCAGTCTTGCCTCGGAGCAGAGAAAAAGAGAAAGAGGCAGAGAGGGTAAAATGATGAATATTCCATCAGAGGCTTTCAGACAATGTTGCAATAACTCTCGACACTTGATAAAAAAAGTTCTGAGTGTTTGTGTGTGTGAAGCCACATGCAAGCCAGAACAACCAGCACTGACCTTGGAAGGTAAAAACTGACCATATCACAAACCTCTAAACCGGGAATTTGATTCTTATTCAGCCTCCAGAGGCCAAGACACTTCACCACCAGAGGTCAGAGTTCAATAAAAACTGGAGATTCCTATGGATTACCGGGCAAACATGCCTGTGTGGGCTCACTGTGGGATAACTGACCAACAGAGGGAGCAACAGAGCTGCTGAAAGAAGGTTTACAGGGCAGTTGGTCTAACAGTTTGGCTGGTTTTACCAGTGATATCTGTATGGATGGTCGTCCTCTTCCTTTGTGTGTATTTATATTTGTGTGTTTGGTGACTGAGTGTCAAAGAGCAGAGGACTGAGGTAGAAATATAAACGTCTGAGGAAGTGTAGAGAGGACAAAGCTGGGTAGGAGGAAGATAAGGTCTTGACAAAGCTTTGTTCCGCACAGTGAACCTCCTGAGGGCTGAATACAGAAAGACAGACAGAGATTGTGTGTGCGTGTGTCAGTAAGATGACTGGAGGAGCAGTCCGACAGCCCCAGGAATGCGACAAGCATACTAAGGACTTCACAACAGTCAAAGTAGAAGAAGAAAAACAAAGGAATCACTGGAAGTGAACGTCTTCACTGTCCTCCAGATCGCATGCTGCTACCCAAAGGGCCACTGTGTGTGTGTCTGTTTGTCTTTATAACTTTGTGTCGGTCTGATTGCATCATTGTGATATGTGTGTATGTGCTTTTCTGGATGTTTGAGTGTATAATGTGACAGATAGTTGTATTTCTATTGTAGGACAGAAAAGTGAGGTTCACACTTCACACTCCAATAAGGTCATTCAAGTTGTTACATCATCATGCGGCTACATTAGGATTTGATACGTGTTAAAATTGAATTATAGTCAAAGTCATGTGGGTACAGTGTTGTGATGCAGTCTTGTGTTTCAGTCAGCCCTGTTATTGGTTAAATCAGATTATATGAGACTGCAACACAATCATCACCAGACACGTTAGATGGTTTGTTACACAGAACAATCTGGGAAGTCGTCCTTAGAAACTGTTTGGAAAAGGGCAGGCACTTTCAAAAAACCACTTGGCTGGTGGTTGGATGAACCAACATGGGCAAACCTCAACCAGCCAGATCAATGAACCACATGACATAGTTGGAGAGTTACCTTTGCTGGATTTGCAACATTATCTAACACTAACCTCTTCAGGAGCCCCCATTTTTTGTTCAAGACAAGTCTCTTCCATGGACACATCTCACTGTCGTTACGCCTAAGACCACACCTCTAGCTGCCAGGAATCCCTCTTTTGATGCTAATTGGCTAATTGGTGCAGACACAAACCGTTAACTTGAGGCCTGGGATTCTCACATATCCAGCTGCCTTGTAAGGTAACCATGGAACGGTGGGTTTGAAAATGTTTCCAACAACAAGGTATGCAGTTAATAAGGGGGAACCAGTTTTGGTTTGGATAACTTGAAGACTTGACAAGATGGATTCTTGCATGATCTTGTGAATCCAGCTGCATTGCAAGGTAAACACAATCATATTAGCCTAAAAAGAGTTTTTGCAGGGAGTTTGACCAACCGGTCGAAGGCCTACAACTGTGTCCCTTTTGGGATGCTGTGGGGGATATTGGGCACTGGGTCCACTGCTACAAACCATCTAGTCCCTGTTTAACCAAAGCTGTGTCTGTATTCACAGCAGAAAGTTTTCAGTGGGTGTTTGACTCTGCCAGAGTGAGCTGAGGTGGTTTGGGCATCTGATTAGGATGCCTCCTGGACGGACATGAGAAGACTTCTGGGGTAGCCCCAGAACTCACTGGAGGGTTTACATAATTAGGAATTCTTCAGGATCCCCCAGGAGGACCTGGAAAGCAATCTAACCCCGGATAAGTAGAAGAAAATGGATGGATGGATTAAAAGAAGCTATGTGTGATATTCTTGAGGGACCACAGGGTCATGTAGCATATAACAACATCTTTTCAGAGACCTTGCTAACTAGGTTAAGTTACTTTTACATTAAAAACGTGATCAGAACCAGTGGAGAAACTTGATAGCAGGAGTGCTAGCATGACAAACCCTTTCAGTCCCTCAGCCCTCATCCTGCACATTGTAATGGTGATGTAATGGCCTTTCTGTATGTGCTTTACTTCCGTCTACTTTGTTGAGGAACAGCTCGCCTGTATCTTTTGATAGTTGGAAGAGGTGACGTTAGATGACCTTTCCACCTTGATGAGTGGATTTTTTTCTTGAGAACATGGATCATCAGCCATTCAAAAGTAAATCATTATTTTGTGTCTGAAATCTAACAGCCACTTTCATATTTTTATCAGCTCGTGGCTGGTGGCTAGGGTTGGGCTGATGAATCATCCATCGCGATGCCTGATGGTCATCCAACACTGAGCCTTCTATCATCCAAACAGGAATTTTAAAGCCTTCTATATTTGATGTGTCTCTTCAGGGTCACCATAGAATGGATGCTTAAGTTCCATTTTTGAAATGTGGTTGAAAAAATAAAAAGAGACTGTTGCTGCTAGTCATGTCTCCATGTTGTGTCCATTATTTTCTTTTTAAACACAATTAAGTTATGAACATGTAATGCCAAGAGGAAGGCACTTTTAGACCCAGCAATAATATCACAGTCCATCGTGATGTTTCACTGTGAATATCTTCAAATGCCCACTGGGTAGACATCACCCTCCTACTGGTGGCTGGTGCTAATTTCCCACACAGATCAACAGACACCATGAGCTGAGGCATCAGAATCCTACTGTAATTCTAGGGATGCACTTGCATACTAACTTAAATCATAAATACTGCAGCATTTGGCATTAGTTCAATCTTGACCCTATACAAATAAACATTAAGTAGAAAACTAAATCCAGAGAGAAAAAGTTCAATTTTATGCATTCTTAGTGCAGTAATATAACAATAAGTTTTGTTTGTGTGAATGTGTGTGTGCCTAACCTACAGCAGAGGGCTTGTTGTCTGCATGAGACGAATTCATCTGTGTGTGTGTGTGTGTGTGTGTGTGTGTGTGTGTGTGCTTAACACACTTTTGTTTCTCTATGCACTGGAAACAAAAGCCAGTTCACAGAGCTCTGGGCCTTTTAAAAATAATTCTTTACTCTTTTATACAACTCCCCTGTGAAAATGTGCTCCTCAACTCCCCTTTCTCTGAGAGGTGAAATCCAAGCATCTCACATATTTTTTGACAGGGTTACTGTACAGAAATACTCACTTTTGAGAAGGGTTACAGTCACCTGCATAAATGCAACAGGTTGCTTAAAGAACAGCAAGAATGTGATAGTTTGTAGGACAGGGTGACTGTGTAACATTTTTGGGAGCATGCCTTTAAATAATCAAAGTTAAACTTAATATGTATATATAACATTTTATGCATAATAGGAGAGAAAAACATAAAGAAGCAAATAGGCGCTATAATGCACTTGAGACATCACAAATTCCTATTGGAATATTATAGATACAGACAGTAGCACTGCATGTAAATGAAAAATCAATGCAAAAATGCATATTGATGCCTAGGGATACATTAGTTTTGGAATACTGTTGAATATTCTATTGATTTTTCAGGGTCAGCAATAACACACATTACTTGATCTACTGGTAAATATGAAGAAATGCAGCAAGACATTATCTGAGTCTGCAGAGAAAATGTCAGGGTTATTTAGGAAAGCAGCGATTCAAGATAAGTCCATTTCTGAAATCAGAAATCTGCCCTTTGCTTGCTCCCTTCCTAGTTGGTAAGCAGTTGCCTTTGCTGCTTTCATATACTCGTAAACTGTAAAATCTTCAGTTTCTAAATGTCACTTGCCAGGTGCATTCACGTCAGGTGTTTTTGTCAGAGAAAACTGACCCCTAAACAGAGCTGGTTTTGTTGCTTTTATTATTTTGTGTTATAAAAAATACATATTGCTACTTTGTAATACTACTACTACTACTTCTACTTATGATAATAATAATAATAATAATAATAATAATAATAATAATAATAATAATAATAATAATAATAATAATACTGAAATCGTAATTTTGCCTGGCCGTCGGCATAGATGCATTTTGAAGTAGAACAATATAAGCCTTAAAATTTAACATTATCGGAAGTGAAGCAGAAAAAATGCCTGCAGAAAAAATAGTTATTTGTTAATCGTTACGTTGTTTGTTGGCAGAATTTGTTTATGTAAAATAACGCCTCAATATTACAATTAACTGCCCACGTTGTTTTTTGTCTCCAGCCGTATTGAAATATTTCAGACGGTACCTGAATGTTGCAGGGCCTGGGAGCAGTCGCAGTGCGCATCGTGATTTGAATGAATGGACCAATCAGCGACCACGCCGGACGGAAGCCGCAGGCCCTCCGTCACTCCTGTCCAATCAGCGCACGGGTCTGTTGTTTGCCTTGCTTTTTGAATTGAGCTCGAACAGTTTGCTGACAACTTCTGTGGATTACTATGAAGTATCGTTAGTTAGCTGTCAACAAACTAAAGCAGACACATTTCGACAAATTGGACTATTTCTTCACTGAAAGGGCAAGATGCATTGATACCAGACTAAGACTCGAGAGATGTTACATGTTTTCTGAACAGTGTTTTGGACCGTAGACTGTGTTGTATTGTTGACTTACTAGCCTGGTAGCTAGCTGAGTTAGCTGGAGAGTTTAGCAGCCAGATTAACTCTGCTAGCTCTACTTTCTCTTATTATTGTTTTATCTAAGGTAGCAGTCACGGAAACAGTTGGTAAGTTTGGTTTACTTTGAGTTTATTTTGTATTGTCTTGTTGCAAAAGCTCCACTAGTTTAACTAACCTCTTAGTGTTAGCTAACCTTTGCTGACGTTAAGCATTAAGAATTTGGGGCCGTGGTGAAAGCAGCTAACGTTAACCGTGTAAACGTTAGCTAGCTGTCTGAATATAGTCTTTTAAGTTAATGTTAAGACATTTTGCTTTGTATTTCATACGACAGAAACATAGTTTAGTTATGTCTTGATATTCATAATCGTCTAACCATGTCAGTTTGTTATGTGTGGGGAAAAAAGTGTTAACTGATTGTTTGTTTGACGTTTTTGTCACCATACATTCGATCTAATGTTTTAGCCATGAATGTATTATTATTGTACTGTGTTTTATTTTTTTTTGTCAGTACAGACATTTACTGATCTTACACAACTTATCTGCATTAAACAGTATATTTAATTCCAAGAACAGTTCACTCCAAAATCAAAAATGCATAGTGTCCTACTTGTTGTACTGTTTATTCTTCTAGATCATTCATCTAGTTTCTGCAGAGGTTTTGAGATGTTGGCCATAAAAAAAAAAAAAAAAAAGTAATGCGATTATTTTGATTAAAATCGTGATGATGTGATATTTATTTAGGTCTACACCAAACTAACATGGTTTTTAGGCCAGGTCACCTATGCAGCACTACACTACCTCATTAATGCTGTTTTCTCACACATTTTTCCTTTTCAGAAAATTGTGATTTGGTTCTGCCTCTGTGATTTGGATATTGCACTTGGCCATATTGTGATTTTTATTGCAAATGCGGTTGATTGTGCAGCCTGACCATAGGGATGTCTATTTTCTGTCCAATACAATATAATTTTGCAGTAGTTTATTTGTTTTAAGAGTCTGTTGTATTATTAGAATGTAAATATTCTGTTAAAATGGAGGATGTGGATGATCTTCAGAAGATATGGTATTATGAAGGCATATTTTTTTCTTTTAAAGAACTGGAATCACTTTTGTAGATGTGTTTTAATTTTGGTTTTGTATTGTAGTTTGTGATTTGTTGCAAACTATTGTAAATGTAGTTTTGTTTAATGATAGTCTCTCCAGTATAATAAGTAGATGTTATCTGGCTTGTGGTGTTCAATGCTTCAGATACCTTCAGGTGTAAATGGGGTAAAATTTGATTGACAACTAAGTTCTTTTTTAGGACTTTGAACAGCACAAGCTGAGTGAGTTTAGTCCCATTAGATTAGATAGAAGGCAGACATCTCTATGGCTGGTATCTCCAAAGCTTGGCAGCTCAAAGCTAAGTAATTTAGATGGATAAATGGCACTAATATGTTTTTGATTTTGAGGAGAACTGTTCCTTAAAGCCTGGTAGCTGCTGTTATGTAAACAACCAGACCGATGTAAAGGTTTCAGTTTAAACTTTTTATCCATTGTGCCTTGTTTTACCAGAGTTATTAAAGTTCATATATATGTTGCTTTGTGTTGAGTTGCATTTGTCAGACTTGGGCAGCATCTGTGTTTGAAGTCATGCCAAGTTGCCTTAAGTTTGAGAGTTGTCACCCTCTTCTTTTTCTTCCTTGTTGCTATACTTTCTCTCTCCTTTCTGCCTGGCTGTGTTCTCCCTCTGTGTCTCTGTGTTCATTCCCTGTAACTTTTGATAGTTTGGACAGTTTGGTGCCTCCTTAAGTTCCTGCCATGGCTGACAGCAGCATAGTGACTTTAGGGACAGCTCGGAGTCTGTTGGTGGATTCTTCGGTCTATGATTCGAGGATTGCTGAAACCACCAAGGACCATGTATTTCTGGGCATGGCGTGTGAAGACGGTGAAGGTCAGTCTGCAGGGGTCAACCCCCCTTTTCTTTAAATATCTTTAAATACCCAAAACAAACTGCTGCTGGTGTTTAAAAAAAAAAAAAAAAAAAAAAAAACTACAGGTACACCACGTGACCTTCAGTTTCAGTGTAGATAATACTCAGTAGGGTGTAAAAGTCTGGATTTCCCTGTGTTTGTCTTTCCGTTAAAGTGATTGCTTTTTGTCTTGCACACAAACACAGCAATGTTACAGATTATAAAATGCTGCAAAGAAACAGAGCAGTAAAACCTGAAAAAAGGTAATTGGCACTGTAAACTAATCCTAACATCCTACAGACCTACACTCTGTTGCCAGTTTATTAGGACAAAATGTTAAAAAAGCATCTCTATAACACAGTGCAATTAAACACAAACCAAAGCCTCTAAAATGATAATGAAATTAAATGAATACACTTTGGCTGGATGTTGCCATTGTACAGCACAAGTCTGAGGCCTCACATTTCTAGAGGCATGTGAGGGGTCTGCATTCTCACTGCAATAACAAAAAGTGAAAGAAAGAAGGAACAAAGTGTACACGCATGTGTTTAATCACTTTTGTTTTAATATTTTACTTAAACTTTTAAGATATTTGAAATGTATCTTAATCTACAAATTCTTACCAGTTAGCTCACATTAAGTTGTCAGAATAATTAGAATACTTAGTAATTTTCAGAAACATTCATTACATTAAAAAGGGAGTAATTAGTGCGGACTGCTATGAAGTTTTCTGATTATGGTATGATAAGAAGGAGGTAGTACTGGGTTTTATAGTTCAGTGTTGCATGTGTGGTTGTCACCTGTACTGTATAATACAGGATCAATCCTTATTGAAAAATACAATGCACTGTCCCTTATTCAATCAATAAAGGTTGCAATTTATTGCTTATTTTTATGGACACCATACTCTAATGCATAACACTACTTTTTCCACATACTTGAAATGACATGAGAAATGGTAAAACCAAAATAGTTTTTTTTAGACAGAGTGGAGAATTATTAGATCAGAATGACAGGCAAGTCTGTCACTCAACATCATTGTTGCCCTGGTTATGCAGACTCATACGTGCATTTTAAAGAAAAAATACACCAAATCCACCTGTAAAAAGAGAGAAACTGTCCAAATACATATCTAAATGGCAGACAGACCACAAGCTGATCAGTCCTGTCAGTGGGAGTGAGTACAAAGCAAACTATGCAGTTTGCCATAAAGTATTTTCTGCTGCCTGTGGTGGACTGTCAGACTGTCCAAGTGTAAGGGCAGAGGCCCAGATTGGACTTATTTTGACAGACCAAACATTTTGCTCAATGTCTATGATTTGATTTTTTTTTTAATCCAACTGATGAAACTGTGCTTTACTATTACTGACTCATTATTTCCTTTATATTCATGTATATTATTTATGTTCATGTTCAGAGTAGCAGAGGGCTTCAAAATTGGTGCAGAAAAATTCACCTGAATGCAGGAAGTGAAATGTCTGATCCTCAAAATCACATGAGGGAGGATCCCCAGACCTCCTGCTTGGTTTGTGTCCCTGTGTTTGGGGTTGCTGGCACATTTGAAGGTGGTGGCGCTAGTTGTATGTCACACATTGATATCAGCATCACAACACTACAAGGATGTGTCTTTTGTGATCAGACCGTATGGCCTTTAATCACGTTCCCCACACTGACTCTGGTGACTGTCTGTCATTCAAAGACACTTCTATCCATCCACTTGCTATCTTTGTAAATATCAAAATGACAAAGTGGTCATTTTGTCTGTTACACTCCATCCGCATTTACCACATAACAGCCAACAGTTTCATTCTGTAATTTGGCTTACTGTTGGCATTTTATGGCCAAAATACATGAGGCGCAGACATGGCGTGACATGTCTGCCACAGCAGAGCACATCAGTTATAATCAACTGAAGCTGTTGCACACCACGGAAGCTGTGCTCATCTCAATTTTTATGTGGCTGATCTATTTTTTTTTCTCTACATGCAACTGTGCTGCCCACCAACAAGTAAAAACTACATATTTCTGTAAAAAAAAGTACAGTCTGTTTAAAAATGATTAAAATACATACCTCATAGGACCAGAGGCGAGGCAGTGCAGCAGAGTAACCGTTTCAGTGTTTTTACATTGCACATTAAATAACTGAATCAAATGAATGTGTATGCATGATCCTGTACTTACAAGGACTTAGTTAATTAATTCACTACCAATTAATATAGCTTATGCTTCCAAACCCACCTGCATTATTACTAGTCAAAACTCAGTATGCTCACAGTAATGCTGATCCTCTATCATTGATCCTACT
Organism: Lutjanus erythropterus; assembly: GCF_056507025.1. Lineage (NCBI taxonomy): Eukaryota > Metazoa > Chordata > Actinopteri > Lutjaniformes > Lutjanidae > Lutjanus > Lutjanus erythropterus. The sequence continues at coordinate 3,225,184 of NC_139323.1, read as the reverse complement.
TTAAATCTTCTCAGAAGACACAGCTGGTGCGCAGCCACACGCTACAAAGTCTGTGTAGCAGGTTGAAAAGCAGCTCTCCTCCACTTACCTGACATGTTGTGTCTGAGCCCCATGTATTTTGGCCTTAAGTCACAGTACATTTAATTTGCATGTCCAGACAAAGTATTTGCTCTTGGTGACATAGTGAGTACAGACATAACTAGTTGGTGAACCCCTGTAGCTGGTGAGCTAACTGCAAACACAGGTAATCGTTAGAAACTCCTGTCCATACCTGTAAACAAATCATTCCTCTATGGTGTTGTAAGGTGAAATAAAAGTGAATGTACAGCACAGTTAAGTTAATAAACTGCGACTGCTTCCACTGTGGTCAACTCTCTGGATCTCCATTCTTTAAAGTTCAGCATTGTTATGACAGCTTTCGGTTGGTCACTGGCACAAATTTGTGGTTAATAGCTGTGAAATGTCACCATTGTAAACGCTGTGTGACCAATTCAACATAAATTGAGTGCAGCTGTAATGATGAAAGCCTGTAAACATCATTGATTGTCCACTTGTGAGATCAAACTCTGCTAATAAACTGGCAACTGAGTTAATTCTAGGGATATTTTATATTTTGGCTTTCTTCTCATAATGCTAACTGTATTGAGTCTAAAATTGTTTGCTGTCAGTATGAAGTAATTTATTTTTCTGTAAATCTTGAAGATGTTTTAGCAGGCTGATAACAGTAGCTAACATTCTGTTTCTAAATACTATGATAACCCATATCTTACTTTTTTTATGTTGCGATTGTATTTTAATCGTTCTCTACCAATTTCTGTGCAACCTGTGTTTCTCTTCAGTCTTAAACAGGTGTTACGAATTTATAATTACAGTAATCACCAACTCATTTGACAAACGATTAATCAGTTTGAGTAAACTTTTAAGAAAAAAAGCCCTCAAAATTCTCTGTCAGCCTTTTAAATGTGAATATTTTCTGGTTACTTTGCTCTTTTATGACAGTAAACTGAATATCTATGAGTTGTGGGCAAAACAAGATACAAAGATGTTTATTTATGGATCTGATCAATATTTTTCACTGTTTTGTGACATTTTATAGAACAAACAACTAATCAGTTACTTGAGAAAATAATTGTTAGTTACAGCCCTAATTGTCTGGCTGTAACCCCCATCTGTCAGTCAAAATGAGGAAAAGCTTGCATCACCTCCAAGAGACAACCGACTCCTTGATCTGTCTTTTTCCCAGTTCTTCCTTGTCTGTGTGTGTGTGTGTGTGTTGGGGTGTGTGTGTGTGCGTGTGTGCATGTGTGTGTCTCTCATTCCCCTTCTCTCCCTTGTTCACTCCATCTCTCTGTTGCTCTTCATCTCTCTCAGATATGCTGCCAAAAGTGGAGACGAGGGTTGTTCTGGTGGGAGAAGCGGGCAGAAATGGAGCGCTGGTGAAAGCACTGCAGGTACATCATTCCTCTATTAATCCTCAAGGTCCACTGTGGTCCACCGGCTTCTATTAAGTTGGCAGGCCTCCTCTATCTGAGCTGGTCAACATCACTGCTGTTCTCACTTTGATAAGTGGGACACCGAAGCCCTGGTTTGAAGGATGATAGTGATGCTTCTGGCTTAAAACTGTCAATAGATGAGAACCTTTCGCCAGTGTCCATTGTTTGTTAAATTTACCACCAGATTTTCCCTGTGATTTCTGTCTTCAGTGTATTCCCCAGATATTATTTCAGGTGGGAAATGGATCTGAAACAGCACAAAATGCCACATGAAAATCCCCATTTATTATTCCAACTGGCTCATGCATCTACAGAATACAACTTTCTACTTAGCACTGTGGTCTTATCTGAGGAAGAACGTACCATCAGGCAGCTATAATGTTTGAAATGAAGTGGATTGGAACACAAATTATGAATTTTTCAGCAGTTTGACAAAGCAGCTGAGCTGGTTACAGGAGTATTTTGGACCTGTCATTTCCAGACAAAGAAAATGATTGTAATGATGACACTTCCATTTCCTTTCCTCTCCTAAGATTGATTTTTTTTTTTTTTTGGTAATTTTCACATCTAAGTGACAGATGATAACCAGGAGGAGTAAGACGTGCAAGAAAGGTTCCTAGTTGGAATTGAACTGGTGCATGATAAGGTTTTTCTGCTCTGGTGTTTTCACCTAACATCACATATATCTGTGTTGTTGTCACCCAGTTAAGCAGTCATTTCTGTCATTCAGTCACATTGGGACATAATTTGATGATGCTTTGGCTGAGATAAGTTTTGTTCACTTTTATGTTGTTTTCTCTGCTTTAGACCACGTTTTCAGGTTTAAATTGGAGGTAACCTCAATGCATTATTGTCAACTAATCAAATGTTTTGGGTTGCCTCACAACAGTGAGAAATTTTTGTAAAAAACAAAACAAAAAACAATCCCATGTTAATCCTATGGAAATGACCACTTTTCAACCAACAGTCAGTGCCAGTATTCCCCAAATAATCCCCCCTCCCCCACAAATGCATTTTAAGGAAACAGAATTATGAAAAACAAACAATAAGGGCTGATACAAATGTAACAGCACAGATATGAAACATTAAAACACTGAAAATAATTCAATTTTAACTCCTGTTGTGATGATTCAACAAATCAGTTAATAGAAAAATGAATGACACATTTACTAATATTTTTTTCAATTATGGGGGAATTAAAACTGTTGCCATTTTTTGTTCTTGGGCTCTGGAAACATGGAAAAACTGCATTTTTCATGCACAAATATATTAACATGGAAAACTTAAAAATATATATTTATTGTTGGTACCTGATTGGTCATTTCACGCAAAATTAATCAGCTTTTATTTTGAGAACTGAATAATGGGTTGAGGTGTTTTTCATGTAAAAGTACCAAACCTTTCCAGCTTCTTAATTGGGAGAATTTGCTGCTTTTCTTTGTTTCCTGTGATACTAAAGTGGATAGTTTCATGTTTCAGACTGCTTATTTATTCACAGCTTTTTGAAACTGTAATAAGCATTTTTTTACTGTTTCCCTTAACTGAGAAGACATTTTGCAGATTAATTGACAGTATTCTTAAAGGTGTGCCGTTTTGGCACATCTGATACCCTCCCCAGGCCACCTGTCCGTGGTTGATCTTGTGTTCAGGTGGCACTCACTAGTCCCTGGTGACCTCCTCTCTGGATCCAGTGGCGCCTCGAGGCTTTCTTAGTAGCGTCAGTGGTGTTTTTGATGGCTCTCCTCCTTGCCAGTCCTGTGAAGCTGAGCATGCTTAAGGCTTTGTTGAGTGATTGCCTCACAAATCCTCTACAGCTTACCTTGATGGCCATGCATCTTGCCTTCCAGCCTAGCGTATGGCAGTCAATGACCAGCTGTTCATGCTACTTCTTTCTTTGTGAACCTCCCCCATGATGTAATGATTTGGTGCTCTCTGAGGCCAGCTGGATACCTAGCTACAGAGTGGTGCTGATAACCTGATGGGGGAATCTCAGCTTTTTTCCAGGTCCATTGAGACCACCAGGATCCCTCTGATGTTCCGACCATGCCTTCTCTTCTGCCTTGACAAAAGCGATTCCTTGGGTGTGTTCAGCTGCAGCTGCTGATTCCCTTGCTGATGGCTTCTAACATCTAAATGCCTTTGGGCAGGAGCTCAATATGCGCTCCAACATCCCTCATCCTAAGCACGGTGTGCAATTTGGAGACTTTGCACCAGCTAAACAGATTCTCTGGGTTAGGGAAGATGTCTTATCAGGAATGTGATGTGATGCAGCTCTGCCTTCCAGAAATCTGACCATGTGATTCTCTGGTACATGGCTTGCTCCCACCAGGTCCAGGGCCCCAACTGACTCACACCAGCAGCTCTGCTCTGCCTCCGTTCTTCCACTCCAGCCTTCACCTTCTGACTGACTTCTGCCCCTTACTTTCCTCATACCTTGCTCTAGGAAACAACTCAAACCTGCTGTTCCATGGTTACCTTGCAAGGCAGCTGGATTTGTGACAATCCATCTTGTCAGGCCTCAAGTTAATAGTGTATGTCTGCACCAAAAGTCATGCAGCCAATCAGTGTCTTAGGAGGGACTATGGGTGTGGTTTTAGGTGTGACGACAGTGAGAAGCGTCCATGGAAGCGACTCGTCTTGAACAAACAATGGCAGCTCCTGAAGAGGTTAGCATAGATACTGTGATAGCATCAGTTATATCAGAACTGGAGAGTATTTCTTCATTGAAAGAAGAACAAAGAACAACACTGAAGGCTTTTCTCCAAGGGCAAAATGTTTTTACTCTTCTCCCAACCGGCTTTGGCAAGAGTTTGATCTGACTGGTTGAAATTAGATGTGTTAGATGTGTAGTGTTAGATGTGATAGACAGCCAATCACCTGCAGAGTGCTTTATTTTTTCTGGAAAGTGGCCGCCCTTGCTTCATACCCTGCTACTGGAAACATTCTCAGACCTGCTGTTCCATGGTAACCTTGCAAGGCAGCTAGATATGTGAGAATCCCAGGCCTCAAGTTAAAAGTTTGTGTCTGCACTAAAAGTGGTGCCACCAATTAGTGTCCATGGAGGGACTCCTGGCAGCTACAGGCATGGTCGTAGGTGTAACAACAGTGAGAAGTGTCCATGGAAGAGACTCGTCTTGAACAAAAAATGGAGGCTCCTGAAGAGGTTAGCGTAGATAATGTTGCAAATCCAGCTGCCTCGCAAGGTGACTCTCTAATTATGTCATACATACATTATGTCAGACTAGAGTTGGGCAATATGCTAAAAATTTTCCAAGTGATCATCGTCAGCCCATCCATCGGCGATTGGTAATACCATCGTCCCCCTCGTGTCCCCCTCCCGACCTCTCAGGTCTCATCTGGGAGATGTGCACAAGCACAACGAATTCACTATGTTACGCATGCTCACTTGCCTTGTTAACACCTCGGAAAACATCATCATTTAAACTCGACAAAAAACATGTAAAACTCACCAAAACCGTCTTTGTTAGTCTGTGCACTCTTGCAACAATCACCAACTCTGGTTTGGTCAAAATAAATCCTCACTTTATCATGTGGAAAGAGTTTAAAGAGTCTGATTCTGCAGGCTGTTTAATATTGCCCTAAAAATCTGGCAAAAAAAAGCAAGACCTTAAGATACAACTTACGAAGCACATAGCGCTATGAAGGCTCTGGGAAATGGGGCCCTGGCTGGTTGATGTTAGCCCATGTTGGTTCATCCAACCACCAGCCAAGTGTTTTTTTTTAAGTGGCTGCCCTTTTCTAAACAGTTTCTAAGGATGTCTTTCCAGATGGTTGTGTGAAACTAACCACCTGGCGTGTCTGGTTAGTTCCACGGGTCACTCCTTCACAACCTTTCCTTTGTGTTAAAGGAAACTGTTGCTACTGCCCCATGAATGATTGAATTCAACTGAATTTCCAATTTAAATGAACTCTACACAGACATTATAACTGCTTTAATTTGTTAAAAGTAATTTCTCGGTGTGACAAGTCTGCTGACAAGAGACACAAAACAGGCTGTATATACATACCTTCCACTGATAGTAGTTTAATGTCCTTCAAAAGTAGGATTTTCTCCAAGAAATGGGAATGGAAATAATGTGAAGAACATCTTTAGTTGTTATAGTGTTGTATTTTGTGTTTTGTAAAGCTGCTGCAGGGAATGACATACCCTCTTAGCTTGGTTATTAGACACTGGACTTGCACTTCTGCACTTGGAAACTTGATTATTTAAAGACTTGTTTACTCCTTAATTTAGTAACATTGTCAAGATGCACGTTAGAGTGAGTTTATTTAAGGGAGAAGTGCACACACTCCCCTCCAATCTGTCTCTCATACACACCTGCCTGTGTGTGGAGATAAGGCATGCTAATACAGGGGTCTGGGTGTAATATTTGGCAGCCTGCAGTGCTTTCACATCCTACAGTATTAAAGTGTAGCTTCTGCATAGAAATGAGCGACTTGTGATTTTTGTTCACAGCTGCTGGCTGTGGCTGGTGTGTTTACGTCCCAGCCATGCTTCTCTCCCTGACTACCATATCAACCCCACAGAGATTATCAGCTCACTACACAACTCCACTAAGCTTAGAGAGCTTGTCATGAAGTGTTTGTGTGTATTTAACAAGTGAGGCAAAAGAAAATGATCTCAACCAGTTTTCATATAATCGTTGACAAGGAGGGAATCAGATGAATGAGGAGATTAATTGATCTTATTACAGGCAGCCAAGACACCAACACATTACTGTGCTATGAAAATGGAAATCTGATCTGTGTGTTGGTTGGCATCTATTATCTGTTCATGTGAGGAATTTTATTCCATTTCTCCGCTCAAGAAGAAACATAATCTGGCGTTTGACACAACAATCTAATGATGAGGCTTGCTCGAAGCCAACTCATTTTGGCATTTTGCTGATATGATATTTGCACTTTTTTTCCTCTTAATTGCAAAAAACTTCAAGTTTCTCCTGTAGTGAAAGTAAAGGGACAGTGTGCCACCAAATTAAACTACTTTTTATCCATCTAGACAGTTTTGTTGTGAGTTGTATAATATTGGAGATATCAGCTGTAGAGATGTCTGCCTTTGGGCAGGGTAATTGGATGAATTTATTTTATTTTGCTAATGTAACGGACTGCAGAGTGACCGCTGCTGCTCCACAATGCGTTGTGATCCAGCAGCACAGGGTGCACTCACTCAGCCAGAGTGCACTGAGCTGGATGAGGAGTGAGTGGAAAAGAGCCTGCAGAACTCGACACTCTTCACCCAGTTAATTAAGTGTTTAATTCAACCAAACCAGAGTTGTTCATTGTTAGAAGTGTGGACAGATTAACAAAGACAGTTTTGGTGAGTTTTATATGTTTTTCTGTTGTGTTTAAGTTAAGTGTTTTACAATGAGATAACAAGCCAGTTAAGCTCATCTTAGTTTGTTAAAACAGAGAATCTTGACTTCAGAAGGTGCACAATTGTTTTTTTTTTGTTTTGTTTTGTTTTGTTTTTGACACTTTAAGCTTATTTTGTTTATTGGATGTAATGAACATAGGCAGCATATGTAACGTAGGGAATCTGCCACTTGCAAACATCTCCTAGCTGAAACTGAGGACTGGAGGAGGTAAGAGGGGGATTCAAATATATTGCCAGTCACTGGTGGATGAGCTGACCGTGACCAGCTAGAAAATTTTAACATATTGTTCAACCCTAGTCTGCCCTCTTTTCAGTATAATTGAACCAAATGGAACCTTTTTCCCACCAAAGTTCACCAGCCAACATATGTGCGGAAGGAAGTGTCCATCTACTCATGGATGAGAGGCTTGTGCTTGTGACAGTGTGGGATGTAAACATTAATGGCATTAGTAGGTTTATGTTAGTATTTTTAATTATTCTTGTGGACATGATCTTATGGCTTTGCCAGCATGAATCAGACAATGTAAAATTTTGTGTGAAGTATATAATCTTGTACAAATTGTGGATGTAAATTTCAAATTTCATAATACATCATAGAATCATATATATTATATTGATTCTTTGGACAATGGTACAATATTTGCTGATATCATTAAGTCTGCCACAGTATGATTTTGATTCAGTTCAGGGGTCTTTGATTAATATCAGAGAATATCATGTTTGTTTAACACATACAGTTAAATATGTATGTCAGTTCACAAAAAACAACTAAATTAATTAAATTAACTAAGTTACAGTTTTATGACTGAACTCTTCCAGACATATATGACACAGACATGCAAAATAAAGGTGTATCTTAAAGATGACAGTATAGCTTGATATTTTCACTTTGCATTTAGATCATTGTACATTAAATTGATACATTGATCCAGCTCAATGTATTGTTACTCCCTTAATCCAAATATGTTACCCACTCAGCATATGGAAAGTCCACTATCTATCAATAATGTCACTGGAGTTCATGGATTTACTTTAAGAGCTTGATGCATTTGTTTATTTTTACATTATAAATGACAAATTGCAGGGCTACATGCTGCTTTAAAAGCATTATCATCATCTGCACTATTAATTACATCTGTGTTTCTTTGTGCTCGTTATTCAGGACACAGCTTTGGTCCAACAGTCTGTACTTCTTTTGAGTCTTTCTGCACTGGTCTGAAAACTGGCCTTGCTTCTGAAGCTATTGCTGTCTTGGGAGTGATCGTCCCTCTGTTGTTTCAGTCAGCAAGGCCAAGTAAGACAAAGGTGTATTGTTTCCTCCTTCTCACTGTAGTTTCTCTTTATTTATTACATTAATTCATTGGGGTAGCTGAGAGCACAGATCAGTTATCTTTCATCCTTACAAAATATTTGATGCTAAAAAGATTTTAGTCAGAGTGTTCCTTTAAAGCTCTGCATCACTGCAGGGCTCTCACTGGGAAACAGCTGTAAGCATATTATGCACACATCATGACAACAGCTACTGGCTAAAGACACCTTATACAGTGTCACAGTTTGGTTTGAGTTCAGTACAGTGGGGGGGAAAATCCAAATGCATGAGGGTGCATTTCTTATCATCTGAGTGCTGCTGCTGATGTGTTTACATTCACATATCCTACTATGGTGGAGCAACACTGACAAACTATTTTTGTGTTATCAACAACTAGGAGTGAAACAATACATTGATCTGGATCGACATATTGATGCAGTGATCCAGTATAATCCATGCACAGGGAAAAATGAATCCATATTGCCATCTTTAGGATACAGCTTTGTTTTTTTTTTAATTCCCATGGCTTATCTGGGGCACAAATGTCTGGAGTTCAGTCATTAAATTGTTTAATCATAATTTAGTAGCTTTTTGTGAGGTGAAATAAATTGAATTAGCTAATGGACATATGATATTGTCTGAGCAATCACAGAACACTGACTTGAATCAAAATTATATTGTAGACTTTGTTATATCGTCAAATACCGAATAATTGTCCAAAGAATCGATAAAACATTGATTTGTAATGAAACTTGGGATTTACACACCTATCTACAGTACTCTTTTAATTGGTTGTTGCTGGACAGGAACCAGAATTGTGAAAGACGGGTATTCCAGCTCCGGCGTTTCATTTATGCTTACCACAGACCGACTTGCACACCAACTTACCGGCTAACCTCAGCAACTGTTCTTGTGTTTGGTTGGTGATGAAAGGAAAGGATAGCCTCTATGGTTCCTGTGTCTATGTTCAGTTGATGTTGCTATGACGATCAGTTGAGAATCCCACTTACATTGAGAGCGTACCAGCTGCAGTTCAAAAGGAAATTGAGAAGTACCCGGTACCAAAGGCACTTTGAGCCGAGCTGCACTAGAAACATGGCACGTGTCAATTCATGTCTTATTCTTTGGTGGGTAGATGTGGATCTTAGCAGTAGTTATACTGAAGGGTTTTGGCTCTAGATTTCTGACACTGTCAGAATTTTGATATCTTCAAAATTCCAAACCAAACTCATGATCAATATTTGTCCACCCATCTGTGTATATATTTTTTTCCTGTTAGCAAGGCTGAACCTGCCTGCTTGCCTGGGGTTAGTAAAATGCCATGTCGGGCAACTCATTTTGCGATGGGGCAAGTGGTTAAAAATAGAGTTAAACTATTAAGGTAATCATTTAATCATTAAGGCAATTTTTCCTAAAAAATGGTTTTAGCTTCTCAAATTTTTCTTAAAAATATCATTCAAACTACTTAATCAATTATCAAAATAGTTGCTGATTAATTAAATAATTGATTAACCACTGCAGCTTTATTTATGACCCACTTGCCTGTACCCTGGTTATCATCCAGAAACATTTCATGTTGGCACTGGAGCTCACTACAGGCCAAAGAAAACCTGTTGTTAATTTTCTTTTAACACACCAAATTTAACTGATCAGCCTGTTGAAACATACCTCATAACATCCTGTCAAATGTGTAGGTTTTTTCTTGGGTATATTTATGTGTCTATCAGTGCGTGTTTGTGTCCGCTCCAGTAAGCAGCATAGTTTTGTGTCTTTGAGTAGTACCATGTGAAGGTGATTTGGAGGCGTGGCGGCAGACTAAGTGCTGCTAGAATGACTTCCTTCCCAGGTCTCCTGAGCCCTGTCACTTCTGAAGGCTTCCTGCTTAAATCATCTATTTCTCCCTGCCAATCTGCAGTGCAGCCACATCCAAAGACATCTGCCGACAGCTCCATCAGAACGCTCCCGATTGCCTGCCTGACCGCCCGCCGCCACTGCTCATGCAACCCACAGAAAAAGAGGCCCCCCCACCATTTCTTCCCGTCCTCTTCCCTTTCTCTCCCCTTCTTTTCCCCCTCCCTCCCGAGGGCTTTGAACTTTTATATTAATTTTTAACAGAAATTTCTTCTCCTCCCCAGACTACCCCCTCTGAAGCTTGATATTTGTTTGAAGTCACTGTCTTTAGACTTTGCAAGGACACGGACTCCGCCCCATCTCTTCCTCTCCTCCTCCTTCCTGCATCCCTAAACTCAGCCATCCTCTCTTTTGTCCTCATATGGGGTTAATTTGTATGAATTTGTCTTTCTCTGCACCTTCTGTCCTTCCTGTACTTTTTCTTTTACTCTCCTCCTTTCAAATGCCAGTGTTTGACATCCACTTCCTGCTGGTTGGTTTTTACAGGCCATCAGAGTAATGGAGGTACCGGTGGTAAAGATAAGAGAAGGCGAGGCGGGTGCCGAGGAGAAAATGATGATAAAATCTATAGTCAATATGGTACAGTACAGTGTCTGCCTCTCCGTGCGTCTGTCTGACACTTTGATGGGAACTTGGGGAAGCGCTGCATGAGTCTTAATTCACACTGAGCACTCACTCAATCATTGTGCATGGCCAAGTCACTGATGGTGAATTGATTTGTGGGTGTATATTTAAATATAAGTGATGTAATACTTGATTTCTGGATTGGTCGCTAACGGAGATTTGCACTCAAATGTCAATGCAGGTTTCTAGGCTGGGGAGTAATATTAAGGTCATTTAAAGGGCTTTCTATTTAGTGTCATGGCATTTCAAAATAGCTAATTTCCAGCTGTTCATACAGAGGTGAACGTTGCAGGCAGTTTCATGAAAATCTGTTTGCACATAAAAGAGCTCATTAGACGGGTATTGGAAGTGTGATCAATAGCAATGTACCTGGAAAGCATTGATTTTTGAGTGTCATCTCCTGTTAAAGAAATGGTTTAACATTTTGAAAAACCAGATCTATTTTTTTTTGTCTGTGAGAGTGAGATGAGAAGGTCGATAACAAGCTCATATCTTCACAGAGCAAGAATCAGGATGTGGTTAGCTTAACTTAGCAGCACAGGGGGGAAATGACCACATTGTCCAAATTCAAAAACACTGCAATAACAACAGCCTTAATTTACTTGTTTATACTGTTCATGTTTAAAGATTGTCATTTGTAGTTTTAGCAGTGTGTTTGAGTTATCTCTGGACCAACAACAATTTATCTTGCTGGCCAGGACTTCTGTGCCTCATCTCCAGCTCAAGTCTGGGTTGCCAGACTTAGGCTTTGAAGACTCGCTCTAAATTAGAATAACTTCCAACATTCAAATTCCAAAGTAAATTTTTTGAAATTTAGATTCTGCTTACCAGGTTCTAAACAAATTTCATTTGCACTAGTTTCTAAATAAACAGTGTACTGAAAACACCTACTGTATCTACCAGGACGTAGCACATCTGTAAGTGGAATGCATGCATATCTTGGGATCTCTTAATACAGCGGACCCTTCGTATGTCTGTCCCCTTTTCACTCGGTGCTCCAATAGCAGTCAAACAAGTTTGGTACCCAGCAGAACCTTGGTCAGCTTTGCCCTTTTACATTTCCTGTACTGAGATATGGTAGCGAATGTTAGCTAATTTCAGCAAAATGCTACCCAACTAGTTAATCAGTTGTTAGCTAGCTTGTTACATCTGACAGCTCACAAAATTGTTTTGTAACATTAGCTAACATAAGATGTGACAGTATGGACAGACAGGTCCCACAGCAACGTCTTAACCATCTTCAAAATTTGGTTTTCTTTTCAACATAGATGACCCTTGCACATAGCATATCTAAGTACAGGAAACAGGAAAGGAGAAAGTTCACTAAGGTTGCTCAACTGCTATTGGAACACATAGCAAAAAGGGGTGGGACTTACAAAGGGCCAATTGTCCAATTCATTGGTTCCCAACCTGGCATCGTGGCACCCTTTATGGGGATGCCAAAAATCACAGGGGGTCCCCCAGCCCTGACTGTTCTTAGATCGTCAAAATTAGAATTATACAACTAAAATCACAATTTATTCAAAAGTCTTTGTACAAACTATTTAAAAGAATACATTTTTTGTCCTCACTCAAACATAGTAGGCTACTTGTCAGCCACACCTCTGTGACCTCTCAGGCTCTGCAATAATGAATCATTGTTATTCTTTTGGTAAGGATGAGTCTGTGGAAGCTAGTTTTGTGTAGTTGTTTATACTGGCAAGATGTGTAATGGTGCACAGTCAAAATATTGTTCCTGCTCGTGACACCCCAGAGGTTGTCGTTTTAAGCCGTGCCAGGCTCTACAGATGGTTACGTCAGTTGGTTGGTTGGTCAGATTATTATTATATATTTTCAGTAGTTTGGTTTATGACCAAGTACCCTCAACTCTAATAACACTCATCAGTAACTGCTATACTTTGTTTTCAGTTCTACTTAGCTAATGTTAGCATGCTAACATGCTAAATTATGATAGAACATAGTTAACATTATATGTGTTTAACATCAGCATTGTCATTATGAGCATGTTGGCATTTGTTCAGATCACTGTTGTGTGTACAGAGCAGCTAGTGTAGCTGTAGATTAGTGTTGTCACATTTCTTTTTAAGTGTAGATTAAACCAATGAGATAAAAAGTGTTCATTAGTGAGATGAATCTTGGCCAGAGCCAGGCTAGCTGTTTCCCCCCTGTTTTGTGTCCTACGCTAAGCTAGTTTATAATATTTGTGTTGATCTACTCATCTCACTGTTAGAAAAAAGCACATAAGTGTTTCCCAAAATGCTGAATTGCTCCTTTAACACCCAGGTGTCTAAATCTTTATGGATCCTAACAGTATAATACCAAATGTAATTCTAACTGTGTGTGTGTCTCTCCGCTGCAACCTTTGTCCTGTCTCACCAATTTCTCTGGGGTAATTTGTTTGATGGGCAGGTTTACAGGTAGCACCAGCAATTTCACCCTTCCTGCACTGCCAGCATGGCCCATAAGCAGCCCAACACTTAGATTGTGATTTAATTTTTGCTCTCTTTTATTGAAGCCATTGATTCAAGCATCTCTGCTCTAATTCAGAATAACGTATTCTCCCATCTGAGGGGTAGGACCGATTGTTTTCATGCCGGATTGAACAATTTTGGCACAGAGAGAGAATATGACTGGGTCTTCTATATGTGTAAGAGTGAATGATTGTGCACTGCAGTCTTCTCTACACCTATTTTTCTTGATGGATTGAAGATGTCTGCAGTGGTACTAAGAGCTCCTCTGACCTTGGTACATGAAAGAAAATATTTCACAAAATAATCATGAAAATCTTTATTGAAAGTGCTTACTAGTACCAAATGTTCTCAGTTAAATCAGTCATTGTTTGATTTCTGCCTCTTTTTATTCAGTGTATTTACTGGCTTACATGTCAGTGAGTTTTAGAATTAATTTGGTATTAAAACAATACAAATGTTTGCTCTTGCAGCGTGAAAAGGAGAATGAATATCTGACTCATTTTTGCCAGCAGAGCAACTTCATGAGGCCAAAATTGATCAAACTTATGTGACATTTGGTTTGGTTTGGAGTTCTGCCTCCAAATGATTGTCTTAGGCAGTTTTAAACTAGATATTTGTGAGTCTGGATAGAGAAATGACAAATACTGAGAAATGAATTAAATTATTGAAGTGGGGTGGTATGAGGACTTAGCAGTGTATTACCTACAGTAGATGGCGGTCGACATGCCCCCTGTTTGAAGAAGCCAGGAGCACCAGCACAAAAGCTAAGCAATGCACTGCTGTGGATAGGGTCAGCAGCAAAACACATTTTAGACACTTTGTCACTTTGACACTTTGGGAAGAAGATCCACCGAAAAATAACTAAATCAATATCAGTTTAAGTGTGCGCTATATTTAGAAGATTTTCATCGCTTTACCTTGCCATCAGACAGCCTTTTCCAATGAGAAGCTGCCATTATATAAGCCAAATATCATTCTCGTTCAACCAGACCCCATTAGCAGTATTGGCAAAAAGTCACTGAACCTCGTAGAACACAGTAGTTGCAGCAACTCGTATGATCTGCAAGGTAAAATTACTGATTTAGACAGTGGAGTCTGGTTGAGCAGAGATAACTGTTGCTTCTTTCTGCTTCTCCAAACTGGGGGTGCGTCAACTGGCATCTATTGTGAGTAATGCAGTGCTGTATTACTGTAAAATGTTTCAAATTTTAATTATTTAAAACCATGTTTGATTACAGCACTTTGAGAGACTTGCGGTAAATACTGCCCAGTATCAACCAAGACGGAGACACTGACACTTTCAACAACATGATGGCATTTCAAACCGTTTTCAATATAAAACTTGGTAAAAATGATTCCAGCGTCTGTATCAGCATTTCATGAACAGTTTCAGCACATTTTAGCAATACCATGATAATATTGGTGACCATGATCATTAGTCTCTATAATCATAATATGTAAATTGTGACTATAAGTAAGTACCTCATACAATCCCACTTTAAATAATTCAAGCGTCTGTTTAACATTGTTGGCTTTTGTCTTGTCATGGGATTTGTTAACTGTAAGGAAAATATAAAATAATTCCAGTATTCACCTTTAAATGTAAATTTCTTTTCTAGTTTGTGCTCATTGGAGACTTCTGCTTATAATGAAATTAACTAATAAATCCATCAGACTGACTAACAAGGCTAACAAACCTTTTATTCACACTGACACTGGTAATGTGCTGATTAATTGTGTGCTTCTGAATGTTCTGTTTGCATTACCTGTCCTTCATGCGCTGTTCCATTACTCCACATTGTGATTCTTCCCCTTCAGGACATCAACAGCCCATGCATAATAACAGACAACGTCCAGGAGTTTGGAGATGGAGAGAATACTGATTTTGAGACAGTGTTTGTCCTCAAAGACTTTGATTCTCCTGACTACAACTACCTCTACAAACGCGACAACCGCATCATCGGGCCTCCTGTTGTGATGTACTGTGCTGCGAAGGAGGAGGTAAGCCATTGATTCTCTACATATTTATTCTGAAGTGTGCCCCAAACTAGATTCACAGGTATAATGTTGTAAGCAAGAAATAAATTCATTCTGATTTCTCAAATACTAAAGCTCGGCTTCTTCAACCTTTTCAACCTGGAATTCACATGAAAAATTTACAGCTTCACTCTGAAAGTCTAGCTCAGGGAAATATCTGTTTGCCATGTGGGGAGACCCCACCAGCGACAGACCAGAGATGAACCTTGATTTCACAAAGCAGGATGCAAAAAATACATTATGGCTCCGAACAGGATGATGAACAGGAGCTACACCCGCCCGCCTTGTCGTCTGTCTGACAGAGACTTCACATTGGATGCAAATGCTGAACATGAACAATATGCCCCGACTGTGGCTGCTATCAACAAGACAGAGCGCCGAGCACATTTGTCAGCTGAAGACAGCACATGCATACACGCAGGCTCAGACTGCACTGCAGAGCATCATAAAGATCTATATCTCTTCATAACAGGGAAAATGGTGTGAGGCCATTTAGCAGTTTTTCACCCATGTCAGGCATTTATCTGTCTTAAAAAAAGAACTGCAGGGGGCCAAAAATAAACTTTTTTGCCACTGTGCTGGTTGGGCAAGTGAAGCAAAAATCTGCTGGCCCTGATTTAATATTTGACACAAAAATAAAAACTCATGCACTGTTCTTCAGTGCAAGAATTGGAAGTACTTTTACTTACTTGTGTTTCCATTTTATGCATCTTAATACTTATACCTCACTACATCTCAGAGCTACATCTTGGCCCTGATGCAAGAACTACTCATACAAACAGGTTTGTTCTTAAGTTTGTGACTTTTCGAATTTTCTTACAGATACGAACACATTTTAAAAAGTCTAGACCTGTTGTATGAGTCATGTAGGTAGTCTGGTCTTATCCAAATGTATCCAAAAGTTTTTCACTAATTATTGTATATTTCAGTAGTTTAAAGACATTTTGAGTTTGAAAAATAAATTAAACTTCATGATTATGGCGACCTGCTGTTTGACTGCATTTCAAAATATAATACAATTGTAAGTTTACACACAAAGCCTATCATCATCAATTTAATGATCTGTTACTGTTATTACTGCTACTAGTTGTTGTACCATCTCCGTGATGGAAACCAGTCACCTGTTACAGTCATCGATCGACTTGCTGTTGCTCAGTGTTTTTTCATCTTTTAAGCCATTTTAACATCAAGACATTTCCTCTTTATTCCAATGACAGTCCACCCCTCAGGTAACGGCACTGGTTTTTCCCGTTCTTTGGCTTTAGATGGGTTTTAATGTATATGGAAACTATGTAATGTTGAGTGTCAACTGTGGACTGATGGGACTGGGTGGGACAGGAATGTTTCTTTTACTCTGTCATGGGATTGGGTGGGACAGGAGTGAAAAAATCCACCCCCGTGTCGCCCTCTAGCGTGCAATAGATGTTGCATGTACATCACAGAACAGCAAAATCACAAATCTTATATATTGTTAAAAGACAAAATTACTTTGAAAGTATTCTGATATGATGTACTAAATCCAGCATTTTTTGCACTGATCTGTGATTTTTCTCTTCTCCACAGCCTCTGCAGTTTTCATGTCGTCCTCTCTACTCCACCACCATGCTCAACCTGTCCCTGTGTTTCACTGGCTTCAGGAACAAAGAGGAAATGGTGAGTTTATAGACTTAACATTGTGCAGTTTAGACTGTTTTTATGGGAAGATGTAACTGTATTTGTTGCAATCCTTTGTTGAAAAATTTGTGTAAGTAGTATTCGACAGACTATTCTTTTTTGGTTGGATTGACACGATGCTTCATTTATTGCTTTACTTTACTACTTTTGTAGTGGGGCACACACTAATAGTGTTTCTCTATGGTGTGATGAAAGTTGCGCTGAACAAAAGCATGCATTTAAAACTGATCTGCTGACCAGATGTTGCCAGAAGACTAGTGCAGCTACAAAAATCTGTACAAAAATTATAGGAGTATATTCCTGTATTTCTTCAAAATGAAAGCCCTCCAAGGGAGGGATTGCTAAAACTAAACCTCAAAGCAGATAGATGAAGTTAGAGGCTACAAAAGTACTGAGAAAGTTTTGGAAACAGTGCTTTCCCTCTGGTAACCAGTGCAGCCACTGAGGAGTTGAGCTGCTGGAGACAAAGCTGAGGGTGGGGGCAGACTGTCACGATTTGGCTGCACTAAAAGAGGCACTAAAGTGGTCTTTAATTAGTGTCAAAACCTGTGCACATAAAAACCAGGCACATGCATGTGATGCAAGCACACAAAACAGCATCCTCACCTGCTCCATGTGCACAAATACAGTCCTACAAGTTCAGCCCAGTGGCTGACGTCTTCCCCTCTGCTATTCTTGTAATTATGATTCTACAGAGACTCTAGGACCAAAGTGTAGAAGTAAATAATGACCACATGTTTGACAAATGTATGATAGCTTGTTTTGTTGACCTATTTAATGAGGGACCACATTGGTCTCAGGTAATTTGAAATGAATTAAATTAAGAGAAAAGAAATAGCAGTAGAATGAAAAGCCACTGTGTGCCTTATCTGTTGTTTCTTTGTAGAAGAACTTAGTGAATCTGGTTCATCACATGGGTGGCACCATCCGGAAGGACTTCAGCACCAAAGTTACCCATCTCATCGCCTATTCTACTCACGGAGAGAAATACAGGGTTTGTACATGTTTATTTTTTCATTTACTTTATTTAATCTGGAAATCTTTTTACTCTGTGGATATCTCAATGGATGGGAAATAATGCTAGAAAGCTATATGGTAATGTACAATATATAAGTATATCCCAGTTTTTAATAAATGCCATCAGATATATATTTTTTAATCTATTTTACCTGGAAAAAAGTGCAGTTAAGTTGGCCCTTTAAAGTAAAGTGAACTTGAACTCTTCACTGATGATAAATTCAACAATGAGTGTCTTTTGTCATTGTTTATTCATTTTTTCATCTTGAAAATCACTAGCAATCCCATGAAGCCTTTGGTTGAGTCTGTTGACCAATCAAAGGCTGTCTGCCTGATTTTCCATGCAATCAGAGGCAGTGTGTGTGTGCAAGCTCGGACCTCAAATTCACTGCACAATGGAATAATATGAGATTTACCCCATCACCCTTTATATAGATCTATACTGTTAAGGCAGCACCCCAAAATAGTGAGTAGATTAGAGTAAATGTATTCAAGAAAATGCATAGATTCTGCTTTTCATTTTTGGATAGCATTCTAAAATAAACTTTAGTAATATTCAAGATTTATTATTATTATACTCATTTAGTTTTATTTGTTTACCACAGTAAACAGTTTAGTTTAACACAGTTTTACAAAATAAAAAAAAAGGTTTTTGCATATATATGTCCTGGTGTGCCTGGTTATAACGGCAAATGCAGGTTCACATATTTCTACATATTAAAATTATTTCAATGATGATATTGCTGACAAAAGTATCATAAATACATCATTAATGTGATTGATGTTTCTTCTTCCTAGTCCTAACTACAATATTTCAATATTCAATAGACTCAGTGGAATATTTAAAGCTCTTTCTCTTTTGTCAGTATCCCAATGTAGCTGTGTTTGCATGCAACACATTATATTGTATTTGCTATTTTATTTAAAACATTTGGCAGATAAAAACACCAACTGAGAAAGAGCAGAAAACAGCAACATAAATGTTTGTTGTACTCCTGTAGTGTTTCAGCTGCATTCATTCACTGGTGGTGGGCCAGCGCACGAAGAATAATGGCAGCACGGCCCAACATCTCAACAATCCATCAATAGCAGAACAGTGCTGGCACAGAAATGTGCACTAGAACTGAAAATGGGGATCAATGTGAAACTGAAATGAAGGGAGCCAAAATGAAAATTAAACCCGAAAAACATTACCAACTGAAAAAAGGAACAAAACAATGGGGAAGCAGCATTTTGTCATGTTCGGACAGTTGGTGCTACAAACCCAGTGATTGATTTATCTGTTATTTATTTTTATATTTTATTTTTGCGTAAGCTACCCGTCCTCTGACTGTGCAGAACTTTTTCCCTTCCCTGCTTTAATCAACAGAATGAGCAGGGAAGTCTGTGAAGTCCAGCCCAGCTTGCATCTCAGTGTCTGGTTCTGATGTCAGAAAGTGGTGATTTAATTCCTCGTTGGATCCCTTTTTAAACGGAGTTCAATATGTGGCCTCCTCCATTGGGATACACAGAGATAGATGGATGGATGAATAGATTGACACTCGCCATTTTCTTGGCTTCTCTGGACGGATTAACAGATGTTTGATTCTATACTTCTTTCAATCATCTCTGGCAATGATTTTCTATTTAATCTTTTTTCTTTTCTTTCTCTCTCCCTCCTTGCAGTTACTGCCTTCACTTTTTTCACCTCATCACCTCCCCTTCTTCACCTCAAAGTCTTGTGGAGGCTGTATTTTGTTCAACAAGACAGAATGTAGTGAGAACTTGTTGGCTTTGTGACAGGCAGCCAAGTCTGTTTTCCATTTGAAAGCATGGCGCTAACTAAAAAAAGGGAAAAAAGGAACTGTTTCAACTGCTGAACCTCTCATGCTTGTTTTTGTATTGCGCCTGAAGTGGAAACTGTTTGTACCCGTCGTATTCGTATTGTGATTGTGAGTGACAGGGCAACAGCAGTAATGAAAACAGACTGGGGAGATTGTTGCACTGCAAGCATTGACAGTGGAACTATTTGAAGGTTTCATGGGTATAAAAATGAGCGCAGATAAATGTCATGCCCTCCTTTCTGTTATTATGGTTCCCCTCTGTCTACCTCATATCCTGGCTGCTCATTTATTCACTTGTGTTTTGTTTTCCACCTCTTTTTCCACTCTCATTATGCCCTCATCTCTCAGCTGGCAGTGTGCATGGGGACGCCCATCCTCACTCCATCATGGATTCTTAAGGCCTGGGAGAGAAGAGATGACGTGTAAGTTGAGAACACTTGAAGGAACCCTGTGTGCTGAGCAAAGCTTGTGTTTTAACCCATTTTTATTGGTTTTTATTAAATAAGTTACAGATTAGGGCTTTTCAATCTGTTAATTATTTTCTTGTTTAATCAATTAGTTGCTTTGTCCATGAAATGTCAGAAAATGCTTGATCAGTGTTTCTCAGTCTCACATGACGTCCTCAAATGTCTTGTTTCGTCCACAACCCCAAAATTTTCAGTTTACTGTCAGAGAGGACACATTGACAGATTCTTCACATTGAAGAAGCTGAAATCAGAGATTTTTTCTTTTATTAGAGAAATTACTCACAACAGTTAATTAGTTAATTGATTCTGTCCTAATCTTGTCACTTGAAAAATCAGTACAAACTTGTGGATGGACGTACATCTGTCCACATGTTTGGGCCTATTTCTTGCTACAGTAATTTTCATTATAGAAGAAGATGAAATCAAAGAATTTTGGTTTTTCTCTTAAAAAAAAGACACAAAACAATTAATCAATTCCCCAAATAGTTGATCATAAATTTCATAGTGGATTAATAATCAATTAATCGTTGCAGCTCTCTTACACATGTTTGAGACACAGTTACCTATGAATACTTCAAGATTAAGAGAATCTAATAATAATGTCTTGACAAATATTTGCTCTCTAAAAAACATAACTAATTATTTTTTATTAAGGATCCCTGAATTTAAAGCAGGTTTTGAAATAAAAGCTCTGTGTCTGCAGGTACTTAAAGGGATAGTTCACGCAAAATTGAAAATTCAGTCATTGTCTATTCACCCTTCTGCTCACTGAAGGTCAGGTTTAGTTTTTTAGTCCACAAAACACTGCTGGAGTTTCACAGGAAAACAGTGTTGCAGAATCTCTCAGACAATGGAAGAGAATGGTGACCACTTTTCAAATGCAAAAAAAACCAACAGAATAAAAACATAAAATGCCTCCATACTTCTTGTCTGGTGTAATCCACGTCTCCTAAAGCCCCAGCATGCCAAGTTGACTAAAAAAATGTCATTTACACCATGTTTTAGCCTGAATCTTCACTGTAGACTGGGAGCCGCATTCATGTGACGGTGTGCAAACAGTATGTTAGGACTGTAGTAGACTTGGATTACACCAGACGAGCAGTATGGAGGCATTTTATGCTTCTTTCCCAGTTGTTTTTATGTTTCAAAACTGGTCAGTATTTACTTATTTGCAGTGTTTTGTGGACTAACAAAATAAACTCGACCCTCAGTTGGCATGAGGGTGAGTAGATGATGACTGAATTTTCATTCTTGAGTGAAGTATGTCTTCAACTACTTTCCAGAGTTCTTAATGTTACATAGCTAGAGATGTCCTAAGATGATCCAGCCATAATTTGACCCGAGTGGCTGTTGTTTCTTTCAGTTGGTGAACTTGACAGTTGTAAGAACTTGAATGTTCACTGTTCTTTGTGTGGTTATGTTCAAAGTACTTGAACACAAACTCAGCCCATTTCTTGAAACAGTGACATGATTTGCTATAGCGCTGCAACTATAGCGATTTTCTTCGTAGTCAATTAATCGGCCGATTATTTTCTCAATTAATCGATTAAGAGTTGTTTTCCTATAAAATGCCAGAAAATGGTGAAACAACTCAGCTCAAAGGTATTCAGTTTACTGTCAGAGAAGAGAAAAGAAACCAGAAAATATTCACATTTAAGAAGCTGAAATTTAAAGAGCTTTGTCTTTTTTCTTTAAAAAAAAAATACTCAAACCAATTAATTGATCATCAAAATAGTTGATTAATTTAATAATGATTAATCACTGCAGCTCTAGTTTGATAGTAACCTTGTTTGTCCCGCCTTCATGTGTTAAAGAAACTTCCATGCAGGAGAAGAGGAGTTTCGAACAGAGTTCAAGGTGCCTCCTTTCCAGGACTGTATCCTCAGTTTTTTGGGTTTCTCGGATGAAGAGAAGGCCAACATGGAGGAGAGGACTCTCAAACACGGTCAGTGCTGCAGCAGACAGGCACCTGTCACTGCTGTCATTCTATGTATCCCTGCAGCAGCTGTTTTTTTTGTTTGTTTGTTTCCAGATACTGTTTAAAGTGCTCACACTGCATTTTTGGCTTTCGAAAGGTGGTTATAAATGACATTGGTTTACAAATTTTAGAGGTTTCATCATGTTGGAAAAGCCAAAGCTTGACAGATCTACTGTAACTATTTAAAAATGCCATTTACACTAAAATTAGAAAGCTCCATTTAAATAATGTTGAGTGTAAATATGTGTATTTATTTCACCATCTCCTCCCTGTTTTTCTGTGTCTAAGGTGGCACTTATCTTGAGGTTGGAGATGAGAGGTGTACACACATGGTGGTGGAAGAAAACTCAGTAAAGGAGCTGCCATTTTCTCCCTCCAAGAAACTCTTTGCTGTCAAACAGGAGGTAAACCTTCACTTTTCTTTGGAGTAGAGTTCATTTCGGTTCTGCCTCTAAAGCCAAAGAGATCGACACCTCCATGATGCTGGTCAAGTATTATCTTGACATAACAGAATGATGGGTATACTCTGGGTTTCTGCTACAGGAAGATCCAGACACAAAGGGGGACGGGAAGAAAGTAACGAATCCTCTCAGTTTTTTCCTCTAAACAGAATGCCAAATGATCATCTGATCAGGATTCCTTTTAGGTTAAACCTCAGTTGATGCCGTCTGTGCTCCCTCTCCCTCTGTCTGTGCTGTCAGAGAGAGGGATCAATAATAGATTTCCTCTTCCAGAGGATGAATAATTTGGACCAAGGTAGACTGGTGGTTTAGCTGTAGTTATAACCCCAAAATCAATGCAGTCTTTTCTTTACTGTGCCACTTTTATGGCTTTTCAGAGCAAAGTCTTTGCCATCATAGTATCAGATCTTTTTGTCTGCCTACCTCTGTCCTCATGCAGGGGTCAGTAAAACACTTTTCTCTCCTCTGTTATAGTGGTTCTGGGGAAGCATTCAGATGGACGCTCGGGCTGGAGAGTCTATGTACCTCTATGAGAAGGTGAGTATGTTATGGGTCAGGGTGGATGATATTACCACAAATTAGTATCACAGTAATTTTAAGTTTTGTACAGTGACAATATTATATCATGGTGTTATAAAAATAAAAGAGATACTGCACTCCAAAGCATGATTCTGCCTCTTTTTACTCTATTGGCAGTGTATGGGAACAAAAATGGATTTTTGTTGGCTCTGAATAGGAATAAAAATGAGGTATAGGCCTATAGCTGCTCCATAATGTAGGTTAATTAGTAAATATAACATAATTCTCAGTTAGACAAGTGGCATGATAAGGTGTCTCAAGAGAATTCATCTGGCACAAAACCCAAAGTAAGTAAATATAATTACAAAAGGCGGTGTAGCATGGGTCTCGTCTGTCAAGTATATTTACATACGGCAGCAACATATACACACGCACACACAGCTGAGGGGGCTTAACCTCAATGTTCACACAATTTCTCTTGATTGTCCCTTGATATTAAACACTCCAACACTGGTCCAGTGTGTGCGCAGTTATCCACATTAGCTGCAGAACGTGCTAACACCAAGTTTAACTGGCTAATCTGCAAAATAATGGCAAAACTGGCAGCTTCCAAATTCTGAAGTCAGTATCTATTGAGGCAGGGTATTGTACCAATACCAGTACTCTTAAAGTGATACAGATACCAATAGAGTACTTCATTCGATACCCATTATATGAATGGAAGCATTCCTCAAATACTCCTTCTGCATTAGGGCTGGACAAACCACTTACCTCACAATTCGATACTGTCATAATACATGGGTACTTGGGTATTACTGTTATTAAAGGGATAGTTCACCCAAAAATGAAAGCTCAGTCTTTATCTACTCACCCTGATGCTGATTGGTCAGGTTTAGTTTTTTAGTCCACAAAACACCACTCGAGTTTCACAGGAAAACAGTGTTGCAGAATCTCCCAAACAATGGAAGTGAGCGGTGACCACTTTTCAAACAAGAAAAAACAATGGGGAAAAAACATAAAATGCCTCCATACTGCTTGTCTGGTGAAATCCAAGTCTGCTAAAGCTCTGACATGCCAAGTTGACTTGAAAGACCATGTTTTTAGTCTGAATTTTCACCGTAGATTCTTAGTTTCAGGCCACTTCCACGTTCACTTTCATATGGTCTGTGGTGCACACACCCAGTTCAAAAACATACTGTGTGCATGTTTTATTTCAATATCTCCTCTTCTTTTTGTCCATCTGTACTTAGAACGACAGCCCAGCCATGAAGAAGGCGGTGTCCCTCCTGTCCCTCACCACCCCCAACAGTAACCGTAAGCGTCGGCGCCTGAGGGACACGCTGGCTCAGCTCACCAAAGAGACAGAGATCTCCCCTTTCCCTCCGCCGCGTAAAAGGCCGTCAGCAGAGCACACCCTGTCCATGGCGTCACTGCTAGACATCTCGAACACCCCTGACACATGCAAGGCCTTGGCAGGTGAGAGGGAAATGACGGGGGAGTAGAAAACACCTGCTTGATCCAACACGAAAAACCCATTTTATTGTCTGCTTGATGATTATAGAATGTCTGATCTATATTGATGGAAAATGAACAACCTGCAAAGAGGATAATCTCTGATTATTGTCATTTGTCTCTTCTTGGTAAGAGAACAGTAACAAGATGAATGCCTCTTCATTCCAGAAGATAGAGTAGGGAGCAGTTCAGAGAGGAAAGGAGACAATACTATGGCCAGGAATAGGATAAGAAGGAGGAAAACCAGGGAAAGGAGGACTTGGACACACAGGGAACAGAGGAAGAGAGGGTCCTACCTGAGTACAAGATCCCTTCAACAACCAGAGGGGCAGCAGCAGCCAGGAACTTCTGCAGGTCGGGTTTGGTGGCAGCAATATGCTGATATTGTTAGCAGACATCTGGCTAATTTGGAAGGAGATTTTAGATTGATGTGCTGTAAGGAAGTGTGCAACACTTCCATGACATAAAAAAGTTATCTTTTCTTACTGAAGCACTGGATTATGCCAAGTCCAGATGAGAGTAATTGATTACAAACATGAACATGGATGTGTGCATGCCTGAGTGTCACCTGGCCTGACAGCAACTGTTGTTTTCAGAGTGGGCTGGAAGTGACGTGCCTTAATAGGTGGCATAACACCTTTACAGGGGCAAATACAGGGAATCTGACTTTAAGGATGAGTGTTTCAAGACAAGTGTGCAATTTCTGATGACATATCCTGGTCATTTTATGATCCATTTCAATAAAAAGGTGATTTGATCAAAAGTTTGACAACTCTTAGTACAAGTGTGACTGCATAATTGAGAATGCATTGAGATCTGATCACTCAGACCACATTCAGAGGTGGTCTGGCTGCATTTGGCACATGAAACTGATTTCCATTTGGTTCACTTTGATTCTCACTCACCTGCCAAGATAAGCAGCAGATGTTTGCAAACACACTGTTCATTTCAACTGATTTCACCAGTGAACTTGTAACCGCAACCTCCCCAGACTCACTTAAAAACAATCAGTTTTAAGAGTTGTTGAAGAACTTTGTGGAACAGATGTGGCAAATTTTGTATCATTATGTCTTCTTGTGAATTTGCCATCAAATGCAATATAATAAGTTGTTTCTTTTCTTGTACAAAACATTATGTTGTTGATAAGAGCAGGCAGGAGAGACACTCTGTTCATATTCTATTCAGTTATAAAGATCCCACTGCACCGTTAGTGAAACATGAGGCTCATGTAGGCTGTATGTACATATCACTATGTAGATATATGAACCAAGAAAAAAAGGAATGAATAGTTGAACCTTCGTATTGAACGGCCAGATGGACAGTAATGGACATTCAACTGACTGCCCTTGTGTTTATTTGCCTATAGAATGAGAAAGTTGTCACCTGAGACACGTGGATTTTGGGGTTACAAAGTATAAATACTTTCCTTAACAGATCATTGGCAGCATTAACAATCAGTCAAAAACAGCACAAAAATTCTAAAAAAGTACATAATATACAATTCATTGAGACATACAGCAATGGTGATGGGTTAAGTTTACAGAAATGTTGCAGTGATTGAACAGAATTTTAGTGATCGTGCAGAATTCACAATTCATTAATTCAATTTGTGTCAATTGTTGCAATCGCAATATTGCAACTTCCTGGATGGACTGACTTGCATATAACTGTAGTAATCATCACATTTTTGAAGCTCATTAGATTCCACACAAGATTCTAAAGAATTTTAATTCATTAAGGAGATTAGAAACTGGATCTGCATCTAACTTTACTGATGTTGTCCAACTACATGTCAAGTGTCAGTTGTCTGCACTGCACAGCCCCAGTTTCATTACGATCGCTAAAAAACCCACCTGGCCATGTCTTTCTGTGCTTCAGTGCAGTATTAACAACTTTCCTTCTTCCCTGCCTGTCTTGCACCTCCAGAGAGTTCGAAGCCAACCAAGAGTTCGACTCCAGTTCTGTCCAAGCAGTCAGCCAGGTGGCAGGTCTCCAAGGAGCTCTACCAGACCGAGAGCAACTATGTGGACATTTTAAGCACCATCCTACAGGTAGCTGTGTGTGTGTGTGTGTGTGTGTGTGTGTGTGTGTGTGTGTGTGTGTGTGTGTGTGTGTGTGTGTGTGTGTGTGTGTGTGTGTGTGTGTGTGTGTGTGTGTGTGTGTGTGTGTGTGTGTTTTTTTTTTTTTCACACAATGTGGGCAATTCTTACCCTCCCTCACAGGTTGGCCAGTCTGTTGCCCTTGACAACAGTTTCAGGCTAAGCTACAATCATTAAAGGTGTGTGTGTGTGTGTGTGTGTGTATGTGTGTGTGTGTGTGTGTGTGTGTGTGTGTGTGTGTGTGTGTGTGTGTGTGTGTGTGTGTGTGTGTGTGTGTGCGTGCGTGCGTGCGTGCGTGCGTGCGTGCGTGCGTGTGTGCGTGCGTGCTCTCTCACTTGGCCTGTCTTATCAGTTGGTCCCAGCAGAGACTCAGACAGCTGACCAGTGAGGGAGAAAATGACTTGCCTGACCGTCTCTCTTTCTGTTTCCCGCCCCTTCAAAACCTTTTACTCTTTTTGCTTTTTTTCTTAGCTATCTTCCTTATGTTTCCTCAATTTTGATTATTTTTCATTCAGTCTTTCTTCCCCCTTTATCTCCGTTTCTGCGTCAAAAAAACACCGCCCCTCGACTTTTGCCATCTCCCTCTCTTCTGTCTTTCATCTTTCTCCTCTGTTGTATTCTACTGGGTTTAACTGTTCCTTGTTCTCACGAAGAGCTGGCTGGTTTGAACTAAATCAGGGAATATAAGGTTAGCCCATGGCAGCTGAAAGTCACCTTAAAAATAGCTCCACTACTGTGTCATTTATCACAGGAAAACACTGTTGAAGCTGACTCCATAATCCAGACATTTAGTAATCACTGCATGCGAGGAATGAGTTGTACTGCTGTTGGTTGCTGCCTATTTCATAGTCACTCCATGCTTCTTTTTCACTTCACACTTAGCAGAAGGGAAAATAGACTTGATCTGTATTTTTGAGTGCAGCAGTTTCCCTTTTCATCTTGCAGACATCTATTGAGGCAGCAGACAGTATAAACACATGTTCAGATGGGCAGCAGACAGGATTTCATTTTTCAACATGACACAACTATAAGACAGGTTGACACGGTACAATGTGCTGTTAGTCATGTTATTCATTACTTTTTTTCAAACATGACACAGTTCATCCTGGGACATTTATTGTCTTCCACAGATTATGTTGTAATATTCTGTTTATTTTATTACATCTGTAAGTGCAGATGATGATTGGACACTAGAAGTGGCAGATTTCCAGAACTGCTAGAACAGCCATGAGCGATCATTTTGACCTTTGACTTTCAAACTCTTATTATTTCTCATGATAAAAACCAGATTGAGAGATTAATGCATTTATTCTGCATACTATCACATGATGTCACATATTAGTTTAACATTAATAATAACACATTTCCACCAAGAACCATCACAAAAAATAATCACAGGCTATTGGAAAAGGCTGGAAACGAGTACAACAATAAAACCAAAAAAGTTGGAAATATTGCTGTTTGTAATAAATCAGGGGACTTAAATATATATATGTATATATATGTGTGTGTGTATGTACATATATATATGTGTGTGTGTGTGTGTGTGTGTGTGTGTGTGTTAAAATTTGATAGCTTTAACACAAAAATTCACAAAAAAAAGTTATAGCTGCTAAGACAAAAAGTGTTGCAACCAACCACCAGCAACCAAGATGCATCTTCACCTGTGAAAACAGTAACAATACATAACCACAACAGTGGTAATTTCTGTGTGGTCAGTATGACTACCTGTGGCTGAAATAGGTCGAAATGATCATATTTTCTTTGCTAATGTGTAATTTATATATAAAAAAACATTTTAAATGAAAATCCAGACTTTTAGGAAAAGTCAGGTACCAGCAGCATTGTAGTTTTTAATTTAATTCAAGTTATTGCACATATAAAGTTGAAAATGATCAAAAAGACTGCCTTGGCTGTTCTTGTGTTAATTAATAAAAGTTCCATCTAAACAAAATGTTAGTGGCTGAGATTGTAATGTGCATGAAATAATGGAATTATACAAGACTATTCTTTCTTTTGATATCAGCATTATATGTCAGCCATCGTCTGCTCTTTAAATATCTGAATCAGTTATTGGAAACCCATATTGGTTGACCAGGTGGTAGATCAATAAACATATAGTGCAGTAAAGCACTGCATGATTTCCTGTTGGGCAGTGGAATTTGATTTTTCCATAGACAGTCGCCAAAATGAATGAGTTACCTGTCACTCTTTATAAAACCATGTTCACAGCTCTTTGTTGGTGAACAAGAAGTGTAATAAAACTAATTTTTTCCCTGGTTTGGACCAAATGAACTAAACTACAGATTTGAGACAGTCCTGAAATGCATCATTATTTATTTATTTATTTTTTTTTAACAAAAACACAACAGACAGAACAGGGAACAACAGACAGGGTGATTATAGCTGAAGTGAAATGCCTAACTTCATGTAAAACAAAAATGAAATATATCTGGGTTACATTGCAGTATTAAAATATGTGGATCCTTTGTGGCCATGATTGCCTTTTGAGATCCTAGAAGTCTTTATGATCCATGACTGTGATTAGTGCAACGCCAGAGTGTTTCTTAAGGAGGAAGGTATCCATCCTGTTTGTACAGAAGAAAAATACAGAAGAAACTAATGGGAATTTCTCCCAACAAAAATATACAAAGAAATCATTTCAGATTGAATTTTATTTGCCAGTATTTTTAACATTTTTAGCATGTCTCAGAGAAAAGGTCTGGAGAAAGAGACTCTTTATTCAGCCATTTTCTTGTTATTACTTTCTTATTACCTGACCAACAAATATCTGCCCTGTTTTTCAGCCCAGTTGGTACAACTCCCAAATATATAACATTGAAATTAAAATCAAGCTTTGGACTGATTATAGATCTGATCTCTATTACCATATCTATCCAATAGAAAGACATGTTAGGGCACTCACAAAAAAAATGTGACAGTGATTAGCATACATAGTTGCCACACATTGTCCAACACTGACCCTTTTCAGGATTGCTACTTTGTGTGTGTGTGTGTGTGTGTGTGTGTGTGTGTGTGTGTGTGTGTGTGTGTGTGTGTCTGTGTGTGTCTGTGTGTGTGTGTGTGTGTGTGTGTGTGTGTGTGTGTGTATTTTGTTTTTTAATTTTTAACATTTTTGGAGTTAATCCAGGTGAATTCCCTTCACCAATCTGAGCTTGACATAGTAGACATTGTCCTACATATGTTTAACCAGTCGTCTTCTTTCTCCCTTCTTACTTAACATACCGTCCTCAAATTCATCTTATAGACTGACACGCAATGCAACCTGAGAGGCAAACTAACGCTCCATCTGAAAATACAGTGTGTTGACACGTCAGGAGAATATTTTTACTGTCCCTCAGAACATATTGTCTCATTGATGCCAAGGCTTTGAAAGTCTCTGGAGTATTCTTCATTGATGTTAGTTGTTGTGTGTTTGTGCCCCTTTCTCATATAACTGTTTTTATTTGAAGCTTTTCAAGCTTCCATTGGAGAAAGAGGGGCAGGTGGGTGGACCCATCCTAGCCCAAGAAGAAATGAAGACAATCTTTGGCAGCATCCCAGACATCTACGAGGTTCACACCAGAATAAAGGTAGAGTCTGCTCTACTGTTTCTGTGATGGTGTTATTTCTGAAGAGGAGGGTGTCGACCTGTTCTTTATATATGTGTGTGATGGTTTGTTCAGAGTGACCTTGAGGATCTCCTGACAGACTGGTCAGAGGACAGGAGTGTGGGGAACATCATTCTCAAATATGTGAGTACAAACATTTCTCTGCTAGTTTGCCAGTGTGGAATCTGACCTTGCATAGTTGCATGTTAATACAAGAAAGTACAAACCTATAGTTTCTTAAGCCTTTGTTGGAATAAAATCAGTGTAAAAAGTGGAATCATCTATCCAACATTACTAATATCAGAAGGATTACATTTTGATAGTTTGACAACAGCTGGAACAAGTCGAAGCCACTGATCGGACACCGTCTCTACCTGTGAAGACTCGACACTACGCCACCTCTTCTTTTTACACTGAATCAAATAACAGTGCTATACTACCTCCCCTAGGTAGAATTTTAGATAAGCATACTGACGTTGCGAAGGCAAAAGAGGATTTGAATCTCATGAATTTATAATGTGAAAAACATAAAAAATTGTTTCTAGTTAAATAGGGCATCACTTGCAACAGTGACGTTCTGATGGTTGCCTTGTGCAATGATCAGTGTGTGTGCATGTATATATCTGGAAGGGCTGAACGGTAAATCAAAATTTTAGCAATTTTTCAATTATCATTTTGATAAAGATGAAATGTGTCACAGTGTTCTATAATAAATGAAGCATTGTGGTGGGAAAATGCTTGTTGGGGACAGACCAGCAGAAATCACCTCATGATCATCATTTATATTTTTCAGTGAAAATAAAATGCAAAAACTTGCATTCACACTATACTTGACTCATAGTGCAATTGCACAGTCTCAAGATAATTGCTTTTTTTGTATAGTGTTCAGCACTAATATCTGCTGTGTGTGTGTCTGTAGGGATGAAACAATAATCAGGCTCACATTAAACAAAGTCCTTGACGATTAGTATTACTGTTTCAAATGTAGGTTATTGTGTTTGATTACTACACTTTTAAACTGTCAACACTGTCCACAATCAATCAAAGTTAGCAACAGTCTCACAGACGCAGCAGCATCATGAGTTTGTTTTGCATAAATAAAAACATCACAAAGGACATGATGCCATTTCAAATCTTTCAGAGTAAAAGTTGGTGAAATTATTTGTGTGTTTAAGTCCTTTTTAAACATTTTCAACATATTTAATATACTGATAATAATAATAACATATGAAAATTTCATATTGTTTCATCTCTACTTTCTGCTTACAAAAGTCATATGTGGTGTAAGTACATCATTTAAAAAAATCACAGTTACAAACAGCTGTAAACGTGTAACTGCATCGCGTCCCATCCTGCAGACTCACCCTTTTATACATGTGTCAGTACTGCCTCTGCTGGTGGCCCAGTGGTGGAATAAAAAGGCCTCCCGTTGTGTGTCCATAACTTTTATGCAGATCGGTGGAACAGTGGCACAACAGTCCCACCTTGACCGGGCTGTGTAAAAGAGGCTTGAGTCCAAATGGTTCATGAAGACTTTTCAGAGATATTTTGCCTTTGATGCTATGTTAAATTTTGTCATAATTACTTTACTTGTATTCATCTTTTATTTATAAAAGATAGATTTGCTGAGCTTAAACATTTATTGTAGTAATACATCAAGCAGGTGCAGGGTAAGTGCTGCTGTAGAATCTACGAGAACCCTTTTTTATGAGAAAGAAGTTAGTTCCTCCATGAAACTGCTCATAACAAGGTCTGTGGATCATCTTGAGTAACCAGGTCAGGATTTTTAGAAAGAGATGCTGATAGAGTTTTTTTTTTTTTTTTTCAACTGTATGTTTTGGTGCTTTGAGCACCAGAAGCTGAGTACCATTCAGTCCCTTTTTATAGGAGAGAAGGCAGACATCTCTACGGCCGATATCACTTCAGAACTCTGCATTTCACACCAAAACTATCTAGATCAGTGTTTGCCAAACTTTATTTCAATGCAGCCATTTTTTTAAAATTAAAAAAATACCTTGTGTCCCAATTCACTATAGGCTTTATCAATAAATCTGTAGAAAAGGTTGAGAGTAAAATAACATTCCAGACCATTTTTACTACCATTTCCACATCACCTTATGTTATCTTGACTCATGTATTTCCACATTTTAAATACTTTATAAATGAGAAATAGATGCATAAATGCTATCTCATTGTTTTTATTTCCTCTTATCGAGAAAATAAATCTTTCTATATAAAAATTTAAATAAAGTTGAGACAACTCAAAATTTCAACGTAGTGTAGTAGATTTTTGAGGTTTGAGCCCAGCTCAAACTCTTAAGATTTGAAATAAACTTAAAAAAAAAAAACTCTCTTCACAGTGAGCTATGCACCTGATCTGTCATTATTTGGGTGCTTCAAACTTAAATAGTTTTAACTGAAAATATTTAAATATTTACTGTGTGAAACTATCTCAAAAACATTAGTTTCTACCACTTTTAAAAAACTTAAGAGTTCAAGTTTGGCTCAAAACTCTAAAATCTGTTGGCGTAAGTTTGCTTTGAAATTTTGAGTGTTCTTAATTTGTTCGTAGAACATTTTAGCTTAAATGAGACAGACTGCTGTAAGTACAGGCTCTTGTTTTTTCCTCTTATCATTAAAACAATATAAACATTTTAAATGCTTTATGAAAGCTGTACTGCAGATATAAATCTTAAACTAAAATTTCCTGTAGTCTTTTTTTGTATTTGGTGACCCACATAACATCTCCCAGTCTCTGGGAATGGCTGATCTAAATGGATAAATAGCATGACAGGGGGGGGTATGTGTTCTTAATTTTGAGGTGAACTGTCCCTTTAATGCTTCTGACCTATCCTTGTCTTCTGTCTCCAGTCCAAAGAGCTGGTGAAAGCCTACCCACCCTTTGTCAACTTTTTTGAGATGAGCAAGGAGACTATTGTTCGGTGTGAGAAACAAAAGCCACGCTTCCACGCCTTTCTCAAGGTACGACCTTCACTTGTGTTCTGTTTGTTTGTTTGCTTGATCGGTGGATGAAACACAACAAAGAAAAACACATGAAAAAAAGTCTGATATATGAAACTGCTTCACAGCAACACTACAGACTGTTGCCGTGTCAGTCAGCTGAATCTACATCATCTTTGTGACACAGTCTAGACCAGTGGTTTCCAGTCTGTTTGGGTCATGATCCTTTAAAATGAAGTCATGTCTGCCTGTCACTTGTCACAGGTTACTTTGAACAGTTTGACAGAATTTTCATTTGAAGGATTTTCAGAGGTGAAACTATGCAGCATTTCTCAAGAACACTGTAAAAGTTAGACTAAAGTTGGAACAATAAACCATCTGAAATATCTTCATCTTTCTTATACCTTTATGTGACCCCTCATTTATTTTTGTCCCCCCTGGGGGGATCCTAGCACCTAGATTCAGAACCATTGTTCTACTGCTATTAGAAAGTTCATCTATCAGTGACTGTACATGCAGTTAAGTAACAGGGTTACAGTCGGTTTCTTCGAGCAAGTTGATTTCTTAAATGTCATAAAAATGAAACCATTTTTACATAATCTGGGTCGGATTTAGAGAAACCTGATTTCCTGTCTTTGTTATTAACTTTTCACCATAGTACCCATGTGCAGAACAAAAGACTTCAGACAGTAAAATGAACTGCTGTGACATGGAGAGATGCATCCTCACATTTGAAATAATTCCATCCAATATTACTTAGACTGAATAGGTTTTACAAGTTTAATTAAGTTGTTTTCCACAGCAGAGCGTTTGACGGTCGTGCTGTGAGGGGAAGCTGTGCTCGTACTACTGAGACGCTCTCAGTGTGCTGTCAGTCTGCTCCACACACAAAACAAAATTACTGAAGTGACCTGGATTCTCCATCCAAGTGCTTGAGTTTTACTTTGGATGAGCTGTAGGAACCCTGCATTTAAAACATGCAGCACAGAGGCTCATAATACATGTAAAACAGATCAAATGAGGGATATTGTTAATAGAAACCTATGAATTGCTTATCAAAATAGTTGGTGATTAATTTAGTAATTGATTCACTGATTAATCGTTGCTGCTCTAGTCGTCACCAGGAGAAAAAAAACTAAAAAAATCACAAAGTAGTGGCACTAAGTACATATTTGGCAAGGCATTGTTAAAGAAGTCCTGACAAAGTGGCCTGTTGAAGAGACAGACTTGAGCAAACTGACCTCCATTTGTTGGTTGTTAGCTTGCAGTGCAAACTTTTGTTTCCTATCCAGTGTGTCTGTTCACTTTACACAAACACACTGAATTCCTTTGATTCTGCAGATCAACCAGGCCAAGCCGGAGTGTGGCAGGCAGACACTGGTGGAGCTGCTCATCAGACCTGTGCAGAGACTGCCTAGTGTGGCCCTTCTTCTTAACGGTAACACACACACCTTCCTTAAGACAGTTAAGAACAAATCATTTCTTGTGCTAATTACCTCTCTCCTTGTCTTTTTCTTCTTATCTTCCTCCTTCCATACCTGCCTCCTTCCTCCATTATCTCCTGTTGATACGTCTGTAATTTCTTTTCCTCTGTTCTTTTCTTCTCCATGATTTTCATCTCTTCCTGCCTTTCTGCCTCTTAAAAAAAAACTTCCCCTTTCTTCCACTGTTGCAGACATAAAGAAGCATACGTCAGATGACAACCCAGACAAGATAACTCTGGAGAAAGCAATCGAGTCTCTGAAAGAAGTCATGACGTGAGTTGGCCTGACCTCACCCCTTCTTTTGTGATGCTCACACAGCCGACATTGTTTGATCATTTCCGCCACCTCTTGTGAACTCGCTTATCATATTAAGTCTTGACCATTATGTAGGTTGAACTTGTAATAATTGACCATTGTTGAGCCAAGATTTGGCAAGAAACAAGTGATTTTTATTCTGTTTTTTTTTTTTGTTTTTTTTGGGTCAAATCCTTTGAGCTGAAATCGAAACAACTGCATGACTTTTACAATAGGTGTGAGCCTTCAAGCAGTGTCCAGCATGAAGCGTACAGGATGATTGTAGGCGATAATAAGTAATACAGTAAATCATCAACCCCCTTATGTTACTTAAATTTGGCCAATTAAATATAGGATTTCCTCCGGGAAAATGCTTTTTGGGGCTGATAACTGCTACTTTTCTTTGAATTAACTCTCTGTCATTGATGCTAACAACACAGAGCTACTGATACGTGTCTAGCCTTAAACTTTCTTCAAACAGCTGGTGATTGAATCAACTTTTATATTCCATGACTCCCCCCCCTCCACTGACCACTGACTGACTGTCTTGCAGTCTGTATCTGTTGTAAATATTCTAACTGCACCTTATTTTACTTACTCATTTTTACTATTTATATTACATTATATTATATTTTATGACCAGGGCATTGTAGCTGCTACAAGAGATGTTGCCAATTGGAATTTCATTGTACCCCTTGCAATGACATTAAAGCTTCTTAACTTCTTAACTTAACTCTTAACTTATTTGAGAAGCTGGAGCCAACAGGTGTTTGGCATTTTTGCTTGATAAACCAATAAGATAAGTGATGGATTATTAGAAATGTTGATTTTTTTTCTGTGTCAACTAATTGACTCATTGGCAAATTGTCTCAGCATGACTGAGATGAGAATTTAAATGATTTTTTTTTTCCCATCCTCTCACTTCCCCACTCCCTTTCCTCCCCACCAGTCACATCAACGAGGACAAGAGGAAGACTGAGGGACAGAAACAGATCTTTGATGTTGTCTATGAAGTTGATGGCTGTCCTGTAAGTTTGACGATTGCTATTGTTAACATGTCCGCTGTTGTGTTAGTGAGGTATTCAGCCTGACAAAACAAACTGAAATTGTAAGGCTCTGCATGTACACATCAGTCAAGCCATAGCCAGATATGCAAGTGTATTTTACGTGTTCGGAGAGCGACACTGATGTTTTCCATCAATAAACTGTTCCAGTAGACTGTTGATGTGGGAGGCATAAAAAATGTCATTACTTATTTCTTATATAAGAGTATGAATGTGTGATCATTTAAATTCTCTGTAAACCCAAATCCACAATAGTTTTCTAACCATGTCATTTACATTTCTGTACATAACAGTAAGCATATAAAAATATTAGTAATCAGATTTAATCCAAATTTGAAATATTGTCATCTTAAGTTTTTGTTCACTTTCCTGTATTTGGGTGTAAATTTGGTGTGTTTGTTTTATGATTTATTACAAAAATTATGCAATTAATTCCGCAAACCAATGACTAAAAATCCATATCAGTTTAACCTGCTGTCCAGATCAATATCAGTTTAAGTGTACACTCTATTTAGAACATTTTACTCACTTTTCTTTGTTGTTAGACAGCCCAAAGGCAAACTGAAGCCATGAAGCAATGTGTCAAAAACTGCTAAGTTAAACAATAACACTAACAAACACAAACTCCTACAACTCCCTGTGTGTCCTGTGAGGCAAAAAGACTGTTTCTGTCCATGGAGTCTGGTGGTTGGCTTCAGTTCCCTGTTGGAAAACGTCGTCTGATGACAAAGTAAAGCAGAAAACATGTTCTAATCCATTGTTTAGGTGTTAAAATATGTTTGTTGCTGCCTGCAACGGTGCACAGCAGGACATTACTTAGCTTCCATATTGGGACTCCTAAGGCAGCTGCCAATCAAACTTGAGCTGACACACCTACACACTCTTGAAAAATGGTCTAAACAGCAAAATGAGCTGCTTTTGTTTTCATTGAGATCTTTGTCGATGCTTAATGAGAAACTAAACTTTGATACAGTTTTACTATTTCAAGCTTCCACGTTTTAAAACTTTTAAAGTATTTTGATATAGGTCAGTTTTGAAGTAGTATCAGATATTAAATGTATATGTGATGCCAGTAGAAAGTCTTTCATACTTGTGTCTGTTTTGGATGGTGTTGTATACATTATTTAATGATGTAATCATGATGAGAATGTCTAATATGAAGAATTCATTTGGTATGTATGCCTCTTTTTCTTTGGCTCTCAGGTGTCACTGTCTCATTTTCTTTCTCCTGACCTCATCTCTATCTTTCTGTCTGTCTGTGTCTCTGTCTATCTTTTTCAGTCACCATTCTCCACATGTTCCTTTAACCTTCCCTGCTTTGTCTTCTCTGCAGGCCAACCTACTGTCCTCCCATCGCAGTCTGGTTCACCGGGTAGAAACGATCGCCCTTGGAGACCAGCCATGTGACCGTGGAGAAAATGTCACACTCTTCCTCTTCAATGACTGTCTTGAGGTGAGAATGAACACCAGTAAATGTTTGACCATCTTACATTAAACACATTCACACTTAATTTTGAGAGTTTAACCCTTACTGTAGGATTTGTCACACCAACATTTCTTTCTTTCTGTAAACATCCTCCATTTACTCTTAAGTAAATTAAAATTTTAAAATGGTTTAAAAAAAAAAGTAGTCACTTTATCACACTATCTGTTAACTCTGGTCTCACTTTATCATGTTCATGACACTTTATTTGCATTTTTTTCTGACAAAATTAAGTAATTTTGTCCTTCAGACCTCACAAAAATCAGTAAGAAATCTACCCTGGAACACTTTGTTTGAACTAAAAGGCAATGCCACATTCACCCCAGTAGAGCTGCAATGGTTGATCAGTTTTTAAATTAATCATCAACTATTTTGATTGAGTCATTGATTTTAATATTTTTTTAAAGAAAGAAAGTCAAAACTCTCTGATTTCAGCTTTTTATTTATGAATATTTTCTAGTTTCTTTACTCCTTTCTGACAGTAAACTGAATATTTTTGGCTTGTGAGTAAAACAAGACATTTGAGGACATCATCTCCAGCCTTAGGAAACACTAATAAACATTTTTCACCATTTTCTGACATTTTGAAACGACATTTCTAAGTGTACTAGTAGCCAACTACTTGTCAGGTAGTAAAGCTAGTACTTTTAAGTTTACACCCTCTATGCTGTTCATTCATATCCCCAGTTCTGTCACCCCTCACTGTCTCCGCTGTGTCCTACCCTTTAAGGTACTTTTTTGTTTGTTTTTTTTTTGTTTTTTTTGTTTTTGCCAATCACAGCAAACACTGAATTTAATGCAAGGTGTGATCCGACCACACTTCAGCTACAGTTAGGATCTACATGTAGTCTGTGATAGTGAAGTCAAGCAAAGTGGATTTGACAAAGTTGGCAACTCTGTACTAAGATGCCACCAAAACATTGGCAAGTATGGAAATGAAAAAACGTATCAAATGAAGAACTCTGTTGGTATTGGTATCACTTTACCGGTACTGGTATTGGTATTGGCATCCTAATTTTTAAACGATACCCAGCCTAACTTTTTAGGCCCAATGCTAGCATTTCGAACGGTTCTGATCCACAGCTTTGACATGGCCTCTGGAAATTTCATTTCAGTTCATGTGATTCCATCAGAAACACCCCAGTGTGTTTCACAAGTGTCCTAGAAGCGTCTCCACTGTGCTCCACTTCAAATATACCACAAGTCTATTTTTGTTGGAAGCTACATCAAGCTGCTATAAGTATCTGGTCAATTTAAAAAAAATAAAAAAAATACCCTGTGCAAACTCCTGACATACAAACAGACAAAGGAAAGCTACTTACCCATGGTGGAGGGAAAATCAAGGAAAAATGGATGTAATCATCAAAATTGGGGCAAAAATAGAAAACTGTTCCAATCCTGAGAACAAAATGTCAGGGGGAAGTGAGCAGAACAGTAGAAAGACGCTTGGGGAACTATTGTGGCTGATCAATGCTAGCATGTTAGCAGTTACCTCACAGTTTTACACTAGGTCACCAACTAGCCCTGCAGATAGTCACTCTATTACAAAGCTTGTAGAATCATGAAAAATGTGCACACAAATGTTGCCAGTTTCTGGTGTGACCAGGCCTTAAAGCATTTTAAGCTCAGTTTGTAATGTATTGTTTGCATTGCCATAGTTTAGATGTGTTCTTTTTTTCACTCTACCAATCACCATTTGCCATAATTGACTCTCCGTTATGCCATTTTATATTTGCTTACAACAAGTTCTCATTAAGATTTTTGAAAGCATCCTCACTCAGTGTGTTTACTGTTGGAGTCTGTCAGACAACAAAGTTATTACAGCACGTCTCAATTGGAGCCAGTATTATTTTAATGTGTCTTACTTCACTGTCTGCTTCAACACTGTTTTCTAAAGCGACTCACTGAGTGCTCCTCCTACATGCAGCCTGTCAACAACTGTGTCAGCAGACAGGACTGAAGGATGCAGAAAGATGCTGGATCATGTTCAGAGATTGTCAAACTCAAACACAACTTGAATTCTGAATATTTTAAAGGCCAACATTCATTAATTCCTCATGTTCATGTGTTGGTCTCCTTTTAGATTAATAGTTGAAAGGGTGTGTGTTTTTAATATAACAACGGTAAAGACACAAATGAAAAGATTGAGTCAGATTGCAGTTATAGACAGTATGTGATACGATCTTGGTGTGTTGTTGGCAGATTGGGTTTGCAGTACAGTGTTTCGAAGCACAGGGTTCTTATCGGTGCTGGAAATGCTTAAAAACGTGTGAATTTTAACATAGTGTTTTCAAGGTTTGAACATTTCTTCTTTTAGAAAGTTCTTTTAGATAAAGTTCTCGAAACTGCCTGAAATTGCAATTGCGTTATTCTCACAATAGCTGAAATCAGAATTTGGACATTCTGCTTTATAAATGACTCAAAACAATGAATCGGTTAATTCACGCTGTCACAGTCACACAGGCCTATGCATGTATATGTATATAAATGTCATTTACCACAGCTGGAAAAGCTTGAAAATGCACCTCGAAAATCATTAAAGTGACTTCAGATAAGGTGCAGGTATCCTAAAAGCATCTTGGTTCAACTTTCCACTGGTTCAAAAATCACCAACTCTGATTTGGTTGAAATAAGTCCTTAATTCACAGAGTTAAATCTGAAAATATTCTGGCCCTGCATGCTGCTTTGCACTCTTCTTCCTCTCATTGATATATACTGTCCAACAGCTCACACTCATTCTAAGGAAGCAAAGCGTAAAAATAAATAAAGAAATAAAAAAGCAACAATTAGCCCCCAAAACCCAAACCTGCAGTAGTCGATAGATATTCATCCAATTGTCCAGCCCCTATTTAGGATTTAATGGAGTTTAACTATTAAGTTTAACCACATTGAACATTGTTTTAGTAGACATTTCTGCATCACCTGAAAGCTGTGTCTTTTCACCAGTTTAAACTCTCTGGTAGCGTTTTTCCTCCTCTGTATGCACCTTGTTTGTTTGAGGGAGACTCAGCATGGATCCCAGCATGTTCTTAGACACATGCTGACCTCCATGTGCACAATCAGTGGTGAAGAATGAGAGGGACCTTTTGCAGAAGAGCGAGATTGAGAGGCGATCGATTCATGTGTGTGCAGTCTATCATCGCTGACACAGTCGGCGTGTGTGTTAATTAGCAACGGGGCGGCATAGGAACAGAGCAGGGTGGGCAGTCATGGAAGAGATGAGGTGGGTGGCTCTGCCGATTCAAGACTATCAGCGACACCCCCTAATGAGCTTGTGTGTGTGGAGCATAAGTATACCATAAGTATATATTGAATGAATGTTGTGTTAGAGTGGGGGGGGTCACCATTCCCCTCCATCATCACCGATCACTGACTAACTTACATTAATGTTATCACTCTCTCTGACCCTCTTCACCCACTCTGTCACAATAACCTGTGATGTAGGATTTCAACACCCCCCACCTCCTCCCTCCCTCCTCTCTCCTTCGTCTTTCTCAGCATCTAATTAATGTGGCATTAATGAGTTGCATCGTTTACCTCTATGAAGGCCTCATTGATTTATTGCCAAGAAACCGATAGCAGCTTCACCCACACACTGCAAAGTGCACCCACACTCAATACGACAACACATACACCCACACACACAGGTACAGGTCATTATTTGAAAGTTTAGAAGTTATCTCCCTTCACGTTTACCTCAAAGTTGCTGCTTTCTGATTTTTGTGTGTGTGTATGTATCTGCAGATTGCAAGGAAGCGACACAAGGTGATAAACACCTTTAAGAGTCCACTCGGACAGACGAGACCGCCGCCACCGCTCAAACATATCACACTGATGCCACTGTCCCAGATACGAAGAGTTCTGGACCTGCAGGACACAGAAGGTAACACACTGACAACACACGTATACACACCGGACACTAATGAAGTCACTGCTTACCACTTTGTTTGCATAACAGGGTGTTTTTGTTGTCAGTCTGATCTCTAGTACAACACCCAAAAGTACAGTTATTGTAATGCCCTTTTGGAATGCCCCATGTTGCAAATAATGACAAACAAACTCTGAGATCTCTGCTTCATCTGTTTGAACACAATTGCAGAAGATGTTTTGCAAAGTGTTCATTCAGGGACGCTCTGAGACCTGAGTCCCATTACAATGGTGCGCTTTTGAACAATCCCACAACAAGCACGGATATTAAAACAACCCTTCCTGATGTGCTAGCAGATTGTCACTAAAATGAGAATGACTGGTCCCCCTTCAAGGTTGGTCATAAACCCCTTCACTCTAATCAGCAGGCGGCAAGCAAGACGCAGGAATTTGGGTCTTTGTAGCATTTATTCACCGACTAATAGCCTAAACTTGAAACACACTGCACTACCACATTGACAGCTATAATGTTACCGATAACTGCCTGAAACTCACTGTCACACACACACACACACACACACACACACACACACACACACACACACTCAATTATAAACTCACAAATGTTGCACACAACTTACCAGGGCTGCCTATCAACGAATTCAGTGAAATAATCCAGTACAAAGTATATAGTATTGAAACTTCACCAATCAAGGAATTTGATCCTTTTTGTACCTATATATCCACATTACTGATAATTGTTTATTATAAATCTCATTGGGTTAATATTTTGTGAAAGCACAAATAGTTATCGCTATAATATCAT
Source organism: Lutjanus erythropterus (assembly GCF_056507025.1). Taxonomy (NCBI): domain Eukaryota; kingdom Metazoa; phylum Chordata; class Actinopteri; order Lutjaniformes; family Lutjanidae; genus Lutjanus; species Lutjanus erythropterus. Next base: position 3,182,804 of record NC_139323.1, on the reverse strand, counting down.
CACAATATTTATAGAAGTATTTGGTCAAAAAATATTGTGATATTTGATTTTGTATATACTGCTGAGCGAAAATTCAACAAACTCAATTTATCACCGTAGCTGCTTCCATCACTTGGAGTACATAACATGTCAGTCACAACCAACAAGATTAGTAATTATCGATTTCGACTGATATGAAACTTGATTATCGTGATGCATTTTTCAGTTATATTGCCCAGGCCTAAGTTGAGCACGGTGTGCTTGATCGAGTTGGCAATTCAGCATTCATGGAAAAAAAAGGTATCAAATTAAATACTTCTTAAAATTATTATTACTGGTATGGGTATCACTTTAAGAGCACTAGTATTACAATTTGTTTTAACAATACCCAGCCCTACAACCTACGCATTGAGTTAGTCCTTAAAAGAATTCCCTACTTGTACAACATAAAAAGAAAATCTCAGACCTAGCAGGTGCTGGGCTTGGATTGAAACCCTGATAACGATGTCATAATGAAAGCACATTAACATGTTTTCATGACTAGTGTGAACTTGAGGAATGACTACAGCAAATAAAACATTTCATTGTTCATATGTACTCCAGATTACTATCTGTACTCTGTTCATTAGTTCACGTTGGTAATAATAGTTGAAATGATCTGAAAGCATTGGCTCTAGATAAAAATATCTATTTTTGTAGTTATTGGGGTAAAACATGCTATGGTTAAGGTATATTAAATGGGCATTATTGTCAAAGTTTTGAAGTTAACAAATGTGACTTGTGACAGTATGCCATGGCTACAGAATTGGAAATGGCAAAGTTACAACCAGTTCCTGTTTTATGCCCATTCATTCCTGTGAGGTCATTTCAGGCAGGTGTCCATCCACATGATGGACAACAAATTTTCACGTGTAAAATGTAACACTGCAGTGACACATTGTCAGTATTAGGGTACTACTGTATATAGGGCATACATTTCACACATAGAATTGAGACCTTCAAAGTAAATGATGGACTGTAAAGGTCAAACTAGTCCACACATATTTCCTTCCCTCTGTCCTCTTAGTTTATTTTTTCCTCATTTACGTTTTTTTTCCCTCAAACATCCTGCAGCATTTCAGTACCAAATGCGCAATCCACATGTTGGTAACAAAGAGCACAAACTGAAAGCAAAGCCCACAGCACAGCACGATGGGTCACATTAAGGCCTTTTGTCACATATTACTCATCTAATGATCCCCACCTTTGAATTCTGATGAAGCATCCCTAAAAATCAGTTTGTGACACAGAATCTGTCAATTTGGCTCACATGAACTTGTACGAGGCTGCAGCCATCATGCGCTCAATTCAGTCCTCATAACATGTACTTGTACTTTTCCAGCTCTCTACTATAATCCTGGCTGCATAAAGGAAGCCTACACGAGCTAACCCAAACTGCGCCTTTCTAAGTCCGACTGATAGAACAGATTTGCTCTCCAAGAAAGCAAAAAACGTGTTGTCCTTGGCAACGGCTGATTCAACCACTCCACAACTGCCCAACCACCCAGGTCCAAAATGAGGGACCCAGCAGATCTCCCACATGAGGTGTCGCAAATTACCCACAAAGTGCTTTCCAGCACTCATTGCTTTGAATTAGACCAGGCCTCTTAAGTCTGACTGGGATCCTATTCTATTTAGGAATGATTTTATAATGTATCAATTATTATACTTATCCTGTTCTCCCCAGTGGACTGTATTGTCCCACACCTCCTGTCAATCTCTACATTCAGGCCCCTGTGCTGTATTTGTTCTATTACAGGGATTAAAAAGTCTTAAATCCAACAATGTGAGTTTTTGAAAATGTCTAAAAATGTCATGTACGAGTATAGGTCTTATGCTAATTATTTGATAATATATTCACATACTTCTTTTGCCAGTTTAGATGTGAAAATAAGACATAAATTTTGTTCATAATAATCTTAAAAAGTCTTAATTTCAGGGTTCCCGCAGATCCAAGCCTCAGAAAGCATTGAATTAATTCATCTAAAAATAAGGCCTTAATTGATATTAAAATGTATTGAATCAACCCTTCAAAAGTCTTCAAAATGCCAAGACAAGAGAATTAGGGTTTTATTAATTGCTATTTTTGACACTGCAATTTAAAGTCTATTTTTGAAAGAATTAATTACTGAACGCTTCTCACATTAGTGTCACACAGATCATGATGGCAGAACCAACAACACTTTTCAGCGGGATCCTCGGAGCAGCTGCACTATCTGCTTGGTAGCAGTGATGTGCACATGGGGAAGTGTGAATTCAATGGGCATGATTGAAACCAGTACCAGGAAACGCATATAAAGCACGATATGTTTTTTTGTCTGAAGTGTCTTAATCTCAGCACAGTGGGTTTAAAGGCAGTTCATCCCATATGATGATCAAAAAACTCAAGCCTGCCCAGTCAACCCCTTCAACAGACAGCAGGTATTTCTCATTTCTGTTCCACTACCCTCGTCTCCAGCACAGCTCCACCCTCATCTCTGATGGGCTGCAGACCAGTTTCTCTGTTCCGCTGCGTTCACTCATAATAACCACTCGCACCCGTTTGTCCGGTCTATTCATACGCATCTCTACCTATCACTTAAACCTATTTCAGCCCTCGGTGGTCATACTGACTCCACAGAAATGATCACTGTTATATTGTTTACTTTTGCACAGTTGGAGATGCATCTTAGTTGATTAGCAACTGTCATTGTCTCTGTCACTAAATAAATCTTATCAAGTGATCTTGATTTCCAATTTCCCGACATTAAAATACAAATGATTAAACAATTAGACTCATTTAAAAATAAAGTGGGGTAGACCAGGGACATTTGTTTCTTGTCTTGCTGCCTATAAATCACTGAATTTCTGTGTTAAAACAAGCAAAATTTGAAACAAAGTATTCTTACTTATTACAAACAGCAATGTTTTCAGCTTTTTTGGTTTTGTTTTTGTACTCGTTTCCAGTATTTTCCCATAGGCTATGATTATTTTTTGTGATGGTTATGGATGATTATTGTTAAAATAACGTGTTCATAATCTTATAAAATACATTTAACTGTTTCTTGATACAAGTAATTCCAGATGAGTCTAAAATTTGAATCAGATCACTGATGGTTATTATCCTACAGAAAAATTCTGCTGTGAATATATACCATCACCTGCATATTGATAAATATATAATACATTTTACAAAATTTACATTTTGGTGTTATTGAATTTGTTAAAAGATATAGTGATATAGAAAATGCATTAATCTCTTAGTCTGGAATTGTGAGACTTAGATTTAAAAGAGGTTGAATGACCTCAACAAGCTTTTATTTATGATAGCCTGATCAGTGCAATAGACAGGTGAAAACACATCAATACTAGGGATGCACCGATACTGATACCAGCATTGGGTATCGTTCCGATACTGTCCTCACATACTCGTATTCATAAACGTACTCCAATACCCCACACCTGATACCACGTCACGAAAAGTAGCTGCCCGATACAAGTAAACATCTAAAGAACCACCACGAAGCAGAGTTCAAGATGTTTGCTGTTGCTTACCCTCTTTCTTTGGACATGGCGTCATCATCAGCAAGGGACTCGTTGTCCTCAACATCATCCACTAATGACCACAGCGACTTTGGAAACTGTATGTAAAATCCCATGTAAGTCCATGTAAAACTGAAATAAATGCACAGAGTGCAGCCGTAGACCACAGCCAGCCGCTGTCCAATAAGTCCTGGCGGGTGTAAACTAGTTGAATGCCTCGGCCAATTTATAATAATAATAATAATAATAATAATTCATTATACTTATAAAGCGCTTTTCAAAATACTCAGACGCTTGATAAAAAAGAAAAGAGAAAGGAAGAAACAACATACAACAATATAGCAAACAACAAAAAGGAAAGAGAAAAAAACAAACAAACAAGGGATGAGGAAAAGAAACTGTCAATGGTTGAAAGCGGTGTTGAACAGATGAGTCTTGAGCGATTTTTTGAATATGGGGAGAGAGGGTGAATCTCGGATGGCTATGGGGAGTGAATTCCAGAGGGTGGGAGCAGTGATGGAGAAGGCCCTGTCCCCCCAGGATTTGTACTTAGTCCGGATGGGTGGGGACAGGAGATTAGCATCAGCAGAGCGGAGTGAATGGGTGGGAGTGTGTCAGTGAAGAAGTTCAGACTGGTAGGATGGGGCCAGGTTATTTAGGATTTTGTATGTAATTAGGAGGATTTTGAAATGAATTCTCTTTGGGGGGGGGGGGGGGGCAGTGGAGTTTGTGGAGGATGGGGGTGATGTGGTCACGGGTGCGAGTATGGGTGAGTAGTCGGGCGGCAGAGTTCTGGATGTACTGGAGTTTATTGAGGGTTTTTGATGGTGAGCTGTAGAGGAGACTGTTCCAGTAGTCCAGACGGGAGGTGATGAAGGCGTGGATGAGGGTTTCTGCAGCTGTGGAGGAGAGGGATGGACGGAGACGGGCAATGTTCTTGAGGTGGAAGAAATCTGATGACGAAGAAAAAACATAGCCGCCACCAGTCTGTATCCCCATTTTCTTCGTAATAAGCTGCTACAACTTCTCTTTGTGTATTTATTCTTCATCAAAACGGCCTGACAGCACAGTACACCCAACTTCACTGTCTGAGGTTCACAGCAGGGTCAATAAAAGTGTTGCACACATGGCACCACACTCATATCTGTCCCCCCTAAACAATGACAGGTAGGAACTAATTAGATCTTAGAAAAGAGGGACATGAAGATGAAACTTAAATACTACACATGTAAATGTGTAATTAAAAGACTAGTTAAAATGCTGTGAATTATAATAAAATAATTATCATATATAACACAATTTAAAATAGTAAATTTAATTCTGCAAGTCCGTAATGTTGTGAAATTATTATACTGAAATATATCATATACAGAGTAAAGTGTACAGCTTAATTAAGGAACACAAAATCAGTATAGAAACTTACTACAGATAACCCAAAATTGAACCATATATCCAGGGATGGATGGACATATGGTTACATTTCAGGTCAAACAGAACAGAATCAGGGATTTGTGACAATTGCTTGTAAATTGTAACTGTAAATTCTTCAGGATGTCTGGTCACTGTAACGTGTGGCTGATGAAACCACACAGTAATGAGAAGCAGAACCTTCATCAAACCTGGGAGGATAAGTGGGGCAGCAAAAAGGCACAGGACAGCTTACAGAGATGAAACCATCAATACCGCGACACATCTCTTTGTGGGCCTCCTAATTAGCAGGGTTAATTATCATTAAAACATTTCTGAGAAGTGGAGTTTTGTCAGCTTAAAGGCAACTCCAGGATCCCACGTTTCACTATCCAGTATGACAAGTGACAGAATTGTGTTTCTTACATAGTTTGGTGTTTCCTTTATTTTGTCCAGCCCCGTAGTTTTATGTGGGAACACACTGTTATGAGACACATGCTGTGTTCACACAGAGACCAGTTATGATTGATGTGTATGGAGTTTGGATGAAGCACTGAAGTTGATTTGTCTTGCATGTTTTTTTTCCTCCACCACTTCTGTCTGCTCTTATCTCTCCATCTGTCTCTCTTCCCTTTCTCCCTGTCCAACACCCGTCTTCCATCACCCCTCATCCTTTTCTATCTCATTCTCCTCATTTCAATCTCTGCACTGGCTCATTTCCCTCCTCCCTTCTTTCTGTCGCTGTTCATTCTTTTCTCTCCTCTCACTCCATCACTGTCTGTCCATCTCTCGCCCTCCCGCTTCCTCCGCTCAGAGTGTGTGAATGCGTTCGCCTTGGTGGTTCGCCCTCCGACTGAACAGGAGAACTTGTTGTTCAGCTTCCAACTGGCCGGAGAGGACACAGTTAAAAGCGCCTGGCTGCGAACACTCTGTCGCCACGTTGCCAACACCATCTGCAGGGCTGATGCGGTGAGTCGACACACACTCACAGACACACACACAAGAAAGAAAGAAAGAAAGAAAGAAGTAGGTAGTTTGACAGATCAACAGGAAAGGAAGGAAGCTGTGATAGCTCTGTCCCCAGCAGTTTACACTGAAAGAACCTTTTCTCTCAAAAACAAATTGGTCTAGTTGTAGTCTCGTCATCACCCTAAAGCCCCAGGAAACAACGCTGTACTACTGAAAACTTTCTATGTCTGATACAAAATGCCTAGCTGTAAAGCTTAAAAGAAAACTTCAAAAATGTGGTTTGGTGACTGGTCCTGCGCCCCAGGAGGCGGAGAGGCGCAGAGGACGGTGGGAAGTTGATAATCAAGTGCTGAACTGCAAACTTGGTGCCAAGAATGTCTGGCTTCTGTGTTAATCATCGCTTGCCTGCTCTGGGACAATTTTGCTCAACAATAAACTCTAACAAAATAAATTAAAAATGACCTCAGAGTAAAAAAAACATACAAAACACTTGACCACATTTAAAATTTTACTTTTTGTTTTATTGATGGCCCTGTAGTCACGCTAACAGTTATTATATGAAGTAAAGTCAGCTTTATTTATATAGCACAATTCATACAGCAAGCGTACACTCAAGATGTGCTTCAAGATACGTTGTACATGACAAAACAAAATAGCATATAAGCTAAGACAATACTACACTTATGAAAACACATAGGACACAATAAAAACATAAGATAAGATTACATTACTCTTAAAAAGGGACATAACAACAACTAAAAGCTTGTGGAAAAAAAGAGTTTGCTTTCAAAAGAAAACACTGATTGTTCATGTGGAAGAGAATCCAAGAGAGTAGGACCATAATGTCTGAAGCACCATGAGCTGATGTAGAGTTGATTCTATGTCCACTGAGAAGACCTTTATTTGATAAACTAAGGCAGTCATTCCCAAAGACTGGGTCAGGACCCACAGGTGGGTCACAGGAGTTTTTATTTGGGTCCCCAAATAAATAAGACTATGGAGGAAATTCTAAAATATATAATTTGTATCTACATACACCTTTTATAAAGCATTTAAAATGTGTTTATTCTTTTACTGATGAGAGGTTAAAAACAAATTCCTTTTAATTCCATCTAAAAGCACTTATTTTGTCTTGTTTATGAAGAAGGCTAAAATGTCCTCAATTGTATTCCTGATAAGAGGAAATAAAAGCAGTGAGATGGGCTCTTAACCCAACCTATATGAATTTATTTCTCATTTCTAAAGTTTTAACGTGTATGTTTTCAATAAAATGTCAAGATAATATAAAATGATGCAGAAATGTCAGTAAAGATGGTCAGGAATGTTCATTTTTTTAAGTTCCTACTAGAATTCATTGAAATGGCCTGTTGTGATTTGGGTCACCATGGTTTATCATTTTTAAAAAGTGGGCCCCCAGGAAAAAAAGGTTTGGAAACACTGATCTAAGGGATCTCTCTTGTGTGCATTCAGTGAGTTGATAACGTAGAAAAAGTCATTTAAAAACGATAAGAAGTATTTAAAACCAATTCTCTGTTTTTCTCTTCTTAATACTTTCGCTGCCGCATTCTGAGTAGGCTGGATTTTATTTAACATCTACTTTGTCAGTCCAGCAAAAAGTGCATTACACTAATCTAGTCTCCTGGAAATAAAAACATGAACCAGCTTTTCACAGTCTGACTCAGGCAGGAAACATCTAACTTTAATATTTCAAAGAAAAGGCAGTCTTAGAAATATTAGAGATGTGTTTCTGAAAGTTAAGATCAGCATCTAAAATCACACCAAATTTTTTGACATACTCACATGGTTTTACTGACAGAGACTGACTCTCATGCCTCAAAGGATCTACTATCAGAATCTCTGTTTTGTCATGATTAAGCTGTAAAAAAAAAAATTGATCATCCAAATTCTGATATCTGTGATTCACTGGGTTAGAAAAATTTAAAAGGATCCCCATTAGCTAGTGCCTTTGACACAAGCTAATCTTCCTGGGGTCCAAATCAATTAATCATATTGATCATTAGCTCATAACATCACATTAGTGTTACATATCGTATATATTTATATATCGTACATCGCATGTGTGTAACAATGATTGTGCATGTAACATATGATTTATAAGAAATATTATTTGTTGTAATGTGGACCTAAGTGGAAGCATGTACAGATTAAACAACAGTGGAATCGACACCGAGAAAGATCTTCCTGTAAGATATGAAGAACACCAGTGGAGAACTGTGCCTGTAAGGCCCAAACAATGTGGTGAAGAACAATTCCATGGTCCACAGATTGGTTGAAGTTAGCCGTGTTTGACATGATAGACAGATGGTTCATCCAATCCCCTGCCAAGTGTTTCTTGAAAGTGCCTGCCTTTTTCCAAACAGTTTCTAAAGATGACTTCCCAGGTGGTTCTGTGTAACAAACCATCTGGCCTGTCAGGTTAGGTATTTAGGAGAGAGCGGGGTACAGTATGTCAACTGCTTTATTATATACATCATGAAATAGTGGGGCCTTTATATTTAACGTTAGCCAGTGACTGTTTGCAATTTTATTTGCTGTCATTTTGGATGGGAGGTATTAACATTTAGAAATGTTGAAATTTAGGCAAACGTGCACAATGCATGAGATAACATTTGCTTACATTTCTACGGTGCTCCAAACCAAGCTTTTCACCACCCTCTCAAATGTCACCAGGGGGAGTGCTAACATCATTCCACAGCATCCACACTGATAAGGCTGCCTGCTGATGTGTCTGCACACACTTTTTGTTGATCTGCCTCATGAACGCAGACACTGGCTGCTGCCGATTGTCTCAAAATACCAGATATATAATCGTCTGTCGCCACTGTTGACTGAACTGTATGATCACTTTGGAGGATGTAGTTTATTGGGTTATACATAGGGTGGACAAAATAATAGAAATGCATGCCAGGCTTGCAACATCACACTGCCCATTACCAAAAGTGAAGATAGTGAATCCAGTTTCTGTGAGTCTCCACAGATGGTCATGGCAGTGGTTTAGAGCAGGATGTGTTTACACTGCTACCTCAATTTTAGGTTCAGGAGAATAACTCTGGGCTGCGAGTCAGTGTTCAGGGAGTTAGGAATTTGCCCCAAATAATGGATGATGATATGTGTATGGAAAAATTATGAAAAAGTTATTAATACTGTACACTACTACATTCACATGTTCCTGATGTCTTTTCAAATAATGATGTTACAAATACATACTCTGTGTCAGGGGGGAGACCTGGCACCAGGATCAATTGTTGGTATAATTAAGTAATATCTTATTTGCAAACTTAAGAAGTGCATTTAGATTTTATAAAATACGCAGAAATATCCTGTAGATTATATTAAACATTACTCGGACCAGAGGGAATTGGGCATTTTTGGGTAACTATTTTCACTGTGAATTAATCCCAGTGTTCTTACAGGTGCTAGAAATCCTTACATACTTTAATGTGGTGTTTTCAACGTTTGAAATTGCTTGGATTTTGGATTAAGTGCTGGAAACTGCTTGACATTATTATTGCATTACTTTCACAATGGCTGAACTCAGAATTTGGACTCAATATGATTAATTGGTGAATTAAAATGTTCTATTTTGTCCTTTAACAATTATTTTCATTGATTTACCTGTTGATCATTTTCTCAATTAATCGGTCGGTTTTTGGTCCTTAAAATCTCAGAAAATGTTTGTTCATGCCATCTAATCAATTATCAAAATGTTGGCAATTAATATAATGATCGATTAATAACCAATTAATTGATTAATTGTTGCTGGTCTAATGGGATGCTAAGTCTACTACTGGAAAAGCTTGAGAATGCTTAAAAAGTGCTTGAATTTGACCTCAGAAAAGGTGGAGGAACCCTTTAATCCGCATTTGGTGCTGATGAATATTTTCAGCAGCAGGAAGGATTTCATAAAACTAAACTACAGTATGTGTGTTCATGATAATAAAAGGACATGTACCCCAGTGTGCTCACTGATGTGTTTTTAATAGTTTTTGGACAAAATCAGAAACCTGCAGCACACAGGAATAAAGGCTACACAAGCAGTACTTGTTAGTTCTACCAATTCCTAGTTGGTTTTGCTCTTTTCATGGGATTCTTTTTTAATATTAAGATAAACATACAGTAGAATATCGCCATCCTTATCCTTTAATGGTTTGGGGAAATTATGGAAAACTGACTCGTTATGGGCTGATTAAGCTTAATGATTATTGAGCCCACTGGATGATATGGAGGAGAGGCTGTGTGCCGTGTTTAGCCGAGCCAGCAGCAGGGGGCGATGTTGGCCTCTGTGTGCCTGCCGCCTTGCAGCTGCATTCCTAATGCTGTTTTCACTGGGTCAGCGCTGCAATGTGAATACCAACGAGATAGAGCCCTGCTTGTTAACAAGTCCTCTGCAGGGTGAGGGGGAGAGAGAAATAAAGACTGTGTGTGTGTGTGGATCCTACTACACATCCTCTCTTGCAAGTATTTTGGCAGCAAAGCATAATGTATCTATTGGTATTGATTGCATGAATTGCACACTTCAGGTCATGATTTATTATGTTGAGTTTGAGGCTGTATTGGTTTTTTTTGTTTTTTTTCTGTTCTGTAACCAGGAGGACCTGATTCAGTGCACAGACCCAGACTCACTGCAGGTCAGCACCAAGGATATGGACAGCACCCTGAGCAAAGCCTCCAGAGCCATCAAGAAGACCTCTAAAAAGGTAAAGGCAGAAGAATCGCTTCCTATGATTAACCTTTTCCAACTGCACCTTTTGCAGGGATGGATCATTATAACATAATACACACTGACGCTGCCCCCCTAAATGTTGATGATTCCAATGATCAGGCGATGATCCTCTGAGTCAGCTCACAGCCTGTCAGCTGAATCACGACACTTATTTTAGCTGTATCATTATACACAGAGTAACACAGAATGATGGCATGTAAGGATCTAAATGTTCAAATCACAGTTGTCTGTCGACACAATTAACACCGCTTCCTAACTGGAAGCGACATGACAAACAAGACATCAGATTGTTTTATGTTTTTTTTTCCCTCAATGAGGATGTCCTGACCTGCTCCATGTGTCAGCGAGCAGGCAAAGCAGGGTGTCGCCATGGTTCTGTTTTTTTTAACTTTCATGCACTTGGTTCACTGCCAGCCTATTTTCTTTGGTCAAAATCGACACCGACATCCTTGACGTTCCAGTTTCCCCTCATCAAAGCAGTCAACACTCACAACAAGAGACTTAATTATGGGGTTGAGAAGTGGCACATTTAATTTGACCCGCAGCACCCTGTTTATACTGCAGAAATAACCTCAAAAACAGGGAGCTGTTGGGAGTTACAAGTAAGTAAACTGCCCCCCAATTCTATAGAAACAAGGCTGAAATTTATGTCATGTATGTGCAAGGTGGTGGAAATAGAGAGGTGATGGAAACGGCAGCATTACGTAGAGCAGTGCAACTCTGTTTTTGTTCGCTGCAACACCGCTGTGAAGTCCAATGCTAAATGCTGCAACATATGATGTGATGCTTTCTCACACATTTCACAGGCTCTCGTCAAGATCAGGCTGTAGTATAATTTTATTTTATTTTTATTTGTTTTTTTTATTTATTTAGTCATTCATTTATTTATTTTCATTTTTCTCCCCAATTTGCTAATCTAAGTCCCTGTATGTATTGTCATTGTCACTGCCAACTCCTACTGTTTGGTTCATAGACAGAAGCTTATTAAGAAGAATGTCAGGCTATTATTGGGTTCGAGCTGAAATATGCTAATGAGGGTGGGACTCGGGTTGGTTTCAGACAGAGTTTTGTCAGGTTTGGGCCTAGTCAGGCTCAACTTCTCAGGCCCGATTCAAGCTCTATTTTTGAACCAGGGCTACAGCCTCCTTCACTGCCGGCCAGTGTGACTGACTTGAGTGCAGACTCTGAGTCGACCTAAATGTCCTCGTTTCTGTACAGCCCTGTTTGAGACTGGCAGGACGTAAAACATTGTAGGCTAAATCATGAGGTACATATTCAGCTGATTTCATGCCGAATTACACAGAAACATGAATGAAATTGTGCAGCTATCTAGCACAGACCTTTCCCTTTGATGTAATTGTACAGTCATAAAACAATGGGCTGGGATTGAAATCAGCCTTCGACTTATTTTAGCTCCTCTTCCCAGCTTATCCAGAGAGGGCAGCTGAAGGATTTGAATATTTAACAGAATATGAGCATGATACTGCCTGGAAGAATCCGTGGAACAAGCAGATAAAGATATGTGACATTGTCAAACAGTGTGTGGAAAAAAATGGTTCATCTAATGTTAAAGCTGCTTAAGGAAACATTTGAGGGAACAATTGAGAGCACTGAAGGTTTGGAGGTTAAAGAGAGGTTTTCCTGCAGACTGTCTTGCCTGTAATTCTACCAGTCTCTTTTTCTTAATCTGCTCACACTGATATTGTGACTGTACAAACAGCCACATATGCAGAACGGCTGATATCTGTTAAAGAAATAGGTTTTCATGTATTTGTTGTGACTACTATTTAAACAGATAAAAGCACATAGGAGCGGTGTATAATGGTATAATTACTGGCAAAATGTTTGGCCTCTTCTAAAAACCATGATGTGTGAGATGCTGATCCTTCTCAGTAGCTGTCACAGAAGCTAATAAGTGGAAGCTCAAACAGTCAGAGTTCTTTCCTTCTTTTCCACATATGCAGATTTTTATAATTCTCTTGTGATTAGGGCTGCCACTAGTGATTATTTTAGAATTTGTTTGTTTTAAAAAGTCAGAAAAGGGTCAATCCATTAATCTGATTATTTTCTTGGTTAATCCATTAGTTATATGGGCCATAAAATATTAGAAAACTGTAAAAAAAAAAAAAAAAAAAAAAAAAAAAAGATCACGTCCTCAAATGTCTTCTTTTACTCACACCTCAAAAATATTCAGTTTACTGTCAGAGAGGAGTAAAAAAAAAAAAAAAAGACTACTCACATTTAAGAAGCTGAAATCAGAGAATTTGTACTTTTTTTCCTTAAAAAATGACACAAACTGATTAACTGATTATTAAAAAAAATAGCTGGCAGTTCATTTAATAACTGATTAAACATCAATTAAACACTGCAGCTTTAATTGTGTTGAAACAAAACTTCCACCCACAGACTTTAAACTGAGCAATCAGTCTGAAGCCATTTAAAGGCTTACCTGATAAAGTGTCTGGAAAAAATTAATCATAAATTTGATCAACAAATTCACAGTTTTAATTGTTTTAATAGATCCTGATGGAGGATTCAGCTCAGTTGATATATTGTAATAACAAATATTTGCAGAGACATGGCAGTTTGTTTAGCTGTAAAATTCCTCAGTCATTACATAAAATAAACAGTATTTATTTGTTTGTTATCAGAGTGATTTCAAACTCTATAATATGTATATCTTTGTCAGCCTTGGTTAACATTGATTAATACAACATGTGGATTAAATGACCAGGCAGAGGACAATATACTGGTGTTACCGAATTGTTAATCCAAGTCTGCTTGTACTATGATCCCAAACCATGTATAAATAAGATTTGTGACATAGTATATCTGGATGTTTTTCTATTGTAATTGTTATTATTAGAAATGCAACAATTAGTAAATCGCTGAGCTGAAAATTAGTTAATTATTTTAATAATCGATTAATCGTTCCAATTATTTTTCCAGCAAAAATGTCAAACATTTGCCGTTTCCAGCTGCTTAGATGTGAGGATTTGCCACTTTTCTTTGTCATTTATGACACTTAGACGTTTCAATAGACTGAACAATTTATATTGAAAATAATCAGCAGATTAATTAATAATAGTTACAGTCCTATCATTAATTTGGCTGCATTACCTTTTTAATAAATTTGATTTTGGAGATCACTGTGGAGAACAGCGGTAGTGTTTCCACCACCATAAACATAAAATATAATGTCAAAAACAAAATTATCCAAAGAAAAAATGTCCTCCTGCTTCTTATTAACTGCTTAACATGGGTTTACCTGGGAGAATGTAAAGGCAGGCTCTTCTGGTCTGCATGCTGTAAATAATTTCATCTTAATTCAAGGAGAATCTTTTGGCTGATGGTCTTGTTGACTTATTTAGGTTGTATAGAGGTGTCAGTTTTAAGGATTTATTATCAGTTAAAAACTGCTTATAGCACATTTAATAAATGTTAGTTTACAACTGTTGCTCTAACCATGTAATGTCTGGTACAGGTGGTTCTCTGCCACAAAGTATGGTAAGTGTGTTTGGAACAAGAACAACAGGTTGTTTATTTGGCCTCAGCAGTGATTGATGCTGAGCGCAAACAGACAGAGTGCTACCAGAATCTACATAGGGTTCTTACGGGTGCTGGAAATCCTTGAAAACACTTGAAATTTAATGTTTTTGAGGTCTGAAAAAAGGAATTTTGGAGTGCTTGAAACTGCTTGAAATTTAATTTGGAGAGAGCCTAGCTTCTTTTGACATTTGCACAAAATGAAGATGCTCAGGGCGTGCTGCCACTCAACACTCACAACATGCCGGGAGGTCGCTGTTTCAGTGAGTGTTTCATTAAAATTTTTAATTTAAAAGATTAAAAAATGAAAGATTTTTATTGAAATTGAAGTCTAGTTAGTTGTCTAGTTATTTGGTTTAAATTGGCTCAGCCATATTATATAAGATGTAAGGCTGATTATTTTAATTGACAATTAATCTGGCAATTATTTTCTTGGATGTACATCTGTGTGCTCTACATGTTTGGACCTGTTTTTCAAGTCTTTCCTATAACGCTTATTTTCATGATCATTTAATTGATTAGTTGTTTGGTCCATATAATGTCAGAAAATGGTGAAAAATGTTTCCCAGATACCAAGATGACGTCCTCAAATGTCTTGTTTTGAGTTTACTGTCAGAGAGGAATAAAGAAACCAGAAAATATTCACATTTAAGAAGCTGAAATCAGAGAATTTTTGACTTTGGCTCAAAATGATAACTTCATTATCATTTTTTTTTTTTTTTTTAAGATTATTTTTTGGGTTTTTCCTTTATTTGGATAGAGACAGCTGAAGACATGACAGGAAAGGGGATAGAGAGAGGGGGAATGACACGCAGCAAGTGGGCCACAGATGGGAATGGAACCAGTGACCGCTGCAGAGGACCAACAGCCTCAGTACAGGGGATGAACGTTCTACCAACTCAGCTATGGAAGCAACCCCATTATTAAAATATTTAGTAATTAATTTAATAATTGATTAAATAAATCTGTCATTAACCACAGCTGCAAGGTGCTGGAAATGTGCTTAAATTTGACTTTGGAAAAGTTGCAGGAACCCTGACTGCAGATACTGAAAATGTTTTGTGCAAAAATCACCATGTGACACCTTTGACAAAGACCCGCATACAAAACATAAATGTATGAATTACTAAATTTCTGTGTCTGTCTGTTTTCCAGGTAACGAGGGCTTTTTCTTTCACAAAGACCCCAAAGCGTGTGATCCAGAGGGCGTTCATGGCCAATGGTACCCCAGATGAGAAAACCCAGAGGCTGAGTAGTGAGAACCGCATGGATGGCAGCTCCACACTGGCTGTAAGTCTCTCTGGTTTCTTGCTTTTGTTTGTCTTTTATGTTCTAATCTTAGTCAGGACCCAAAGAAAACACAAATGTAGGAATTTTTGAAAAGAATATAATATTACATTGCTTTGTCACGCTGTGTAAACAACATACATGATGCTTTCTCATTTCAAACAGTTCTTTGTGACTGACAGACCAATATCTGTCTTGGTTCACTTACTTCATATATACTACGTTGATTAATCAAGAAAAGTTTCCTCAACTTCCAAAAGTGTTAACAAAATGCGTCTTTGTCTCACATCACAATTAATACTAGGTGGCTGTTGGCTGTCTCTCTGTCCATCTATCTGTCCATCTGTTCCTCATTTCCTTTCTATTCTGTCCATCTCTTTCTCTTCTCTCCATCTCTTTCTCCTTTATCTTAGAACCAGGCTATTGATCTCTCCATCAAACCGTGATGGAACAGCTTTCAGTCAGTGTCAGTCGTTTTGATCTAACTTGATTAAATAGCAGGAAGAGGGCTTCTGCTAGTAAATGTGCTCAAGCTTTTTCTGTTTTTTTTTTTTGTTTTTTTTATATATAGGACTGTTATTTTAGTGATTTCTTACTTATTTTTCTTCACTTTTATGGCCAGCGTTTGATTAATTTTCATAAAACTATATTTTCATTAAACAAGTGGCTGTGAAGTCGAAGAGTTGAGTCAAAAAAAAAGTCAAATTCTTGCCTTATTCAAAACATTTATTCACTTTGGAGAAATCACTCAGCCAACTTATTACCCTGGCTCCAGTGTGGTAAGGATGTACATCACTGTGTTTGGCAGCTATGTTGCAAAAAGAATATATTTTGCAGAAATTTTTTTCATAGACATTTGATCCCATTTGAGTTTGGTCAGAGACTGTGTTGCATGGGCAAAAAAATAACAACTTTTTAGTGATGAAGTCCAGGACCAGAACTGCAGATCCATTCTTTTTATTATACCATCTTTAATGCTATACATACAGCCTACATTGTAAAAGAGGGCACACATGCAAGACTGATTTCCACTTCCACAGTCATACATTTGAATGTTGGCATGCCCTCAAGTGCCATTTTTACCCTGCGTGTACATGTAAGGTCCACAGGACAGGTTGTGCGTGTAGCCCGTCACCGTTTTTCAACACGTCAGTATGCGCCCAGCAAATGAATAGAACTGCATGCACGTCCGTGCCCACATTCATTGTGGAGTCTAACCGACCCTTTCATCACCTATTTGCCCATATAGATACTTTTATGTGCTCCATTAGCCTTTAAACCAGAAGAAGAATGAAAAATAGAAAGTGCAGTTTGACAGAAAATGCTGTGACAGTGAGGCTCCTGCAGCTAGAGCTGTTACAATGCCAGAATTTTAAACTTAAATACAATACTTGTGTAAAAAACTATACTCAACACTAGTACCAGAATTATTAACTTTAATACAGTACAAGTATTTAAAATATATATATATACTTGATAATATAGTGTTGTCACAATGCTGTGATATTAAAGGCACAATATTCAACATTCAGCCTCACTAGTTGTCTGCAAACTAATGTGCTATGTAAAGATATAGTGGAGTGATGACATCCTGAGCAGAGAATGAAGATACACTCCCTCTGTGTGTGTGTGTGTGTGTGTGTGTGTGTGTGTGTGTGTGTGTGTGTGTGTGTGTGTGTGTGTGTGTGTGTGTGTGTGTGTGTGTGTGTGTGTGTGTGTGTGTGTGTGTGTGTGTGAAGTTGTGAACAGAACAAAATATAAAAAAGAAGAGAACAAAACATTTCTTTTTTTTTTCTTTCTTTTTTTTGTCTTATTCTTATTTTCTATTAAAGACCTGCACATACAGTAGTGCTGGTACATAAAATGTCACTGAACACTGTAAGCCAAATAGAGTCACAACAATTGATTGATTATAAAATTAATTGGCAACTATTTTGATAACTGATTACTTGTTTTTCACTCATTTGTTAATAAATGTCCAGGTTCTCAGAGTTTTCTTTGTTTTGTTGACAGTAAACAAAATATCTTTTTTATATACCAAACAACTAATCGATTAAATTGAGAAAATAATTATTTAATTAATTAATTAATTAATTAATCAATTATGGAAATAATTGTTAGTTGCAGCCCTCAAGCCAAATTTCATGCCAGACAGTAAAAACTGAACTGAGCTCTTGAATTAGCACTTAAATGAGCACATGAAAAAGCATGTTTCAACCTGCTCTGATATTGAATTGCCCACCCTCTCACTGCATTTTCTTCTTACAAATATTAATTTATATGTGGGGAAATGGCACGTGCCTGTGTTTCTGTGAGGACAGAGACCAGAACGTCATGCAACAACATCCCTGGCCAATTTAAACTCAGAAAGTTAATGTGTACGTTACAGGATTAAGATAATTCCTCATCAACAGTGCAAGCAGTGAGTTTTATCCTTTTTATTGCCTCTGGCACCTCCTTTAGTACAAATAGAGCAGGAGAGTCACAGCAATAGATACTGCATCTGAGGAAAAGGAACTTAAGTGGAACTATAGACACAAACTTGTCTGAGGACCAGGATATAAAATACATCTTACTTTGGAAGAGGAGGACTGCACTGTCTTTTGTCTCCCTCTTCATTTTTGTCCTGTTTGTCTAAGTTATGAAACATTGGGTAATTGATTTCAGACAGGGGCAAACAAAAGCAGGCTTCTCATTTGAGCTGGTCACTGTTGCTTTTGCTGGCTGAAACACCTGTTGCAAGCAGATTTTCTCAGCCATAGCTTGCAAACTAATTAAGTTGATTTTGGCTTTATGGGTTGGTTGAAAATGCTGTTTGCAGGAGACTCATTGCAAAACCAGAAACCTGTAGAAGCATCTGAGATAGGCTCTTGATGGATACAGACATGTCTTCATGCCTGAGGGGAAAGTTAGTATCTTCATCAGATGATGATCAATGAGATGAGTATTTCCCAAACTTTTTTTTTTTTTCTGGGGATCCACTTTTCAAAAATGACAAACAATCGCAACCCAAATTACTATCAGCCCTTTATATGAACCTTGGCAAGTATTAATTTTTGCATAAATGAACATTTCCAACCGTTTTTACCATCATTTGCACATCACCTTTGTTATCTTGATGTATGCTATTGAAAATATACAGAGTTTAATTTATAAGTGAGAAATAAATGCATTTAGGCTGAGTTAACAGGTCATCTCATTGTTTTTATTTTCTTCTAATCAGAAAAATAATGTCTGACCTCTTAGTCTACTTCATAAATGAGACAAAATAAGTAAATTTAGGTGGAATTAACAGGCTCATTTTTTTTTTTTATCCAGAAAACAAAACACACATTTTACACAGGAATGTCGAATGTAAATGATCCCAAGTTTGGCTAGCACTCAGGACAAAAATATTACACAGTAGATGTCTAGTCATGAATTTATTTGGGGTATTTTTGTTAGTCTCGTTTTTGTTGTTTATTTTTGCTATCTTTTTTCTTCCTGTAAGAGCAACAATGATTAGTCGATTATCTTTTTAAGTAATTAATAGCTAATTATTTTGATTATCAATAAATCCAGTGAGTCATTTTAAAAACCTACAAATTCTCTGATTTCAGACTTGGGTTTTTGGGAAATGGTGATCTTACTCATAATAAAATAATTGCTAGTTGCAGGCCTTCCATTTCTGTCTTACTTTATGTAATATTCATTGTCTCCTTCCCTTTGCTTCTGTATTCTTGTGTTTCTTTTTTTACTTTCCAAAGGATTTTCTCTCTCCAGGTACTCAATGTCATTTTGTTTCAGCATGTCTATTCTCCCCCCTGTCTCGTCTTGTTTTTTCATGATATATAAATCCCTGCTCCGTGTGTGTCCCCTCTGTTATGTGCTCTAGATGTCTCGCTCTGCCTCCACATTCAGTTTGAGTGATTCTGCCAAGAGTAGTGCCGTGGTGCAGCGCTCTAACTCTCTGGACCATCCTCCCGTCAGGGCCAGGGTCCCTGTCTGCATGCGTACTCCCTGCAGCCCAGCCCAAAACTCTGCCAACAGCCCCGGCCCCAACACCGCCACTGATTCCAGCCAAAATCTCTGCCCCAACTATTGCCCTAACACTCGAGAACGCAAGTCCGTCCTTCATGCCCCATTATCCACCCAGCCAGCACAACCTCAGTCAGGCCTCCACACCTCCAAACAGGCCACCTTTTCAACCCATCCCTCCTCCATTCCAGCTGTCCGAAACTCCAAAACCTCCCTGCCAAAACCTAGCCAGCATGTGTCCAGACACCTGCCCTCTGTGGGGTTCCAGTCCAGGTCCCTGGCTCCTCAGCCAGTTACTGTCAAAGGCAGGACCTTTTCTGAGACATGCAGGGATCCGCAAGTCTCTTTGGACCCACGCAAGGCTGTCCCGACCAGTCCTCGCAGGGAGACTCTGCTCTAAACCATCGCTAAGTTCAGTCCTGCAGTCTGACGTGAGCAAACATTATTCTGCCCTAGTTTCAACAACAGGTGCACCAATACCATTGTCAAGGGACAATTCACCCCAAAATCAAAAATACGTAATTTTCCTCTTATCTGTGGTGCTTTTTATCCATCTAGATAGTTTTGGTGTGAATTGCAGAGTTTTAGGGGTATCAGCTGTAGAGATGTCTGCCTTCTCTCCAGTATAAGGGGACTACATGGCACTTGGCCTGTCAAAACTCAAAAACAATGTCTTTTTTCCAGAAGTCATGACTCAGTTACTCAAGATAATCCACAGACCTTGTTGTGCAAAGTTTCATATAGTGGAGATTTCTTTCTAGTATAAAGAAAATAATTTGATAATAGTAAGTATAATCTTTATTTGTACAGCACCTTTCTTAATGTAGTTACAAAGTGCTTGTACACTTAATAAAATACAATAAAATGTAGATATAATGAAAAACAACAACAAAGATAAAGAAAAAACATTAAAACAAAGTATGAGAATACTATATTATACTTTCTGTAACCATTGGTATCAAAAACAGTAAGTGACAACAAATAATAATCCAAAAGAAGACAACAGAGAGAGAGTAGGAGCTCCAGTAGACTCTACCCTAGAAAAAAAAAGTAGCATATACATAAAACTGCTCACTACAAGGTCTGAGGATTATCTTGAGTAACTGGGTCGTGATTTCTAGAGAGAGACGGTGCAGCTGAGTTTTGCAAAAGTATTTTTTTGTGCTTGGAGCTCCACACGCTGAGTGCCATCTAGTCCCACTATATTGGAGAGAATTCAGCTCAATTCTCCAGAGCGCAGCAATTCACACCAAAACTGTCTGGATGGATAAACAGAACTACAGGCCAGAGGGAAAAAATTATTTTTGATTTGAGCGTGAGCTGTCCCTTTAATTTCCAATTAACCCTCACTACCTGCTGTTGGCCTTTTAACACCAGAAATGCTAGTGGTGCATCTCAAGTCCCAAATCAACTCCTTAGAAGCTGAGACCCTACGACAAAGATAGATCAGATTAATAAGGGTCTGCTCTACAGCTTGACTCAGCACTGTGAGGACCAGATGAGAGGGGGGTTAGAAATATATAGACTGTAGTGTGGGTGTAATGCTTCTCCCCACTTCAGATTGGAATATGTGTAAAGGGCAGAGATTTTAAGGGTTGATTTGGAATAGCTCTGTTCCTGTGAATCACCTGGGTGACTAACTGGTGACGGTGGTGGCTGGGTATATTCACTAGGTGGCTGCTATTAATAGTGAGCTGTATACAAAAGGATCTAATGGAGCTGGGCTGGAGTAGAGCTGGGAAATAAGACAGTTTTGTTCAGGCGCAAGCCTGCTTTCCCTCAGGGGAAAAAGGCTCTTTTAAAGGCATGCCTTCATATGTACAGCATTTTGTTTTTCTGTAAGCTGTTAATCACATTTAAGTTAGCTTTTGGAGGTCTTTGTTTCAAAGCAAACGGTTCATGAAGAAGAAGCCTAATGTCAGTGTCAGTTGAAGAAAATATCAAGAGTAGAAATCCAAATGTCAAGGCATGCCTTTAATTTCAGATGCTCTTTGTGTGTTTGGCTAGTTAACACAAAAACAGCTCACTAAAATTCAAATGTCAATGTATTCATGTGTGGTGGCAGGTCACCTACATGTGAAATTGTGCCAGCTGATGTCCCATATTCACCTCAGCCATTTAACTGTTTCACAGGCATTCGTGCACTGCTCTACCTGTCTGAAAGGTATTCATGCTTAAGAAACAGGGTTGGACTTGATATGACTGTATTATCTATTTGAAGATCACTGAATCCTTTCACAGTGAATCAGACACAAGCCTTTTCATTGCAACCTGTCAGCCAACAGTTACCAACAGTTTAGGAATTGCCCATTTTACGCTCATCTTGTGTCTTAATTTGATTTTCATTCAATTGTGTGGACAAAAGATACTGAGATTGGTTAGAGGGGAAGGCATTTGCTAATTTATCTCTGTTTTTCAGTCAATTAGATTAAACTGTGAAACTAATTCACAGCAAATAAATACAAATGAACATGAACACTCAACAAATTAAGTAAATAAATGAAAATCTATTACAATTATCAAACACTCATTACTTGAAGTTTTTAAAGGTGGCTGTAAAACAGTGCGGTATGTGTGTTTTCTCATGGTGACATACTAGTATCAGAACACTACAGTGACCTGTCCAGCTATGTGCTTTATATGTAGTATAGACCAGTGTAGTTGGGTCACAAATGTGTCTAAATTTTAGAGTCAAGCTTTCAGCAATGAAAAGCATTCAGACCTCAACAACCTGCTAAGTGTTAGTTTCAGTTTTAGTCAGACTTTGGATGGAAAATACAAGCACACGTTGTTCTGTGCAATAATCTCTTCTGTCATCCAGCCCCTGCAGTCTTTTGTCATGCACATGCATGCTTGTATAAAGCTGATTGGAAACACGGCTACACATATACATGGTAGACAGGTCGGCTTTCTCCAGAGGAAATCTACCTGGGGAAACCAGGTTTATCTAATCCACTACGTACCGATTATGGCAACCAGGTTTCCCGTTTACATGGCTGTTAAGAAATAGGCTTACTGGAGAAAGGTGATGATCCCAAGTACATGTGAACGCACTGCAAACACACTTCACTTGCCAGTTATTAATCACAGCAGCTGAAATGTTGCAATGAAAAAAGGAAACCTTTTGAGTTTGTAGAAGTTGAAAAAATCAGAAGCCAGTGATGCAAAGACGAACTCACTACACAAGGAGTGCAGCAGCTGCAGCACAGCCCCCACAAACCGCAGCCTAAACCCACTTGCCCGGGGCAAGTAAAATGCCTTGTCAGGCAAGTAAATCTGTCAATTCCCTTGAAAGACCAGGCAAGTGGTAAAATAAAGTAAAACCATTAAAGCATTCATCATCATCAATTAATTGTGAAAGTAATTTTTCATGTCCTCATATCTTTGGTTTTTAGTCTAACAAAACAAGAATTTGGATTTTTGATACTAATCAAGAGATATAAGAGAAAGGTGAAAGTGAGCTACTGTAATTTTGAATATAGAGCTGCTTGATAAGTGGGTATTAAAGCAGATCTGTTGGTGCTGATTGCCACAATAATTTGATCCAACTGGATTCCAAATAATTAAGTAATAATTAAGATGTTTTAATCTGGATCACATCAGTTACATGATGCCTGAGTGGTGTGGCCAGACATGTTGGAGACCTGAGAGACCAGAGAGCTGTGTTAAATAAACATGCATGAATTACCAGGTGATTAATAGTAAATTAAAGTTGGGTTTCCCTTGATGTGCACGAGAGAAGCAAACACACTGAGTAGTATGTCCTCTCACTCAGTGATGCCAGTAAGCAGTGTGTAAAATAAACTCTGACAATCAGGGGTTCTGTTTAAACCAGAAACTGCTAGACAGCAGAAACTGCTAGACAGCATGTCCTTTATATAATGACAATTTTCCTAAAATTAGATTTAAAGAGAAGGTGATGTATCATTTTGCATACAGTTTGTAACATATTGATGATATGCATCTTATCGCCAAATTCTTGCCAATACACAGCCCTAAAGTATAATGTCATGTTGCAACTGCAGTGCAGCTTTGATCTGTCCTCCATGACTTAATGTCTCTTCCAAACCTCACGTTACTTGCAACAGCATTGATACCTTCATTACTTCTTTAAATCTTCCAACGCGGCATGTAACCGACTTTGGGGCTTTAATGAACACAAATCTTCAAACTCCAGTTTGTATTTGCTGTGTTGGATTAACAAGGACTGATGTTTAGTGGTCTTTGAATACATAAATGTGTCTTTTCAAACATGCAGAGGACAGGCAGCGCTGGAAAGTTTAAAAATATTACTTAGCCTTTATATATATATTTATGGTTTATAGTGCTATAAATGTGTGTGCCAGCAGCTGCAGCACCAATGGCCTATATATCAGCTATCTGCTCTCTGTCAGTTTGACATGTTTCAATTAGTATTTTACTGTTAACGCTTGAAGACCCATATTGTTACATTTAAATAAAAACAAAATTAATCATGTAATTGGCTGTGTCACCACACAAAAAGGGGCAAGGAGGCAGGGACACCGTCTCAAGTATGTCTTACCTGCCAAAATTAATAGCAGATGCCTATTACCACTCTGCTCACACACTAATTTCAACATATACGCTAAACTTATGAGGAAAGACAAACACATTCCAGTTTTGAAATTTAACTGATGATAAAAGAACACTACACTAGAAAGTCACCATACGCCCTTCAAAAATAGTGCCTTTTTTATTTGTTGAAGTGAAAGCATTATATACTTATATACATTGTCAGATATTTTCTACAACACAACATTAATTACTCGTGTGTTCTTGTAAATTTGGCAGTGTAATACATCAGTTTATTTCCTTAACCTCAAACTTTTATGACATATTTTGATGATCTGTCTGTCTTGGCATCCATTGACAGTTGGTCCCGGCGTGCTGCTGTATAGACTTTGGTGGTATAAAGGTATTACAGTATACCAAGCTATTAAGAAATCCCAATGGTATGATTTTCCATCTCATCATAAATACAGACGCTCCTCTGTCTGTTAAACTGATGCTGTATGAGATGCTCAGATGTTGTATTGTGTGCAGCACCTGCCACCAGAGGTCAGTCTCTCTACTGATGGACCAGGCAGCGCAGCTGAGAAACATGGTGTCTGGGGGATGAAG
Source organism: Lutjanus erythropterus (assembly GCF_056507025.1). Classification (NCBI taxonomy): domain Eukaryota; kingdom Metazoa; phylum Chordata; class Actinopteri; order Lutjaniformes; family Lutjanidae; genus Lutjanus; species Lutjanus erythropterus. The sequence continues at coordinate 3,158,152 of NC_139323.1, read as the reverse complement.
TTAGAGGACTAACTAGTAAAAAGAAAAACACCTCTACCTGTTAGTATTTTGAGTTTAGTCCTGATGATAAAGGTGAGCTAGCAGCCACTGCAGACTACTGACTGGTCAGATTAGTGTATCGTAGTGAGTGTGTAACTTCAGGGAGTGTGAGAGAGGGTGAGTGACAGACTAACTACTGTTCATGGTGGCAGAGAGTGACAGTGAATGTGTGCTGAACGAAAAAACAAAAGGTGGGCAGAGAAGTTGTTGGTCTCTCAGTATATGTACAGTAACAGCGCTGTAAATGTACAGTTGTAAGTTTAAGTTTGTCAGTGAATAAAGGCTGCACCTTTTCAAGACCAAAGCATAGCTCCTGTGTGTGTTGTTTCCCAGCTGTGGAAATAGCAAGACGATCTGCTCTGCCTACATTGAGGAAGTTATGGTCTGCAGCTGAGTTAGAGATGAACCGTTTTACACAAGTTTTACACAGATACCACACCTCTGTAATTCTGTATACCCTGGTAATGTGTCAGGAAGGAAAAAATGGACCACCCAAGCCTACCGCTGTACCTCTTTAGTCCAAATTGTGCAGTGAAGTGCATTGTACATTAAGTGGGTATTCCAGGGGCATTTTCATGGACAGAACTCCAGATGTTAAATTTATAATGTCAATTATTGTAAAGGAGCATAATGTATAAAGATTTTAGTTTAAGTCATTCAAAAATGGAACAGTTTTGACATTGTGTCAAAGATATATCTACATCTGTGCTAACCCTGGTCCATCCTTTCTTATAATATTACTTTGTACCTCAAGGTGATAGGGAGTCACTGTGGCTACTCTGCCCTCAGTCCAACAACACTGAGGTGACTTTCTTGCCAGGTTGGCTCCTGGCATTCCTAGGACTTGACCCTGCCGTAACTCCCCTCAGGCCTCAGCATGCCTGACCTCCTTCTCGCTCCTCTCCTGAACCCACCATTTCTTTGCCGTCCCTGGAGTCAGTGTTCTGGTTTGAGCTTGGTACTGTATTTCCTGTCATCCCTTGTCATCCTGTCAAAACTTCTTTGTTGTGTCCTGTGGTCATGTCACACTTGAACTACTGGCTACTCTGCTCTACACTGACCCCACGACTACTGGTGGTACTGGCTCTGTTTGATCTGTATTCTTAAGCTTTCAGAGAACATGCAGAAGTACGGACAAAATGAAAGTAGAATACAGACAGAAGACCATAAATGAGGCGTAACTAGCTAACAGCAGCTTAACTTTCTGGTATATGCTGCCCCCTATTTGTTTGGCCGATGCATACATGTAGTTCTATGAAGTGCCTGATGATACCATAGTAACGAACTTTGCGACCCTTCCTTCTCACATGGCATTTTCACACTGCTGTCCATCGACTGCTGAGGCCAGAGATGCTCCTTCAGGTTTGATGTACAGAGGTGGTAAAAGGCTGCTGTGACAGTCCTCTGACCACCCCCTTTCAATTCACCAATAAAAACCACATCTGGGTAAACTTTGGTGTTCAGAGTGAGAATACAGTGCATGACACTGGCAATATATCATTGGAAGCAGAGACAACGTGTTTGAGTATGTGCATAGACTGAATCTCAAATGGAGACATTTTCATGCACACTTTGGTTTGTTAGCATGCTGACTTAGATTTGGCAGGTGTGTAATGAGGGTGAGATATGTTTGCATTGTGAACAGCGCTGCCCTTGACCCAGTCATCCTCTCCAGTGGAAGCAGCTTGTTAATCTACTCATTCATTCAGCCCTCATCATCCTCAGTGATTCTGAAGCCCTCCAGCATCTCTCACTAACATGTAATCAAGGCCACTATTCACTAGTTACTGCTCATCACCTGACACAAACAAGGCAGGAGAAAGAAAGTGCCTCTGCTGAAAATGCTTGTAGAGAGCAAGGTGTGTGTGTGTGTGTGTGTGTGTCTGTTTAAAAAGCCAGGTGGAAAGCTACTGAAGTGTGATTGTGTTGGCAAAGGTTGCCTGTCTCGATTAGTTCAGTGCCAAGGTTTGTCTTTGAAGGCAGAGAGGCGCTAGTAACAGCATTTGTCTTTGTGCACTCAGTAATTAAAATGAGGCTGGAGCACATAAACCGACCTTGTCCTTCATACACACACACACACACACTCATGACTGCAAGCTAGAAAGCTCACATGAAAATCTATCTTGTTGGACAGACTTTTAGTATCAAACCAAGTTGAATGGCCGAGTGAATGGTTTCTTTTTCTAAACAATAACACCATGTCTTGCTAACTTTCTTATGTGTCATTCAAGATTATTTAAAGGATATTTCAATTTATTACAACTGATTCCTGTCTGTTTTTGCTTTCAGCTATAACATTGTGCTAACCAAAGTATTTGCTGAGATCTTCAAACACAACAACATCACTGCAATAAATTCTCAAGGAACAACACCATTACTTTTAATTTGAATGTCTCAAACGTGGGGGTAAAATTATCTTAATTCAAAGTTTATATGGTGTAAAAGTGCAACAGGCCATGCCTTGTACTCCTGTGTGTGCAGTAATCCCAATGCTGACAACTGTTAAAAAACTAACTAGCTGTGTTGAACATATAATTATGATATTTATTATTATAATTAAGTTACGTCTGAATAGGGTTAGGTCAGTTTCTGGTTCTCCAATGCAGTGCACGAACCTAAATCTACTTTTTACGCTAATCAACTATAAAAGGATTCATTTAAATCATTTTTAGTCATTTTCTGGGATGTATCTATGTCACTGAAGTTTGCTGTCTACATCACTAGTCCATTCAAACTTCAAAGCCTTGTTTTGACCCATTCCTGTTTTCCCTGTTCAAATTACTGCATTGCACTGTGAATTCAAACTCAACACTTCATCTTTCCGTTTCAAATTAAAAGCTCTGTAACGTTTCAGTAGGCAGAATTCCTTCATTTCTTAAGAAATCTTTTATTGTGAAACATTTAGTGGAACATGTGGTAAACTTACTAACTAAACTCCATTCTAAGTCATGGGCTGTCATGTTCCACTCAGCAGCTATGACATGTGACATCTAGTGGTAAAAGTCATTATTACTGGTACAGTATTTGGCCAAATGCCAAATGTCCTGCCTTTTAAAAAAAGGTGCATTTCATTTCGATATAATTCCCAAACTGTAATGTGAAAAGTAAAGCTGAAATGTTACTTTGCACATCTTTGGAAGAGGCAAGGGTCCACCAGCGTCGTACATTTAAAGGAACATCAAGTACCTCCAACTGGTTTTGTCCGCAAGGCCACTATGATACAACGAGCCACAGAAAACTGTCGGCACATGTAAATTGTGGCTTCCAGAAATGAGTAAAAACAGGACTACAATGCATCAGTGGTGACTGCAGGTGTCATGTCCATTTGACAGCGTATTTAGGCCTTAATAGATAAGAGTTAAAATGACTGTTCATGAACATTAGCAGCAATTTAAAAGATCTGAAAGCAGGCTAACCTGTTAGCTCATCACTTTAGTGAGGTAGTGAGTGCACTAGCAGTTATAATTTACCTGAAAAACATAGCATATCAATCAAATCAATATACTTCTTAGTTCACATTGGTTCCAAGTGGATATGTCAAAAAGCCCTCGCACACAACCACAGTGAGCACATCAAGTTAAAGTTGAAATGAGTCTGTAAACTGACAGATGGCTTAATAATTTCACAGCTCACCTTTATTTTCTCCTCCAATTAAGTCTCATCTGATCTGGAGGTTCAAGATTCCTGCCACACTGGACTTTGTTTTAATGATGTCTCAGCCTTCCTGGATCTCAGCAATTAACTTGGAGAGTACAACGTTGTCATTATTAATGATGTAGAGAATCGCCAAAAGCACATGAACAAGTGCCAACTTTTACAAAACCACAGAGATTCTTTAACAACTTAATTGGGTATTAACATTTTATCTCAGGTTTTTCTCACCTCTGTTTCACACACATTTATCTTTTTCTTATCCGTTCCTCTCTTCTGTTGACAGGCACACCATTCCCCCTCCATGGTCAATCTGCATTCCATGTTTGAAAGGAGATACCACACATTCAGTCGTTCCTCCACCCACCTCTTCTGAGGCGTCGCCAACGCTGCTGCTTGGGAGCATCAGCAAGGGTCAACCCTTCTGTTCACCTCCTTTGCCTTGACTGCCGGTCTGACCAGACAGGTATATGAGTGTAAAGTTCATACTGGACGTCTGCACAGACTTTCCAAATCTAAAAGAAATGGCATTCAGCACTGAAGTTAGGGACATACCTCATTCTGATATGTGGCAGTATCAGAATTGTCCAGCTACTGTTGGAGTGCCTCCTAGCTGAAAACTTGGGCCAAGTAGAGTTAAAACAATAATCAACCTGATGCCTATCATGGGATGTAGTCAGCTGAAATGTCTGTGTTTCTGAGAACTAAGAAAGATCTGCTACCTTTCTTGATCTGACAAGGCAGTTTGGTGCATCTTTCCAAACATACACAATGCTTGAATTAAGGGTGTGTCACTAGAAGCTAACTGGAACGGTACTGCACCATGTTAGGGGCTACAGGTGTGTGATTAGCACTGATTCTTGTAAGGTTTGCCTTACCCTTAAAAAATGAAGGATGCTCTGCTTTTTGTCTGCAGCTGTTAGTGGATTATCTTAACATAATGTTTTTTGTTGTTATTAATTTCCTTAAACAGACTCTTGTTACATTTTCTGTTTATAAGCCTATTCCGCTTCCTGTTAGCCACGTTTCCACCCAAAGTAGTTGGAACTTATAGTTCCAGGAACTATGACGTGTACGCCATGTAAAGCATTGGACAGACATCATTTGAAAAAATAACAAAAACTGGAACTGGGAGGTTCCTTCAATCCATTCATGTCTGGATTTCCACTGCAGTCTAAAGACTTGTTGAAGATTTGGCTTTTTAGTCCACTGACTTTTGAAAAAGCAGCTGCTGCTTTTACATTTTGGCTCACCACGATGATGACGCAGCAAGTACTTGACCAATCAGAAAGGTTGCAGACCACACACCCAAAGTTCCTGTACTGCCATTATGTAGAACCATCTTGGAAGTTGTCCTTAGAAACTATTTGGAAAAGGGCAGGCACTTTCAATAAAACATTTGGCAGGTGATTGGATGAACCATCTATCATGTCTAACAACCAAACAGATCAACGATTCGACGCTTCTTGCTGTCGTCACACCTAAAACCACGCTGTAGCTGCCAGTGGTCCCTCCTAGGATGCTTGATTGGCTGCACCAGTTTTGGTGTGGACACAAACAGATAACTTGCAGCCTGGCAAGATGGGCGTGACCTTGTGATGTCATGAACCCAGCTGCCTTGCAAGGTTAAAAAAAATATCCCTGGAATTCAGCTTTGACACTGGTCCCTGCACTGGAAACATTAGAGTTACTAGTTACTGGGGACAGTTCCTGTGGTGGAAACGCGGCTATTGTTGGCTTTGTTTAGTGAAGGGTCAACACTAACTATAGACCAAGTCAATATCATGTCTGTCCTCTGGGACTTATGTTGTCCCCAAATGTCCCTGAATGCTAGTTTTATTTCACTGTGCTTCGGCAAAGTGAAAGGACATTACATTTTAGATGTTGAGATATTTCTATTTAACAAACGCAGGTTGTTAAACTCTCTGTGTGTTTTATGTACTAGTTAAAGTTACGAGGTTGTACTCTCTTGCCCTTTAGTGGTTTTTTTAATTAACTTACTTGGCGAGAGACCCTTTATATTAACTGACATTTACTGTTGTTTTATTGTAGTGGAGTAGACTTAATTTCACCTTTATATAATAATATTACTTATTATAATTAACCCACCCTCAAGATGTAAACCTATAATAGCTTCCAGCTTTTATAAAGCTTCTATTTTAACATTTAAGAGATTCGGGCAAGAAGAATAAAAGCACTTCTGCTCTTCTTCCCTGTATGCCCGTCCACGTTTTAAAAGATTTTTTTACAGCGTGTCTTTACCAAGTCTGTGTATCTGTGTGTATGTTTAAGAAGGGATGCTGCATCAGTGTACATATTTATTCTTAATGAATGCATTTTATTCTTGTTTTCTTTTTTCTCTTGCTATTTATGTTCTTTTCTACTTTTATGTCTGTCAGTTCTCTAAAGCTGTTTTCATTGAGCGTCAGTCTGTTGTTTCATCTCTGTATTAAATGCACTTAAACATGTACCTGAAGATTGAAGGGTTTTTTTGTTTTGTTTTGCTCTTGTGTCTTTTCTCACCACATTATAAAAACACATTCATGCCTTTCACTGATGACAAAATATTCCAAGTCATTAGAGTGAAAATAAATTCTTTTATTTCCTCTTGATGTGTTGGAGTAAGGTTTTCTACTGTGTGTGCCAGTTCAATAAAACACACCAGAAGGTTAATCCAGGCTTGTAAAAGTTTATCTTAATTTTGCCACACAGCCCTTATTTGCAATCTTAGATATAATTGATCATTAACCAATTAAGCTGCTTCAGTGAGGTTTGAAATGTTTGATTCCCCAAATATTCTTGGAGCTTCCACTTGAGTTTGGGATCTTTGAAGGCCTGTTTGGATTTGCATACGACTTTGAAGCGGGTTCATGATTGCTCCTCAGTTCTCTGTTTGTACTTCTTGCTCATTTGATGTAGGAGTTGGTTTAGAAGTTTCTGGATCCCCCTAGACAAAAAAGTGCACTCTCCCAGATCCCCTTCTCCTCAAAAATCAGAGCCGCTGTTTTAAATTCACTTTTGAACCAACAGAGCCAGTTGGGTCTTTGAAGAATGTTAACCGAGTCCAGGAATACTGACAAATGGGCCAAAGTGGGTAAACAGGAGGTATGATTTTTAAGCTCAGCTAATGACTGATAAAATGAAAAAGTTCTGAAATGCTTATATGATGCTGTAACAATGAGACCAGGGAGCCCCACAAATGATTCACTTTAATCACTGGGCCCTCATTGATCACTGCAGTATAAAATCTTTAGCTCGCCCTCTTCAGGGAGGTCAGAATCATTTACCTACCAGAGCAGCTTCTCAGCACGCAGCCTGACCTGCCCTTTACCCAATGTGATTGTACCAGTTAATACAGCTATCAGTTCTCATTAGCACTCATTTTCAGTTGTTGAACTGAGCATCTTTTGCTCCCTACAATTTGGGATCGTACTTAACATGGCTGAACACCCTGTAGAGTCCACTTCACAGGGAACTATGACGTGATCAGAACACAGCCACAGATCCCAAACCACAGGGAGCAAAACATGCTCAGTTCAGAGGAAACAACTCGACGTGTGCCCTTTCTGTGTTTTTCTCTTTATTTGTAGGAAGTTGACAATCAAGATTACCCTTCACTCATTGCACCAAAAACAAACAATGGAGCTCATATATGTTCTCATATAATTTTATATTTTGTATTTATTTATTAAAGTTATTTGAAGTAATTTGAGAAATAAATTAGTTTAGAAAAATAATAAATAACACATGATGTAATATTAATTAATTTTAGCCTTCCCCCCCTCCAAAAAAAACACATTAACTTTTTTCATGAAGGAAACATGTTACCACATGTGACATGTTTCACATGGGAACATACATCGTACACCATGACAATGTTCCAAAACCACACGTTTCTCATGTGCAAAGAATATGTGAAGAATTAATTAAACACATGTTCCACATGCTGTGTTTCACATGTGATTTTGCATTTGTCGTGTAAAATGGTCACAGTTGCAGCAAAATGTATCCAGGTGTTTTACACCAACAGGCTACAGAGCGGAGGACTGATGTCTGTGTTTGTGACGAAGGATGTTCTGAACTGAGGGGTTTTTTGTCCAGGGAAGTTCCCTCAGCTGACATCACCTGCAGCAGAGAGCAGAGAGGACTGTTAATACACACTGGAACAGAACACAGCTCAAATCTGTCTGGTATAAGTATATTCTTTACTCAGGCAGTAAGTACAGATACTTGTGTAAAAGTATCTGCAGTAGCTGCAGTAAAAGTGAAAAAGTTCAGGCTCTGAAATGTCCTCAAAGTATAAAAATAAATCTAATAAATTTCTACTGATTGAACCTCAGCTTTTCTCCACACTGGTCTTTTACGTTGTTTTGTCATCTCATGTCTTTTCTGTTGTTTGTTGTCTTGTTATGTCTTTTTCATCTTGTTACTTCTTTTCCTTTGTTTTTCATGTTTCTTTAATAGATGTTTTTCATCTTGTTCTTTACGTTTGTTTTTTGTTTGACACATCGTGTTGTCAGGTCTTTTTTGTCTTTTTACACCTTTACTTTAACGTTGTTTTAGTCTTTTATGTTGTTTTACATCTATGTGTCATTGTCCCTCCTGTTCAGGTTGAAATCAGTCTTGATGTTTGGAAGGCAGCGTGCACTGATGCCAAATAAAGATAATCAATAATTCCCCTCAAATGCATTGAAACTAAAGTAATGAGCCTGTTTTGAAAATGTAATGAGTAGAAAGTATAAATATGTGTGTTAAATCTTGGGAGGAAAAATAAAAGCTGACAGAAAAATAAATACTCAAAGTACAGTCAACTGAAAAATTAAGTAGAGTACTGAAGTATTTGTACTTACTTCCCACCTCTGCGTATATCTGGAGGGTTTGGTTTGTCTCTTCTGGGCTTCTGTAGAAACGTGGTGGTTCAACATGGCAGCATCCATGAAGAGGAACTGCTCTTTCTGTAGATACAAACAGCTCATTCTAAAGTAACAAAAACACAACAATTCTTACTTTCAATATGACAGTATCCTCATAAATATTAAACTCTATTGCTGCCTGTAAATCCCTGTAAAACTGACACATTACAAAATTTAAGTGCAGCTCTTGAGAAAATATATTTAATTAAGATCCATTAATTATCTATGGAGACATATTAAGCTAATTTTTGGTTCATATTTTTATTTGGGCATTCTAATAGAATACGTTCACAGGTTTTAATGTTCATAAAACACATTATTATAAATGGCCAGTATTAGCACTGGCCATTTTTGCAGCTCTTTTATTGCCCCCTCTGTCTGAATCACTGAATCCCTCCTAAACCCCCTCCACACCTTTTCCGAAAGGGGGAGCAAGCAAAAAAGAGAGGAGCTGGCAGTTTCCCATATTTTTTGTTGAAACCATGAAAAAGTGTATTTTGCATTATGTGTGACCTTATTTGGGTTCCCATTAGCTTCCAGAAAGTGGTCCACACAGCAGTCCAGACTGCAGGATGAGTGCTGTCCTGATGGGTTTTAAATAATATTTGAAGAATTTCAGAGGTGTTACAGAATGAAAAAGTGCTTGTGTGAACTTTGATACAGCTAAAAGGAGTCAAAAGAAGCAGAGGTGTAATTAAAAAGGTGCTACAGAGCTGTCCAGCGAGTTCACACACCTCCTGCACAGTCAGGCCTGCGCCGCGTGTCCTCTTGCCCTCAGCTGAACTATAATGACATTAGCTCCCCCTGAGTCGGCCGACATCCTCACACTGAGTCAAGGTGTGTTTTGAATGGTGAGCCTTTAAATTTAGCCACATTAGTATTTATGTCACGGCGGCGGGGGCTGGGAAGAGAGCTGCTCCTGTTTTGTCCTCTTCACATGCAACCTCTTCAAAGCATTAGGAGATAATCTGTGTCTCCTGGATAAAGCGCAGGACGTGCCAGGCTGCCAGCTAGCGACTGGAGGTAGAGTGCCATGCAGGCCTGAGGCAAGGCGAGACTGGGGAATAGCCACAATGAAAAGGCACCTCTTCACGGAGGACACTCGCTCTTTTCATATTTGCCTTTGCCTTTACTTCAAAGTGCCTCTGACTGGCTGTTTAGGGGTGAAACGAAAAGGGAGACGGCCTAAAAGCAGGAGGCGTAGGGGGGCTGGAGTGGCAGGGGTCTGCGGCGCCGTCGTGAAGGACACAGTCCAAAAACAAGCAGGTGAAGACTATAATTAATACACAACACAGTCTCACTAAATGCTGTAATTGAGAAAGATGTCTTCCTCTGCTGTGTGCATGAATATGAAAGAACTACATTTCCCCTCTACAAACGGATTACACAGAGGAGACAGCACTAGAAAGAGAGAGCAGTCTGACATTGAAATCCCTCAGTGGAGAGTGAGGGTGTGGAGATTGGACCTATCTCATGTAGAGAAGTTCTCTACTGTGAGGGAAGTTTTCATTTTCACTGAAAGTTTCTCTTATTAAAGCGTGACCCAAAACTCAGCCTAACTCCAAGCAAATCTGGGGGAATTCCAGACCGCAGGATTAAGAGTTTTTGGAGTATGAAACAGTCACCGCCTGTGCACTTGAAAGCTGTGGCTTTTTCTCCCTAAAGCAAAGGAAAGCCATGCCATTTCAGTGTTATTTAGGCTGTTATTTTCATTTTAGAGCCATTTTGTGTATTTTTAATGTGATTATTCAGTGATTATTCAGATGCTATGGATGAAGGGGTTTGGTGTTCTGTGCCTTAAAGGTTAACTTTAGTATTTTTCATCCTGGACCCTAGTTTCCTATGTGTTTTGTTTGTTTTTGTTTTTGACTAAAGAGGGCAGCATTTTTTCGTTCTTTTTGTCAAATGTTCATCCATCTTTTTTATTGGTAAAAGAGCATGATAAAAGAAACAAAACAAAAAACAGTGACATACAGGGGCCTTGCTCCAGAAGCAGAGCTCAAGGCTGACACTGTTCTTAAGAAGAAGCTAACTTGAAAACTTTGGCAGTGTAGCAGAGGACCTGTAAAGGACTGTGTTATTCTGGAGACAGGAGAAATTGGGCTCGTCCCCAAATCTGTTAGAAAACAATTTTCAGACACTTGAATCTTCTTTTTTAAAGCTCCTTCCAACAGTGCAGCTCAGCAGACAGAGCTGTGTTGTTAAACAGGAATAATAGAACTGCTGATCTATGCTACATGTAACTGTGTGTGTTGGACTGAAACAGAGACATAAGAAACTCAGAATGATTCATATAGATTATTACAACTCTTAATATCAAGCACAAACTGAATTATAACTTATCCAAACAATCATAACAGAGTAAATGGCAATCATCTGCTGTTTAATACAAGTTCACGTCAATAAAACTTTAGAAAAAACATGGCTTATTCTGCTATCATTGTGTGGTGTTTGCTGCTCTCTACTGGGTTTTTATATGTGGCAACTACACACTACTAACATACGTCACAACCGAGGTAAACCGAGGTAAATGTTACCTTGGTTACATGTCACAATGGTATCTCACATTTTGAAAAACTAAAGTATTAAAAATGAATTAGTTAATTAAAAAAAAAAAAAATGTTACAAGCTACTTGCTGCCTGCTCCTTGTTCCAGCAAAACCTTTTTCCATTTTACTGCACTTTTGTTGTGTCTGGCTGAGTTTAGTCTGAACTGAAGTCCCAGCTCTAATAGTCACAGTTCACCACTGGATTATATGATGATAAAATAATCTGGTAATAATGCAATATTTTTCACTGTCACAAAAATAACACCACGCAAGATAATGCAATGTGAAATAATAACATAATATATAATAATAATCCTCATATAATATATTGTATATTATATGTAATATATTATGATAATGACCATTAGAATTACATTTGTATAGCAATGAGGGGAGAGGCAGGCCAGCTCTCCCCTGCTGGCCCACTGCAGGTCTAGCCCAAATCTTATGTCTGGTCCTGGACTTGGACCAGTCCCAGACCCCTTAGGAGGGAGTCTATCCATTGAGGAGTACACTAATTCTTGTTGGTTGTTGTTGTTGTTTTGTTTTTTGGTTGTTGTTTCCCCTCAGGAGGGAGCAAAATCAATCATTTTAACATATTCATTCAGACTTGACAGAAAAAACAACTGGTTAGGTTGAAATAAACTCTTATTTCACAGAGTTAGAGGTGAAAATATGAGGAGGAGGAGAATATAAGGAGAGATGAACAAAACCATTTTTGGTGAGTTTTATTGTGTTTCTGTCAAATTAAATTAACAAGACGACAATATTAAAATGGTTAGTGTGGCCAGAGGGATAAAACAGCTGTTTTTGTCAAATTTTATTTAGGTAGTTCAATATCACAAATCACAGTAAGCCTCAGAGGGCTTTACAGACTGGGACACCCCCTGCTCTGTGGACGCTCAAAAGAGCTGATCCTAGATGTTTTCTGGCACAGAGCAAATTCAGAAACATTTCATCAGTTACAAATAAAATTTCCTTAAAGAATAAATTTCCACCCAAAAAAAAAAATGAATTGAGTGTTGGTATTAATCATTTAAAGATTTTGTCTTTTTTTTTTCTTTGGTAGGACATGATTTATCCTTTTTTTCTGTATCTTAATACATACATGTCTGGAGGGAATTTTAATATTTTGTTGTACAACATATAAATACTCCACTTGTGACTTGTTACGTCTCTTAAATAAACGGTATTGGTTAGTGGTGGTGATGTTAAGTCTCTAGCCTAACATTTTTTTTTTTTTTACTTCAGATGATTGTATTAATGCTTAGTTTATGAAGTTTATACATGTCGGTATCATAAATCTGTCTTCACTGCAGAATTTATTTCTGCACTCAACCAAAGTCCAACGGAAAATTCCCACTGAATTTTTCTTTGGAGGGAACCAGTGCGATGCTTCCTCCAGAGCTGGCCTGCAGTGTTTCTGTGTCTGAGCTGAACAGACATTAATGAGACATGCTTCCTGTAAACACAGACCCACAGTCTTCCCTCTACATGTGCATGTGTGTGTGAGAGAGAGAGATCATGTGACTCCCGGTGGACTGTGGCTGACCTTCAGAACATCAATAGGCTCTGTGGAGAACAGAGCTCAGCTGGATATCGACCAGCACTGATCCGCCTTCCATCCATTCCTCTTTTCTCCCCTTTCACAACCAATTACTTCCTTAATTGGTTCAATGAGCCCCTCCTTCAACTACACACAGTCATCATTGCTCATTTACAACAGCTGCAGGCGAGATGCGCTCCCCGCTGCCAGGGCATGTTGCCTTCAGAGCTGCCAAAAATAGAGTTCAGGGTTCCACTTGAAGTCAAATGAACCTACATGAAGTGTTAAACGGAACTGAATCTTCTGTGACGGTTCTGCCAAGGTGAGATGTTAAGGGAGAACATGTTCTCCTCCTCGTTCTGTTCAGACGAGCTCTGTTCTGAATGACTACAAGCAAACATGTCAGTCATGATCAACCGTCCATTTCCTTTGCTTTTGTCTGCCTGCTTTTGTC